>NC_065443.1:103833666-105083666 GCF_917563875.1 Diabrotica virgifera virgifera | reverse complement strand
GCTGAAAAATCTAAGGCAATGGCATGAAAAATCGATTACATCATTAGTCAGAGCTGCTGTCAACAAAGTTTCTATAGCGAATATGGTAGCCAACATAATATCCAACGATCGATAACCAACGGTCATGGAACTACAAGGAGAAGAAGATGAAGATAATAAAATGTATAGTTTAAATATGAAAGTTTAAAGAATGCCAAGAAACCATATATTATAAAGCAAGCCTAAAACAAATTTTTATTGTTAAGATGTGAATAAATAAATTGTTTTATCTTTTGCTAGTATGGTATTTTGCATAGGGGAGAGGCTTGTACCTTGGGCCAGCTTGTACCATGGGTCACCCAATTTTTCTTTTATTTTGCGCGCGAACTGTCTATGTTTCTATCTATCTATCTATCTATCTTATCTATAAATGTTTCTTATCGAAAGTTCTTCTACAAGCGTCGTCTTTCTGTGGATAATTGTTAAACGTGATTAGAAATCGTTTGCGGCTATCGTAAAAATATAGTGTTTTATTTCGTGAAAAGTAACTATTTGTAGGATAGATAATTTTCTTTTCTAATTCTTATGTTAACAGATATCATAAATTACATCACAAGGTATGTATGCTTATACTAATAGGTAGTTAAACAACATAGTGAGAAATATAAGAAAACCATGTTATTAGCCCAAGAAGCAATTGGACGTAATATTACGACGTCTTAACGTTGGATTAAATGCCCCAACGTTAATACGCGACGTTGCGACGACCGACGGTCAGAAAACCGCTATTTGCACCTAAGTGGGGAATAGAAATACGGGTTGCCTCGACGTCCCCCTCTCGACTTCTCAGCTCGAGATATTTTATCGTCAGTTTTTAACGTTAGTTTTTATGACTTTGGTCTTGTAAAGTAATAGTATAAAATTCTCTACCACAGAAGTACGGCCGACACACTTCATTTTTACCAAACAGGTTAATAATCTTGGAGAATATTAAATCATCAGAAACTAAGATGCATGACGGCCTGCTGATACTTATTTAAAAAGGTTCCTACTCTATTCAGAATATAACCTAAGTGACTTGTATAATTATTTTATTAATCATCTGCCTCATTGCGGTCGAAAATTTACAAACGCAAGGAAGTATACTGTTAAACTAGGTATAAAAATTGCTAAAAACTGAAAGCGCCTCAGAAATTTACAGGTTAAATCAAAAAAACGGTAAAAATAGAAATAACCATCGTAATTAAAAAAACATAATATTATGTCTAGACCCATACACAATTATCCTTGATTTATATATAAACAAAATTCGTTAATTAAAATCAAATATTCATTAAAATCTAGCAAAAAAACTGCCAAACATTATGTTTCAAAAAATGGCTGAACCATGGCGATCTTTCATTAATGGCGGATTTGACTCGCGACCTAAATTGCACTACATTTTAACTGATTTGGACAAGGACACCCCATGCCGACCTTTGGTGTAGTTTCAGGTCTGTTGCTGTTGGCAGAAGTCAGAATGACATCTTCCTGTTTGACCTCATCATCTGTTAAGGTTAATCTACTGTAGATGCTTGTGTATGTACATCAGGCAGCTTAAACCAAAAGGTTTTATGAATATATTTATTAATCTACTTATAGTTGGTTATTTTTATTTGTTGCATATATGTTTACCTCATGAAAATCTTTAGTCCCATTTTGAGTAATTAGCTCTTCAGGTTCTGTATGTGCCATTTTCAAAAGTTTAGCTTTTTGTCTGTAAAAATATGTTGAATGTCTAAAAGCTTTTGATTTCTTTTTTCCATACATTTCCCCTTCATCTTGAGACAATGTTTTTCTCAAAGAACTATATATTTTTAACTATATAGGTTTTTAATTCAATAAATTGTTATTGTTAATATACTGTTTATAGAAAAACTAGAAAAACCAAGTGTAAAAAAGTAAGGTTAGGTTATGCAATGTAATATCTGTCATATTATAGTCATATAAGTCAAGATGAGTCAAGTCAGATAGGCCCTAATTAGCAAATTTTTACGTCGTTTTGCAGTTGGAAACTAAACAAGAAATTGTCGAAAATTTACTTTACGACGTTGGATAGTCGTCGACGTTTTTTAGTAAATTACAGGTATCTTATAAAAAAAACTTTGACGTCAGGTTAACGTATACAAGTTTACTTAAGTACTACGTTGTTATTACCTACGTTGTATTGTCGTTCTCACCTTCCCGCAAGTACATGCAGCAATCTACCATATACCTACTGAGAAAACACCCGACGCCTCCTGAACGTTGGGTTCGATACAAATAAATACTCTGTAATCCCCGACGTTGAGCAGTCGTTAAATGTCTTCCAGTAAATTACATTGTAGTATAGAGGTTATACCCGACGTCAGCTTAACGTTAAACCTTAACCTAATAATTAACGTTGGTATTCTCAACGTTGGATTGTCGTTGTCGTCTTCCCGAAAAATACGTCTACCATACTCGATAAAACACCAACGTCCTCTGAACGTTGGCAGCTATCCTAAAAAATACGTTGTAATTCCCGACGTTGAGTAGTCGTTGATGTATGCCACTTAATTGAACTTATACTACAGATAGGTTAAAACCGACGTCAGCTTATTGTCAAACCTTATCCTAATAATTGACGTCGTTATTCCCGATGTCGGTTGATCATCAGATCATATTACTTATTAGCAGCAACGTTAGTCCATAAGAAAAACAGACGTTGTCCTTGGTTAAGGCTTATTGTGAACCAATTTTGTCCTTAAATTTAAGGTCCCATTAGGACAAAATTGGTCGTAAAATTGCTACTTGGGAGGTTAAATTCACATTTGTTTTCTTTTCGGCCGAGTCTTGTACCTTGAACCGCTATCACGTCTTGTACGTTTGGCCGTACAAAATTAATGGGAAAAAAAGAAGACATAGTTTTCTGTTGCACAAGTAACTGCTGTAAGTCCCTACTTAACGGTCCAGTATCTGAAGAGAATTCTGAACAGCAACAAATATTCTGGCCCAAGTGGTGAACAATTTGACATTGACATTGAAGATGTTTTGCTCAAACTTAAACCACCAAGTCAGGCTGGGTTGCCTGAAAGGCAAAAAGAAGTACATATGTTTGACTTAGATTTTGAGAGGTTCAATGTTGAATAACACAATTTTTTTTATATATTTTTAAAGGTTTACGGGTGGTTCAACGTACAAGACTACGTGGTTCTAGGTACAGTACTGGTTTGTACCTTGGACCAAATTAGCACTCATAAATAAAATTCTAAAAAATGTGTTTGGTTTTGTTTTACTAAAATGACCTTTTAATATAGTATACTATGGTGTGTAAACTACAAGTTAGTCTTAAAATTTTTCTCTGAAATTTAAAAACTTAAAAATAATTGAGCTTTGAAAAAATCCGGTTCGAGGTACAAGCCTCTCCTTTATATTTGGACATTTTGTATATCGAATCGTTCGGCCTGAATCTGTTCACTGACTATATTTTAATCAGGGTAACTGTCTAGCCGGAAGTTCATACTAACAGGGCCGCCGAGAGGGCGGTACAGCCGGTACATTTTACCGGGCCCCGGCGATGTAAGGGGCCCGGCGTCGACCAGACTAAAGACGTAATTTTTCCCGTTTTTTTTGCTCTTCACTTTATGCCATTAATGCGTTTAATTAATATTTAATATCGATTTTGTTTAAAATTTTAACAGCAAAAAATCACAGGAGTCAAATACTACAGTGCAGTCAGATAAAATTATGGTATGGATATGGAGATTAACAATATATCAGGGCTTCTAGAAGATTTACAAAAAATCAGAAGAATCTATGTTGAAGAATCTATGTTGAAGAATCTAAATTAGTTACCAGCAATTATGGAACAAATCCAGAATTTACATGACTCTGACTCTATGTTAAGCTTTGTCCATAAAATTGTATAATTTTCAGTGACAATAAGCATATTTCTATTCTATTCTATTCTACATCAAATAAAGAAAAACGGCGCAAAAAGCTTGTGACATTTTTTGGTGATTTGCCTGGGCCTAGTAGTGATGCGACTGATAATTTTGAGCCCGACACAATATTTCTCTGGGAAATATTTAATATTGTCATATAATAAGAAATTTAACATTCGCTATTTAACATTTTATGGATATTCCGAGATGAAGATGACGACGATATTAAGAAATAAGTTGATATAAATATGTATGGTATTAGACGGAGAGCTAGAGCCGAAAAATCATCGTCATAAGTAATGTGGAGTTTTTCCTGTGAAATGTGTCCATTGTATATTGACAATTATGACCCCTTTCAGGCTGACACCTCAGTGGATACAGGAAGTAGCAATAAGGGATGAAAGGGGAAAGTTAGTGCAGTCATTAAAGGTTTTCACCTCCTATTTTGTTAAACCTCCATCGATTTGCATGAAAATTGGTGACTAGTTAGAGCATACCTCAAGATATAAAAATGATTTGGTGCCAACTTGTACTTTTACCCTGGTGGTGAATACCACCCCTTCCCGCGGGTGAAAACAATTTTATTAAAAATAACCCCACAAATCGATAGAGGGACAAATTTTAAGTAAAATTTGTTATATCATGTTATTAAAATAATTCAATACTTTTTGAGTTATTGAAGATCAAAAATTTGTCTATTTAAGAGCACATGCGTGAAGTTACGGATGATAAGAAGAACATATTAAATAATTGTATGTTAGTAAAATATTATTTTTATATTATTTCGATTTTAAATGAATTTTTTCTGTCAATATAAACTGAATATGCCCAGAAACTGGGGGTGTCCAATAATGGGTACATTTGACATATTCGAATACGCTTTTGCTAAATTTATAATACCGAAATAATATAAAAATAATCTTTTAGTAACCTACAATTAATTAATGTGTTCTTTTTATCATTCGTAACTTCACGCATGTGCTCTTAAACAGACAAATCTTTGATCTTTAATAACTCAAAAAGTATTCATTTATTTTAATAACATGATACAACAAATTTTACTTATAATTTGTCCGTCTATCGATTTGTGGGGTTATTTTTAATAAAATAGTTTCCATTTCCACCCCTACAAGTGGTGGTATCCACCCTCAGGGTAAAAGTGCAAGTTGGCACCAAATCATTTTGATTTCTTGGGGTATGTTCTAACTAGTCACCAATTTTCATGGAAATCGATGGAGGTTTAACAAAATAGGAGGTGAGAACCTTTAAAGACTACACTAACTTTCCCCTTTCATCCCTTATTGCTACTTCCTGTATCCACTGAGGTGTCAGCCTGAAAGGGATCATAATTATCAATATACAATAGACACATTTCACATGCCAAACTCCATATTACTTATGACGATGATTTTTCGGCTCTAGCTCTTAGACTATATGTATTGCGCAAGTTTTATAAAAAAGAATCAGTGAAGGATTGATAGATTAAATTTTTCATTTGAGATCAAAACTTCATAATATACAAGGATAATCTTGGTGAATCTCAACTTTCTCCAATATATTTCCTTAATAAAATTAAACATCTCAAATTTGAATCGTTATTGCATTAAGAATATTTTGCACATTACCCGTGACAGTCACAGAAGCAGAAAGATCATTTACTTTTCTTTTTCGCATAAAAAATTGTATAAGGTAATGAAACAGGATCGTTTAGCTGCCTATCAACTTTGTGAATTGAGAATGATTTAGCAAAACCATGCGATTTTTCAAAAATTAGAAACGTTTTTGCCAATCAGAAAACTCGAAAAGCACCTGTAATATAAATATTTTCACTATTATAAATATATACCAAAAATCAAAATTCAATAAAATTTATATTTGAAATGTTTCTTATTATTTATTATTAATAATTTGATTTCTATAAAAATTAAACAATTTTTGCCAGGGGCAGGCCCTTCTCTTTTTACCGGGGCCCGCTCATCCCTCTCGGCGGCCCTGCATACTAATATCATTATTTTAGGTTGTCACAGTTTTTTAACTATAAGTTCAGATCATTCATATAGGTACAACTGAAATCACCTATAAAATTCCAGTTTTATTTCGAACGATGTTTCCATAATATTGGCTAAATTTGAAGAAAACTCGTCAAACAGCAAACTTTATCAAAGGCACTCTTATGTGGCATATTTTACTTCCAATTTAGCAAATATTATGGAAAAATCATTCAAAATAAAACTATAATTTAATTTTTTATCCAAATGAAAATACATTTTTCTACGAGCGTGCAAAAATGTCTACTTTCGCGCACGCATTTTAGTTTAGAAAGTTTCACTTTTCCGCACGCGTGTTACTTTTCCGCACGCGGTTTTTACTTTTCCGCACGCGGTTTTTACTTTTCCGCACGCGTACATACATACATGCAATAAACTAATATTTAGATATTATTTATAGTCCTGTCGCCAGGGGGGTAAGACGGCCTTCTTAATTCAGATGGACTTACCCAAGTTTTTTTTTATGTATTTTGGCCCGTAGACCACGAATTTTTTGGGTAACAGTTGATCCGGATGTCGATAAGTTTGTTATAAACAAAGAAGTTGAGGAATTACATAACAGCGATTTCTCGCAAAACAAAACATTTTTTTGTATTTTTTGGGTCATTCTAACCAAAAAATGTTCCTACAAGTTTTTTCGTAGGATGCATAGTTTTCGAGATAAACGCGGTTGAACTTTAAAAAAATCGAAAAATTGCAATTTTTGAACCCGAATAACCTTTGAATAAAAAATAAAATAGCAATTCTGCTTACCGCCTTTAAAAGTTTGAGTCAAATTATATCTGTTTTGAATATTCGCATTGCTAAAAATTTATTTTTTGATTGTTAAAAAAAGCTATAAACACATAGTGTTTCCCGTGCCAAATACATGCGTTTTAATGCATGCTACATAGAAATAGCCCCGCTTGCACTTTTACCTCTTCTACCTACTCGTTCGATTTTAAATGAGAAATCATTGAAAACATCACTCAAGCACTAGGTATTTATAGCTTTTTTTAACAATAAAATAATAAATTTTTAGCAATACAAATAATTAAAACCGATATAATTTGACTTGAACTTTCAAATGAGGTAAGCAGAATTACTATTTTATTTTTTAATCAAAAGTTATTCGGGTTCAAAAATTGCAATTTTTCGATTTTTTGAAAGTTCAACCGCGTTTATCTCGAAAACTATGCATCGTACGAAAAAATTTGTGGGAACATTTTTTGGTTAGAATGGCCCAAAAAATACAAAAAATTGTTTTGTTTTGCGAGAAATCGCTGTTATGTGATTCCTCAACTTCTTGGTTTATAACAATATTATCGACATCCGGATCAACTGTTACCCAAAAAATTCGTGTTCTACAGGTCAAAATACATAAAAAAACTTGGGTAAGTCCATCTGAATACAAGAGGCCGTTGTACCCCCCCTGGCGACAGGACTATTACTAATTTATTTCAAATAATATATCTTATTGTGTTCCTGTTTTAATGAAATTAACGCGACAATTCGATAAAATAAAATTATTTTGACATGATATTCGAAAGTCAAATCGGTAGACAATAACAGTCGTTTTGAATCATCGTCATGGAAACCAAGATCGTCGTCATGCTAACTAATTGTATTGAAAGTTTGGTTTTGACAACCTTGTCAAAGAATTAATTTGTGTATGTATTTTAATATTAATTAAATTAATTGATTAAAATTTGGTAATTTTTTAAAGACTCTTAGAAAAAATATTGTTCCTAACTCTTGCAGAAAGTCTCTTTTCCGCACTCGACTGCTTGCCGAACTCCCGCTTCGCGTCGTTCGGCAAACTGCAGTCGCGTGCGGAAAAGAATGACTTTCTGCACTTGTTAGGAAAATAACTATTTTGCGCCACGTAATATTCATATCAGCTCTTTTGTAGCCGGAATATTATGTGCGACACTTATTTTTACCTCGTTTAGCGGTTTTTTATTCTTGTATCATAGTTCAGAGCGCATCTGTTTTGAGATGGACGTTGAGAGGTGACTCATATTTTTTGCAGAAATTGCTTGGAAAGAACTCATAATAATAATTGAGCTATCCTCCCTCTAGGCTATTGATTATATTCAAAATAAGATAGCTAAAAGGAACTACAACGTTAACGTGGTTTTATTATTTGATATGATCAATGGACATCTATGCATGAAAAAACCGCGGAGTGCTACCATTTAAAGTGGTGCGTTTTTGAGAAATGGGTGAATGAGTCCCTGGACACAGGTTACATTAGGGTGAGTTCTATGCACTTTTGGTACAAATACGTCTACATAAAAATTGTTCCTGGTTAAATTTCTTATCTAAATATAACTTTTTAAAGTGAAAGGTAGTTTCTTTTACAAAAACATATTCAAAAGAAAAAGCACAAAGAAACCCAAAAGAAAGAAATTTTGTTTTTTGTCCCATAACTTTTGTCCACGGGGATATAGGTATAGACATTGCTTCACAGAAAAAAAAATTACATATTTTCTCTTTAAAATGATGTTTAGTAGAGGTCATTAGGATTTACAGTTTTCGAAATATGATTTTTCAAAGTTCGCCACTCACAACAATTTTGGGCAATTTTCCTTGTTATTTCGCAAATATTGTTCTGTAACTTTTTTCTACGTAACTTTAGGTATACTACATTCGCTCTCGCGAGATTTTTTTTGAGACATTCGGAATAGGAAACGTACAACACAAAAATTCCTACCTCACACTATTAACTGCTAAAATCAACTCAAATCAACTTAATTTTTCATTAAAAAAAGAAGAATTATTAGAAATAGTGGGAGTGTCTACTAATCTCATAAAATTTTGTGAAGTTTATTTCTACAAAATATTTTTATTTTGTACAATAAATAATTTTCTCATTTGCTATCAATACATTATAATGGTTTAAATAAATAAATATTGATTGGCGTAAGGTTTATGTTATTTTTATGTCTGTTTACTATTAATAATATTGGATATGAGTAGGTGCGTTGGTTTTGTAGTAATTTCCAGTCACTTCTGACAACTGAATTTTTCAAAAAAGAAATTACTAACGTCAGTGTCAAAAAAAATCTCGCGAGAGCGAATGTAGTATATATGCCATGGTACACGTAATAGGAATAGAAATCAATGACCTTTAAAATGGTCTACTGTATAACGTTGTACGACTTTTTTTAAAGAGATTATGGTTTTTCAAGATTTTATACTTTTAACGATTTTTTTATAATATAATATAAAAATAAAATAAAATTATTATATAATATATTATATATTATATAATACCTAATATAAAAAAATATTATTTTTTACATTTTTTACGATTATTTTTGAAATTTCTCATTATAACTTTTTTTTTCTTGTACATGAATATACCTACTATCTATATATTGCGCAACAAAGAGGGCTTACTTTCTGTTCTTTAAAATGGTGTATCATCTATATTTAAATACATAATGGAAATCGAGTGATTCTTTGATATTTTAACTGTATTATTTAAAATTATTTCTTTTACAAAAATTACATAAACATTAGTCTTAAAAAACATCACTGTAGTTAAAATTATTTAAACGTTAACATTTAAAAAATTTTCAAAATCAAAGTCCATCTCTTCGTTAGCATTAGCTTAAATATCTTCCTCTGACACCTCAGTTATCTTAGAGTTCCCACAATGAGTACCCATGCACATGCACCCTTTGCAGAATATTGAACAATTAATTCCTATCTTCCTACAACCGCAGTTTTTTGTACATCGTTTGGTACATTTACATGCTACATATTTTTTCAAGCAAAGCTTGCGGTTCAGGAGCTTTGACAGTAAATATTGGAATTATTCCATATTTTGAAGTTTGCCCGGCCGAGTCAAGTGGATTCAAAGTATTACCTATAAAAATAAGATTCAATCATAACACACAATCAAATAAAATAGTTATAATGAGGAATTAAAAAAATATCTAAAATCAAAAATCGTTGCTTAAAAGTACTTATTACAATTTGAAAAAGCCATATCTTATTCAAAAATAACCCTAGAATTTTTTATAATACACCATTTTTAAGTTAACAGAATAAGTTTTCTTTTTTATTATATAATATATATCATATAGAAAAAAAGTTATAATGGGAAATTTAAAAAATAATCGTAAAAAATATAAAAACTCGTTAAAAGTATAAAGTCTTGAAAAAGATAACCTCCTTAAAAGAAGTCGTACAACATTATAGAGTGAACCATTTTAAAGGTAATTGATTTCTATTCCTCTTACATGTATCATTGCGTATACCTAAAGTTACGTAGAAAAAAGTTACAGAACAATATTTGCGAAATAACAAGGAAAATTGCTTAAAATTGCTGTGAGTTGCGAATTTTAAAAAATCATATTTTGAAAACTGTAAACCCTAATGACCTCCACCGACATCATTTTAAAGAGAAATTATGTAAGTTTTTTTTCTGTGAAACAATGTCGATACCTATATCCCCGTGGACAAAAGTTATGGGACAAAAAACAACATTTCTTTCTTTTGGGTTTGTTTGTGCTTTTTCTTTTGAATATATTTTTGTAAAAAAAAGTATCTTTGACTTTAAAAAGTTATAATTAGATAGAAAATTTAACCAGGAACAATTTTTATGTAGACGTGTTTGTACCAAAAGTGCATAGAACTCACCCTAATGTAACCTGTGCCCAGGGACTAATTCACCCATTTCTCAAAAACGCACCCCTTTAGATGGTAGCACTCCGCGGTTTTTTCATATATAGAGATTCATTGACCATATGAAATGATAAAACCTCGTTAACGTTGTAGTTCCTTTCTATAGTACATAATCAATAGCCTACTCTCAAAAAGGTCCGGAACATTGTTTAAATAATCAAAATGTCAAAAAATGAAGGAAAAATTCGATTATTTTCTTCGTTTTTTGATTATAACTTTAAAAGTATTCACTTTCGGGAAAGTTTCACTGACAAAGAGGTTGCACAATTAAATTTTCTACAATATAGGATTGGTTAAGAATTTTAAAAATTGTCAGCCTTGTTGCAAAAGAGCAATAATTGCGAAAAATCATTAAAAAAGAGTATTCGAATTTTACGTTTTTCAACCATTTATGCTAGAATTGGGGCCTTCATATTTTACCCAGAAAAACTTTATGACATAATAAAACAATACTGTAAATTTAATTAAGATCGGTTTAATATATTTTGCAAAATAAGTTTTTAAATCCAGCTTTCGCAAAAAAAAATTCAGTTTTTCAAATTGTTGCAGGACTGAAAATAAAGCAGAGAGCAAGTTAAATTTTTTTACATATAGAAGAATACTGAACCTTCCATTTGCAATTCGCAAAATTAAAATCGGTTAACTACCACATCGTCAGGTTTTTTTTTAAATAAACAATAATTTTTGGTGCTACGCGCAATACAGCGGTGTTCGATTTACACAAGTTGATTTCCACCAAAATTTCTTCGAATCTTTATCTAATATATTATTTTCTTACTCTATATTTTGTTGTATTTTAATATTTTAATTCCACAAAAATCAAACTAATTTGAGTATTGTTTGTGAAATATTATTTAAACAATTGCATAATATGTTTAAAAATAATAAACTTTTATTCTCTAAGTTAAAATATACGAACAAAGAAAGTTTTTGCTAAAAAAAGTATTATATCAAAGGACATACTATGCGTTTTTATTAATTATATATTTATAAATATATAATTATATATTTATAAATATTTATAATATATTTATAAATAACCGATTTTAATTTTGCAAATTGCCAATGAAAGGTACAGTATTCTTCTACAGTATAATATTTTGAAAAATACATTTTTTTGCGAAAGCTAGGTTGCACAACTAATTTTGCAAAAACTATTGAACCGATCTTAATGAAATTAGCCACTATTATTTTATTGTATCACAAAGTTTTTCTGCGTGAAATATGAAGGTCCCCGGATTAGTATAAATGGTTGAAAAAAGTAAAATGCAAATACTTGTTTTTTATGATTGTTTCGCAATTATTGCTATTTTGCAACAAGGGTGACAATGTTTAAAATTTTTAACAACGCTATCTTGTAGAAAATTTAATTGTGCAACTTTTATGTCAGTACAACTTTCCTCAGAAATGAACACTTTTAACGTTATAATCAAAAAACAAAGAAAAAATCGAGTTTTGCCTTAATTTTTTGACATTTTGATTATTTAAACAATGTTCCGGTCCTTTTTGAGTGGGAGGATAATTCAATTATTATTATATGATTTATTTCCAAGCAATTTCTGCAAAAAAATGTGAGGCACCTCTCAACATCCAAATGTAATAATATTTTTACAGATGCGCCCTGGTCTATCACGAGTTTTTCGAATATTTTAATAAATTTTTTTTCTCTGATTCTGGCCTTGGTTTAGAACTAGAACCTTTAGCCACGTAATTGTATAGGTAACTTATCACTAACTCAGGTGTAATGTGTAGTGTGTGTTGAGTAAGTGTCTTGTTACTTTGCAAAGTCGACGTCATTGTCTTTGCAAAGAGACGCTAATTGTATCCGAACGTCTGCGGTCCCTCCGGTGAGTACCGATCCCACAAGGACAGAAACTATTTTCATTTATTAATTTATAATAAATGAAAAAATTTCTGACCCTGGTGGGATTCGAACTCACTACCATTCGGAACTTTCGATTCAAAGGTTAGGCGCTCTTACCACTGAGCCACAGAGGGGGTATTTTAATAAATTAATTGTATGGAATGTAATGTTTCTCGAGGAGAAAGTCGCAAAATGTCGCCTGTCAAAATTTTCAATGTGTTTTAAATGTAATCATTATTTTCGAATCCTGAGAAAAGTAATAAATATTTTGGAGAAATTTAAACTTATAATGAAAGATTGCATTATTATTGAGGGCTGAAAGTTCCTGAAAACTTCTATAATGTTTATTTTAATAAGTTACAGGTTACAAGGGTGAAAATAAAAGAGAAACAAAATATTTCATTTAAAAGAAAGTTGTTTTATTTATTCTAAGAGATTTTCGGCCCTCAGTAATAATGTAATCTTTCATTCTGCGTTTAAATTTTTCAAAAATGCTTATCAGTTTTCTCAGGATTCGAAAAAAAGGAATACATTTAAAACACATTGAAAATTTTGACAGGCGACATTTTGCGCCTTTCCCCTTAAGCGTTATAAACTACTAATGTTTTATCACATTATAATAATGTTAGTTCTTTTTTACAAAACTTATTTTTCTATTATTACTTTTGGCAACAAAACTGCCTCTTTTCTTTATTAGGTAATATTCATAATAGCTTTCCAGTTCTAAAGTAGCGTTGGGAATATTCCCAGAAAACATCTTGGTTGTGTACGTGTACTTATATAGTACTGAAATCATTGGAGCTCAGAACTTTAATCTATTAAATACACTGTATAATTTACGTATTCATACTTATATAAATATTCAGCGTGTATATCGTAATTTTTACGGTAACCTCTTGATAAGGCAGTTTTATTACTCATTATCGCTAATAAGTTAAGTATGTATACCACTCGTTATACTGATCTCTCAGTTAATAAAGACAAACCGCAAACAATGCTGATAAAAACACCAACGCAATTGATATTGTAAATTTATAGTTTTAGTAGTAGTTTTTATAGTCTGTGCTAATAGACATATATTACGCAAAAAATGCGGAAATGTTATGGAAAATTTAAAGAGATAATGTTGCAACTTAGCTGATAAACAAACAATTCTTTTGAACTCCCAAAAATGGTTTTATCAGTCAATGTTAAAAGTAAAAATAACGTAGAGACCATAGAGATTCTTATTTTTTCTTTATTGCCGAATGTCAATTGCTTTTGATTTAAAACTGAAAAAATAAAGATGAGTTCTAGTGTCCAGACAACAGTAATTTCATAACAGGCTGTTTTTTCACAAGGGCAAGTTGTTGTCCTTCCACTTAACCCTCCTCGTTTATCTGAGATTTTGACCGGCAAGAATGACTGTTAAGCTACACAATCCACCCAAGGGTGCAAGACTTATTCCAGGCGGAGTTGTGGGAAACACAGTCACCAATGTGAAGTGGACTTTCAATAAATTGGAGGTAGATGCTAAAAAACTGGTTTAAGAGTAAATGAAGAGCAAACCAAATATACGCGAGATAGAATAGGGCAAAATCTTACAAGAGATCCATATAACTTTAACCTTTAACTACACGCGCTGGCGTATTTGGTACGCCAGATATAAGAATTCTACTGCAAATATATTTAAAAATTAAATTTTTTACCTTGTTTATCTCTCTAACCTATCACTGGAATGTGCTTTACAATTTGGTTTTAGTTTCGTTATAATCAGCGTTCCGGGAAGATCGTAATTTACAGTTTATTATCTATTGTTTCCGGTGGTGGACAATATACGCCACGATTATATTAATACAAATCGTAATATAAGTAAATATTTCAATTGTTTTTTAGTTATTATGGCACAAAATATATTTTTCTTTGTAAACAATACCTTTTCTCCTGTAAAAAATCACATTTCAAAAAATTTTTTATTAGTAATTTTATTTATCATGGAATCCAGTTATTCCATGATTCCAGTTATAAATCCCAATTGGCTTACTGAGAAGGAACTCCAGGTATTCACTGATGCCGAATAGGGTTTATAGCAAACAACTAAGTGTATTTTTTCAAAACAAAAAAATAACAAATCCGCTGTTTTAAGTGTATTTTCTTGTGGCGTATAAAGTACGCCACGCGTGTAGTTATGTTATAACTTGATGCGCGGGTAGTTAAAGGTTAAGTAAAAGAGGGGAGAGTTTTAACTATCTCGGAACAACATTCACGGTAAATATCGATATCGATAAGAATTCCGGAAGCAAACAGATATTTATATAGCCTACAATATAGTAAGCAATACCAAACAAGAACAAATGCCGAGGTCAAACAGATGAATAGGCCTAGCTACGTTCGTAGTCCAATAGATTAAATAGTCTAGTAAAATAAAATTACACTACATGTAAATCAAAATGTAAATTCGTACAGGTTGAAACAAATTTTATATCAAAGTTTAGGTGGGTACAAAAGATATTTTCAAGAAAGTATCCAAATCATACAAGGGGATCATTGTTTAAATAATTAAAAAGGGGTCATTTTTGCAAAAAAATTCCTTTTTTAACTGCGGAGGTCATTCAGTTACTAATGAAGGTATATAGGATTGTTTTCTGCAAAGTTGAAGAGTAAATCTTTCACATAAGACTTACCAAATTAAATTTGACCCCCTATTTATTTAAATAATTATACATATAACTTAAAAAACAAATTTGCAAATGAATATTTTTAGCGTTTTAAATAAGCACTATAAAATATCCTATTTTACAGGAGAAGTTGCGCTATGTTATCGTTATTAGTCAAAAAAAAAATTGGTCCAAAAATATTTAATATTTTTTGAGATATTGCATTTGTTTATTAAATGTTACTCTATTTTCAATTGCAAAAACGCGGTTGTTGCCAAAGAAATATTCACCTGTATTAAATTTTATTATTTTTATTTTTATGTATATTTTCGATAAATGTATTGACAAATTCAAATTTCAATTAAACTTCCCCCTAAAATGGAATTTGAAAATTATTCAAATTTGTTTATAATTTGTTTTTCTAATAACGTCGAGGGGATTAAATATTTTGAAACGCTGTTTCGATAATTGGATTTCTGGGAATTTTTCACTAATTAAAAATTTTTTTTTGTCTTTTTTCCTCTTCTTTTTTTTTTCTTGGAGGTATATTACCACGGGCCCTTTTAGGGTCAAGTTTCATTAAGAATGTCGAATCTCTAAGTTGTAGATTCTAGACCTAAAAATATTAAGATTTAACTAAAATCTCTTAAATAAAATGTGGCTACTTACTGAGTTACAGAGTGTTTTATTTAAAAATTTAAAAATTATTTTTACCCAGAACTTTCAAACTATTTGACGTATCCTTATCATACGTAGCAGAAAGTGTGAGTACTATACAGTCTACTAAATTGTGATAAATAAAAGTTTCTAGCTACTACCAGAGGCGTACGACAGGGGATAGTTACTGGTTGACCCTTCCCAAATTCTACGTCACTGAGGGAATTATTATTTTAGCGAAATTTTTCGATGTTCCATTACTTTCTATGTAAATAATATACTCTTTACTGGTAACGATTAAGTGATTAGTTTTCGAGATATTGGACGTTAAAAATGAAACGGCATAGTTATTTTGATTCATTCACTTTAAACTTCCAATATCTCTCAAACTGATGACTTTATCGATACCAATAAAGTTATTTACATACAAAGTATTGGAGAATCGAAAAATTTCGCTAAAATAGTAATTCACTCAGTGGCGTAGAATTTGGGAAGGGTCAATCATTCACTATCCCCTGTCGTACGCCTCTGGCACCAGCTAGAAACGTTTATTAATCACAATTTAGTAGGGTGTATAATAGCCACACTTTCTGCCAAGTATGATAAGGATACGTCAAATAGTTTTAAAGTACTTGGTAACAATAATTTTTAAATTTTTAAATAAAACACCCTGTAACTCAGTAAGTAGCCACATTTTATTTAAGATATTTTAGTTAAATCTTAATATTTTTAGGTCTAGAATCTACAACTCAGAGATTAGTCATTCTTAATAAAATTTAACCCTAAAAGGGCCCGTAGTAATATAACTCCAAGAAAAAAAAAAGAAGAAAAAACGATAAAAAATTTTGTTAATTAGTAAAAAATTCCCAGGAAGCCAATTATCGAAACGGCATTTTAAAATACTTAATCCCCGCGACGTTATTAAAAAAAAACGAATTATAAACAAATTTGAATAATTTTCAAATGCCATTTTAGGGGGGAGTTTAATTGAAATTTGAATTTGTCAATACATTTATCGAAAATATACATAAAAGTAAAAATAATAAAATTTAATACAGGTGAATATTTCTTTGGCAACAATCGCGTTTTTGCAATTGAAAATAGAGTAACATTTAATAAACAAATGCAATATCTCAAAAAATATTAAATATTTTTGGACCAATTTTTTTTGGCTAATACCGATAGCACAGCGCAACTTCTCCTGTAAAACAGGATATTTTATAGTGCTTATTTAAAACGCTAAAAATATTTTTTTGCAAATTTGTTTTTAAAGTTTTATGTATAATTATTTAAATAAATAGGGGGTCAAATTTAATTTAGTAAGTCTTATGTGAAAGATTTACCCTTCAACTTTGCAGAAAATAAGCCTATATACCTTCATTATTAACTGAATGACCTCCGCAGTTAAAAGAGTATTTTTTTGCAAAAATGACCCTTTTTTAATTATTTAAACAATGATCCCCTTGTATGATTTGGATACTTTCTTGAAAATATCTTTTGTAACCACCTAAACTTTGATATAAAATTTGTTTTAACCTGTACGAATTTACATTTTGACTTTTTTTTTATTTTATTAGGCTAAAATCCCAATGCCTAAGGTTGGCCGGCCATGTCGATAGACTCCCTAACAACCGCCTTGCCAAGTTAATCTGGGAGGAAGCCTCGACAGGAAAAATACCCTTAAGACGTCCACGAATGCGATGGAGATATAATATACAGGGGGTCCCTGAAAATAGTGCGTTCCTTAAAGGTATAGGTAGAAGGCAAAATGTAGAGCAAAAAAGTCTTATAACATTTTTTTCTAAATTGATCCGTTAGACCAAAAAACTAATATACATTTTGATATGCAAATTGAAGTCTGGCAACAAAGCGCAACTCAAAAATCTAAAGATTAAAAAAGTAGGTTTGTAGGTCAGTTGCATCTGGTAGGTAAAATAATGTAAATATCAACCAAACCCATATCCATTTTTTGCAGGTAGGTACCAACGATGTCAACAATCCCAAAAATCCCACCTCAAAGTAAATAAACAAGGGGTTATTAGGTTAAATTTCCACAGTCACAACAAGTTTTTCTAGGCTACGTTGCCATGTCATTCAAATTTATAAAAATAAAAATTCACTTGTATGGAGAACAATGTAATTTTTTTCTTGAAATCGGTTAACTTTATAAAAAAATGTTATAGGACTTTTATGTTCTCTATTGTGTATTATATCCATACCTTAAGGTGATATAGTAGCGATCAACAGGTAGCCAAAACGCGTTCCAAGATTGCGGCTATAATTTTGAATATTTTTTCGAGATATTTGGCACACGTATTCGTAATATAATAAAGAATGGCGGTACAGAGCCCAATTTGAAAAATATATTAATATGTAGAAATTACTCTGTAATTAAATACAATATTAAGAAAACGAGCCTGTACCGCCATTAAGAAGAACAAAAAAATACACTTTCTTCAAATAAACTTTTTTATCCGATGCCTAGATTTTGTGTCATTTTGGAACTACTAATGAAATAAAAAATTTTAGTAGTTCCAAAATGACACAAAATCTAGGCATCAGATAAAAAAGTTTATTTGAAGAAAGTGTATTTTTTTGTTTTTCTTAATGGCGGTACAGGCTCGTTTTTTTAATATTGTACTTAATTACAGAGTAATTTCCACATATTAATATATTTTTCAAATTGGGCTCTGTACCGCCAGTCTTTATTTTCGGGGGACACCTTGTATAGTTATATTTAAGAAAAATGGGGCTACCCACTGACCTAACTATCATGGACGACCGTTCGAGATGGAATCGATTTGTGGAGTCAACCAAGACCCACCCCGGGTAGTGGGGTGGTTTAATATTTTAAATAATATTTAAGAATTAGACAAGGCGAAAACGGCGGGTTCTTTGGAGAAAATATTCCCATGAGATTTTTTGGCATAAAGAATAAGATTCAAGAAGTCGCCCACGCGAAAAGTTGTCGAAATTTTTTTTAACAATTTTTTTTAATCAAATTGCAAAAATCAATATTTTTGGCTTGGACAATTTTTTTTACGTTTTTTGGACTATTCTCGATAAAAAAGGTCTCCTATAATTTTTCTCTAAAGTTGATCGTTTTCGAGGTAAAAGCATTTTAAAATTGAAAAAACGAAAAATGGCGGTTTCAAGGTTTAATAACTCCGTTAAAAGTTATTACTATGAAAGTAAGAAAGTGACTAAATCAAATAATTTTAAAGCCTCTCCTACAAGATCATGAAAAAATTTTTGTCATTATTTGATTACTAAGTTGTTATTTTTAAGTAATAATAATGAGCGCCATGCACGTTTTAGGCGGCCGTCCATGATGAGTGGGAAAGAGATTGAATGGCAGTCTAATGGCGCATCTCACTCGCACTCACATTTGCAGCCGGGTCAATACGATCTTACCGCTAATTATTAATAAATAAAAATAACAGCTTAGTAATAAATTAATGACAAAAATTTCTTCAGAATAATGTAGGGGAGGCTTTAAATTTGATTTAGTCACTTTCTGACTTTCATAATAATAATTTTTAACCGAGTTATTAAGTTTTAAAAATGGATATTTTCGCGTTTATCAAATTTTAAATTGTTTATAACTCGAACACGATCAACTTTAGAGAAAAACTACAAGAGACCTTTTTTGTCCGAAATGGTCCGAAAAACTTGTTTGTCAGGGCCGAAAATATTGATTTTTTGCAATTTGATTAAAAAAATTGTTAAAAAAAATTGGACCACTTTTCGCGTGGGCGAATTCTTGTACCTTATTCTGGGGTATCTCACGAATGTGATTATGCAAAAAAATTTCATGGGAATATTTTTTCCAACGAACCCGCTGTTTTCGCCTTGTCTAAGTCAGAAAAAATTTCATACTAAAACACAACCACAAAACAATGATATTTTACAGTAAAATATGACAAACTTGTTCTATAGTAAAAGTAGGTGGTATACTAATAAATAAATCCACGGAAATGAAAGGCGCATTTAACTATTAGTCACCTATTTTAAATTCTAAAAATCACAATTTTCAAGGCGCATAAATAAATTTTAAACAATTAAAAAAAAACACTTACCTTTTGTTTTTAACACTGACATTTTTCTATGGCACACTTTTGTATTGTTCTTCCTGAACAAGCTAGATAATAGTGGAACTGGAGCAGGTCTACAACCTACCAACAACTTTAGCCCTGAACTCATACTTGACGTGTGTCAACGGCTAATCTAAAAAATAAGTTAATCATAATAGAACAGTTTTATCGGCATTATGTCACTACGCATATATTTGCGAAGATAATAAAAATGAAGGTGAAACTTGTTAGTCTTCAAGTAGTGGCTGAGCAACCACGGAAACACAGATGCAATAATTTAGTATTGATAGTGCAGCCGATATGTGAAACAATTGTGCGTTTAATGATAGAACTATATAATTCGGACCACATATACTACACATACTACACATATAAAGGTTCAAATTTAGATATGAGGCCATCTCAGATTTTGCCTTTTACAAAAGTGGCGGGAATTCAAAATGGCGACTATACTAGGGTGGTGCGAAAAAAGTCAAGTTGAAAATCCAGTATCGCTATAGTGCGGAAAAGTTGCGATTGGTAATTGCATGAAAAACAAAACAAAAATTATTCAAATCGGAATTTATCTTCCGATCCCGCAACAAGCCTAAAAATTATGAAAAAATGAAATTTTACCTTTTTTTCGTAAATTTTTATTTATTCTCCATGTACATTTTAGTTATCGCTATAGTAAAATTTTTTTACAGTTTGCATGGTTGATAATAAAAACAATAGTTTTACGCACTTAACGAATATCTTCCGATCCCGCAAGGTCAATCAAAATCTATAAAAATTTGAAATGGTTGATGATTTTGATAAATTAAAAAACATTTAGTTATCTAATTTTTCTGTTACATTGTGAAGCTCTTCGCTTGTTCATATATTGTATAATAATATTTAAACGATCCAGAACTCACAACAAGAAGGTGGTTGTACTTTTTACTCCACCCACACCCATCTCTCCATACAACCAATGAGTGTGTGGTTTGTACATTATTTACATAGTACATTTCTTTTTCATTTGTTTGTATCCAGCTTTTAAACGTCAACTTTGAATTTTGATTTAATGATAAAATCTGGCAGCATGGACCTTGATTTAAGTGTTGCCTTGATAAATTCACCTCTTGATTGGATCCCACATACATTAGACGATACTTCCGTGACCAACTCTACGTACCGCTAGACAGCTTGCGTATGACAGGGGACGGTTTTGTACATTCCAGTCTGGCGTGTTGCCTGATATAATGTAGAAACTTATATCTTCATTTGAAACGCTTTGAAGAACTGGTGGAGAAGACAGTTTTTCAACATTCCAATATAATATTTCAGTGTAGTCCTGTGCTTCAAAATTTAAAGTAGGAGGGATGAAATTTCTAATACGTTTGCCCTTGGCTTTAGTCTATCCGGCTTTTAACACTCTTCTTAGCCCTAGCTCTCTAATGTGTTTCCTTTCTCCCTACTACTTAAAATTTTGAAGCACGGGACTAAACTGAAATAATAGACTGGAATATAATGTTGCAAAACTATTGCAGACTGTTGCAAAACTATCTTCTCCACCACTTCTTCGAAGTGAAATGAAGATATAAGTTCTTGCATTATATCGGGCGACATACCAGACTAGAATGTACAAAACTATCCCTGACATACGCAAGCTGATGAGAGGTGCCTAAAGTTGGTCACGGAAGCATCGTCTAATGCAGGGGAGGCCAACCCGTCGATCGCGACCTCTAGGTCAGTCGATCGATGACAAGAAAAAATTATCTACCTACCTATCTATTCCCGTCCTAAATATTACAAAAATTTTTAGTCAGTAGATCCCAGAGAATTAGAAAGGCAGATAGTAGATCTCAAGTCCGATTAAGTTTGTCACCTCTGGTCTAATGTATGTGGGCCACAATCAAGAGATGGATTCATAAGGGCAACACTTAAATCAAGGTCCATGCTGCCAGATTCTATCACCAAATCACAATAGAAAGTTGACGTTTAAAAGCTAGATAGAAGCATGAAAAAGAAATTTACTATGTAAATAATGTAAAAATCACACTCATTGGTTGGTTGGAGAGAAGGGTGTGTGTGGAGTTAGAAGTGCAACCACCTCCTCGTTGTGAGTTCTGGGTTGTTTAAGTATTGCCATGCAATATATAAACAAGCGAAAAAGTTCACAATGTAGGAGAAAAATGAGATAACTAAATGTTTTTTAATTTATCAAAATCATCGAAAATTTCAAATATTTATAGATTTTGATTGACCTTGCGGGATCGGAAGATATTCGTTAGATGCGTAAAACTGTTGTTTTTATTACTTAACCATGCAAACTGTAAATAAATTTTACTATAGCGATAAATAAAACGTACATGGAGGATAAATAAAAATTTCCGAAGAAAAGGTAAAATTTCATTTTTTTCATAATCTTTAGGCCCGTTGCGGGATCGGAAGATAAAGTCCGATTTTAATAATTTTTGTTTTGTTTTTCTTGTAATTACCAATCGCAACTTTTCCGCACTACAGCGATACGGGATTATCAACTTGACTTTTTTCGCACCACCCTACTATACATATGTGACTAATAACATGATAACTTTTGAACGAGACCATTACGAGACGATAAATTTCAACCAAATTTTTTGATGAATAAGATTGAGGTCTTGAACCGGAAGAATTGTTTTACCAGAAGTTGTGTTTTTACTGTTTTTTGATATAAAAATATGTTGTTTTTTTCAATTCTTTCACCCTGTATATATAAATTTTTCAAAAAGGTAATACCGCCATTAAAAAAGTGTAAGCATATTTTTTAGGAACTATTTTGAACTTTTTAGTTATATTAATTGCCATTTAATAAATGCATAACGTATATTCACATGTACATAACAGATTCATTTTGCATGCCCGCCATTTTTGTAAAAGACAAAATCTGAGATGGCCTCCTATCTAAATTTGAATCTTTTTATGTGTAGTATGTGTGATCTAAATTATATGCTTCTACCATTAAATGCACAATATTTCTTATATTATTATTTGCACGAATCTACCGCACATAGGTATCTACATGTGAAGATACGTTATCCATTTATGCATTTATTAAATGGTAATTAATATAACTAAGGAGTTCAAAATATTTCCTAAAAAATATTTTTACCCTCTTTTCAACGCCGGTATTACCTTTTTGAAAAATTAATATATACAGGGTGAAAGAATTGAAAAAATAAACAACATATTTTTACAAAAAAATCAGAAAAAACACAACTTCTGGTAAACTGATTCTTCCGGTTTAAGAGCTCGATCTCATAATTGCTGTCATTTGACATATTCTACATGTTCCACTCATTAAAACGCCCATTTGGTGATAAATAGCAGTCTGATTTTTGCATGAGAGTTTAATCTCTGTTCGGAGAGCTTAAGTCTATTCTGTCGGACAAAATACATGTGCCGTTTTCGTGGTCTGACCGTTCCAAATTTTTAACCTGTTTCACAAATAAAACTGCCTCTGTTCCAGTGTTCCCATATATCAAAGTTTATCCGACTAGACACCCTTAAGCTATTAACAAATTTTCAGCTTGCTTTTAATCAACTTTTTTTTCATACGCGGGATCCAGACCTATTATACATCAAAAAAAGAACATATATAGCAAATTTGGTTGAAATCGGACTTTTCGTTCAAAAGTTATCGTGCTATTAGTCACATATGTTTAGTCGCCATTTTGAATGCCCGCCTTTGTTGTAAAAGGAAAAATCTGAGATGGCCTCATAGCTAAATTTGAACCTTTGTATGTGTAGTATATGTGGTCCAAATTATGTGCTTCTACCATTAAATGCACAATAATTCTTATAATATTTGCACGAATCTGATACACATAGGTACATGTGAAGATAAGTTATGCATTTATTACATGGTAATTAACATAACTAAAAAGTTCAAAATATTTCCTTAAAAATATTTTACGCTATTTTCAATGGAGGTATTACGTTTTTGAAAAATTAATATATACAGGGTGAAATAAATAAAAAAATCAACATATTTCTACAAATAAAAATCAGGAAAAATACAACTTCTGGTAATCCTATTCTTCCGGTTCAAGAGCTCGATCTTATACATCAAAAAAAGAACCCGTATACCAAATTTGGTTGAAGCCGGACTTTTCGTTTAAAAGTTATCGTGCTATTAGTCGCATATTTATGTCGCCATTTTGAATGCACGCCATTTTTGTAAAAGGTGAAATCTGAGATGGCCTTGTATTTAATTTTGAACCTTTATATGTGTAGTATATGTAGTATAAATTATATGCTTCTATCATTAAATGCACAATAATTCTTATAATATTTGCACGGATCTGCCGCACTATGATGTTTATTTAAATCCCAAGCAGGGGCGTAGCTACCGCCGTGTCAGCCGTATCAATTATATGGTCCCCGAACAATAGGGTCCCCGACATGTCGAAACAAAAATTAAATTAAAAATGAATGAAAAATATCTTATTTTGAATACTGTGAGAGAATATGGAAATGATTTATCTAAATATAAAGGACAAGGTGACGATGGAACAAATGTTATGTCTGGTGCATATGGAGGATTACAAGTACTTCACAAGGACATACCATAGCAAGCCCTACTAGATGGTCTTCAGGGTACCATGTTTTATCGGCTATAAAAAATTATTTACTGATAATGAAAACTTTGTATGAAATAAATTTAATTTCTACTAAAAAATCCAGACGTGATGAATGTAAAAATATAATCGCTGTTTTGAAAAATTACGATTTTATAGTGCTTGTCGTTTGTTTTTCACCATTGTTTGAAATAATCAACCGTGTTCCTAAATCAACAGCTTGAAAACAATGATTTACATAAAACTGGTATTCTACTAAAAAAATAAGTATTCTCTTAAATAGGCTAAAAGATACAAAATTCATTCCATGATTTGATAAAAGTGTCTAATAAGCTACCAAAAATATGGGGAGTAAAAACTATTTTTTAAAAATAAAAGACGAAAAGTAATAAAAGGGATTTTTTGATGAGTTATCAGAAGATGAGAGGATTTCAGACCCGGAATCGTACATCAGGGTCAATATATTATATTATTATACCTATATTGATTTCTCAAACTAAACAAAGGTTTCAAAGTTTCTGTGACTTAAGTAATACATTTGAAGTGTTACAACATGAGAAGCTATTATCATTCCCAAATTAAATTACAAAAAGTACTCGTAAGTTGAAAGTCTGACTGCTAAATACAATAAAGATATTTAATTTAACCTTTATGACCAGTTGTTCAAATTTGCTTTAAAATTAGCTTGCAAGAAAATTCAATATGTTAAAGAACTTACAGAATTATTAAAAATAAAACCTTGCATTCAGATTTCCGGAGGTAATATCATGTCTTCTGTATTTAACTCCTCCGGTAACTACTGTCTTAGTAGAAAGAAGTTTTTCAAAAGTAAAATTGATCAAAAATTAGGCCTTCTATGAGATAGGAACGACTATCAGACTCGTCGTTAATGTCTATAGAAACCGAAACCATTCTCGTCCGACTGAATGAAGACCAATTCATTTTTAAATTGTTTATATGTATAACATATTATTAGATATATTATTAATGCAGGAGTTAGTAATTAACATTATTAGTAATTTTATTTGTATAATTTATAACTATATTCAATAAAAATTTTGTTCAATACGAACGTAAGCCTATTTGTTGGTTTTGTTTGAATATTTTTTAGCACTACCCACATCAGTCGTGAAAAGGGCCCCGCAACACACTTAGATACAAGGTCCATGTGAGCCTAGCTACGCCACTGATACCAAGTGCAATAGTAGTTCATTATTATCACATACGTATGAGTGATTGGATGAGTACAGAATGTGATTAATTTTTATGGTTATTTGCGTTTTATTTATCAACTTCAGAAATAGTTCTTATTTAATTTATAATAACCAAATAGTCCGGGTTGTGCGGTCGCTCCCGTAGAAAAAATGTTTCTGATTCGGTTTTTTTGCGGATTCCTGTTCAAAAAGTCTCCTTTAAACAAATTTCACGGGCGTTAGGAATAATTTTTGGTCACACATTGTTTAAACAATTTTTTAAAACAAATTTCAAAAACTTTCTTTGCCCCGGAAATCGTGTTTTACGTTTTTTGGGTCATTCTCAAAAATAAAGGTTGATTTAAAGTTTTCAAGCGTCTTATTTAAGTTATCGTCAACTAAATAGGTCTGGCAGTATTAAGAGCAAACAGTAGCGATCAACAGGTAGCAACAAACGCGTTCCAAGATTGCGGCTCTAATTTTGAATATTTTGTCGAGATATTTGGCACACATTTTCTTAATATAATAAAGAATGGCGGTACAAAGCCCAATTTCATAAATGTGTTAGTATGTGAAAATTACTCTATAACTAAATAAAATATTGAAAAAGGAGCCTGTACCGCCATTAAGAAAGACAAAATAACACACTTTCTTCAAATAAACTTTTTTATCCCGTGCCTAGATTTTGTGTCACATTGGAACTACTAATAATCGATTTTTTATAACAAGAAACCGAACGTCACTGACTTGGCAACATTTCGTGCCTATGTGTATAAAAATTATTGTTTTTGATAGTATAAACGTCACTGTCATTGTCGAATTACCGACGCACTGTTGCCTCACTTTTGAAAGTTCGCAGAACTTTCGCAATCTTGGACCGCGTGTGTTGCTACCTGTTGATCGCTACTGTGTGCTCTAAATTATTATTTTTAATAATATTTTCTACAAGATATATAAAAATAAGTACTGAGACTTTATAAAAAGTAAGTACATCCTGTTATATTCATATAGCAAGCCTTGGTGTGTATTTAGGAAAATTTGGGCATTTGATTAGTCTGATTGTTTACAAAAATTATTGGATTATCAAGAACGAAGAAATATTTAAGTAAAGTTATATTATTTTTTCTTTGAAGCTTTGAAGCATCTGGTAAAAGATACTGTCAATGAAATGAATCTGACGGACTGAATTATTATTTTTAAGAAAACTTAGACTTTAAGAAAAGTAAGGACTAGTTTTACCTACCCTTAACACCTGGTACCTATGAATTGGCCGTCTGCCCAAGCTAGCAGGTATGCATACACTTATATACTAATACGAGTACTAAGTAAGTAACGTCTGGGAACCCTGGCCTCTAATAATAATGTACATATATACCATAAAAATATAAGAGAAAAAATAAATCTCATAAGCTCAAACTAATAAAAATATACATACAAGAGAAAAAAACAGATCTCTATATAAATATAATTTATATAAATAATTTTTTATTTGTTTACTCATGCGTCGAAGTACCTACTTCATCGGCAGTAACTTTTTGTACTCATGAAATTCTCCACACCGTCTCTATACATTCATCTCAAAGGCATCTATTTTGGTTTTTGGTTTCAGAGTCCATTGTCCAACTTTCAAAGCCATACAGCAAGACAGAAAAAACATAACATCTGATCATTGGGATTCTGAGCTCCAGACTAAGGTCTGTGTGTAAAAACAACAATTTAAATTAATAATTTTGTTTGGTTCCCGTTTCTTAAAAATATTATTTCTATTTTGTGACAAGCTGTACTTTCACATTTTTGTTCTAAGTGTCTATGCGTTGTTAGGTATACAGTGCTAGTCAAAAGTCCGTACCCCCCCTCGTATCTTTTGAACGGTTATACCTATAATAGTGAAATTTGGAGATAGGAAATAAACGGACGTAAGCTTCTTAACTGGTCATGACAGGTGACGTAATAGTGACAGATGACTTTACAGCGCCACTGTGACAGATAATTTTAAATGGGACCTTATGGCAAGTGACACCTCGTTTGAAAGGTATTGAAAATACCTATTCAGTCATACTAATATTGTTTAAGTTTAAGCTAATTTTGACGAATTAATGAAATAAATATAAAATTGTAGTTTCATTTAATTAATTCAAAATTCAAAATTCCGCCTATGATTACTTGTCAAAAAGGTTGACGTTGACGTAAAAACTACTAGAGAATCGAAAAACGTCAACTTTTTTGACAAAAAAACCATAGGCGTACATTTGAATTTTTATTAATTAAATGCGAAGCTACAATATTATATTTATTTAATTTATTCACCAAAATCAAAATCAACTAAAACACAAAAAAATTAGTATGGCTGAGTAGGTATTTTGAATACCTTTCAAACGAGGTATCACTTGCCATAAGGTCCCATTTAAAATTATCGGTCACAGTGGCTCTGTAACGTCATCTGTCACTATTACGTCACCTGTCATAACTAGTTAAGAAGCTTACGTCAGTTAATTTCCTCCATCCAAATTTCACTATTATAGGTAAAACCGTTCAAAAGATAAGAGGGGGGTACGGACTTTTGACTAGCACTGTATAATCAGTCGTGTGATGCATGACCGAAGTTATCGTTAAGGCTATGGGTACATAATTCGCAAATATTTTACGTGTATCCCTACTTTTTCTGTCTTTACACGGCAAATTACGTGTAGTAAAATTCACACTGGTATGGATATGTAAACATTACTAGAATGTCATTCTACTTGAAAATGTCATCATTAATTTAAAGAGATGGCTTTTGAATGTTCTTGGATAACTGTTATTTCTATAATTGGAAATTATTAATTCAGTTAATAAATGCGATAATTTTTTCACTAACTATGTATTCAGTGATTGTAATAATTTATTTGTACAACAAAGACTAATACTCAATCGAGAAAAGAGGAAAAGTGTTAAAGTTGATTTTTTAATAATATATTGTTATGGAACGCTTACAATTTTGAACATCTTTAACAACAAAATACTTGGATCACAGAATATATTATCCTAATGTATTCTCTGCTTGGATCTTCCACAAATAATACACAATAAATAACTTTTTATTAAGTTCATGTCTTAAATCAATTATTTATCAAATACACTATATTTCAATAATTTTTAATCAATAACTCAACATATTCCCGATGCAATGTCAAATATTTAAAATTGCCAATGATTGTCAGTGTCTGACTGACAATATAATATGCTGACAATAGATATTATATTCGGCTGAGTGCGTTGTAAGACAAAGATAGATTTGGAAAATATTACCACGGCATTGTGTTTATTTTTTTCGAATCCTGAAAAAACCAATAAATATTTTTGAAAAATTTAAACGCAGAATGAAAGACTAAATTATTACCGAGGGCCGAAAGTCCCTTAGAATAAATAAAAAGTTTATTTTGAATGATATATTTGAAATTAAAAATCACACTAAATTTTCTCTTAGTTTTTCACCCCTGTAACTTATTAAAATAAACATTATAGAAGTTCTCAGGGACTTTCGGCCCTCGCTAATAACGTGATCTTTCATTCTGCGTTTAAATTTTTCAAAAATACGTATTAGTTTTCTCAGGATTCGAAAAAAATGAATCCCCATTTGAATAGCATTGCAGCCGAAAATACGTACCGACCCTCTTAACGTAAAGTTATCCTGTAGTTATGTTATAATCCTCGAATTGGTGTGATGTATCATATTTAACTTAACTACTTGCGTTATTTCTTGACAGTTCTTGAGTTATCTGGTATATCAACTGTCACTTTATAACGCGACGTTAAACCTCAAGTTATGAGGTAACTCTGTAGTTAGGTAAGGATATGTAAGGTTATTTCATCTTTTATATGTAAGGGTAATACAATTTTAAAAATCATCCAAAAATCAACTCGAGATATAATTGTTGTTGAAATTTGTAAACATATGCGGTGTTGCCAGAGAAATTTTTGTAAATGCACTGGAATGACTGAACTAGTGACTCAAAATGTACTAAACCAACACATTTTGCACAAAAACTTAAAAAAAACGTCGTGTAATGTTATTTGAAGCAAATTTCTTATATCACAAAAAATTGACGGTTTTTACTTTAAGATACTTTAGTATCAAAAGTTTGGTTGTTAATTGTATCAAATTGGTACAATTGTACCAAGTCTGGCAACGCTGCTTTTATGGATATCTTCCCATCCTCTCAAGCCTGTGGCACGTTCCGATCAATCTCTCGTGCTCACTCCAGCTTGTACTATTTCTACATAAGGTTCTCTTTGTTACTTCAACATTTTTTCCTCAAAAGCTATTTCTAATATAATGTTGATTAAATAACTATCTCATAACTCTGACCGATACATCACACCGAATTTAACCTAAACAGTTATGGGCATCGTTATTCCTTAGAGTTATCTTAACTTTAACTCAAACGTTAAAGTTAACTTAAGTCATCCACAACACGGTTGAATGTTGTTCCATTTTATCTTTGCCCATGCGTCGCGATTAATTATTAGTAGTAATTGCACGAGAGCTCTAAAATTATTGATTTGTTTCGCTAGTGACACTTTGACAGTTTTAATTTCACGACCCGAAGGTGAGTGAAATTATGTCAAAGTGGCACGAAGGCAACAAGTCGATAATAATTTTAGAGATCCACGGTAATTCGCAGAGATCATTTCATGAAAAAAACTGTCTTTATAAATTATTTTAACTAATATTTTGTTGATATCTTCGACTGAATATTGGCTAAACGTGTTTCTTGGTGTTCTCTGTGACAAGTTGTAAAACATTAACTGTCATTAATGTCATTGAATGTTCATTTTTGCATAGTAACGAAGGGCATATGACGTAATGCTTGACGACGGGATATTATCAGTAGTAATTGCACAAGAGCTCTAAAATTATTGAATTTTTCCGGAGTGACACTTTGACAGTTTTAATTTCAGACATTTATCTAAAAATTTCAAAGTTGCCAAGGTAGGTAGATATTCTTTAAACATTGATTGATGAAATCCCAAAGAGTTTTTTGCAATACAATAGCGGAAACCCCTTTGTTTTTTAATTGCTAATCAAGCGGGCGCGACACTGTAGTATGAGTGAGGACGTTTGAGTTGGCATAAATTCATTATCTCGAGAATGGGCAAATTTCAAGAGAAATCCTCAGATAGGTCGATTTTTATTTTTAAATTAGGATTTTTTGGCATATATATAATACTAGTGACGTCATCCATCTGGGCGTGATGACGTAATCGATGATTTTTTTAAATAAGAGTAGGGGTTGTGTCATAGCTCATTTGAAAGGTTATTTGATTCTCTATTCAGTAATATAAACACTAACATAATTTCATAATTATTTATACCGGGTGTACAAAAAAATTGTTTCTTCTATTTGTCAAATTTAATCAAAGTTATTTTAATAAAAAAAATTTTTGTACACCCTGTATAAATAATTATGTTAATGTTTATATTAGTGAATAGAGAATTAAATAACCTTTTAAATGATCTATCACACAATCCCTACACTCATTTAAAAAAATCATCGATTACGTCATCACGCTCAGATGGATGATGTCACTAGTATTATATATATGCCAAAAAGTCCTAATTTAAAAATAAAAATCGACCTATTTGAGGATTTCTCTTGAAATTTGCCCATTCTCGAGATACTGAATTTATGCCAACTCAAACGTCCTCACTTATACTACAGTGTCGCGCCCGCTTGATTAGCAATTAAAAAACAAAGGGGTTTCCGATATTGTATGGCAAAAACTCTTTGGAATTTCATCAATCAATGTTTAAAGGATATCTACCTACCTTGGCAACTTTGAAATTTTTAGATAAATGTCCGATTTAGGGTTAAAAATGGCCGATTTAACAATTTTCAATATATTCAATCGCTTATATAACAAAAACTATTAACTTAAGAGAAAAATCACTAAAGACCTTTTCTGTTTGGAATAATTCAAAAAACCTAAAAAAAAATGTTCGATGCAAAAAAATAATTTTAGGAAAAACCCCTAATCTTTCCCCTCGCCTGGCAAGGTCTTATGCTCTTCAGAATCGCCTGTCATTGTACACATTTCTTCTAAATCACTTACTCAAACACATACTTAAACTTAAACCTTACAGGAGAAAGTTTATTTTACCACAAAACTATGCACTTTTCGATTCACCTGGTAGATACACGTGCACGGCTGATGCCTGCCAGGTCATGGTTTTAAGTCTTGGTGTGCTATGAATTATCACTAGACAAATTTCTAGCCTTACAGGATGACCGTTAGTCGGAGGGTTCACTAGCTCTTAGACTATAACACTTCTTAACCTCTGTTAGATTCAACGTAAAAACAACCAGACAGTAAAATGTAAAGTGACTCGGTAACTTCTTGTTAAAAGAAAGAGAAAAATTTATAACATGCCAAAATAATATTTTTTAGTATTAAAAATTAAATGTTTGTCTCTTATTCGTATTACTATTAGATTTTGAGCTCAAACAACGCGTTGCGCAAATCATAACCTATTATTACAAAATAGTATTTTCCATAAGAAAAACACGTGTTCCAAATGCATAATAATAACAATTATTATTAATAGGATCTACACATGATAATTGATTTAAAATGACATATTAATAAACCATAAAATTTTTAAAATAGTAAATAATACTTACAAAAACAAATCAACAAATATTTCTTCAGGTAACAGGTTATTAATCAACTTTCAGATAAAATATAGCCATCTCCTTTTATTTTTCACACTGACGGTATGAAATATATCGCGCATCTTCTTATCTATATTTGCAATTTGTTATACATTACTTCAGTAAATAAAGGTTAAAGGTTCCGATATTAGAGTATGTTTACAATAATTCCCATACAATGAGATAGCGAGCGAAATCTATAAACTTCTTATTGAACCGTAAAATTGACTATAAGGAAAATTAAAACTAAAAATGAATCCGATTAAATTTAAATTTTGTAAAACTACGTTTAATACATGGTTGACCTTCCTACTTAAAATACATGCGTGACATCAAGCAGTGTTGCCATATTTCAAAAAATTATTAGAAAAAGAGGATTGAGACGATTCGGATTCTTTCAGCTGAAAATATAACAGAATACACTAAAGGCTTGAAAGGTGCATTAACAAAAATAAATAATAAATGTAAAATAACACGATTAATAGAATATTTCTGCAATAAAAGAATATAAAATAACCTAATCATTATATGATACAGCCAAAAACACCTGCTCCATTGAAAATGCATTTCAAGAGAAAAACCTGCTAACAAAGGTTTTAACAAAAAAATTATTACCCAGTGTTATATATAAACAAGGAATATCACAAGATTAAAGAAAGAAAAAAACAAAACATCACAAGGAGTCCAGAAATACCTACAAGAAGAGATTTAAGATTACAACAATAGTACACATTTATCGACTTTTCGGAAAAATTTAAAATGATAGGACATAAGTGCAACATCATAACAAGATTCAAAACAACCAATACATTGAGATGTATCTTGTCCAAGACCAAACCTTACTACATACAAGAGATATCAAAAAACTGCATCTATAAAATACCCTGTGAATGTAACAATTTCTAAATGGGAAAACTGCAAGACCACTAGGTGCCACGTCCAACAAAGATAAACAAGCTTGAAAATACATCAAATACACAGCCTTCAAGGAATCACAGATATCGACAATACTAAAGGAAGAAGTCAGCAACAAGAATATACCAACATTAGCGGATTAGCTAAAACACAGGTGAGCCCCGTTATTTTTTTCAAAATTTGCACAAAAATTATCTTTTTATTAGTAAAAAAGGTATATAGAATTTCAATGTTATCAATAAAAAATTACCAAGTTTATGTTGTATTTTCATATGCGGGAGGTCTGACAGACCTCACCAGTCAGCTGGAGGGTTAATAGGTAATCGGAGACACATCGTCTGCAATAATTATTCATACCTAATACATATACAGCACACAATACATAATCATATAATACATAAACACAAAATTGGCGAACAAATAAAACATAAACACAGAAATATTCTTATACTGAGGGTAAAAACACCAACCTCGGAATTTTTAGTTAAAAGCGTGGCTGTTTGCTTATGATCGAGGTTAAATTTAAAAAAAGATAACCGCTAAAAAATTTACGGTTATTATAATAACCGAAATTAATTATTATTATAATAGCACCTCACGATTTTTTGAAATAATCTTTTTTGAAAGCGGTTTCAGCAGCGGAAGTCGAACGTCGAACAGCAGTTATAAAATGTAATTTTTGTTTCAATTAATTGCGGCTTAATTCCTGATAAATCCATAAAACTAAAAATATACATACATTTCAAAATCGATTGCCAAAAATCTGTTCTTTTATTCTCAGTTGTATTGTTCATACTTACTACTTTTATAAATAGCTTTAAGTTTTTATAGAAATGTATTTATAGAAGATAATAAAATGCAACTTCAATTATCAATACAAATAGCATTCACCTAAATATAGAATGGGTGTGTGTGAACAATATAAAAAACAATCAACGTAATTAACTAATAGTTCAATGGCTATGTAGTACAGTGGCTACGTAAAAAACTATATGCAAACATAGGTAGGTACGAAGATTATGCTAAATATAATTCTGGCATCAGAGTTCTCTTGATTGATATAAGTAATGTGATTCTCTTGACTGAGTAAACAAAATATTTTAATATCAACAAAAAAGAGAAAAGCCTTCGCAATGGTGATAATTGTCGGATAATTCCGAAGATAAAGCCATCGTCGGATAATTCTGATAGGACACCTGAAGATTATCAGCAAAAGTCAACTAAAGAATTTGCTTTATAATTTATGGTTAATTTCTTAAAATTTCTCAAAAATGGTCGATACTTCTCTCACGAGGTGTGACAATCTACATACATTAATAGCGCTACAGGCCTTAGAGGCCGTTGGCTTCGACAGTCTTGACTAATTTCTTCCACTTTTTGCGGTCCTGTACTTGTCCTCTCCAGTCTCTTGTGCACATTGCTTCTAGGTCAGTCCGGACGGCCTCATACCACTTCCTTCGTGGTCTCCCTCTTCTCTTCTTCCCTTGTTCTCCTGCTGATAAAACTCTTAGGAAGTTTCTTTCTTGTGGCATTCGTAAAACATGACCCAACCATCTAATTCTCTGTGCCTTGATTTTCTGAGTAATTTTAGGTTTCTTATACATCTCCATTAGCTCCTGGTTTGTTCTTCTGCGCCATTCCTTGTTAACCTCCTTTATACCACCAAAATTTTTCTCAATATTTTTCTCTCCTAAATCTCTAGCTTTTTTTCTTCTTTCTGGTTCAGTGTCCAAGTTTCACATGCATACAACACCGTTGGTCTCACTGTTTGTTCATACGCTCGGAACTTGTCTGCCCTGGACACGTTTTTTGCCTTCAACATTGCGTTTAATGAACCTACTGCTTTGCTACCTTTCAACAACCGTTTATCTCTCTCTCTCTCTCTCTCTCTCTCTCTCTCTCTCTCTCTCTTCGTCTTCTCTATTTGTAACTGTTACTCCAAGGTACTCAAATTCAGTTACCTTCTCAATTTTATAATCTTTGTCATTTGCCCTTAGAGTAATCCACTTATTTTCTTTAGCACTTTCTCCTCTCATTTCCATATATGTACTTGGTTTTTCCTTGGTTTATTGTCAGGCCATATTTTTTTGCTTCTTCTTCAAATTGCTTGAACATTTTTTGAAGTTCTAGTCTTGAACGTGTAAGAAACACCAGGTCATCTGCAAAACCTACACACTGTTGTCTTCTGTTAAGAATCGTGCCGCTTGTCTGGATATTGGCTCCTCTAATTATCTTTTCTAGTATTAGATTGAATAAGTCTGTTGACAGGGGTTCCCCTTTGTTTTAATCCTCTGTTGACGTTAAACTGCTTTGAAAAACTGCCCTCTATCATGATTTTATTGACTGTGTTGGTTAACGTCATTTTAACTAATCGTATCAGTTTCTCTGATATTCCTAGTGCTCTCATTGCTTCGTATAGACCGTTTCGTGAGACGGAGTCGTAAGCCTGTTTAAAATCTATAAAGAGCATTATGCAAGCCTAGATTTTGTTCATAACTATTGTTTTGTAATAATTTTAGCAAAAAAATTTGATCGGTTGTTTCTCTTTCCTGTCTGAAACCAGCCTGGTATTCTCGTATTATCTCTGATTCATAAGTTTTTAATCTAGATCTTATATTTTTGCTAACACCTTATACACCACTTCTAACAGTGCGATTCCTCTGTAATTTTCACATATGGTCTTATAACCTTTCTTGTGCATTGGGCAGATGAGTGATCTGTTCTATTGCTCTGGCATTTCTTCGTTTTCCCATATTTTTGTTATAAGTCGAGCTATTTTTTGCTGCAGTATATTTCCTCTTACCTTTAATATATCTGCTGGCACTCCGATTTCTCCGGCACTTTTAATATTTTTAGGTCTTTTATTACTGTAATTATCTCCATTTCTGTCGGTGATTGTGTTTGTTGTGGTTATGCTTCTTGCATTTGTTGTTGTTCGATTTCTTTCCCTCGCTGTTGCATGTCTATTTCTGTTTGGTCTTTATCGTTTAGTAATTCTCCGAAGTATTCTGCCCATTTATTCAATTTTTCTGTCTTGTTTCCCAGCAACATACCATCTTTTTGTCTGCAAAACATTGTGCATTTATTTTGAGTCCCTCGTGTTTTTTTACTCCTTGATAAAAATTTTTAACTTCTTTTTGGACATAGTTTTCTTCTATTATTTCTAGTTGCTTTTCCAGTGATTTTCTCTTCTTTTGCCTGCATAATTGTTTAGCTTCTTTTCTTTTGTCTTTATAATACTCTTTACTTTTTTCTGTGTTGTTTCTAATATTTTCCATTTTTGCGTTATTTCTCTGCTCTAGAATTCTTTTGCAGTTCTCATCAAACCATTGTTCTCTCTTTTCTTTTTCTGCTTTCCTAATGCTAAGGTCTGCCGCTTCTTTTGCCGGTTTTTCAAAATATTTGGAAAACAAGATCCCGAAAGAAAAATAACATCTTAGTTCAAGAACCTTAAAACCTTTTTCAACACACATTTTGTGCTGCTCTTCCGTGCTTTTATAACAAAGATAAAGATTGCCATGATTATCTCCAATATTGTTCACGGGTACGTCAATAAGAACTGTTAATCAATGAAGCTTATCCGAAAGAAAAATCTGATGTAGATAAAAACTTAAAGTGTAGATACAAATGACAATCCATAATCCCAAAGAAAAAGGCAAATTGTAAGGAAATTGCGAAATTATATGTAAAAAACATAAAGAAAGAAAAAACTGATGTAGATAAAAACTTAAAGTGTAGATACAAATGACAATCCATAATCTCAAAGAAAAAGGCAAATTGTAAGGAAATTGCGAAATTATATGTAAAAAACACCACGGGTTCACGGCTGGAACAACTAATTATAATTCAAATCATTTGGAAAACAAGAAAGGGCCAAACACTATTAGGGGAGTGCAATTAGAAAGAAAAGATACAATGTTTCGGAAAAAATCAAACAAGGTTATATTTTTCTAAAACTTTTTTTGTTAGTTTATAAATATGTTAAAGTAAAAAGTTCTACTCACAAATTTCGTCGCTAATTGTTTATTAATTGTTTAAACAATAACAATTGTTTTGTATAAATAATGTTAAGAATATGGGTGAATTCAACATTTTATTTTGATAAAAAATGTTTTTATTTTAGTTTTGACTATGCTGAACCCGAATCTGACATTACAATTTGCAAATTCAAAATGGCGGATTTTTTCCTAAAAATCCTTAAAAAGTAGTTGTAAAATCCGAATTGTTTTTATAAAACGTGTTTATTTACATATATGTGGATATTTTTGAGAGGTTGCTGAACCTGAATCAAATTTTGATAATTTAAATTATAAAATGGCAGATCCAAAATGGCGGATAACTTAAAAAATAGTTGTAAAATAATAATTTCTTTACAAAATGTATTTATTTCTACATATGTATATTTATTTTTGAAAGCTTTGATAAACCTAACTTAAATGTAACAACATTATAAACTATAAAATGGCGGATCCAAAATGCGGATTTTCTAAAAAGAACATAAAAAAGAACATTTTTCTAAAACATTTATTGTCTTTATTTTTAACAGGTTGTTGAATCTGAATTAAAGATTAAAAATTTAAATTTCAAAATGGCGGATATTTAAATGAAAAACAAGTAGAATCTAATCAAACAAATATGGAATTTCATTCTTAAAAAAAAAAGATAAACAAATAATTTTCACAATAATATTAAAAATTAAAATGTATTACAAAGAATATTTAAAAAAAAAACAAATTTTCGATTAGAAGGATATAATTTCATATTAGAACATAGTTTTTAATTCCAAACAACTTTTCTTTATAAACATTTTCGATATTGTAAAATATAAAGGTACTTTACTCTTGAGTGAAATTCATATTTTTTGACATACCTCGAACAAAATTAACAAAATTTGATATTTGATGGTTGCATCTTATGTTATATATGATGCAGAGTATTTTATAAAGAATAACTTTTTTTTCGTAAAACTGATATTAAAAATTTTCAATAGGTTCCAAGTTACGCAGACATACTGTATAAGAGCTAAAAAAAAATTTTCTTGTTGAACATTTATTATTGTTAAAGCTTATTATTAAATGTATTTTAGGTAAGTTTTACAGAAAAAAGTTTTGATCACTCTGTATATACATTTTTTCAGCTGGTAATTTTCGGTTTTTGTATTACATTTTTGTTATCTTTCTTAGTTTTCTCAAAAAGAAATTGTTTATTTCATTTTTAAACTAAAATAATTCAGTGTTTTTTAAAGATTACATCCCAAGCTTTAAAAAAATATATTATAAAAAAATTATATTATATTTATTCAAACTTGAGTAATACCGTCTTAAAGTGGTGGGAATTCTGTAAAACTACGAAGTTTTAAAAAATTACATTTTTTGAGACATCGTATTATTTGAATTAAATTTTTGAGATTTTTTTTGAATGAAGTATCGTTTAGTAAGATGATTGAGATGTAAGTTGTGCAAATTTGAGAGTTTTATAAGTAAAATTGTATTAGTTACACATTTTTAAATCATTTTTAAACAAAATTCATGTAAGGCTCGCTTTCCGCCCACACCGTACTTATGTTCATACATTTTATTTCTTTTTATTACAACCATAAGATAGCTTATTCCATCTTCTTTCATGTCCAATTTGTAAAATTACTTTTGATCCATTAGTTAAAGAATAACATTAAAAAAACTCAACCGTGTACTTCTGCCAACGCTAGTTTACAGTGCGCCAATGTGTGTGAGAAGGGTGACTTTAGCGTTATAAATAAAAAATTACAGAAGCTAGAGATTTAATTTTAGAAAAATCTTTATATAAGGTTTTTTTTGTAAAATTTTCTGAATTTTTCAATGGTCTAGTCAGTTTTTTTCTAAAAATTATATTTTCGGAGTTATTGAAGAAAACATCTAACTTCGCTGTTCATTTGTTTAATAAAAAATGAAGCACCCACTTCTCGAGTAGAACTTTTTGATATGTTGTTTATTAAACATTTCTTAATGACATTACAAAAAGTTTTATCTTGTTTGATTTTTTCCGAAGTGAAAATCTAAATGCACTCCCCTATATAATATATAATCAATTACGAACTTAGAATATTTATTTAGATACTACGAGTGTGTATTCTGAGTGTTTTGTTTGTATTGTTTTAATTTCGATTTATGTCGATAAAAATTAGCGCATATTTCCAGGAAATAGTTTCTCTCAGTTTAAACGGTGCTATTACAGGAAACTTAAAAGTATGTTGAAAGATAACATATACAACAAATGTTTAAAAAGTGCGGTACTTATAGCGATATAAATAAATACATTTGAACCAAATGGAAACAAATCTTCTTAATGTCTAACAAATCTTAAAATGTACGGTCTAGTGATACAAATAAATACAATTGAACCAAATGGAAATAAATCTATTAACATATAGGATCCCTGAGTTTTCTTTGTCAGTCGAAGAAACGACAAAGCGGCGCCGTTTTTGTAAAATTGTTTATAATTTTTTGTTGTTTTGTTTATCCAATATTTCCCTTGTAACTCTGGTAGCTATCATCTCCTAATTTTTCTTTTTAATTTTTTTATTTATGTGGCAGTAAGAATGTCGTAATAACCACCCCCCAATTTCTTCCGACTCTGAGCAATGCGGAATCATTCATTTAGTGTACCTCAAACTTTGTCCATCGTTTGTGGTGTTACACTGTCACTAGCTCACTTTTAGCACATATCGACACGGAGATCGGATTTCTGTGATTCCCTGATCCTCAATTGTACCTTTTCATAGGAAGTTCACAATATCGCCTGAGTTTTACACAAAAAAAACATGACAAAGTAGACAAGCAAGTCGATAGGTATGAAGAAGAAGGAAGAGGAAAATATATTTTTAGGCTTTTATATTATTTATTACATTATAGTTCGGATTTATTTGCTTACTTTTTAAAAAATTTATTTTGAAAAGATACATGTATTGACTATCTAAAAAAGCTCTATGCAGAGGTACGATACAGAGGTAGAGCAAATGACGCTAGAACCAGAAACACCAGAAATTACCACAAATGACGATGTTAATATAAGTTCACAGAAAGTTCGAAAAGCACTTGAAAAGCTGAAGAACAGAAAATCTCCAGGTGAGGACAGCATATTAAACGAATTACTGAAATATTGTGGAGCAGCAATACACTGACAGAACTATTAACAACATTAATTAACAAAGTCATAAAACACAACAAAATAACGGAAGAATGGAGAACGAACGGACTAATTCTACTAAGTATTCAAAAAGGAGATAAAAAGCTGCCTGAAAACTACACAGGTATCAAATTGTTAAATCCTATCCTAAAACTTACAACTAAAATTTTTCAAGAACTAAGAAATGAATCAGGGGATACATTTAGCCGATGAATAACAGAGTTTTGTACTGGAAAATCATGTACAGATGCAATATTCGTCATAAAGCAAATTACTGAGAAATCACTAGAGTATAGAAGACCACCAGTTCTATGTCTGATTGATTTGAGGAAAGCATTTAACAGAGTAAGACACAAAGAAGTAATCCATCTTCTGTATAATAGAGAAGTAGATATCATAAAAACTATTGAAAACATCACAAACATTTACCAAGATAACAAAATGGAAGTCAAAATATATGGACAACTTATAGAATCTGTAGACGTAGGCAGCGGAATAAGACAGGGAGACTCATTGAGTCCTATGCTTTTTAATTTAATCATGAATGAAATCATCAAAAGCGTCAACAAAGGAAGGGGATGTAGAATGGGAAGTAGGTAAAAATACTCTCTTTCGCAGACGACGCAATATTGATAGCAATATCGCACCTTTAATAAAAAAGCGAAATAACTCAAAATGCATGGTTTTCGAGATTTAATCATAAAGTGAAATAACTAGACGAGAAGAACCTATTCCGTTTAACAGCCAGGTTAAAATGATGAAAATGAGAAAGATAAATGATTTTCCTGCTCTTTTTTACTAACGCCTTTGCACAAACCGGTACCCGTAAAGTGGTGGATTTCAGTTATACTCCGGCTGTGTTTGGAGGTAATATATCCGGTATTTTCAAAGAAAGTGATACAATAGGAAACAATTCTGTGTTTTACTAACGAGTAAGTATATTATTTGCTATCGCTTTTTAGAAAAGTGTATTATTTCAGATTTATTTCACTTTATTAGAAAACTAGTTGAAGATTTGTTAGTTCATTTATGAGTTAGTTCATTTTAGTAGAAATCATTTCTTATTATGTGCCGTATTATTTCAACTTTATGCAGTTTCTAATTAAAAATTTTAAAAATTACTAAAGTACAATAAGTATTATTTCAATATTCTACTATTATTTTATTAGATAGTTAGTTAGAAACCTTCACGTTTTTGACTTGTTTCACTTTATTTTAAAATCAACAATAATTATTTTAATAGTAATACTTTTAATATGCAATGGTTTGATGTTCGCATTGATACTTATGTACTTGTTTTTTGATAATCCAATTTAATTAGATTCTTGTTGACTATCAGCTTCTTGTCTAACTAGCCGGTATAATATTTATACTCTTGTTTTAGAGTGGCGTCTTCTAGAGCACAAAAATACTTAGATTAGTAGCGAAAAATCCCTCATTGGATAATAATTCCATCAATGAAAAACCCGTTAATAATAAATGTGAAACTACAGAAGAACTAAGTTTCAATTTGTATTACTTTAATACATGTATAAATACACATTTTTTTATTATAAACTAAGGCGTTTACTTGTTTCTATCGAACAGTAATAGCATTTTACGTAATAATAGTAAACTTACGCATCTATGTCAAAAAAATAAAAAAAAAACTATCCCCGCTCGTTGTCTGAAAGACCCATGTACCAAAAAGTGCAGACTTAAGTGCTCCGAGAATATCAATACAGCAAACAGATATTATGGTATTTTTTAAAAGTTCTGGGAATTGGGTAGTTTGCTAAAGCAAAGAGCATACATAAATTCTTGTATGGATGATATTCAACCTAAGTACAGGTACATAAACGCTGAGAATCAATCATAGGCGCTGCAACCAGGCTTTCCATTTTGTTAACAATGATGTCAAAATTAGAGTGTGCAAAACATTTTTTAAATCAACTTTCTGACCGCATGATTTTTACAATACAGACTAAGATTGATGTAGATGGTTTTGCACTGGATGATTTAATAGGAAAACATGGCAAGCACAGAAAAAATGATCCCGAACTGATAACCGACATCAAGGGGCATATTAATTATATACCAAGGGTTGAATCTCACTGCCTACGCCGCTTCTACTTTAAGAGAATACATAGAAGGCAGCAAAACCATTGAAGATTTATATAATGATTTTAAATTAGAACAAGAGAATAAAGAAATTGGTACATATATTACCTATTATAAAATATTTACTACTGAATTTAATAGCGGTTTCTTCCAACCAAAAAAAGATCAATGCGATCTGTGTAATACCTACAACAATTCCAATGTTAATGAAAATAAAAACCTGGAGCAAAAATATAAATCAAATTTAGAAAAAAAAAACTGGAGTAGGGCTGGGAAATTAAATGACCGAAACAAAGTCAGCCAAAATGTAAGAGTAGCTAGCTGTGCTGCAATGTCATACAGGCCAATCTTCTTCATTTTATTATAAATCAAAACTGAACTATTATAATTTGATGGTGTCGGAACTGACATAAAAAATCTAAGCAGGCATATAAAAATGTACACTGTTATTTTTGATCTAAATGTGATGCAAAACAAGGCTCCATAGAAATCGGTTCTTGCATATGGGCCTATTTCAAAAATATAAGTGAAGAGGGAGATGGTGAAAAAGAAGTCATATTCTATTCAGACAATTTCTGTGGCCAAAACAAGAATAAGTATATAACGTCTCTGTATTTATTCGCTGTGCACACGTTAAAAATTAAGAGAATTACACATACATTTTTAATAAGGGGCCACAGTTAGAACGAAGCCGATAGTGTGCACAGTCTTATTGAGAAAGAAGTTAAAAAGAGCTTGAAATCTGGATCTATTTATACTCCAATCCAGGCGCAGATCTAGACAATCATAATAGGGGGGTCAGACGTACCTACCGCAAATATTTTATTGTCCAGATGTAGCCATACGACTCACACTTACTCTAAGGATAAAATTCAGTCATCTCAGATACCTACGGTATCAAAAGAATTGAGCTCTGGTTGACAGAAAAAAAACTAATAAATAATAAAAAATACTTATAGACTAAATACAATAGGGGGGTCCATGGACCCCTTGACCCCCCTCTGGATCCGCGCCTGCTCCAATTTGTAACTTTAACAAAGATTGCTAGAAAATCAAACCCACCTTTAATTGTGCACTAGATGAATTACCAATCATTTTATTATTTAAAAGGTTTGCAAGAAAAAAAGGGGTATAACCTTACGATTAATACTGAGGGAGAAAATGTTAACTGAAACGAAATAAAAGCAATTCAAGCGGACAAAAATAATCCTACATATTTTTTATAAGACATCATACAAGGATGAGACTTATAAACAGGTAGATGTAAGGAACCAAAGAAAAAAAAAATAGGATCAATAACGGAAATAGCACTAAAACCCGCCTATACAGAAAAACAAAAATTGAGTACAAACAAACGGAAAGATTTGCAAGCATTGCTATCTAAAGGATTGATTCCTTCTTTTTACTCCCAATTTTATAATTTAATAATTTAATCGTTTTTTTAATTCATAGTTCTAAGATAAACGTTGTGCCATATTTGAGAGTAGCCACACAAGTTTCTTGAAACAATCTATTTTATATTTTCGGTTTATTTTTTAAAATGTATTAACATGTTTTCATTGTTTTATTATAGTGTTACTTATGTTTTAGTTTAATTTTGTAATCAGGTAATTTTGTTAATAAAGATAAATAAACGAATAATCAGTATTTTATTATAAAGAAAACGAAAATTCATGTTGTGTTTAAGAAAATATAGAAAAAACTAGGATTAATTCAGTGTCAACTCAAAGTTTTTACATCAAATCTGCCACAAACCTAATTGTTTATTTTACATGGCAGTTCATTTAGCAATAAAAGAGCATCATGTAGAATTATTTCATCGGCGCAGAATACCATGTTTAATTATAAAGTGAAATAACTATGAACTATCAAAAGAACAGCACATTTGCACCCTTAACAATACACGAAAGGATTAGCATTTACTAAAATCTAAGAGCTTACTAATTAAACTCTCCACACCAACCTTTAGAATTCCTCTAACCCGTTTGGTTTTTGTGAAATTAATTTTTAACCTGTACTGTGCAAAACTTAAAAACTTTGACTGCAAATTCCCACAAACTGTGTTTTTTGAGTTATTTCTTTTTTTTATTAAAGGTGCGATATGAAGATTGGTCCACAGATTTAACATAAGAGCAAAAGAATTCAATGACAATTTCATCTCAGAAAACTAAAACACTATTAGTAATGAATAAACAGCCAATCAGATGTAAAATAGAAATTGTTGTTTCAATATTGAGCGTTATTGCGTTATAGTATATTGTGCAACAAGTGCAGAAAGGTACTAATTTCTCACGAGTTTGAAAAGTTGCGGTACGAGCGCAAGCGAGTGCCGCAATTCAAACGAGTGAGAAATTACCTTTCTGCACGTGTTTCACACTATACTTTTTCTACAAGTACAGTTTTTCCTAAAAATAAAAATCACAATTTCCAAACGACGATTAATTATAATAGGTACCTATGTGATAAATTTTAAACTGTATTTAATTAATACCTACTAATCAATTTAAATTCCTTATACCTAAATAAATTGCACAGAAATCAGTTAAAAAATTAATGGACTGCCTTAATTTGTTTAAATTTAAACAATTATTACACATTATTGACATATTTATGCAGTCACGGATTTACACAAAACCTACTTCATTCGACGTCTCTTGCACAGGTTGCTAAATCCTTATTGGTTATTTGATAATTATAAAATGTTTAATAAGAATAAAATTGTAAAATAAAACAGTTGTAACATCCATAATTTAGTTTCTATGCTATAGTTAAAAATAATAATTGTCTTATAGGTTATATATTTGTCTAAAGTTTAACCACGGATGTAAACAGAATATAACGTTACTCAGAATGCGGTAGTCCACGGATGTAAACAGAATAACGTTACTCGGAATGAGGTAGTCAACTGTGCAGAAAAGAACTTTGCGGCACAGAAACGTCACTTTGCGGCACAGAAACGTCACTTTTCTGCACACTAATGTCAAATATCTTATACTGTGAGAAAATATCAAGTTTGCTAACATAAAACCGTGCAGAAAAGTGCACTTTGAATAGTGGTTGTAGAAAAAATATATTTTGCACATTACCGGTGACAGTCGCAGAAGCAGAAAGATCCTTTAGTTTTATTTTTCGCATAAAAATGCTATGAGGTAATAGCTACAATGAAACAGGATCGGTTAGCTGCCTATCAACTTTGTGAATTGAGAATCAAAATCATGAGATTTTTCGAAAATTAGAGACATTTTTGCTGATCAGAAAACTCCAAAAACACCTGTATTATAAATATTTTCACTATTATAAATACATATAATCAAAATATAACAAAATTGATATTTGAAATGTTTCTTATTATCTATTATTAATAATTTTGTTTTTATAAAAATGAAACGATTTTTTTGGCTCTTCACTTTTTGCCCGGGGCCGCCCTTCACTTTTTGCGGGGGCCCGCCCTTCACTTTTTACCGGGGCCCGCTCATCTCTCTCGGCGGTCCTGCCTAACTACCCTCCTAATTAAAAACTGGTGTTCACCTTTCTGTAATTCCCTTCATATTTGTGTTATCAATACACCCAAGAAGTTTGACCTATTTAAAAGGCCTAATTTTAGAAAAATTGGAGTTTAAAGAAAAATTGATTTTTTTCAATTTCCTATATTTCACTTTTTACTTCAAAATATCTCCGAAAACACGGAGATACGAAAAAAAATGATTGACTACTAAATTGTAGCATTTTAATAACTAAACTTCCCCTGTGCATAGATTTTCATTACAGTAAACCGTGAGAGAGATATAGCTGTTTAGTACCTCTATTTACGAGAAAACAGCCCATTATTTGAGACCTTTAAACCCATGGCAATTAAAAAATTAGGGATCTTACTGAATTTAGCTTACAGTCATATAATAGCTCTTCAAAAAATCTACAAAATTATTTTTGAAAAAAACTTTTTATCGCCAAAAATGAAGGAGCGATGTTAATAAAACGATTTTTTTTTCGAAAAATTCGAATAGTCCGATTATGGATAATTTTCAATGTATGTATAATACCACAGGACCGGTTCGTATACTGGAAGATGACTAAACAACTATTTGTATTTGTATTTGTATATATTTGTAAATTCGTATTTTTGTGTAAATAAATGTTTTTGTAATTCTTTAATTCTACTTTTTTTCTGTATAGGTCTATTAAATTATCTAAAAATTGTAATGTTATTAAGGGTGGTTTTTAAGGGTTGAAATATTATGACATTATATCCTAAAGCATAAAACAATCAATATTTAACCAATCAAAACCAAATTTCACCCATATTAAAGTTTACAATGTTTTTATATAATGTTTGACCATAAGGGGTAGTTTACACCCCTAAAAATAATCAACCCCCTTAAGCATAATATAGAATATGAAGTACAGGGTAAGATGATCCTAATCCCAAATTTTTATCTAAATCGATGCAAGCCGAAATTATTCTTTTAGGATAAGTGAATTTTTTATATATAGCTCCAACAAGGGTGGTTTTAAGGGTTGAAAAATTATGATAGTATCTATATCTTAAAGCATAAAACAATCATTATGTAACTAATAAGAACCAAATGTTGATAATATTAAAGTTTAAAATGTTATTTTATAATTTTTTACAATTAGGGGTAGTTTTCACCCTTAAAAAACCAAAAGCGTACAACGGCTCAATATAGAAAATGAACTATAGGGTGTAATGAGCCTAATCCCAAATTTTTGTACAAATCGAGGCTGGAAGAAAAAATTGCGAGGTTTTGCCATTTTTTCAGTTTCATTTCCTCGACTACATAGACAAGCTACGGAGACCCGGACAAACAAGTGAGAAATGAAGTAAAAAAAGCAAGTAGACTGGCTGGATAATGTTGGCACTGTCTGAAGACACTGTAACGTAACTACATATGTAGCACCCTTCAAAATATTTTAGAGAACCTTAATCTTAAGCTTATTACAAAGTCATTTGTATCTGAATGGTGTGATTAAGTTTTCAGTCCAGGTAGAAATTAATAAATTTTAATAAATTGTACTTTTAATATTTATAGCTATTATTCATTATATTCACTACTCGAAATTGAACAATACAACTCAATTACAAATGACTTGGTAATAGAATTAAGATACGGTTTTCTAAAATATCTTGAAAGGTACTATACAGTGTATAAACGAATGGACACTAAATACTAAAAAATAATGCCCTAACCACATACGCTAAATGGGGGAGACACGTGTGGTAAGTATCGGCCGACCGCGCAAAAGATAAAGTGACAACCTTTCATAGAGGTATCGATCCGCCAATGAACAGTATCCAATCCAGAATCCAATTAGTTACAGTATCATCTAATAAATTTAATATCTTGCGAAAATAATCAAATAGCTTAAAAAACAATTTCGTATTTCAAAGATTTTCCGTTGTTCAACTTGGCAACACCGTTAGGTAGGGAGCACGCGTTAACATCATTGATCCGCATAGGATTGTTAACCATGACCTACCCAAATAGGCTTAGTTTTCCGTCTATCTCCGAAACCATTACGATTTTTTCGAAATCCATGTTTGTTTTCCAATGCTGTAGTGATATGTTATCCCACGGTCAACTTAGGATAATCGATTCCGTTCTATTAATTGGTCACAGGAATTTGAGCAATATAAAATGTCGTATCTCTGGATGCTTCGGGTAAGCCGAGTCCATCCGACTACTAGTGTTTATTGTTTATAGTAGATAAATGCCCTATTGCATCTTTACATATCTACCATTATTTTGAAATTAGATATTTTTTCCTAATTCTGTCAAGAAAACCATTCTCTATAGAATGATATACTCAACATTTCGCGCTTTTTGTTAAAATTTAAACCCCAACCTTTCAAATCCATAACCTCTAAAAAAATTAGAATCAAAACGTAAAAATATTCAGGCTTTTTATACATAAAAGAGAGCCCAGGGAAATAGTACATTCTTTCACGGTTTTTGCTCTAAATTTTAAAGAACCGCTTGGATTGACATGAAATTTGGCATACGAATAGCTTACAGGTCAAAGAAAAAAAATGATATTGTGCCAATGTGTGCCTTTGCCATGGGGGTGACTTTCACCTCCTCTTGGGGGTGAAAAAATATATGTCCAAAATAAGTCCGAAAATGGGTAAACTGACTAATTTTAAGTAACTTTTGTTCTATAGAGCTTTTTCGCCAAATCAACACCTTTCGAGTTATTTGCGAGTGAATATGTTCATTTTTCAACAAAATAACCACATTTTTAGACGGTTTTTCGCAAATAACTCAAAAAGTAAGTATTTTGTCGAAAAAAACGGTCTTAACAAAAATAAAGCCTATAAAAAAGTAAAAAAAAAATGGTGTACGCGTTAGGTCTTTGGATCTCGTAGAACCAGAGTTACAGCCTATGAAAAATAGATTCATATTTACCAAATTTCAAATAGAATATTTGGACGTGAAATATCCAAAAACTTAAGCACTTTTTGGGGAAAACCCTTTATATAACTTTTTTAAAGTGTTTAAAAAAAGCTCTATTTCTGTTTTTACAAAAAGATTCTAGCATTAAATTTAAGCAAGTTACGCTCAAGATAAAGTTGGTCCCTTTTGTTTTGGCAAAGAAAATGGGGAAGACCACCCCCTAATTAGCAACTTAAATGAAATTAATTGTTACCGCTCCACAAACTATTTTACTTATGTTGAGTTTATATGATTTGTAAGTTTCATTGATTCAAAGTGCTTATTTTTGAAAAAATTTGGTTTCAAAGTAAAGTTTTTAAAAATTTTAATTTTGAAAAATATGCTTTTTTTCAAAATAACTTAAAAATTGTTAGAGCTACCAAAAATCTCGAAAAACAGAAAAAGTCAGCATTGCTTTTCTGAATATCATGTATTTTTTGATTTTCTGTTAGACAAAAATTGATTAAGATTTGGTGTTTCTAAATTTGCATACATTCGTGATCAGTGACTCGTTCAACCCCTTTAACTACAGCCTTTTCAATAATAAGGACTTTGAACCGATGAAACTTACAGATCATATAAACAATACATACACGAGTCAAGAAACTTGTGAAGTTGTAACGATTAAGTTCATTTAAGATACTAATTAGGGGGTGATTTTCTCGATTTTTTTACCAAAACAAAAAGGGACTAACTTTATTTTGAGCGTAACTTGTTTACTTTTGATGCTAGAATTTTTTTTATGAAACAAAAATGAATCTTTTAACACTTTAAATAAGTTGCAATGAGTTTTCCCCGAAATGTGCTTCATTTTTGGTTATTTCACGTTAAAGTATTCCATTTGGAATTTGACGAATATGACCCTATTTTTCATTAGCTATAATTTAGTAATTTATGTAATTTCATTAGTAATAATTTTTTTAAATTTTTTACAGATTATGTTTTTGCTAAGAATTTTTTTCGACAAAATACTTACTATTTCAGTTATTTGCGAAAAACCGTCTAAAAGCGAGGTTATTTTGTTGAAAAAATGAACATATTCACTGCCAAATAACTCGAAAAGTATTGACTTAGTGAAAAAACTCTATAGAACAAAAGTTACTTAAAATTAGCCAGTTTATCTATTTCGTGACTTACTTTGGACGAATATTTTTGCACCCCCAAGAGGGGGTGAACACCACCCCCAGGGCAAAAGCACATATCGGCACAATATCACTTTTTTCTTTGACATGTTAGCTATGTGTGTGCCAAATTTCATGTCAATATAAGCGGTTCTTTAAAATTTAGAGGTTTTGCGATACTTTACCGTTAAAGAACGAACTAAAAAGGGAATCGAACATACTGAAAAAAGAAAACAATAAAGCTACATAATGTTATTCAAAATTGTTTTATGACGAACAGTAGTTATGCAGTTGCATATTAAAACATTGTGTGGTAAACCACTTCACGCAGGGTACAAGGTGATTCACGCAAGCCTGGCATAGTCCATAAGCTTTATTTTTAATGAAACACCCTGTATATTTTATGCTGATTGCTATTATTTTTAAATGCTGCTAACAACCTAATCTCAACGAATTATATCATCTATGGTCTTCTTCTTCTTCTTTAGGTGCCGTGTCTGTATTCAGACGTTGGCCGTCATCATGTTTACAATTTCCTGAAATCTCTCTCTATCGGCTGCTGCGCGAAATAATTCTTCTACTGTGCAGCCACACCATTGTCTAATATTACGCAGCCATGAAAGTTTCTTTCGACCAATGCATCTCTTTCCCTCCACTTTTCCTTGTATTATAAGGCGAAGCAGATGGTATTTAGGTCCTCTAATTATATGGCCGAAGTATTCTGTTTTTCTCCTCTTTATGATGCTTATGAGCAGACGTTCCGAATTCATCATTTGAAGAACATCTTCATTGGAAGTGTGCGAAACCCACGATATCTTTAGGATTCGTCGATAGCACCACAATTTGAATGCTTCTATTTTGTTTAGCATTGTGGTTTTTAACGTCCATGTCTCACAACCATACAATAGGATAGACCACACATAACATTTCAGCACCTTCTTTCGAATATTCATCGACAGGTTTCTATTACATAAAACTGGTTTCCAGGTCATAAAAGCCTTCCGTGATATTTCGATCCTAGTTATTATCTCTTCATCAGAGTCACAATTTACATTTAACCAGCTGCCAAGGTACTTGAAATGATTTACCCGTTCTAACTCCTCTCCATCAAGAGAAAGCTGACCTTGATCTATATTAATCTTTCCAACTGCCATCCACTTTGTTTTTGAAATGTTGATTTTAAGGCCTCTCCGATAGCTTGCTTCACTGACTAGATTTAATAGTGTCTGAAGATCTTGTAAATTTTCAGCAAGAATGGCTGTATCGTCAGCGTATCTAATATTGTTGATTACTTCTCCGCCTAGCCTTACTCCCTCTTGTCTGTCATCCAAAGCCTCCCTAAAGATTTCTTCAGAGTACAGATTAAAAAGGGTGGGTGATAAAACACAACCTTGTCGTACTCCACGTTTTATCGGCAGTTTTTCAGTACGACTGTCTCCAATTTGGATAGAGGCTACTTGATTGTAATATAAGTATTTCAGCAGTCTTATATCGTAGTGGTCAAGTCCTGCTGCCTGCAGGCAATAGAAAAGTGTATCATGTTGTACTCGGTCGAATGCCTTCTCGAAGTCGATGAAACAAACATAAACGTTCTTTCGGAATTCACAACTTTTTTGTAATAGAACGTGCATACAAAATAGTGCTTCTCTAGTTTCTAGACCATTTCTAAATCCAAATTGCTTATTACCCATTCTAGTTTCGCACAGAAGGAATACTCGGTTTTGTATAATACGTAAAAGTATCTTAAGTGTGTGACTCATCAAACTGATTAGTCTAAAATCGCTGCATTTGGTGGGCCTGCTTTTCTTTGGTAATGTTATAAACAGTGACTCCAGCCAATCATCTGGTATTTTTCCTTCGCTGTAAATTTTGTTAAAGAAAGTAGTCAAGTAGGTAATGTTTTCCTCATCCAAAAGTTTAAGTAGCTCAACAGGGATTTGATCTGGTCCAGGTGCTTTATTGTTTTTGGCTTGTTGTATTGCTTTTATGACTTCTGACTTCAGTATACTGGGACCTCTGTCTAATTGGTTGTCTACAATCTATGGTCTACATAATATTATGAATAATACAGGGTGAAATTTTGAAATTATAATGTATGGAAACCATTTATGGAATAAAATTGTTTGCGTTCTTATTATAGAAAATTATAAAAAATGCTGAGACACATCAACTTTTAAATTTAAATATGCGCTTTTAAAACATAAATTTAAAGGCGCAGGGTGATTCATGCAAGTTTAGCATAGCCCATAATTTTAATTTTGATGAAACACCCTGTATATTTTTATGTATTTAAACGCTACTTAACAACCTCATCTAAAACGTGTATATTATGTTGGTCTATTAAGAATATTACAAGATGACGTTTTGATAGTAAGTATAATTTTCGTCAAGACATTACACACATAAAAATCTGAAATGCACAAGTTATCACACTTTAAATAATGCTATTTTTTTATTAACTAAATACAGACATTAATTTTCTAAACTAAGTATCAATATATTGGGTTTTGTATTTAAATTCTTGACGAAAATTATACATGATTTGAAAATTTCACCTTGTATTATTCATAATAGCCTACATAATACAATGCGCGTGAGAGAAAACGGGCGGCCCACAAAATTGGTCATTTTTGATGTCTCGAATTTCCTAAACTTGTCCGATTTAAGTGATTTTTTTAATATGTTATATATAGCCTTATTCTTTAACAATATCGCTGTAGTAATATTGCTGCTAAATAGGTAAATTTTTATTGTATACCGAGGGGGCCAATCAAACTGTGTTTTTCTCAAAGTTAGCAACACCCTGTGGAATACACTTTAGCATTTATAAAATACTGAAATTAAAACCCAACTATAGCCTCAGGTTTTCTTAACATTCTGTTTTATGTTTCATTCGCTTATGTTGGATAATAAAAAGTTAGGTACTTTAACAACTAGCCACGTTCTTCATCAATACCGGGTGTATCTAAAATAGTGCGACAAACTTTAAGGGGTATTCTGCATGAAAAGATATTGACCGTTTGCTTGATAAACATATGTCCGCAAATGCTTCGTTTCCGAGATACGGGATGTTGAATTTTTTCTTACAAACTGACTTTTTATTTATTTCTCTAAAACCGGTTGAGATATGCAAATGAAATTTGGTAGGCTTTAAGAGGTAGTTATTACGAATTTTTTGACATAAAATTAAGAATTTTATATTCACCATTGGCGTGCATACGGGTCATATATCCCTTATTGTGCACACTGACATCTCGATCATGAGCGTCACAAAAAATAATAAAAACCGTGACTTTGGCCCCTTATAACTACCTTCGTCCCCTGCTCAGGTGTCCGTCCGTGTGGGAAAGTGATGTACACGACTAACTTAACATATCCCCATATAGTTTGTCCATATTACTTATCACGAGAAAAATCCGCTTGCAGCTCTTGAATATAATCGTAGGAAGTACTCAGGGGCGTAACAGAGGGCCCCAATCGCTTAAGGGCCCCATCTTGTCATCTGATATTATGTAAAAATCTGTTATTGTTATATTATTTTTACGTTGTCCTTTTAAATTTAAAAACGTAAAAATTTCTAACTAGACGTATTTGCCAAGTGAATCATCTCATAATATCTAGAAAGTTAATCCCTTCCGGCCTACCGAAATTTTATGGCAGCGACAATAAACTATATAATGCTTTGTACGTGACTATTGAAAGATATTAGAATTGCAATTTGACGAATTTAAGAACAATATTTTTATATCTAAAAATGGGTTTTCTTTCGCTCTGTTCTTTACCTACTTTTAGTATTTCGATACAATATTATCGCCAGTAATTTCATATTGGTTGTTTGCATTAAATGTTATTTATGCTTGTGTTGTTTTACGGTTATAGTTGCATCAGTTTGGTACGCATTTATTTAACAATTATTGACGACTTTTCTTGTGTAGGTAATCATTGGACAAGATAAGGAAATTATAACAGTTACGCTTTAGGGGAGTCAATGTAGAAAAGCTTGCATTGTTTCGGTTTCGGAAAAAATCGAACAAGCTTATATTTTATAAAACATTTTTTGTTAGTTTATATATCTTATCTTAAAGTGAAAAGTTCTACTCACAGATGCCTCTAATTGTTTATTAATTCTTTAAACAATAAAACTGTTTTATATTAAATAATTTTAAAAGATATCGGCGAATTCATAATTTTACTTTGTTCAAAAATGTTTCTATTTGCTTTTTGATTATGCTGAATTCGAACATGTCATTAAATCAGGGCCATAAGTATGATGTTGGAGGCCCCGGGGCAAACGTGATCTGGGGGCTACCGCGAGATCTGGGGTTAATCACCCAGCAGAAGGAGTCCGGGAAAATTGATATTTAACCACTTGAAAACGCATTTTAATGTACTCCATGACTGAAGTTTCTTGTACCTACCTACATATTGCTATTTTAGTTGACCAACCCAAAAAAAAATTTGAAATCACATTATTTTAAGCTAAATATTTACCATCAATATAACATCTTTTCTGTTTTCATAAAAAATATACCACTTTAATGTTACTTACATTCTTCGGCTATAATGTAGGTTTTTAATCGCGTTATATTGCCTATAGGCAGTATAACGCGATTACAATCGCGGGGCCCCCTTCGCCGGGGGCCCCGAGGCACTGCCCCGGTTGCCCCAGTGGTAGTTACGGCCCTGTCAGACATTACAATTTGAAAATTCAAAATAAATTTTTTTGAGCACTTATACAGTATGTCTGCGTGGCTTCGAACCATATGGGAAACATTTTTATTATCAATTTTACGAAAAAAGTTACTCTTCATAAAATGCTCTGAATATTCTTAAATATGAGATACAAAATAAGCCAGATAAACCATCAGATATCAAAGCTTATCAATTTTATACGAGGTAAGTCAAAAAATAGGAATTTAACTCAAGAATAAAGTATTTTTATATTTAACAATACACGATTTTAATTTTAATATGTAATTACATCCTTGTATATATGTAAATAATTAATTTTTCCAAATATTTCTCAAATTACCGATAACCAACATAATTTTATTACAATAATTATAATAACTATTTTATTATTATTTTTTTAATTTTACGAAAAAATTCTTCATAAAATTCTTATCAGATTCTTTATAAAAAGCTCTCCATTATCTCAAAACGAAGATTCAATCGTAATATATCACATTTTACAAACTTTATACGAGGTATGTCGAAAAATATGAATTTCTCTCTAAGAGTTAAGTACCTTTATAGTTCACAATATTTCAACTGGAATGATATAATTGCATATTTAAACATAGTTTTTAATTGCGAACAACTTTTTATAATAAAATTTTTCAATATTGTAAAATATAAAGGTGGTATAGGTACTATTGAGCGAAATTAATATTTCTTGATATACCTCGTATAAAATCAATAAAGTTTAATATCTGATTATTGAAACTTAGGTTTTATACCATGCAGAGCATTTTATGAAGAATAACTTTTTTTCGTAATATACAGGGTGTAACAAAAATACAGGTCATAAATTTAATCACATATTCTGGGACCAAAAATAATTCTATTGAACCTAACTTACCTTAGTACAAATATACACATAAAAAAAGTTACAGCCCCTTTAAATTACAAAATGAAAATCGATTTTTTCGAATGTATCGAAAACTATTGGAGATTTTTTTATTGAAAATGGATATGTGACATTCTTATGGCAGTAGCATCTTAAGAAAAAATTACAGTGAAATTTGGACACCCCATAAAAATTTTATGGGGGTTTTGTTCTTTAAACCCCCCCAAACTTTTGTGTACGTTCCAATTAAAGTATAATTGTAGTACCATTAGTTAAACACAATGTTTTTTAAAACTTTTTTGCCTCTTAGTACTTTTCCGAAAAGTCAGTTTTTATCGAAATATCTCGAATATTTGTCAAATACACCACATATTTGTATATGGTTAAGTACGATTATGGAGACTTGGTAATAATATCAATATTTATTTATGATTTACATTTTTAGGGATATTTTGAACCATTTTAAAAAAGAAGTCACATTTGGATAAAAGGTGGCTTTTTGAAAAAATACAGAGGCAAAAAAGTTTTAAAAACACTGTGTTTAACTAATGGTACCGCAGTAATATTTTAATTCGAACGTACAGAAACATTTGGGGGGTTTAAAAGAACAAAACCCCCATAAAATTTTTATGTAAACATATTGAAAAATAAGCCTCAACTCGATAAAAACTGCCTTATCGAAAAAATACTAAGAGGCAAAAAAGTTTTAATAATAATGAATTTAACTAATGGTACCACAATAATAATTTAGTTGAGACGTACACAAAAGTTTGGGGGGGTTTAAGGGAACCAAATCCCCATAAAATTTTTATGGGGTGCACAAATTTCACTAAAACGTTGTCTTTAAGATGTTACTGCCATAAGAATGCCACATGTCCATTTTCAATAAAAAATCTCTAATAATTTTCGATATATTCGAAAAAATCGATTTTCATTTTGTAACTTCAAAGGGCTGTAACTTTTTTTATGTGCATATTTGTACTAAGGTAAGTTAGGTTTATTCGAACTATTTTTGGTCCCAGAATATGTGATTTAATTTATGACCTGTATTTTTGTTACACCCTGTAGATATGTAATAAAAAAGTTTCCCATAGGTTTCACACACTTTTTTGGAATGGGTCTGTATACCGATAAAGATGAGAAATGTAAGTTGTTATGAACAGTGAATGATAACGCTAATACAAAAAAGTTTTTGTTAAATAAGTCGTATTTAGTAATTGTTTAACGCGGGAGCAGTCGCGCTCACTTCTGTCACGTAAGCAGTCGCGCGTAGAACAAAATCTAACAATACGAATTTGAAACAAATTTCAATTTTATAATATTTTTGTTTGCTTGTTATGTTAAAAATATCTATTTCTAACAATTTTAAAACTAATTGTTTCCCACCAAAGCCATAAATTCCACCAAAAAAAAATAAAAATGAAATTAAAAAAAATTTAAAAAAAATCCTAAGCATTACTACAATCTTCTTCGAGGCACTTACAAGTAGAAAGTTATGTTGCAAAATTGTTCATAAGTTATCACGGAAAATGATAAAAAGTTGGATTTTTTCTAACGGCGCGACTGCTCCCGGATTAAAAGGGGCCCCATTTCAAATTCTGCGGGGGGGCCCCGACGGAGTTTGTTACGCCACTGGAAGTACGTATGTACTAAGGAGATTTTTAAAATCGAAATTAATCATTGGTAACATTTTGTTACTGAAAAGGTCTTCGTAACTCGCTATGAATATGTGATAACCTGATAACAATGTTTTACATGCTTTCATTGATTTTAAAGCAGCGTATAATTTTCAAGTATGTAATTGGTTAAACATAATTCAAGCTGTTAAATAACTGAAATGGAATAATAAAATAGACATACCCACGTTGAATTCAACAAAATATACTGGATTGTAGCTCTTTTCACAAACTTTAGCACTTACCACAAGGCACAAACTTATAAAAATAAAAATTATTTTGTGTATTTTGTCACGTTATATACACTTCTTTTAATTTGTTTTACAAATATTTAACCTGAATAGGTAAATTTCTCATTAGTGAATAACAATAAAAAATAAATCATCAAGAGTGAATTGCTAATTTAAAATGACTTAACTAAGTTGATAACTATTATAATTGGTATAGTGGAAGGGATTAGAAATGTGTAGGTAAATAGGAAAACACGTAAGTTATCACCACTAAAATATGTGTACAGTAATAAAACCAGTAGGTAGGTATATTTTATTATGTAACCACATGAATGTGTGTCATCGATAAGTACTAATGTCTCCTACCCATTAAACTGGTCAAATTAACCAAAAGAATATGGACGAGTCTACAAAAATTCGCTAAAAATTGGTACGAATGTTCAGGACACTATTACAAATAAAATGTGAATAGTCCCATAAATCCCGCAGGTGCAAAAAAGCAATTACATTTACACTTTTTCTCCTAAGATTCACCATAATAATTAAAAATTCTTCGTTCTCACTTATGGACCAGGACTGTACCTAAATGCAATTACGTATTTCCTCCCATTTTTCTATTGTAGACTTTTTCCTAACGTTATTCTAGAACACAATGCAAAAGAGTTGAGAGTCAATAGGTATATATACAGGGCTGTCCCAGACAGGCTGTCCCAGAACGGTCGATGGCAACTCAAAATGTCAAAATGTGACGTAGCAGAACCTCTGAACGTATTCAACTCAAGTGAGGGTCAAATGGTGCTCGGGGCCTAATCATGTGATATCTAAAACATCCATGTTATTTATAACAATTCTAGTCAATGTTTCCACGACTGTAACGAAATGTAACTAAAACATGTAAAGCAGATAAACATTACCAGACAATCATTGACAATTTAACACGTTTTTTATGTTAATAGTATTCGGTTTTAACAGTTCACTCGATCCACGTGTATTCAATTTGCGTTATTATTCAAGAAGCCGCTCAAGTGCAAGAAAAGGGAAGCTGTGCATGAACGGACACACAAAACATAATAAGATTATGATTGTCTTTACTAGATATGACCGACGCAATTCCCCCAATCGAACCGCTAAAAACAAAATGCCAAACTTCTTCGTCTTTGAGACCGGCCAGACGTGAAATGAAGCGTTAGTTGGCCGGCATGATATAATGAAACCGAAGATATGACACCACGCAGCTCCTGTCAAATGTCAAGTGACGTCAATACGTGACGATCCCGACATTTTTGTCATTTATTGTTGTTTGTTTCTGCTATATTTATATAACAGGTTAAACATTTGGAAAAACTGGTTGTCAGAAACGAGTTCAATTGCCTCTAAAATACCTCTTATAGAAAATAATTCTAAAAATGATCATCTTTATATAGCTATTTCTTAATTAGAACAAAATGAGATTGATACTGAAATAATCTCACAGAATGGTGAAGATGACCATAAAAGAATCGGTAGATATGGAAACAGGAAGATATAACCTAAGAAATTGTGATCAAACTAAAAAGCCTTCACACAAATTTCCACTGCAGAACAAGTTACAGATGTAATGACCAAACCTCTAACGAAAATAAGATTCCACCTCCTCTCAAAGACGGGACTGATGTAGATGGGAAAAAACTTTTTAATATTAGAAAGCATTGAAATTTACCTAGTATTAATAAGGTTTTTCTCATTGTATTCAGTGAATGTCATAATTACGTTAGTGTGATAATAATTTTAATGAAAACATCACTATTTTAAGTGCACATTTGCCTATTTTATCTTCAATCAATCCATAATTCACAAAAGTTTATATCCATTACTTTATCACTACATTTCGTAAACAGAAATTTAATATAAATAATCCGTAATTTTGTTACCAGAATGCTTCCACTCTTCATGTTATCCATAGGTTACTTCAATTTGAGTTATTTCAACCGAACGAATTTGAAACACTTTGGTGTCATATCTAGTAAATTTATTGTATCATGGTTGACCGGTTCACTAGTGATCAAGGTTGATGGCCAGCTCAAGCCGCCTACCACTTCTTTCTTTCTAGTTGTTTACCTGCTCCCTGCTCCCAGTTGTGCGAGAGAAATACAAAATTGAAGATGGTAGTAGTGACAATAGTGGCAAGATCTCAAAACATGCACATCTTCCATTCGTGGGTCAGATTCGTTCATTTCCATTCAGTGTTGATTGAGTTGTCCGGGATTGCGTTATCCATAGTCCCTTTTTCCTCCTTCATTTCCAATGTAGGTATTACTGCCATTTTTCTTCGGATCAGAAGTGCCTATTTCGCAGGTAACGCCATCTTTTAAATAAAGGTAGAATCCCAACTTACAACAAATAACAGTACTGATCTAACACTATTTCGCCATATTCACGTCTAATAACAAATACGAGCGCCGTTCACCTTATTCTGGTCAGTGTTTTATACACATGAAAACATTGAAACACCAAGAACATTTCGCACACCTAGTTCAATAGTGCCACAAGTGCAAAACACAATATTCTCGACAAATCAGCAAAACGTTCTGTAGTAAACGCGTTTTGCCCTGTAAATAATTTATTTTGAGAATGACTGGCTTCAAAATTACAATTTAGGTAGCAAATTATACACTTATTGGCTGGATCTTATTACAATTTATTAAAAATAAAACGTTATTATTATTTTGATAGTTATGGCATTATTGCATTGTGAAGAAAGTCATTTATAAAACGATACCTAGGAGATACGGCGGCAATATAATGAAAAAGTCAATTGATTTTTGCAGTTGTGGCCGTATTGAATTATATCGGTTGTATTGTGGCAGTGTATATTATCGCCACATCTCTCTTGATATTTGCAGTTGTGGCCGTATTGAACGTATTGAATTACATCGGTTGTATTGTGGCAGTGTATATTATCGCCACCTCCCAGTTATGGCCATATTGCATTTTCAAAACCTCCAAAATCCCTACAGTGAAATACCGAAGTAACTTACTTTTTACTTATCCAAAACAATATTTTAGTTCAGGCTGTATTGCATTAGATGGGCCATTATATAGGCAATATTTTACAGCCTTAACCCAAAATTAGAATTTTTTGCAGTTGTGGCACAATTGAACTAGGTGTGCGATTTCACGGATGGATTTCATGGTTTTTGTTTACTTATGATCAGTAGCTTTGCATAAAGTTAATAATATTTTTATTCAGAATTAGGAGTAAAACATATTTTATATGTATAAATTGTATTAAGGGTAGTTAATAGTGTACTATACGCAGAACTACTAAAAGATGGTACTGACAAATTAGAAAAAATCATAACAATCTTATTTAACAGATTTTTAAATGGATACTTATTCCAAGATACTAAATGCATTACTTGTTCCAAGGTTACTTATAGGAAGCCGCTTCATTTCTTTAATATAAGGTTTCTTCTAGCATGTAGTTTTGTATGGTTTGAGTTTGACACCATATTATTGTACTGCCTTTCTGCACCTGTTCAATCCACAATGTGGTAACACACTGCTTTTTGCTTCAAGGCTTTTTTATCGAAGAAAATACCAAAGTCAAATGTCAAATAAACTTTTCTCTTCTGTGACTGGTTCATATTTGTTTTTATTTATAATTTTGAGGTTAGATTAGAACTACATTTTTCCTCTCAAGTACCTATTCAAATTTTCAAAAGTTATGCTAAAGATTGAATATGAATGTTAAACGTAAATAATGGAAAGTAATAGTGAAAGCATTTCGTTTAAAATATATAAACCTTAAACAAATAATTCCACTGCGCAAGTTACAAACTGAAAATCAGAACAAAATCCGCAAACTCTTCTGACCATTTCAAGCCAATTTCCAAATCAAAATTTACATTCGTTAAGCGGAAAACAATTTATGATGGCGATCGCCATTCAACTCGTCTGAAGCAAGCAAGTGTATATAATATGTCTGAAGCACATACTTGTAGTAGGGGAGCGAAGTATGCTAAATGTGCAGTCACTCGAGCGCTTTGGGTTGTGAAGAGTAGGTCCTAAAACCAAAAAAAAGTTAAGTAAAGTTTTCCATTTTAGTGGGGACTTTCCATTTTTAATTTAATTTTCCATTTCCAACAATCGTTTTTTCCGATTATAACGCAATCTGGAATAAAAATTTGGGGCTCCTATTTAAGATTTTAAAGTAACCCCCACCCCGCCTCCGTGGGGGGTCGTGTTGGGTATCATTCGATATAGATTTTTCAAAAATACTGATTAAGTGTATTTTGCAGCTTTTCGATCTAATGTTTAGTTTGCGAAATATCGCGGGATTTTTATTTAAAATTTTAAATTTACCCCCCACCCGTCTCCGTGGGGGGTCATGTTTGGTATCATTCGATATATCTTTGAAAAATATTAAACAAGTATTTTTTTAGTTTTTCGATCTAACGTTCATTCCACGAATTATTCGCTTTTTTTGTGAAACTTTTTAACTCGCCCATTTCCTTACGCCCCGCTTAAATCGTCAGATTTTTGAAATATACACTGTTTTACATGTCCTTAACTTACCTTGTCTTAATCTGACAATTTCGAGTAATTTTAAGGATAGATTTTTTCTTCGGGCCCCCCTTATCGAACTCCCCTGTGTTAAGAGCTAATAATATTAGGGTATAATATGGGTATAATAAGGTATAATAATAGGGTATAATATGGTAGAGGTACATCTGCAGGGCACCAGGTTTCTACCCATATGATAATCTGACGCGCTCGAGTAACTGCAAAAATCCCCGCTTGGGCTCCCCTACCATTGTCGCGATCTGCTGGCGATCAAAGGAATTTGTGCAGCGTTCTGACTGCGATCGCGGCGATATAATTAGTTTAGCGTTCAGAACGCAGCAGGTTACATTTATGGCTGGTCGCGACGATGCAAATAAGAATGAATATCTAAAAAATTTTGAAATTGTCAACGAATATTATATATTCTTCGACCTGTCCCACTCGGATTTTAAGAACATACGTATTAAAAACCAATGTTTCATCAAAACTCTCTAAATCCTTCTAAAATATGTATAGTAACGTTCTATACATCTCTGCAAAGTTCTGGGAACAATTTATGAAATTCTCCTTATTGCTTGTACCTCAGGTTAACGTCATGTACCTACCCGCACATCTCTTCTTTTTCTGTAAAATAAACTGAAATGGCTTCCTTTGTAAATGGAAAAAATATAACGCCCACGCATACCTTCTACTAAATTTCTTTCTGTATTTGAATAATAAAGGTAACATGCCTTCAAATTAGATTGAATTGCCTTTTTTTTCTCCAACAATACTGCAACAAGCAGTGCTTCTTCTTCTTGTAAATCACACATTTTATACACAATATTTCCAATGTTTCCAATCGTAAACAGTAAGTTGTGTAAAATAGTAAAAATCGTAATCGTAAAAGTCACAAATGTGATCCAGAAGGTTGCCGTGTTAAAATGGAACTGGGCAGGACACATAGGAAGAATGGAAGACAACCACTGGACAAAGCGAATTCTCGAGTGGCTACCAAGGGCAAGCAAAAGAAGTAGAGGCAAACCTCAAACAAGATGGACTGATGACATCAAGCGAATGGCTGGATACGAGTGGATGCAAAAAACAGCAAACAGATATGAATGGACACACCTAAGGGGGGGCTTACATCCGATGATGGATGAAATAGCTGTTGATGATGATGATGAATGAAATCGTAGGTCGCTATCGCTCCGATTTGTTCGCTTTCTACAGAAGCCGATATCGCCATCACGATCGTGGTCGCTTAGATGTGTTCTCCGCTTTAGAACGCTCATCTGGACTAGTAGTTTTATACTAGTAATTTTTGTGCTTGAACGCCATCAAACAAATGCGCATTCTTCTGATGACAGTTTGAAACTGACGCTAGAACAAACAAAATTAGGTATGCATGTTTCTTATATATCATGTAGATACAGTGGCGTAACAAAATCCGCCGGCCCTCCCGCAGAATTGGAAAGGGGGCCCCCTTTAAAAAATTACTAAATGCGACATTTGTAACAAACGGCGATACCGTGTAATTTTCAGTGTCACTACCAAAGTGGTCCATACTTTTCGAGTTATTTGCGATTGACAATGTTTAGTGTTTAACGAAAAAAAAAAAAAACACGTTTTCATGCGGTTTTTCGTAAATAACTCAAAAAGTAAATATTTGATCAAAAAAATATTCTTCACAAAAATGTAGCTTATAAAAAAAATTAAAAAAACTATCGACCCAGTAAAAGAAAAGCTGTGGCTCATGAAAAATTGTACATTTTTCATCTTTATTTGTATCGAATAAAAAAGAAAAAAAAATTAATAAATGATTACTTTATTACAAAGTATTAATCTATGAGAAGAACAACTTTCTTCGTGCAGCGAATATATCTATAATTTTATTAATATCTGATGGGCAACTACACTTTCAATACTGCGTTACTTAAAGAACGTTACGTATGTATGCGTAAAATAATATAACAAAAACACACTTTTACATTAGACGACAAGATGGGGCCCCTGACATATTGCCCCCCACCGCAAGCTTCATGCTGCGGGGGCCTCTGTTACGCCTCTGTGTAGATATATATTCCTATCCTCTCTTCAAAAAATCTAGAATGAAAATGATTGGAAAATTCTGAAGTAGGTACATCTGCTTCAAGGAGCTCCTGTACTTGGGAACTTTGTATTTATCAATCATTACCATTATTTGTTTAAAGTTTAGATGATTAAGAAAAAATGATTAAATAAAATCATTTTTCTAATATATTATTGTGTTTCAAATTATCAATCAAAGATAGAATAAAAAATTTATTTTTTATATAACACGGGCACATAAATGTGATCCACCCTTTATATTGATTTGTAAATATTTATTAGAAGTTAGCGAGCATGTAAGTGGGTTTCTCTTTTAATGAGTTTTTCGATGAAGATTTAAAGAGACTTTTTTGAATAATTAAAGTGAAAGGAAGATTTATTTAGGATTATAATGTAAAAAGATTGTTTATTACGGGAAAGGTAGAATCTACAGGTAGCGGTAATTATTAGTTTCTAGAAAAATAGTTTAAAAGAAAGTTTGGAATTTTAATCTCTTTTTGTTTAACTCCGAGTAAATGTAGAATTTCCCGAAAGTAATTAATATGATGGTAGGAATAATTTTAAAAGAATGACTGTTTGTTTTCGAATGAAAAGAGAGGAAGGTGGAGAGATAGATGTTTCTGATTGGCTAGGAAATTTGGAATGGGGAAAGAGAAGCTTGAAAGTTGAGAGTTTGAGAAAGAAAAGATTATTATGTGATTGGCATCGCTGAAGAGCAGTAAACGTTTTCGTGGATAGTTAGAAAGCAAGTACCAGTGGTTGTTTGATAGTGGAGGATAGAGCTGAAAAGTGGAACGAGAGACAGATAAAATTGAGACGAAATACCTCTTTGGTTCTGTATTATTGTGAGAAGGAGAAGAGAGAATTTTTGGAGTTGTTTGAATCGAGTACTGGTTAAAAGAGGCCTGGCTCGTTGTTTTTGTTGGAGAATTGGTGCTGGTGTGCTGCTAGTTTGAAACTTGAGAACGGAGAGGGCTTTGATGGGTAGCCTAACATAGTCAACAAGGGAGAGCTGTTTTGGGTCAAGAGAAGACGTCAGAGTGAGTGAAGCAAAAGGTCAGTCAATTTATGTGAAAGATATTTTATATGTTCGAAAACTAAAATTTTGAGTAAAAGCATATGAATTAAGATTCCAATATTTCAAAACTTAAAATAGGAAGTATAAGTAATTTTGCGAATACCTAAATTTGTTTGTTTAGCTTGTTTTATCAAAGTCATCGGGAACAAACCGATAAATTGTTATTTGAACTAGAATAAATTTAAGTGATAAAAATTTCATTCGGACAGCTGTGTCCACAGGTTTTTAATTTGATCAATTTTTAGAGTATTGATTTTGATAATAAAAGACAATTCTGTATGCTTATTTTATATTTCTATTTAATTCCTTTTCCTAATATTTTTTCCCGATTAGAACTAACTAAGAGATACTGAAACCACGAGAGAAGATAACTATAACATAAGATAATTTAGATATATTTTTTGTATTATAAAAAGACACCCTGAGATTTTTTCTTAATTTTTTTGTATGATTTGTGACAATTGGATAATTGATTAAATAATTAATTGGAGTAATCAAATAAACACTAATTGATGTAAAAGTAATAAAAAGTAAATCATAACAATATTTATTAAACCCGTCACGATTTAAAACAAAAATCACTGTCTTGCACATTTTTTTATAGAATTAAATGGAAATAACTAAAAAATGTAGATAAGATAAACATTACCAGACAATCTTTGACATTTTAACACGTTTTTTATGTTAATAGTATTCGGTTTTAAGAGTTCACTCGATTCACGTGTATTCGATTTGCGTTGTTAGTCAAGAAGCCGCTCAAGTGTAAGAAAAGGGAAGCTGTGCATGAACGGACACACAAAACATATCTAATAATAAGATTATGATTGTCTTTATTAGATATGACCGACGCAATTCCCCCAATCGAACGGGTAAAAACTAAAAACAAAATGCAAAACTTCTTCGTCTTTGAGACCGACCAGACGTGAAATGAAGCGATAGTTGGCCGGTTCACTAGTGATCAAGGTTGATGGCCAGCTCAAGCCGCCAACCACTTCTTTCTCTCGACTCTCGAGTTGTTTACCTGCTCCCTGCTCTCAGGTGTGCGAGAGGAATACGAAATTAAAGATGGTAGTAGTGACAATAGTGGCAAGATTGTAAGACATGCCTCCGTAGCGCGAAGTGAATGTGGTTGGAAGACAAGATTTTATGCATACATATTCTGGATTATTTGTTCTTTAGTAGATTATGAAAGTGACTTTTTAAGTAAATAATAAAGTAAGTAAGAACAATGTTTTATCTGATATTATCAAATTATTCTATTAAATTTATTTGTTTAGCTTTTGGTTACCACAATTTGATCTTAGTTACCTTCACTTTGCTTTTTGCTTTTTTTGGGGTTATTGACATTTCTAACCGTAAAATGTGTTTGAAAAGAACAAGAAGGACTAAAAACTGCGTAGGTTATTTGGCAAGGTCAAATAAGATCTGGGATTGTTTATTTTGATTGTATTTTTCAAAATATAGCAACATAACCATAGAAAATCTAGTTTATACGTATGTATGTAGGTATACCTGTTCCCTTTACATCAACATAACTTAAATATCTGTATCTTAAAGTATCTCTGAAGACGTTGATTGAAATATTCGGTGAAGGGTAGAATAAAATCGTTTCTGGGGATTTTCCATGTATTTATTCTATTTGCAAATTTGCTTATGTTTGATAGTAGCTGGCAGTCTCGGATTATGAATCTTGAGACCCTAGGGAACCCAAGTTATGAGGCCCCTTAAGGCCTCCGCCATATCCCTCCATCCAAAACCACCTCGGTTAACCCCTCCATCTCCATCCTCCATCTGCAGTTTTAGGTTCAATCTCTTCTCTCTGTCATGATTTACTAACAGCGTTGATGCGTTCTAAAACTGTTGCCCAAAACTCATTCATTACGAATGTTTCTTTTTTAAAAAACCAATACAGAAGTAAGAACTTCGAGATGTATTCTGGTATAAAATCGTTTATTTAAAAACTATAAAATGTCATCGATTGCAGAACGTTTTCGTTCTAAACAGAACATCTTCAGTGCATCCTGCCGAGTATTTTGAAACTAGCACACCGTAAATAGTGTTAACATCATCATATATGGTTTACATAATGTAATATGTTAAAATGTTATGACTACAAGTCGATGTTAATGGATAAAGTGGAACACATGCTAAAAGGGTGCCATGGTTCCCTGCTCGAAGATACTAGGTACTTGCCAATTCAATGGGCACAGACCAACGTTTCTTTTTTGACATTTCTTTTAACATTAGTCTCTTGAACTGTTTCATCGTTTTGAGTTTTGATTAGTGTTTTCAGACATTGCTTGTGCTGCTTGTTCTGTTAATGACTAGATCGTGGCGAATGGGATTGCTTAGTGGAGTTTAATTTAAGCATTTGGTTATAACTTTCCAACGGTGTTTAGAGACTGAAAAAAATTGTACACGGACTGAACAAACCCAAAATACGATATTGTAGTACATTCTTTTACGGTTTTTGCTCTAAATTTTAAAGAACCGCTTGAATTGACATGGAATTTGGCATACTCATAGCTTACATGTCAAAGAAAAAAAGTGATATTGTGCTGATGTGTGCTTTTACCCTGGGGGTGAAAAAATATATGTCCAAAATAAGTACGGAAATGGAGAAACTGACTAATTTTAAATAACTTTTATTCTCTAGAGCTTTTTCGCAAAGTCAACACTTTTTGAGTTATTTTCCAGTGAACATGTTCATTTTTCAACAAAATAACCACATTTTTAGACGGTTTTTCGCAAATAACTCAAAAAGTAAGTATTTTGCCGAAAAAAATATTCTTAGAAAAAATATAACCTGTAAAAAGGTAAAAAAAAATGGTGTACGCGTGAGGTCTCTGGGACCTCGTAGAACCACAGCTATAGCCAATGAAAAATAGGCTCATATTCGCCAAATTTTAAATAGAATATTTCGACGTGAAATATCCAAAAAATTAAGCACTTTTTGGGAAAACCCCATTTTAACTTTTTTAAAGTGTTATATGTATATAAAAAGTTTTATTTCTGTTTTTATAAAAGTTTCTATCATCAAATTTAAGCAAGTCACGCTCAAAATAAAGTTGGTCCCTTTTGTTTTGGCAAAAAAAAATCGGGAAAACCACCACCTAATTAGCAACTTAAATGAAATTAATCGTTACCGCTAAACAAATTATTTTATTTATGTTGTGTTTATATGATCTGTAAGTTTCATCGATTAAAAGTGCTTATTTTTGAAAAAATTTGGTTTCAAATAAAATTTTCAAAAATTTTAATTTTTAAAAATATGCTTTTTTTCAAAATAACTTCAAAATTGTTAGAGATATCAAAAATATCAAAAAACAAAAAAAGTTAGCATTGCTTTTCTGAATATCCTGTATGATTTTGTTTTTCTGTAAGACAAAAATTGATTAAGATATGGTGTTTCTAAATTTGGATACATTCGTGATCAGTGACTAGTTCAACCCCTTTTAACTACAGCGCTTTCAAAAATAAGGACTTTGAAACGGTGAAACTTACAGATCATATAAACAATACATACACGAGTTAAGAAACTTCTGAAGTCGTAACGATTAAGTTCATTTGAGATACTAATTAGGAGGTGATTTTCCCGATTTTTTTACCAAAAAAAAGGGACTAACTTTATTTTGAGTGTAAATTGTTTACTTTTGATGCTAAAATTTTTTTTTATAAAATAAAAATGAAGCTTTTTTAACACACTTTGAATAAGTTGTAATGGGTTTTCCCATAAATGTGCTTCATTTTTGGTTATTTCACGTTAAAGTCTTCCATTTGGAATTTGACGAATATGAACCTATTTTTCATTAGCTATAACTCTGCTTCTACTAGGTATAGAGACGTGATAAATACACCATTTTTTTTTAAATTTTTTACAGGCTATATTTTTGCTAATAATATTTTTTTCGACAAAATACTTACTTTTTGAGTTATTTGCGAAAAACTGTCTAAAAGCGTGGTTATTTTGTTGAAAAAATGAACTTATTCACTGGCAAATAACTCGAAAAATATTGACTTAATGAAAAAACTCTATAGAGCAAAAGTTACTTACAATTAGTCAATTTATCCATTTCCGGACTTACTTTGGTCCCATATTTTTCACCCCCAAGGAGGGGTGAAAAGCACCCCCAGGGCAAAAGCACACATCGGCACAATATTACTTTTTTTCTTTGACTTGTTAGCTATGTGTATGCCAAATTTCATGTCAATCCAAGCAGTTCTTTACAATTTAGAGGTTTTGCAATATTTTACCGTTAAAGAACGTACTATTGCTCCAACGCAACTTTCAGCGGCACTCCAACTAAATTGAGCGTGTGTGTGGCAAAATGAATGTAAATTGCAAGTTTGTTTCTTAGAGAAATGAGCCTGGATACCATTATATTTGAATGACATGTTTGCTGAATGATTGTCCCCTCATGTCGTTTACATCAATGCCACAGTCGTTTAAAACGATTAAAACAGCAAAAGAAAGATTTTCTCCAGTATGACTACTTACGGTATGAATGTGAGATAACCGATAACCCTCATATACTTTACCATCTGCTGGATTTACATATCTTTATAAATAATCAACTGGTCAATATGAGACACATCTGGTATTGAATCGAAACTTAAGGAGTAGTATTTGGCTTCCTTAATTTCTTTAAAATTGTAAAGTAAGTAAAAGTAAAGTTAAAATGTAAGTAAGAAGGCTTTCCAGTACACTTATTGCCATACTTGGCTAAATGAGAGCTTAAAGAGGATCGTACTCTGCAAGTAGTAGTCCAGGGTAATAAGGTTTTTCCCATGACACTCGAGCAGCCAGGGTACTGAAGCGTTTTTTCGACAGGTAGTACCTGTAAGAACAAATTGTAACTATTTCCTGCGTAGGATCTGGCGGCCATTTTTATTTATAAACAATTAAGTGTCGAAAAATGTCATTTTTCCCTTTTTTTTTCAAATCAATGGAAAACAGTGAAACTTATGGTTTTTTTAGTACAAATATCTTTGAGATTATGGAAAAAGCTTTAAAATGACGTATTACAAAGTTTAATATACTCATTTATTGTTAATATAATTGCGAAAAAAGGTCGGAATTGCAAAAAAAATTAATTTCGCAGTATCTATTGTAAAAATTAGTGTACAGCTTTGAAATTTTTGTCATATAAGGGTTCTTTGGTGCTTAAGATTTGATAAAAATTTCAAAGCGATTCAATCAATTGTTTAAATTTTATTCAAATTGTTTATCCCAGAGAGCATTTTTTTTGCAATAACATAAGTCAGAAAAAAATGACCTTAGAACCAATCCACAGGTGTCAAATGAAAGAGCATGAGCTATATTTTCAACTTGGTTTAAAAAAAGCGAATAAAAAATGCATTTATTAGTAATTAATAATTATGCAAAAGTACCGTAAATCTTTCCTTATAAACTTTTTATTTTGTTATATAAGAAATTATATATATTTATTACAATTTTTTATCAATTAAAATATAAATAATATTACTTGGTAGTTGTGCACTTAAAACAGGGTAAAAAAGTTAATTTTTTTGGAAAAAGTTATCCAAAAAGTTTATAAGGAAAGATTTACGATACTTTTGCATAATTATTTATTATTAATAAGTGCATTTTTTATTCGCTGTTTTTAAACTAAGTTGAAAATATAGCTCATGCTTTTCCATTTGACATCTGTGGAATGGTTCTAACGTCATTTTTTTCTGACTTATGTTATTGCAAAAAAATGCTCTCTGAGATAATGGTAGGGGAGCCCAAGCGGGGATTTTTGCAGTTACTCGAGCGCGTCAGCTTATCATATGGGGAGAATCCTGGTACCTGACAGATGTACCTCTACCATATATTGGCTCTTAACACAGGGGAGTTCGTTAAGGGGGGCCCGAAAAAAAAATCTATGCTTAAAAAAACTCGAAATTGTCAGATTAAGATAAGGTAAGTTAAGTACATGCAAAAGAGTGTATATTTCAAAAATCTGATGATTTGAGCCGGGCCTAAGGAAATGGGTGAGTCCCAAAATTTCACAAGAAAAAAGCGAATATTTCGCGAAATGAATGACAGATCGAAAAACTAAAAGATATGTACTCAATATTTTTTAAAAATCTATCGAATGATACCAAACACGACTTCCCAGGGTGAGGGGTGGGGGGTAAATTTATTATTTGAAATAAGAATCCCGCGATATTTTGCGAAATGAACATCAGATCGAAAAACTGTAAAATACACTTATTCAGTATTTTTGAAAAATCTATCGAATGGTACCAAACACGACCCCCCACGGAGGTGGGGCGGGGGGTTACTTTAAAATCTTAAATAGGAGCCCCCATTTTTTATTGCAGATTTGGATTCCTTACGTAAAAATAAGTAACTTTTTTTTTTTTTTTTTTTATTTACACAAATAAACCCGCATCAACCACTAAGGGTTATTAGCGAGGGGACATACACAAACAGTAAGATACATATTATTATATAAAAATGCTTTACAATCTGGTGTATTGTTTAGTCATTTTGAGATAATTTAATAAGGAGTTTAGGTTTGAAGTCAGTACACTTTTAATATTGTCACTAAGAGCACACGCGATCCTTTCTTTCTGGTACACTGGACACTCGATAATTATATGTTTCACTGTCAGTTGCGTGTTGCAATTGGTACACATCGGAGCGGCCTCCTTGTTGAAGATATGCTTGTGTGTTAGTAACGTATGTCCTATTCGGAGTCGGTTGATGATGACTTGGTCTTTTCTATTACTTGGTAACATGAGTTTAGTTCCTACTTGACTTAGGCATTCTTTTAGTTTGTTGTTAGTCTGATCCCAAGTAGTTTGCCACGTTCTGTGGACATGACCTTTGATATTTACTTTGTGATCAGTCCAAGGTATTTGATCTGTGATAGAAATACTTTGGTCGGTAGTTGCATTGCTTGCTAGAGAGTCCACTTCCTCGTTGCCAATTATTCCCATATGGGAAGGTACCCAGATGAAGAAAATATCTTTCTGTTGATTCTGTAGATAAGATAATTCTTCTTTGATTTTGAGAAGAATAGCGTGAGTTGTATATAGCTGTTTTATCCCAAGTAATGCGCTCAATGAATCGGTGATGATCACAAATTGGCTTTCATGGATAGAACCACATTTTTTCATTGCCTGGTGAATTGCTGTAAGTTCTCCGGTATATATACAACAATTTGTTGGGATTCGTACGGTAGACTTGATGTTTCCGCAGATATAAGCTGCAGCATGTCCTTCATCACATTTGGAAGCATCAGTGAAGATTCGATGAGTTGTTGGGTATTTGGAAATTAAATTTTTAAAAGCTTGCTGGATAAGGAAAGGATGTGTGGAATGTTTAGGGAGATCTTTTAGAGACATATCTATTTTTGGAGGTTTGATCATCCAGGGAGGAAAATTTACATGAATGGGTATAGTGAGACTGAACTGTTCTAAATTAAAACCAATACGTTTTGTTCGCTCAGGAAATGGTAGCATATTTCTTGCAATGTTTTCGTAATGATCAGAAGATATATTTGTTCTGTAGAATATTGTTGAGTAGGTTACGTTGCTTTTGTTTGCTGAAATTCTGGCAACGTAATTCAGTGATAGAAGTTGCCTTCGTTGGCTTAAAGGGAGTTCATTAGCCAGAACTTGTAAACTACTTACTGGACTAGTTCTTGTGGCACCTAAAACCAATCTCAAGCACGTATTTTGAATGTAGTCAAGTTTTTTTAAAGATGTTTTGTTAGCAGTATCGTAGCATAAACAGCCGTAGTCTAATTTACTTCTTATTAATGATCTATATAGATTAAGTAAAGTTGTTGTATCAGCCCCCCAAGAGGTATTTGACAGCATTTTTAGTAGGTTAATTCTGGATTGGCAAGAACGTTGCAGATTCGTTACGTGGTTTTTCCATTTTAAGTCACGTTCAAAAGAAAGTCCTAAGAAATTTATTTCTTCTGACTGCTTCAGCATAACTCCGTTAAGTGTTAATTGAATATTAGGATAGTCTTTCCTTTTGCTAAAAATTAAATAACGTGTCTTTTCGCCAGAAAATATAAAACCCGTGTTTTGCGACCAGTTTTCAATTGTATGTAAGGCCGTTTGCAATATATGTGATCCCAGAGTTACATTATTTGTTTTTAGATAAATGACTAAGTCGTCTGCATATAGGCTAGTAAATACAGGCAGCTTTATTTGATGTATAATACTATTTATTGCAATCAGAAAGAGTGTAGGACTTAGAGTAGATCCTTGTGGAGTGCCATTTTGCAGTACTCGTCTGGAAGATGTGAATCCATTGGCTCTAACTCGAAAAGTTCGTGTTTCTAGAAAATTTTTAATAAACGACAACATATGCCCTTGGACATTCCATTCTTGAAGTGTTTTTAGTATAAGATGTCTCCATGTTGTGTCAAAAGCTTTTCTTATGTCAAAAAATACGGCAATAAGTTTTTGATTGTGCAGAAAAGATTCATGTACAGCTGATTCAAGGGTTATTAGATTGTCTGTTGTGGATCTACCCGTACGAAATCCACTTTGTCTGATACTTATTAGGTTATTGTTTTCGAGATACCATTTAAGACGATAATTAAGGATTTTTTCTAAAAGTTTGCAGGTACAGCAAGTAAGTGAGATTGGACGATAGGAATTTGGATCGTCTTTTGGTTTATTATATTTAAGGATTGGAATTATAGTTGCTTGCGACCATAGATCAGGAAAGTCGTGCTGAATGAAAATATTATTAAAAATATCAACTAATATTAGTTTTGCATTTAGAGGAAGATTTCGTAAGAAAAGAGGGTGGATATCATCAGGTCCTGGCGTCGAATTTTTTGCGCTTAAACAAAATTCTAATTCTTGAAGACTTATGGGTTTGTTTATTGGATTGTCGCTCTCGGTGATTTGTATATTTGACGATTCCATTAGATTTTTATATTCTAAAAAAGATATGCTATAGTTGGAATCACTAGAATTAAGTTCATATATATCTGCTAGTATTTCTGGAATAGCTACCTTGTTTGAATGCATTTGGTTATTGAATGATAGCGTATCTATGCCTCGGAAGTATTTTGTTCCTTTTATTCTGCGTACTTTATTCCATATGTCGCCTATGGGAGTGGAAGGATTTATTGAAGCCACATACTTTTTCCAACTGTCTCGTTTTCCTTTCTTGATCAATTGTCTGCTTTTTGCTCTGAGATTTTTAAAAATTATAAGGTTATCGATAGTTTTATGTTTCTTATAAACGTTGAAAGCGTGTTTAGACAAAGTAAGTGCTTGCGCAATTTCGTTATTCCACCAAGGAACTGGCTGCCTTATACTAGATTTTGTTTTTCCCACTGCGATTGTTGCTGCAGAAATAATAATATTATTAAATAGTTCCAGATTTTCGTTTGCGGTATTGGTTAAATTAAAGTTGTTTGTTTGTCCTTCTATAAGTGTTCGATACAAATCCCAGTCAGCTGACTTTATTTTCCATGTTTGGTGAATTGGAAAAGTCAATATATCATTAGTATCTATGTTTATTGTGATAGGGAAATGATCACTATCATATAAATACCCCAATGTGTCCCAGTATAATAAAGTAGCTAGCGACGGACTGCATAAAGAGAGATCTATAGCTGAAAATGTACCATTGTATGAATTGAACCTAGTAGATTTGCCAGTGTTCAGTAACACTAAATTTAAATTGTCGATGAGATTGTTTAAGAGATTACCACATTTGTCGGTTTTGTTACTTCCCCAGGTACTGTTGTGACAGTTAAAATCGCCTAATATTATTTTTGGGTGTGGAATTTGGTTTAAAACATTGCTTAGTTCAGTTATATCTAAATCAGTAGGATGAGGTAAGTATACGTTGCAAATATTGATTTTCATTTTGTGGGTGACTGACACTGCAACTATTTCCAGGTTTGTTTGCAGTTGTATTTCGGTTGACTCTATGTCATCCCTTACGAAAATTGCTGTTCCGCCGCTTGAATGATCTGTAACTCGGTTTCTTAGAAAAGGAACATAATTTTTTAATGTTACATTTTGATGTTTGAAATGGGTTTCTTCTATGCATATGACTAAAGGAAGATAATCGTTTATAAGAAGCTTGATGGATTCTATATGGGTGAAATAACCATTGAGGTTCCACTGTAATATGAATGTATTATTGGCCATTTTAACTATTTACTTGAGAACTTGATTCGTAGTCAGTTTCGTCAGTAGAAGAAAGACTGCTTAGAAGTAGTTTCTTCTTCAATCTGGTAATATTGTTTTTTAAACTTTTATTTTGTGTTTGAGAATATATAAAGTTTAGAATTTCTTTGATTTCATCGCTTTCATTTGAATAATTTTTAGCAATAAGTTCAGGATGTTTTGAGTGAAGGGAATTTGACAGAAAATCACATATTTCATGAAAAGAAAGTGTGAAGGAAGGGATTCTATTTTCAATTTTTTCTTTAATTTCATTGAGAATATCTGGAATAGAATCTTGAGTTTTAGGCTTTTTATTTTTTTGTTTTTCAGTAGTGGGAGGAGGTAGGTCATTTTCAAGGATTTCGGGAGAAGTGGAGATTTGTCTTTTAGTAACATGAATAGCTTCAGAGATTTTTCTATCGCTTTCAATTACTGAATCTTGGGATATTTGTGGTTGTGACGAAATCTGTAGTTCTTTGTTTGTTTGTAAGGAAGTGGTTTGGTCGTTTGTGGCTGATGTTAATTCGTGATTTTTTGTGATGTTAAGTTTCGGTTCCTTTAATGTCTGGGTACCTTCTTCGTGTTCTTTCCGTGGTTGTTCTTCTGGCTGGCTATATTCTTTATTGGCAGAGTTGAGTACGTTCACTTGATGGTCAGTTTCCGTTTGATTAATTGGACTACTTAATGATGATAAAGAAGGACAGTCAGAATCTTGATGTCCGACCGTCTTGCATCTGGAGCAGTTTAAACCGTCTATGGAAATGTATATTCTATATGATGTATTGTCGAATGAAATTAGGAATGAGTCAGGAATCGATGCATTTTCTAAAGGACTTATGAAGATTTGCCTTCTAAAGCTAAGCACGTGGCTGTATTCCGGGTCTTGCATGCCTACTCGTAGAAACGTCATGTTGGAGACGGATTTTATACCCATAGTTTTTAGATGGTCTTCAATTATGCTATTAGGTATAGTAGGACATACACTTGATATGATTAATCTCTGGGCAGGAGTTATTTATCTTCTTACTTCAATTTGGTTGCCGTCAATAATTACATGTTTGTGGGAGCTAAGAAATTGGTCAACTATATATTTAGACGAGAGGTAGATGCAGATGCGGTTGTTTGCGATTCTGGATGCCCAAATAACGTTTTTGGGCTGTACTATTGATCCAACAGCTTTTACATATTCGAAAACTTGTATTCCTTGTATGGTTGAAAGTATGATACCTTGGTCTTTTGAAGGATGTTTAAAACTGTTTAATGCATGAGAGTAAGAGATATGTGACGTAGTCGGTGTATTTCGTGAAGTAGTAGCTAATTCCGGTTCAGCCATCGTCCCGTTGAAAATTTACATGCATTGGAACAGCGGATCTGAAGCCGGACCTGGCCTCTTAACAAAATTAGACGGCAGCCTAATTACTTGAATCAGCAAAAAGTTGTTGTCGATAATCGATAATTTGGATTGAAATCGATAAAATATTGCCTTTTAACTTCTGATTTTATGGTTAGATATAAATAATGCAATTTTGTACTCACAGAATCGTTGGTTTTTTAACACACTGTCACATTTAAACTTTATCTTGCAAACAATGTGAAAATTAAATTATATTTCAACTTTTAACTACTTGAATTTATAAATTTGTCAGGACCGATATAAAGCTGTAAGATTTGCTTGCTATCAGGACCCAAGTAACTTTTATTCGAAACTTTTTTTTCAAATTATGGATAGATGGCGTTATAATCGGAAAAAACGATTGTTGGAAATGGAAAATTAAATTAAAAAATGGCAAGCGCCCGCTAAAATGGAAAACTTTACTTAACTTTTTTTGGTTTTAGGACCTACTCTTCACAACCCAATAGGTCCCCATAACGCTCGAGTGACTGCACATTTAGCATACTTTGCTCCCCTACCATAAACAATTCGAATAAAATTTAAACAATTAAATAAATAGCTTTAAAATTTTTATCACATATTAAGCACCAAAGAACCCTCATTTGACAAAAATTTCAAACCTGTACACTAATTTTTACAACAGTTATTGCGAAAATAATTTTTTTTGCAATTCCGACCTTTTTTCGCAATTATATTAACAATAAATGAGTATATCAAACTTTGTAATATGTCATTTTAAAGCTTTTTCCATAATCTCAAAGATATTTGTACTAAAAAAATCATAAGTTTCACTGTTTTCCATTGATTTGGAAAAAAAGGGAAAAATGCCATTTTTTGACAGTTATTTGTTTATAAATAAAAATGGCCGCCAGATCCTACGCAGGAAATAGTTACAATTTGTTCCTATAGGTATTGCTTGTCGAAAAAGCGCTTCAGTACAGTGGCGGATCCAGAAATGTTGTTTGGGGGGGGTCATGGGTCTTGAGGGTGATTTAATTACCTTCCTTTTATGCAAGGTCACTTAGTCTTACCAACCCTAGGATACGTGGGTTTACAATTATGGGGGGGGGGGTCATGACCCCGTGACACCCCCCCTGGATCCGCCAGTGCTTCAGTACCCTGGCTGCTGAAGTGTCACGAACAGGGTATATTTTTGTCTTATTATCCTGGCCTATAGCTCTAAAACGCCTAAGTAGGTCCCATTATTTTGTAACGAAGGATCTCTGTATCCTGTATCACTTCTAAACGCTAATCCGCGAGAAGATAGAAACTTAACCACGGAGGCTACTCTTTTCAGAACTTGAATCCAGTAATCTCGTTCTTGATTAAAATAAATTTCCAAAGAACTGTCAATTCGACCATGAAGACGCTGTCTGTCGATGAGTGTTCGCCATATCGACATGTTCCCCAAAAAGAATACATGGAAAGCAGTAAACATTTTCATTTGAGGGAGAGTACGTTAGCCAACCTCTTTTAATTTTTGTTATACTGATATATTTTCGAAAAACCATAGATTGTCTAAAAAATCTTGTAATGCCTTCTAAATTTCTTTTTGATGCTGAAAAATTTCCATCCATATTTTTACATTTTGAAGAACCTTTCCCAATCCAGAATTTCCATATTTCTTCAGTTATGGTATTCCATCATCCTATGTTGTTTCCGAATTCTGGGCCCAATTTATCTTTAATTTCAATTTCTAACTTAGTTTCGGTTTCTGGTTTTCTTGAACTGGAATATAACTGTCATTGCATGTTTTTTTCATCTTCTTCAGTTATGGAAGCTATGTTTCCTTCAGCTATTTCTATTTCGTCACGTGCATTTTCATTGGTTGCAGTTTCACTAGCTCTTGATTTCTGTTTGAAACCGAGTTTATGGTATTGCGTGATATTTGAATTGTTCAACATATATGATTTATAGTTTTATTTAATTCTAATTATTATTTTTTCGTTTTGGGCCCTACGAGGCCCCCTTTGGGGCAGAGGCCCCTAGGCAACTGCCTACTTTGCCTAATGGTTAATCCGGCACGGGTAGCTGGGTACTCAAGCATTTAGTATAACTAAGTTTTTAATAACTTTTTTTTAATACAAATCGAATATTTTTTTAGTGTTTTATATATTGCATATTGTAGAGCATAATACCTTAGGGCACGTATCCACTATGTTCGCGCTCCTCTTGTTCTCTACCAGGGCCGTCTTAACCCGGGGGTGCAAGGGGTGCGAGGCACCCGGGCGACAAGTCCAAGGGGCGCAAGCCGAACACTGGCTAAGCTCAAACTTGAGCATTTTCTCCTTAAAAAAAACTAAAAATAAAAAAAACAAAATTGTATTTTCGGTATTTTTTACAAAGGCTATTAATGCTTAACACCTACGATATGCAAATGAAAATACGAAACTCATTTATATTATTCCGACAATAATTTCAAAAAAGTGACGTGTACACTATTTTGACCAATATTGAATGTCGAGTGACAATGAATCACTATCTTGTAAAAATTATCAGTGTGTCCGATTCTGTTGACAAAAGTATAATTGCCGTTTGGGGAGCTATGTGTAATGCTGATTTTCAAAAACCTAATTTTCTTCACTACGTTTGCGACAAGAAAGACGTTCATTACGTTTTTAGAAAGTCACGAGAAAAGTTGTAGTTACTTAATTTCTATAAAGAAATATGTAGATCTAAAAAAAGACTTACTAGAAAGTCATACAGAACACTTTGTCAATCAAGCAGCAGTTGAACGCGAAAGAAAAAGGTGTACGGCGGTTTTAGAAAGAATTATCAGTACTAATTACACGAGAGCTCTAAAATTATCGATTTGTATCCCGAGTGACACTTTGACAATTTTACGACAATTTCACTACCCGAAGGGGAGTGAAATTATGTCAAACTGTCACGAGGGCACAACAAATCGATAATGTTTGAAAGCTCGAGAGTAATTCGGTAAGTTTATTTCATGAATAAAACTGTCTTTTAAATCATTTTAACTAATATTTTATTGATATCTTCTCCTGAATATTTGCTAAACCTTTTCATGGTGTTCTCTTTAACTAACAAGATGTTAAAACATTAATTGTCATTCATGTCACTGAATGTTCATTTTTGCGTAGCAACGAAGGGCATCTGAGGTCATGCTTGACGACGGAAAATTATTGAAAAAAGATTACCACTGCAATTTTTATTTTTGTAGCTTCTTTTTTTCTATTGGTCAGATTGATACTTGATCAAATTAGTAAAGATTTAACCAACAACCGCACTGACACTGCGTTTGAGCAGATATTAAATGACTCGGTATCAATTGCAAAAGAACTAGATTGCGGAACTAAATTTTCTGAAACTGTTCGTCCACGTCCCCGAAAAATACATTTCAATTACAATGCTGCAGTCGAGCCTCTTTTAGACCCAAAACAAAATTTTAAAGTTAACTTCTATTATTATTTGTTGGAAATTGCCATTGCAAAATTAAGTGAAAGATTTGAAATGTTGAGGGAACATAATTATAATTTTTCTTTCTGGGAAAATATATTGAGTTGGAGAAACTCTGAAGAAAACTTAAAAAAAACACAATGTTTAAATTACAAAAAAAAAACTAGCGCATGGAAATAAATCTGCGCCCTATAATGCTGTAAAACAGTCGTTATATATAGTGTTTCCGTACCATATGTAAGAACAGGTAAAACACATGGGTCAAAAACCTTCATTTTCAAGCAAACTGCAATTTTAGACTTGAAAATGATCTTGAAAAGATGAATTCTTTGAAATATTACAAGTAGAGATGGACAACGAAGGAGAAAACATTATATTAATGGGAGACCTAAATGGTAGGGTGGGAAGAGACAATAAAGGGATTTAACGATACTTAGGGCAACATGGAGAAGAAATGAAAAATGATAACGGAAACAGAATCATAGATCTATGTATAGCAAATGATACGGTTATAACGAATTCAAAATTTATGCACAAAGACATACACAAATATACTAGAGAAATCTCATCGAGAAAAGAAAAATCCATAATAGACTATTTCCTAATAAAAAGAAAAGACCTAAAGATGATAAAAGACGTAAAGGTAAAAAGAGAGGCTGAAATAAGCAGTGACCATTACTTGCTTATAATGGAACTAAGGGTGTACACACATAACACAACAGAAAAAAGAAAGAAGATAACTAAAGAAAAAATAAAAAGCTACAAATTAAGAGAAATAGATAGTAAAGAGGAATACCAGAAGAAGTTAACCAAACAGTTCGAGACTATAAATGCAATTAACACAGGAATAGAAAATAAATGGAAGCAATTTAAGGAAATCATATTGAAAACAGCAAAAGAAGTATGCGGAACAACTAAAATCACAAACATATATTCGAAGAAAAGTAAATGGTGGACAGCGGAAATACAACGTAAAGTGAAAGAAAAGAAAAAAGTATGGAAAATGTATCTAAAAACCAAATCGGAGGACGATTTCGAAAAATATAAAATGGCCAGAAACGACATTAAACAAGAAATTAAAACGGCAAAAAAGAAGTCTTGGGAAGATTTTGGACACAAAATGAATGAAAACTATTTTAATAACCAAAAATTGTTCTATGGTACATTGAAACAGCTAAGACAAAAGAAAACACATAGATTAAGAAACATAAGAGATAAAGAAGGAAATATATTAACTACAGAAAGAGAAATAATGCAAAGATGGAAGCAGTACTTTGAAGAACTAACAGAATGGAAACAATATCAACATGAAAGAGAGGAAGACATGATCGAAAATACAGAGGAAATGCAGCAAATAACAAAAGAGGAAATTGCAGAAGCCATTGACAAATTAAAATTGGGAAAATCTCCAGGCCAAGATGAAATCACAGCTGAAATGTTAAAGTACATGAGTGAAAATTTAAAAGAAAAATTCCGAGAACTACTAAATGAAATAATCACAGCAAAGGAAATACCATCTGATTGGAAAACAGATATAATAGTACCACTGTTTAAGAAAGGAGACGCAAGAAATTGCGAAAATTATAGGGGTATTACATTGACAAGCGTTCCTGCCAAAATATTCAATAGAATAAATGAAAAAAGGCTAAGGGAAAAACTAGAAATAAAACTAGAAGAATCCCAGCATGGCTTCAGAAAAGGAAGGAGTACCCAAGATCTGATATTCATAAGACAAATAGGAGAAAAACTATTGATGAAAGGCAAAGAGATACACATATGCTTTATTGATCTGAAAAAAGCTTTTGATAGAATAAGAAGGGAAGATATATGGAAATGTTTAAAGAAAAATGGAATAGAAAAGGATATGATAGAAATAATTAAAGCCTTATATAAAAATAATAAAATAAAAATAAGGACTCACAATCAAGAATCTGATGAATTCCAGGCAAAGATAGGACTAAAACAAGGCTGTGTACTAAGTCCATTACTTTTCTCAATGGTACTATATGACGCAATAAAGGAATGCAAGAAGAAATCTAAAGACATGATATTGGGAAAATGGAAAATGAACAATGTACAAATACAAGAATTACTATTTGCAGATGATATGGTATTGTTAGCTGACACGGAAGAGAAACTGCAACAAATAATAAACACTTATATAAAAGAACTAAGAAAAATGAACATGGAAATAAACACAGATAAAAGTAAAACAATGGTTATGGCAACTACAAAAAAAGTGATAAAAATTAAGGTAGAAGGACAAGTTTTGGAACAAGTAAACAGCTACAACTACTTAGGTACAATTATTGAAGAAGATGGTAAAATAGACAAAGAAATAAACAATAAAATAGGAAAAGCAGGGACAATTTATAATACATTAAGAAATACGTTCTTTGGAAAGAAAGAGGTACCCAAAGAAGTCAAAACACAAGTGTACCAAAAAGTGGTTCGACCATCAATCGTCTATGGGAGTGAGTCGTGGACGCTAACAAAGAACAACAAAAGAAAAATCAAAGCTACAGAGATGAGATTCTTGAGAAAAATAGAAGGGGTCACACGAAGAGACAAAATAAGAAACGACACAATAACTCAAGCTCTAAAGATAAAATCCATAGAGACAATTATAGGGGAACGACAGTTAGGATGGTTGGGCCACATCCACAGACTAAACGACACAAGAATAACGAAAAAAGTATATGAAGTCAGAGTACAATGGAAAAATAAAGTAGGTCGCCCAATAATGAGATGGGAAGAACAAGTTAGACAAGAAGCAGAGAAGAGAGGACTGCAATGGAGTATGGTAAAACAATTGGCTCAAAATAGAACAGCATGGAAAAGAAGTATCAAAGAAGCACCACAAGATTAAAACATATGGACAGAAAAATGGGTCAAATAAGTAATTTATATTTATTAAAATTGTATTGTTAAAATAAAAGTTTTGTATAATTATTAAAATGTATTGAAATGTAGATATTGAACTAGTTGTAAACAGCCCAACACCGAAAGGTACGAATGGGCTTAACTGATTAAATAAAATAAATAAATAAATGATCTTCAATCTGCCAAACGCAGCCCATGTGAGATCTATCCTTCTTTGTATCACAGTTGTCTGATTATTTAGACCTAAGAGAATTTCATGCAATAGATATTTGTATAATATGCAAAGATATTTGGTTATAAACTAACGATACCAATTTCTGCAAACTTTAATTGAAGGAAAGATCGAAGGAAGAAGTGGGGTGGGCAGGAAGAAAAGGTCATGGTTCCGTAATCTCAAACAATGGACATGGTTAACAAATATAGGAGACCTAATACACACTGAAATGGATAGAGAAAAATGGTCAAACGTGATCGCGAACATCCATTTGTGGATTGCATAATAATAAGAAGAAGATATTTGTAGGCTATTACTTGGTTGATGCTATGGCTTTCAATTTGAATTTTATCGCTGAATATAAATTTTGTCTCCGAGTTGTTAATTATTTTAAGACCAATAATTATTTTTGACGCTTCATAGATTGTTTCCAGCTTTTTTGTAGCTTTATCAACTCTCAGACAGAGCCCCCGTAAGAACTACTGGCGCCTGTGTGCAAAAAAGGATTTTGGCGCCCTTGCCCTTTAAGGCATTTTGATAATGTTTTTTATTTATTTTTTTGAAGGTAGGTAGGTAGGTACTTAAAATCAAAATAGAAACAAATAACACAATTGCAAGACCATAGCAAATCTTAATTAAATAAAGTTTAAGGGGCTATATTGAATCAATTCTGCTGGACAATATTGTCACACATAGAGGGTTTAAACTTAACCCAAAAACATTTTTTCTCACAACATCCCACCTTTTTGTAGATGGCAACCCAGGAGTAACTCGATTTTAAAATTTTGTCCATTTAAGGTACGTTTTTACTGTTTTTACTACTTTACGAGCCAGCCGCGCCAGTAAAAACGTACCTTTAGACGAGACTCTATCGTCGCCCCCGTTAGTGAAATTATTCCGATTCGATTTTTTTGCACAAACTTTCCATAATACTTATAACAAATCCACATGGTGCCAGGCAGTGCCGTGGTCGAAAAATTGGTTAAACAATTTTTTTTAAACAAATTCACAAAAAAAGTCATTTCGAACAAATTTTTTTCAGATAACTTCGGTCATTCTGAGTAAAAATGGTCCCTTGTCATTTTTCTCTAAGATTGATTGTTGTCGAGTTACATGCGATTTAAAATTTGAAAAATGCGAAAATGGCAATATAACTTGACAACAATCAATTTTAGAGAAAAATCACAAGAGACTTTTTTGCTCAGAATGACCTAAATTATCTAAAAAAATTGTTCGAAGTAAAAAAATTATTCTTGTGAATTTATTTACAAAAAAATTGTTAAAACAATTTTTCGACCAAGGTACCGCCTGGAACCCTGAGGATTTGTTATAAAGGCCTCTTTTTGAGTAAGTTTTTGCAAAAAAATCTAATCGAAATAATATCGTGGGCAACGATACAGCCTGGACTATAGCGCTAATTGTTAATAATCAAAAACAACACATTTGTAATAAAATAATGACAAAAATTTCTTCAGGATACACTTTCACTTTTATACTTTCATAATAATAATTTTTATTCGAGTTATTAAGCCTTAAAAATGGCCATTTTCGCATTTTTAAATTTTAAATCGCGTATAACTCGACAACAATCAATTTTAGTGAAAAATGACAAGAGACCTTTTTTACTCAGAATTACCCAAGTGATCTAAAAAAAGTTGTTCGAAATGAAAAAATTATTTTTGTGAATTCGTTTTAATAATTTTTCGACCACGGCACCCTGTGGAGTTGTTATAAGGACCTCATTTTGAGTAAGTTTGTGCAAAAAAATCAAATCGGAATAATTTCGCTAATGGGGGCGACGATACACCCGGTCTAATTAGTTATTTGATGGGTATGCGATTTTCAAATTTTGTCAATTCATCATTTGAGCGTCACACAATCGTTGGCTTATCGATGAGATAGAATTACCGCCCACACACTACTACTTACATGTTTAGATTTTTTCCACAAAATCAGGGCATAGTTAGGTATTTCTTATCTACAGTTTTGTCTACGGAATGGGTGTTTGTTATATTTATAGCGGGATTTTTTATTTTATATCTATATAATTATAGCAAGACTAATAATGTCATCCAAACAAAGTAAAACTGAACTATTTAATTTCTCAACTTTTATTTTAAAATAATTTTTGCTTTTTGATTTTTTTGTGTAAATAGTTTTGCAATTTTTGACCCTCAGTTTTGGCGCTCCTAAAGGATGGCGCCCGTGTGCATTGCACACTTTGCACATATGGTCGCGGGGGCCCTGCTCTCAGGTATTAGATAATTATTATTAACTAAATAGTCTTTTATATGTCTTTTAGCTAAAATTTTTATTACTTAACATTGACTTGAAAGTGTTGATATTTTAAGTTCCGTCTAGTGAGCACATACGCAAAAGTTTCATTTTCCGTGACGCTAATTCATTTGTAGGTTACATACTGTTAGTTTAACAGTAACAATATTAGGAAGTATTTATTTTCATACGGGACTTTGCTACTCGATGTAATTTAAATGACGCTAATTGTGGGAAATGAATAAAAGTATGTGTGTGTGTGATATGCAAAGCAACTCACCGTGAAGCAACATCGGTAGAGACTGGTCTGTATTAGCTCAGAATTTTAAAAACGTTAAACTCAAATCTGAGTATTTGTGAAACTCTCATAAGGTTAAAAAAATATTATACTACATTTGAAAATTCACGATAGCGGTTCAAATTAGCGGACACTTTTTTGGTAATCGGACTTAAGTGCCCATTTAGCCAGCAGCAAATGTGCTGGCTGACTTAAACTTTTCTAACTAAACTAACTACAATACTATTCTGCAAATTAAAAGAACTACTATGGACGGGGAACCAGGAGATTACTTTTCGTAGCTAGGGGTGACTCCCGAGACAGAAAGGGTAGACCATGGAAAGTATAGGTAAAAATATATAATATTTGGCAATTTACCAGAGGTACCGAACTTACCACCTACACCTAGATTAAAGTTTTAAGTTACACATTTTAATAAACTTAAGAATAATTTTATATACCTACACATATTTATTAATGATAGCAAATATATAGATTGAAAGGGGGTATCAATATTCCAATATTACACTATTAATAAGTTCCTGTCTTTGTATTTCAAATTTACTACAAAAATAAAAAATATGATCTAAGTCGCAAACCACATTTTTACAAAGCTCGGTGTTGACTACATCGATTTTATAAGCATATAAGTGTTGACGGAAGCTTGCATGTCCGCATTTAACCCTACAAATAATGGTCACAATACAGTGCCGGTTTAACACAGTCTGCCGCCCGGTGCTGATACGGATGCCGCGCCCAGGCTCAAAAATATTTCTTAACTTTATTTCAATTATGTAATAATTAAAACCGGTATAATTTGACTTAAACTTTCAATTGCTGTCAGCAGAATTGCTACTTTATTTTTTAATCAAACGTTATTCGCGTTCAAAAATTGCAATTTCTCGATTTTTTGAAAGTTTCACCGCGTTTATTTCGAAAACTATGCATCCTACGAAAAAACTTGTAAGAACATTTTTGCTTAGAATTACCCAAGAAATACAAAAAAATGTTTTATTTTGCGAAAAATCGATTTTATGTAATTCCTCAAGTTCTTTGTTTATAACAATCTTATCGACATCCGGATCAACTGTTACCCAAAAAATTCGTGTTCTACGGGTCAAAATACATAAAAAAACTTGGGTAAGTCCATCTAAATAAAGGAGCCCGTAGCACCCCCTCCTGGACACAGCACTAATTTGTTTATAAGCCAAAAAATTGTTTATAATTTTAAAACATTGCTGAGGCTGCTTCAATAATCCGATTTCAATTCTGTAAAGTGCATTAGATAGGTGGAGTACTTCTTTATATGTAAAAAAATTGACAAATCTTTCTATGTTCTAGTTTTTGTTGTGCAATATTTTAAAAAATTTTAATTTTTTAAAAAAAGTTTAGATTGCAAAATTATTATGCAAAATCTAGTAAGTTAATTTTAATGAAATTTGGTGTACGGTTTTAGCACATTAAAAAAATTTTCTAAGCGAATTAGGAAGGTCCAAGTGTAACCTAAGTGATAGAAAATAATTGAATAAGGACAGGCTTGTTTTGCCCCCTTATTTTATATTTATTGCTATTTTGAAGCAAGGGTGATAAATTAAGACATTTTTAACAAATCGCATCTGATAGAAAATTTAATTATCTTTGTTTTATTCCTATAGGACTTTGTTCTAAAATGAATAGTTTTTAAGTTATAAGCAAAAAAAAGTAGAAAAAAAAAACGAAATATGAAATTTTTAAATATTTTATCTTTTTATTAATGTTCGGGGCATACTTGAGAAGGAGCATAAATTAATTATTATTAACGAAGTTATCACCTAACTTTATCCGCAAAAATCTGAATGCCACCTCTCACATCCACCTAAAAACAGATTCTTACTGGTCTAATTATATTCTTAAACGCTGTAGAATGATATAATTTTACGGCGCGCGGCATGTTTGTACGTTATCTGACATTTAGATAACATAAACTGAACACAGTGCATAAACCATATAGGTACGTCGACGTTAATAATAATAATTTATTTATAAATTATTGTTAAGTTTTCAAGTTAATGATAAAACAGAAATTTTTTTATTATTATATCATGTGGATTTGTATGCAAATTTTATTTTACCATAATCATATAATTTCGGAACAGCACGCGCTTCGCGCGTACCGCCCTAGAACCTTCAACCGCCCGGTGCTACAGCACCCAAAAGACCCCTGGTTGAACCGGCGCTGTCACAATAGCATTCCTTGTAAAATTATAATCTTGGTGCCACAACACTCTCGGATTAGCTGAATGTAACAGTGGGTATCGTGTGGAGCTATTAGAGCAATATTGTTTTAAATGCAATTTCCATCTTCCGTAACGCTACGTATTAGTCCATTCGCTACCATTCAATATTTTTGAGCTCCTAAATTGTTCTTGATATACTGTCCAGTTGTAACTCTTTCTTTGGCTAATGAATCTGCAACTTCATTGCCACGAAGTCCTACATGAGCTTTTACCCATATGAATTTTAATTCGTATTGACTTTTTACTCCATTAAAATGTTACATTTTTTCAGCCGTACCTTGCATTTGTTAGAGGAGTCAATTTTATTTCTTTAATGTGTAGGGGGGATCAGTAGAAGCTTAAGTTCAAGTTTTTAGGGTCGCCACCCTTGTCCCCCGGCCGCCATCTTGAAAATGGTGTGCAAAGGGGTTTCGCGCTATATCTCGTAAATTACCAACCCTACGGAAAATCTAATTAAACGTAAAATGTAGCAAATTAAATTTTCTACAATTTTATTTTTATTACCTTTTATCGTAAAGTGACCAACAAAAAAGATATAAACAAAAATATGTAAAAATTTTTTAATAAGTTTCCTTTTGGAGGTTATAACTTTTTTTCAGTTCATTTTAAAATAAAATAACATTACAGCAATTTCGTAGAGGGTTTTTCAACGAACAATTTTCACTATAAATTTGTTAAATTATATTTATTTATATAGGTTTTACGGCGCTCCAAACTTGACCAGATTCTCGAATGCTCATAGGGATATAATAAAAACAAAAGTTAGGCTTACTTTTCTATCTATTGTTACGATCTGCTTCTTATTAATTTTATATTAATTATTATTCATTTGATTAATTATTTAATTGTCGCAAATCATACATAAAAAAATGAATAAAAAATCTCAGGGTGCCTTTTTATAATATCAAAAAAATGTCTAAATTATCTTACGTTATACTTATCTTCTCTCGTGGGTTCAGTATCTCTTAGTTGATCCTAATCGGGAAAAAATAGGAAAAAGAAATAAAGCAAAATATAAAATAAACATACAAAATTGTCCTTTATTTATCATAACCAATACTCTAAAAATCTATCAAATCTAAAACCTGTGGACACAGATGTCCGAATGAAATTTGTACCACTTAAATTTATTCTAGTTAAAAAAAACAATTTATCGGTTTGTTCCCGATGATTTTGGTAAAACAAACTAAACAAAACAAATTTATGTATTCGCAAGATTACCTATATTTCCTATTTACTTTTTGAAATATTGGAATTTTAATTCATATGCTTTTTACTCAAAATTTTAGTTTCCGAACATAAAAATCTCTTTCACATAAATTGACTGACCTTTTGCTTCACTCACTCTGATGTCTTCTCGTGACCCAAAACAGCTCTCCCTCGTTGACTATGTTAAAGGCTACTCATCAAAGCCCTCTCCGTTCTCCAGCTTCAAAACTATCAGCATACCAGCACCAATTCTCCAAAACGAGCCAAAGCCTCTTTTGACCAGTACTCGATTCAAACCGAACTCCAAAAATTCTCTGCTCTCCTTCTCACAATAATACAGAATCAAAGAGGTATTTCGTCTCAATTTGATCTGTCTCTCGTTCCACTTTTCAGCACTATTCTCCACTATCAAACAACCACTGGTACTTGCTAACTACTTATCCACGAAAACGTCGACCGCTCCTCAGCGCTGCCAAAAACATACTGCCTTCTTTTTCAAACTCCTCAATCATTCAAACCACTTTTCCCCTTCCAAATTGCCAAGAATCAGAAACATTTCTCTTTTCCATTCGACAAACAAACAGTCATTTTCAAAATTATTCCGACCATCCTAATTACTTTCGGGGAACCCTACAACATTTACTCGGGGTGAAACAAAGATATTAAAATTCCAAACTTTCTTTTAAACCATTTTTCTAGAAAATGATAATTACCTCTACCTGTAGATTCTATAGTTCCCGTAATAAACAATCTTTTACATTTTAAAACTAAATACATCGTCCTTTTCACTTTAATTATTCACAAAAGTCTTTAATGGTTCATCGGAAAGCTCATTAAAATAGAAATCCACTTACATCCAAACTAAATTCTAATAAATATTTACAGATCAATATACAGGGTGTATCAAATTTATGTGCCCGCGTTATTTAAAAAAAATTTAATTTAATTTTCATTTTGCCTTTGATTGATAAATTGAAAACACAATACTATATACATTTTTTTTCATACAATTTATTATGATTTTAACATTCCTATGCTATTAATAATCTGTTTTTGACCTTTCACCCCACTAGAAAACTTATAACCCTAAGCATATATAGAAACGGCCCAAGAAGTTCTTTGAGGACAAATTCGCCGGTTCAGAAGAAGAATGACGCAACCGCATATTGCAAAATTCTTAAGAAGAGCAAAAAAGAATATTTGATATAAAAATCATAAAGTATGATCAAAATTAGCCATTCACCACACCGTGGTCAGGATCTCGAGATATAAGCGTTTTTTGGGGTGTGCCGCTTGTTTATGAAGTAATATAACTTTTTTCCTATTGTATATTTTGACTTAAAATTTTCCAAAAAACTTCTTCATGAATTATATTTTATTGTTGTGTTGGTTAAAATTATAAACTAAAAAGTTTGTCACTCAACTTTTTTAAGTAAACGTGAAACTAACGAAATATCATGACAAAATGTTTAAAAACTAACAACTCGTTTTTTAATAATTTTAAATAGTTAGGACAAATTCCATTGTTATCTACATACTTCAAAGATTACACAGTAAAATTTTCAAAAGGAAATATTTACAGCGACCAAAGATACAGCGAGGTAAATTTGAAAAATCATCAAAATTGATTTTCGGCATTTTTGTATAAAATTTGATTTTTGAACATGTTTCACCAAATCTAGATAAAAATAAACTTCATATTCGGATTCAGCGACCTCGAAAACATAAAAATAGACCAAAATTGGTCATTCACCTTAAATTTGATTTTCGTGGTCGGTGGATAGAAAAGTATTTTTTTTATTGTATTCTTATGAGAATTCGAGAATCTAGTCAAGATTGGAGCGCTATAAAACCTAGATAATAAATAAAATTAAACAACTTGATAGCGAAAATTATTCATTGAAAAATCCTCTACAAAATCGCTTTGATGTTATTTTATTGTGAAATGAACGGGAAAAAAGTTATAACCTCCAAAAGGAAACTTCTTACAAAATTTTCTCATATTTTTATTTATAACTTTTTTGTTGGTCACTTGACGATAAAAAGTAATAGATATAAAATTGTAGAAAATTTAATTTGCTACATTTTATTTGTAATTAAATTTTCTGTAGGATTGCTAATTTAGAAGATACAGCGCGAAAGCCTTTTGCACCCCTTTTTCCAATATGGCGGCCGGGGGACAAGGGCGGCGACCCCAAAAACTTGAACTTAAGCTTCTACTGAACCTCCCTACACATTAAAAAAATAAAATTGACTCCTCTAAGAAATTCAACCTAAATGTAACATTTTAATGGACTATTTTTTTAATTTATGAATTCTTATTTTTAATTCTCTAATAAAAGGATTTATGTCAGTAGCCATAATATTAATTGGGTGAGAGATGCATTTAAGAAAAGATAAGGCGTCACTCAAAAATTTAATTTTTTTAACTTGTTTTTTTTTTCGATATAATCGCAGACTTTAATACTACCAATCACTTCTGCAGAAAAAAATGGAAGCATTTAAATTTTTTTTGAATATTTGTTGATGGTTTATAGAATGCAATTGTATAACAATGCATATATTTTCAGAAAATCTGACAGGTTTGCCATGCAGTATAGTGCAGTCACTGAAGGTGCATATGAGCAATTACCTCCGATTTCGTTGAACGTCCATCGATTTGCATGAAAATTGGTGAGTGGTTAGAGGATATCTCAAGGAACAAAGGTGACATGGTGCCAACTTGCGCTTTTACCCTGGGGGTGGATGCCACCCCTTCTCGGGGGTGAAAATTATTTTATTGAAAATAACCCCATAATTCGATAGAGGGACAAATTCTAAGCAAAATTTGTTATATGAAGTTATTAAAATAAATCAAAACTTTTTGAGTTATTAAAGATCAAAGATTTTAATTTTTCTTGAGAAAAATGCATGTTTTTAACCGATTTTTCATCAATAACTCAAAAACTATAAGTTTTTTCAAAAAAGTTATTATTACCAAAATTGAAGCCAATAAAAAACTAAATAAACTCCTTACTAGAAAAACCTTTTAATGTTAACTAAAGGTGAGTTATAGGTAATTGAATGTGTATTGTTTTCGGCGAGTAAAAAAATCTAAGTATTCAAGCTGAAATAACGGGAAAATGATGCATTTTATAAGAAAAACTTATTAAACATTTGTCAAAGTACTTAAAAATATCTATCAAATGAGCCCCGAACATGTTGATAGCATTAAAATTTACGATCCAAAATTTTTTCAAAACTTATCTTTTAAAAATTTTTCCAAAAAATGTTATTGTTTTTTTTAATAACTTCGTTCATTTTCACGATATCAGGTTCATATAAAATCCGTTTAAAAGATAATTCCAAGGGCTATTTATGTACGTTGAATTTATTGTTTTAAACCCCTCAGTTTTTTTAAAATAAAAGGTTAAATGGCCCCGGTTGCATGGTTCTTACAGCAAAATTTAAGATTTAAACGTTTCTATCTCGGTTATTTTCTACCCTATGGAAATAGTGAAACAGGTAAATATTTGACACGGACAAAACTAAAATTTGGTTATATATAATTTTTTACGTATACTGAGTATTTACCAAATGGAGTTTGGAGTTATTACCAAATGAATATGAAAATTACAATAATTTTAAAAATTATTATTTTTTTAAATTATAACTTTTTTTCAAAAATATGCATTCTCAACCAGTCAAAATTATTGAAATCATTACTTATGCTGATATAAAGAAGTGCTTCTAAGTATTACTATAAATTTTAATTTTTGTGGATATGGCGTATGTTTAATTTTTCACTTTTTCCTAAAAAATTCGAAAGGGTTCTTTTATTTTCATCATAACTTGCTTAATTTTGACGCTATTAGCTTGTCCTGAAGCTCATTTGATAGGTATTCCGAAGTACTTTGACAAATGTTTAGCAGGTATATTTTATACATTGCACCGTTTTCCTGTTATTTAAGCTTGAATACTTAGATTTGAGTACTCGTCGAAAAAAATACACATTCAATTGCCAATAACTCACACGGAACTAACATTAGTTTAGTTCTTTAAGTGAATTATGTATTCAGTTTTTTATGATCTTCAATTTCAGTAATAACAGCTTTTTTGTAAAAGCTTAAAGTTTTTGAGTTATACGTGAAAAACCGATTTAAGACATGCATTTTTTTACGAAAAAATAAAATTTTTGGTCTTTAATAACTCAAAAAGTGTTGATTTATATTAATAACTTTATATGGCAAGTTTTGCTTAAAATTTGTCCCTCTATCGATTTATAGTGTTATTTTCAATAAAATAATTTTCACCCCCGAGAAGGCGTGGCATCCACCCCCAGGATAAAAGCGCAAGTTGGCATCATGTCACCTTTGTTCCTTGAGGTATCCTCTAACTACTCACCAATTTTCATGAAAATCGATGGAGGTTCAACGAAATCGAAGGTGAAAACCTTCAGTGACTCCACTAGTAGTGAAGTTGAAAAAGTAACTATTCGTTACAAAGTACTCGTTACTTACGAATACCGAAAGTAATGCCTACTATACAGAGAGGCAAATCGTTACTTTGATTACTCTGATTACTTCGTTACTTCATACCAATCGTATCAGAGCTAGTAACGACTATTTTATCTACTTTGATTACTTTGATTACGCTGATTACTTCGATACTTCATACCAATCGTATTAGAGCGAGTAACGACTATTGTATTTACTTTGATTGCTTTGATTACTCTGATTACTTCGTTACTTCGTACCAATCGTATCAAAGCGAGTAACGACTATTGTTTCTACTATGATTACTCTGATTACTTCGTACCAATCGTATCAGAGCGAGTAACGACTATTGTATCTACTTTGATTACTTTGATTGCTCTGATTACTTCGTACTTCGTGAAGTTAGTTATTATATCGGAATACCTATACAAAATACCTACCTACTGAGAAATACGATTGTCGATATGATTACCGGTACTCAAATACAAAAGTAATCGTAGTAATCAAATCATTTTTATCTCTTAAACAGATTGGTGAAGGTCGTTGTTACATCGGAATACCTATACAGACCTACCTACTGAGAAATACGATACTCGATATGATTACCCGTACTCAAATACAAAAGTAACAAAGTAATCATAGTAATCAAATCATTTTAATCCCTTAAACAGATCGGTGAAGGTCGTTGTTATATCGGAATACCTGTACAAAATACCTACCTACTGAGAAATATGATTCTCGATATGATTACCGGTACTCAAATACAAAAGTAATCATAGTAATCAAATCATTTTTATCCCGTAAACAGATCGGTGAAGGTCGTTGTTATACCGGAATACCTATGCAAAATACCTACCTACTAGAAATATCATTCTCGATATGATTACCGGTACTCAAATACAAAAGTAACCATAGTAATCAAAGTAACAAATACTGTAAATGATTACTTTATACAAAATACCTACCTACTGAGAAATACGATTTTCGATATGATTACCGGTACTCAAATACAAAAGTAACAAAAGTAATCATAGTAATCAAAGTAATGAATATCTACTGTAAATGATTACTTTATTCAAAAGTAACGTTTTGTAACGAATACTCGAAAGTAACTATAGTCAACATCACTACCATGCAGGCGCTAATGTATTTTTATCAATCTATAAATTTTCGTTGTTTACAGGAATATTAATTTCTGATGGTTCCAGCATGTCAATTATTTTTGACTGAAATAGGTCTTTTTAAAACACTATTGTGAGTACCTACTTGTATTTCTAAAAGCCATACAAATCGTAGGTATTTAACCTTTCCGGAACCGTGCTATAAAAACTTACGCTGCAGGCCGTGCGGGGCAACTATGTTACCCCACTAAAATACTTTAATAATTCATTTAAATTTTACATTATTGTTTGAAAAGTTATATAATAAGGCACTAGTAACTGAAATAATTTGTTTTTATTATTAAAAAGATTTACATTTTTTTATTTTTACCCGTAATTACAATTTGATTTTATTCTTGATTTTTACAGTCAGGGCATAAATATTATGTTTTACTTTCTTCTCGATGTATGGTACAAATTGGTTTTCTGCATGTACTACATCATATTTGAGTCTTTCTATCACGTGCCCTGGCACATAAGCTGCATTTTCGACTTGTATATTGTTGAATGTCTCTGGCAGGGATTTCTGGCACTGTGCGCCCCAAGGAGTTAATTTCAATTTTAGTATAAAATTTAAATTATATTTTATAATTTTTATAAAAAAAAAACGATTTAGTAATATATTTTCGAAGATTACCTGGAGGGATAAAAATAAATAAAAATATTTTGAAAAGTTATAAAGACAAAACCGCATCTGGGGTAACCTAGTTGCCCCGCACGGCCACGGAAAGGTTAATAAAGCTATTTTATGTAACAGAGTCGGATTTAAAAAATACCTAATAATAAATGTTTTTGACAATAATTCCCTCCGCAAAAATAATGGTGGTTTTTATTTTGATTTAGCTAGAAAGGTCACCCTATCCAAACGATCCCCAGTGATTGGAATGAGTTAATTCCAATACTGTTACACGAAAAAGGAGAAAATCTGATTTAAATAATTACCTTTCTCAACACAATTTATAAATTGTTTACAAAAATGATCTCAAACCGCTTAACATCAAAATTAGACGGTTATCATTCAAAAGAACAAGCAGGATTTAGGAAAGGTTTTAGCAAGTGTGACCACCTGTTGATAATGGATATCCTTATAGAAAAAACCAACGAATATAACATACCGATTTTCATCGCTTTTGTTGACTTTGAAAAAGTTTTTGACACTTTTGACCACTGGGTTATAAAAAACTCACTACATAGTAGCAGAATAGACTACCGATACACAGAATTAATAGACATCTACAGAAATGCTTCAACCAGAATAGAACTGCACGAATATGTAAACACTATAGCGATAAAAAGGGGAATAAGGCTGGGTGACACCATATCACCAAAGCTATTCAATCAGGTATGCAAGAAATTACACTGGGAAAATAAAGGAATCAAAATAAATGGGCAGTACTTGAATCACCCTAGATACGCCGATGATATCATCCTGATAGCCAACAGTAAAGAAGAACTGAACGAAGAATTAGAACACCAAGCAAAAACAGTAGATTTAAGAATGAATTTAGGCAAAACAAAGACGATGACAAACACAGAACAAGATACTGCCATCACAATTCGAGGAAGTGAAATAGAACAAGTACGAGAATATAATATTTGGGGCGATAATAAGTAATAGAAGTTAGCAGAGAAAATTAAACAAAATAAATTAAAAGACATATAAGATTGGTATGGGCGGCAATTGGCAAATTGAGCTACATCCTAAAGAATAAGAAATTTGCGCAACATCCTTCAACCTATGTGTGTGTTACCAGTAATCATGTATGGAGCGCAAACTTGGACGCTAACCAAAAATACATAATATGGATAAACTTATAAAAACATAGAAAGCAATGGAAAGACAGGTGTTGCAAATACACTTGAATGACAAAAAACGATACGAGTGGATTCGAAATATTGAAAGTTCAAAGTTGAAAGCTGTAAGAGAAAAAGTAGCCGAATCTAAATGGAAATTTTCGGAGCACAACATCAGACACTGAGACGATAGGTGGAACAAGGAAATACTACACTGGAGACCATACGAATACATACAAAAGAAGTAGAGGAAGACCACAGATGAGATGGGTTGATGATAGGGATGGCGGTTTTTGAGGAAACACCGGTTTTCGGTTATACCGTTTTTTTTTTGCTTACGGTTTAACCTGGCGGTTATAACCGGCCAAAAAAAACCGGTTTTTGCAAAAACCGGTTTTCTCAATATCAATATGATCAAAATTAGTACTATCGAAAGAACATACTTTTAACACGTTTGTGTTAGTGGTACATTTTAACTCATTTATATTTATAGAATAGGTACATTTTAACTCATTTAATACTTCCTGTATGAGTGTATCGTTTTGAAAACGTAGCGAAATTCTTGGAGATTCGTATTCGTAATCAGTAATTCGATATTCATAGTCAGAGCATTATTTTTGGTAATCAGAAAAAGTCATTCAACTACTTTCAATGTCAAGAGTTAAGTGTGAAAAATAGATGATGTTTGCGTCTAATTCAACCAGATCACTTCTTATGTAAATATTATGATTACAAATACATTTTCAAGGAAATATTATAATAAAACTTAATAATTGTTTCTGGCTGATGTGAGATTGCACTTTCAGTTTGCTTCTGTATTTTATAAAATAAAATAAAATTTGAATTGTGGTTTTGTTTGGAATAATTACTTGAGAATAATAATTATGATTGGGATCCAAAATAATACCTAACCTAATCCTAATCAATGTAAAAACCTAATAACCGGTTTTTACTTTAAAAAGGAAAAACCAGTTATAACCGGGACAAAAAAACAACCGGTAAAACCGGTTATTGCGAAGTAAAAAACCGGTTTTAGGTTTAAACCGGTAGGTTCTTCCCATCCCTAGTTGATGACTTGAAGAGGCAAGCCGGTTCCAGATGGATGAACTTAGCTCAAACACAGATGGAGACAAGAAAGGGAGGCCTGCGTCCTAAAATGGATAACATGGGCTACATAGACAGATAGAAAGGTCATTAATTGATATACTGCGAACGGCAGCTAGATGGTTGGTGGAAACCGAGTCATGGGTTGAAAACTAACTATATCTCCAAAAGGGTAAGATGTCGAATGGACATTGACTACGAAACCAATAATTCTCAAACACACACACACACACACAACTTACTACATATATTGAAGTTGATTATTGTTGATTAAATCTTTGGTTTCGGAATTTGTTTCAATAATTGTAAACGTGGAGTAGCTATTTTGTTTTATTAAAGTTGTTTTACCCTTGTGCATTGTCTCGTTATTAGTGTCCTCATCTGTCAGTTTCTTAGATCATGTTATTAAGGTTTTGATAACCGATTGTAATTGTGCAGGATGATGGTGTGAATTAACGTATAAATATCTGTCAACATCACAGATCTTTTTACCAAACCCAAGCCTAAAAATTATATCTCGCCACCTATGCGACATTCGTAAACATATACATATTTAAGAATACTATCTAGCATTGCAATACAGTAGGAAAAATGAAAGAATACCCATGAACGAACATAAAAAACACGCTGTATTTTCTGGTCACCGTGTCACACAAAAAATTGGCCAGCGCAAGTACATGTAATAATTATTGATACATGTACTTGCACTGGATAATTTTCTTTGTGACACGGTGACAGGAAAATACAGCGTGTTTTATATGTTCGTTCATGGGTATTCTTTCATTTTTCCGACTGTAGCTTCTCTTTAACGTTACCTAAATTCATCAAGTACAAATTATTTCCGTCAACATTTACGTCATCACTGTTTACCCAAAATAAATTATTAGACCAACACGCAAGATGCCAACCTACATTTTATTATGTTACAGTATTTTTGGACTAATCTATAGGTAACTGGACGTCTAGCCTGTAGTAACTATTTTCGTATCAGGCTATCTCGCCAAAATCTAGAGTTGTGTCATCAAGACATCAGTGTAAACTTTTAATAAATTGCTGCTCTTAACTAACTTGCTTCTTTGTAATCTATTTAATTTTATGACATCTTCCTGAATCTTTGTTAAAATTAGTTAGAGCTGGTAAATATATTAATTTTTAACTGTCAAAATGTATAGTCCAGAAAGCCACTGCGCATCCGCTAGGGAAAATATTCTAATTCGTATTTTTTGCACAATTTTACTCAAAAAGGACTCCTTTTAACAAATTTGCATGTTGCCAGGACCAAAAGGTGGTCAAAAATTTTTTAAACGTTTTTTTTTGTTTTTTCCTAAAATTATTTTTTTTGCACGGAAAAAAGTTTTTTTAGGTTTTTTGGATCATTCTAAACAGAAAAGGTCTTTAGTGACTTTTCTCTAAAAATGATAGTTTTTGACATATAAGCGAATAAAAATTGAAAAATTGCGAAATCGGCCATTTTTAGTCCTCAAAAACTATGTGAAAAACTGAAAATTTGAATGTTGCCAAGGTAGGTAGATATTCTTTAAACATCGATTGATGAAATCCCTAAGAGTTTTTTGCAATACAATATTCAAAACTTCTTTGTTTTTTAATTGCTAATCAAGCGTGCGCGACACTATTTTCCACGGACAGTATGGTGCAAATAAAAGGAATAAATTCGTTATTTCATAAACCGGCGACTTTAAGGAAGAATCCCAAAACAGGTCGATTTTTATTTTTAAGTTATGATATTGTGGCATATATGATATACTAGTGACGTCATCCATCTGGACGTGATGACGTAATCGATGATTTTTTTTAAATGAGAATAGGGGTCGTGTGCTAGCTCATTTGAAAGGTTCTTCAATTATCTATTCAGTAATAAAAACATTTACATAATTATTTATACAGATGTCAAAAACTATCATTTTTAGAGAAAAGTCACTAAAGACCTTTTCTGTTTGGAATGATCCAAAAAACCTAAAAAAAGCTTTTTTCCATGCAAAAAAAAATTTTAGGAGAAAAACAAAAAAAAAACGTTTAAAAAATTTTTGACCACCTTTTGTCCTGGCAACATGCAAATTTGTTAAAAGGAGTCCTTTTTGAGTAAGATTGTGCAAAAAATCTGAATTAGAATATTTTTCTTAGCGGATGCGCAGTGGCTTTCTGGACTAGTAGGTTTTGCTCCATTAACATAAGAATAAAATGTACATCTGAACAAGAGGTTATTGTCTTATTCAACAGACTACGATTATATTCAACAGATTACGACGACTCAGAAGATGCAACAGTCAGAATAATATTCAAAAATTTAATTATGCATTTAATAAAGTTATGATAATTAAGATGAAGTAGTTTTCAATCCTAATAGCAAAATTAATAATATTGAATATATTAAAAACATTACTAAAAGATTTTTAAATTGAAAACTTATTGGTACACTTTCCTGGTGACACCTCCAAGGCTTCTACAATTTGCAAGCACATGGATGCTGCAGTGAAGACAAAGGGAAGGAATTCTACACTATGCAATTCATTTATTTTTCCTTCCCTTTGTCTTCACTGCAGCATCCATGTGCTTGCAAATTGTAGAAGCCTTGGAGGTGTCACCAGGAAAGGGTACCAATAAGTTTTCAATTTAAAAATCTTTTAGTAATGTTTTTAATATTTTCAATATTATTAATTTTGCTATTAGGATTGAAAACTACTTTATCTTTCAATTGCCAGATGACGCTAGTCACCTAATACCTTCACTTCGGTTGCAATGGGTGGGAAAAACTCTCGGTGCTGGTCATTTAGGATATGGAGAACAGTGCCTACGTCCTCTCCGATGAGGCTCCAATAAGAGCCGAAAATCGCGATTCAGAGGACTGGACTGCGCTCCGTATTCTAATTGAAAAGTAAGATTGTTTTGCCTTCGCATTGCAACTGAATAAAAATGGTATACATTTTTATTTTATAAGTAATTGAAATGAAAAGATTTAATTGACTTTCGACCCCCTTTTAATGTTCACTAATTATAATTTATTAATCTTATTTACAGCTGATTTGTTTTTGCTTGTCGTTGTATCACGAATTATTCTTTTATTATTTTCTTTTGTTGCCTTTTAATTTTTCCTCTTATTTAATTATTTGACCTTTTTTTTAAGATTTCTTGATATGTAAGTATAATATTATTTCCGATTTTGGCTAAGGTTAGAGGGTTGCCAGTTGTAAAATAAAATTGATGTTTTCTAATAAGAAATATCGAAACAAGTTATCAAGATTTAACCTTATAACGTGTATTTCTAAGCAAAACATAGAAGGGCAGTGACCCTCAGGTCGCGTCCCTTTCTTACCTCGTCGCCAAAAAGACGATGGCGACGAAAAATTAGTGGCATACACAAAATAACCTATCTATAAATCGTCATTTTGGCGACGAGGTAAGGAAGGGTCGCGACCTGAGGGTCACTACCCTTCTATTTTATAAGTCATATTATGACTTATCAGATATTAAATTCGATATTAAATTTTTTATGGTTTACTGGGCCATATCTAAGGTCTAGTAAAGAAGTATAAATATACTATTTAAATGTAGGTACCTACTTCTTTAAGTTCCGCCTCCCAATCGGAGGTTGCATATCATCATTACTATCTTTACACTATGTGCGGCTGCTCTGAAAATTCTATCGAACTTCATTTAAACTAGCCCCTTAAAATTTTTAAACTGTATTTTCACCCTAAGCATTTCATATCGCTGTCCCATAATTAAGTGTCTCAGATATTGTAACTTTCTTATTTTTGCTATTCTAAGCATCCTTCTTTAACACCACATTTCAAATGACTGTAGCTTATTTACGTGTTCTTACTTCAGTGTCCAGCTTTCAACTCCATATTGTAGTATTGAAATCACGCAAAATTTCAGAGCTCTTACTCTCTGGTCTAATCTAAGGTCTTTATTGTAGAAAAGTGTCTTCATTTTTACATTTAAGTGTACACAATCCTACAAATCGCGTGGTGAATAAGCAAATAAGTGTTCATATCTGCTTATTTCCAAATCACAAATATTTATGTAAACAGTGTAAGACTAGTTATTCTGTTACGTTTAATAATTTTCGAGATGTTTTAATATCCACATTCTTATCATTTGCTAGATTTAAAGATATTGGTCTTATTTGCTTATACCTATCTATAAGCAGGAATATTGTTAAGTTCATAAATGTCTCCGTTTTTATAATTTGTTGACATGTGCTTATTCACAGGATCCAGAGATATATACATATATTATGCATAATGGATCTAGCCGGTTAAGATAGTGAAAAATACCCCTAGCGCTATTGCATAAATAAAAATGCAATGCTGTTCTACATCAGCTACAAAAGTATTCGATCAAAACAATTTTTAGAAACCCCTTAAAAATCTACTCCTAAAACCCACCAAATTTCATTTGCATATCTCAACCGGTTTTAGAGCAATAAATAAATCGTCAGTTTGTCAGAAAAATTTCAACACCCCGTATCTCAGAAACGAAACATTTGCGGACATATGTTTATTAAGCCTATTATCATAATTTTTTATGTAGAATTGTCTCTTAAAGTGGCTCACACTTGTTTCCAAACACCCTATATAAACATTTCAAAAGCGTTAAACAATTTTAATTTCGCGCCATAAATTTTGTATAAAATAACATGTTGTAGGCAAGCAAAGAACCTACAAATTAAAATAAAAGGGAACATTCTACGAAGAGTAGAACCGTAAAAGATATCATTAAAAAACGAAATATTACGTTTCGATTTTTTTCGAGGTTCTGTTGAGGACTAGGGCACTAGTAGGGTTGAAATTTTTTTGTTCTTTTTTGGAATATACCTACTTGAAGGAAAATAAGGCAGAAAATGATTCTAAAATTGAATCAGGAATCAAAGTGATTAAAGAAAATACCGAAAAATGATTTTCTTATAAAAACCAATCTGAAAACCAATCATGGGGATAATTTGACACCCAGTAAAGAATATTTTTTTTTCGGCATTTTGTTCGGCCTAGTTTTTTTAAACAAAGTTTAAAAATTTCGAAAGGAAAAAAAGTAGGCAATAAAAAATCCTGCAAACTAAAAAACTGAAGTTTCTACGATGATTACAAACGAAGATATTGTCAAAAAACGAAAACACACGTTTTTTTTGGGGGGGGGGGGGGGTATGAGTGCTCTTAAATATTTTTTGCTGGAAAACTCTGATGTATAACATGGTATTTTTATTTATGGAATATCGCTGGAGGAATTTTTCACTATCTTAACCGACTAGACCAGGGGTTCAGAATCTTCTAGCGACTGCGTACCACCTGAAATATGTTGAAGATTTTGGCGTATCACCAATACCGAGGGGGGGGGGGGCATGAATTGAATGGAAGCCGCCCCCCCGATCCTAATTTTATAGAAATATATTTACTATTTATTTCTAATTCTAATTCTTCTCGGTGTACGTATGACACAATGTATATTTCGGCATTCAGGAACAATTTTCTTTATTTGTGCTGTTAATCCTATCAATTTACCTGATATATGAGTTCCGCTGTAGTGTTTGATTCAAGCGGTTTGCAGAACAAAAACTCTTCTAAAGAAGTTATAGAAATGTTATATAAGTTAAAATTATATTTTTATGAAAATCAAATCGTACAAATACGAGTAGTTGAGTAGTTGTGCCATGTTTGTATTATCTGTGCTTTCGTCTACTTGAAGTGCAAAATATGTGCATTCTTGAAGTTTTAAACAAAGTTTTTCTTCAATATTGGAAGACATATCAGTAATTCGCCTTTTCACTGTGTTGTTTGGTAATGGTATTTTTCTAATTTCTTTGGCTGCCTTTTCTCTTAACACGGTTTGGACCATTTCCGGTGGTAAAAGAGTCTCACCTATTATTTGAGGCTTTTCACCCTTTGCAATTCTATATTTAGCAAGGATGCCTTTACTAAGCTAGTATCATACTTACAAAGCTAGTCATGCATTTATTATCATTCTTAAAAAAATAGATTCTCTTTTAAAAAATTCGATCAGCTTATCAACCACATCAGAGTGCCTTGTGTGTTTGGTGACGTATCAATATAGAAATCATCATGCTCTGGTTCGAAAGCGTTTCGAAACACGCAACACATTGAGGAATAGGATTGTCAATAGTTTCTGTGCCAGACTTCACTATAAAACTATACTGGCCTGCGGTTTAGGTTTTTTAACACTATCCTTTGGAAGTCCCAGGGTTCACTAAAAACTGCTTTATAGCTTAATATGGAAGCACAACAACTGCACTAGAACTGTCGCAGACAGAAGCCCAGCGTAATCGCTTGTTTACCCACGTGACGCGTACCACCTGAAATTTGTACGCGTACCACCGGTTGGGAACCCCTGGACTAGACCTTTTAGGCAGGCTTTTTAATGTATAACTGCATGTTTATTTTACCAATTTTAAATACATAATAATTCCCCAAACCCTCGTTATAACTAAAGCGGAACTCGTATAGGCCTACATGCACAGCGAAGGATACTAATTTTAACAGTTCAGCAATCAATATCAATCAATATAACAGTTTATTAATTGATTAGTAGTTTTTATTTGTCTTATTGTAGGTACTTCAACAAACATCAATAGTTTAAAAACAAGAAAAATATTCACAATACTCAGTTTAGTTCTATTTAGTTTACACAATATTCAATAATTTATTCATGAAAGAGAACAATAAAACTAAACTATTCGATTTTCCCCTGTATGAAAGCAATGAGTCACAATTAATCCTAAAAAATTCTGCGGTAACGATAATAAACATGATCTAAATTAGAACGGGAGTTTAATCAATTAAATGACTGTACACAAATTTGTAAATTTTTTAAGCCATTCAGCCAACGCAGTTCAGTTATCGCACGAAACGTTTATTTTCTTTTCCGATATTGCCTACTTTAAGTTACATTTTCGAAAAGGGACTTTAAAAATAGAAAAGTCTACGGCCTGCAACTGTTTGAAATAATTTAGAACTAGTAGATTCTCACTCTTATTTATGGGTTCATATTCATGTATTTGCCAATTAAAAGTTGGTTGATTAGTTGTGGTATTGTTAGCTCCCGTAATTATTAACAGACGACTGGTGCTTTTTCGTGTGAACTGATAGTGATGGTGTTTCAAAAATACATATGTTATGTGCATCCTTTTGTTGATTACACTAAAAGTTTATGTAAGTGGAATTTTTACTATTTTATCAATTAAAAAAATTATTTATTTAATGAATTCGTGATAAATCAGGTTAATAATATATAATTCGGTAATTAATATTCAACTTCTTTTCTTCTCTTTTATCCTTTTTACAGTTACGTGCATCGCATTCAAAATTTTAAATTTTAGATTGAGATTTTGATCACATATTATTGTCTTTTCCATGTGTAAGCTATTAGGTATTTAATCTTCATTTTACCTTAGGAAGCGTTTAGCCAAAAATAAAATAACAGTCAACAATTTGAACTACGTGAAATATTTTTTAAACTCTTATATTTTTAGCACTCTATTAGTTACAGTTGAATCCCTGAATCTTTACCCGTGCGTCATCATTTAAAGCATACGAAATAAGTCGATGATAAGTCGGAAATTAAAATTTACTAAACGCACCAGCAAGTAACAGTATGACGGTAAGTGACTTGCTGTTGCGTTTAGTAAATTTCAATTTCCGACTTATCATCGACTTATTTCGTATGCTTTAAATGATGACGCACGGGTAAAGATTCAGGGACTCAACTGTATAAACATTTTAAGAATAAATTAGGCAGCCATTGGTTAAGAAACACATTTAAATGTAAATTTTATTGTTTTGAAGAAGAGTTTTTTACCCCAATAAGAGAGGCGTTGGTCCTGTAATATTTTTTCCACCTATCTCTACCGAAAGTATCTATACTATTTCTAACCTGATTGTAGGGAGCAGAGTCGTACTTTTCCTCCCTATAGGGAGTAAAAGCACTTTTCCTCCCTAGGGAGGAAAAGTAAAAGTGACGTCATGGTATGTCATTGATGAAATAACTTATTGACGCAATAATATACAATATTCTATTATCTATTACGTAAGTATCTATACATTTTAACGTTTATTTATAGAGCACCCTGTATTTTGCCGAATGGTAAAAACAGTAAATTGTTATTTTGATTTAACAGTGTTTACATTAATAATTTGACTTATATTTGACAGTTGACAGTTATACTGTACCTACTTGTTAGTTTTAGTGCTCTAATAAATTTTATCTACTCTATGTCATATTATGTATAAGTTTTTAGTTTGTGAAAACTGTCATTATAGATAGCAGTGCGTGAAGTGTTAAAGTGTGCGTAAAGTAACAATGTATTTTAAATGGGACTTACTTTTTCGCACTGTTTTTAACACACTTTCATATAATCAAATATCCTTAAATTTCGCGTTGTCATGGTAATGACATAATGTGCAATAAATTACGACAAAAATTTTGACAGCTTTGTGGTTTAAAAGAAGTTAGAATTTTTAAATGTCAAAGTTCTAAAAATTATATAATAGAAATAAATTCCAGTGACGAAGAGTTACAGTTTTTTTTATTTGTTCATCATTGATAAAATATTGTATGAAACTGTGCGTGAAGTACTTTTTGCGAACTTACGCGATGTATAGCACTCGCTCCGTTGTCGCTCGTGCTCTGAATATCGCGTGCGTTCGCAAAAAGCATACTTCACGAACTGTTTCATAAATAACTATTGTCAGTTAGTTACACAAATAAATTATTTAAAAATGAAAAAACTACTTGATATTTGAGGAAGATGGAAAAATCATATTTTATGGATAACATGGGAGTAAAGTGCCTTTTCTTCTCTCGAATGATTACTGCCCTCCGCTACGCGTAGGGCAGTAAACTTCATTCTCAGGAGGAAAAGTAGCACTTTCCTCCCTGGTTATACAAATAGCTATTAATACGTTTTCTGTCGACGATTACTCTTCCATGAGGTATTTATATCCTCCTATACGACGAAACTCTGAAGATGGCATATGACATGCGGAAAGTACTTAGCTGATTTTAATATAGTTATTTAGGAAACAGTTCGTGCAGTATGCTTTTTGCGAACGCACGCGATGCTTAGAGCACGAGTGAAAGCTGAGCGAGTGCTATACATTGCGTAAGTTCTCAAAAAGTACTTCACGCACAGTTTCATACAATATTTTATCTACGATAAACAAATAAAAAAACTGTAACTCTTCGTCACTGGAATTCATTTCTATTTTAAAATTTTTAGAACTTTGATATTTAAAAATTATAACTTCTTTCAAACCACAAAACTGTCAAAACATTTGATGTAATTTATTGCTCACGTGTCATCACCATGACAACGCGAAAGTTAAGGATATTTGATTATATGAAAGTGTGCCAAAAACAGTGCGAAAAAGTAAATTCCATTTAAAATACATTGTTACTTCACGCACACTTTAAATCCTTCACGGAGTGCTATCTATAATGACAGATTTCACAAAGTAAAAACCTATACATAATATGAGATAGAGTAGATAAAATAATTTTACATACTATCAATGTTTTTTTTGAGAACATACACCTGTTCCCAGTTTCGACCTATATTTTAATAAAAAAGCTTTTTTGAGGTAAAATTATAAATTATCTTAGAGGCCAGCTCAATGACTTAATGACTATAGTCTATTTCACGAAATTGAGATTATTTTGGATTAAGGATGAAAGCTTTGACTTAACGGTTCGCTGTGCTGAGAAAGATAATAGCAAATTCTCATTTAGAGAAATACACAATTATTATTGCAAAAACAGAAGACAATCACAAATTCTATTGTTTCTAAATTGTAGTGGTAACTATTTACCAATAAAATAATAATAATAACTCTCAAAATTTTTCTTAATTACAAAATGAAAACATATTGTCTTACAGTGAAAGTAAGAATTAGATCCATACTCTTAATCACTGTCGTTGGTATCTTCCTTTGGATTGTAGATGATGACTGAGTAAATAGCTTCAATGCAATTTTCACGCATTCAACATTCTTGTATTACCTTTTCACATTTTCGAACATCTTCTTCTTCTTCCTTCTTGTATATAGGCTTTAAAGTCTGTTTCTTCTTCAATATTAGCCTCCTAAATTGTTTAAATTATCGCACCATCTTTTTCTTGGTCTGCCAATACTTCTTCGTCCATTTGTGTTCGTTCCACTCCTGTTTCCGCTTTGTCACCCATCCATTTATGTCTTCTACGTTGCATGCTCTTCTTATATTTTCGCTTCTCTCCCTATCCAACAGACTTTTCCCTGATATTCGTCGGAGTATTTTCATCTCTGTTGTTTCTAGTAGTCGTCTCGTTTTAGATGTGTCAGGTCTTGTCTCCGCCGTCTATATCTAATTGCTGCTTTATAGATTCTTTCTTTTGTATCTTGTTCTTGCTTATTCTTGCTTTTAAGCTTTGTTGTCGTACTTCTTCTTCAACATCTCCGTAACTAGTTATATCTATTCCCAGATATCTAAACCTTGCTTCCTGCTTTATTATTTTCCCATCAATTTCGATTTTACATCGTAGTGAGTATTTAGATGTTGTCATACATTTGGTTTTTTCTGCTGATATTATCATATCGCTTTTTTTCTGCTGTTGTATATAACATGTGTGTTAATCTTTGGAGATCGTCTTCTGTCTCGGCGATCAATGCGGCGTCGTCTGCATAACATAATATTTGGATTTCATTGTTCCCCATTCTGTGACCATGACCTTTACGTACTGCTTCTATTATTTCGTCCATTATTATATTTAAGAGCAGTGGGCTTAGAGTTGCACAAGTTTGACTTGAATGTTTGAACTTCACTTAAATTTGACTTAATTTTAAGTCAAACTCAAGTCAATCTTTCTGACAAATAATTCAAGTCAAGTCAAACTGGTCAATCGTACAGGTTTGAAAATTCAAACTGTTTGTCAAACTAGTTTTAAAGAGTTTAAAAAATAATTTATTTAGTAGATATACTTTTTTGTCGAGACTGACATGTTAGTTGCCAATTAAGATAAGAAAATTAATAACACAATGAGTGCCACATAAAAGAATCTTGATACAGGAAGCGATTATAGTCAATAGAGGGTAAATTTTATGAAACTGCCCTGTATGCATAGAATTGCTTGCTGGCAAGTTTCGTTTTATCGATATAACCTTTTTAAATTTGAGTGTTACTAGATTAAAACAAATAATTCGTTGGATAGTTTTTTATCATACCAAGAGTAAGTTACTTTGGAAGCTTTTAAGTTTTACGTAACGCAAGTTGGGTGGGGGGTCATGTTAAACGTTACGGCGCGTTATACGGGGGGAGGGGTTTGAACAACGCGTTACGTAACATTGTTTTTAACTTAAATAAAAATAACTACGAAATCACAATCTCCCAACTTTTCAACTTTGGTTTATATTTTACATAGAACCCCTGGATTGTATTATATTGCCCCCTCACGCTCCGCTCATGTTACAATAGGACAATAGTATTCAAGTGAAAAAATCTTAAAATTTGTATTAACCAGATCAAACACAGTAACACGTGTTTGCAATAAATAGCTGGACCTTTCTTCACAACGAAAGATGAAAAGATACAGATAGGATAAAGAGGTTGTAAGAGCTTCAAAAATTGCGTTACGTAATACTTGAACGGCCCCTTTAACAAAAATTTATGAAGGAACAACAAAATATTATATTTGTGATAGAGTAGGTTTAATGAATTTTTTGCGACTTTGCAATGTCGTCTTAAAGAATTAGTTCACCATTTGTCATTTTATACGCTGTTCTTTATTTTTACATAATACAAATATGCACTTTTCAATTTTCATTGTTTTGATATCACCTGCCGCAATATCAAATAAATCAGTATATTTATTTTTCTTAATTAATTCTGCTTCGACTACAGATTTTTTTCTCTTAATTTCTGCAGTGGAAGAGAAGGGACACCTTCAAAATCAGACTCAATTTGATCTGGTACTTATTCTGAGCCGAAAAATATTCAGGTCAGATATTATTTCACAAAGCACACACTTCAAAACGAACTTAAACAAGTCAAGCATATACTTGTTAATATGAAATACAAACTAATTTGCGGAGCAGCAGAGTACAGATTCAGACCTATCCAAATAAGGCAAAACAAAAGTCGATACGCTTTTAAATAGAATAAACCCGTTGCGCAATATGATATTCAAACTTCAAACTTTTTGAAGAAGTTTGATTTCAAGTCAAACCTAAAGATATCGAAATCAAGTCAAGTCAAACTTTTTTACAAAAAAATTTTGGTTTTCAAGTCAAGTCAAGTTTGTTGAATAAAATCAAACTAGTTTGACTTGATGCATCTCTAAGTGGGCTTAACGAGTCACCTTGTCTAAGTCCGCTTTTTACTGGTATAAACTGTGTTAGTTTTCCATTTATCTTTGCCTGTATTCGATTATGGAAGTAGATATTTTCGATGGTTTGTATGATATTGATTGGTATGTTTCTTCTATACAGTAGGTGTAACGTGTAAGACGTCTTCGACATGGATGCGACCGGAAATCTTTGTCAGGTCTATAATACATAGATATGCTGGTTTATTGTACTCGATGGCCTTTTCTGTGATTTGTCTTAGCACAAATACGTCGTCTACGCAGGATCTTCCGGATCTGAATTCTTGTTGTTCATCTGATAAATTTGTTAGTTTATTGATTTTGTTGGTTAGGACTTTTGAGGTTAGCTTAAGTGCGGTGTTTAGAAGATTTATACCTCTATAATTGATGGGGGTCTTATTTGTCTCCTTTCTTGAACATTATTATCATTATGCTGTTTCTCCATTCATCTGGTATCTTGCAGTGAAATACTAGTTTTTGTATAAGTTTTATCATCTCGAGGTTTATACTTTCTCCGTGTTTTAGAAGCTCGTTGGTTATTTCGTCTGGTCCTGGTGGCTTTCTATTTTTGAATGAATTTATGGGCTATCTCTACTTCCTAAAAACTGATTTCTGTTTCGTGTCTTAATTCAGGTAAGTACGTTATTGTGTTGATTATTATTTTCATTTCCTTTAAACAGTTCCGTCAGGCATCTTTCCCATTCGTTTACTGGTATGTTATTGTATTTCAATTTCAATTCAACACTTCAATTCTGCCATTTCTTTCCGTTGGTTTCTTATGAATCTCCATATTTGTTTTTGTGTACCGTAGAAGTCGCTTTCCATCCTGTTTTTAAACTGTTCCCAGTGTTTATTTTCTTGTTCTGCTTACTAACTCTTTGTTTTATTTCGTATTCTTTTAAAGGTGTCTCTGGATTCTGGAGTATTTGATGTTTTATACCTCATGTAGGCCTCTCGTTTCTCTTTACATTTTTCTTTTATTTCTTTTCTGAACCATGATGTATTGTTGTTGTTTCTTTTCTTCAGTATGACTTTGCGTTTTCCTAGAGCTTCTGTTGCTACGTCTTCAATGTTGTTTTTAATTTTCTCTCAGCTCACGTTTATATCTTCTATGTCGTCTATTTGTTTCAGCTCTATCTTCTGTGCTAGCCTCCTTTGAAGGAATTTTTTGGCTTATTTAAAATTTCCGAATGGTATGAATGGGGCATTATCAAAAATTATAGCAGATGGTTCATGTATGGGGCGTTATCAAAAATTATAGCAGATGGTTCATGGAAGCGTGTTTCCACTCGCTTTCAATATAATAAAATACCTATGTATTTTTTTTCTTCAGTATCGGAGTGTCTTATGGATTTACAAATCCTTTACTCTCCTGAAAAATCCTTTTTATTCCACCTTTAGCAAAAATCCATACGTTCGTCTAACTAAACAAATGAACTGTGCTCTTTGTTAGAATATTATAGTTTCTTAAACATTCAACTGTTTTGTGAACGACACTAACTCTTTCACACAATGCTTCTCTATTGTCTTCCATTTTGTTTGAAAATATGTTTGAAAACTCTCCAGAAACTTACCTTGAAAATGTTGAATGTATTTCTGTCTCAGTTCTATTTCTCTCTGACCAACTCAGTTGGTGTGTATCACTCGCTGGACGAACTGCCCCTTTTTTCGAACAAAGAAATCTATGTTCAATATATCTCAATTTTTCAATTTAATATTATAACCATATTATAACATAACGTTTTATGAACCAAAATGTGGTCTAGTTTCAACTACAATTAGAATGTTTCACTGATGATAGTCTGACTGAACCGAAAACGTTCTGAAGAATTGTAATCCATTTGGAGGAATTCTAAACTTTTTAAATGAATTATACCATCATACAATCGATATTTTTTACTTATTTGTCAGTGTTTTTATATGCATATGTATTTAAATAATTTAGTTTTTTTACATTTTGTTTCTAAAAGTAAAATTAATTGTAGAACAAAAGAATATAAATATTATACAATATACAACCTACACCTGACTGCAAGATACATTATTGTACAGCTACAATGCCAATGTGGGAACATTATCCATTGAAAAGTTAACTGGTAGTGACAACCTTGATAATTGCAAATTTAAGTAATTTGAATTGGTTTTTTTTAACAATAATTATGGTTATTTTTATCGCGTTTAGTCGTGCTTGATGAGTTTTAGTGAAAAGTTCACGGTCCATGTACTGGATTTTTGATATTCATAATATAGTCATCATTTAAACAGAGATAAAAATTTTACTTAACATAATATTTTGGTTATAGTTTTTGGTTAAGTAGGTATACCTACATATAATTTTATATTTGTGTTAAGTGAAAAGGATATTGAACTGTACTAGGTACTATAGAGGAATGATGGTACAAGTTGAAAATGGAGAATGTAAGTATTGTTTTGTTACATACATACATAATCTTTATTTCTTTTACCGGCTGACGCCAAATGTCCGGCTGTCGAAAATAAAATTGTACATTTCACATTTTACATTTTTACATTTCTGAAATAAATATAAACTCCTATATCTACGTAGGGGCATAATTAAAATCTAAAAATAGGTTATAACTCTTTTATCGTCGGGCTGCAGTATACGTTCTTCTCCATTATCTTCTATTATTTGCCAAAGTTTTGGCTTGCCTGAAGTCTACATTTCTTTTGGTTAATACCTTCTCTTTGGTGCTCCATGATAGCTGAGGTCTGCCTCTTTTTCTTTTGCTTTGCGCCTTGCACTCCCAGACTATTTTGGGAAGTCACCCATTTGTCATTCGATTATTCGATTCAGGTGGCCAAACCATCGCAGCTCATTTTCTTCAACTCTATCCAGAACTGCTCTTGTTTGCAAGCGCTTTCTGATTTGCTCGTTTCTGCCCTCCTGGAGACTCCAAGTACTCTCCTTAGGTATTTCATCTCCACAGCCTGTATTCTCGAAGCATTCCGTTGATTTATTATACATAATTCGCTGCTATAGGCTAGTGTCGACACGTAGATGGAATTAAAGACCTTTAACTTCGTCTGTCCTTTTTATTGAGCAGAGTCTTCCCTAAAGCATGAAAAAGTCTTTCGGTGTTTTCTATGCTGCTGTTTACTTCTGTTTCAATATTTCCCTTTTCTTTAATTAACTCTGCTAAGTATTTGAACCATAACACTTGTTCAATTGTTTCATCGTCTATTCTGATATGGAAATCTTGTTGATGCGGTATACTCATCACTTGTGTTTTCCTGGCATCTATCCTCTGTGACTGAATGCTTTATTCCATATATCCAAATTTTGTTGCAGTTGGTTTGCTGAAGGTGCCAGAATAACGAGGTCATCCGCGTACGTCATTGCGTGTATTGATACCTGCTGCATGCATCTGTATCCTATGTGATAGGCTTTTGTCATTTGTTTGCATGAATTTAATATTTCATCTATGACAGCCTCTTTGACGTACTCCAACTTTTTCCCTGAAAGATTCCGAGATCTTATTTCCTTGTCTTACGTGTACCTTCGCATTTTCGTTATACAAAATTTTAATTGCTTTAGTTAGATCAGGGCTTCCCAAACTTATTCGTACTGTGACACCCTTGGGACTTTGCTATTTTTTTTTCGACGCCCCTCAACCCAACCAGTGTTGCCAGGTAGAGAAGAATGAAAATCCCCATATGGCGGTAAAAAAGTCGCTACATTGTCGCTACGCAAGGTCCCTATACCATAGGTTGTATGGTAACTTTGACATTGACAAATGAAATATTGTCATCGTGACGTCACCCAGACGATCAATTTTACGAATTGTTTGTAAACATAATAGGATACGTGGTTTGGAGGCTATATTTTGTTATTAAATATCGTTAGTGTCTTAATTTGTGTTTATATCTTGAGATATAATGTATCTATAGATATCATTAAGTGTTTTTAGTATAATAACTTAAACCCAAAACTCTTTTACAAGAAGTGACGCCTAGCCCTATTTCTTTCGCATTTTCTTTAAGCTCCACATACAGTTCTGTAATATCTCTTGCGGTTCTTCACATCAAGTTTACATCATTTGTGTACGTTACAATCTGCTTAGACTTATTGAACAATATATCTAATTAAGTCTATAGATAATAGATCTATTATATGTACCTAATTGTTTCATAAAAAATTATAACCTAATATTGCAGTCATCTGAAGATCGTTTGAATATACAATTATAAAGCAAGTGAATATATAAAATAGGGAAAATTCCCTTTGTTGCACTGAAATTGTATTTTTTTTTTATAATTTACTGTTAATGTAAAACTTCACAGGTACCTATTGAATGGAATCATAATGTTTTAATAGTTTTAGATATTATAATCCAGTACCTAACGTAATCAGATGCTCTTATGTTAAACTTAAGGGAAAAACTACTAATTTTGATAGGTACATAAATCTTTAGTTAAATCTCTTTTTCACCATGGTTTACACGTTAGAAGGAATTTATAATAATGTACTACATGCATTATCCCCAATTCAAAATGATTATATACCTACTCAAAATCATTTAAAAAAGTAAATTGTATTCAACCCATTATTAATATACCTAGGATATTTGAATGATTTAGTCCCATATATAAACACAAGAAACAATCTACTTCTGCTTTAATTAAGTAGTAATGCTATTCTACTGCATATATTTAATTGCAATTATATTCTATGATTTTTGTAACTCTACAGGTATCTACCACATTTTTTAAAGAATATATTAAATAAATAGTCATTAAAAATCCAAACGTATTTTTTTTAAATATACATATATTTTCAATCATTAAAAACATTCCTATTTTCCGAGTTCATTTCAATGAGTGAAGTGAATGAATTTGAATGCAGCATTCTGGGTGACGTCACTCCCGCCATTAGATTCTCGACGCTGATTGGTGGAAAGGTACCATGCAACCTGTCTATTTATGAACCTTGGTCGCTACGTATCATTGCACTGCTGAAAATCGAATTGGGGGGGGGGGGGGGTAGAGGTGTTCATTTCAAATATACATCGATGTATTTTGCGATGCATCAAGCGGAAAGCTTGCATGGATGTTTTTCGATCATTTTTTTCGATACATTGATGTTTTCGATGCATCGGTAAAACATCACATGCATATGCGCGTGTCACTTATTATGTGGCACGCGCATGCGCAGCCGCCATGTTGAATCAAAACGGGTTAAAAATATACGCAAATATGCAAATAAAAAAGTTGTTGTACGATGTAGATGTATTCCGGGAAAGTCCCGAATAAAAAGAAGCGCAAAACAAAAACTGTCATATTACAAGGCAATTGGTAATCAGTAGCACCACGCTCTTAAATAAATCAGATTTAAATATCAAATAAATCAATTCATGGTCATATAATATAATTGGACTTCGAAAAATACAATAATTGCTTTTTGTATGTATTGTATTTTTTAAACTAAATATGATATATTTTATTTTATGCTCCAGAAAGTCGCTACAAAATGGCTTTTTTTGTAAATCGCCGCTACGTCGCAAAGCACATAAAAAGTCGCTATTTTCGCGATAAGTCGCTACCAATGGCAACACTGAACCCAACCCCCAATAATACTTACAAATTTTAGTACTAACCATAGATATATAATACTCGTACTAACCTAGTAACAGGTTATAGTTATATTATAATAAAAACACTATTTGAACATTTATAATTTTTATTAGAAATTAAGAACGAAACCAAAACATAGGCACAAAAATAAAAAGGGATATTATAGGTATTTATTTATGTAACTGGCTGGTTAATGTGAGGGATGTGCTTGCTTTTTTGAGCACAGCTTATGAAACCGGGGCTTCAGTTTGGAAATTGCCACCCTCATTTCTTTTTCTACGTTTATGTTTGACCTGTACTTGTTTTTAATTACTACTGCAACTGCAAGAGACCGTTTCGCACAGGTACGAAGTCGCAAATGGTAATAAAACCTTTAATGCAGAAATACTGATGGCATGATATTCATGAGAAACTGAGCTCCAAAAGCTTTAGGTTAGAATCATAGGACAAATCTGTCAGTTGTTCTTCTTCCTCTGTTGAAAGTGTCGATTGTGTGGATAACTGGAAAGGGTTTCTGACCCAGTCATATTGCTCCAGATCTTCGGGAAAATATTTCTCAAAATGTTCGCTCAATGATGACATGTGTTGCGTAAACATATTTTTTAAAGAGGGATCGAGGATTTCTATCAATTTTTCTTGTAGAATTCCTTGTAAAGCAGGGAAACAGTCAATTTCTTGATATTCTAATTTTCTCTTCCATAAGAACAACTTCTTCTGAAACCAAGTAATTTTATCTGCCAATGGCAGGATGTGAGTATTGTTTCCCTGCAAAGACTTATTAGGATCATTTAATTTTTTAAACATGTCCAAGAGGTATGCTAATTTTATTATAAACTCTGAATTAATAAAGTTTTGCGCAATATTATGCGATTCTGAATGTAGATACGTGTAAAATGCATTTCTTAATTCGTATACATGTCCGAGTATGTTGTCTTTGGGCAGCCAACGAGAGTTGTATTAATAAATTAAAGGCATTTGTGCACAAAGTTCTTGAAAATCTTGATTTCACGGGTCGTGTGTAGTTCACCACTTTAATAATGCTATCCATCACAACACTTAATTCAGGTTTAATTTCTTTGCTGCTAAGGCCTCTCTATGTATGACAAATGTGTCCATTTTACACTTGGAGCCTTGGTTTTGATGAGAGCTTGTAGTCCTCCATACTGTCCAGGCATCGCTCGGGCACCACCGTACACACGCCTACACAGTTATCCCAGTTAATATTATTTTCAGTCATATAATATCACTATATCAGTTTAAAATATGGAATAAAAGTCCGCGCTGACACGCTACGCCCCTGGAACAAAGCCGCGACGCCCCAGGGCGTCGCGACGCACAGTTTGGGAAGCCCTGAGTTAGATTATACGGGACTTTTTCCTGATTAAGGAATTCTAAATGATTTGCCTTGGGACTCGATCAAAAGCACTTTCGAGGTCGATAATTCCCATAAATACGTGTCCATTTCTTTCAACGGTTTTTTTCAGCTATCTGCCTTAATGTGAAGGTTAAATCGTGGGCGCTTCTTCCCGGTGTGAATCTGCACTGCAATTCCCGGGAGATCTCTGTGAGATCTCCCTCCACTAAATTTCTAAGTCGCTGTTCTAGTATTCTTTCGTACACTTTTCCTGGGACACTAAGTAGCAAGATACCTCTGTAATTATTACGGGATTTAGGTTCACCTTTTTTTAATATCAACTACAATGGACGTTGTCCAATTTTGCGGTACTGTTTTGGTTCTATATGCCATATTAATAAGATATACCAGTACGCGTTGTCCTGCTGATGCTAAAATTTTATCATTTCAGGGAATATGTCGTCACAGCCTGCCGCTTTCGCTAATTTCAGCTGCTGGATTGTTGCTATTACTTGGTCCTCTATGATTTCTTCGTTTACCCCGGGTACCTCTCTCTAGATGTCATCAATTTGGGCCGTAGATTAGGAATTTAATAAATCATTGAAATGCTCTCTCTTTCTTTTTTCTTCTGTTCTTGTACTATGAGAGTTCCATCCTTTGAAAGAAGGTTGATTACTGCCACTTTCCTGTTTTGGTTTCTGAGGTTTTTCAGGGTTCTGTAGAATAGTTTTTGGTTTTCGCTGCTATTGGTTTCCATTGCTGTACCAAAGTTTGACCATTCGTTTTGCTTTGCTCTTTATACTAAATTCTTTACTTTTCTTCTTTGTGATTGATAATCTTGATAGTGCTGTGTAGATTTTGTTGATAGATATGTTTTCCTTTTTTTGTTTCTTAACTTGTACTTCTCTTTTGATCTCACTAATCTACCATGCAGTTTGCTTCCCAATTCTGTTGTTATCAATAGAAGAGCATATAAAAGATCATTAGGTTTATTGTAAATGAACTAATACAATCAAGAACTATTTCTTTGTTGAGTTACAAAGAGAAATAAAAATGCTACCCAGCATTACATTGCCCATTAACTCCAATATACAATGATGAGCGCTAGATAAGTTGCAGAGAATCTTCCCAAGATTGTCAAAGAGCTTCTGGATTTTTCAATACGAATTTTTATTTCGTAGCTATGATCTCAGGTATCCTTAACATTGCAGCTCAAATATAGTCCATTGGCCAATCTGAGACACAACTGTCTACACTAAAAACTCAATAAAGATGCACTAGAAATAAACAGGCACGAGGAGCACTCCAAAATCATAATTTGGGAGTGCTCCTCGAACATTCAACGTGTCTTGATTTGTTTATTTCTATATAGTGCATTTTTATTGTGATTGTAGTGTAGACAGTTGTGTCTCAGATTAGCGAATCGATTATAGCATATTTTCTGTACTCTTGTAACGTTTCAATCAGCCGATTGAACGCTACACCAAGCTCCGCTTGGTATTTGTCCCTCGTACTATATATTTCTGCAAGCGACCCTACTATCGTCAGATTAATTTCTTTAATTCTTTTAAGGTACCTTTTTAAACCGATACAAATTTGTATCGGCTCATTTTTCATTACCACGTAAATGAGAGACAATATCTGAAAAATTATTGTGTTTGTGTGTAGGCCGTTAGATATACGGGTAAGTTTGACTATTTAGTTTTAACCCTGAGTTTTTTACTGATTTCTTTTACACAGCAGATACCTACTTTCTCCTTGAAATAAAACTTAAAAACTTTTCTAATTTTATTTCTTTTTCTCTGGTATATAATATATTACTTTATTTCCTGTACATAGTTATAATATTTTATTGATAGAATTCTTTCTGTTTCTTTTTATTTTTAATAATGCCACGCTGTGATCAGAGATTTTGCTGAGATCGTGTTTCTTTCGATACTCAGCTTTATTTCTTATCAGGCTTTTCTTTTGGGAGAAAACTGATCTTTGTATGAATTTTTCTAGCCCATTCCTTGGGAATAAAGCTGCAGGCGAACACTACATGGGGAAGCAACTGTAGCTGAAGAAAAAATATCTTGGAGAGCAGAACGCGACAGCGACATCTCGCAACAGCCCACAGTATCCTGAATCCAACTACTGATCTACTGATGCATCAGAAGAATGGCTTCAAGAAGATAGTCTTAGAATTCCCACAAATACCGACAGCAACAGAAAGTTCTGCAGAGATTGGAGACTTCCCATAAGAACTGTGTGACTCCGACAATAGGACTTAAAGCTGAGTACCTTTCTTATTTTTATAACTTTTATATCCGTGACCAGCAGGGTCTCGGTCACAATTTCAGAAAATTAATTTGGTTGCTTGTACATAGAATGATTTTTGTTAATTTTTTTTATCTGAATAAATAGTGTATATAAAATGAGTTGGTGAACTTTTTATTTCCTGTACCTTTCTGGGATGGGTGTGAGGGAAGAATAAACAGGGAACGAAGCCAGGGCTGAGCAGTCGGGCAGAGCACCATTCTGGTGGATGGAACGGTGGACGTTTTTCTTTTGAATATCCTAAGGGATGTTCGAGGAATTCCTCCCGTCGTTCCTCCCAGCAGTGTGGTGTTGCTTAATGCCCTGGTCTTGCTACGATCAGGACGTTACACTCTTTGTAACGGTGTATTGTTTATTGTAAATTAGGTTGGTGTTCTTACTAACGATCAATATTTTTGTCTATTTACAATTTAGCTTTAGGCCGTATTTGTTACATGTATTGCTATCTGCTAGCAATACTGTATCATCTTCATATCTCATATTGTTTATAAGTTGTCCATTTACTGCAATACCATGCATGTTCCGATTCCTCCAAGGTCTCTCTAAATATGTTTTCAGAGAATACATATGTTTATAATGCTGGTGACAGTATGCAAATCTGTCTAACTCGTTTTCCGACTGTGAAGATTTCGGACACTTCATTTTCGAATCGAACTGTTGCTTTTTGTTGACGATATAAGTTTGAGACCAGTCTTACATCGTTACCATCGAGTTCTGATATTTTTAGGATATCGATTAGTTTCCCATGTAGAACTTTATCAAATGCCTTCTAGAAATCAATAAAACATGCATACACATCGCAGTTGACATCCCTGGCTCTCTGTATTAGAACATGCAAACTGAAAAGGCTTCCCTCGTTCCGAGTTCTTCTCTGAATCCAAATTGAACTTCACTCACGTGTTCGTCTAATTAGGTGTATATGCGCGTATATGTTTTGTTACTGACCTAATTTGAGAAGAATTAAAAATGTACGATTTCCCTCCTTGAGAATTTATAGAATTCCTTATACAATGAAGATCGCGTTCAAAGCCAACTAACTTTTAATTACATCTAACAATAAAAAGTAAGTCAATGTTTCTGTAAATGACCTATAATCTAAGGCTTCCTCTTAATCGTGTTGTTATTTCATATGACACACTTTCTCATCATTTACGATAATACAATTCGTTTGTGCGGGTTTTCTTGTTTATGTGAGAATATTTTGTGTAATCATTCCTATACAAAAATTATGTACCCTTCCCGAATGAATAATTGTGCGTGTAAACAAAAGTAAGTTGAATAAATTATCTCTTTTCCTTTTTCTTTTTATGTTGTTTATTGATTACTTCTAAACTGTCGCACGATGTTTTGAGATCACACGGCACTATTTCTTTCCCTATTCATTAGATATTGTATGATTTGAAAATTGTTTTTTATTCTTCTACTTTAAGTGCCTTGTTCTCCCAGAACATTGACGATCAGTCGCATGATCTTTACTTTGTCCACAGCTCGGCTGCCCCAAGTAGAAACACTGTATATCCATTTTTTTCAAAATCACTTTTATTGCATTTTTGGATTTAGGGTGTTGTTATCTACCATTCACCAAGGAAGAAAGAAATAAAAAATGAGTAGAACCACAATTTAACATTGCTATTGCTATGAAACACATTATATCACATTCCATCTTAACTTCACCAATTTAGAAGACATTATATCCATATCCCCAAGTATAAACACTGTAAATACGGGATATACAGTGTTTTTATTTGGTTTTTGGGATTTACAGTGATTTACCGTGGGAATCACAGAATTTACATTTTACATTCGCCAAGACCATTGATATTCCCAAAGCAATTTTTAGTTTTTTGTTACTTATTGAGGTTATTGTGTTTAATTAAAGTGCAGTAGAAATTTGTCGTGTTTAAATTATTTAAGTTTATTGCATGAATTATTAAGAACATATTTTTAAAATTCAACTGGGTGTTACCTATTAATTATCAAATATGAATAAACATCGATAATTCAGTTAATAATAGACATGTGAAATTAGAAAAAGAATGACTCGTGAGAATCATCCATACTCAAAGGTAAGAGATTGTTTACAGATCATAAAGAACTTTATTAGGACCATGGCTGTTTCGTGGCCGATCAAACTACACGTTTATAATTATATATTATGTACGTGTGTCCTTAGATATAATATTTTGACCTGTTCAATTCGAATTTCAAACTTGCATTTGCGTCGGAAGTGACGAGAATTTATTATAAACAATTTAATTATTTAAGTTATTATAATTCGTAAACTAACAAATATAAATCATCTTTACAAAATACATCTTGTTCTTTACAAAAATCTACAAAATGATGTTTGGTAAACCTTGACCAATAATTATTAGAACCGCAGATGCTGCAAAATTAGTGCAAAAACATTGCAAAATTATCTACAGAATTTAGTCCATTTTTCATTTGTAACTCGGCTGCATTTTGAGTTAAATATCTTTATAATAGCCCAACTTAATAGAAAAACTAAAAAGCTGTAAAACTAAACCTTAATCAAAATATTATATATAACAAAGTAATAGTAATAACAATAAACGGAAATTTTTTATTAAAAAATGCATAATATAATTTGTTTATACAGAATATATATTATATATTGTTGTGATCTTGATTATTGATATGAGATAATATTTTTATATGTCATTTAATTTAATCAATGCATTACTAATAATCTAATTAATTTACCAGATCACATATCAATATGTTTTCAATCTCAGGGCTTTTTATAAAATTAATTACTTACATACGTGGCTTCTAAGTATTTCTTAATGGTTCCTAATCGGGATAGGAAAGAAAAGAGTAAAATAATAACACATATGGGTTACAATTGTAATCAAAATATTGTTTATTTTATTTAAATGGCAATCACTGCTTAATATTTGCTATATCTTATTATTCTTAAACATAACATTTACACATGGGAATCTTATTTCCTTTTGATTTCCAATTGAAAATTTTTATTAACATTTAACTATTATGATTTATTAGCAACAATTCTATTTAAGTTTGATGAAGCTTTTCTGATATTATTGATTATGTTTCTTCAATTTTAAATGTGGTATTTACTACGAAAAAACCCATACATTCATGTCCAAACAAATGAGACTGACCTTTTTCTGGTGCACTGAGAATGTCTTCACACAAGACCCGTTTCCTGCTATCCTTGGCTGCAATCAAAACCTCGTCCTGGCTTCCAGTAATGTTCTCCTCTGAAACTAGCTCGTATAGCTCTCGTTTCCTGCTTCTGTCGTGATGCTGTGTTCTACCTTTTTCGAAACTGCAATCAGCTACCGGGAACTCTTGGCTCAAGGAGGTTCTTTTACTCTCAACCTGGCCTACCTCTCGTTCTACGATAGATACTCCACACTCACGGAACTACACCGGCTTTCTCACTCTCCGTACACTACCGTCTACTACTCGACTTCACTTCTCGACAGCTCAAAACATTCTGCTCTCTATTTGTCATTCATTCCCCTACTTTCTAAATATCCCTTCCAGATTCACAAATCAAAATTCCACCACCAACTCTCATTCGCAGTATTCCTCAAAACCAATTTTTAAACTTTCTAAATATGCTTAATGGATTTCAAAGAAAATAGTTAATTCCCATTCTAAAATTACTTTCTACTATATACAAATTTTAATGACCTATTCTCTATTTCCACTTAGTCTTATTTAGCCACGGCTAATGATCGATCCTTCCGCGAACAAACATAATTACCTATTATCGATTTCACTTGAGTCTTATTTAATCACTTCTTAAAATTAAATATAACAATTTGTTGTATACAGGTTGTTCTAAATTTATATGCCCGTGGTTGAGAAAATTGAAAATATTTTGTATTAAATTGAATTTTGTCTATAATTATCAAATTTTAATTTTCATATCAAATAGAAATATAACAAATCCCCGCCTTGTATTCGATAAAATTTATCTGCATTTTTAAATAAATTTTCTCGAGGCAAAACCAACTCCCTGTATATTTCCTTACTTTAATCTACGTCTTATATCCTAACTTACTATCTACTTCATGTAATTCTGTCTTTTATTCGTGATATTTGTATACATCGTGAATATTATAAATTCCTCGGATCTTGTCCGAGTTCCTGTGCCTCAACTCATAACTATTTATCCCATTTTCATTATTCACGATATACGGGCCTTCGAAAACAGGCATCAACTTTGCGCAAATGCCCCCAGGAAGATTTGATACTCGTAATGCCCTCACGAGTACTTTTTCACCCTTTTGGAAAGTTACTGGTCTTCTTTTTCTATTTTGTTCCTGTCTTTGGATATATTTTTCGTTGCTTCGCCGTAATCTTCTCTGTACGGTTTCAATCACCTGTTGATATTCTTTTGGCTCTTGGTCTTCCCATGGCCTTATCGGCAGTACACCCTTCATGATGTATTCTGGGGTCTCTTTTGTTACTGTGCTCGGAATTGTATTTAGATACCTTTCTATTTCCGCCATTTTCCTGTCCCAGTGGCGATGTTGACCATCTGTTGCAATGCGGAGAAATTTCGTCACTTCCTGTATGAATCGTTCCGAAGGATTACTCTGTGGATGCCTGATGCTGACAAAATTTGTCTCTATTCCTCGTTCTCGAAGTTGTCCCTTGAAACGATCATTTCGGAAATACGTTGCATTGTCCAGTAGAATCTTTTTTGGTGTTCCTACTATGGCTATAAAATTGTCGATTTTTCTTAATATTTCTTCCCCCTTTGTGGTGCGGCAACTATATAATTTTACGTATTTTGAAAACACATCCACCATTACCAGAATATGTTTGTTCCTTTTAGTGGTCATAATTAGATCGCTTAACATATCTATTGCTACAATGTCTAGTTTGTTTCGGGCTTCAATATTTTTGGCAACATTTTCGTTTTTGAAATTCCGACTCTTATATTTTTGACATACATCGCACTTCTGGGTAATTTCCTTTGCAATGCGGTAATCCTGTCGGCTTATGTAATTTTCCCTAAAAACGAGCCAAACTTTTCTGCTACCGATATGCCCATTGTCCTCATGTAATTTCTTTATTATCTTTTCGGCCAATGTCTGTGTCACTAAATATAGTTCCTTTCCGTCTATTCTCTTAAAATATATGTTATTTTCTGCTTCCGCTCTTCTTTTCTCTCTTTCCTCTAGGTCTTCCTGGTTTGTCCTTATCTCATTTAACGAATATATCCCTTCTTCTTGTATTAATCTATTTAGTCCCACCTGTAGAGTAATTGTTTCCTTTTTTCCGGTGTCCTCATCCCGTGTTAGAGCGTCGGCTATTATGTTGTCTTTTCCTTTTATATATCGGAACTCAAAATCATACTCCTGTAATAATAGAATGCCTCTATGTATTCTATTATTTACTAATCTATTCTTCATGATATGTACTAAAGCTGCATGGTCTGTTTCGATTGTGAATTTTGCTCCCAATAAGTAAAACCTCAATTTGTTTACGCAATATAGTACACTGGCAAACTCCAATTCTGTAACACTATATTTTCTCTCATGTGTTTTAGTCACTCGAGATATAAAACATATCGGTACTTCTTGGTCGTTTTGTATTTGAGACAGAACTCCTGCAAATTTTTGTATGGACGCATCAGTTCGGAGTATAAAAGGTAAATTGTAAATGGGGTGGTATATTTTCGTTCCTTTTGAGAATTCTCGTTTTAATGTTTCGAAAGCTTCCTCCTGTTCTTCTTTCCAATTCCATTTTATTCCTTTTTTAAGCAATTTTATCAGAGGGATTTCCTTTTGGCTCAAATCGGGAATCAGCTTTTTAAAATAATTTATCGTGCCAAGAAAACCTCTCAATGTTTTCAAATTCGTTGGTCTTGGGTATTCATCTATGAGCTTGACTCTGTCTTCGGCTAATCTTACTGTTTTGGTGTCCAATTGAAAACCCAAATAAATGACTTCTTTTTGAAAAAATTGACATTTTTCAATGTTTAATTTCAATCCCGCTGTGTCCAATTCTTTCAGAATTATTTCTATGTGTTCCAGATGACTCTGAGTATCTTGTGAAAAAATTAATAAATCATCGATATAATGAACTATGAAATCTTCATGGCGATTCAAAATGGTATGTAGAGCTCGGACGAGTGCAGCACAAGCACTCTGCAATCCAAATGGCACTACCTTAAACCGGTAGACAATACTATCAATAGAAAAAGCGGTGTAGTTTCTACACTTTTCAGCTAACGGTATCAACCAAAAACTGTGTTTTAAGTCAATTTTCGAAAATATGTGTGACCCGGTGATTCTTCCAAAAATGGCTTCGATGTTTAGAGGTGATTCATATTGTGATACAGTGTGCTGGTTGATATTCCTGGCATCTAAACATAATCTCAATTCTCCATTGCTTTTCTTTACTATCACAATCGGGTTAACATACGGTGAATCACATCTTTCGATGATTTGATCTTCCAACATTTTATTTATTTCTTCTTTCACCTCTTGTCGATACTTGTATGGAATCGGGTAAGTCTTTGATCGAAAATTTCCCAAGTTTTTCACCTCAAATGAATGTTCGTACTTTTTCGCCACTCTGTTTTCCTCATTGATCAAATTTTCGTAGTTTCTTAACATCAACCGCAATTCTTTTTCTTTCCCTTCTCCACATATCAATTTTCTGTCTTTTTTTTCAGATTCTTCACACATGTTTACCGTGCATTCTGCATCCTCGTTTGCATATACCTCCTCTTCAAATACTACTGTTTCAATCATATTCTTTTCACTTTCATTTTTTAGCTTTATTTCTTCTTCTCCTGAGCTCGTCTCTTCTTTTGAGGAATCCCAGGTTTCCTTTGTTTCTGATACTCTCAAACTTTCTTCTTCTGGGCTCAACTCTTCTTTTGAGGAGCCACAGGTTTCATTTTCTTTTATCCTTTTCCGACCTTTTCTCCTTTTTTTTCTTTGTCCTTGCTTCGCTGCCAAATTCATTTCCACTGTTTGTTCTTTACCTGATTCGTCCGTATTTTGTTTCTCATGTTCCTTGTCCTGTTCTTTTTCTTTTTCTTCTGTTAGCTTCATCGTATTATTTTTAAAATCTATCACTACATGTTTTTCTGCCAATTCGTCAACTCCTACTATCATGTCATGTGACATATTTGGCATTATTACACATTGTAGTGCATACATATTCTTACCTAGTCGTACCATTACTCGTATGCCTTCATTTATAGTTGCCAATGTCCGTTTGTTTGCGCCCACTAAATTTACCCTAGGTATTTTGTAAATTAAATTTGTTAAGTTAACTTCTTCTATTAGTTTTCTGTTGACCAATGTTATTTCAGATCCAGTGTCTATCATAATTTTAATTGGTTTCTCGTTGATAAATCCATCCACAAATTTTAAATTAACTCCATTTTTCTTTTCGTTGTTTCCTGCCAATTTAATAAACTCCTTGGGGTGACAAAAGATTCCTGTTTGATTTTTGGTTTTTAGTGAGCGCCATCGTGAAAAGACGCCGGTTGCTCATCGTTGTTTATATTTTCGTCATACTGTCTCTCTCCGTCATATTCATCTGTCTGGGTATTATTTACTTCTCTTCTATTTTCTCTTGGTCTGTCGGATCTGTTTCGGTTTTCTCGATATCCCTGTTCATTTTGTCTACCATTATTTCTGTTTTCTTGATTTGAGCGTGTGGTGTTTCTATTCTGGTATTCTCGATTTCTATCCTCATTCCATTGCCTATTTCTTTGTTCATAATTTCCTCTTCCGTTGTCTCTATTTTCGTTTTCCCTTCTGGGATTAAAATCTCGTCTTGTATAGTCCCTCCTATTTTGATTTCTATCTCTGTAATCTTGTGTTTCTCGGGGCCTGTAATCTTCTCGCGACCTTCTTGATTTTCTTTCTCTTAGACGTGATTCTCTTATTTGTAGGAATTGGCATAAACTATCTATGTCTTTGTAATTTTGCAATGTGATATGGTCTTCCAGCGTTTCCTCGAAATGTCTTGCAATCAGTTCGACTAATTGTTCCGATGAGTAATTATATTGTAAATGTTTTGCATTATTGTAAATTTGCAAAGCATATGTCCTTTCTGATACACCCATCCTATCATTGTATTTCCCATTTTGCAATTCCTTGTTAATTTCCAATTGTTGGACCTTTCCCCAGAAATAATTCAAAAATTTTTGTTCAAATTGTTGCCAATTGCCGAATTCTTCTTCTTTGCTATCGAACCATAGGCTTGCTTCATATTTGAGATGGTTTCTGATAGTTTCTTTTGCTGTTTCGAAATTTCCGATGTGCTGTATTTTCTTTTTCAGGCTATTTATGAACGGCACTGGGTGTAATCTTCTTACATCCCCGCCAAACCTTATCTTCACGTCATCTGTGCTATGTATAACCATTTCTCTTCTTTCTCCGACATTCTGTTGCGTCCTGTTTTCGGTGACTTGTTTTTCTATTTCTGTGATTCTTTTTTCCACTTCTTCTCTGTCTACTTGAATAGCATTTTCCAACTTATTTTCCAAATTTTCTATTTCCTTTTTCTGGCAATTCGTTACCTCCTTTATTTTGATTTTGATTTCTTTAATCTCTAACTCCTGTTTCTCGCTCTTTTCTGCAATCTCTTCTATTTTTTTAACCATTTCCTTCTTAATACTCTCTATATTTCTGTTGTTTTCTTCTATTTTTTGATCCACTTTATCCATTTTTTTTGTGATTCATCCATTTTCTTTGATGTTTCTTCCTGATTTTTATCCATTGTCCTTTTTGCTTCATCCATTTTTTGTGACTGGAGTTGCATCAGTTGTAATAGTTTATCTATTCCTGATAATTCTTGCTGTTCTGATGCCATGATTGTCGTGTCTAAGATATCTTCTTGGTCTGAATGTTCTTTTTGTTTTTTGTTGTCTTTGCTTTGGCTTCTTGTCACAGACATTTGTTTTCAAGAAGTACTGTCCCCGCCAAATATGAAATTTTACTAGTATGTTACCAAGACGACTTTTTCTCACCCAAATATTATAAATTGTCAATAAATATATCAAATGTAAATATCGTAAAAATAAAATATTAAATCAGTTATGTAAAATTTGTACCTAAAGAGATCTAAAATTTTATGTTATCAAATGTAAGTATCTCACTTTTTACCACAGGCATATAAATTTTCAAATACCGGCTTTACTCTTTCTATCCTTCAAATTTGCCACTAGAAATACTTTACAATGCCCTCCACGTTGGACGACAGTTGTTGTGATCTTGATTATTGATATGAGATAATATTTTTATATGTCATTTAATTTAATCAATGCATTACTAATAATCTAATTAATTTACCAGATCACATATCAATATGTTTTCAATCTCAGGGCTTTTTATAAAATTAATTACTTACATACGTGGCTTCTAAGTATTTCTTAATGGTTCCTAATCGGGATAGGAAAGAAAAGAGTAAAATAATAACACATATGGGTTACAATTGTAATCAAAATATTGTTTATTTTATTTAAATGGCAATCACTGCTTAATATTTGCTATATCTTATTATTCTTAAACATAACATTTACACATGGGAATCTTATTTCCTTTTGATTTCCAATTGAAAATTTTTATTAACATTTAACTATTATGATTTATTAGCAACAATTCTATTTAAGTTTGATGAAGCTTTTCTGATATTATTGATTATGTTTCTTCAATTTTAAATGTGGTATTTACTACGAAAAAACCCATACATTCATGTCCAAACAAATGAGACTGACCTTTTTCTGGTGCACTGAGAATGTCTTCACACAAGACCCGTTTCCTGCTATCCTTGGCTGCAATCAAAACCTCGTCCTGGCTTCCAGTAATGTTCTCCTCTGAAACTAGCTCGTATAGCTCTCGTTTCCTGCTTCTGTCGTGATGCTGTGTTCTACCTTTTTCGAAACTGCAATCAGCTACCGGGAACTCTTGGCTCAAGGAGGTTCTTTTACTCTCAACCTGGCCTACCTCTCGTTCTACGATAGATACTCCACACTCACGGAACTACACCGGCTTTCTCACTCTCCGTACACTACCGTCTACTACTCGACTTCACTTCTCGACAGCTCAAAACATTCTGCTCTCTATTTGTCATTCATTCCCCTACTTTCTAAATATCCCTTCCAGATTCACAAATCAAAATTCCACCACCAACTCTCAATCGCAGTATTCCTCAAAACCAATTTTTAAACTTTCTAAATATGCTTAATGGATTTCAAAGAAAATAGTTAATTCCCATTCTAAAATTACTTTCTACTATATACAAATTTTAATGACCTATTCTCTATTTCCACTTAGTCTTATTTAGCCACGGCTAATGATCGATCCTTCCGCGAACAAACATAATTACCTATTATCGATTTCACTTGAGTCTTATTTAATCACTTCTTAAAATTAAATATAACAATTTGTTGTATACAGGTTGTTCTAAATTTATATGCCCGTGGTTGAGAAAATTGAAAATATTTTATATTAAATTGAATTTTGTCTATAATTATCAAATTTTAATTTTCATATCAAATAGAAATATAACAATATATTATATATTATATTATATTTATATATTTATACAGAATATATTTATTTGTATAGAGAATTTAATATAATTTGTATATTATGTATACAGAAATAATAGAAAAAGTTATTTCTTTAATGCCTGAAAACGGAAGATCGTTGGAAGTTTTTACGTACTTAATCAGTCTCTGAGACACTATAGTTTATTTTTTAACCAGAAGGAGTAAACCAAAAAGACATACTCACACCCAAGAAAGTCACTACAATAATAACCAAATACATCTTCTTTTTTGGTTGATCTAGTCGGCCCTCAACGGTAATCCATAAATATTATTAAATTAATACGTCACTAAAGAGTTCCAAAAACAACTGCTTTTTATATAAAAGCAGACTAACAAGCTAAAAATTAAAGGAATAACGCAAAAAACACAAAAAATCGCCGATATAACTTAATTAACCTATGAAATGTCACTAGTGTCAAAATTTCATAAATGCCATTAGTGTCAAAATTTTATAACAGTGGAGTAAACTTGCCTGCAGTTGGACCAATTACAAACAAGCAATACAGCGCGGTAAATTTGAATCACTCCTCTTGGTTAAAAAACAAACCATAGTGGACAAGCTTTTCCATAACCCTGGCTGGCAGCAATTATATGACCCAGACATTGACCATTAAATTGTTGCAATTTGTTATATATTTGTTAAGGGAACTTTAATAAAATATCATTTTTTGTAGTACTTAATGTCTTTAAAAAGTGGGATATTTTATGCTTTATTTTCAGGATTCCCAAATAAAAACACTATGTGTTCAAAACCTAGTCAGGAAATAAAATGCAGACATAAAAATATTTACTAAAAAACAAGAGTATTTTTTGCCAAATTAATGTGTATTCACTTTTATTGCAAACAAAAAATAAATTGGAAAAGTTGAGTCCTTTACGTTTTCTACTCTGGTGAACATTTTTCGAATTGGCGCTACAGTGTTTCTACTTGGGACAGCCGAGCTGACATAAATAGTGTTGTGGTGCTAAATCCATACCATGGTAGCCAGCCTAAATACTTGTATGCTTGTACTCTCTGCGCAATGTCTTCATTTATTTTAATGTCTGCCAAGTTGTTAGCTATATTTTTGTTTTTGCTGATGACCATCCATCGGGTTTTCTTTATGTGTATTTTCAGAGCCATTTGTTGGCTATGGTCCGTCACTGAATGTATCTCTCTTCAATCCTGACCCCCCAGAGGGAGTGTAGTGGTCGACGTGATGTCGTGTATTGTCCGTCTCCAAAGATCTCTGTCTCTGGTCATTTCTTTAACATAGGTAACTCATACATAGGTCTTTTGCATATTCCTGTAATCTAATCGATCCATCTTATTGGGGATCTTCCTCGTGATCTTCGGCCTTCCACCTTTCCTTGTATAATGAGTCTTTCCATGTTTTCTGTGTTGGCTCTCATAACATGTCCAAAGTATTTTAATAATTTATATAATAGTAATTTTAATGTATAAGTGTCTGCAAGTCATCCTTCTCCGTGTCCCTAGCAGAACTGTTTCATCAGCCTATCTCAGCTACTTAGCTACTGGATCTGAGTTCGAGCTATGGCCGTGTGAACAGAAAAATAAAAAGGCTAACGCAGTAGTATACAATTCCAAGAATCTATGGCTTAGACTGGAATAAGCTGGTGTCTGTCTATGGGGCAGCAGTACGGCAAGGGATAAGGACTTGCGGCTGAGTGATACTCCTCCATAGATCCCAACGGGAAGGGCGTTGACACCTAATAAACCAGTATATATGTATATACTATAATTTTGTGGCCGTGACACAGTAATCCCACTATCTAGGGTTGGGAATACTGCCGCTAGAACCATACGATATTGCCCCCATATTAACTCAATGACAAAACGATAATAATAGTTTGAACAGGATGTAATTTTAATTAAGTGCATGTTAACTTATCTGAAACACAGTTAATCATGTTAATTACAACGTGGACGTAATAGTTCTCAGAGACGGAAACGTATTAGCACAAAATTGTCTAATTGTACATAATTATTTGCTTAAATGAACAATAATGTCGCTCCGTACAAGACGGTCACGATCATCTACACGTATTTTCTGTATAAAATAAACGATTAACAATCCATAACAGGTTTAAATTAGGATTTTATACTGCAAAAATTATGTTATGAGACTGAATAGCTCATGAGTGTAAAGTCCTGTGATCATAGATCACTGAAAGTGATTGTTTCGTCATAGATCACTGAAAGTAGATTAGGCAAGGTAAGAAAAATAGCTTAAAACGAAACATTTCAGGTCGGTGGTCTATCTATCTCTCTCTACCGGCGCTTAGCTTTCTCTCTCTAACATATGATGGCCGCTGCCGCTGTGTCTGTGTCGTTCCATTACTCCCACCTCTTGGTAGATCCGCTCACACTCGTACGACAAACAAAGATAGCTAGACCACTTTACTTGTTATTGGCGTTACACCTCGATGCATTGAGTGGACTATAACTAGCCTGATCTATTGTTAATTATATCTATGTAAGGGACATGCGCACGAGGCATCATGGCACATACAGGTTAGGTTAGGTTAAGTAATTAGGATAGATTACTATTATAAATCAAGGATAAGTGGACAAGGCAAATCATGGAATGGGGGCCCAGAAACTATAAAATAAGCAGGGGAGGATCACCGACTAGATGGACCGACGATATAAAAAAATAAAGCAGGTGAAAAATTGTATATTAAAGTGTGTAAAAGTATTTTGTTTCCTTATTTAAGCGATTTCGACAAAATTGTCATCATCGGAGCTAATGGTCAATGAATATAAAAAGAAGTACCACTACTTAGAGTCGTATGCGTGAGCATCTTGTTAAACATTAGAATTCTAAGTGTATTACAATATGTTTCAATGCTTCAGTTGTCCCGGGGTATTCCCATCTCGGTTCACTATAATCCTTTAGTCCTTTATGACACCACAGGTACATTTTAAAAACCCCCAGGTCGGCTCGAAGATTAACAGGTAGGTACTAGTACCCCATAGTAGGTATAATAATAATTTTCTCTTGGAATTATAGATTAGGGAAAATTTCTTATTAAGATAGAAAAACATTCTACGCCCAATACCCCTACCTTCAATATTGTACAGAAATGTTTGCTTCTTTGCGAATTTAAGAAACAGTTTCTCTTGGTTAGAAATGTTGGCCGTGGAATCGATTTCGATACATAGCATAAAGCTTGGTTAGATGTTTGAGACATATTGACTCTTTGCGTATCTGCTACACCACTGCTTATATAGTCAAAAACAATTATTTATAGTTGAAGGTACACTAATGTCACTGTTTTTGCACTATGTTTTACAAAGCACGACAAAATACAGAACGATGTTACTCGCTCGACACCTCGTAATGGGATCAATTTATCTTTCAATTAACTACTAGTTCAGTATCCAGACAAAATAGAGTATAATGACATCTTTAAAGCCCAGTATAAGCGAAATGTTTAAGGAAAATTGGTATTACTGTGGGATCGTTATAAATTTAAAGCACAAAAACCAAAATTAGCTTCAAGTAAAACAAAGTGGAGATGTGTAAAGGATAATCGCAAAGCTTTCAACAAGACAATTATTGGAGAAAATAAGATCTGAATTACAACTAGTATAAACAATAATCATAATCATCATCCAGGATCAGAAAACCTAGTAGAAAGACAAGTCTTAAATCACGGGATAAAACGAAAGGATGAATATGACTTATTTGAAAAACCTTCGAAATGATTTAAAAAATATTTGATGGACAATTAATATCTCATGAGCGGAGCTGGTATATTTTATATCGGGCAGTTTTAATCTTTGCGCAGAATTGGGACATTTTTAAAAGACCTACCTGTTTCTTGGGCCGAGATAGGCACTGCCCGTTGTCTCTTGTGCAACCCCGAAAAAGGAAAAAAAAACATGAAAAACAGTTACAAACACATTAAAACTTTGTTCTTGGCGTGGGTTTTTCCACCCAACCATTACGGCTAACAAGGAATAGTTGACCGACAACTGACAACCTCGTCAGCCACTGAAGCATTGAAACATATTGTAATACATTTAATAATTCTAATGTTCAACAAGTTGCTCACGCATACGACTCTAAGTGGTGTTATTTCTTTTTATGTACATTGACCATTAGTTCCGATGATAAAAATTTTGTCGAAAGCGTTTAGCTACTTTTACACACTTTAATATACAATTTTTTCACTTCCTTTATTCATTCAAGTGTGTACAAAATTTATCAGTCTTTCAACTACGATATAAAAAAGTAGCTGGAAACTGGATACAAGAGGCCAAGTGTAGAAAACACTGGAAAGAACTAAGGGAGGCGTATGTCCAGCAGTGGACTGATTGTCTAATTGATGATGATGACTATTCTAGTTAAATATTCTAAATGGGAAATAAGCAACAATTTCACTAAAAAAATGATTTTATTAACGTTTCGACGTCCACTTTAGTGATGGCGGTTGTTGACAAAACACCGATTTTCGGTTAAACCGGTTTTTTTAACTTACTGTTTAACCTGGCGGTTATAACCGGCCAAAAAAAACCGGTTATTTCAAAAACCGGTTTTAGGTTTTTTGAACCAATATTCAATACCCAATAAGTTACGTCACATTTACATTGCACTTTAGTTTGTGATACCTACTCCATAATGTCTATTTTCAATATAAAATCTCACAGTTTTCGATGTATTGGAAAAAATCAATTTTCATTTGGTAACTTCAAAAAGATGTAACTTTTTTAAGTGCACATTTGTACTAAGGCAAATTAGGTTCGATCTATTTTTGGTCCCAGAATATGTGATTTAATATATGAAACATATTTCAGTGAGCGTGCGAGTCATTATTAACGAATATAAACATTAAACAAATAAAGAATTATTGATGAAATTAAACAAACAGTATTTTTTCTCGGAACTCATTATTTTTTTATTATCCGGTAACTATTAAGGTTTTATTATCTAAGGTAACTTATCCGGTTTTTCACCGGTTATTACATTAAAAAGAAAAAACTGGTTATAACAGTTAGAAATATATAAGCAGTTAGAAATTGACTCCAAAACTGTGGAACAGGTGAATCACTTCAAATAACTTAGAGCGGGAATAACAAGATATGTAAATCTCTCAAAAGAGGTCAGAGAACAAACAATGAAAGCAGCTAGAATCTCGGAATGCCTGAAAGAAATCGTATGGAAGAACAAATATCTAAATACTGAAAGCAAAGTCAAAATATATAAAACAACAATAAAACAGGTCTTATTGTTGTTTTATATATTTTGCAGCATAACATACGCGGCAGAAACAAGACCAGACAAAAATAGAACGTTACAAATGATGAAAACACTAAGCGCCAATTTCTCATATCGCGTTCAACTCCAGTTTAACCTGAACTTCTAGTAAACGTCAGTTTAAAATCAAAATCGTCTTTCTCAATTCGCACGTTCAACCGATGGCAGTTTAAACTTGAACGATGCTTGAACGGTGGAATTCGGCCGTTCAAAGATTTCAGAACTCAGTTCAGATGATTTCATGGACTACGCATGCGTTGTATTAACACGAGACGCTATCATAATATAAATATATCCTATTTTATTATATTAAGCCTAACGATAAACGATAACATTATTTTTGTTTTTATAATATTTATTTATAATTATTAAAATGACTATTTGACTATAAATACTTAAATTTAACTTTTTTCAAGAACAGCATAAAAAAGGTAGTTCAAAATGGCGACAGTTTTTTACCTTTCGCCATCTATTGGCATTTCTCGAAAGCTGTAGAACGAGCGCTGACATGAATGTGCAATGAGAAATGCATTCCAAACAAAACCGAAGATCACGGGTGAACGATTAACGCAGGTATGAGAAATCGACCCTAATAAGTACCTATACAAGGTAAAACTCTACGTGACAGAATAAGAAGTGAAGACATCAGACAAAGCTGTGGAATACAGGACATAGCAAGGTGGGTCAGACAGAGACGAAGATATTGGAACAAACATAAAAGAAAATGGAGGACAACACACAAAAGCGCAAAAACGAATAACCCAGTAGGTATAAGACCACGGACTTAAACAACCACCAAAACGATGGCGAGAATGCTGGAACTCATCGTCCGGGGAAAACTTGATGGCAATGAACAGACAGTAGCCTACTAGCATGATCGATCATGCTAGAAAGAAGAAAAAAAAGAAGGCAACAGTTAATCAAAAAGAAGATCAAAACAATATGGAGATTAGGTCCCAGTGGGTTTGAAGCATCCTGATAAAAAGTTTTCATGGGCACAACTCGATCGTATGGAGGATTTTCAAGATATAGAGGCACAAACTCGGAAAATTATAAGATTTAGTGGGTATTCCAGTTCCCTGAGTTACTGGCTATCTGGCAACATGTAGAAGTTTCGATCAAAGGAAAGTACTAACAGTCTAGGATTTTTTCCTGGCTATCCAATGACGACCTTTACTTTGACCTTGACCTTCAACGGACGTTGTCTTCTAGAGTTTTGAGGGGTTTCGGCCTTAAATTGATATAAACAGATTACTCATGGGTTTTTTGGATCGCTAAACACGAATATGCCATCAGAATTGACCTTCGGAGCACGTGGTGGCCAAGGCCACCACTGCAAGCGACGTCATCATCTAGAGTTTCGATGGTTTTCGGCATTCAATTGATGCAAATGAATTACTGGAGGGTTTTTTGAGGTCGCTAACACGAATATGCCACCAGAACCGACTCCCGGAGCACCTGGTTTTCAAGGTCAATGAAAAGGGCTCCTGAAGTTTCGAGAGTCTTCGGTACTACATTAATGCAAACGGATTAGTTATAGGTTTTTGGGGTTGCTGAACACACATACGTGATCAGCACAGACACAGGACCACCTGGTGCATAAGACAGGTTATCTTCTAGAGTTTCGGAGGAATCGAATGGAGGAATCAAATGGATTGCTCTTAGGTGTTTGGGGTTGCTGAGCATTTACTGCCGAAACCTACCATTTATCGCCTTCCAATGTGAAAGCTCTCGAATCTCCAAAGCATGACGTTGACGTGCCGTAGGCACCAGGTACTCCGATGTCTGTTCTGATGGAGTATTCGTGTTCAGCAACTCCAAAAACCCATGACTAATCCGTTTGCATCAATGTAGTACCGAAGACTCTCGAAACTCCAGGAGCCCCTTTCATGGACCTTGGAAACCAAGTGCTCCGGGAGTCGGCTCTGGTAGCATATTCGTATTTAGCGACCTCAAAAAACCCTCCAGTAATTCATTTGCATCAATTAAATGCCGAGAACCATCGAAACTTTAGAAGACAACGTGCCTGTCCCTTGCAGTGGCCCTTGTCACCACGTCCTCCGAAGGTCAATTCTGATGGCATATTCTTGTTTAGCGATCCCAAAAACCCATGAGTAATCTGTTTATATCAATTTAATGCTGAAACCACTCTAAACTCTAGAAGATGACGTCCGTTGAAGATCAAGGTCAAAGTAAAGGTCGCCATTGGATAGCCAGGAAAAAATCCTAGACTAGTAGTACTTTTATTTAATTCAAACTTCTAGATGTTGCCAGATAACCAGTAACTCAGGGAATTGGAAAACCCGGTAAATCTTATAATTTTCCGAGATTGTGCCTCTAAATCTTGAAAATCCTCCATACGATCGAGATGTGCCCATGAGAACTTTTTATCAGGATGCTTCAAAGAGTATTTTCCCAAAGTATGAACTAAATCCACTGGGACTTAATTTCCATAAGGTTTGTGCGGGGTACTTTGTTATTGGCTTAAGGATGTCTAGTTGGACAAACTTTGATGTATGGGACATAATTGTGAAAACTAGCAGGTTGTTTTTAAGTTTATTCATTAGCCAACTTTATAAAATACCTATATGAAAAAAATTTTGTCCGACAAATATGTTGGGCATTTTAATAAGTCCGACACGTAGAATATGTCAAATGACAGGTTGTATTATATTGGTGGTAAGTAGCAGTCTGATTTTTGCATGAGAGTTTAATGAAAGAGTAACAAATCAATTGGAAGTTCTGTCCGACAAAATACATGGGACGTTTTCGTAGTCTGACGTTCGAAACCTGTAACCTGTTCCACAAGTAAAACTTACCCTGTTCCAGTGTTCTCGTACATCAAAGTTTGTCCGACTAGACAGCGTTAAGCTATTAGCAAAAGCTTGCTATTAATAAACTTTATTTTGGTACGTAGGGTCCAGGCCAAAGAAGCAATGTTCTGGTTTTGACGTGAGAAGTCAAAAGTATATGAGAAGAGGAAGACAAAAAAACGGACAAGGTTTAGACAATTTAAGATAAAAAATTATTCTGGGATGAATATGTAAAAAGTAGGCATTTTTTCAAACTCGTTGTCGACGTCAAATATCTATCTGTTGCAAGCAAGCCCTGAGAAATACTTATATCCCTGGACTAGTAGTGCAACTATACATATACGTAATGTTCTGACACTCCTTCCAGCGGAATATTACATAAAATTATCAAACTAAATTTATCTTCAATCATTTAAAATATTTTGGTATTGCATAATCGAAGATATTTTGTGGTATTCGCCAATGATTTGCATAAATATGAAATAAACTACTGATTTGTTCACATAATAATTATTATCTACCAAGCTTACCTAATTAAATCTTAACCTTCAGCTTCCATTCTCTGCAAATATTTACCTATTTTAATCATTAGTATTGTTTCATCCATGCTACTGATAGAGGAAACGGTATCTGCTAATATGACATCCTCATCCTGTATAGCAGTTTCCTTTTTTGTTGTAGTAGTTGGTCTATGATAGTGCTCTCCGTTCAGCTGTGCCGGGCCCGTCTATTTCTGTCTGTTATCTGAATTAAACACCATAGTTTTTGATTGTTGGTGAATTGTTCCATTTGCGGTTATTGAGATGATTTTGTTTGTGTTTTGGTTTTAAAAGTTTGTGGTAACTTTAAGGTGAGTCTTTAAATATATAATTTTATTTTTTTTTGTTAGTCTAAATAAGTCGTTTTTCATAATTTTAAATAACCATGCCATTTTTTTTATGAACGCTCATCCAACGTACAGATAGTTATTATTAAATAATTTCTAAACTTAAGAGGATCGGTACGTATTTTCGGCTGCAATGCTATTCAAATGGGGATTCATTTTTTTCGAATCCTGAGAAAACTAATAAGTATTTTTGAAAAATTTAAACGCAGAATGAAAGATTACGTTATTAGCGAGGGCCGAAAGTCCCTGAGAACTTCTATAATGTTTATTTTAATAAGTTACAGGGGTGAAAAAACTAAGAGAAAATTTAGTGTGATTTTTAATTTCAAATATCTCATTCAAAATAAACTTTTTATTTATTCTAAGGGACTTTCGGCCCTCGGTAATAATTTAGTCTTTCATTCTGCGTTTAAATTTTTCAAAAATATTTATTGGTTTTTTCAGGATTTGAAAAAAATGAACACAATGCCGTGGTAATATTTTCCAAATCTGTCTTTGTCTTACAACGCACTCAACCGAATATAATATTGTCAGCATATATTGTCAGTCAGACACTGACAATCAGTGACAATTTTAAATATTTGACATTGCATCGGGAATATTTTGAGAAATTGATTAAATATTATTGATATATAGTGTATTTGATAAATAATTGATTTAAGACGTGAACTTAATAAAAAGTTATTTATTGTGTATTATTTGTGGAAGATCCAAGCAGAGAATACATCAGATATATCCTGTGATCCAAGTATGTTCAAAATTGTAAGCGTTCCAAAATAACAACATATTATTAAAAAATCACTTTAACACCTTTCCTCTTTTCTCGATTGATTATTAGTTTTTGTTGTACAAATAAATTATTACAATCACTGAAAACATAGTTAGTGAAAAAATTATCACATTTATTAACTGAATTAATAATTTGCAATTATAAAAATAACAGTTATCCAAGAACATTCAAAAGCCATCTCTTTAAATTAATTATGACATTTTCAAGTAGAATGTCATTCTAGTAATGTTTACATATCCACACCAGTGTGAATTTTACTACACGTAATTTGCCGTGTAAAGACAGAAAAAGTAGGGATACACGTAAAATATTTGCGAATTATGTACCCATAGCCTTAAAGGGTTAATATTATAGTCCATTAAAATGTTACATTTTTTAAGCCATACCTTGCACTTGTTAGAGGAGTCAATTTTATTTCTTTAATGTGTAGTGGGATCAGTAGAAGCTTAAGTTCAAGTTTTTGGGGTCGCCACCCTTGTCCCCCGGCCGCCATCTTGGAAATGGGGTGCAAAGGGGTTTCGCGCTATATCTCGTAAACTACCAACCCTATGGAAAATCTAATTAAAAATAAAATGTAGCAAATTAAATTTTCTACAATTTTGTTTGTATTACTTTTTATCGTCAAGTGACCAATAAAAAAGATATAAACAAAAATATGTAAAAAATTTTTAACAAGTTTTCTTTTGGAGGTTATAACTTTTTTTCAGATCATTTTAAAATAAAATAACATTTTAGCAATTTTATAAAGGGTTTTCCAGCGAACAATTTCCACTATAAAGTTGTTTAATTCTATTTATTAATATAGGTTTTACAGCGCTCCAAACTTGACCAGATTCTCGAATGCTCATAGTGATACAATAAAAAAAAAGTTGGGCTTACTTTTCTATCTATATATATTTTTTATTCATACAATCTATTATGATTTTAATATTCCTATGCTACTATTAATCTGTTTTTGACCTGTCTCCCCACTATAAAACTTATAACCCTAAGCATTATATAGAAAAGGCCCAAGAAGTTGTTTGAGGACAAATTCGCCGGTTCAGAAGAAGAATGACGCAACCACAAAATGCAAAATTCTTAAGAAGAGCAAAAAACAAATTTTTGATATCAAAATCATAAAGTATGATCAAAATTAGCCATTCGCCACACTGTGGTCAGGATCTCGAGATATAAGCGTTTTTTGGGGTGTGCCGCTTGTCTATGAAGTAACATAACTTTTTTCCTATTGTATATTTTGACTTAAAATTTTACAAAAAACTCCTTCACGAATTATGTTTTATTGTTGTGTTGGTTAAAATTATAAACTTAAAAGTTTGTCACTCAACTTTTTTAAGTAAACATGAAACTAACGAAATGTGATGACAAAATGTTTAAAAACTAACAACTCCATTTTTAATGTGTTTAAACATTATGGATGAATTTCATTGTTATCTACATACTTCAAAGATGACACAGTAAAATTTTCAAGAGGAAATATTTACAGCGACCAAAGATACAGCGAGGTAAATTTGAAAAATCATCATAATTGATTTTCGACATTTTTGTATAAAATTTGAGTTTTGAACATGTTCCACCAAATTTAGTTAAAAATAAACTTCATATTTGGATTCAGCGACATCGAAAACAAAAAAACGCTGGACGGAAGGGCAGGGAAGGGCCCGAGAACTTTCTCGTACCGATCTATTATCGTTATGGTACTACATAGATACTGGCATTCTATAAAAATAACAAAATTACTCGTTATTTTGATATTTTAGAAACACCTTCTTTACTTGAAAGTATTTTATGGTTCTACGCATCATTAATTCCTGCATTTGAGAAAATGTTCGATGCCATATTTCGGGGACACACTATAGATGTATAGATTATTGCATAAATCAATAGAATATTATAGTCATACTTTCATTTCAAATTGATTCATTTTTCTGAGAAATTAATAGTTTACAATATTTGCATTTCATTCTATTTCGATTACGCTAGTCAATGCGCGAGATTAAGAACAAGATATTATCTCCGAATTCTATCCTACTGCATGGATTTTAATGAAATTTTGGGAGTAGCCCAATCTCCTAATTCAAAGAGATTGCTCTTAATTCAAAGTCTATCCTATATACTATGGCGGTTTTATCATGGGGGCGGTTCCCACCACTTCTCAGGGGTGAAATATTTTTATTTTCGAATTACATGGAGAAAAGGAAGATTTTTAAGAAAATTTAAAAATTCATTCTATAATTTGATCACATTTTTTACAAAAACCATTCATTTTAAACCCGTTCAACTTTTTGAAAGTAGAAATAACACTATATTAAAAGGTATTGCAAAAGAAAAACAATGCATTTAAGTTATGGTGAATGGGGAGTTAAATGTATATACTTTTCATTTTTCCTTAAAGTACATTAGTCATATATTTTTTTTGCACCATATCTCGCTTAGTTTGTATGTAACTGACATTTAACGGTGCCCGTTTTAAAGGCCTTTTCAAACACTACAAAAGGTGTTAGTAGCATTATACACCTAAAATCTACCGTTGCTCTGTTATTTCAAGTTGAATACACCAATTTGAGCATGCACCAAAAAACAAGGAACGAATCTCTTTATTATTTATAATTTAAAAAATGTTTTATATAGTGTTTTTAGTTAAATGCATAGTTTTTAAGGTATTCACAAAAAATCCGTCCGAAAAGGTGTCATTTTTCAATGAAAATGGCCAATTTTCAACTACGCATAACTCAAAAAGTATTGAGTTCTCAAAAAAAAGTATAGACCAGTTTTTGCTTAGAAATAGGTTTTTTAGCCACATCCGTGCTTATTTTGACCAACAAATTTTCCACCCCCTTGAAGCAGTGGGAACCGCCCCAAGATAAAAGCGCCATAGTATATAGGGTAGATTTTGTTTCTTGGGCTATTCCCTACTTACTGTGAAAATATCAAGTACATCAATGTAGTAGGATGGAATTCGGAGCCAAATACCCTCATTGACTGCCCTACAATAATGCTCTGCTATGATCGCGTGAGAGAGGACACACATAAGATTATAGCAAAATTTCTATTTACCGTAACTTTTCGAGTTTTTGAGCTACAGCAATGAATTTTATGTCATTGGAAAGATAATTTTGCATTCTTTCAAAATTTGTAAAAATATAGAGGGCGTATCTAAAAAAAATAAGATTTTTTATTCATTTCCGGTTCAACCAGAAGCCATATTTTTGGTAAAATTTATTGTGATAATAGATAATAAAGTACCATATATGTCTGCAAAATTTCATATTTTAGTTTTTGTTAAGAAGGAAGTTACGGGCACTCGAATATTTTTTTATAAAAAAGTCATAACTCCCCTCCTATGGGGAGTTAAGAAATCTGACTAATGTCATTCAATTTACCGACAGGATATCAAAAATATATCAAAAAATAAAAAAATTCCTTGGAGCCATTTTTGAGAAAATCCAGTTCAAATTTATGTCAAATTTTGACCCCTTAAATATAGGGAACCCGTAACTTTTTCTGAAAAACGATAATATTCTTCTTATAGCCCCATCTTTAGGCTATATAACGACTTTTTCAAATTAAACTTATCTTAAACAAGTTTTTAGATAGGTAGGGAAATGTGTCGGGTGGGCGGTCGGCCATGTTGGCCGCCATTTTGAATTTGGAAATGTCAAATTCCGTATTTTTATTTACCTATCGATGAGCTTACTTTGAGTTGAATTTCATTCGTTTCGGTCAAAATTTGCAAAAATGGGCCCTAAATAACCCCCCTACTTCGGCCCCTCTTTGAGAGGTTTTTTTTAAAAGCTTAGTTTCTCGACAAAATTTTTTTAAACTTACTCATACCGAATTTCATCAAAATCGGTCCGGTAGTTTTTGCTGGGCGGTGGCGACATACGTACGTACGTACGTACGTACATACTTCCGACATGTTTTTTTTTATTTGCTTTTTAGACTCAGGGGGTCTCAAAACGTCGAAAAAAAGTTAAATCTGAAAAAAAAATTTGCACGATCCTATAACTTTATCTATTATACTATACTACGTATATAGTACGATAAAGTAAAATAGACCAAAATTGGTCATTCACCTTAAATTTGATTTTCGTGGTCGGCATAATGATTGCTGCCGCTCGACTAATATATTAGATAGAAAAGTATTTTTTTATTGTATTCCTATGAGAATTCGAGAATTTGGTCAAGATTGGAGCGCTGTAAAACCTAGATAATAAATAAAATTAAACAACTTTGTATTGAAAATTGTTCATTGAAAAATCCTCTACAAAATCGCTATGATGGTATTTTATTGTGAAATGAACGAAAAAAAAATTATAACCTGCAAAAGGAAACTTCTTACAAAATTTTCTCACATTTTTGTTTGTAACTTTTTTGTTGGTCACTTGACGATAAAAAGTAATAGATATAAATTTAATTTGCTACATTTTATGTTTAATTAGATTTTCTGTAAGATTGCTAGTTTAGGAGATACATCGCGAAAGCCCTTTGCACCCCTTTTTCCAATATGGCGGCCGGGGGACAAGGGTGCCGACCCCAACTTAAACTTAAGCTTCTACTGAACCCCCCTATACATAAAAATAAAATTGACTCCTCTAAGAAATGCAACCCTAAATGTAACATTTCAATGGCCTATAAGGGTTGTTATCTGATGATTTTAATGTAACACAAAACACAAATAAGTTCTGCAGAGTATGTATATCCTCAAAATGTATTGCATATAATTAACCGTAACAAGTGAAAAACTTCGTCTTCTTCAGACCATGTCGTCAGGACACATATGCATCTTCCATTTGTTTTCATTGATGTCTACTCTTGCTTATTAATTGTGCACAATCGAGCACATCGTGTACTTCTTATTCATTGCTTGTCCACGATTAGTTTGATTTCATTCGCTCACCTGTCCTACTCTCTCTGGGTCTCCAATTTTTTGTTCTCTTCGTTCATTTTTCATGGTTATCTCGGGCCAGATAACCGACTCATTGATACTTGAGCTTCGCTATAAGTTCCACTGTTTCGTTGTTAATTTTTATTCTGCTACGAATATTACGAATACTCTCTTCTTACTCTTCTTCTTCTTCTTTTTGTGTAGATATGACTCTGTCTGTTTTTCAATGTGCCTTCAGTAGTTGACGTTCGATCGTTTTCGTGGTTTTCCCATTGATCGTCTTCCTATTGGGGAATCGTCCTTACTACTGTATTTGTTGTCATTTGGCTTCAACGTACGTGGTCGTTCCATTCTAATTTTCTATTTCTTACCCAGTTATTCATGTTCTCCACGTTGAATTTACGTTGTATATCTGTACTTCTAGCTCTGCCCCATAGTGTCTTCGATTCAGTAATATGACCTGTATGCGCGTCAATGGAGAATATAAAATTCCTAATTTTATGTCAAAAAATGCGAAATAACTACCTTTTAAAACCCACCAAATTACATTTGTATATCTCAACCGGTTTTAGAGCAATAAATAAATAGTCCACTTGTAAGAAAAATTTCAACATCCCGTATTAGCCCAATAAATGACCGTTTCAGAGTGTAATTTTCAGGGGCAACTCCGAATTGCATGAAAATTTGGATTTAGGTTCTACTTACCCTCCACTTCAAAGTTGAATTTGTCCCATTGGTTGCTTTTACTTGGGGGGTGACAGTCACCCCTTCTCAGGGGGTGAAAAGCGAGTGTTTAAAATAAGCCCGGAAATGGATAAATTGACCGATTATAAGCAACTTTAGTTCTATAAAGTTTTTTACGTAAGTCAATACTTTTCGCGTTATTCGCAATTGAAAATGTTGATTTTTCGACAAAAAAACTACGTTTTCAGACCGTTTTTCGCAAATAACTCAAAAAGTAAATATTTTATCAAAAAATATATTCTAAGCAAAAGTGTAGCTTATAAAACAACAAAAAAAAATGATGTATCAGTGAAGTATATAAATTGAGAAAAAGCAAAGTTGTAGCTCATGAAAAATACGTTCTTATTCGTCTAATTCCAAATCGAAAGGGTCAACGCGAAATCACCGAAAAATTAAGAACTTTTCGGGAAAAGCTTATTAACATTTTTAAAGTACCTAAAAAAAGATTTATATTTGTTTTTTACAAAAGTTTCTAGCACCCAAAATAAACGAGTTTCACTGAAAAAAATAGTTGGCCCCTTTTTTGGTAAAAAAAATTGTGAAAACGTCCCTCTATTTAGCACCCTAAATAAAATTAATCGTTACCGCTTTATCATTTATTTTAACTGTATGTATATTATTTATATGATCTGTAAGTTTGATTGGCTTGAAGTGCTTAGTTTTGAAAAAATTTGGTTTTATAGTAAAACAAAATTTTCTAAAAATTTTTGAAAAATTTCCTTTTTTCAAAATAACTTAAAAAGTATTAGTGATAAGAAAAATCTTAATAAAAAAATTAGGTTTTGTTATTATAAATATGCTAGTTTCGTTTTGTTTTCCGCAAGACAAAAATTAGTTAAGATATGGCTGTTCAAAATTTGCATACACTCGTGATTAGTGACCCGTTCAAGCTTTTTTAACTATAACCCTTTCAAAAATAAGCACTTTAAACCGGTGAGACTGACAGATCATATAAAAAATAGATAATTAAATAAATTGTTTGTAAAGCGGTAGCGATTAATTTCATTTGAGGAGCTAAACACGGGGAGATTTGCGTGATTTTTTTACAAAAATAAAAGAGGGCCAACTTTATTTTGAGCGTAACTCGCTTATTTTTAATGCTAGAAACTTTTATGAACAATTCTAATAAAGCTTTTTATAAACACTTTAAAAAAGTTTAAATGGGTTTTTCCCGAAAAGTGCTTAATTTTTCGGTGATTGCACCTTGAAATATTCGATTTGGAATTAGAGGCAGAAGATCGTATTTTTCATGAGCTACAACTTTGTTCTTACTCGATTGATAGACTTTACTATACACATTTTTCTCAGTTTTTTATAAGTTACACTTTTGTTAAGGATATTTTTTTCGATCATATATTTACTTTTTGAGTTATTTACGAAAAACCGTCCGAAAACATATTTTTTTTGTCGAAAAATAAACATTTTCAATCGAAAATAACTCGAAAAGTATTGACTTACATAAAAAACTCTATAGAACAAAAGTTGCTTAAAATCAGTCAATTTATCCATTTCCGGTCTTATCTTGAATATATGTTTTTTCACCCCCGAGAAGGGGTAACTGTCACCCCTTAAGTAAAAGCAACCAACAGCACAATTTCAACTTTGAAGTGGACGATAAGTAGAACCTATATCCAAATTTTCATGCAATTCTGAGTTGCCCCTGAAAATTACACGGTATCGCCGTATTTCCCGTTCATTTACTGGGCTATATCTCGGAAACGAAATATTTGCGGACATATGTTTATGTAGCAAAATGTCATTATTTTTTCATGCAGAATTGCACTTTAAAGTCTGTCGCACTATTATTTAGAAACACCCTGTGTCGATGAAGAACATGGCTAGTTGTTAAAGTACCTAACTTTTTTATTACTCAACATGTTAAGAAAATCAGAGGCTATAGTTGGGTTTTAATTTCAGTATTTTAAAAATGCTAGAATATTCCACAGGGTGTGGTGAACTTTAAGAAAAAACACAGTTTGATTAATACACCTGGTATGTGGTATACAATGACAATTTACCTATCTACCAACAATATTATCATAGCGATATTGTTAAAGAATACGGCTATAACATATTAAAAAATCACTTAAATCGGACAATAGGTTAAGGAAATTTGAGACATCAAAAATAACCCTTTTTTAATGTGGTGCGTTAATTTCTTGGAGTAGTGTATACTGCTTCAATTTTATGTTAATTGAATGCAACACTAGATAATGTTGTTTTAACTGAACAATAAACTGAATAAAGCAAACTGTTGAAATACGTAATTAAACATGTAATCATCGCTTCTAACTGCTGATACAAAACCCATTAACAACTTCAAAGCAATTTCAAGAAAATAAATTAAAAACAAGCATTTTGAATAAGTGGAAAGTTGTTTTTTTTAAATATAATAATTACCTGTAAATTGTATTACTTTTACTATATGTTTCTGTTCGGTAAGAATTGTATGCTGCTTTGTATATTTGGCATGTGTGGGATGCAAAAATAATAAACACAGATTAGCGTATAATGATTAGGATTTAAACTACATTTAAAACAATAAATTTTCTATTATAGTATTTTGTATAACACCACCAAACAAATTATTTTGGCGCCCCCTTTTGGGAGGCCAAAATGAGCTTTTTTGTTTGCTTGTATTCATCGGCTGATCTACATTCTTATAAATTCGGTCGTTCACGCAAAGTCAATGTTTTGGTTGATCTGATCGTTCCCAGTTGCAAGCCTACTCTCTTATAACTGAACTATTCGCAAAGGCTACTGGATCAGTTAAAGTGCTTGACACACTTTCAAACGAATTTCATCCAGAACTTGGTGTCAGACAAGCATGTATACTATCTCCACAATTATTCAATATATATACGGAGCATATTATGAGAAGAGCACTTAATGAATGAGGAAAGGGCATCTCAATAAATAATATAACACAAAATACACAACCACCGTTTCGCAGATGACACAGCCCTTCTTACAAATAGTCAACCAGAGCTGATTGATCTTATACGACTGGTCGAGAACTAAAGTCAAATATTTGGTCTGCAATTAAACAAATCAAAGACATAGATTATGATAGTAGAGAGATTATTGATCACAAATATAGGGTCACTACAGGAAGAAATAAAACGTATATGTTATCTTGCAAGAGTTACCACAGCAAAAATGACCACAATATGGAAGGACCAAAATCGGTCTTGGTCTTGTTCTTGCGTTTTCGCAAGATCAAGACCAAGACCGCCTAATTTTAGCAAGACCAAGACTAAGTACCGTGCAAGACTTAAGCAAGAACAAGACTAAGCCTGCGAGACTCTTGCGTCTTGCAGTTAGAACTGAGGGTCGTTTTAGGGAGTATATAAGTTCGGCTATATTCTTAGATACTCTATGAGAAACAAAAAAAATTGTAAAAGAAATTTTGAAAATTGGATTTATGTGCATTACGAACAATACCATAAAGATACATAGCGAATCAAAATATCCATTAAAAAAACACTTGACACATTTGACATGTACTCAGAGGTCATTATTATAATGTAAAAATAAAATATTTTGTACATACTTTCCCAGCAGCCGACTTCTTCGCTCTGAAATTAATTGTCCAAGTTTTGAGAATAGTCGTTTTCTAATCATAACATAACATTACTGTTTCCCATACAGCCATATCGAATATCGTATACAAACTTTTTAAAAATGTGTCACCTTACTAATAGAAAATATACTTAATAAGTATATAAGTAATTAATTTTTCTCATTATTAATTTTCTAGGAATCCAAACATCAGACATCTTATCGGTATACATATTATAGTAAGACTATTATGTCTATATTGTTTATGCTAACTGTGCTACGAGGTCACTCGGCTAAACAAAATTTGCCGAAACAGCGCGGCTATTATTTAAAAGTTTTATAAGATAATGATACGAGACAAAAGTACAGATCATGCCGGATATCGTGTAAACAAAATACCGAAATATTATTTTAACGATATACACCTCTCCAAAAAATTAACACACCACCTTAAAAACGGGTCATTTTTAATGTCTCAAATTTCCTAAACCTGTTGTCCGATTTAATTTTTTTTAATGTTGTCGTATTCTTTATAAATATGTATTGCTGTAATAATATTGTTGCTAGACAGGTCAATTGTTGTCACTGTATACCGGGTGTACCAATCAAACTGTGGTTTTTCTCAGTCTGTGACCCCACCCGGTGTCAGTTGTTTAGATATTTTTTTATTAATTTGGCTAGTCTTTACTATGGCTGTGAAAAAATGTACCTCTCCGTTACGTTGTTCTAAGATATGCAATAGGCTAATGGGCAACTGCGAGACTTGCAAGACTCTTGCTGCAAGACCAAGACCAAGACCAGGTGTACTGGCGCAAGACCAAGACCAAGACTGTCTAAGTCTCGTCTTGGTCTTGCATTTGGGCAACACTACCGTCAGATTTCAAGAGCGTTAAAGATGAGATTGATCAACTGTTTAATATTCCCAATACTGGCCTACGGATGCGAATCTTGAACCCTGAAACAATCGGAAAGAAGAAAGATAGATGCCACTGAAATGTTCTGTTGGATGCGAACGCTACAAATTCCTTGGACCGACCGTAGGACAAATAATTAAATTTTAAGAGAGCTAAAACTTAGCCAACGGCTGTCCAGTAAAGTCCATCTCCAACAATTAAAATACTTGGACATGTTATGAGAGCAAACCATGGAAAGACTCATTATACAAGGAAAGGTGGAAGGCCGAAGATCACGAAGAATACCCCCATCAAGATGGATCGATCAAATTACAGGAATATGCAAAAGACCTATGAATGAGTTAAAAGAAATAACCAGAGACAGAGATCTTTGAAGACGAACAAGACACGAGATAAGTTGACCACTAAACTTCCTTCGGAAGGTCCGGAGAGTCATGTTGAAGAGATGGAGAGTCTGAGTCTCTTATTAAAAAAAAAAAAAAGAATGTGTGTGTACTTTGTACGCACGTAAGAAGTTATACTTCTATTATAATATAATTTCAACGAAATAAATATACCTACCTACTTAACAGTTAGAATACAAAAAATTAACAATAATTACCAAAAATGAACCAAAACTTAACAATGCCAAATATTAAAAAAAATGAAAAAAGTATGAATCGTCCGGGATTTGAACCCGCAGTCTCGCGATTTTTTGAGCTCTGGTCCAATGCTCTACCAACAAGGCCATCAAGCCGCATGCGACTTACCTTTCAGATATACATAATTATACATCACGGTGACAAGTGAAATATAAAAATAGATGTTTTATTATTTTACGCCCAAGGAAGACAAATCCAAAGACACAAAATTATAGTAAAAAACCTTTTAAACCACCTTTTTCAAATTGCGCAAGTTGTATTATTAATATTAATGTTAATAAATGAAATATAAATATTTTGACGTTTCAAAATTTGACAATTCACTTTTAACTGCAGTGCACTAAAAATTGTAAAGCACTAGTGCCTTAAAGTAACATTTTTAACGCTCCTATGGAGTCCTAAAAATTGCATTTTTAACACGTTTGTAGAAAAATATATTTAAAAACACTAATATATTCTTTCCACGCCTTTTCTGGACTGATACATACATAAATTAAAACATTTTGAAGTATAACTTCAAAAATATAAAACTATTTAAAAAGGCAGTATAACTATTAACTAACCTTTGTTGTTTCTCTTCCCACAAATTTTAAAACGCAACTACCATGCATAACCAAACCGTCAACCGTCCAAACCACAGCTGCGCTACAGCTGCCATATTAAATAATTTTTGACATGTCATTTGAACATCCAATCAGAACAAAGTTATATTGCGCATGCGCCCGGATCGTAGGTTTTAACATATAAAAATTCACCCTCATATCGCGCGTAAAGAAGTATAACTTCAAAAAATATTGCCCTTGCAATTGATCTTAGAGTGTCAGGACATGTGCCACATCTACTTACAGATAATCTTCTTAGTAAAGCAGTAGTACATAGTAGTAAAGAGTTTTTGGTGACTAATTGTTGTTTTGTATTTTTGTAATCCTGCTTATTAGTACAGAGAAATAAGGATTTTCTCAGGACACTCAAAGATGCAGGTAGCTGACTACTTTTTTAGTTATTGTAGACCTATACGAAGAAAACCTACTTGTTTCCTGCCTGGAGTTCGCGTCCGTTTTTTAATTATTAACAGTTTAGTGCAAAAGTCCCGATTTTTTCGATTTTTGCACCCCATTCGAAAACTAAACAGTTGACATAAAACTACAAAATTTAATTTTTTAGAACATTGAAAAACCTTCAAAATGCCGATTTTTGAAAGTTAAAAGTTAATTACTAAATTTAACTTTAGGGTTTCACCCAAGAATTTTAGGGTTTCACCCAAAGTTGGGTATTCTGGTACTTAACAAACCCTTAACATTTGAGACCGATTCATTAATTAATTTAAAAGTTATTCTATTTGTTTATACCAGAGACCTTTATTTTGCAATAACATAAGACAGAAAATAAGAAACATTGAGCAATTCTGAATATGCCAAATGAATGAAGAAGAATGATAGTATCAAAATGTATTAAAAAAAGATAAAAAAATTAATTAATATAATCAAAAATCCTAATTCCAAATTTTTTAAATTTTGTAGTTTATAAACATTTAGAATAACTTTAAAAATATTGCCCGTAGGAAAAATCTTTTTACATATTCGAAAAGCTAGTATTTTAAAACGAATTTTCAAATAAAAAAATTTAGCCTGGGTTTATTTGGGACAAAGTTAGTCATGTGTTTTTTTTTAATTCACAGCTAATTTGTTTATAATAATTAAGATATTTCATTGATGCCATTTTAAAGAATGGGATTTGTATTTTTTGTTAAAAAATTTGCACAAACATTGCATCTTCACAGCACCCTCTACGATTTTTCAAGAATGTAGTTCAAACGGTTACTAGGGGGAACCTACGAATCCACTGAGTTCACGGTAGAGAGAGACCGTGACTGAGTCTACCGTGACTGAGTTAAAATACCGTAAAAGCAATTTCAAACTAATACAATTTTCTGTATCTCCGGAACAACTCAATAGATTTTGATCTTTCTTTTTTTAATCTGTATGTAATTTCTACGTACATTACAAATATGCAATTTGTTAATAAATTTATTCATTAATAATCAGTCTAATTTGTTTAAACCATTCTTGAAAAAATATTTTTTTACAAAAATCTATTTTTTTAATCATAGTATCATTAATGATCATAGAAAAAGTTAAAGTACACTTTAATAAATAAATTATTTTTATTAGATAATTATTTATTGAAGATAATTTATTTATTAAAGTATACCTTAACTTTTTCTATGATTAATAATAATAGTATGATTAAAAACATGGATTTTTGAAAAAAAATAATTTTTTCAAAAATTGTTTAAACAAATTAGACTGTTTATTAATTAATAAACGTCAAATTGCAAATAGACAAATTGCATATTTGTAATGTACAGAAAAATTACATAGAAATTAAAAAAAAAAAAGATCAAAATATATTCAGTAGATCCCGAGATATAGAAAATGATAGTAGTTTTAAGTTGCCTTTTTTAGTTTTTGAACTCGTGCATTTGTCGATTCCCAGCTCCCCCTTCACTTACCACGACTAGTCACCAATTGAACTACATTTTTAAAAATTTGTGTAAAATACCAACTTTTCGAATATGTAAAATGATTTTTTCTACGGATAATATTTTTAAAGTTATTCTAAATGTTTATAAACTACAAAATTTCAAAAATTTGGCATTAGGATTTTTGACTATATTTGAAAATTTTTTTATCTTTTGTTATAAAATTCTGATATTATCACTTTTCTGCTTTCATTTGACATACGCAGAATTCCCTATCTTCATTATTTTCTGTCTTATGCTATTGCCAAATAAAGGCCTCTGGAATAAACAAATAGAATAACTTTTAAACTAATTAATGGATCAGTCTCAAATTTTGAGGGTTTGTTAAGTACCCCAATATCCAACTTTGTGTGAGACCCTAAAATTCTAAGTTAAATTTAGTAAAAGTTATTAACAAATATCGATTTTCATTTATTTTGCAATTTGCGAAGCAACAAATTAACTTTTTAACTTTCAAAAATCGGCATTTTGAAGGTTTTTCAATGTTCTAAAAATTGAAATTGTTTAGTTTTATGTCAACTGCTAAGATTTTGAATGAGGTGCAAACAATCGAAAAAAACGCGATTTTTGCACTAAATTGTAATATTTAAAAACCGGACGCGAACTCTAGGGAAACAGGTAGGTTTTCTTCCTATAGGTCTACAATAACTAAAAAAGTAGTCAGCTACCTGGATTTTTGAGTGTGCCGAACATGGTCTATTTCTAGCTTATCTCCCTGGAGTATATATTAAAGAACTAGCCAAAGTAACTTGGAGGCATTAGGCTTGTCGGTCTGTTGAATGGTCTTTTCCCCCCAACTTGCAATTTCCACCTTGTATTGTATGTTTATTTAGGTGAAGAGTAATAGAACCTTGTACATATTATGTATACATTTTCTATCTCCAATTCCATAAATATAATATTATATACATATATGTATTTACTCACCACTTAAAATATATTACAATCTGCACCTAAGTTAATGACTAGAGATAGGGAACTGTGTATATGGGAGAGATAGAATTTTTTAATATTTTTGTAACATATCTTTTATTGTGTTTATCGTTACATTAGTTTACCCCATTCTATTCAACCTTCGAGTGGCTGTGTTAACGGTAATATGTCGGTAGGTACAATTTTTGTTTATTCGTTCCAAAATAGACTATTTACTTACTTACTTACTTATCCTCTTCGTTCCCACTGGAACATAGGGCATCTACTGTCATTCTGCATTTTTGCCGATCTTGTGCTTCTTTTCTAACTTCTTTCCAGATTAGGCCGACGTTTTCTGCTTCTGTAATAATTGTTTTCTTCCATATATTTATCGGCCTCCCCTGTTTCCGTTTTCCTGGAGGTTGGAATTCCAATGCTTGTTTTGTTATGTCTGTGTCTGGTTTCCGCAGAGTATGGCCCACCCATTTCCATCTTCTCTTTCTTATTTCTTTATGTATTGGTTCTTGCTTCGTTTTTTTCCATAAGTCTGAGTTTGTGATTCTGTTGGGCCAAAATATTCTTAGAATTTTTCGTAAACATTTATTGATGAAGGATTGAATCTTTCCAGTGTTGTGTTTTGTTATTCTCCAAGTTTGTGATCCGTATAATAGTATGTACTGCCTTTACATTGCTATTAAAAATTTTTTACTTTGGTGTCCAGTTTTATTTTATTAGATTTCCATATATTATTTAACATATAATAATGTTGTCTGTGCTTTGCCAATTCGTGTCTGGATATCCTCCTCTGCTCCTCCTGTCGTGTTCAGTATACTTCCTAGGTAATTAACTCTTTCCACTGATTTCAGCTCTTGGTTTTCTATGTGTATGCCCATTTCTCTCGGTGTGTTAATCTTCATTAATTCAGTTTTATTCATGTTTATCTCCATACCCACTTTTTTACCTTTTTTGGCTAATTTCTCACTTTTTTTCTGCATGCTCTGTCTCTTTGCTGAAAGTAGGCATACATCATCTGCGTATTCAAGATCTTCTAATTGTTCAAAGGTATTCCAGTGTATCCCAGTTTTACCGTTGCTGCTTTTTCTCATAAGCCAGTCCATGACAATAATAAACAGAGTAGAAGACAGTATACAACCCTGCTTTACACCGCTGTTAATGTCGATTGGTTCTGTTAAATTCCCGTCGTATAATAAATACTTTTGCTGTGGTGTTTTCATAAAGCAACTTCATCATTCTTAAAAATTTGTCCGGTATCCCATAACTCTCTACTGTTTCCCACATTTTTTCGAGATTTTAAAAATGCAATATGGCCATAACTGGGAGATGTGGCGATAATATACACTGCCACAATACAACCGATGTAATTATTCAATACGTTCAATACGGCCACAACTGCAAAAATCAATTGATTTTTTCATTATATTGCCGTCGTATCTCCTAGGTATCGTTCTATAAATGACTTTCTTCACAATTTTAATAAATTGTAATAAGATCCAGCGAATAACTGTATAATTTGCTACCTAAATTGTAATTTTGAAGCCAGTCATTCTCAAAAAAAATTATTTACAGGGCATAACGCGTTTGCTACAGAACGTTTTGCTCATTTCTCGAGAATATTGTGTTTTACACTTGTGGCACTATTGAACTAGGTGTGCGATATTTTCAAATAGTTTATACAGTAAATGTATAATTTTTTCAGTGTTTACTTTAAACAACTCACCTACAATATCATCTGGAACTGCTGCCTTTCCCTTTTTGAGTTATTTTATACGCTCTGCTATTTCCTCTCGGCTGAAGAGTTACATCAATATCTAACGGTTCCGGGTTTTCTTCTTCCTCAATATTTTCTAATGAATTCACATTGTGGTTAAACAAGTCAGTGAAATACTCCATCCATCGTCTTGCTATATATTTTTCTGCTGTTTATCTCTACTATGTGTGTTATATGGTGTCCATTTCATGGCGAGTTTCTTTGTGTTTTCATAAAGTTTCCTCATATCATTAGTTGCTGCAGCTTGTTCGGCTTCTGTTGCTAAATTATCGTAATATGTTCTTTTGTCTTTTCTTGAACTCTTTTTGACTTCAATGTCTTTTCTCTTGTATTTCTCTTTTAGTTCGTTTTTTCTATCTTCCTTTGTTGTTAATATTTTCTGTTTAATTTCTCTTCTTTGTACAATCTTGTCCCAAGTATCCTTTGAAATCTATGGTTTATTGTTCCTGAGTTTTTCGCCAAGGACGTATTCGGCTGTATCTTTGATAGCTGTTTTTAAGTTTGTCCAGGATTCTTCGATATTTTCGTTAACTACTTCTTTTCTTCATATATTGTTGTCGAATTCATCCTGGTATCTTTTTCTTGTTTCTTCATTGTCAAGCCATTGCGTGTTGTATCTGATCCTATTGTTATCCTTGTGCTTCTTTTTGGCAGTTAGTCTGATTTTCAGTTTTGCTCGTACTAGTGTATGGTCTGTTGATGCATCTGCTCTCCTCTGCGATCTTACATCTAATAATGAGCTTCTCCAGCTTTTGGCTATACAAATATGATCGATCTGATTTTGTGTCTTTCCGTCAGGGGATGTCCATGTTGTTTTGTGTATTCTCTTATGGGAGAAAAGGCTTCCGCCTATAACAAACCCGTTCTGGGCACAGAAATCTAAAATAGACTATACTGTAGTTTTATTTATATGTCAGCTAGTCAATCTGATTTAAAACTTCTTAATTCTATACACAACACTGCACTTCGAATTTGCCTTGGAGCCTTCAGGTCGAGGCCAGCTTCTTCTTAACGTGCCCTATCAACTCCCCTTGACGTTGGCGATTAACATGGCGAAACTGTCTCTGTCTCGAGCTATTCTAAATAGTTGTTCTGCTTTCTTTATTCCTGTCCACTCCCAGATATTCTTCAACCAAGAGGCCTGTTTTCTACCAATTCCTCTGCGTCCTTCGATTTTACCCATCATAATAAGTTGAAGAATATTATACCGGTCTCCCTTTACTAAGTGTCCAAAATAGGCCATTTTCTATACTTGATGTTATCAAGCAGCTCGCGGGCAGCATTTGCTCTCTTAAGGACTGCCACATTTGCCAGCATAGCCGTCCATGATATTTTCAGTGTACGTCTGTGCAGCCACATTTCAAAGGCCTCCAAACGATTAATGGTGGATATTTTTAATGTCCATGCTATTACAGAGGAATGACCTCATTTTTAAAAATGTCGTGCGGGCTATCTCGATTCTACATTTTATCTCTTTATTTGGATCCAGTTGTTCAGTAATATGGCAACCAAGATATTTAAAACTGGGTACTCTTTGAATTATAATATGACCATCAACATACACCCGTGAATCTTAATGGGCCAAACGGCTAAATACCATGTATTTTGTTTTTGAACAGTTTATGTTTACGCCAAACTCTCTTCCCACTGTGTCAATGGCGTTTAAAAGGCGTTGTAATCCATTCATACCATCACTTAAAATAACTGTATCGTCTGCATAACTGATTGTATTTATCCGAATTCTATTAACTTTCACAGCCCATTCCAAATTATGCAGCGTTTCCTTAAATATTATATCTGAATATAAATTGAATAACAGTGGGGACAGTATACAATCCTGTCTGACACCACTTTGTATTTTGCATATTTCTGTTGATTTTCCATTTATGCAAGCTGTCGCTGTTTGACGCCAGTATAATTTTTCTATGATTCGTACATCTTGACTATCAACTCCTTTATCCTTTAATATTTTAATTAATTTGTGATGTTGTACTCGATCAAAGGCCTTCTCATAGTCAATAAATACAGCAAAGACGTCTTTCCTTTGATCTTGGCATTTCTGCAATAATACATTTAGTGCAAAGAATGCGTCCCGGGTTCCCAGTCCATTTCTGAAGACAAATTGTGTTTCATCCTGGTCTTCTTCACATTTATCTCTGATTCTTCTGTGGATGATACGTAGAAAGATTTTCAAAGTGTGGCTCATAAGGCTTATCATTCTATAATCGCTACAGTTTTTCGGACGTTGTTTTTTTTTGGTAGGGTTATGAATTCGGACTTTAACCAATCTTCAGGGATATCACCAGTCGAATAAACATCGAGCCCAGCAGAGAGTTTATATAGAGAAGCTAATGAACTTCCCCTCTGGTTACGTCGACGGCAACTCCTTTTGAAATATTCGTCTCGAATATCTGCTAATACTCAAAATCCAGCCCATAAATTACTAACAAATGAACTTTTAAACTCTGCTTCTCCAATTAAACTTCAATCTATGCCTCAATATCTCTCACCACATCTGAAAAACATCGATCTTTCAGCCACAACCCCAATATTAATATCTCCTAAACCTCCCTGGAATAAATTGATAGCAAATTTTAATCTCACGTTAACTAATTATGAAAATCATCAAACCAATCTAAAAAATTCTAAGGTATACCTTTAACGAATTAATTGCTAACAATAGATTCGACCAAGTTCTATACACAAATGCTTCTAAGAGCCCTATAGCTGTTGGATGTGCTGTAACCTCAAACGCAGATCTAATCAAATCTTGCAATCTCCCGCTCTTTTGTTGCATATGTACAGCCAAATTATTCTCTATCCTCCAAGCCGCAAACTCGCTATCTCCAGGATGTAAAAAAGTAGCAATATGTACAGACTCTTTAGCGTCTATTTTTTTTCTTAAAAGTATGTATACGGTACATCCGTTGGTCCAAGCTATCCAAAACTCTTTCGATAGTCTAATCTCACTGGGAGTATCCATAACCATGATCTGGATTCTGTCTCATGTGGGAATCCCTGGTAACGAACTCGCCGACCACTTTGCAAAACAAGTCTCTTCTTCTAATAGAAAAACTGAAGCTCTCTATCTTTGTTGACCATCCTTAGTACTTCTTCATTAGTTTTTCTTGCTGTCCAAGGTATCTTCAGCATCCGTTTATAAATCCACATTTCCAATGCTTCAATTGTCTTCATAGTCGATACTTCCAGCGTCCACACTTTTGTACCATACAGAAATACAGACTAAACATAGCACTTAACCATTATTGGCTTTGTTTTACACTGAGATGATTATTGCAAAGAAATGAGGAGATAGGTACCATACCAACACATTATTAATTGCCTTACCCTTGTAATCACATTGAAATTTTGATCGTTGGATTATTTTGCTACCCAGTATATTATTGTATGAAATATTTTTAAAATATAATAATTTTAATGAGTATTTGGATTTCTGTGTCACTTAATATGTATTTATATTCAGTCATTTGAATAATTACAATTTGTAAAATATTATCTCGTGGCTGACACTATTGTTACCTGCATTTCATTATGATAAAACTAAAACATGAAAATTTTAGTTCTAAGTTATGTAAACACAACATGTTGCTCGGAAAGAATTTGCTTGTGGCATTTTAACTTTTACTACTAAATATCTTACGGGGAATAAACAAAATGACTTCCAACAATTATCTCATCCACTTTTCTTTTCAGTGTACTCTTCTCTAAGTTTGTCTTTATTATTTGACTCTCATTCTGTTTCATAATGCTACGGTCAGATGCCTAAAAGACACAATTTGGAAAAACAAACACCTAAGAGTGGAAACAAAGGCCCAAATAGATGTCAGTTATTAGACCAGTTATGACTTCACGGCCGAAACAAGATCAGATACAAGCAAAATACAAAAACATCTGGAGGCCAACGAAATGAAGATCTTAAGAAGGATTGCTGGAAAAGGACTACAGGACAGGGTAAGAAGTGAGGAAATCAGGCGCATATATGGGGTAGACAATATAAATGCCTGGGTAAAGAACAGAAAAGAAGAGTGGAATCAACACATAAGCAGGATGTCTGAATAAGAGTAGTAATAATAGCCAGGGACAAGTCACAGTTATTTAGAAGAAGTATAGGACGCCCCAGGAAAAGATGGAATGACAATTTAGGGACAGAATGAAAGGCACCGTTGAAGAAAGTCAGGTAGTACTGCCTATATAAAAGAAAAAGACGAAGAAGAAAATTCTGTATTTCCATGTGACAATTCCTCAAAGCATTGTGACCATTTATTTATCTTCCTTTCGGTCTCAACTTAAAACTGATTAGTGTTTTACCATTATCTTTAAAATTATTATTTATTTGCCTCACACCTGTTCCCCATTTCTATTTACTTTTTGTTTTTATTAAAGTTTCGTATTATACTTATACAACTTATAAAACCAATTTTTATATCTTGAATTATGTACATCGCCCAAAAATTTCATTTTTTTGTTATTCACATGTGTTTCTTATTCATTTCATTTCATACAGTGCGGTGGAATAAGTGTTGCCCCCCCCTGTTAACTTGTTTATTTTAAGAATATAAGCAAAACGATCGGATAGGTCGATTTTTAAACTAACCATAGTATATTATAGCATCAACGTTTCGAACTTTACGCGATCCCTCTTCAGGTGACAGCCATAACTTTGATTTTTTTAAATGGGAAAGTACATCATGTGACACCTCATTTAAAAGCTCTTAAAATACTGAGTTCAAAAATGTATAATACTTTAATCCTGTTTGAGAGCGTAGGCGCAAAATTTCGGTCGAATTCTTTCTAAATGCAATATTTTTTTTTGAATCCTGAAAAAACTAATAAATATTTTTGAAAAATTTAAACGCAGAATGAAATATTACAGTATTCTCGATGGCCCAAAGTCCCTGAGAACTCCTATAATGTTTATTTTAATAAGTCACAGTGGTGGAAAAAAGAGAAAATTTAGTGTGATTTTTAATTTCAAATATATCATTCAAAAGAAACTTTTTGTTTAGTCTAAGGGGCTGTCAGCCCTCGGTAATAATCTAATCTTTCATTCTGCGATTAAATTTTTCAAAAATACTTATTAGTTTTCTCAGAATTCGAAAAAAATAAATGCATTTAAAAAGAGTTCGACCGAAATTTTGGGCCTGCAATCTCAAAAAGGATTAAAGTATTATACATTTTTGAAATCAGTATTTTAAAAGCTGTTAAATGAGGTGTCACATTATGTACTTTACCATTTAAAAAAATCAAAGTTATGCCTGTCACCTGAAGAGGGATCGCGTAAAGTTCGAAACGTTGATGCTATGATATACAGTGGAACCCCGATAAGTCGGCCCCCGATAACCCGGAAGTCCGGCTAACCCGGACCGATTTTCATCAGACAAAAATTTAACAAATAAACAATTTAACAATTTTATCAAATAAAAATGTATGTAGGTCAAATAATATTTGAGAGATAATGTGTATTTGTGTAATTTGAACACATATAAGTATGTACAACAGTAAAAATGATTCATGCACACGGCGGCAGGCAGAGCGACCGTCTCAGCTTATCGGAAAGAACAGGCACCTGTCTGTATTCCTTTTCCGTTATTTATGTCAAACTGTCTTAGCATTGTTTAAAATAGACGTGACTATTTAAAAATTCTTTTTTAAAACAATGGCCTTAGTCTGTTCTTAAATAACAACATTGTTTTAATCACTTCCGTTCTGTAATCGTGCTTCAGATTGTGTTTGCCTGATTTTTGTCTACGTAATGGTAACAAAACTGTAATGTTAACAAAACGTAAAAATGTTGTGACAATGGAAAAGGAACTAGAAACATTAGGTAGGATTGATAAAGGCGAATCTTTAAAATAAATTTATTGCAGCATCATAATATGATATTATGATACCATAGGTCTGGATCCCGCGTATGAAAAAAAAGTTGATTAATAGCAAGCTAAAAATTTGTTAATAGCTTAAGGGTGTCTAGTCGGATAAACTTTGATATATGAGAACACTGGAACAGGGGCAGTTTTAATTGTGGAACAGGTAAAAAATCTGGAACGGTCAGAACACGAAAATGGCACATTTGTTTTGTCCGACAGAACAGACATAAACTCTCCGAACAGAGATTAAACTCTCATGCAAAAATCAGACTGCTATTTATCACCTGTCATAATTCCTGTCATTTGACATATTCTACATGTTCCACTCATTAAAACGCCAATTTGGTGATAAATAGCAGTCTGATTTTTGCATGAGAGTTTAATCTCTGTTCGGAGAGTTTAAGTCTGTTCTGTCGGACAAAATACATGTGCCGTTTTCGTGGTCTGACCGTTCCAAATTTTTAGCCTGTTCCACAGTTAAAACTTCCCCTGTTCCAGTGTTCCCATATATTAATGTTTGTCCGACTAGACACCCTTAAGCTAATAACAAATTTTCAGCTTGCTATTTATCAACTTTTTTTTCGTACGCGGGATCCAGACCTACCATATTATGGTGTCGGTACATCTCTACAGTATGACTGAGTTTTTTACCAAGAAATGAACAAAACTCTACACTCTATACAACTATACGTAATTTAGATGTGTACTGTGCATATGTGTTTCATGTTTTTGTAATTATAATGGAGGTTATTTATTAATTTTTACTATATTCTCCGGCTAACCCGGATTTTCGATAACCCGGATCGGCCGCGGTCCCGATTAATCCGGGTTATCGAGGTTCCACTGTACTATGATTAGTTTAAAAATCCACCTGTCCGAGCGTTTTGCTTATATTCTTAAAATAAACAAGTTAACAGGGGGGGAGGGCAACACTTATTCCACCGCACTGTATAATTTGTCTCAGAAATCAGGAGCTATATTTTGTATTGGATGTATTAACAAATATTAATCATACTTTATTAATCTTTAAAAGTATAGAATATACTTTTATTTCATGGTTATTCAGTCTGCATCCAATGCAAGTGTAAAACAAATGTTATTTCGGCGTAATATTGTGTACAACTGGTTAGCCATGATGAGTTTAAAAATGCTTTTGGTCGGTGTGTTCAATGAAACCTGTAGAAATGACCTTGCACTTTACATCTAAATTGTATCCTGTTTCCTGTTAATGAGCTGTATTATAAAGTTATTATTGCTTTTAATACATATTAATATTTTGTAATTAAGAGACGCCAAGTTTTATGCAATTTAACTTAGTTATTTGGTGTACGTATACCAATAAAAATTTTATAGACGATTTTTCTCAATATGTTGTGTACTGGGTGGCTGGAAAGTCCCTTTATAGTTCAGAGAAATAAGGAAAAAAAAATATCCTATTGGTGACACAACCCCCTCCAGGCCGAAACTAAATTTTTTGAGTAGTATGGACATCCATAATAATAACGTATGTTTTTTGCAGCCGATTTTGATGATATACATAGTTATAAACAAATGAAGATCAAAAAACGGTAAATTTTTGCTTTTTTCATCTGCTACCAAAAAGTTAAGCATTTTATACAAATTTGAGAGTAATAAACTCATAAATCGTATAAAAACTTCAACATGGCGTTCGCTGAATATGTCTATCCTTATTGGTTGCTTAGAAAATTGCAAAATAAATCATAAATTTTGAGTTTTTATAAATCTTCATACCTTATGTAAAAATTAACTTAGAACCTTCTTATTACACGGAATGCTGAGACTTCTGGTGTTTAAATTATACCCTAAATTTCAAAGCAATTGGTCAAATAGTTTAAAAGTTATTTAATTTGTTTATCCCAAATTATTTTTTTTTGTAGTTGAAAGACTAATAAGTTTGTACACACTTGAATGAATAAGGGAAAATGAAAATGTAGTATGTCAAAGTGTGTAAATAATTTTATTTCCTTAGCTGAGCGCTTTCGACATAAACGTCATCATCGGAGCTAATGGTCAAATACTAAAAAAGTACCGCTACATAGAGGTGTAAACAAGTGCATCTTAGGAATGTACATTTGATTTTTAAATTTTGAATGCTAACTTAGTCCTCCGTACAACAGCAAACAGCAAAAAAACAGAAAGAAACGGCCACATACACGTTGCACAAAAACATATAAACTTTTATCATGGTCCGGCTGTCGATATCACCCGTCCATCCTTGGCCTAGTAACAACAGCTGACTCTAGTCAAGCTAGACCAAAAGTCAGACAAAAGTAGACAAGTCTAGTCTAGCTGACCATGAAAAAAGTTTATATGTTTTTGTGCAACGTGTATGTGGCCGTTTCTTTCTGTTTTTTTGCTGTTTGCTGTTGTACGGAAGACTAAGTTAGCATTCAAAATTTAAAAATCAAATGTACATTCCTAAGATGCACTTGTTTACACCTCTATGTAGCGGTACTTTTTTAGTATTTGACCATTAGCTCCGATGATGACGTTTATGTCGAAAGCGCTCAGCTAAGGAAATAAAATTATTTACACACTTTGACATACTACATTTTCATTTTCCCTTATTATTTTTTTTTGCAACATTATAAGTCAGAAAATGATGAAAGTACAGTAATACGTTAGATAGTTTATAAAAGAAGAAGATTTACACTATTCATTTAATTTAAAAAAATGACAAAATATAATTCTAAATATTGCAAAATTATTTTGCAAGAACATGTGAATTAAAAAAAGGGGGCTAAATTCGTCCCTAATCTAGGACAATTTTTTTTCTTTCTAAATGTGTATAAAAATGCAGTCCTTCTAAATATGAAAAAATTTTCTACGGGTAACGGTTAAAAAGTTATTCTAATTGTTTATATTTTATAAGTATGCAAAAAATCGACATGTTTTTGCAAAATAATTTTACACTCTTTAGAATTACTTTTTGTCATTTTTAAAAAGTTAATAGTATAATTATTCTTCTTTCATAAACTGTCCGAAGTATTACTGTAACCTCATAATTTTCCGACTTATAGTGTTGCAAAAAAATGAATTTGGGATAAACAAATTAAATAACTTTTAAACTATTTTACCAATTGCTTTGGAATTTAGGGTATGATTTAAGCATCAGAAGTCTCAGCATTCCGTGTAATAAAAAGGATGGTGGCAACCACCCTCATGGTAAAAGCGCCTTTCGGCATTATATAAATTTTGATCCTTGGACTATCCACTACTTATTCTCGATTTCAAGCAAATCGATTCATTCTGTAAAAATTGTGAGATGAAAAGCTTCGGTTCCTGGACTATAGGGGAAAAGGACGCCTCGGGACATACTTTGGAAACCACTTGTATACAACTTTATTAGATTTATAAGGTGTGTACACTGTGTACAGGGTACGTCATATTTAATAACATATTCAATAGCATCCCACATCTAATTTTTACCAGCAAAAACAGAAAACAATCGCTGTATAATTTACACACGAACTCTAGTAGGTACTTCATGAGCTCATGTTTTGTTCGGTCGGTTCGGTATAATTACTATAAATACTTAGTTATATATTTACCTTCAGATAATGGGTAGCATTTTTTGATCGGTACATTCAGTACTGGTATGTCTGTTGTGAAGGTTGGCATATTGTAAAGTGGGTTGGTTCGACGGTAGCAATCTTCAATAGGCAGCCAATTTCTTATTATTTAGACATTTTTGTGGGTGCTTTAGTTATCATTAACTGACGATCATAACATAGTAAGTTTGTCAATTTTATATGAATATGAATGTTTCAGAATAAATTAATATTCTTGACTTTCCGAATACGTATTCTAGATCTTTATTCAACATACGTAATACACAAATACATAATTATTATATACACTGCCGAGCACAAAATCAGGATAACCCTTTAAGTTGAATTTGTTGTAGAAATTATTATTATTTTTTAAATATTTTTGGTTGTAACATAGTTTACTAACGGATTTCTTAAAGAAAACAACGTTTTTGTCCTTCAAAGATTATTAAAAGTAATAAAAATGAAAAATTCTAACTAAGTTATCAATCGAAGTAGCACAGAAAACGACAATAAATATCGTTCCCATACCACCAGATTGACAACAGGTGGAATACTTTCTTTGGTTACAACCTCCCGAGATTTTCAAAAATTATAAATGTTACGGGATGCCGAGGAAATTAAGATGAGAGAATTTTAAATAATTCACACCCCATCTGCTCAGCTCAGCGTGGTAAAAGTTCCAACAAGAAAGATTCCTTAGTACTCAACAAAAGAGTAAATGAATATGGGACTACTGATGAGGAGGAAAAAACCTGCGAAACCGGTATAGACTCTTCCTGCACTCTTCGATTTAACCAGAGTATTATGCAGCTGCTGCATTTTCGTGTTGCAAAGAAATTGAAAATGTTTATACATTTTAATTCATTTACTCTTTTGTTGAGTACTAAGGAATTTTTCTTGTTGGAACTTTTACCACGCTGAGCAGATGGGTTGTGAATTATTTAAAATTCTATCATCTTAATTTCCTCGGCATCCTGTATGATTTATAATTTTTGAAAATCTCGGGAGGTTGTAACCAAAGAAAGTATTCCACCTGTTGTCAATCTGGTGGTATGGGAACGATATTTATTGTCGTTTTCTGTGCTACTTCGATTGATAACTTAATTTGTTTTTCGGTAGATGGCTCTAGTACATCCGTGACATTTCCTTCTTTTCAATTCGGAAAGGCCCAAAGTGTGATGCCTGGGGAAATCGGAGAGAAGAGAATATGGGACTACTGATAAGGAGGAAAAACCTCCGAAACCGGTATAGACTCTTCCTGCACTCTCCGATTTAACCAGAGTATTATGCAGCTGCTGAATCGTGTTGCAAAGAAATTGAAAATGTTTATACATTTTGAAAAATTCTATATTACTACTACTCTCGATTTACAGAATTCTCCGATGTCTTCTGACTCCTAACCGCCATTCTTCTCTGTTTAACCATAGACCTGGAGGGATTTCTCTTTCCTCTAGTTCTTTTTCAATTCCCTCTCTACGGCTTCATCTCGGCCGTCCTCTTTTCCTTCTACCTTGTGGTGTCCACGCCAAAATATGTTTAGGGATTCTGTCATCTGGCATTCTCTGTACATGGCCGTACCATATTAGTTGTTTTGTTTTTATGTCATCAAGTTTTGTATGTGTGACTCCCACCATTTCTCGTACCTATTCTCTTATTTGGTATCCGATCTTTTGTTGATTTGCCTTGTCCAGAAGTCCATTTCTGTTACTAGTTACATTTTTTCTGTTCTTTGTTTCAGTGGCCAAACTTCACTGCCATATGTGATTACACTTTTAAGTATGGTATTGTATATAAGCTGTTTGTTCGCTTTAGATATTGTTAGGTCCCACCGAATGCCATTCATAATGAAAATGGCTTTCCTACCCTGTATATTTCTGTCTTTTAGAGCAGCATCGAGTGTTCCATCTTCAGTTATCTTCATGTCCAGATACTTGTATTCTTCACAATGTTTAAGTTCTACCCCATCATCTAATGTAATGGACTGCTTTGTTCCTCCAGTACACATGACTTCAGTTTTCTTAATGTTGACTTCGAGATCCCATTTGTTATATTCTTCCATTAGCTTCCGCGTCATGGTCCTGAGCAATCGTAATTTGGTCATCAGCGAAACATAAATTATATAGTGTTCTATGTCATTGAAAGGGATTTCCATGCCATTACATTTTCTTTTCCACAGCTTGAGTGCTTGTTCCATATAAATTTTGAAAAGAGTAGCCGAAATACAGCAATCCTGCTTTAATCCTTTCGTGACCTTAAATCCCTCAGATATCCTTGCTCCAGTTTTAATTTTTGCAGTGGTTCCATTATCCGGACTTTGGACTTTTTTGATAAGACCATGTTTAAGTTGGTTTGCTGTAGGGTTGACCATAATGTGCTATTCAACTCAATTGACAATATTCTATTTTGTTATGTAAAATTTGGAAATGGGACAATTTTAATTTGACGTACTTTTTGTTGAATCAAAAAAAATTTTAAGAACTAAATAGCGAGTATTCCCTCCTCTAGCAGTGATAACAGCGTGCAAACGATGAGGCATGCTGTGTATCAGATTTTTGATCACATTCTGCTGAGGCTTATTCAATTCCTGCACCGATATGCCGCGAAGCCTTTTCGAATTGCTGAGGACCGGCACAAGACTCCGTAAACATCTCTTCATCTCATCCCAAATATGATCCATGGGACTGATATATGGACTACAAGCAAGCCAAACAAATTGCCTAATTTGAACCTCGTTAAGATACTCAGCAGCTATCCGACCAGTATGGAGCCGTATGCAATATCATGCACAAATGTTCCGTCGTCTCCAATAATAACCATAAACGGTAAAACATGGTCTTCTAGAACCTGTGTCAGGTACCTATGCGCAGTCTATATATCCATATTCAATATCTAATTCTCCATAAAGACATAACTCAGTGCGAGGACACAGTATATAGAGGTTCGTGGCGAGGATCAAGTGATATGCCTGCTCATGAAACAACTCACTCCCCACCAAATGGAAGTCTGCAACACATCCTTGAGCATTTCTCTCGCCTGGACATCAACATACTCTTGTACGTTTTTTTGAGCTGGTAAGACAGAATCCCGATTCATCGGAAAACAATAGACTACTCCAATCCTGTTCTGTGCAAGCCAAGTGTTTTCGTGCAAAATTTAATCAGAATGAAGTCACCTCCTAACTGTACATTCACTTACGTTTATATTCCTCACTTCTTGCAGATTGTTCATTGTCATAAACCTTGTCTGTTCCATTATTAGTAGGACCGGTTTCTGTAAATCTGGCAGGCTGGTGCCAAGAATGATAACGCTGTATATGAGGGCTGTTTTCCGGCGCTTACGTCGAGTATTACCTGTTTTCCTTAGTAAGTTGAAAGGCGGCGTTAGGGTGTGATCAGGTAAAACAGTTAAAACACGACGTAACCGCTGGCAAACCGCCCTCACATGTACGAGCTGTTAGATATGCCGTTTTAGATATGCCGTTGATCGGCATATCTAACTGAATAGGCTATTATTCCTGTGCTATTACCTTTAAGAGCCTCTGCGAAGATGGCTGCCTTGTACAGATTAAAGAGCAGTGGTGACAATACATCATTAACGTGCATATTTTTTTATGAGTATCTCCTCCGATATGTTGCTCTTGATGCTTACGCGCATACCCAGTTTATACTTCTGGTTTCTTATACCTATAATACACCAGTTGGCCTAAAATTTATAGTCGGCGCGTCAATACAATAATTCAGGACCTTAGAAGTAAAGGGGTATAAGTGAAATTTATGTAAATATTGAAATAACTGCACCACGGAACTGGAAATATTTCATTCTATTTGGTGGTAAAGAGATCTAAGCGATAAGTCTAACAGGTGCTGCTTTCTAGCGCCAAGTTACTTAATCTCCAAGCCAACTATAGAGAAGAGATACAAGCGCTTGTACCCCTGTTACACTGTGTCAGACCGTTAGTCATAGATAAGGTATATATAAGTAGAGTAGATAGGCAACTCTTTAATACGTAAAATTGCAATGTATACAGCGCCCTCTGTCCGGTTTAGTCATGAACTAAATGGACAATAGCGGGAATTTTAAACGTTCAAATAAGCTTTGTTGCTAATTATTGTAGTAAAACATGATTCTATAACATAATGCAAATTTAAAAATAATCGACAATTGTTTCTTACATTAGCGATTATTTTTTGTAATTTGCATTACATTATGGAGTCTTTTACTGCAATTATAAATATAGTTCATACAATAGGAAAGGTAGAAAAACAAAATTCAAAAATTAAAATATTTATTTAAAAAATTAACGGCACAATTTACAGGAAAGTACCAAAATTAAAGCTCATAATAAAATTAAAATATTTCCAGTATCTTTTTGTAACATTGCCGAGTTTATACACACATCAATCCTGACATTAAGGCAGCACCGAAATTAACACAAAATTTTTAAATTACATGGATGCAAAGTAACCCAAAAGAATATTCCTTACTTCTCAGTCCTGTTTGGTACACAGCATTTAAACACCATTGATTCAAAAATTTGCACACAAACTGAATATTTTACTTTATAGTAAGAGAACAAAAGTCTTTCTTATATATAGCTAATCTATAAGTAAAAAGTAAAAAAATAATTTAATAAAATAAATCCAAACACGTATGTAAACAAACAACGATGTCCGATGTCATCAGATGCCATTGACAAGACAAAATAAAATGACATTTCTTCACAGCGTTGCCACATTTTATTTAGAAAATCTGCTGTAAGTCTGTAAGTTTAGCTAAAATCTACTAAATCAAAAACTAAAATATACTATAAAACTTTATTAACATATTTGTATATAATTTAGGACTTTTTATAATAAAAACAACAGCTGAGTAACTAGAAATTAATATAATATTATGAATATTTGTAAAAAAACCAAACTTTTTTAGATTTTAACTGGGAAAAAAACTATACGTAATTTTTATCAGTTTTATATTTAATATTTGTATATAATATTTTGTCATCCACTGATTTCTGCATGTCGGGATCAAATTCTTCACACAATTCTTTCGCATTTTACATTGGAAATACGTAAACACAACAATTTTTGTTTTGCAAAGTTACATATGCTTAGATATTTTAGTTTTCCATCGTTAGCTTCTAATAGGCTCACCGAATGCCATAACTCTTCAATAACACCTGATATACTGCTTGCACTGCTACTTGAAATCTGCAAGTTTGTTGAAACTGCATCAGAATCCAGTTTCATTTCTCTAATTCATCATATACGTCCTGAATTTTATTTTCGGTAGTGACATTGGGAAATTGTAACAAAATGTCTGAAAACTGAAAACTAATTTAGAAATGGGGTAAATACTATAAAAAGCAAATTTTATTTCAGTCATAACAAAATGTTGAAATATACCAAAAATTTACTAAAAAATATTGCCTCTATATTAGAATTTTTTAAACAATATCAAAAATCTACCAAAAAAGTAGAAATCTACTAAATGTGGCAACGCTGTTGCAGTTTCTGCGATGCGATGACATGCGCATTTGGAAAAGTCTTTAGTGGCGCCAACTTTCCAGTTTAGTCAGGAATTAAAGAGAATGAACCGTAATTGCCATTAAGGATAACAGTGCATGCCGTTAGTTGAGTTTGTTATCATTTTGGATATGTAGTGTCGGTAATGGTATAGCTCCTTTAAAGCAATATTACTTAGTTGTTAAAGTAATATTTTATTGTAAACTGCAGTGTTCTACGTTTTCTTTATGTGGCACGAAGGTTAGGCGCCAAATGGATGTCAGGAAATATCACATTGTCTCATAAGCCTTCCCCCATCTGTGAAACACACAATCCGATCAATCCGACACATAAAGTCGCATTTAGTGACAACTGTGGAGGCCAGAAAAAGTCATCTAACGGTCAAATTTTGGCTCTACATTGTTAGAAATAATAATATTCAAACAGTAGATCATCGCTTTTTTTATAAGTGGCCACTCTAACACTTTGGTTTGGTAGAACTAGAAAAGAAAAGAATAAAAAAAGACCTGTATGTACCTTAACATTGGATGGAGCTGGTAACTTCTACAAGTAGAAAGTTCTTTACAGTGCAGATGAAAAATGAAGATTTTTTAGACTTTTAAATACTTGCACCATACTTCAAGAAGAGCCTAAGTGGAATACAAAGTATGCAATGGTTACATTTTCAACAGGACAAACTTTTAACCCTGTTTTACAAGAATATAGCTGGAGGTAGCATAGATTAGTTTAGTGAGCTATCTATGAAGCCCACTCGAGCTGACAAAAATTCTGCCCTTCTGCCAGATCTCTTGCCAGTACTGATTGGCAGAAGGCCGCTCATTAAGTATACTACTAAAGTACTATATTAACTACGTACCTCCAATTTACCATGAGTTTTTCACAAATCTGCGACATGATGATCAACAAGCAAGAGATCTAGCGAACTCAGAAGAAGCAGAAGTCGAAAATGACAATATGGATCACCATTGGGACACTGATGTCGGGGAATCATATGAATTATGTATCAGTGTTATGGTAAAGAATAAATTTCTACAAAAACTTAAAAATCTTCTTAGCTATTTTACCTTTATGATGCATTTCTCAGAAGTAAAGGGGTACAAGTGCTACTTAGCAACCTAAAAATAGCTCCAAAATTAGTAAAGTTAATAAAAGTATGATTTTTGGTTACAACTAAGAATAATAATGCATACAGCTACTCAACCGGAGAAGAAAAACTAGCATTAAAAAATCATAGCAATTACAGTAAAGGCTCAACTTTGAACTGTGTTTACTCAAAATTTACTTTTTGTCACATACCCGTTTACTTCCAGGGTCCTCAATGATTCATCAAAGCTAGATACCATTTATAATAGATAAACCAGTATAAAGCATCACTCATTTATCTCGTTTGAAAAAAAAATAAATCACACTAATTGGAAGAAATCGAATATTAATTCGGAATTTTCAGAGACCACACAATACCATTCACATGCTAAAAAATCAGGATTTCTCTTAGCATAAACGACAAAAATGTGCATGTTGTTCTCATGAATTATTAATTAGGGTATTAGTTATTCATATGTCGAACAATTAAGTAAGATAATATCGGCCAGTGAATGTTAATATACATGGATAGAACAAAATGCTCTACTTATTATAAATGGTGTACTTATAAGTAGTGTGACGAATGATTAATACATTGGCCAACTGGTTTTTACAAACTGGTGACTGGCGTGGGTGAAAATATATTTCTGTCTTCTTCTGATTCTTCTTCTTCTTAGCCTTCTATCGTCCATTTTTGGGCATAGGCCTTTCTCAACGCCACTCCTGCATAGAAGACCGCAGAAACATAATTTTGCATTCAAATATTTAAGTGTAGTTTCCTGGCTTTTAAAAACGACTATCGAAGGCCACTTTATAGTCTTAAGGGAACATCCATAAACTACGTCGTTAAAAAGGGGGAGAGGGGACTTTCCTTGTTACGACGGTATACGACTAGGGGGAGGGGACCATGAGTGCACATCCGACGTCGTTTGATGTTCACGAATATTAAAAAATACCCTATTTTAGAATTAAAAAGTTTAGTTTATACATATTACCTTTATCGTATACTTTTCATTTCGTTTTTAACACTCGCAGCCTTGATAATACTGCCAGCAGTTTTGTACAGAATCACAAACAATAAAACATTGTTCTATGTCTTTAAACAAATAACGTCTATACAGAACAACGTCTGGAAGAAATAAATATTAAACTGTTCATTTATTTATTGAATACTCTGTGTGAAACAATTCTGCAAGAATAAATAGAAATAAAATATTCTATTATTCTATTCTATTTAGTTAGTACATTGTATTTATACTTAATAAAAGGAATGGCATTGAAATCAAAACAAGATAAGTATCAAGATTTATATGATGCAGTTAAGAGAGTATAGGGACTCCGATAAAAGTGTTGTCTTTTGTTCCAAAAAAGCTAATTAGTTGTACAGTGAATTGAGAGAAAAAAAGTACGAGGATGTTAATGAGCTACATAGTAATACTGATTTGGATACATTCGTAAATAAACTTTGAGAGCTAACTTTAAAAAATCCAGAAATAATATGAATTTTAAAAAAATCACTAAAAAGGGGGGTCATGAGTTGCAATTGCGACGTCGGTATAAAGGGGGGGGTCAACTGTAAACGACGCTTTACGACGGAAGGGGGAAGGGTATTAAAAACTCCAAAATGTTTACGACGTAGTTTATGGATGTTGCCTAAGTGGTCGCGGACTGCAGGTACGCCAGTAATCAGTTTGCCTATATCTCCAGGTCTATTTTATAATCCTGGTTTTATTGAGGTGATGAGTTGTGGATAAGTGTTTCGTTATTGAAATATACATAATTATATTTTACATATGGGGCTTTTCTAAAACTTAAAATGTTAGTGTGACGATACTCGACATATGAATAATAAACTGACGTTCGATAGAATTAATTAGGAGTCGCATTTATTTCTCATGACTACGGTCAACGCACATAGCCGTTGAACATGATAGGGATTCGTCGATTTCGCTCAACACGCCAAATCGACGGGGTTCGGAAGGTTTCGTAATACGTTCAGTGCACCTATTCCTGGTTAGTTATTCTCCGTTCAGCACACAGAGAATGCCCTAATGAATTTCTGTTCGGTCTTTTATACTGTCAGAAACGGTATAAAACGTGTTTTGTTTAATACGTAGGCGTACTTTATACGATGAGAGTATATTATCGTCTCAATCTACGAGTGCATTTATGCCAATTAGTAATGAGTTTACGTGTACTCTTTAGAACAGACTTCCAGAAAAAAAGTTTCCAACCTTCAAATTTAATTTATGTTTTAAAAAACAATATTTTAGTAAGAAAACGTTTATTATTAAATTAATCACTCTTTTATAAACAGTTTAAATGATCTTCGTTACATAATATCCTTTTCACTCAGAGTATTATTTAAAACTATGTTTTTTTTGTGTAGAAATTAGCATTTTATATTTAAATATTGCTAACAATATCAACAACATAGTCTTATAAACCCACGATAAAATGTAAGTCATTTCGGTTATAAAATAGCTGCATAAAGGACTAACATATTTGAGATGATATAATCTAAATTCACAATAAAGATGCAGTAGAAGTAACCAAACCAAGACACATTAACTGTTACAGGGAACACTCCTGAATCATAATTTACAATGTATCTACATTGTAAATCCCAAATAATGATTTACAAAGCTTATACATTGTAAATCATGATTCAGGTGTGCTCCTTGTAGCAGTTAATGTGTCTTGGTTTGTTTACTTCTACTGCATGTTGATTTTGAATTTAAATTAAATGTAATCAAAATATAGTTATTTTCGCGAAATTCAATAAGCAGTCGAGTGCGGACAAGAGACTTTCCGCAAGAGTTAGGAACAATATTTTTTCTACGAGCCTTTAAAAAATGATCAAATCTTAATCAATTACTTGAATTAAAAATAACGCTAATAAAGCACAATATGTATGTAAATTCATTGCGGAAAAGTAAAACTTTTCAAACTAAAACGCGTGCGGAAAAGAAGACTTTTTTGCACGCTCGTAGAAAAAAAATTGTTTTATTTTTTCTTTGCATGGTTGCTACGGATTCACAACACACTGCATACAGGGTGAACTACAGAAAAATTAAGATTATCTCATATTTTTTAAATAAAACGCTATATACAGGGTGTAACGAAAATACAGGTCATAAATTAAATCACATATTCTGAGACCAAAAATAGTTCGAATGAACCTAATTTACTTTAGTACAAATATGCACATAAAAAAAGTTACAGCCCTTTGAAGTTACAAAATGAAAATCGATTTTTTCGAATATATCGAAAACTATTAGAGATTTTTTATTGAAAATGGACATGTGGTATTCTTATGACAGGAACATCTTAAAAAAGAATTATAGTGAAATTTGTGCACCCCATAAAAATTTTATGGGGGTTTTGTTCCCTTAAACCCCCCCAAACTTTTGTGTACGTTCCAATTAAATTATTATTGTGGTACCGTTAGTTAAATTCAATATTTCTAAATCTTTTTTGCCTCTTAGTATTTTTCCGATAAGGCAGTTTTTATCAAGTTGCGGCTTCTTTTTTAATATGTTTACATAAAAATTTTATGGGGGTTTTGTTCCTTTAAACCCCCCAAATGTTTGTGTATGTTAAATTTAAACTTTTACTGCGGTACCATTAGTTAAACACAGTGTTTTTAAAACTTTTTTGCCTCTTTGTATTTTTTCGAGAAGGCACTTTTTATCGATATATTAGTTCTTTTTTAATATGGTTCAAAATATACCTAAAAATGTAAATCATCAATAAATTTTCATATTATTACCAAGTCTCCATAATCGTACTTAACCATATACAAATATGTGGTGGATTTGACAAATATTCAAAATATCTCGATAGAAACTAACTTTTCGAAAAGTACTGAGTGGCAAAAAAGTTTTTAAAATATTGTGTTTAACTAATGGTACTACAATTATAATTAAATTGGAACGTACACAAAAGTTTGGGGGGGGGGGTTTAAAGGAACAAAACCCCCATAAAATTTTTATGAGGTGTCCAAATTTCACTATAATTTTTTCTTAAGATACTACTACGATAAGAATGCCACATGTTTATTTTCAATAAAAGATCTCTAATAGTTTTCGTTATATTGGAAAAAAATCAATTTTCATTTTGTAACTTCAAAGGGCTGTAACTTTTTTTATGTGCACATTTGTACTAAGGTAAGTTAGGTTCAATCGAACTATTTTTGGTCCCAGAATATGTGATTAAATTTATGACCTGTATTTTTGTTACACCCTGTATTATTTTGTTAAAAAATTTCATTTGTGATAATTTCATTTTTATGAAGTATTCCTCATTGCTGCACTCATTACTTTTCGAGATATTATTAGTTTTCTTGCCTCGAAAGACGGTTTAATTATTCATATTTATCATCTGTTTTCTTTACAAATTCCTAATGTCCGTCCCACCTTGACTTTACAGTATATGGAACATAGGCAATGCTTATGAGAGGCTTATGAGAGTTTTTAGCGCGATGATGCCGATTTTATTAAAAAGAATTTTTTATTCGAACATTAAAGAGATTAAATTAAAACTGTTTTAGAAAGCAATCTACAATTTTAGGATTTATATGCGTAATAATTATAGTACAGGGTGTCTGCGTAACTTGGAACCATATGGGAAACTTTTTTAATATCAATTTTACGAAAAAAAGTCATTCTTTATAAAGTGCTCTGCATATTCTATAACCTAAGATGCAATCATCAGATATCAAATCTTGTCCACAGTATACGAGGTATGTCAAAAAATATGAATTTCACTCAGGAGCAAACTACATTTATATTTCAAAATATCAAAAAAATTTATTATGAAAAGATATTTTTAACTAAAAACCATATTCAAATATGCAACAACAGCCTTTTGCTTGAAAAAAAAAATTCTGAAATTTTCCTAAATTACCGATTCCAAACATCATTTTTATTTATTAGATATGTAATAACTCTTTTATTAATAATTTTAGGAAAAAAAGTTATTCTTCATAAAAATTTGTGCATGATCTAAACCTCAAGATGCAACCATCAGTTATCCAAGTTTGTTAATTTTATACGAGGTGTGTCGAATAATATGAATTTAGAAAGAATTCTAGAATTCATATTATTTGACACACCTCGTATAAAATTAACAAGCTTGGATAAATGATGGTTGCATCTTGAGGTTTAGACCATGCACAGATTTTTATGAAGAATAACTTTTTTTCCTAAAATTATTAATAAAAGAGTTATTACATGTCTAATAAATAAAAATGATGTTTGGAATCGGTAATTTAGGAAAATTTCAGAAATTTTTTTTTAAGTAGAAGGCTGTTATTGTGTATTTGAATATGGTTTTAAATTACAAATAACTTTTCATAATAAAATTTTTTGATATTTTGAAATATAAAGGTAGTTTGCTCTTGAGCGAAATTCATATTTTTTGACATACCCCGTATACTGTTGACAAAATTTGATATCTGATGATTGTATCTTAGGATTTAGACTATGCAGAGCACTTTATAAAAAATGACTTTTTTTCGTAAAATTGATATTAAAAAAGTTTCCCATATGGTTCCAAGTTACGCAGACACCCTGTATATTAAATAAACTTAAACGCATACGAATCCTAAAATTGCAGATTGTCTTTCTAAAACCGTTTTAATTTAATCTCTCTAATGTTCGATTACAAATTATTTTTTATAAAATCGGCATCACCGCGCTAAAAACTCTCATAAGGACTGCATTTCCTATGTTCTCTATACTATAAAGTCAAGGTGGGACTGACTATAGTAGATTCAGTAGAGCGTCGATAATCCGAACTAATTGGTACAGGGGTAGTTCGGATTATCAAATTGTTCGGATTATCGAACATATGTTCAAAATACATACAAAGCTCATAAACATAGTACATATGTACATATGCACATACGTTTTAGTTACAAGGAATAAAACACCTGCATAATAAACAAATATATTGTATGTATTTCTGCATAAACAAAACAAAAATCCGCGGTCATATTTTACCCATATTGTCATATTTAACAAAACAATTCGGTCCGCGATCATATTTTTTAATTTTATAATTTTTTCGCGTTCGGATTAGCGATCGTTCGGATTACCAGGGTTCGGATCATCGACGCTCTACTGTACTATCTTTTCTGGCTGCCTACCTTCTTAAGTATTTCAATATTTCAATTTGTTAGTTTGTTTTATTCAAAAGAAAAATATATAAATATTATTAAAAAAGGAACATTAGTTCTTTATGCAACAAATTAACCTTACAAAGAAACGACTAAAGAAATAAATTTAAATACTTTGCAACTAGAGATAAAATATATTTATAGTTTTCTGATGTTAACAAATTGCTATTACTATTTTTTCGATAATATATTTATTATAGTTTGTCTTGCTAATACAAAATCATCTACAAATGTGTATTCTATTTTTAGTTTTACATTATATACAAATTGCATTTTACCCATCAAACGTACAGATATTTCAAATAACGTAACAGATTATTATTTCATCAAACATTAAATATTAAAATATTTAATGAATCATAGGTAAGTACAGAAAACTCTAAACAAGTAATAACAAAAAATTTCTATTAGAATAATGATTTGTACTCTTTTTAAAAGAACTTTACGCTCCTTTTTTTTTCCTGATTTTCTGTCTTACGTTCTGCAGTATCCATGCTCATATTTTCAACATTACCAATATCCCTGTAATGTTACTGATACCTAAATTGATGTATACCTACATTAAACAAATACTTTTGTTTCTTCTGATCTTGTTGTAGATCTGTCGATCTGTTAATTCCGACGTTGAAGTATTTCTTGAGAGGAACACTGCCAGCTATTGCTGCTGGTTTTCCTTCTAGCGCAATTCTTGTTAGTCTGTGCTTCTCCATTCTTTTTACATGACTGAACCATTCTCTTCGTCTTTGCTTGTCCCATCTGACTACATCTTGCACGCCACATTGTTCCCTGATGATGTTAGTTCGTATTCTATCTCTTTTGGTCTTCCCTGCTATTGCTCTAGTGTCTTCATTTCAGCTGTTCGTAGCATGCTTTTGGTTTTATTGGTGTCTTCTCTTGATTCAATGTCACAGGTCATAACAGGTCTGATGCAAGTTTTATAAATTCTAACTTTGCTGTCCATTCTCATATATGGGTTATTCCAGACCACATATCTCAAACATCCGGACAAGACAGCGGCCTTATTAATTTGTCCTCTGAGGTCTCTGGCTGGGTCATGATAACTTGATAACTCTACACCAAGATATTTGAACTGGTTTAGCTGTTATATGGGTTTCCCCTCTACCATCTAATTGGGTCTTTCGCAATGGTAATGCATTTTGATTTCTGTGTGCATATGTTCATGTTGAGTTCTTAACAATCCTTATATCATTACATCAACATTTATGAGCCTGCCCTACAATGTATTTTTTAATAAATATGAGTTTTTTTTAATTTTTTTTAACATTTTTTTAATGCTTGAGAGAAATATCTGTACTTTTAATTGTATCATTTTTTTTAAACAAGGCACAATCAATAACACGTAGTAGACATTTTTTGAAACAATAACGTTATCGATATGCTTTTATATGTTTACAAAATTTACGTTATTTACAAAGACAATCAATTTGATCATTTAATTTTTAAAGCAACGATCTTGATTTAATATTTTTTATTAATGAGTATTACTTAAATAGCATCTAGCAATACAAGTTATGAATTTGAAAAGTTAAGTATTACCGTTTTTATATATGTTACAAAAACCAGAATACAGAACTTTAAGTAAAATTTAGAAAGTTTGCACAAAAAGTGAGAAAAATATGTGTCATAAAAATAGAAGTTTTATACACAAAAACTGAATCGACTGAATTTTATTTGACTAATAACTATTGAATGATTTATTTGTTGTTGGTGAAACCTAAAAGAAGTAAATAAATTCAAGATACGCCAGTTAATGAGAGCAAGAACAGGATATCACCTCCTAATTCTATCCTACTGCATGGATTTTAATGAAAATTGCGGAATATCCTCTACTTACCTCCTAATTCAAAGTCTACACTATGCCGGTGTGTGCTTTCATCTTGGGGGTGGTTCCCACCCCTTCTCGGGGGTGGAACATTTTTTGGTGAAAATAACCACGGAAGTGGCTAGAGAACCTAATTCTAAGCAAACACTGTTCTATATTTTTTTAAACTCAATATTGTTTGAGTTATTCTTGGTTGAAAATTGGCGATTTTCATTGAAACATACCCTTAAAAACTATGCATCTAACTAACAAAACTATATAAAACATTTTTGTAGCTTATAATAAAACAAAGAATTCGTTTCTTCCTAAATCTTCTAGTTATAATACAAAAAGAGATATGGTAGGTGAAAACAGTTTGTTTTTGGTGCTTTGGTGAAATCGATGTATTCAACTTGAAATATCAGAGAAACGGTCGATGTTAGGTGTATAACGCCACCAATACCTTTTGTAATGCTTGAAAAGACCTTTAAAATGAGCAATATTAAATGTCGATTACTTTCAAACTAAGCGAGATAGGCTGTAAAAAATGATGACTAATACATTTTAAGAAAAAATAAGAAGTATATTTAACCCCTCATTCACCAGAATTTTAAATGCATAATTTTCCTTCTGCAATACCTTTTGTTATAGTCTAATTTCTATGTTGAAAAAGTTAGACGGGTTTAAAATGAATGGTTTTTGAAAAATATATAAGATCAAATTATAGAGCGCATTTTTAAGTTTTCTTAATAATCTTCCTTTTTCTCGATGTAACTTGCTCTCCATACTTCCCCAGGAATATCATCAGGAAAAGCGGTAAGACCAGATGATATTCCTGGGGAAGTATGGAGAGCATTGGGAGAGACAGGAACAAGGTGGCTAGCAGGTCTATTTAATAGAATTATGGAAGTCGGACAAATGCCAGACGAATAGAGAAGCAGTATACTGGTACCTGTTTACAAAAACAAGGGAGATATACAACAATGTACAAACTACAGGGCTATAAAACTGCTTAGCCACACCATGAAAATATGGGAAAGAGTAATTGACAGACGGATACGTGAAGAGACCGAAATATCCGAGAATCAATTTGGCTTTATGCAGGGTAGATCAACAACAGATGCAATTTTCATTATAAGACAGTTGATGGAAAAATACAGGAGTAAAGAAACAAACGCTCATATGGTATTCATTGATCTTGAGAAAGCATATGATAGAGTTCCTCGAGAGAATCTGTGGTGGGCACTCAATAAGAAAGGAGTCCCTGGTGAATATGTAAAGATTGTGAGGGATATGTATGAGGGAGTAACGACTAGTGTTAGGACAGGTGTGGGAGAGACTGATAAATTTCATGTAAAAGTAGGATTGCACCAAAGCTCTGTGCTTAGTCCGTATTTATTCTCATTAGTTTTGGACCAGATAACAGCGAAACTACAGGGTAACATTCCATGGTGCTTAATGTATGCTGATGATGTCGTGTTAGTAGGAAATAGTGAAAGAGACTTAGAACAAAAACTGGAACAGTGGAGAAAAGCTCTGGAGGAAAAAGGTTTAAAACTTAGTAGGACAAAAACAGAGTATTTGGAATGTTCATTTAAAGATGGAGCTACTACAAATAAAATGGTATCTTTGGATGGTGAAATGATTGTGAAAAGCAATAGTTTAAAGTACCTAGGATCGGTATTACAGAGTAATGGAGAAATAGATGGAGATGCATGCAGTGGAATTAGGGCTGGATGGATGAAGTGGAAAGAAGCGAGTGGTGTGTTGTGTGACAGAAAAATTCCAATGAAGCTGAAGGGAAAATTCTATAAAACAGCCATAAGACCGGCTATGATGTACGGAACTGAATGTTGGGTAGTGAAAAAGAAAGAGGAACAACGAATGCATGTGGCGGAAATGAGAATGCTTAGATGGATGAGTGGAGTGACAAAGAAGGATAAAATTAGAAATGAGTATATTAGGGCAAGTCTAGGTGTGGCACCAATTGATGCCAAAATGAGAGAGCATAGGTTAAGATGGTTTGGTCATGTTCAACGTCGAGACGTTAATCACCCAATACGAAGAATAGCTGAAGTGCAGATTCCTGGAAGGAGTAGGAGAGGAAGACCAAAGAAGACCTGGGGGGAGGCGATAAGGCAGGATATGTTGGTAAAGGGGATTAACATTGATATGACCCAAGATAGAATTGTGTGGAGAAATGCAATTAGGGAAGCCGACCCCGCATAGGGATAAGGCAAAGAGAATGATGATTTCTCGATGTAACTTGAAAATGAAAAGAGATACAGTAACGAAAAGTAAAAACAAAATTTTTATCTAAAAAAACCCTACATTTTTGTACGGTACCTTCTTCTAGTATCTTATCATTTTCGAGTTACGTGGAGAAAATGAAAGATTTTTAAGAAAATTTAAAAATGATCTTATTTTTTTCAAAAATCATTTATTTTAAACCCGTCCAACATTATGGACATAGAAATAACACTATAATCAAAGATATTGTAGAAGGAAAACGATACATTTAAATTCTGATGGATGAAGGGTTAAAATATACTTGTTATTTTTTCTTAAAATACATTAGTCATAAATTTTTTTGCATCATATCTCGCTTAGTTTGAATGTAATCGACATTTTTGCTCATTTTAAAGGTCTTTTCAAGCACTACAAAAGGTATTGGTAGCATTATACGCCTAAAATCGACCGCTTCTCTGTTATTTGAACCGATCTGAAGTTAAATACACCGATTTGAGCATGCACCAAGAAAACAAACTCGTTTCACCTACCAGAACTCTTTGTTATGATAACTAGAAGATTTATGAAGGAACCAATCTCTTTGTTTTTTTTTATAAGCTATAAAAATGTTTTATATATTTTTTTAGTTACATGCACAGTTTTTAGGGTATTCGCAAAAGACGGTCCGAAAAGGTGTCATTTTTCAATGAAAATGGCCAATTTTCAACCACGAATAACTCAAACACTATTGAGTTTTCAAAAAAAATGTAGCACAGTTTTTGCTTAGAATTAGGTTTGATCAAAAAATTTCCACCCCTTGAAGCGGTGCGAACCGCCCCCATGAGAAAAGCGCTATAGTATATAGGGTGGACTTTGTTTCTTGAGCTGTTCCCTACTTACTGTGAAATATCAAGGAAATCAGTCTACTAGGATGGAATTCGGAGTCAAATACCCTCATTGACTGCCCTAAGAGACTAAAAAGAATTGCTTTCAGCTTCTAATTATTATACATATACAATATCATATTATTTGTTTATACTATTCTATAATACATGGTTAACATTTAACAAAGTTTCTAGAGCTAATCAATTCCGATTTACAAATCTCATTTTATTAATGAGTAATAACGATATAAAATAAGTAAAAAATAGCAAAAAAGATAGTGCCCCTATTGTTTACATTTAAATAATTACCTGTTGACATTTTAGGTTCTGTTAATACAAATTTTGTACCCTCTAAAGCTCTTGGCACTTGTATGTTGTATTTTTGAGTTAGGTTGTAGTTTCTCTTTTTAATAACTAAATGTAAATTCACCTTTTCTAATACTATTCATCTTAATATTGAAGATTATGATTTTGTTTTGATTCAATTCGAGCCTCTTGCCATCTCCTGCCACGTGTTTCTAGGTTTACCCGTTATCAAAGAGGCTTTACAAAAGACTGAGTTGAACCAAAACGCACAGACTCGTTGGTAAATATATTTAAATATTCTGCCAACGTATGCCTTTGGCGACCTGAAAATTCTGTTTGAAGATTCTGTTACGAGATCATATCGTCGCTGATTTGCAAAAAGGGGCCAAGTAACATTTTTATATTTTTACTAACTGGAACTTAGTTCCTTTTTACAAAACCAGTTTAAAAAAAATATGTTACTTGGCACCGAAAAATTATGAGACTATCTCAACAACAATAAGTAATTCACTTGACCCCTTTTTACAGAATAGGTAGAACCTTCGTACGTATGATTTTTGCACATAACTCCTCTTTTGAATAAAATGTCACTTGGCACCTTTTTGCAAATCAGCGACGATATATAACATACTAAAAACTATTATTTAAAGCCCTTTCGTGTTCTGCTATACGTTTGTTAATAAAGGTTCTGCCAGTTTCACCAAGGTAAATTTTTGAACAGTCACCGCATACAAGTTTCTATACAACACTGTGTTTTTCTTTTGGCTTTTGTTGTTCTTAATATACTGGAAACGAATAGAACTCGAATTGAGTGTCTCTTGTTGTAATGTTACAAATTTTAACTCAGCTTTTGCTAAATACTATTTTGTTCAATGGTAATACTTATGAAATAGGCTAAAAAAATGCAAGCTTTTGCCACTTCACGCGCACTATCGTTTCTCGTATCCCCTCCAAGAATTTGTACAGAGCGAATAGAATAAAAAACAACGGAACACTATGTGCACTTATTAGAGATCATCTTAAATGATTATGCCAACAGGTAATTTTTTAGTTTAAGTTAATTACATATTTATTATACAACTCATTTCTATTGTATACAAAATTATTTTTAAAACCATTAGTTGTATTTTTACCAGTAAATTTAGAATAAAACATAGCTCCACCCAACCTACGCCGCTAACATGCATTGGTTAAAGAATACAATAAAATTATGGATAATCGTCAACTTTTAGTCCACAACGACATTCTTGTTATTCTTGGAAACCGTCTGGGATCCAAGTTACATCCTCTGAAATCCGTTCAAGCTCTACATGTGACGAAAACCGTTATAGAAAATTGCAGATCTTTTTTAACACATGCTTAGGTATAAAGTATTCATATTTTTTTGCCGAATACCGTCAGAAATGAAGATCAGGGGCCTGATTCTAATTCATTTCGATGTCGCAATTTAATTCCGGTTCCGCCATGACAGATGTAATTTATAGCGATTTTTATTCATTTCGATATTAGTTCCAACTGGGGATATTAACGTTGTCATTTTGACACTGCTCAGAATTTGGGTTGGTTCTCCTGTTTATTGGATTTATTGGCTATGCAACCACCGCAACGTTTGTGGATAGTCTGGGCATATTATCGAAAAAATGTCATTTTGGGAAAAGTTATTTACCAGCTATTTTATTGCTAAAATCGAATCTTAAGATTGCATATTTTAGTAATATGAGGTATGACAAGTCCGCAGAAAGTGTGCTATTTTATTTATAAACAAATTAGCACTCCTAAATCTTCTTTTTTTTTTCAATTAATGCTCTGTAACTCCCAAGATTTTTCCTTTAAACCAAAAACACTTCAATTCACCGCAATTTAGTTCTACACAAAGTTATTTTTTTTTTTCGATTTCCTTCAACAAAAATTTTACTCGGAAAATCCGAATTTTTCCAAAAAAATCTGCAATTTTTAATTAAAATTTTAGGAAAGTAATTATTTATCAATAATTAAATAAATTGGTGACATGAAAGATTTGTTATACCCTCGGTTATACCTAGTAGATTATGTATCAGGAGGCCGGTGACAATCTGACCAATAGTTAAGCAATAATTAAAATGTTAATTAAAAAATTTCGGTCGAAATAATAACCAGAAAGATTATGATACACCAGAATAACTATGATTTTTGCTTAAAAAACTCTATATCTATTCAACGTGAAACAACGAGGTTAATGAACTGAATGAAGGGTATGACATTGTAAAATTTGTGAAAAGTCAAAGACTGTCATGGCTGGGACATGTTCAGCGACAAGAAGACATGAAAACGACAAAGAAGATGTTACAGTGAAAGCCGGTAGGAAGGCGGAAGATAGGAAGGCCCAGGACGAGATGGTTGGATGACGTGGAAGGCGACCTGAAAACCATGAATATAAGAAAATGGAGGAGAAGCACACAAGAGAGATCTGAATGGAAGGTTATAACCAGACAGGCAAAGACCCATCCAGGATTATGATGTCAAAATAAGAAGAATCTGTTCAACGTACTTTACAGAATTGAAATTGGACTATTTGAGCGGTCTCAGGAATGTTATAAAGAAACAATTTTTTGGCTTAAAAACAAATGGAACCCCTCAGAAAATATCAGATTAAATTAAATTAAGTTAACGCTCTTGAAAAGGGCACGGCTTCTTCTTCGAATTGAGTGGTTCTAGGTATAACCGGTCAAATTTTACCGGCATTTGCGACAGAGTTATAACCAACAGGATTTCAATCTTTGAACCATTAGCTTTTGATTCCCGTACTCTTTGTACATACAAATTTTCATATCTTCAAGACACTCATAACAAAAAAGATTTATGTCACTAAGTTATTTGATTATTAATAAATAATTACTTGTGCAGTAAAATCTATGTGCAGAAACAAATAATTACAGTGAATTTTTATGTGAGTGTTCTTGGTTTAACGTTAAAATCTTCTGAGTTACAGAGCAATAATTAAAAAAAAGATTTCGGAGCGCTAATCTGTTTATAAACCAAATAGCACACTTTCTGCGGACTTTGCATAGATATATTACTAATACATGAACTCTTAAGATTCCAGCATGTCCAGCAATAAAATAGCTGGTACATAATTTTCCTTGTTTTATACTAATTTTCCCAGATTATTACCTTACATCTTTCATTGTGGAAATTCTCAATTATTATATTTATTATATTTCTAATTTAATACTATTCTATCTAATTCCTCCAAAACCAGCAAATTTCCATAAAACACAGCAATATTAATACCTTTTGCTTTACTTGCAAAAAACAAACAAAACACATCTCCTAAACTAAACCAAACCTCGCTTTCGGCCAGTCATTCATGTCCGTGTCACAATAATTTCGACTCGAAATTATATCAACCACTTTTTTGAAGTCGCAATTAATTTCGATAAGTCGCTATTTTGTGACATCATTTCGTTAGTTCAACTAAAATCCACAAGGCTCGCACAGTCGCATTTCAACGTTGCCATATTGATTGCGACTTGTTTTGAGTCGAAATTAATATAAAAAATTTCCTTATTGCGATTCTTTTATTGGGTATCATCATCATCATTGGCTCTACAACCTATGGTGGGTCTTGGACTTTTCCAGAATCATCTTCCATTCCTTCCTATCCTTCGCCTTGGTTTTCCAATTTTGTACTCCTAACACTCGCAAGTCATCTTCCACCTGGTCCTTAAATCTTCTCTGGGACTGCCTCTTCTCCTCACTCCATCCGGTCTCTGGCTATAAAAAATGTGTTTCGACGGCTCCACCTCAATCATCCTCTCTAAGTGGACTAGTCACCGTAGCCTGTTTATTTTGATAGATCTACCAATACTAGGCTCACTATAAAAATGGTGAAGCTCAAAGTTATAGCGTCTACACCATAATCCGTTTTCCTGCACGCCTTTATTCGCTCCGTGCGTGACCATGGTGGGGATACACGAAACTATGCCAGCGCCCGTATCGGCGAAATATGACAACTTTGGCGAATAATAGAATGATTGAATAATAATTTTTATCAATAGATATTTCGCTTACCTTATTATTACCGTTGTGATTTTTATTATTTACACTAAGTATCAAAATTAACGCACCACCTTAAAAATGGGACATTTTTGATGTCTCGTATATCCTAAACCTTTTGGCCGATTTGAGTGATTTTTTTAGCATTTTATAGCTTTATTCTTCAAGAATATCGAAGAATAATATTATTGTTAAAGAGGTAAGTGTCATTGTATACCGGGTGTAACAATGATAGTGTGTTTTTTCCTCAAAGTTTGAAACACTCTGTGGAATATTCTGGCGTATACAAAATATTGAAATTAAAATTCAACTGTATCCTTAGACTTTCTTAACATTTTGCTTTTTGCCTCCTTCGCTTATGTTGGATAATAAAACAGTTAGGTATTTTAATAACTAACAATGTTAGTCATCAATACGGGGTGTTTCTAAATAAGTGCGACAAACATTAAGGGGTAATTCTGCATGAAAAAATAATGACCGTTTGCTTTATAAACATATGTCTGTAAATGTTTTGTTTCCGAGATACGGGATGTTGAATTTTTTCTTACAAACTGACGATTTATTTATTGCTCTAGAACTGGTGGAGATATGCAAACGAAATTTGATAGGATTTAAGAGGTAGTTATTGCGCATTTTTGACATACAATTAAGAATCTTATATTCATCATTGGCGTGCATACGGGTATAAACATTTTAGATACATCCCGTATGCACGCCAGTAGTGAATATAAAATTCTTATTTGTATGTCAAAAAATGCGCAATAACTACCTCTTAGAACCTAACAAATTTCATTTGCATATCTTAACCGGTTTTAGAGTAATAAATAAATCGTCAGTTTGTAAAAAAAATTCAACATCCCGTATCTAGGAAACGAAGCATTTGTGGACATATGTTTATAAAGCAAACGGTCATTATTTCTTCATGCAGAATTATCCCTTAACGTTTGTCGCACTTGTTGTTAAAGTGCCTAACTTTTTTCTTATCCCACATAAGCGAATGAATCAAAAAGCAAAATGTTAAGAAAGCCAAGGCTACAGTTGAGTATTAATTTCAATATTTTATATACGCTAGAATATTCCACAGGGTGTTCCAAACTTTGAGGAAAAAACACACTATCATTGTTACACCCGGTATACAATGACACTTACCTTTTTAGCAATAATATTATTACATCGATATTCTGGAAGAATAAATCTATAATATACTAAAAAAATCAGTAAAATCGCACAACAGGTTTAGGAAATACGAGACATCAAAAATGTCCCATTTTTAAGGTGGTGCGTTAATTTTGATGCTTAGTGTACCTATATTTATATTTTCATACTGACTTTATTTCCTTCCCCGATCTGGTGGTATATTCCTATCATCATCTAAGTTTTTGATGTTAAAAGTTTCTTTAATCCATAATATGCCTTTTTTGCTAGATATACACGTCTGGTAATATCTGCAGATACTGTATTACTTGATATGTGAGCCTAGATATACGAACTCTCTTGCTCTTTCGAAAATATGTATGTTATGTTCCAATCATTAGATCTTCAGGTTCTTCTACTTGATCATTCTTTGCTACCTTCATATACTTAGTTTTATTGGTGTTAACTTGTAGCTCCATTCTATTTGCTGCTGCTTCCAATGCCGTGAACTGTTGAACCAGGGGCCTGATTCTAATTAATTTTGATATTGCAATTTAATTTCGACTCCGCCATGATGGTCGCAATTTATAGCGATTCTTCTTCATTTCGATATTAGTTACAACTGGAGATATTAACGTTATCATTTTGACACTGCTCAAAATTTGGGTTGGCGCTCCGATTTATTGGATTTATTGGCTACGCAACCACCGCAACATTTGTTGATAGTCTGGGAAAATTATCGAAAAAATGCCATTTTTGGGAAAAGTTATTTACCATCTATTTTATTGCTAAAATCGAATCTTAAGATTGCATATATTAGTAATATGAGGTATGACAAGTCCGCAGAAAGTGTGTTATTTTATTTATAAACAAATAAGCACTCCTAAATCTTCTTTTTTTTTAATTACTGCACTGTAACTCCTAAGATTTTTCCTTAAAAAAAAATAGTCATATAAAAATTCACCGTAATTTAGTTCTGCACAAAGTTATTGTTTTCCGATTTCCTTCAACAAAAAATTCCTCCAAAACCAGCAAATTTTCATAAAACCCACAAACCCAGCCATATTAATACCTTTTGGTTTAGTTTTCTTTGCAAGAAACAAAGAAAACACATATCCTAAACTAAACCTAACCTCGCTTTCGGCCATTCATTCATGTCCTTGTCACAATAATTTCGACTCGAAATTATAATATCAACAACTTTTTTGGAGTCGCAATTAATTTCGATAAGTCGCTATTTAATGACATCCTTTCGTTAGTTCAACTAAAATCCACAAGTATCGCGCAGTCGCATTTCAACGTCGCCATATTGATTGCGGCTTGTTTTGAGTCGAAATTTGAATTAGAATCAGGGCTCAGGTCCGCCTTTCGTTTTATAGGGTATAAAAGGTATACATTGATGAAAATCAAAATATGTAAAAAAATTAATGAATTAATTTTACGAAACGTGGCATAATACAAGACAATGCAACACAATTTGTTAGTCATCCTTTCGTAGTATACATGTACCAGGTATCTAAGCGGCTCATTAATATTTAGATCAGCGGGATGCTGTTGTTCGATGTGTGAAATTACATAAACAAGGGATTATTTCAAAAACAGGTACATCCTTGTTTATGGATTTCCACACCTCCAACAATAGAACCCCGCTGAGCTGAATATTGATTAGTCTCTTAGATAGCTGGTATTACTTTAACAGTACTTTTACTGGTGTAAATACAACTATAGGTTAGTGTTTTGGTCCAACATTTGTCATTACAGTTACGATTTAAATCCGTTTAACTGTTTCACTGCAGTCTCGTAACTTGGTAGGCCAGTCTCGTCTTCTTTGGTATTCTGTTGATCCTTACTGTTTACAGGGACTACAACAGCTTCATAAGCTGGGGGTGGGCCGGGCGTTGGGGGTCGATGGATTTCGTTGCACAGGTCTTCTGACACCAGCCACTAAAAAATTAGTTGAATGAAAATTAATAGTTCTTAAACGTTATCGTTAAACATTTTTATGCATTATTTTTTAAGTAAACAAAAATATCAATATTTACAATCTTCTAAATGGAAATAATAACTGCAAAGGATACCGCACACATTTTATGGAAAATGTAATGGCCACTCAAATGCAATAAAATTTACATTATTAGATTCGTCTTGAAATTGCAATCATTTCATATCATTGCGCAACGCTGAATTTTGAGGACATTGATATCTGCAGGTATAAGGCCCAAAGCAGACGGGCTACTCTGTGGATCCACAAAGCAGCTTCCGATGATTTACCGTGGGTTCTTATGTGAAGTGGACGTCGCACCCCAGACGAGCGACTGTGGCCAGCCACAGTCGTCGAGCCTCACTGCTAGTGGCGTCCACTAGTGGCAAACGTCATTCAGACGGACCGCTTTTGTAGCTGCCGCAGATGTTTACGACAATTTATAGGGTGAGCACCTAAAATGAATTTCGATTCGGAACGGTTTTTGATTGAAGTGCAAAACAGACCGAATATATGTGATACAAGAACCCGAGGGCATATTTATAGGGCATTAAAAGGAAAAGCGTGGGACGTCATCTTTGAATTATTTGTTTCTGATTTTAAAGAAGGTAGCCCTATCGAAAAGAATAAATCCCATAAGCAATGTTTTCTCTGTTTATATTTACATTTTATTATACATTGGTTGCATTTGAACTGAACAAAACAAATACTTACAATCTTGTTTGTTTATTTATGTTAAATAGTGGGGCCCCATCCTAGGTCAAAAAAGGTTTCACTTCCTTCTATTTCCAAAATCTCCTTTCATACTAATCATTTACTCTACAACCCCCTTGATTACATCAACACAACTAATTCACCCTTTGCCATTTTCTCACCCTACTTTTCCCTTCATAAATCATTGACCTTATCTATTTGTCTATTTGCCGCTTGGGTCTTTACTTCGTTCATTGGTCTTTTCCAAAATGTTTTTGCTTCGCTATTCATTTAATTCTTCTTTTTCATACAGGTCCTCTTTCCTTTTTATTTTTCTTTTTCTTTTTATTTTCATTTTATTTTTTCTTACAAATTCAAAATTTTAATCTGCTACATTTAACTTTCTAGCCACTCTAATATTTAACTTAAACACAGTTTGTGTCTAGTGCTTCCTGCTGACACACTTCTTTTGAATCTTTTGTTCATTTACATATTTATCAACTTCGTTTTAATTTAACAATTCAAATAATTCCATTTTCTTTTCTATGCATAATGTTATAATATTTCCTATATTTTTGACTATAACTAACACATTTTCACATTCCGTCAATTATTTATATTTTCACCTAACAATCTTATATCAGTTACCTCAATTCTCACCAATTTTTTAAATAGTTAATTTCATACAGAATCAATACCATACTAGACTTATACAACCAACATTACAGTTAACAAATTTACATTTCTATACACACTAAACAACTTCTGTATCTCTTCAACGTTTTAACTTTCACCCCCAAGGCTATATACAACAATTTTTAACTTTCATTAACCAATAATTCAATCTTACATTTTGTTTTCATTACCATATTTTATTATGACAATAATTTCGATCAAATTTAATTTTATAGTCAAGTTTATAGTAATGGTTGTAATATTTTTTAAAAAATAGTAAATTTAAATTATAATATTAAAAATTAAAATTCCAACACAATCTTAAACTTAAATTTCCGTAACCACATTGGATCTTGACCTTGGTTAATACCTTAAAAATTCTCTTTCCTGGATGTCAATTTTACTGACATTTGAAGTATTTCAACTTCCTTCTAAATCATTGACAGACTAAACGTAGTTCAATGTAGACCTATTCATAATAAAAAAAAATCTCTTAATTAATGGAGTAGAGCATCATGTACCTAGTACTAATCCGTTGGCAAAATTCGTAGTAAGCCAAATTGTTTAACAAATTTTACCATGTAGTTAGAACATACATCTTGACCAGTGTTTGGCATTGTGGCTATTTAGCAAGGACAGAGAGTAAGTAATCGTAACCACACTTTTCAATTTTTAACATTCAAAATTTCACCCTTTTCAATTTTACTAAGTGAGGTTACTTACTTTTAGGTTCACTGATGATGGACTGATAAGTCCGAAAACGTTTTGAACGTAATCCGTTTGGAGTTTTAAAAATTTTTAGAATTCTTATTAAATATACCAACTACACTAGGGAGTTTTACTTCATGTTAATTTTATTTAAAAAAGGTTTTATTGTTTGTTGTTGAAAACAAAACGATAAGATATCAGTTAAAAGGGGGTTGCAAGCTAACATGTTTTTCACGTTCACTAAGTTGTCAGGTCAGGTTGTATCAAACTATTTTACGCCTGTAGGATACCAGATGTACTAGTTGATTTTCTATGTGCTTCTTTCTGTGATATAGCTGTTTTTGTCTGGTTCTTCTTAATTCCATTTATGGAGTTTATTGGTATTTTTTCAAAAGCGTGGAAATTTTATAAAATATTTAAAACTGTGGACATTACAAACACTGATGTTGACGAACACACTATTTAAAAAAATATTAGCCGGCAAGTTTCTAATCATTTAATTAAACTTGCTGTTTTTTCTCACCCATTACATTAAACGCCGCACCCTTCCAAACGATCCACTTCGCAGCGTAGTCGCCGGCGCTAGAAAATCGCTTGTTTCAACTACTCTGTGGATCCACAGAGTAGCGCTGCAGAGTGGCCCGTCTGGTTTGGCCCTTAAGGTTGTATATGTAGTACCTCTAATCGGCTTAGTTCACGCTGGGTTTAGCTGTTTTCAATGGCAACTAGACAAAAATGTGGTTTCTATAAACTTTAATTCGCAGTTAATAATCAAAATTCAGAGTTGACGCAATGATATGAAATGATTGTTGAAATCGAGACGAATCTTTATGGCAAACTTTATTGTATCTGAGTGACATTACATAATATTCCATAAGATGCCGTGTCCTTTCTTTTCTTCCCAACAATTTTTTAATTAACGGGTTGGAACTCTTTTATTCAAGCGTTTGATAATTTCTTGACTTTTTTAGCCTCATCTCTTCAAATTGTTATCTTATTTCTTTAGTAAATAATACTCAATATTGACATAAGGTACAGGTAAAATCAAAATGGCTCGATAAGAACTAAATAAACTGAATTATAAGTTCAGAATAATGGGATGCCATTTTCTATTTTTATATGCGATATTTATAGTCTTTGTTGATGTTTATTTAGGCAATCACTTATAAATATTGTTCACAAATGTTGTTCTGAAGCTATTTCCTTGTGGCATTTTTATGATTAATTATTTATATGGGAAATAAGCCACAATTAAAATGAAAAAAATAATTTTATTAACGTTTCGACGCCCAAATCGGGTGCCGTTGTCAAAATACAAAATATTACTAAAATAAACAAAAGTGTTGTTGCTAAGCAAAAAAATTCTTCTAATAATTTATTTAATCTCACTCATTTATATTGGCAATTCAGACATATATTATACATTTTAAAGTAGAAGACTTTAAAATGATATTGCCAATATTTATGAGTTGCGTTCCTGGGACGACTTACTGAAAGATAGTTCCTTCGATTACATGAAATCAACCCCAACTCAAGAATATCCGTCATAAAAAATTATAGCATGTGATCTGTCTTTAAAAAGACAACCAAATGCAACGACAGTAAAATTCTCGCGTTAGAGACTTCATAGTAAATCACAAGGGAAAAACCAGGAAAAACCTTGTGATACTATCCCGACATCGTAAGTATTTGGTCTTACATTAATTTACTCTCAAAAAATAATACCAAATTCTGACTTGTAACATGTTTAAATTATAAATAATAGATAAATATTATATAAATATAAATCTATTAATAATACTAGATATATAAGTAATACTAAAATATAAAATATAAATGAGTGAGATTAAATAAATTATTAGAAGAATTTTTTTGCTTAGCAACAACACTTGTGTTTATTTTAGTAGTATTTTGTATTTTGACAACGGCACCCGATTTGGGCGTCGAAACGTTAATAAAATTATTTTTTCATTTTAATTGTGGCTTATTTCCCATATAAATAATTAATCATTGTTCACAAAGTAATCGGAAATATGATTGTGAACGATTCCTCATTCATTTTTAGGAATTAAATAGATGTGTGTAGGAGGGTGACTTTTCTCTAAAAATGTTGAGTTATACTACAAGCTGAAACTTATTTTAATCGATAGATTATGAGACCAATATGTTATGTAGTCAAAACCATAGGAGAAACCTTGTTTGGATGAGAGTTATTTTAAGACTAAAATAATTAAAAAATCCATGAGGAAAATAAACTTCCTGTAGGTGGCTGTATACCAATAATCAGAAAAATACTAGATTTGTCGTAACAGGTATATTTTAAAATACCCTAAATAAGGGTCACAATAAAACAAAACGTATTTGGATTAAGAAATCCATCATCAGTGTTCTAAAACCCCTAAAATTAAGTATAACCTAATTAATTGAGAAAAAGTTAGAACATTGACAGAGGTTTTAAAAACAAGAGGCCCATACTTACAAAAAATAGCATGCCTGAGCCACCAAAATGTGTTGGGTAAAAACCCTTTAAATGTAAACGATTATGTTATGTTACATATTTATATAAAATATAAATGGTGTTCTAGACCTGCCTGGATGTTACCCAGGGCAACACAGGACTCTTCCCACGTGTTTGGAATTTTTTTGGAGAAAACCTCACATATTGGATTTCAATGGCCAACTGACAACTGACTTCAAGAGCAATCCAGAATGACGTTAAGAACTGGCAATGTAACCTAGTTGCATTATTATTTCAGCACTAACGTTTAAAGATTATTTTAATATTTGAGATTAAAATCAGTATCAAAATAGATGAATTTTTTTTAAATAATCCATTAATTAAGTAATTAAATAGGAAAATAAAATGTTTACGTTACCAGAAGTTATGCAGTCAAAAATACCAATAGTTGTTGTGTTAGTGGTATTTGTGTTAGTGGTATGATATCAATACAATTAGACAAATAATGTGAAAAGGCCTTATACGTATAGACGTCTAGGAACACAAAATTGTATGTAATGTATACATATGTGTACAAATCCAAGAGTATTGATTGAAGGGTAAATGTTTGATGACTGATAACTTGCCTAGAAGTGTAAAATGTAAAATAAAATCAATACTCTTGGATTTGTACACATATGTACACATTACATACAATTTTGTGTTCCTATACGTCTATACGTATAAGGCCTTTTCACATTATTTGTCTAATTGTATTGATATCATACCACTAACACAACAATTATTGGTATTGTTGACTGCATAACTTCTGGTAACGTAAACATTTTATTTTTCTATTTGATTACTTAATTAATGGATTATTTAAAAAAAAATTTCATCTATTTTCGAATAACTTTAACTCCAAATTTGATACTGTTTTTTATCTCAAATATTAAAATAACCTTCTGTAAACGTTGTGGCTGAAATAATAATACAACTAGGTTACATTGACAGTTCTTAACGTCATTCTGGGTTGCTCTTGAATTCAGTTGTCAGTTGGCCATTGAAATCCAATATGTAAGGTTTTCTCCAAAAAAATTCCAACCACGTGGGAAGAGTCCTGTGTTGCCCTGGGTAACATTCAGGCATATCTAAAACATCATTTAAATTTTATATAAATATGTAACATAACATAATCGTTTACATTTAAAGGGCTTTTACCCAACACATTTTGGTGGCTCAGGCATGCTATTTTTTGTAAGTATGGCCTCTTGTTTTTTTAAACCTCTGTCAATGTTTTAACTTTTTCTCAATTAATTAGGTTATACTTGATTTTAGGGCTTTACAACACTGATTATGAATTTCTTAATCCTAAAACGTTTTGTCTTATTGTGACCCTTATTTAGGATATTTTAAAATATACCTTTTACAACAAATCTAGTATTTTTACTAAAATGATTACTTCTGTAATTTTTTCGTAAAATGCTAAAAAGAGTAAAATGCAAACAAACAATGAAAAATGCAGAAAATAGCCAATTTTAGCGTTTTTGAGACCATTTTCCAAAAGGTTGGACATATAATATAAAAATGCAAAAAAAAATAAGATGAAAGCTTAAGTCAGGTAGTTTTAGAGTGTGCAATTTAATTTTGATTGTTTGTGGCATATCTAAATCAGCTTTAAAAAATCCATAAATAAATTGATATACCGTTATGTTTCGGGATGTATAGCCTTGACGAACGTTTGAACTTTAACGTTACAAACATGTTGATTATTTCTTATTTTAATTGAGAGAATATAATTCTACAACGTTACAGTAAAACGTTTATCACGGGAACCTGATTATTTATAACCATGTTTGAACGAAAAAAAAATGTATTTTACTTGAAACCAATGTATTCTTTCGTTTATAAGAAGCAGGTTCACGTGGTAAACTTTGCGTAAAATTTTTACTATAATATAGCATCATATTTTTATTATTTCGAATAAAAAAACATCGTAACACAATTGTGCCCCACAGCCCCACGTTGTGCGCCATGGTGCACAATGAACTACCACAGAAAATTGAAATACTATTGTAAAATAATATTTCACTTAACTACGATAGTCATCGTTTATGTTGGTCTAGCTTATTCTCTCAGGTTGTGAATACGTATTGTCTTGATTTATTATAATCATGTTTATTTTTCATTAAAAATATAAAATAAAGAAAATGATGTATTAAATTCATGACATATACAGTATGTCCCTGTAAGTTGTATCCATATGGAAAACTTTTTTATTATTAATTTTACGAAAAAAAGTCATTCTTTATAAAAATCTCTGCATGGTCCAAAACCTAAGATTCAACCATCAGATATCAAATTTTATGAATATTATACGAGGTATGTCAAAAAGTTTGAATTTCACTCAAGAGTAAAGTAGCTTTATTTTTCACACTATTGAAAATTGCTATTGTGAAAAGTTGTTTGGAATTAAAAACTATATTCTAATGTGCAATTACATCCTTCTAATTGAATTTTTTTTTTTTTTAATTATGGATAACTAACATTATTTTCAGTTATTTCAATTCTGATAACTCTTTTATTATTAATTTTACGAAAAAAAGTGATTCTTAATAAAAAGTTCTGCATGGTCTGAAACCTAAAATACAACCATCTTATGTCAAATTTTATCAATTTTATACAAGGTATGTCAAAAAATATGAATTTGGCTCAAGAGTAAAATACCTTTATTTTTCACAATATCGAAAATTGTTATTATGAAAAGTTACTAAGAATTAAAAACCATGTTTCAGTATGTAATTACATCCTTCTTATTGAAATATTTTGAACTATAAAGGTACTTTACTTTTGATCTAAATTTATCTTTTTTGACACACCTCGTATAAAATTTTTTAGACCATGCAGAACTTTTTATTATGAATCACTTTTTTCGTAAAATGAATATTAAAAGAGTTATTAGAATTAAAATTACTGAAAATAATGTTAGTTATCCATAATTTTAAAAAATTTTTTTTTTCAATTAGAATAATGTAATTGCATATTAGAATATAGTTTTTAATTCCAAACAACTTTTCAGGATAGCAATTTTCAATATTGTGAAAAATAAAACTTTACTCCTGAGTGAAATTCAAACTTTTTGACATACCTCGTATAATATTCATAAAATTTGATATCTGATGGTTGAAGTATAGGTTTTGGACCATGCAGAGCTTTTTATGAAGAATAACTTTTTTTCGTAAAATTAATAATAAAAAAGTTTTCCATATGGATACAACTTACAGGGACATACTGTATATTTATATATCTTGCCGAAAGCTAACAAATTGGATTATACGTGTGGCATTTTGTATTTGCCGGTAGCTTCTTGATGTCGTATGATACAGCTGTTGAATTGTCGGCCATAAAGCTCCGATGATGATCGCCACCTGGTCTAGTGTTGCAACTGCAGTTGATGGTTGTTGTTCAGTTGCTGCATCGTGATGATGTCGTCGGCTATGGAGGATTCAGGGATGTCACCCAAAAGGAGAGACGGGTATTTAATTCTCCAAATAACAATTACAACCTTAAATAGTTAAAATAGCCCTGCCACTTCCATAGAAGATTGATGTGGCCGAATGACGAGGATGAAGTGTCACTGTCATCGAAATGACAGCGAAGCTTAGAACATAAATGCCATAGGATAGAGTCAGATATTTCTATTACAAATGAAAAAAAATGCCTGCAGAAAAGAAACAGGGGGCGCCAACTAATTTTTAACGAAAACCAGTAAAAACCATAACAGAAGTTAAGAAATTAATGAATTGTTAAAAGAATTAGAATAAAATAATTATTTGAAAATAAAATAACAGAGATGTAACGTTTATAACGTTACAATCCCATTTCTGTTCATCACACAGAAAAAACGTTGTACTACCAACTTGACACATTATGTCTTAATCGTTCCCAAATTTTTCTCTTTACCACTCGCAAACTTCAAGTTACACCAACCGGATAATAGGACAATCAGATAAAATTTTAATTACAAACTCAAAAAATATATATCAAGTGAAGCGTCGGTCTCGAACTACATTCCGAATGTCATAAAGTTAACCTTTTAGGAAGTTTAAAGTTGCGCGGAGTTTCCTTACATTTCAAGTCGAAAACTTCGACGACGGAACTGTTGAAGTGGGGGAAAGAGGGGGCTGCAAGCGAATCTTTTAAATATTCAAGACTGTAAAGTCTTTATTTGTGACAAGTTTGCAGTTCTCCACTGGGAATATTTTCTGGAAAGTATACCGGTTTTATTATATGACCGTTCCGAGGGATATTTATAGACAAAATGGATATCTAGATAAACGTTGGGCTATTTATAAAAGTTTTATATATTTAAACACTTTGATATGCTGCATAATATGTCACTTGCTTTATTTTTTTGGGCTTTATATAGTACGTTGCAAATGAAAGCAATAAATTCATTATTTCGTAAGCTGGAGACTTAAAGAAAAATCCCGAAACAGGTCGATTTATCGAAAATTATTTTTAAATTGTGATTTTTTGGCATATATATCATGCTAGTGACGTCATCTATCTGAGCATGATGATGTAATCGATGATTTTTTTAATGAGAATAGGTAGGTGTTGTGTGATAGATCATTTGGAAGGGTATTGTCCATTCAGTAATATAAACATTAACATAAATCAAAAATGAATAACCATTTTCAATTTCGTTGCAAAACGAAAATACAGCCGAACCATACTCTAGTCCAATCAGAGAGTGCAGCAAGCACCTCTACCGGTTTCGAAACTTATTAGTCTCTCATCAGGAGGCACATATGCTGCTCTCTCTGATCCAACCAAAACAAAACCCAGCGTGCAGTCCTGGATTGCAACGAACGAAATGGCATAGATGCCGTAGCGGCAACTGCTAGCAAAAGGACTAAGTTTCCACTCTAATGGCATATAAAACAACATAATGCTATTCTACATCCCACCAGAATGAAAACAATGGGAACCTTCTCTGGTTACCTCCGATGGGAACCTCCGAGGCTTCTACAATTTGCAAGCCATACGGATGCTGAGACTAAGGAAGATGAGGGAATTCTACAATTTACAATTCACGTCCCATCTGCTCAGCGCGGTAAAGTTCCAACGAGATTTTCGAGCTTCATTTACTGCTCTTCTTCTTCTTCTTCTATGGCACTACAGCCCAAATTGAGCCTTGGCCTTCTTTATTTATTGCCTCCACCCTTGCTTTTCTGTGACTGCTCTTCTCAATACACGAACACCTAAAAGGGCTTGTGCGTCGCTGTTTACTGTGTCTTCCCAGCGCTTTCTTGGCTTTCCAACCGGTCTCTTTCCCTGCATTCTAGCATTCAGTGCTCTTTTTGGTAGCCTATCCTCTCCCATTCTTATCACATGTCCGGCCCATTGCAATCTTTGTATTCTAATGAAGTCTGACAGGTGTGCTTCCTTATAAAGTTGATAAAGTTCGTTGTTGTATCGACTTCTGAAGATTCCGTTTTCCCTCACAGGTCCTAGTATTCTCCTCAGTACTTTCCTTTCGAATGTGTCGAGTTTGTTTTTGGATGTTTCTTTCAGGACCCAGGCTTCACTGCCATAGCATGTTATTGGTCGAATTAAGAGAGGGCAAATTAAGGTCTGTTTGCCTGCGATATTCTCTTCTGTATTTCTTCATCTTTTGATTCGTCGGCATATATTTCTACTCCGAGGTATGTAAACTTTCCAACCGTTTCAATGTCATCTTCATGTATAATGTTTTGTGGGACTATATTTCTTCTCGTCCGAGTCATTATTTTTGTTTTTCTGTGTTAATTTCCAGACCTAGCATTTTTGTTTGTGTTTTTAAGTCTGCGTATATTTCCTGTGCTCCTGTTGATGTTCTACTCATAGAACATTTACTGCTCTTACAGCGCTGTAATTGTTGCTCTCCTGCAGAATTCTGTTGGATTTTTATCTGCACTCACCGGCACAAAATTCCGCCACTAAAATTTTGTTATTAAGTTTAAGTGACAATTTATAACTTTCTTATTTGTACTCCGATTTTCAAGATTTTTGCATCACCTTGTAGATAAATGTATTGACATCGTTTTTTATTAATCCGGTAACAAAAATTTTTTGCTTTGATGACATTATACGGAGGTGAATGGAAGCATTGTATTTTCTCCTAACTTTGAAAAATTCTGTGGAAAAATTAAAAGGCTGATTATGTTGTATAGTTCTTTTGTATTATCTCGGAGAGATTGCTAAGCTGTTTTTTATTTGAATTATCCGAATATCTCTTTTTTTATTATCTCTTATCCGCACCATCCTAGGCCGCACATCGGCAATGCCAATACCGATGCTTCGAGAGACAACTTTTGCGATGCGTTCCGATGAGGTCATACGGAATGCCGATCAGTGGACGCATTCCGTTCAAGCCCTCTTCTTGAATATGTTGTATATCCAGAAATTATGCTTCCTTTTTCAAGATTTTTTCTTTTTCTTTCTCTTCTGCTAACAAACAAGCAATAATGACTGGTTCTTTATCGTTTTCCTCCATTCTCACAAAAACTTTCCGCAGGTACAATCACTACAAAAATCCGAATGAAGTGGCATCATCTATTCGATTGCTGATACTCGCGTCAGCAAATTTGATCGCTACCCATACAGTGGACACAGTATAAAAAATTGGGACAGGTTGTTTATTAGTGCACCCTATGTACCCTACATCTGAATCTTATGGTTGTGCGTCACAGTGTTGCCATACTTTTTTTTTATTTCTTTCATAATTTCAATCAATGTTAAAATTTACCTACAAGAATAATAGAATAATTTTATAAGAACGTTTAAATTGAACCCAATTTTGAAAAAATTTGAAAACTTTGAATTATCCACGTCCGTTTGTCTGTCTGTCCGTAAACAAAACTCCTCTGTCATTATACCAGGTATAATGAGGTGTCGAATGAAAGCTTATACTCCAAGGATGGTACTAAAGGTGAGAAATTTTACCTAGGCTGTCTGTCCGTCTGTCCGCTCGACCGCGAATATAGCTCCTTCGGCATTATACCAGGTAGAATGACAAATGAGGTGTCAAATGAAAGCTTGTAATCCACGAATGGTAATAAAAGTGGGAAATTTGACCTAAGCTGTCTGTCCATCTGTCCGTCGGACCGCGAATTTAACTTCTTCGTCATTATACCAGATAGAATCGGACAGACAGACGGACAGACAGCCTAGGTCAAATGTCTCACCTTTAATACCATCCTTATAAGCTCTCATTCGACACCTCATTTGTTATTCTACCTAGCATAGTGACCGAATAGTTATATTCGCGGTAGGACGGACAGACGGACAGACAGCCTAGGTCAAATTTCTCACCTTTAGTACCATCCTCGGATTATAAGCTGTCATTTAACACCTCATTTGTCATTCTACCTGGTATAATGACGGAGGAGTTGAATTTACAGACAGACAGACAGACGGACGGACGTACAAACGGACGTGGATAATTCAACGTTTTCACATTTTTTCAAAATTGGTGAAAACAACAACATAAAAAACTTTACTTCATTGGTGTTTTAAAAAACTACTTTTTAAATGCAACTTTATGTAATGTGATAGTATGCAAAATAGAGGACACGGCAACGGTGTTACATGTCAAGCTCGGATCCCATTCCAAAATACGCATATAAATATTCTTCTTCTTAAAGTTCCATCTCCTAGCGGAGGTTGGATATCATAATGGCTATGGTCACTTTGTTGGCTGCTGCTCTGAACAGTTGTAATGAACTAGAGTTAAACCATTCTCTAAGGTTCCTCAGCCAGGAGATGCGTCTTCTTCCTATGCTTCTTCTTCCTTGGATCCTTCCTTGCATAATAACTCTCAGCAGCTCATATTTCTCTCCTCTGGTAATGTGACCCAAATATTCTAGTTTTCTTGTTTTTATACTGTTCAAAATTTCTAACTCCTTATTTAAACGTCGTAGCACTTCAACATTGGTAATCCTTTGAATCCACTGAATTTTCAACATTCTTCTGTAACACCACATTTCGAACGCTTCTATTTTTCTTATGTGTTGCCTTTTCAATGTCCAAGCTTCCATTCCGTATAGTAACATAGAAAATATGTAGCATCTTAGAGCCCTCAATCTGAGAGGCAACTGAAGGTCTTTGTTTGTAAGCAGTGTCTTAATTTTTATAAATGCTTGCCTTGCAGTTTCAATTCGGACTTTAATTTCTTTGCTTTGGTCATTTTTGTCATCAACCCAGGTTCCCAGATATTTGTATGTCTTTACTTTTTCTATTTGGGTTTGCTCTAGTATTAACCTTTCATTTCCATGTTGTGTTTTTGAGACAATCATAAATTTAGTTTTTTCTTGTTTATTTTGAGTCCATATCGAATGCAATAATCGTTAATTCTATTTAACAATTCTTGTAGCGACTCCAGGGTGTCTGCCATTATAACGGTGTCATCAGCGAATCTTATGTTATTTACTATTCTTCCGTTTATAGAGATTCCATCACTTAGTTCCGCTATCGCTTTCTGAAATATGGCTTCACTGTGCACGTTAAACAGTAGCGGCGACAGTACACAACCCTGTCTTACCCCTCTCTTTATATCAATATTCTCGGACTCTTGTTCGTCTATCTTTATATTGGCCTTTTGATTCCAATACAGATTGATGATAATTCGTAAGTCTCGTGTGTCTATATCTCTGTTTTTCAATAATTCTATTAGTTTTTCATGTAGGACTCTGTCGAACGCTTTTTCGAAGTCGATGAAACAGGAATAAATATCCAGGTTCATATCTAAACATCTTTGAGAGAGGACATTAAATGCAAACAATGCCTCTCTTGTTCCAAATCCTTTGCGGAACCCAAATTGGGTATCATCCATATCATTTTCTAGCTTTCTGTATAATCTTCACCATAATGAATCACCTTTAGAAATATTTTGAGGGTATGGTTTATTAGTGATATTGTCCTATAGTCTGCTGAACAATCTTTGGCATATATTGTTTTAGATATTGTTACAAAGGTGGACACCAACCATTCCTGAGGTATTTTCCGGATTTATATACTTCATTAAACAGATCCAGTAGTACAGGTAGAGTTTCATCGTCTCTAGACATTTCAGTAATTCTGCAGGTATTTCGTCTGGACCTACAATGTTTCCGTTTTTTGCGTTTCGTATTGCTTGTTCGATTTCCTCCATTATGATCTCTGGTCCCGTTTCGCTATCGATTTCTTCCGGTTCTTGTCTATTATCCTCAAACAGATCTGTTATGTACGCCTTCCACTTTTTTAATTTCTCTTTGACTTTTACTTTGACTTTGATTTCTCTTTGAAATATATCTAATATATCTAATTATATTTTGAAATATATATAAATATTAAGGTGTCCAAAAATTGATCCGTTTGATGCGATCCGTCCGATGCAGGCCAGTGGACACTTACCTTAAGGAAGTGTTTTCGGACTAGGTGAATTGGGTTAAATTGTCTTAAAATTATCTGATGAATCCATGGACGTATAAATAAATATCTTTATTTATACATCCATGGAGGAATCTCTGGTCTTCGTTTGTCAGGAGAGTTGCTGGCTGGACACCCTGTATAGGTATATTATATTCGTTTTTCAACAATGTGTGAATGCTCATCGATATTCGTGTTAGTTACCGTATTAACCTAAAGAAGTGGTAATAAATTGGCATCTCAATGACGCCATAATATGTCGCTCATTGCGTGAGACGGATATAATAGCGAAAAAGGAATATGCGCTAATTTTGGCTTCATTGATTTTTTAAGCATGCGTTTGAGATGTTATTGTCGACAAAATGACGCACGTAGTTCCACTTACAATTAAAATTTCTGAGCAGGAGGGGCGAGATCACAAATTTTAATTAAATCTGCGGTACACTTACAGGATCTCTGTAACCTTCAGGATAACCTTATTGGCGCTATTTAACAGCTACGCACTAATTTTCTATTTATGAAAGACGCCAACTCGCTATGAATTGCTTACCCTCAACTATACGTTGTTTGTACATTCCTGTCCTAGCTGTATAGGAGGGGTTAATAATTTAGTTTAAAATATATCTATATTGGGAACGTTGAATCCCTTTAGTAGTCTCCTGAACTATTTTTAGAAAAGTAAATCTAAAAATAATTTATGCGGATACAGTCAAATTGACGGTATAAACGGGGAATCACATTGAACGCATTTCTTCTGAACATTATCCAGACAAGCAAATCAAACAATGTAGTAGTAGTTGTGCTTGAGCAACATTTTATTGAGGTATATTTAGTCTAATAGGCATATTTTAGTCCAATTAATGTGATTCTAATTATACGTCCTCATAGTTACAATGTATACCCTGTATATCTGTTGTCCATTTCCCCATATTGCACATATCTTTTTTTCATTCTTCTTCGAGATGTGCCTAACCGTGACGAATGTTGGCGATCATCATGTCCATCTTTATCTTGTCTGCAGTAAAGCGCAAAAACTGAGAAAGCTGGTAAAAGAGATTCTTTAACCAGGATGTAGTTCTTCCTGGACCTCGCTTTCCAAATATTTGTCTTGCAGGATGGCATATTTGGATCCATCTTGCATAACATTTCCGATGTATTATACCTCTCAAAGTTTAATGGTAGTCTATTTTCTTTCGGGATTTTCTTTATTCTTCTGAGGATCTCCTCATTTGTGACTCACTCAGTCCACGAGAAATTTGTATTCTCCGATGTAGCTACATCTCAAGTGCTTCCAATTTTCTGCACATTTCTTCATTTAAGGTCCACAATTTAACGAAATAAACAAGGACAAAAACGTAGCATTTTATCCATGGTTTAATTTATTGGTTTCTCTAGGATCTTTTAGTTCGATTTCTTTATCTATCTACTGTCATTATCGCTACTTATTTTTTTCTTTTCCATATGTATTGATATGTGTCGATCGGACAGCTCAGTGGGACTAGCGGCCACCACTAGAATTCCACCATAGTTAAAAAAAAATCACAAAAATGTGCTTTAAATGTTGATTTCAAACCATACTCCCCCATAATGTACTTAATTTCAAGACATTATGTTTATCCTTTAATTTGCTTATTATATTGCATTGTAGCGTTTCCAAAAACATACATGCTTTAATTTATGTCTTTTCTTTTTATTTTCCAATTTTGTGATACAGCCCACAGTAACGTATTCCGACAATCTAGGTACTTATTTTGTACTACTCTAATAACTACCTTTCTACAATTTCCCTTAATGGCAGCAAAGATCACGGTTATCCTGGTCTGAATTCAGACTATGTTAAAAGCAGTTCCCAATACTGCTAGTTCAAATAAGGTACTTTTTTGTCAATACAAACATACCGAAATTTTTAAATATCGTCATTTGACGTTTGATGCTGAATAAGTAACATTGGTCTCACCACTTCTGTTAGTTAAATGACCCCCTCTTTAATTGGACAAGATATATTAATTATCAAAAACAAATAACCATTTTCAATTTCGTTGTAAAACGAAAACACAGCCGTATCATATTCTAGTCCAATCAGAGAGTGCAAAAATCGTTAAAACTAAAAATACACGATAGCGTTACGTCGAAAACCTCATAAGCTGATAAAGTCTTTTTGAACATTTTGTTACACATATGATCCAATGACGAGGTCTGATATCCACCGCAAACTTTGTCTTTTGAAGGTGTCTAAAAATGTTCTACCGTTGGCTTATTTTTCAATATTTTGCCTTAAAATTTTTTTTGAATATTCTTTGAAGCATAGTTAATATGTGTATTAAATTTAAAAATAAAATAATTCCACCATAGTTCCAAAAAAAAAAAATCACAAAAATGTGCTTTAAATGTTGATTTCAAACCATACTCCCCCTTATATTTATATTAAAATGTAGTTAATTTCAGGACATTATGCTTATCCTTTAATTTGCTTAGTATACTGCATTGTAGCGTGTCCAAAAACATACACGCTTTAATTTATGTCTTTTCCTTTTATTTTTCCAATTTTGTAATACATCCCACAGTAACGTATTTATCTGCAGTCAGAAAAACTTCCGATAGTCTAGGTACTTATTTTGTACTACTCTAATAACTACCTTTCTACAATTTCCCTTAATGGCAGCAAAGATCACGGTTATCCTGGTCTGAAATCAGACTATGTTAAAAGCAGTTCCCAATACTGCTAGTTCAAATAAGGTACTTTTTTGTCAATACAAACATACCGAAATTTTTAAATATCGTCATTTGACGTTTGATGCTGAATAAGTAACATTGGTCTCACCACTTCTGTTAGTTAAATGACCCCCTCATTAATTGGACAAGATATATTAATTATCATTTTGTATTTCTGGTTTCTTCGCTGCAATATCTTCGCAACAATTTCAGAAAAAGTAAATCATTTTCGTCCCCTTCTTTGACATTGATGTCGTCCTTGCATTTAGTGTTTTTTAGTAATATGAGCATTTCTGTTTTTTGGGGATTCGAATATTTAAAAACAATGACATCTATTTTTTGAAAGCGTTTGTTCTTTCCCTGTTCTTTTTTATTTTTATTAACATGCTTCGCGTGCTATGTTAGTTAAGGTCATTTCCCTAAATGACCCGCCCATCATCTACAAGAATTGAGGGGCATATACTAGTTCGCTCCGGCCGCGGCGGTCAGATTCTAATACCCGACAGAAAAGAATCACAGGTAAATTCGCTCCGGCCATTAGAAATCAAAATTTCTGAATCAACCACTAATATTTTTCAAAGTTGGGACCAAAATAAAGTGAATATTATACGAAATAATTTTTAACTGTCTCGTATATAAATATCCAACAACTAATATTTTATATAATTTCTATATAAAATACATAAATCACAGTACTAACTTTCCGGATATTAATTCTCCCAGAACTTAGTAGATAAATATTTAATCAGATTAACCATGGGAGCGAACTAGTATATAATTAAAAGGGTTTTTTGACCACGGGAGCGAACTAGTGTGCTCCGGAATTGGGCAACGGTGCCTTCGTATCAGGTGAGGAGATGTCCATTAATCACGTGAGGCTCGAAAGGGGGGGAGGGTTCCATAAAAAATCACGAAACATCACAAGGGGAGGGGGGTCTAGTAATAATATCACGTGTATTTATTTTTTAAATAAAATGCCCGAAATTCAACTGAAAAGTGGCGTTACATGTATTTATTTTTTCGTTAAATGCACACAAAAATCGAAAGTGGCATTGGTGTGACTGATAAAAAAATCATTTCTCATTCTAATATTATACATATAAACCCACCCAAATTTCTGTAGTGACACGGGATACTTTACACTTTACATGGTAAATTATTTTAAGTGCCTAAGATAAGAAAGGACTCTCAGATCTTTTGTTTTGAATGTACCACCAGATGTTTCCACTTAGAAATACTGGTCAGTCTGCCGTCTTCGATATGGGCTTTTAGGCTATTATGTATTATACCTACTATCTAATGAATTGATAAAGTGGTGGGAGTTATTCTGTTGTTTTGGCACTGAATATCTACTTCTTCTTGGATCTTAGCAATAGAGCATTTGACATATTCAAACATATGTTTATTGTTACAAAATTTTGTACAAGGTGATCAAAATATTATACTATTCTATTAACAAACTCAATATTTTAGCTCATGTATCAATACTTCAAAAGTATTCAACATGCCTTACACAACTTTGTCAAGCATGATCAAGAGCAATATTTATCTTTACAAATGCACCTGGTATAGCGCGTTCAATCGCGTTGAGAGAAGAATGGCGCCTTTCAGCCGGGAATTATCTGGACTTAGAATTCCGCATGATTCTTATGGAACCCATTTGGATGAACAAGGGAGAACAAAAGATCATTACCTTGAAAAGAACTTTCAGAAGGCTGGTGAAGTTCTCTCAGAAGTATGGAGTAATATGGTTATTGACGGCCATGGCGTCGTAGCTGAGTATGTCAAGCCAGATAAAATTGTTGAAAGTTTTATTCCAGATCTGTCTTCCCAGCAGTGGTATAGCAAGCATGTGTGAGAAAGTCAATATTTGCTTTAGATATATACTATGCGGAGTTCTATACGATTCATTCTTTCGGAACGCTTCGTTATACCTCCTTACCAGATTTTGCAGTCGTCCGGTGGCCTATATATTCCAGAGCCTCAAGAGCATCATGACAACTTCTACGACGGTCTCTCGAAATTACTCCAACGTATCAAGGCTTCGGCAAATTTATTTATATGACCTGTAGTGCCCTAGCCTGCAGAAGGACCATCAGATACTTTTGAAAGGACATGTCAGCTGTGTGCACGGGACTTCTGTACAAAGAAAATAGATAAAGCGCATGTGAATACTTGTCACAAGCAACTGAATCTGAGCAATAACACTATAGAGATGCACATGCACAATGTTCGTCCTTCCTGCATCCTTACGCGACGATTGAATGGTATATCGAGAGATTCTCTGCGTAGTGCGCGAAAATAATGACTCCGAGTGGCTTGATGAAACTGATGTTGATCTTCAACAACGCACTGTGCCAACAACTGACTTGCTAGATGCTTATCCAGTTATTGGTGTCGAAGAAAGTCTTGCTCATTAGTGATCCCAGGGTACCGTACATTAAATAATGTTTATGTATAATAAAAAACAACCTGCAACCTTTCTGTCTACCTCTAAACGTTCTTTAATTTTTTTATAAAAAAATTAGATGATAGTTATTGTTTTTCTCATGATCATCTTTCAGTGCGTCACAGTTTTTCGATTTCTTTCTAACGCATTAAATTGTATATGACAGAAAAAAGGCACGTCGGCGATTACTTTGGTAATTATTCTAGTTCGGTGATTATTCTAGTTGTCGATAGATGGCGCCATAATAAAAAAATAATTTTTTTTAATTAGATAATAATATTACAAATATAATCTGTATAATTTATAAGACTATACAAATCAAAGAAAATACCATTTTATAAATGCAAGAAACACATTTGATTTGTTTTTATTCCAAATTGAAAATAAAGTGTGACAACTGTCAGATTTAACTAAAATGTCATGTTAGAATAAATGTCATAAATGTGTATCATTACGGACTTACCCTTTTTCCTATCATTTGTTACGCACTGAAAAATGCTCATGAAAAGGACAATATCTACCTACTTAAGGATCGTTTAAACACAGCGATAAATCAAACAACTTATCAAGGTAAATCGAGTTGTTGCAACTTATCATTGTGTGTAAACGGTGCATCGCACAACTTATCAAAGTTGGAGTTGGGTTGAAGGTGGTATCGCATTGAATCGCAGCGTCTAAACAGCATTTCAACTTGTCATCACAACTAGTTGCTGTGACTTATCGTTGTGTTTAAACGACGCTTTATACGTGTATTTTAAGCGTCGTTTAAACACAACGACAAGTCATAGCAACTAGTTGTGATGACAAGTTGAAACGCTGTTTAGACGCTGCGATTCAATGCGATACCACCTTCAACCCAACTCCAACTTTGATAAGTTGTGCGATGCACCGTTTACACACAATGATAAGTTGCAACAACTCGATTGACCTTGATAAGTTGTTTGATTTATCGCTGTGTTTAAACGATCCTTTATAGATACCTATTAAAAAAATAGATTTTTTGTAGATCCTACAAAATACACGTGATATAGGGGCAGTGGGGGGGGGGGGGTAAATCTTAAACCTCACCATGTATCACCAATGGTGAGGGGGGGTTAAAAAATGCCAAAAAAACCATCACGTGATTAATGGACGGCCCCTGACTTCGATCAGCGTCCTGAGCCTACTTACTAGTAGTACGATTGGCTGAGTATGGGACAGTGTAGTTAAGTAGGTTGTTTGGTAATAATATTCGCCTCTTTTTAGAGTTTTTATATTAAGTAGTTTTGTAGATTTTATGAAAATTATACTGTTTTACGATTTTGTTTAAAAGTCAAGTGTATCTATAAAATTTAATTAGTCACAGTCACACTTCCCCTTTAAGCATCCCGAAGTCGGGGATTTTTAAGGTTACTGATGGCTTGTACTTCCAATTAAAAAGTTCTGCTTGATTGATTCTTTGCTGAGGCTGAGACCAAATACAAATTTTAATTAAATCTCAAATTATTTACACTTTATGCATTTTAATATAAGAACTAGGCTCTAAGTGGATATTCTGAAATACTTTATTCGAAATAATAAATTATTCTTGTTAAGCGACTGGACTTACATAATGTTTAAGACTCTTTTCAAATTTTATTATACAATGAAAATGAAAGACAGTTAAAATTTCATTCTGTTTTAGAGGCGACTATCATCTTCTTACGTAGGTTTCACTCTTTTGCGATTTTTAGTGAGGTCTATGGTCTCCTGTTTCCCTAAGCAAAATTATAAACAAGCTTTTAGACTCTGGCGCTGAAGGGACATCGAATTAAAACAATTACAAGTTTTAGATCCAACCTACTGGCCTACGGATAGAAACTTAGACAAGGAAAGAGAGAGGACGGGTAACACTCATTTAATACACATGTTCCAAAAGTGAAGCCAGTTTTTGGTTTGTTTGTCACCAAAAACATGGCGGTCACGTCAAATATAACAATGTTTGCCAGTGGTGGGTGCTCGTTGAGGGTTAAAATTTCATAAGAAATAAAGTAAATCCTCATCTAAAATTCGTAATAAAAACATATGTATGTATTGAAACATATGTACGTAATATGAGTAACTTAATAAAACATTTACCGTACACAAATTATTCATTTTAAATACATTTCATGTTTTCATTTTAAATACTCAATGCATAACAATACCCCAAAGATACGTCGATGATCAAAATCTCTGGTGACGGTTTGGCTTCACTTTTGGTCATAGGATTACTCGTCCTCTCTCTTTCTTTGTCTAAGGAGAGAAACAAGACCCATGATTTAATAGACTTCTTTGTTATTAAGAATATTTCAGAAAATTTCATAGACATTGATGACTGATGGGACTTAAATTCTGATCATTCGCCCATAGTACTAACCATGAGTGACCGAATTATTAAAAAACAAAGTAACCCCACATTAACAAATAAATGGACAGATTGTGTAAGTTTTAAGCTGAGCCTTGAAGAGAGAATAAATCTAAGTGTACCAATATAACACGCAGAGCAATTAGATAAAGAAGCAGAATTGTTGGTGAACAATATCCAGCAAGCAGCATGGGAAAACACTCCTACACTGAAACCTAGGCTAAAAGGAAACAATTATCCAAAGGAAATAAGAACATGATAATTGAAAAAAGGAAACTGAGAAGAATTTGGCAACAAACAAGGTCTCTTCAAGATAAGACTAAACTAAATCGTGCAAGTCAACAACTCAAAAGAACTATCCTACAATTAAAGAATGACACAATTAATTCTTACTTACAGGAGCTAACAGATGACGGTAGTACAGATTATTCCTTATGGAAAGCTACTAAAAGACTGAAAATACCTATTATGTACTCTCCTCCTATTAAATTAGAAAATGGTAACTGGGCCAGAAGTAGTGCACAAAAAGCAGAGCTATTTGCCATACATCTCGAAAATACATTCAAACCAAATGAACCTCAACGGGATGATGAAAGATGGGAGAAACATGTACAATTAGAGGAAGAAATTATTAATCCGAAAATATTAATCCGAAGAAAGCTCCGGGCTATGATTTATTTACCGGTGAGCTGTTGAAAAATCTTCCCCGAAGAGCTATCGTAAAATTAACAAACCTCTTTAACAGGGCATTCAGATTAAAATATGTACCAATGATATGGAAGATGGCGGAAGTCATTATGATTCCTAAACCAGGAAAACCAGCACATGAGGTTTCGTCATACAGACCGATATCTCTGCTTCCTGTAATATCGAAGCTGTTTGAGAAACTACTCATCAAGAGAATAAAACCAATTATCGAAGCAAGAAACTTGATACCGACACATCAATTCGGATTTAGAAATAAGCATTCAACAATTGACCAGGTGCACAGAATCACAAATATAATCGAAAGATCCCTAGAAGAAAAGAAAGTCTGTTCAACTGTATTCCTTGATGCTGCAAAGGCTTTTGATAAAGTCTGGGGCATGAAGGTTTAACATACAAACTAAAATGTTTTTTACCTATACAGTACTCAAAACTTTTACAATCGTACATAAAAGAACGACATTTTAGAATTAAGCAAGAAGACTGTTTTCAGACTTAAAAGAAATTAGAGCAGGTGTTCCACAAGGCAGTGTGTTGGGTCCGGTCCTATACCTACTATACACGTGTGATATACCTGTACTGAAAGACAACACAGTTGCCACCTTTGCTGATGATACAGCTATTCAAGCAGTAGGGACGACAAGTGAAGAGGCGACCAACAAGGTCCAAATAGCAATTAACCAAATCCATAAATGGACACAAAAATGGAGAATCAGGCTGAACGAAGCTAAATCTGTCCATGTTAATTTCACCAACAAAAAAATACAATATATTCCAGTTATAATCAACAATATCCAAGTACCATATGCAGATACTGCTAAGTATTTGGGTATAACATTAGATGCAAAACTACGCTGGAAGGTACACGTTAAGAAATAAAGGGAAGAACTAATATAAGATATAAAAAATGCATTGGCTAATTGGAAGAAACTCCACATTGTCGATGCATAATAAGTTGTTAGTTTACAAACAAATATTGAGACCTTTATGGATGCCCACTATGGGGGTATACTAGACCAAGTAATATAACAGTAATACAAAGATTCCAGAACAAAATACTAAGAAATATTGTAGATGCTCCTTGGTATGTGACAAACAGTGATCTCCATAAGGACCTAGGAATGGAGACTGTGGATATAATTATCAAGAAGATGGCAGGAAGTCACGAGCAACGACTTCATATGCACGAGAATATTGAGGCAATCCAGCTCCTCGATACCACTGGGCAAATTAGAAGACTGAAGAGGACAAAGCCGTTTGAACTAGTTTAAGTGATAGGTGATAGTGAAAAGCAGAGCATAGTGCTTGTGCGCGTTAGTGTTTATACTAGAGTAATGCACCGTGTTGTTAGATTAGATAAGACGCTATGGGGTAAGCTCTTAATTTAAAAGGAACAGTAGCAATTTAGGTTAAATTAAAGTTGCTCAATGGTCAATAATTGGTCATAATCTGGTCATAATTATTATGACCAGATTGTAATTGTAATAATCATCATCGTAGTGATGATTATGAAAAAAAAAAGATTTAGATCCGAAAATATAAAGACTTTTACTCTTGGAACCACGTTCTGGTGACAACCCAAAGTCATGCCTTCTAAAATTTGCAAGGCAAACGAACGATAAGTAAGAAGATAAGGGGGAATATAATATTGCCTTCGACAACTATTTATCTATGTAAAATGCTGTCGAATCTTGAAATGAAAGACAGTTAATATTTCATTCTTTTTCAGAGGCGACCATCCCTTTACGTAAGTTTTACTCTTTTGAGATCTTTAGACAAGCCTATGGTCTCCCCTGAATCAAAAAGAAGAGCAACTGTCTCACTAAGTAATATAAACAATAATTTATTTTTCCCCTATTCTTCTTTTTATTTATCTTTCGTTTGACTTACAAATTTTGGAAGCCACGGTTTGGATTGTCACCAGAACTTAGTTCCAACCAGGCTCGTAGCCAAAGGGGGGTCCATGGGGTCCGGACCCCTCCCAAAACTGTCTCGGCTTTCGTACCAAAGCAGCAAGTTTATCCCCAAGTTATTTTTATTATTTTTGAAAAAGTAAATGAACTTATTATTATTCTGGATTTGCCTCTACAGAAAAAGCAAAATTGCTAGAAAATTTGTCTGCCTATGACTCCCACGACATTTCTCTTACAACAATAAAATCTGAATATATGTTATAACTTTATGGTATAACTGTAACACAATATAATCTTTGGAAATAAATACCGAAAGCCTCCGCGTAATGAACATTGTAATAAAGATTTTTTCCGTACATTTACAAATTCCTTTTACCCGGAAACAAGATGGGAAATGAAAGCGAAAGACTCATTTTATTGGCCCTTTGGTCCGTTCATTGGAATGTTGAGTTAAAGCCAAGTGCATTTTTTATCAAATAACCAAAAATTACTGGATCGACAACTGAATAAAAGACCAGATGTACTCTTTGCTATAGAATCCTATATTTCGTTATACATAGTAGTCTCTAACATCATCATCTTCTTCTTTAGCACATTTCTATTCAGCTTTGGACATAGGTCTTCACCAAATCTTTCCATATAATCTGTCCTTGGCTGCGCTTTTCCAGTGAGTTCCTGTAGATTATACAATATCGTGCTTTCATAGCATCTGAGGTCTTCCTCTTCCTCTTCTTCCTATCACGGCCTCCAGTTTTATATTGTAGCATTCCATCTTTTATCTTCCTGTCTCGCATTATGACCCGCAAATCTCCACTTTAACCCTGTTATATGTGATGACTAACATCATCAGAGACGCTAAAATGATATTAAAGATACAATGGTGAAATTTGAAAAATTTTGCCGTCTAATCTAACAAAAAATTTGAGTTGGAATAAATAATCATTTCGTTGTGAATCGAAACAAGAGCAGTCTTATTTTAGTTAGTTCAGAGAGCGCCAAAATTTGAGTTGTGTTTGGACCCCCCTCAAGCACATTCCCTGGCTACGTGCCTGGTTGCAACAGTAGAAGTCTTTAGATTATCGGCTCTAAAACTTCTAATTGTTTTTATTATCCAGTTCGTCAAAAAATACCGTTATGCATGATTCTCCTTACCATCTCTATACCTTATTATACAATATTAAAGTTCTTATCGGGATCTTATCGGGATTGATATTTTTACACTATTTTTCTACATATCCTATTTTGGATTGAACGTACTGCATTGACGAAGGTTGTGCTTAGTAGTTTTTGAAACTATTTATAATTTAGTAATTTTTGCCACTATTAGGCAAAATGGGAACACCGCAGTTGGGAATTAGTTCAGAGAAATAAGGCAAAAAGTAACCTGTTGGTGACACAACCCCCTCCAGGCCAAAACCAATTTTTTTAAGTAGTATGGACATCTACCATAATAACCTATATGTTTCCTGCAGCAGATGTTCATGATATATATAGTTATAAACAAGTGAAGATCAAAAAACGGTAAATTTTCGATTTTTTCGTCTATTACCAAAAAGTTAAGCATTTTAAAAAAATTTGAGAGTAAGAAACTCATAAACCGTATAAAAAACTTTAATATGGCGTTAGCTGAATATGTCTATCCTTATTGGTTGCGTAGAAAATTGCAAAATAAATCATAAATTTTGAGTTTTTATAAATATTCATAACTTATGTACAAATTAACTTAGAAGCTTCTTATTATACGGAATGCTGAGACCTCTGGTGCTTAAATCATACCCTAAATTTCAAAGTAATTGGTTAAATAGTTTAAAAGTTTTTTAATTTGTTTATCCCAAATTAATTTTTTTGCAACACTATAAGTCAGAAAATGATGAAGTTACAGTAATACCTTGGATATTTTATGAAAGAAGCAGATTTACACTATTAATTTAATTTAAAAAAAATGACAAAAAATAATTCTGAATATTGCAAAATTATTTTGCAAGAACATGTGAATTAAAAAAAACGGAGAGGCTAACTTCGTCCCTAATTGTCATAGGACAATTTTTTTCTTTCTAAATGTGTATAAAAATTCACTCTTTCTAAATATGAAAAAATAATTTGTCTACGGGTAACGGTTAAAAAGTTATTCTAATTGTTTATAAGTAAGCAAAAAATCGACATGTTTTTGTAAAATAATTTTACACTGTTTAAAATTACTTTTTGTCATTTTTTTTAATTAAGTTGATAGTATGAATGTTCTTCTTTCATAAACTGTCTGAAATATTATTGTAACCTCATAACTTTCTGACTTATAGTGTTGCAAAAAAAATGAATTTTTGATAAACAAATTAAATAACTTTTAAACTATTTGACCAATTGCTTTAAAATTTGAAATATAATTTAAGCACCAAAAGTCTCAGCATTCCGTGTAATAAGAAGGTTCTAAGTTAATTTTTACATAAGTTATGAATATTTATAAAAACTCAAAATTTTTGATTTATTTTCCAATTTTCTAAGCAACCAATAATAACAGACATTCAGCGAACGCCATATTGAAGTTTTTTATACGAATTATGAGTTTCTTACTCTGAAATTTGTTTAAAATGCTTAACTTTTTGGTAATAGACGAAAAAAGCGAAAATTTATTGTTTTTTGATCTTCATTTGTTTATAACTATGTATATCATCAAAATCGGCTGCAGGAAACATATAGGTTATTATTATAGATGCCCATACTACTCAAAAAATTTGGTTTCGGTCTGGAGGGGGATGTGTCACGAGAAAAATCTAATTTCTCTGGACTAAATCATAATAATTAAAATGGGAAAAGTCCTGGGCCAGACGAATTATCTTTTCATATTCTTAAAATAATAGAAACGAAACACGTGGACCTTTTGATAAAGTTTTCAATGTGATATCATTCAGGAGATATATTCAAGGAATAGTAGACTTCGACCTTTATTGGCCTTCCTAAGAAGACAAAAGCTAGGTAATGCAGCGACCACATTACCAATAGTCTGATGTCTCATTCACAAAAAATTTCCTTTCAGATCAATATACAAAAATATACAGGGTGTAACAAAAATACAGGTCATAAATTAAATCACATATTCTGGGACCAAAAATAGTTTGAATGAACCTAACTTACCTTAGTACAAATGTGCATATAAAAAAAGATACAACCCTTTAAAGTTACAAAATGAAAGTTTGGGTTCCGTAAAGATGATAAGCTGTTTTTACATCCAAGGTATTTAATTATGTTTCTTAGAATATAATAAGGCGTTTGATAAAGCCCATAACAAACAGCTCATGTAGGACTTGAAGTCAAAACAAATAGACTACAAGGACCTTCAGATTATAAAAAGCGGTATTATAAACAACGAGCAATATAACGCATTAATGAAAACACATCAAAAGAAATCGAAATTTAAAAAAAAAGTGAGACTATGTGCTGTTACCACTTTTCTTCATTGCGTACTCTATAGAAATTTTGAGAAAGACTCTTGGAGAGAAACACTAATTAACAACATTAGATATGCGGAGTATACTCTATTTAGGTTAACATTTAACAATATCATCTCAGAAAACTAAAACAATAGTAATCAGTAAAGAACCAATCAGATGTAAAATAGAAATTAATGGTATCAGTATTGACCAAGTAATGGAAATAAAATACAGAGAAATCAAGTACAAAAAGCAAATACACTGGCAGGATGTCTTAATAACACATATGGCGAAACCGGCATATTAACATTGAGATGAAGTTAAGAATTTACAAAGCCAGTGTAAGACCAGTAATGACATATGCATCAGAAACAAGACCCGATACAGCCACAACACAAAGACTACTGGAAACGGCAGAGATGGGAGTACTGATAAGAATTACATGAAATACGTTGAGAGATCGAAAGAGGCGTGAAGACATTAGAAGACGATGTAACGTACAGTGTATAAACGAACGGACACTAAATTAAATAAAAAGAATAGAATAACCACATAAGCAGAATAGGAGAGACACGTGTGGTCAAAATAGCAAGAGATAAATCATCAATTGGTAGACGAATTATCGACCGACAGCGCAAAAGATCGACTGACAACCTTCCATAGAGGCATCAGTCCGCCAATGAACAAGCAGAATTGCTTACGCAGAGGAAAAAGAAAAAGAAGAAGAAGAAGAAATAATGAACTTCAGGTCAATAGGACAACAATATTATAAAAATCACATGTTAACCCCCCACACGACAAACAAAAACAGTTTTAATGACTTCCTACACTGTCATAAAATGTCTACAATGATATTTACCCATAATAGACGGAGAGGCAGCGCTGAAAAATCTATTTGAATTTACTAAAGCTAGATTTTTCACAGTTGATTACTGTGAGCGTGTAGAGAAACATACTGCGGTCGGTCAAGCGAAACGTAGAACAGGGGTTACTGAGAGGGTATCAAAGTTGCTTTCCTACGAAGGTAATCATTTCCATTTACTAAGGCTGAAAATCAATACACACATTCTAAATTAAATATAAATATAAGTTATTATAGTCGGTCAGCTCTATGATGGGACAGAGCCGGTCGGTCGGTCCCAATAGTCGATTGAGGAAATCAAGCATTTTGGCTCGCAATTTTTTTGTCCAGCATGGATTTACTTGAAATTTTCACAGAAGATAGGAAATAGTCCAAGGATCATTTTCTATATCATGCCGCTATCATACGCTAAAACCTTGGGGGTGGTTGCCACAACATCTCGGGGGTGGGAATTTTTTATTACACTTTAACCATGCAATTCGATGGAAAATGTGATTCTAAGAAAAAAATGTTTTTTACATTCTCTTCGTAAAACTAATATTTTTCGAGTTATTCGCGCTTGAAAATAGCAGTTTTTCGACGAAAAAATCGACTTTTTTACAGGGTTTTTTGAGAATTTCTCGAAAAATATGCATTTAATCAAGAAAACTGTAGATATCAAAATTGTATCTTTTAGTAACACAAACCAAAATCTTTTCCAATAATATCTTTAAGAACAATACAAACCGAGATACAGCATGTTAAATGTTAGCTTTTTTCGTCAAATTCATAATTTGAAATATTCAAAGCCAAATAATGGGAAAAATTTGCATTTTTCGAGGAAAACTTAAAATATATTTTTTCAAGTATACAATTAGACCTTTCAAAAAAAAATAATAAGAAGTTTCTAGCATGAAAATTAAGCGACTTATAATAAAAAAAATGTCGGTACCTGCTTTTCTCTACGAAAAAAACAGTGAAAACAACCCCCTAACTACCTTCCCAATTCAAAGTTGGTCTTCACCTTTCTGTAGTTCCTTTTATATTTATATTATCAATACACTCAAGGAGTTTGACCTATTTAAAATGCCTAATTTTGGAAAAATATTATATCTCATTGTTTACTGATTTTCAGCCTTAGTAAATGGATTTAATTACCTTTATAGGAAAGCAACTTTGATACCCTCTCAGTAATGAGACCCCTCAAAAATGATTTTGTAGGATTTTTAAAGAGCTATAAGACTGTGTAAATTAAATTCCGTAACATGCCTTAGTTTTTAAATGGGGCGGGTTTAAAGGGCTCGAATAAGGGGGTGTTTGGTAATTAGAGGTTTTAAACAGCTATATCTGGCTAACTATTCACTGTAATGAAAATCTATGCACAGGGTAATTTTAGTCATTAAAAAAGCTACAATTTAGTAGTTTATAATTTTTTTCATATCTTCAGTATTTTCGGAGATATTTTGAAGTAAAAGGTGAAAAATACCAAATTGCAAAAAATCAATTTTTATTTAAACTCCAATTTTTCCAAAATTAGGCATTTTAAATAAGTCAAACTCCTTGAGTGTATTGATAATATAAATATAAAAGGAACTACAGAAGGGTTACGACCAATTTTGAATTAGGAAGGTAGTTAGGGGGTTGTTTTCACTAATTTTTTCGTAGAGAAAAGCAGGTACCGCCATTTTTTTGTAAGTCGCTTATATTTCATGCTAGAAACGTTTTATTATTATTTTTTAAAAAGTCTAATTGTATACTTGAAAAAATATTATTTAAGTTTTCCTCGAAAAATGCAAATTTTTCCCATTATTTGGCTTTGAATATTTCAAATTGTGCATTTGACGAAAAAAGCTAACCTTTAGCATGCCGTATCTCGGTTTGTATTGGTTTTAAAGATATTATAGGAAAAGAATTTGGTCTGTGTTACTAAAAGATACAATTTCGATATCTACAGTTTTTTTGATTAAATGCATATTTTTCGAGGTATTCTCAAAAACCCTCTAAAAAAGCCGATTTTTTCGTCGAAAAACTGTTATTTTCAAGCTCGAATAACTCGGAAAATATTAGTTTTACGAAGAAAATGTAAAAAACATTTTTTTCTTAGAATCACTTTTTACACCGAATTACATGGTTCAAATGTAATAAAAAATTCCCACCATCAAGATGGGGTGGCAACCACCCCCAAGGTTTTAGCCTATGATAGCGGCATGATATAGAAAATGATCCTTGGACTATTCCCTACCTTCTGTGAAAATTTCAAGTAAATCCATGCTGGACGAAACAATTGCGAGCCAAAATGCTTCATTTGCTCAATCGACTATTGAGGCCGACCGACCGGCTCTGTCCCGTCATACAGCTGACCGACTATAATAACTTTTATTTATATTTAATTTAGAATGTTTGTACCTATTTTCAGCCTTAGTAAATGGAAATAATTACCTTCGTAGGAAAGCAACTTTGATACCCTCTCAGTAACCCCTGTTCTACGTTTCGCTTGACCGACCGCAGTATGTTTCTCTACACACTCACAGTAATCAACTGTGAAAAATCTAGCTTTAGTAAATTCAAATAGATTTTTCAGCGCTGCCTCTTGGTCTATAATTACTAGTAATAAGCAGAGGCTAAATAAAATACAGGGCCGACAGATAAATCGATTTTGTAAATTAGGTAATCAGAGTGAGTCGACCTTTTTGGAAAGTTTAAGGTCAAATGGAAACGATATGAATTTTGGATACGTCTGTGCGTAGGTAAATAATGTCGTCAAAAAGTGAAACCTAACGATCTAGATGATTTATTAAATTAATAACGCTGGAATAAAAAGGACAAGAATGTCTATTTAGAGCAAGATTATATAATACGATTATATCACTTTGTACGAATTAAAAAAATGGATGTTCTTAAAAAGATTCTATATTCTATTATGAACTAGCACTCATAAGATAATGAAACGGCAAAGTTCTGCACGAATTATGTAAGATATATTGACGCTTCTATTTATAGACTGATAATGAAAGTGTTCCGAAATATTATTATTAGATTTTGGACACTACGAATCGTCAGATTTCTTTAAGAGCGTAGGCGCAAAATTTCGGTCGAATGCTTTTTAAATTCATCCATTTTTTTCGAATCATGAAAAAACTAATAAATATTTTTAAAAAATTTAAACGTAGAATAAAACATTACAATATTACCGAGGGCCGAAAGTCCCTTAGAATAAACATAAAATTTCTTTTTAATGATATATTTGAAATTAAAAATCACATTCAATTTTCTTTTCTTTTCACCCCTGTAACTTAAAATAAACAATACAATAAGTTTTCAGGGACTTTCGGCCCTAAGTAATAATGTAATACTCGTATATCATTCTGCGTTTAAATTTTTCAAAAATACTTATTAGTTCTTTCAGGATTCGAAAAAAATGAATGCATTATATGTTTGGTGTTTATTTATTGAAAATTTAAGAGGTTCCATCATGTTCAGAGATTCCGTTGAGCACGTCATGAACGAAACAGGCAGAAAAAAAGAAAAATCAAATAACCTAATTGAGCAAGATATTACGATTATATCACTTTGGACGAATTAAAAAAATGGAACAAATTAGACATTCTTAAAAAAAATCGTATTATGAAATGGCACTCATAGGTAATTAAATGACAAAGTTCTGCACGAATTATATAAGATATATTGAAGCTTCTATTTATAGACTGATAATGAAAGTGTTCAGGAATATTATTATTGGCTTTTATACAACAAGAATCAACAGATTTCTTAAATATATGTTTGCTGTTTATTTATGGAAAATTTAAGAGATTTCTAAACCCTTAAATAAATACATCATAACATTCAAAACAACCAATACACTGAGCTCTATTCTGTCTAAAACCAAATCAAACAATACACAGGAGTGATGAAATAATTCTTCTTCTTTAGGTGCCGTGATCGTGTTCAGACGTAGGCCGTCATCATGTTTACGAGTTTTTGAAACCTTCCTTTATCGGCTGCTGCGCGAAATAATTCTTCTACTGTGGAACCACACAATTGTCTAATATTACGCAACCATTAAAGTTTTTTCGACCAATCCATCTCTCTCCCTCCATCTTTTGTCATTACGATGACATAATCTCTTAGTAGTCGAGGCATTGAAGGATTGAAGTGTCGATTTTTTTGCATTAAGACGGATTTTAATGCGGATTGATGCGTTGGATTCGTGAGAATGTCAGGAAATTTTGTGAACTAATGTAATGAATAAGAAATCTCTAATTGCATTTGTGCATAAGAAAAATGCATTTCAAAAATGCATTTCGGTAAATAGTGGGAAAAATTGACTCAATTTTCTTACTCGAGGGTTTTTGGGGTCGCTGAAAACGAATATGAGGTCGACGAGAGTGTGCAAACTACCTGGTGCCTGCAGCGGGTGTAATAAACATCTTCCTCTGGAGTATTATGGTAATTTGTTAAATAATTGGTACAAACTTGTAACTCGGGGGTTTTTGGGGTCGCTGGAAATGAATATGAGGTCGGCGAGAGTGTGCAAAGTACCTGGTGCCTGTAGCGGGTGTAATAAACGTCTTTCTCTGGAGTATTATGGTAATTTATCATATAATTAGTTTAAACTCGTTACTCGGGGGTTTTTGGGGTAATTTATTTTCTTCGATGTAACTGTAGTGATCGAAAAGGGTGGTATTTTTATTATAAATAAACATAAATTTTTATTATTATAATATATTTATGGTTAAAAAAGTTCATTATACAAAATTTATCGTAATTTATCTTTAAAATTCATTTTCTTCATCATCATCATCTTCTTCTTCATTATTGCCTTCCTCTCTCGAGTCCAATGCAATATTTGTGCAATCAGAGCCTACATAATTTTTGCAGGCTGAATTACAAACTAATCCATGCTTCCTACACCCGCATGAGTTGCCGCAGTCTGACTTACAACTACAGAATATTAAATTTAAAATATTTGGAGGACCAGGTGGCTGAGTCATTCTAACTGGAATTAATACATTATTTTGTAATTCCCATCCCCAATCGGTTGGTTTCATGTTACTGTCCTCTTCATGCAGCCAAATTTGTGTTTGTAAATATACCCTTTTTAAATGCTGAGTAAATGCATCAACAGATGAAAGAATTTTTCCAATGACAATCTTTTTATTTTTGGCAATAGCCATTAAGTACATTCTGTATTTAGTAATTTTCTCTCAAGGCAAAACCACATCATCCACTTGCGACTTAATTCAAACTTCTTTAAATAATATGAAATTAGAATCTAGTCGTTGCGATATTTATTTTTAGTGACCCCAAAGACCCCCCGAGTAACAATTTTGGACCAATTATTTAACAGATTACCATAATAGTCTAGATGAAGACGTTTATCACACCTGCTGCAGGCACCAGGTAGTTTGAACACTCTCGCCGATCTCATATTCATTTTCAGCGACCCCCAAAAACCCTCCGGGTAATGAGTTTAAGCCAATTATATGATAAATTATCACAATACTCCAGAGGAAGACGTTTATTACACCCGCTGCAGGCACCACGTAGTCTGCAGACTCTCGCCGACCTCATATTCATTTTCAGCGACCCCAAAAACCCCCTAGTAATGAGTTTAAGCCAATTATATGATAAATTACCACAATACTCCAGAGGAAGACGTTTATTACACCCGCTGCAGGCACCAGGTAATTTGCACACTCTCGCCGACCTCATATTCGTTTTCAGCTACCCCAAAAACCCCCGAGTAAGAAAATTTAGTCAATTTTTCCCACTATTTACCCAAATGCATTTTTAAAATGCATTTTTCTTATGCACAAATGCAATTTGAGATTTCTTATTCATTACATTAGTTCACAAAATTTCCTGACATGCTCACGAATCCAACGCACCAAACTGCATTAAAATCCGTCTTACTGCGCCAAAAATCGACAGTAAGGCCTTTTTTTGTGCTTCAATGCCTTGACTATAGATAGTGGTCAGCATCCCATAAGTTTAAGTTTTAAATTTTTTCAGATCTTGTTAACCAATTTTATACTGTTATTGTTGTTGTTAGGTTATTGTTGATGACATTATCGCAAAAACCGAATTGTTTTGTTATGTCCTCGAAACTTTTATAATCAAAGTCGTAGTCACAGTCAATGGCAAATACAATTTTGCAGCAAACTTCCCAAAGAAAAAAGAAATAATTTTAAACTGCAAAAAACCAGAATTAAACTTTAGAATTAGATTCCATCTGTAAAACCACCAAACCATTGGACAGAGACGTAGACTATACAAGGTGTTTCAAAAAGGTAACACTGTCTCTAGGATAGGTAAAAAACTGAAAAATAATTGGGGTTAGCTTAGAGAAAAATTTTTTTAACGCCATCCGTTTCCAGATAGAGGGTGTTGAAGAAAAAAAATTAACATTTTTTACCACTTTTTTACTACTGTTATAGAACAGGCATCATACCAAAGAAATGGCTCTCCTCTACTTTTGTCACAATCCCGAAGACGAATAACGCCAGAGAGTGTTCAGACCACAGAACTATAGCATTGATGAGCCACACACTAAAAGTATTTTTAAAAATAATTCACAAAAGAATATTTAATAAATTAGAAGAGGACATAAGCGCTTCACAGTTTGGATTCAGAAGTGGACTGGGAACACGGGAAGCTTTGTTTGGTCTGAGTGTGTTAATGCAAAGATGTTTGGATGTAAACCCAGACCTCTACGTAGGTTTCATAGATTTTGAGAAGGCCTTCGATAAAGTCAGACACCAAAAGCTGTATGAAATCCTAAGAAGCAAAAACATCGACAGTCGCGACATTAACATCATATCCAGGTTGTACTGGGGACAAACAGCAAAAATCAAGGTTGATAATGAGTTAACCGAAGAAATTGAGATTCGTTGAGGTGCGTCAGGGTTGTGTGCTTTCTCCACTACTATTCAATATATTTATATAGCGAAACAATATGTCAGGAAGCGCTCCTAGAGCAAAACATTGGTATGAATATTAACGGGCAGTTAATTAACAATATACGATACGCTGATGACACGCTAATAGTAACAGATAACCTAGCAAATTTACAGTATTTGATGGAAAACATAAACAGTCATACCAATAAGTATGGTCTAAAACTAAACATCAAAAAGACTAAATTCATGATTGTAACAGAGAAGCTATACACCAATATGAATTTAACCATAAATTATCAGCCAGTTGAAAGAGTTACGTCCTACAAATATTTAGGGGTTTTCTTCACTGATACTAATGACCAGACAAGAGAAATCAAGAGGCGAATAGAGATAGCGAGACAATCGTTTGTCAAAATGAAAAAGTTCCTATGCAGCCGGGACATAAATATAAACTTAAGAACGAGAATGTTAAGGCGCTCCGTTCTGCTGTACGGCATGGAAGCTTGGACCCTGAAAAAGATAAACATCAAAAACATTGAGGCATTCGAGATGTGGTGTTACAGGAGAATGTGGAAAATACCATGGACAGAAAGAGTAACAAATCAAGATGTTTTGCTGAAGATGGGGAAGGAATGCGAAGTCATAAAAACCATACAAACAAAAAAACTGGAATATCTAGGCCCCATAATGAGAGGAGAAAAGTACCCTCTGCTCAGACTCGTAATCCAAGGAAAAATCTCGGGAAAGAGAAATGTGGAACGTAGGAGGATTTCCTGGTTGCGAAATTTAAGGGAGTGGTATGGGTGCAGTTCAATACAGTTGTTCAGAGCTGCAGCCAACAAAGTTAAGATTGCTGTGATGGTAGCCAACTTCCGATAGGAGACGGTACTGCAAGAAGGAGACTACTTTGCCGAAACTACTAGCAACATTGTAATGAAATTTGGTGGGCTTTAACAGGTAGTAATATTTGTGCGTTTTTTTTTACATAAAATTAAGAATTTTAGATTCATCATTGGCACGCATACCAGTACTGGTACGATTTTTTTTAAGAAAAGAAATAGTACGCCACTGAGATATTTTGAATTAAATTTTTTTGATTTCTGAATTTCTCGTTCAATTTGTGACAAAAAATCTATCTTCTCTTTGGTTCATACGACACGTTGTTTTTGTGCAAAAAAATAAAACATTTTAACCCCTACAAAGTATTCCAAAAAGTTTCTATACATTCATACAAAACTTTAGGCGTAGGAGCAAAGTCTTGGTGTGATGCTATTAAAATGCATTTGTTTTCGAATGCTGAGAAAAATAATAGTATTTTTGAAAAAATTATACGCATAATGAAAATTGCATTATTGCCGATGGCCGAAAGTCTCTCAAAACTTCTGTAATGTTTATTTTAATAAGTTACAGGGGTGAAAAAAAAAAGAGAAAATTTAGTGTAATTTTTAATTTCAAATATTTCATTCAAAAGAAACTTTTGTTTATTCTATAATAATAATAATATTAAATATTAAATAATGTAATCTTTCATTATGCGTTTAAGTTTTTCAAAAATATTTATTAGTTTTCTTGGGATTCGAAAAAAATAAATGCATTTAAATAGTATTGGACCAAGATTTTGCGCCTACTCCTTAATTCGAATGCTTTGTAAGCGTTAAGATATTTTATTTTTTGCATGAAAACAGCGCGTCGTATGAAAGAAAGGGAAGTTAGATTTTTTATCACAAAGTGCACCACGAATTCAAAAATGATTTCAGTGGCGTACTATTTTTTTTCTTTAAATAATTCAGACCATTACCCTCATGCGCGCCAATGATGAGTATAATACGCTTCAAATTAATAACGATTTGTTTTCTGCAACGCCTTGTATCTTGAAAACGGATGGCGTTACAAAAATTTATTACTAAACAAACCCCAATTATTTTTCAGTTTTTTACCTATCCTAGAGATGGTGTTACCTTTTTTTGAAACACCATGTATAAAATAAATATAAACAATAACTGTATAATTAATACCTATAGTCCAAGTAATGAAGCTTAAAATAGGACAAAACCTCGCAATTTTTACAGAATGGATCGATTTGCTTGAAAATTTGAGAATAAGTAGTGGATAGTCAAAAGATCAAAATCTATATCATGCCAAAAGGCGATTTTACCATAGGGGTGGTTGCCAACCCATCTCGGGGGTGGACATTTTTATTATATTTTGACCGCAAGAGTTGGTAAAAACATTCATTATAAGCCAAAAAACGTTCTATACATTTTTTTGATAAAATTAATAGTTTTCGATTTATTCGCTATCGAAAGTGTTAGTTTTACATCGAAATAATCAATGTTTTTAATCAGTTTTCTGCTAATAATTCAAAAAGTTTTCGTTTTATCAAAAACACTTTACTTAACAAAAATGTACCTTTTGAAAAAATAAACAAAACCGTGTTTTTTTCATTTTCTTTAAGGCCAATAGTAATCGCGCTGTACTTTATTATGTTGGCCCTTCTTCGTCAAATGCTAAATATTGTAGTTTCAAAGTCAAAGGACGGGAAAACTATGCATTTTTCGAGGATAGCTTGTTGAAAGTAATTAAAGTGCTTAAAAATATGTATCTCCAGAAATAAAAAAAATCTCTAGCTAAAAAATTAAGTGACTTATAATGAAAAGGGTGTCAGTCCCTGTTTTTCAACAAAAAAGTGATCGTAAACAACCCCCTAATCACCACCCTAATTAAAATTTGTCATTGACCTGATTTGGTTTTCTTGATTTATGTATTGTTAATAGGTTCTAGAAGTTTGATCGGCTTAGAATGATTAGTTTAAAAAAAATGAAGTTAAAAGCGAATAACGAGTTTTTGTAGTTAAAAAATTCCCTTTCCTTCAGAATAGAAAGATTAGCATCACAGATACAAAAAAATATTTAAATATGAAATTGTAGCTTATTTAATTCCCAAGAAATTGGTTTGCAAACTTTTTTTACGGCAAAAAATGAGTGAGCTCTTGACAATTAAAACTTGTAATATCATGCAAAATCCACCTTTACCAACTCTTTCAATACCATCTCTTTATGTGACTGAGTATTTTAAAAGGATTTGATGTTAATAGCCTTACAGATCTTGTAAAAACCTACAAAATTATTTTTTAACGATCTTTCTAAGATAAAAAATAAAAAAGTTACTGTTAAGAAATCAATATATTTTTTTGAAAAAAAAATGAGAAATCCAATTGGAAGCATAATAATGTAAGTTAGCGGTGTTTTTAGTCATTGGCATTATTTTTATTCTTCTTTATTTATGTATTATTAATAGATTCTAGAAGCTTGACTGGCTTAGAATGATTAGTTTTTAAAAAACTGAAGTTTAAAGCGAATAACGAATGTTTGCAATTTGGTAAAAAATGCCATTTTCCTTCAGAATAGAAAAACTAGCATTAGAGATACGAATAATGTTTAAATATGAAATTTTAGGTAATTTAATTCCCAAGAACTTGGTTTGATAAAATTTGTTCTATGGCAATAATTGAGTGAATCGTAAATGAGTATGTATATCGAAAAATATTGATTTTTTCGATATAAAACTAACACTTTCGATAGCGAATAAATCAAAAACTATTAAATTTATCAAAAAAATGTATAGAATATTTTTTGCTTAGAATTAATGTTTTTATTAACTTTTGCGGTCAAAATATAATAAAAAAATTTCCACCCACGAGATGGGGGGCAACCACCCCCATGGTAAAAGCGCCTGTCGGAATCATATAGATTTTGATCCATGGACTATCCACTACTTATTCTCAAATTTCCAAGCAAATTGATCTATTCTGTAAAAATTTCGAGGTGAAAAGCTTTGTTTCCTGGACTACTATAGTAAAATACATTTCTACTTGTTGGTGTATTTTGTAATCAATAAATATGTATTGCTGTATTTAAAACACATTTAGCGAAATTTATAATAAGAAGGAAAACTTACATTTTGGGCCGATTCCACTGTGTATATCTCCATAGACAAACCTGGATCTCTCCAATAATTGCCCAGATGAGGTTGTGCTTTCCTGTTTGTCTTATTGCAACAGTAGCACATCACAAATAGCACGAGGAGAATTCCACTAATCATTGCCCTAAAATTAGAATATATGTACACACAAGATAAATTATATCTTAGAACTATTAGATTATGGCATAGGTATCTCACTTCTTGGTATTTTTTTTTTGAACGACAAATAGCTGGTTTTATAGTTAAAAAAAGAATGTGTGTGTACTTTGTACGCACGTAAGAAGATATTCTTCTATTATATAGGTAATTTCAACGAAGTAGATATACTTAACAGGCTATTTGTATTTTATTTAAAAATTAAACTAACTTTCTTATCTACCACTTTCAAAATTTTTTATTAAAACAACCAAAAATAAAAAAAAATATGAATCGCCCAGGATTCGAACCCGCGTCATTCTAATCTCGGAGCTAACGCCCTAACAACTACACCAGCGAGGTCCTTCTAATTGACATGTAAGTTTCGGATATAGTTACACAACACGGCGACAAATAGTGTAAATATTTTATTATTTTACTACAGAGAAACACAAATCCAAAAAACAAGAATTATAATAAATAATACATTTACTAAAAACACTAATATATTCTTTTAATGACTTATTTGCACGGATACAGATACATAAACACCTATCTTGAAAGATTAGCAAGGAACTACATACTGTCTGTGTGCGCAGGCGCGCAGATTTATGTACAATTTTACCCTCAATCGAATCGCGCCTAAAGAAGAATATCTTCAAAAACTAATAAAGGTGATAATAATAAAGAGTTTATTTTAGAACGTGTAAAAATCGAAATACACGTTAAAAAACTGATATTGATCAAAAGATATATTAAAAAGAAAACAAGAAGTAAAACCACTTCTATGTAAAAGGTATATTTAATAAAATTTTAAAATTCCCAATTAATTAAATAAAATAGGTTCATTCAGAACGTGTTGAGTTCGTGTTGAGTTACTCAGATTGTTAGATGAAGAGGGAATAACGATACTCCAAAGATTTTTTAACCAAATCTATAAAAATGGAAAATTCCCTGTCCAATGGCTTTTATCTACCTTTATCCCTTTGCCAAAAAAGAACAACGCAACAAAGTGTCAAGACCACCGACTGATAAGTCTGATGGGCCATTCTTTAAAAATATTCCTCGAAGTTCTTCACTACAAAATCTCCACAAAATGCGATAAGGTTATTGGTTGCTGACAATTTGGATTTCGAAAAGGCCTGGGTACCAGGGAAGCACTATTTGCAACCCAAGTGCTAGCTCAGAACTGCTATGATCAAAGGAAAGATGTAATGATGTGCTTCATAGATTATGAAAAAGCCTTCGATCGAGTACAACATCATAAACTCGTGCATATACTAAAACAACTCGACATAGATCAAAAAGACATTCGTTGCATAGAAGGTCTTTACAGGAATCAAACAGCTGTCGTCAAGGTGGATAATGAAACAACGCAAGCTCAAAAAATTCTCAGAGGTGTAAGACAGGGATGCATTCTCTCCCCACTACTGTTCAATTTATATTCTGAAAGTATCTTCCAGGAAGCTCTTGAGGAATGCGAAAGCGGCATCAAAGTAAATGGTACCTGGGTTAATGATATACGATATGCGGATGACTCGGTCTTAATAGCAGACAATATAGAAGACCTCCAAAACTTTCTTAATAAAATTGGAGAGCATAGCGAGAACATGGGACTTAGCATCAACATAAAAAAGACGAAGTTCCTTATAATCAGCCGTCAATTATGTCAACATCAAAATGCAAGACTAGCATATAACAACCAAGATGTAGAGCGCGTAAAAAAGTACCTGGGAACCTGGCTATGTGAAGACTGAATGTCGGATATGGAAATTAAATGTCAGATAGAAAGGGCCAGAAGTGCCTTCATGAAATTCAGAAACGTCTTTACGAACTCTGACTTTGATCTAAACCTAAGACTAAGATTCACAAAATGCTATATATGGTCGGTGCTCCTATATGGCATGGAAGGATGGACTTTAAAAATAAACACAATGAATAAGCTAGAGCCATTTGAGATGTGGATCTATCGACGAATCCTTAAAGCTCCCTGGACCGCAATAATAACAAACGATAAAATCCTGAGAAGAATTGGTACAGAACGACAACTGCTATGCACAATTAAACAGAGAAAAACGGCATACCTGGGGCACCTAATTAGAAATGAAAGATACCAGTTTCTGCAAACCTTAATTAAAGGAAAGATCGAAGGAACAAGGGGAGTGGGCAGGAAGAAAATGTCATGGCTCCGTAATGTCAAACAATGGACAGGACTAAAAAACATAGGAGACCTAATACATACTGCAAGGGATAGAGAAAAATGGTCAAGCGAACATCCAATAGTGGATTGCATAAGAAGAAGAAGAAGAAGAAGAACGTTTTCGGACCTATCAGTCCATCATCAGTGAATTCGGGTATACTTGCTAACTAGCCCCAGAACCAAACAATGGTTGTACTTATAATTCAATCTACATTATAGTATTATGAAATTGGAAAGGCTAAACGCCGATGTTAAAAGAATACCTCCGGGAACATGGTAAGACTCTAAACGAGAACCCTAACAACCATCTTGGGCCAACGAGGTCTGCCAAGTGTCAAAAAAAGTCGACTTTTATTTGAGACATTTTTTCGAATTATGGATAGATGGCGCTATAATTGGAAAAAACGATTGTTGGAAATGGAAAATTAAATTAATAAAAGGAAACTTCCCACTAAGATGGAAACCTTAACTTTTTTTGGTATAAAAAACCAATCTTCACAACTCAACAAGTGCCCATAACGCTCGAATAACTACAAATTTAGCATACTTGCTTCCCCTACTATTATGTGTGCTATTTAATTGTCAATATATCTACTGATCTGTTCCGTTTCAGTAGATAAAAGGAAAATTATTCAAATATTATAAAATACAATTATAGTTATTTTCTAAAAATGGTTTCCATGGTAAAAGGTATATCTTCGAACATAAAAGATTCAGAAACGTCTTTACCATTTCTAATGAATGGCGAGATGCTCCTATTAAATATCACTATTCATTAGCAAAATTCTTAGATCAATGGCGCTTATAGTACTTAATCGATTACCGCTGAATAATGCCTAAAAGGAATTAGGGGAATCAAGTAAGAGTAATTTTCGCCGCCGATTTTCCGCTGACTAAAACTAGAACGAGGACGTTCGTCAATAACAAGGGTTCGTTAAACTGAAAAGTTCAAATATTAATATAGGCCAAAACTACTCCATCAACTTTTTTGGTAGTTGCCGAGGTTAATGACTCAAAAAACTTTTTCATGAATACAATGAAAAAATTAATGATTTTTAACAATTATAATGCGTAAAAATTAGAGGGGCCTGTATTGTCGCCTCCGTTAGCGAAATTATCCCGATTAGATTTTTTTGCACAAAGTTACTCAAAGAGAGTTCCTTATAATGACAAATCTACAGGGTGCCGGGAGGTGCCGCTTCTTTTTTTTTAAACAAAAATTTTTTTTAAACAAAAATAAAAAAATCAATATTGTCATTTCGAACAATTTTTTTAAATAATCTGAGACATTCTGAGCAAAAAAGATCTGTTATGATTTTTCTATAAAATTGATTGTTCTCGAGTTATACGCGATTTAAAATTTCAAAAATGCGAAAATTTTTCGCATTGAAAATGTGACCATTTTCAAGGCTTAATAACTCGATTAAAAATTATATTATGAAAGTCGGAAAGTGATCAAAGTAAAGTTTAAAACCCCTCCTTAAATGATCCTGAAGAAATTGTTGTCATTATTTTATTACAATGCTGTTATTTTTAATTATTAACAATTAGCATTATAGTCCAGTGTGTATCGTCGCTCCCGTTAGCTAAATTATTTCTTATAGATTTTTTGCACAAAGTTACTCAAAAAGAGGTCGTCCTTATAACAAATCCACAGGGTGGCAGGCGGTGCTGTGGTCGAAAAATTGTTTAAACAATTTTTTTTTACAAATTCACAAAAATAATTTTTTCACATTGAACAATTTTTTTTACATAATTTGGGTCATTCTGAGCAAAAAAGGTCTCCTATGATATTTCTCTAAAATTGATCGTTGTAGTATACGCGATAAGCTTATTTATTAAGTTTTGAAAATTGCTATTTTCGCATTTTTCAAATTTTAAATGGCATATAACTCGACAACAATCAATTTTAGGGAAAAATGACAAGAGACCTTTTTTGCCCAGAATGAGCCAAATTACCTAAAAAAAATTTGTTGAAGATGAAAATACCGATTTTTTGAATCTGTTAAAAAAAATTGTCCGACCGCGGCACATCCTCGCACCCTATGAATTTGTTATAAGGACCAATTTTTGAGTAAATTTGTGCAAAAGAATCTAATCGAAATAATTTCGCTAACGGGGGCAAGAATACAGCCTGAACTATAGCGCTAATTGTTAATAATTAAAAAAAAAAGAATGTGTGTGTACTTTGTACGCACGTAAGAAGATATTCTTCTATTATATAATAGGTAATTTAAACGAAGTAAATATACTTAAAAGGTTATTTGTACTTATTTTATTTAAAAATCAAACTAACTTTCTTATCTACCACTTTCAAAAAAGAAGAACATCTTCAAAAATTATATAATAATATACTTACAATCATAAAATCTATAAAAAAAATTAAAAAATAATAACTTGCTTGGGGCTTGAACCCACTTCACGTCTACCGCGCCGTACGAAAGTTGACGGCATTTCAAACTGCACCACATTCGCGTATACGTCATGTGGGAATATACACAAACTAAACGTTTACACCATAAATTTATATGAATTTAATAAAATTATTAGTTTGATTTTTGTCGAAATAAAATACAACAAAATATAGAGTAAGAAAACGATATAATAGATGAAGATTTGTAGAAAGTTTGTTCTTAATCAGATTATGTAAATTAAATCATTGCCTACTAATAGGTAACTACATTATTTTGTTTACATTTTCCAAATAGATAGGTATTGAAACTATTAGGTATTTCCAACTGAAACATTTAGAATTACGTACCTGCGGCTTTTCAAAACTATTTAAAAAGTCACTATAATTATAAATTTGATTTTACATGTGTCCACACATCAATAAAAACTAATATTATACAATATTTTTGTTTACTGATAACCTCCATATTGAACAATTATTGACAGATCATTTCAAAATTTCAACACCCAATCAGAGCCCGTATAACGATTAATACCATACTGTCGGTGTGCGCATGCGCGCGGATTAATCAAATTTTACCCTCAATCGATTCGCCGCTAAAGAAGAATATCTTCAAAAACAGCTGTGTAATAAAACAAGGACAACAATTTTTTCAGTAGCTTGAAGGAGGGGTCTTAAACTTTGATTTGGTCACTTTGTGACTTTCAGGGTAATAATTTTTAATTGAGTTATTAAGCCTTGAACATAGCCATTTTCGCATTTTTCAAATTTTAAATCGCGTATAACTCGACAAAAATCAATTTTAGAGAAAAATCACAAGAGACCTTTTTTGTTCCGAATAACCCAGATTATCTAACAAAAATTATTCGAAATATAAAATTATTTTTGTGAATTTGTTTTAAAATATCAATTTATGAAACAGTTCGTGAAGTATGCTTTTTGCGAACGCACGCGATGTTTAGAGCACGAGCGACAGCGGAGCGAGTGCTATACATCGTGTAAGTTCGCAAAAAGTATGTACTTCACGCACAGTTGCAATGAAAAGTGTTTCAGGTTTTTTGCCTGGCAAAATTCCTATGGTTATGTTTTTTGATAAGGCACTCTGTATATAAAACATAATTGTTTATATTACGTTATATATTATATTACATATGTAATGATACAGACATGCATATTTCAATTCTATTTTTATAAAGAAATTTCCTCGGATCAATACACCCTTATTTTCAGTATATGTATTAATAAGTTTTAGATTTCTCCCGCACAGCTCATGTTCTCATTAATAAACAGACATATTTCGTTGTTATACATCCCCTAAATAATTTAATGGGTAGGTAGGTATATTTGTGAAAGCTCCAGCGCTAGAAACAATTTATCATTTACCTCTATTTGCACTTGTCTAGTACATACAACTAAAAATGGATGACGCCAGTTATAATATACACATACACATAGTTTCAAAAGTTATGCACCACCCCTCGAATTCAAGGTATTTATAGTTTTAAAAATTCGTATTCTTCTTCTTCATGTGCCTTGTCTGTTCCAAACGTTGGCAATTAACATGGCTATTCTGACTTCGTTCACGGCAAATCTAAATAGTTCGGCACATGACAATCCGAACCATTTTTGCAAGGTTTCGAGCCACGAGTGTCTCCTCCTCTCTGGACCCCTTCTGCTGTCTATTTTCTCTTGGGTAATTAGCTGAAGTATTGTATATTTACTGTGCCTCATAACGGATTCCAAGTATTCCAACTTTCTTTCTTTATAGTTATTCCACTTTCTGTCTCCTTACCTATCCGACATAGTACCTCCTCGTTGGTCACGTGCTTGGTCCAGGATATACGTAATATACATCGGTAAGCTCACATTTCGAAGGCCTCTACTTTGTTCATTAATGTTGCCATGGACCACTCAACCGTATTCTTACTAAAGTCCGGATTATAAGCATTTTGCTTTGTTTTTTGTTTTTTTTGCTTATTATTAATATTTTTAGTAAAAATGCTTATTTTAAAAATATGTTGCTTATCTTTGTTTATTTTACTTCTTATGATAAACTCTTACTTTCATTTTTACATTGTTATACCTGTCCATGTAATAAACTAATATTTGTCTGCAGACAGCCCAAATTTATTATATTGTTGTAAAATACTTTTCATTCAGTATCGGTACATTTGTCTAAATTTAAATACGCACCAATCACATATGTAGATGTTTAACGAACTTTTTCTAGGTATAAAAAATATATGTATGTTGATAGAAGATATAGCTTTTTTCAAGAAAATTTTGAAAAACATATTATTGTTAATTGTTTTTATGCTAATGTTAATGTCCTTATTCATATTTATATCATTATATCCATATATACTTACAGATTTCTTTTTTCTTGAACCTTGCTTATTTCATAAAAACTTTGTTTATTCTTACGACATTTTTTGCTTATATAAGTACCTATTTTGACCTTTTTGTCTGCTTATATACTCCGAACTTTACATCACATATGTAATAGACCTTTTTTTATTTAACACACACCTTTTTTGGTTTTTTATTTTATTTAAATACCCATTTAGTTGATATTGTTTTGCTAAGGTGTGAACATTTGAAACATTTATTCTGGTAAAATGTGTGCAAACGTGATTTATAATGAATCGTAACTTAGTTTCTGAGCTGGACTGTACAAAAATTATCTCTTTATTTGAAGAAGACCATTCGCAGCAGTTCGTGGCGGAAAGAGTGGGTGTTTCTAGCGAGTGACGTCTCACGGATATGGAATAGGTTTCTGGGGACAAGTTCGATACAGAATAGAGCTCGCTCTGGTAGACTCTAAGTTACCAATGAGCATCAGAATGGGTGTATCAGAATTTCCATTCAAAGGAACTCTTCTATGTCTGTACCAGCCCTCCAGAGAGACTTCAGGCATGCTGCAGGAGTCAGAACATTGTTGGATACAATAGGAAGAAAAATTTTAAAGTCAGATTTGAGGAGTCGCCGACCAATAAGAGTTATGCGCCTCAGCTAAAACCTAGACATGTTTGGCACCATCTCCAATGGGGTCAAGAATGCATACAGCCCCCATAACAGTTTTGGAATCTTGTGCTTTTTTCAGACGAAACTAGAATCTGTTTAAATAGTGATAGCCGGCAAATTCGTGTTTGGCGAGAGCCAACAAGAGCTGCAGAACTATCACATGCCTGCCCATACTTCCATTCGCTGTTGGCAGTTTTATGTCTTGGGTAGATGTTACAGATGTTATGGCAGGTGGACGCAAGGAATTGGTGGTTATTGATGGTACTCTAATAGAAAAAAGGTACATTACACCGATTTTAGAACCTCATCTGAGATGATTGCGAGGAGCTGTGGGAGAAAATTTTGCATTTATGGATGATAACGCCCACCCACATTGTGCTCAAGCGGTTAATGACTATTTAGAGACAAAAGTTATTCACCGTTTGGAGTAGTTTGCGATGTCTTCAGACATAAACTCCATTGAACATGCATGGGATGTGCCTCCAAAGTTGTTAGTTTTGCATTAGAGATAGAACCCAGGCATGCATTATTGTCCCTGGTGAAAATACACGATAATAAAATTGTTAATATATTTTAATTAAGAATAAATTTTTTGGTTTTTACGTTTTTATTTAATAAAAAAAAAACAGTGGATATCCTTTTTAAAACAAAAAATATCTGTCAACTTTATGTTATTTTTTACAAATTATTCAGAAAGAATAAATTTACAAGTTGTTTCAGAAAAAGGTAGCACGGTCTCTGGAATAGGTAAAAACTGAAATAGAGTCTACTTAGTAAAAAATTTTTGTAACGTTATCCGTTTTCAAGAGACAGGGCGTCAAAAAAGTAAAAAATTTCACATTTTTTACGATTTTGCCGAAACTACTTGCAACATTGTAAATCAATTTGGTGAGTTTTAAGAGGTAGTTATTGTGCATGTTTTGACAAACAATCAAGAATTTTATATTCATCATTGGCGCGCATACGGGTAATGGTATGAATTTTTTAAAGAAAAAAAAATAATACTCAACTGAGATATATGTCAAATTGAAAATAACTTTTGAATTTCTCGTCAACTTGTTACAAAAATTCTGTTTCCGTTTTTTCACTACGATGCGCCGTTTTAATGGAAAAAATAAAACATCTTACCTCTAACATAGTATTCGCAATAATTTTCACACATTTATAATATAAAACTTGTGTATAATTTTGTTTTTCTTCAAAGACCTGTAGGATATTGAACACGAATGGCGTTACAAAAATTGTTTATTAACTAAACCCCAATTATTTTAAAGTTTTTTCCAGACCTATAGAGGTGTTACTTTTTTTGAAACACCCTGTAGAAACTTATTTCGAATACTGTGTAAAGATTAAGATGTTTTATTTTTTGCATGAAAATGGCGTGTCCTAGGAAAAAAAGGAAAAAGATTTTTTGCCATAAATTGAACAAAAAATTCAAAAATTATTTTTAATTTGAAATATCTCAGTGTCATACTATTTTTTTTTCTTTAAAAAATTCAGATCATTACCCGTATGCGAGCCAATAACGAATATAAAATTCTTTATAGAATGTTAAAAAAAGCACAATAACTATCTCTTAAAACTCCAAAATAAAATTTCATTACAATGTTTCTAGTAGTCTCTGCAAAATCGTAAAAAATGTGTAATTTTTTAATTTTTTTAACGCCCTGTATATTGAAAACGGATGGCGTTCCAAAAATTTTTAACTAAGCAAACCCCAATTATTTTTCAGTTTTTTACCTATAAAAATTTATTTACCCAATGGTGAAAATTTTGGGTGATGCATAACTTTTGAAACTATGTGTATATATTTAATGGATGTCATTTGCAGCATAGGAACACTTCGCAATTCGTTCATTACAGACCTAATAAGTTTTCAAGAAACTCTTTGTTTCGCCTGATGAATTATTTAGAAATCGACATTTATCATTTTCAGACAGTGCTCCATTTCCAGTTTCTTCTTAGGAGATGGTGACAAGTTGGATATTTTCGTGAAGAGAAAACTTAATAATTAAATTAGGATCAAGTTAACTTGGTAGGACAGACATATACTTTAAGACTTATAACTGAGTGTCATATTACAAAGAATTTTATAAGAAAATACAAATAATATCAAATGTTGCTGGCATACATACCATTTTGTTTTTATTTAGTAAAGTTGATTATTCCAGGATATTGCAATCCTTCGGGATAGCGTGTCCAGGTGAGTGTTACGAAAATATTAGTGGTGTGATTAATACATGCGTATTGTATAAAATATGCGACGCTCCATAAGACTCACTTGGGTGGCATTTGGCAAGCTGAGCTATATCCTAGGGGCTATAGGGCCTAGTGTAAAATTACGAAATTTATATACTTTTTTTGGGAATTTCTAAAAAAAAGTACTGCACCAATTGTTTTGGAAATTTGCATGCACATTTACTATAAAAAGAAATACATGTAAAACAAATTTTTTCATAAAAAAATATTAAAAATTAAACGATTTATGCGCCATCTACTGCCACCGTGAAAAAAAACAAAGCTCCACTGCTGCACTGATTATGACTAATAGATTCTGAAACATAAAATTTCAAAGTGATTATTAAAATATAAGTTAGTTCCTATACCATTAACTAGGATTTTTGAAAAATATTAAAATTTGGAAAAATTACGATGTGCTGAATTTTTTTTTAATTAGCTAGAACATTTTCAGTTTCAAAAACCGCCAAATTGACATTTTTTATCCTATCAAAAAAGCCCTAGTTGATGGTATAGAAAATAACTTATATTTCAATAATAACTTTGAAACTCTAAGTTTCATGGTCTCTATTAGTCTCAATCACTGCAGCAGTCTAGCTATGTTTTTTTTCGCGGTGCTAGCAGATGTCGTATAAATCGTTTAAATTTCAATATTTTTTATGAGCATTTTTTTTCGATGTACTTCTTTTTATAGTGAATGCTTCTGCAAATTTTCAAAACAATTGGTGCAGTACTTCTTATTTTAGAAATTCCCAAAAAAGTATATGAATTTCGTAATTTTACACTAGGATAGCCCCTTAAATCAGAACTGCCTATGTGTCTCAAAAGAAAGCTCTTTGATCAGTGTGTGTTGCCATATGGTGCAGAAACTTTAACAATAACCAAGAAAGTAAGAAATAAAATTTGTGTTACCCAAAGAGCCATGGAACGCTCAATGTTAGGCATTTCTCGTAGGAATCGAATTACGAAGAAGGAAATAAGTCGAAGAAGTGGAGTGTCAGATGCCATAGAAAGAATTATGACCCTAAAGTGGAACTGGGCTGGACACATAGCTAGAATGTCGGATAACAGATGAAAACAGCGAATAATACACTGGAGATCAAGACAAAAAGCATATCGAAGTAGAGGTCGTCCGCCAGCAAGATGGTCTGATGGCATAAAACGGATCGACAAAAATTGGATGCAAATAGCACAAAACAGAAATACATGGAAAAGACTGAGGGAGACCTACATCCAACAGTGCATAGATCCGGGTTGAATGATGGTGTTGATGATGATGATGATTGTATAAAATAAGAACACATAATTAAAAACAAGGGGAAACGGTACATAGAGAATTACAAATGAACTGAAACTTCAAAGACTCCAGGGAACTGCTTTCTGGGTCATTCTTCAACAATGTGACAGACATTCTGTCGTTGCTCATCACGTCTACCGCTGCTTGTTGTTATTCTGTTTAGCGTTGTCCATGTATTGCGGGACAGTTCAAAGCCTGGCAGGTTCTGATCAATACAGGCCACTTGGTGTACTTCCTATTCAGGATTGAGGTTGAGGAGCCCCATGTGGTACCACATAGCTTTTAGGTTATGTTATTTCTCCTGTTTAGTTTTAATGCTGTTATTAATTTGTAGGTGTTCTTCAAAAAAAATTTCTGTTATGAGTTATTCTAAGGTATTTTTTTATTATTGAATTATGAGTAGTCTGTTGCAGAGGCGTGCGGTCCATGGAAGCGGGGGAAGCACCGCTTCCCTATTTATACGTCGATATAAGAAAATATATTATTAATTAATATTTAATAATCAAAAATGTTTCCCTAATCCAAGTAATCTACATATTACCTAGGCGATAGGCATTGAAAAATATTAAAAATTAATCGCGTACGGACGAACTCAATATGCACACAATTCAACTATTCGGTCCACTCCTGACAGAAGCGCATCTCAAAATCGCCGCTTGTCATGCAGTTGTCCCGTTTAAAAATTGGTCAGCGTTCAATGACCGCACCTACTAGTCGCGCGAATTTTGGTACCCTGTGGAAGCGATCGTCCTATCGCCTTCCCGAAAGTGAGATGCTCCGACTGTTACTGCTGCTAAGGGGTGCTTAGGTATTACATACATTCGCTTAAAGAATATTTCGATTTAAATTTTTTGCAGAGATTTTTCCTTTTACTGATCTTTTATTTGACATTTTACCGAAATCAAATGGTATTGCATTTTGTATAAGACAAATTGATGACTATATTAATACGATAATTAAAAAAACGAGAGCAGTTTAAAAATATTTGGGATAAAACTGAACATATGGGGTTTGAACATGAAAGAAAAATAATGAAGATTGATAATTTCGGAGACAGAGAGACAGAGAAAACAGAGGAAACAAACAGACCTTTTGATAATATTCTACAACAAATGAATTCTAGCTTTCAAAATTTTAACGATTTAAAATTTGTAGAATTATACAAGGTGTAACAAAAATACAGGTCATAAATTAAACCACATATTCTGGAACCACAAATAGTTCGAATGAGCCTAACTTACCTTAGTACAAATATGCACACAAAAGAAGTTACAGCTTTTTGAAGTTACAAAATGAAAATCGATTTTTTTGAATATATCGAAAACCATTAGAGATTTTTTGTTGAAAATGGACATGTGGTATTCTTATGGAAAGAACATGTTAAAGAAAAATTATAGTGAAATTTGTGCATCCCATAAAAATTTTATGGGGGTTTTGTTCCCTTAAACCTCCCCAAACTTTTGTGTCCGTTCCAAATAAATTATTATTGTGGTGCTATTAGATAAATTCAATCAAATTTTTAAAACTTTTTTACCTCTTAGTATTTTTTCGATAAGGCAGTTTTTATCGAGTTGCTGCTTCTTTTTTAATATGTTTACATAAAAATTTTATGAGGGTTTTGTTCCTTTAAACCCCCCAAATGTTTGTGTATGTTCCAATTAAACTATTACTGCGGTACCATTATTTAAACACAGTGTTTTTAAAACTTTTTTGTCTCTTTGTATTTTTTTGATAAAGCATCTTTTATCAAGATGTGGCTTCTTTATTAATCTGGTTCAAAATATACTTAAAAATGTAAATCATAAATAAATTTTCATATTATTACCAAGTCTCCATAATCGTACTTTACCGTATACAAATATGTGGTGTACTTGACAAATATTCAAATGTCTCGATAAAAACTTTGGAAAAAGTACTAAGAGACAAAAAAGTTTTTAAAAACTTGTGTTTAACTAATGGCGCTACAGTAATAATTAAATTGGAACGTATACAAAAGTTTGGGGGGGTTTAAAGGAACCAAACACCCATAAAATTTTTATGGGGTGTCCAAATTTCATTATCATTTTTTCTTAAAATACTACTGCCATAAGAATACCACATGTCCATTTTCAATAAAAAATCTCTAATAGTTTTCGATATATTGGAAAAAATCGATTTTCATTTTGTAACTTCAAAGGGATGTAACTTTTTTTTCCATGCACATTTGTACTAAGGTAAGTTAGGTTTAATCGAACTATTTTTGGTCCCAGAATATGCGATTAAATTTATGACCTGTATTTTTGTTACACCCTGTATATAATCTTAATATTTCTAATTATAATTCATCAAAATTTCCCACAGAGGAATTTATGTCACTACGATTAAATAATGAAAATTTTTTGATATCCCAGCTTTGCATTCTCAGTTAACATTTATGAAACAACTGACATTAAGTGCATCAGTTGAACGAAGTTTTGCAGTATTAAGATGCATTAAAAGTTTCAAACTAAGAGTTTAAAACAAATTCAACAAGCGAAGACAGACTTTGAAAGTTAGCCCTATTATTATCCATTGAAAAAGACTGCATTCAACAATTATCAGAAGTTGATAGGAGAATAGACCTCGAGTATAAATAAGTGTCATTTTAGTGAAAGTTGTGTGTTGTGTAAAATGCCTCGGAGTATAAAATTTTTTTTAAATGGGATTCTTCTTTAGAAAACCAAGCCCGGCGCGAGGACTTAAGGCCCGAGCTAGCAATACAGATCAATGATAGGTCACTAGTCACTAGAAATAGCGGGAATAGAGTGCCTAACGTATTCACGCGTCACGGATTTAGTGTGTGAGTCCTTGTACCCAGGACGTCTCACATAAGTACATTGCTGATAGAGAGCCCCTGCGCATCAGAGTATTATCATTATCAGGTGGGAAGTGGCTCGACCCTCGACCCTTAAGAAAATATTTTTATATCCTTATTGAATCGCTTCCCCTTTCGAAAAAGTCACCGCACGCCACTGGTCTCTTGTCAAAATTAACCGAGAGTTTTTTGTTGGCTTGGGCATTATTTAGAAAGAAACACCACACTTTGGTTTACGTTGGTTGTATTAGGCCGCAGCTTTCATTTGCGAAAATATTCTCCTATACTGGCAAGGTCATCCGTTAGTATTGTTTCTTTAACATCCATGTTATTATGTGTTGCTATAATGGCCCAGTCGTCAGCGTCGCCAAATTCCTGCGAAGTTGTCCTAGGTAGGCCCACAATGTATAAATGTGCCTTGTGGCAGTCCATTTTTGGATTGTCACTCTTGTACACTTCTACATTTTTGACTCTGTTACTCTATGATTTGCTAAGCGTTTGGCAAATCGTAACACTGCAAGAGCTTCAGGTGTTTGTTAATTTATCTGTACATTTATGTTTCGTATATCCCAGTAGATCGGTAACCATAATATGTAGTAGAATATTTTTGTAATTTATATTATTAGATTATCATATTGTAGTACATTATGTAACGAACAGCTTCCATCATGATAAAGTCTAATAATTATAATAGAATGTGAAATGTTTTAGTTGAGTATTTTAGCCACTTTTACATAATGACATTTATAACCTACTACATTTTATTTCTAATCAAAATTTATATCGTGGAAATATTACAAAAACGGGATTAACTCTAGGTTAACATATACGAGCTCTCATAACTAAATCCATACAGTTCAATGATAAATAATTACTAAATATATTAATAACAAATTGTGTAATAGGTAATTATTATCAAAATGTAAAAAAAAATAACTGAAACAATTATAGTCAGGTGTTCAAAACAATGCAACCTGAGACCTAAACAAATAGCAGCTCATCCAGCCGTTAATTTATTTGAATAAGTCAAATTCTATTTGCACTGAAGAAAACGCTGCCTGATATCTTCATAAATTCAAAAATCGGAGTTTTGCCGGAATCAGTAAAGTTGTACGTAAACCAATTCCATTTATTGCGGCCCATCGTAATGTAGGATACGTAAATCTGCTGCAATATTATTTTTTTCACATCATTCTTGGTACTCCCAGTAGCCGTTTTCCTTTCAGTGTCTTTCCGAAGTAAAGAATTCAGACTTCAGATAAATACCAAAGCAACAAAAATAAGGATGGTACACACGCCAAATGGCTAATTTCGAAGTAGTAGACAGATTTGTAATTATTTTTTGTAATTAATGTAATTAATTAATTATAAATATATATGATAAGGCAACAACAACTATTAACCCTTAAACGCCCAACCTTTTTTAGGTTCCATGTACGCCCAAGGGTGGGTAAAAAATGTCCACCTCGAAAATAGCTAATATATTTATTGAGAGTTGTTGAAAATGGATTAAACTTAAGAATCGTATGCTTAATAAACACAGCATCTTCTTAAATATTAATATAAACAATTTACAAACCTTACAACAAAATTACAATGTACATCAAAATTAACATACCAGTAAAAGCCAGTAATTCAGATTTGTCGATTTTCTCCATATTCTTTCTGTCAGCCTCCTCATAGTCCAAGTAATGAAGCTTGAAATAGGACAAAACCTCGCAATTTTTACAGAATGGATCGATTTGCTTGAAAATTTGAAAATAAGTAGTGAATAGTCCAAGGATCAAAATCTATATGATGCCGAAAGGCGCTTTTACCATGGGGGTGGTTGGCACCCCCTGTTGGGGGTGGAAATTTTTTATTATATTTTAACCGCAGAAGTTGGTAAAAACGTTCATTCTAAGCAAACAATGTTCTATACATTTTTTTGATAAAATTAATAGTTTTCAATTTATTCGCTATCGAAAGTGTTAGTATTATATCGAAAAATCAATGTTTTATCAGTTTTCTGCTAATAACTCCAAAAGTTTTCGTTTTATCAAAACAACCTTACTTAACAAAAATGTACTATTTGAAAAAGTAAACAAAACCGTGTTTTTTAATTTTCTTTAAGACCAACAGTAATCAAGATATACTTTATTATATATTAGCTCTCCTTTGTCAAATGTTAAATATTGTAGTTTCAAAGTCAAAAGACGGGAAAAATATGCATTTTTAGAGAATAACTTTTTAAAACTAATTTAAAGAATTTAAAAATATCTATCTCCGGAAATAAAAAAGAAGTCTCTAACTCAAAAATTAAGTAACTTATAATGAAAAGAATGTCAGTCCCTATTTTTTTCAGCGCAAAAGTGGTCGGAAGCAACCCCGTAATCACCACCCTAATTAAAACTAGTCATTGACCTTATTTGGTCTCATTTATTTATGTATTATTAATAGATTCGAGAAGTTTGACCGACTTAGAATTATTTGTTTTAAAAAAAAAATGAAGTTAACAGCGATTAACGAATTTTTGTAGTTTGGAAAAAATGGAATTTTCTTCTGAATAGAAATATTAGCATCAGAGATGTGAAAAAATGTTTAAATATTAAATTGTAGCTAATTTAATTCCCAAGAATTTGGCATGAAAAAAATTTTTCTATGACAAAAATTAAGTGAGCTATTGACAATTAAAACTTGTAATATCATGCAAAAACCACCTTTACCAACCCTTTCAAAGTCACCTCTTTTTGTGACTAAGAATTTTAATAAGATTTAATATTAATAAGCTTGTAGATCGTGAAAAAACCTACAAAATTCTTTTATAACAAACTTTCTAAGATAAAAAATAAAAAAGTTACGGTTAAAAAATTAACATATTATTTTGAGAAAAAAAAAGGAGAAATTCAATTGTAAGCATAATAATGTAAGTTAGCGGTGTTTCTAGTCATTGGCCTTATTCATTCTTCTTTATTTGTGTATTAATAATAGATTCTAGAAGTTTGACTGGCTTAAAATGATTAGTTTTTAAAAAACTGAAGTTAAAATCGAATAAAGAATTTTTGTAGTTTTGTAAAAAATGCCATTTTCTTCAGAATAGAAAGATTAGCATCAAAGATAAGAAAAAATGTTTAAATATGAAATTGTAGGTTATTTAATTCTTAAGAACTTGGTGTGAAACATTTTTTTCTACGACAAAAATTGAGTGAATAGTAAATGAGTATACTATAGAAGAACATTGATTTTTTCCATATAAAACTAACACTTTCGATAGCGAATAAATCGAAAACTATTAGTTTTATCAAAAAAATGTATACAACATTTTTTGCTTAGAATTAATGTTTTTATCAACTTTTGCTGTCAAAATATAATAAAAAATTTCCACCCACGAGATGGGGTGGCAAACACCCCCATAATAAAAGCGCCTTTCGGCATCATATAGATTTTGATCCTTGGAACATCCACTACTTATTCTCAAATTTTCAAGCAAATCGATCCATTCTGTAAAAATTGAGGGGTGAAAAGCTTCGGTTCCTGGACTATCATTGCGGATAATTATGTAGATATAAAGTTTGTTCGTAGAACGATCAGCAACCGTTGCCAACCGTCAGACGCAAGCGCGTTCGTAGTCTACGAACTCGAACTGTTAACTGCGCAGCGCTAACTGTTAACAGCGCATGCGTCTGATGGTTGGCAACGGTTGCTGATCGATTGGATCGTACTACGAACAAACCTTATGTAATTATACATCGATAATTATATGGATTATCTTCCTACCAACGAGAAATTATATAGAAACCTTTAGTAACAAGTTTTGCCAAGGGTGTACTTTTTATGCCCATCCATATTTAACTCAAGGTGCTGCTTTTATTTTCAAAAATATTGGTAGAACCAAATTAACATTCGATAATGGGTTGTCTTTTTAACAATAAATAATTTTTAAAAAAAAATTTAAACACGTAATAAATATGTTACAAGGGAATACGCATTAGGTGGATATTTTTTACTCACCCTTGGGCGTTTAAGGGTTAAGCTAATGAAACAAACAGAGCCTATTAAAATAAACCGAGGAGTAAGACAAGGAGATACTCGCCCCAGCTATTTAGTCCAGTCGGATTAGACGAATAACAGGCCTAACCTTGCATTAGGAGCTGCCCCAAATTTTATTTTTCTAATCTTTAGGGAGGGTCAATAATTAGTACAAATTTAAAATCTCGACTGAATTCCACCGTTGAATTAGCGGCCATCTTGGTTTTAAACGAGAACCGTTTTTGCTCAATATCTCCGCCATTTTCAATTTTTTGACAAAAAGTGTAGAAACCGAAATTGTTGAAAATGCGATTTTCTATAATTTCATTTATTATATTTTTTTTCGGGCGGTCGATATTTTCCGAGTTATGAGGGGAAAATAGTGACAGTTTAAGTATAATTATTTAATTATTGAATTATCTCGTTTATTATTAGTTTTACAACAAATATGTACCTATACAAAAATGAAGAGAATTAAATTCTACACAATTTTGATCTCTTTCATCTTTTTGCTAAAATTAATATTTAAGGTAGTACGTATGCGGTAATGGCGCGAGCTTAAGACCGGATTGATTTTATAGCAATTGTTTTTGTTCAATATCTACGCCATTTTCAACTAAAATTGTTCAAAATATAATTTCCTACAATTTCTTTTTAACAATTTTTTTCATGCGGTTTATATTTTCCGAGTTACATGGGAAAATAGTAAAAAGTTGTGGGGGGAGCATAATTATTGAATTGAATTTTGTTTCCGAGCTGCCCCAAATTTTATAATTATATCCTTTAGGAGAGATCAATAGTAGTGTAAATTTAAAGTCTCGACTGAATTCCCCTGTTGCATTAGCCTCCATATTGATTTTAAATGAGAACTGTTGTTGCTTAATATCTCCGCCATTTTCAACTTTTCGACATAAATGGTGGGAAAGAAAATTGTTGGAAATACAATTTCCTACAATTTCTTTGGTTCACTTTTTTTATACGATCAATATTCTCCGAGTTAAGGGGGAAAATAATGGAAGAGGAGGGGAAGCATACTTATTGAATTGTCTCATTTATTATTAACTTTACGACATAATTGTACATAAACAAAAATAAAGAGAATTATATTTTATACAATTTTTGAAACTTCCAATGAAACATCAACCAAACTAAGTATATAAAAGACATAAAAAGACATTATATGCATTAAGTTCACTTAATTTTATTAACTAGCGGGTTTTATTGGTTGAATTTGTCGGTCGATATTTTAAGTTTTATGTCAGCTAATATATCGTGATGTTTCAACAATTTTTTTTTAAATTTTGGACCCTATTGGGGGGAATTTTCCCATTTCCTCTCCTTGTAGACCCGCCACTGGTTCTCTCGAAAAATTGTAGTAAATCGTAATTGCAACAATTTCAGTTCTTACACTTTTAGTCGAAAAGTTGAAAATGGCGGAGATATTGAACAAAAACAATTGCTACAAAATCAATCAGGTCTTACGCTCGTACCTTTACCACATACGCACTACCTTAAATATTGATTTTATCAAAAAAATGAAAGGCATCAAAATTGTACAAAATTTAATTCTCTTCATTTTTGTAGGGGTATATATTTGTTGTAAAACTAAGAATAAACGAGATAATTCAATATTTAAATAATTATGCTACAACTGCCACTATTTTCCCCCCATAACTCGGAAAATATCGACCGCACGAAAAAAATTAAAATAAATGAAATTTTATAAAATCGCATTTTTAACAATTTCAGTTTCTACACTTTTTGTAAAAAAATTGAAAATGGCGGAGATATTGAGCAAAAACGGTTCTCGTTTAAAATCAAGATGGCGGCTAACGCAACGGTGGAATTCAGTCGAGATTTTAAATTTATACTAATATTGACCCTCCCTAAAGATTAGAAAAATAAAATTTGGGGCAGCTCCTAATGCAAGGTCAAATGCTATCCCGACTGGGCTAATTCAACCAAGCGCTAGAAGATGTGTTTAAACAACTACACTGGGTTGGCTTGAATATAAACATAAACGGGCAATATCTGAATCACTTACGATATGCTGATGATATTGTATTAATAACAGAAATAAGTGAAGAATTACAAAGAATGATGGAAGAACTAGATAGAGAATCGACAAAGATAGGACTGGAGATGAATTACAGTAAAACAAAAACCATGACCAATCAACAAGAAGAACTAATAATTATTACAGTGGCACAAACAAGAATAGAACAAGTAAAAGAGTATATATATCTAGAACAAATCACTAGAATAAATAAAGAAAATCAAACCGAAGAAATAAAGAGAAGGATAAGATTGGCCTGGGCATGATTCGGAAAACTGTCTTATATTCTAAAGCACAGAAAATACCCGCAATACCTAAAAACAAGAGTATTCAATCAATGTATACTCCCTGTTCTAATATATGGCTCTCAGACATGGACGTTTACTAAAGAAAATATGGAAAAAATAGCAAAGACAGAAAGATCCATGGAGAGACAAATGCTGAACATTAAACTATCAGACAGGAAAAGAAACGAATGGATCCGTAACAAAACAAAAGTGAAAGATGTCTCTACCCAAGTAGCAAAGCTTAAATGGAAGTTAGCCGGACACACCCTACGGCAGAAGGATGAAATGGATGATATTTGATGGACTAAGATGATGATTATACATTGGAGACCGTGGAACCACAAACGAAAAAGGGGAAGGCCACGGATGCGATGGTCGGATGACCTGAAGAAACACACTGGGTCAAATTGGATGCAAATTGCTTAAGATAGAGAAGAGAGGCATGGAAGAAGGAAGAGGAGGCCTATATCTAAGGATGGATGTTTAGGGCTGATTGGATAGATAGATAGACAGATTTGTATAATTGGGTTACATGTTAACTAACAATGGCTATACTTCTTAGCAATTAAGCGTAGACTAGCAGTAGCCCGAAGAGCAACAACCTAATTTATTAAAATATGTAAATCTGGGACAACAACAAGGACCACTAAGCTCAGGTTGGTCCATGTTCTTATTTTTTCCATTTATACATACGCGGTTCAAACATAAAAATACAAAATACAAAAATAGAAATACGGAAATACAAAAATAGAAATAATATCAAATACCGTAAAATCAACAAACTCATAAGAAGAAAAATTAAACAAGCCAAAGAATTCTGGCTCGAGAATTCCTGTAAAGAAATAGAAGACCTCCAAAAAAGGCATGACAGTTTCAACCTCCACAAGAAACTTAAATACACCTCCGGATATAGAAAACAGAAAAATGCTCACGTACTTAAAAACGCAAACGGAAAAATTTGTGATCACGAACAACAGTGCAAAGAATGGGAAAGATACATCACTGACCTTTTTGACGATGTTTCTCGAGAAAATGCTTCACATACTACCTGTGGCAACCAGTTAGACAGAGGTCCCAGTATACTGAACTCTGAAGTCAGAAAAGCAATACAGCAAGCCAAAAACAATAAAGCACCTGGAGCAGATCAAATCTCTGCTGAGCTGCTTAAACTTTTGGATCAGGAAAACATTACCTACTTAACCACTTTGTTTAACAAAATTTACAACGAAGGAAAAATACCAGATGATTGGTTGGAGTCACTGTTTATAACATTACCAAAGAAAAGCAGGCCCACCAAATGTAGCGATTTTAGACTAATTGGTTTGATGAGTCACGCACTTAAGATATTTTTACGAATAATACAAAACCGAGTATTCCTTCTGTGTGAAAGTAGAATGGGTCATAAGCAATTTGGATTTAGAGATGGTCTAGGAACTAGAGAGGCACTATTTTGTATGCGCGTTCTTTTACAAAAAGCTGTGAATTCCGAAAGAACGTTTATGTTTGTTTCATCGAGTTCGAGAAGGCATTCGACCGAGTACAACACGATATACTTTTCAATTGCCTACAGGCAGCAGGACTTGACCACTACGATATAAGACTCCTAAAATACTTATATTACAATCAAGCAGCATCTATCCAAGTTGAAGATAGTCGTACTAAAAACTAACAATCAAACGGGGTGTGCAACAGAGTTGTGTTTTGTCACCCAGTCTCTTTAATCTGTACTCGCAAAAAATCTTTAGGGAGGCTTTGTACGACAGACAAGAGGGAGTAGACTGGGCGGAGAAGTAATCAACAATATCAGATATGCTGACGACACAGCCATTCTTGCAGAAAATTTAGAAGATCTCCAGACATTAGTAAATCTAGTCAGTGAAGCAAGTTATCGGAGAGGCCTAAAAATCAATATTTCAAAGACAAAGTGGATGGCAGTTGGAAAGATAAATGTAGATCAAGGCGTGCTTTCTCTTGATGGAGAGGAGATAGAACGAGTAAACCATTTTAAATACTTTGGCAGTTGGTAAATTGCGATTGTGATGAAGAGATAATAATCAGGATTGAAATGTCACGTAAGGCTTTTATGACCTGGAAACCAGTTTTATGTAACCGAAACCTGTCGATGAAGATTCGCAAGAAGGTCCTAAAATGTTACGTGTGGTCTATATTATTGTATGGTTGTGAGACATGGACGTTAAAAGCCACAATGCTAAATAAATTAGAACCATTCGATTTGTGCTGCTATCGACGAATCCTAAAGATATCGTGGGTTTCGCACACTTAAAATGAAAATATTCTCCAAATGATGAATTCAGAACGTCTGCTCATAAACATCATAAAGGGGAGAAAAACAGAATACTTCGGCCATATACATAATTAGAGGGCCTAAATACCATCTATTTCGCCTTATAATACAAAGAAAAGTGGAGGGAAAGAGATGGATTGGTCGAATGAAACTTTCATGGTTGCGTAATATTAGACAATGGTGTGGTTCCACGGTAGAAGAATTATTTCGCGCAGCAGCCGATAGAGGGAGGTTTCAGGAACTTGTAAACATGATAACGGCCAACGTCTGAATACGGACACGGCACCTGAAGAAAAAGAAGGTTCTAACATGCCAACTCGATAGAAGTTAGATCGAAGCTTTTCAAATGTGGGTCTCCAGAATAATCCTACGCGTGTCCTGACCACCACCAGAACACAGAACCAACGGGTCAATTTTGAAAGACGTCAATATAAGAGACAGCCGAACATTTTTAAATTACTTTGGCATTGGAAGTAGAAGGAAAGGTAGAATGCCAAAGAGCCAGCGGAAGTTGTCCAATAAGATGATCAGACAAAATAACGACTCTGGTAGGAAGCATTGAGCTCTGCATTAAGCCAGGGACCTAGCATCGCGGTCAATGGAGGCAGAAGCTAATAATATTTAGTGTTACTACGCACTAATAAGATCTTAAGGAAATAGGAGGAACGATTAAAACAAAATATCAATTCGACAATTGAGAGACCAGTGACCAATTTAAAAAGAAAATGATAGACATAATAATTTTAAGATATAGATATCTTCGTTTTGTTGTATATTTTTGGCTTAAATGAGGTTAAAGAAAACTCACGCTATAATATTTATTTGTTTGTGTAACTTACCCTCCCAACATAACATTAACCCCATGCACCGGACCGGGAGGTGTTCCTGGTGTGGGGTTCATGTTGGTGAAATTCAATCTCCCATCCTGTCTCACGGCTGACAAAATGGCAAGTTTTTTCATCGACGTCATGCACCTGAAACATAGTAAAATATAAACTAATTTATTAATTTTATTATTATATCATTCTATTAACATTCTATATATTATTAATTTACTGTATATGTACATATATGCTGTGGGCGCAACAAGTCAAATAATCGTTGTAGCAGAAAACATATTTCGTAGAAATAATTATTGTTTTTTACGATTAAAAAAAATATCGAAATCAGATCATTTTTCACCGAGATATTACAAATTTTTCCGAGCTTCGCTGATTTGAAGTTCAATTCTAATTCAATTTTCTTTCAATTCGTTTCGGCCGAAGACGGCCGTGGCGAGCCGTTATTACTTTTTGGCGACTTTATCTTACTTTATTTTTGAGCTTTCCTAGTTCCTCTTACCTCGCATAGGTTTTGAACAGAACGCCCTATGTTACGCCTAGATCTGCAGCTATGTCCCTCTGAGAACATTACCTGCTCCACAAGGCCAATAATCTTTCCCCGTTGTAAGTTCTACAGTGCGTCCATAAAGTAACGCATAAATTCATTATTTCGTAAACCGGCGACTTTAAAGAAAAATCCCGAAATAGGTCAATTTTTTTTTTATTTTCGATTTTTTGGCATATACATCATACTAGTGACGTCATTCATCTGGGCGTGATGATGTAATAGTTACTGGGCAACCTATTATCCTACAATTATTTATTATCAATTTTACATATTCACCAGTTTGTCACAAGAATTTTCTCAATTTCATAAAAATTGTTCCATAATAATTGCATTCCTGAATCATACTTTCTACTATCAGATTGACTATATCTTAACTCTAATCTATTTAAGTTTTTTAATTTTCACCTACATCCAAATAAAAATTTCCCTTCTACCTATACAACCATCAATACACATACTGTGGACATATAAATTTCTTGATATAATAATATCCCTTTTCAAAATTTAAAACTTCTTCTATATCACCACTTATTTAATTTTATTTCTGTCATTACTACTAATCAGCTCACTTTATCATATTGAAAAAATTTTTTGATCAGGTTTATTTTATTTGATACAGTCAATTTGTAGTTACCTACAGTTAAAATAATTTTTATTTTGTAAAACACATTTTCTTTTAATTTTAAAAAACAATAGATTTAATTAACAGACATTTTCAGATATTAAAATCTTTACCATATCTTCGTCTTGGATCATGACTTTGTTTTTAAATTTCCTTGAAAATCGACTACCTTCTTCCTCAACTGTCAATGTCACATCAAGCATTTCCTTACATAGCTTTGACACTTAGTAGTCATCGTTGACCGAAGATGGTTGATTGGGTCCTCGGGTAGAGTTTCACCATGTTCCCAGAGGTTTAATCCCTGAACATCGGCGTTTAGCCATTTTAAATTTATTTCAACATAATGTAGATTTATTTATAATCACAACCATTGTTTGGTTCTGGGGCTATTTTGCAAGTATTCAAGTAAGTAATCATAACCACATTTTTTAACTTTCACAATTTCAACCATCTTTTCAATTTTAATAGTGGGATTACTTATTTGATTTTAGATTCACTGATGATGGACCGATAGGTTTGAAAACGTTCTGATGAACTCATTTTATTGAATCCATTGGGATTCTAAAAATTTTTAGTAAATATACCTTTTACATAGAAGTGGTTTTTACTTCATGTTCCAGTTTGTTTAAAGTTTAACAATTAACATTTTACACTAAATGTTATGTTTATATGGGATTAACCACAGTTAGGTTGTAATGACACGTATATACAGGGTGATTGATTTAGTAAACAATTAAAAACTACTTTTTATGTAAATGTAACAAATAAAGAAAGCAAATTAGTAACAAATTTTACAAAAAAAACACACAAACACAAAATATATTATTTTGTGAAGACAATTAAACACTACTATACTGTTGTAGTAAATGTTACAATGAAACAAATAAAGAACGAAAAATATTTTATCAGTATTATATTTTACAAAAAAAAAACATGTTTGAAAAAATTAGAAGCTACTTTTAATAAAATATTTTTAATATTTAATTACATAAGGTGTTCAAAATTACATCTTAACACATTTTTTATGCACGCCTAAAAAATATCATTGAATAAGCTACTTACTCTACGAAGCATCTGTAAATTAACACATCGAAATACACTTTGTATTTTATTTTTCATCTCACCCCTTGTTGTTGGAGTTATTTTATAAACTTCAATATTAACGTAACCCAAAAAAATCAGTCCAGTTTATTAAATTCTGGTGATTTGGGTAACCGCGCTACTGGTCCATTGAAAAATAAAAATATCTCGTAAACTAATAAATTTAGACATGAGGAATGTTATATAAAAATTAAAGTACGATAATGGTAATTTTCAATAGTGATATACAATACAGGGTTTTCCATTTAAAATGACTGGGAAAATAATGTACTTGCGTTTTGACTCACCCTGTATTTGATATAAAGCAAATTAGCAATATCAATAATTCTTAAAAATTGTGACAATACGTAAAAAAAATATGGCATTAATACACCATTGCTGTTTTGCTTATTTTTATTTATACAGGGAGTTGGACTTGTTACGATTTTCATATAAAATTGGTTATAACTTTGTAAATACCCTGTATAACATAACAAACCTTTATATTTTTTTGATGGAGAAGTTAACAGGATTTCGAATTTAAAATAAAATATAGGGCGTTCCATTTAAAAAACATAAGTTTGGTCTGCCACTGTGTTATTGAATACCCTTTAACGTTCTAACTAATTTTGTACAAAGGTGGCTAAAATTTTTGTTATTAACTTTTATTGCTATCTATTACTATAAAGAGCTTTACCCCACTAATCAATCACCCTGTATTTTTACCTAAAATTATTAACGTTGCTATTTCCACTCAAGAAATCGTTGTCAAAATAAATATAATAGCAAAAATTTATTAAGAAGGTGTGTTGAACCGCAATAGGAGCGTCATTTGAAATTTTGATAGGGGGGCAAGCATTATATTTACAATACATTTATATGCAAACATAATAAAAAATTGATCTATTTTTTGTACATTTCAGTCATTTTCAGGGTCGGGGGGGGGATGCCCCCCTGACCCTATCAAATGACGCCCCTGAACCACAACCGCCAAATTGTTGTTATTGTTGAGGTTCTATCCCACTCCTGTTAAAAAAATTGTACTTTGCCTATGATGTTTGTAGGCAACAACCAGCTGTAGCTGGAATAGTATGAGGGTAGATGTTTTTTTGCTCTGTGATACATCAACATCTGATTATTTTGAGTATTTGTGCAATAATTATGTATGTTATGTGATTCTGTGTGTGTAGATGTTGGTAATAATGAGTTTTGGTGTTTTTGGTAAGTTAGTTTTATGTATTTTGTGTTGCATATGTGTACAACGGTTTTTGCATTTTGACAACGGTTTCCGTAGTAGAAATTGAAACGTTAATTATTTTAGGTAAAAATATATACATATTTGTCATTACAATCTAACTATGGCTAATCCCATATAAACGTAACATTTAATTCAAACATTCCACAAGTCATCAGTTTTAGAATCCTATTAACATATTACAGATTTTGTCCCCCTTGATTTTAAATACAACACAAAATGTAACAACTATAGAGGAGTAACACTGTTAAACAGCTCCTACAAAATATTGACATCATTAATAAGACAAAAACTCTTAGAACATATTGAAACTAAAATGGGAGACTACCAGCACGGATTTAGAGAGGAAAGGTCAACAATAGACGCAGTTCACATAATCACACAGTCAATTGAGAAATGCTACGAACATGATATCGACTTACACATCCTTTTCATAGACTTCAAGCAAGCCTTTGACAGCTTAACAAAACCCGACCTAATAGAAGACATGAAAAACCTAGATATACCAATGAAACTTAAAGCTTACGAAAATGACAATGAAAGGCTCGACTGCAGCAATAATTACATATAACGGAATCACCAAAAATATAGAAATAGCAAGTGCAGTACGACAAGTCGACTCTCTATCAACGTCACTATTTAATGTCGCTATAGAAGGAACAATAAGAGCTACAGAAATAAAAGCTATTACGATTATAACGTCGACGTCGCAACTTGTGGAGTATGCTGACGACATAGTATTAATTAGCAGAAACCTAAACAGTTTAGTAAAGGAAGAATTTATGAAGTTATGCAAAGAAGCATCCAAAAGGGGTTTAGAAATAAATCAAAACAAAACAAAATACCTAATATGCTCATGAAAAAACCCAATTAATATGATAAGCTTCAACATTGGTGAATATGAATTGGAAAAGGTAGAACATTTTAAATATCTTGGAGTCTCAGTTAATGGAACTAATGATAAAAGTATCGAAATTAATGAAAGACTCCAGGCAGGAAACAGAACCTACTGGAAATACAGTAACTTCCTCAATGATAAGAAGCTTACTCAGAACACAAAACTGAAAATTTACAAAGCAGCAATTAGACCAGTAATCACATATGGTGCTGAAGTGATGTGTCTGACACAGAAAGAGGAAGAAAGATTGAGCATCCTAGAAAGGAAAATAATTCGTAGGATAGCAGGACCACTAAACTTAGATAATAATAAATTTAGAAAACTCATGAACCACGAAGTAAGAGAACTTCTGAAAGGAGAAGACATCGTCAGATTTATCAAGGCACAGAGACTCAGATGGATGGGACATATAGAAAGGAGGAATCCAAAAGCCGTTACCAAGAAAATTTCCAAATGGAGACCTGTATCAGGCAGACCACGAGGAAGACCCAAAACTGGATGGGAGAACCAGATAGTCGAGGACCTTAAGAAGATGGGAGTCAGAGAATGGGTAACCAGAAGCAAAAACAGGAACGAATGAAGGAAAATTGTAGAAGATGCCAAGTCACACAACCAATTGTAAAACCAAATGTTAATGCGGATTGATTCACCGCGACTCGCGACAAACGAATTGGAAGGGCCCAAAGAGGGCGGCAATCACTCCGCTAGGAGTGTAGATGCCATGATAATGATGATGAGGATGATTTTAAACAACTTACCTATTAAGATAATATTACGTACGGTATCTTATTTTAAATCACATATCACTCTCAAACTTTATACACTGAAGGCTACTACGTAACAACAAAGTTAAACAAATTAAACAATTTCTACGAAAGTTTAAAAACGCCGGTTAGTCGTGACGTCATTTCTCCTGACGCAATAAACCTGGGATGAACTGCACCTACTGTTATGAATTATTAGTTTTTTCTGATATAAAATCAATAGATGGAACATACGATGCGTGTATATTTCCGTACTTCAATATTTGTTACTATGATAGGAAAACTAGACTATAAGCATAACGACCCTATCGATTATTTTCCTATTTGTGTTAAATACACTTTCAAGACGATAACAAAATACGATATACATAGATCAGTAAATGAACGTGAAATACGGCGATACCGTGTAATTTTCAGGGTTAAAACCGAATGGCATGAAAATTTTAATTTTGGTTTCTCTTACGTTTCACTTCACTTTTGGATAAAAAGTAAATATTTTATCGAAAAATTTATTCTTAACAAAAATGTAGCTCACCAAAAAACGAAAAAACAATTTATGTCTGAAGTCTGTAGAACCAAAAGAAGCACAGTTGTAGCTCATGAAAAATAGGTTCTTACTAGTCAAATTTCAAATCAAATATTTCAACGAAAATTAACAAAAAACAAATAGACAAATAGCATTTGTAAAAGTATTAGTACATTTGGACGTTGAGAGGCGACTCAAATTTTTTTGCAGAAATTGCTTGAAAATAACTCAAATAATAATATTTGAGTTATCCTCCCTCTCAAAAATGTCCAGAACATTGTTTAAATAATTAAAATGTCAAAAAATGAAGGAGAAATTCGATTTTTTTCTTCGTTTTTGGATTATAACTTTAAAAGTATTCATTTCCGAGAAAAGTTGTACTTACATAAAAGTTGCGTAATTAAATTTTCTACAATATAGAATTGATTAAAAATATAAAAAAGAGTCACCCTTGTTGCAAAAAGCACTAATTGCCAAAAAACCATACAAAAACAAGTATTCGCATTTTACGTTTTTCAACCATTTATGCTACACTTAGGACGTTCATATTTCACCCAGAAAATCTTTATGATACAGTTAAACAATACTGTGAATTTCATTAAGATCGGTTTAATAAATTTTGCAAAATAAATTCTGCAATCCAGCTTTCGCAAAAAAAATTCATTTTTTCAAAATGTTACAGGACTGAAAATAAAGCAGTTAGTAAGTTGAAATTTTTTTTGCGTATAGAAGTGTACTGCAACTTTCATTTGCAATTTGCAATATTAAAATCGATTAACTACCACGGCGTCAGGAATTTTTTTAAATAAACATTAATTATTGGTGCTACGCGCAAGACAGCGGATAGTTTGCCCTGATTGGGCATTCCAATGACCTTTGATAATGATTAATGCATTTTAATTTTTATTACATTTCGATATAAATAAATAAATTTGTTTATTGCAAAATAAAAACACATACTTTATCTTTTGAAATAACACTCTTTTAGCAAAAACTTTCTTTGTTCATATATTTTAACTTAGAGAATAAAAGTTTATTATTTTTAAACATATGCAATTGTTTAAACAATATTTCACAAACAATAATAAAAGTAGTTTGATTTTTGTGGAATTAAAACATTAAAATACAACAAAATATAGACTAAGAAAATATATCAGATAAAGATTGGAAGAAATTTTGGTTGAAATCAACTTGTGTGAATCTAACACCGCTGTCCTGCGCGAGCACCAAAAATTAATGTTTATTTAAAAAATTTCCTGACGCCATGGTAATTAATCGATTTTTATTTTGCAAATTGCAAATGAAAGGTACAGTATACTTCTATAAGCAAAAAAAAATCAACTTGCTATCTGCTTTATTTTCAGTCCTGCAACATTTTAAAAAAACGATTTTTTTTGCGAAATCTTTATTACAAAATTTATTTTGCAAAATCTATTAAACCCATCTTAATAAAATTTACAGTGTTGTTTTACTATACCATAAAGTTTTTCTGAGTAAAATATGAAGGTCCTAAGTGTAGCGTAAATGGTTGAAATACGTAAAATTCGAATACTTCTTTTTGTATGGTTTTTTTTTCGCAATTATTGCTATTTTGCAACAAGGGTGACTACTTTTTGAATTTTTAACCAATTCTGTATTGTAGGAATTTAATTACGCAACTTTTATGTCAGTACAACTTTTCTGAGAAATGAATAGTTTTATAGTTATAATCAAAAGACGAAAAAGTTCCGGACCATTTTGAGTGGGAGGATAACTCAAACATTATTATTTGAGTTATTTTCAAGCAATTTCTGCAAAAAAATTTGAGTCACCTCTCAACGTCCATCTCAAAACAGATGCGCCCTGGACTAAAAACACTTTTCGAGGAAAACTCTAAAATTTTCTTAGTGTTTAAAAAAGCTTTATTTTTGTTTTTCTATAAAAATTTCTAGCATCAAAACTAAGGAAATTACTAATTAAGTATTTCTATGGGAAATAAGCCACAATTTTACTAAAAAATTAATTTATTAACATTTCGAAGCCCAAATCGGGTTTCGTTGTCAAAATACAACGTTGTATTTTGACAATGAAATCTGATTTGGGCTTCGAAACGTTAATAAATTCATTTTTTAGTAAAATTGTGGCTTATTTCCCATAGAAAATACTTAATTATAAAAATGCCACAAGGAAATAGCTTCAGAACAACATTAAGGAAATTACGCTCAAAATAAAGCTGGTCCGTATTTTGGTAAAAGGAAGTTGTAAAAATCACCCCCTAATTAGCATCCCAAATGAAATTAATCGTCACCGCTTTACAGTTTACTTTACTTGTATTGTTTATATGAAATATGTAAGTTTCACCGCTTCAAAGTGCTTTTTGAAAGGGTTATAGTTGAAAGGACTTAAACGAGTCACTAATCACGATTGTATGCAAATTTGAATAGCCTTATTAACAACCTTTTGTCTTACAAAAAAATAAAAAAATCCAAAATATTCAAAAAACAAAACCTACAACTAAAAATAAAGCTTTTTTAAATAAGTACTTTAAAGGAGTTTTAGTTTTGATGAGTTCCCCCGAAAAGTACTTTATTTTTTGGTAATGTCACGTTAACATATTTATTCGATTAGGAATTTGACGAATAAGAACCTACTTTATATGAGCTGCAACTCAGCTTTTTCTGTGTCTTCAGTTTTTCCTTTTTTTTATAAGCTACATTTTTGCTAAGCATATTTTTTTCGATAAAATACTGCTTACTTTTTGAGTTATTTGCAAAAAACCGTCTAAAAACGTGTTTTTTTTTCTTGTTAAAAAATGAAGCTTTTCGCTTTCAAATAACCCGAAAAGTATTAGTGAAAAAACTCTATAGAACGAAAATTGCTTAGAATTAGTTAGTTTATTGATTTTTGGGCTTCTACTTTTCATGAGCTACAACTCTGCTTCTTCGAGTCTTCATGTTTCCTTTTTATATATATATATATATATATATATATATATATATATATATATATATATATATATATAATATATATATATATATATATATATATATATATATATATATATATATATATATATATAAGCTACATTTTTGATAAGAATATTTTTTTCGATAAAATACTTCTTAGGCCGCACCTACATTGGATCCGTTGTTCTCCGATCAGATCAGATCAAATCCGATCCGATCCGATAGGTGGCACCTACATTGGATCCGTATTTCTCCGATCAGATCAGATCCGATATAGACCGATTTTCCGGCGAGGGTGCCTACATTGGTTCCGTTAAATTCCGAACACCGACCACCGACAATGAGTTCCAATGAAGATGTGTTAATGTGTTGGCTGTTGTGTTAACAACGTTTTTAAAAGACGTAGAAAAAAAAATGTAGATGGATGCATAAATTTAATAAAGACAGATCTTCAGAAGAGTTTAATATAAACAAAAATCTGCGTAACTATCCTGATAAATTTAAGATCCTATTTTTTCGTCACAAGAATGTAAAATAATTCATGAGAAAAATACATTGATTTATTACAAACTAGCCTTGAGTAGGCACATATTAAAAAATATTCTCATATAAAAGGAAATAGTAACACATAATAGGTAGTATAATAATTATATGTATTTCCGGTTTTATCACAAATTGAGCAGTAATAAACTTCGGTTCTCTTTGTAAGGTTTTATCCAAGATTATTTTGGCAATTTCAAAGACACGTAGTACCCGTTAGTTTTTTATAACCAAAGTGAAATTGACCATCCCAATAAAACTATTTACCTAGAGGGACAGAATAGGAAATAATAATTGTTTCCTATTCTGTGCTAGAGGTATTATATTTTATACCTATAAATAAAGAGATTTTGTAACCCTTATATTCAAGACATTATAAAATATCTATCTTGTAGAGATACATGTTACAAAATTAAATATTAAGATTTGGAAGCTTTAATCGTTGATTTATTTCATGAAATAGTTAAAACAAAATATTAAATTACTTATATGCAAACACCGGAATGAAACCAAACACTTCTCGATGAAAATAGGAGAAGCTACTCCCGACGTGTCGGCCGATTTCGGATCTGATCTGATGGGATCGGAGAAAACGGATCCAATGTAGGCACCGCCATTTAATATATACTATGGGTTTATTTTTTAATCCGACGTCGGCCGACGTTCGGATCTGATCTGATCTGATTGGATCGGAGAAAAACGGATCTAATGTAGGCATCGCCATTTAATACTATGGGTTTATTTTTTAATCCGACGTCGGATCTGATCTGATCGGATCGGAGAAAAACGGATCCAATCTAGATGCGGCCTTGGCCTGTGGTCTCCAATAAATGCCGTAGGTTGCGTACAGCGTCCAGCCAGACGTTGCGTACAGCATTTGTCGTTCGCTGGCATCATCCGATGTTTGTCGTTATCAGTCGAGTGCGATGAAAAAAATTTATGTACTAATTATTATTATTTGGTTAGTTGTGGTTAGTTGATAAAAGTATAGTATTTTTAAAAACTTCCTGGCATAGTAATTATTTCACTTAATTTGAAAAAGACTGATATGTTTTGTACACAAAACGGCTGGAAAAAGAAAAGTGTGTTTAAAAAATGTGTAAAATATTTTACACAATTTGACAATACTTTTCTTTTTACACTCATTCATTTCACTTATTTGTTTCCAACGTATGTTTTTCAATATTTTTTTTATAAATATATCACCAAGAAAAATTGTCACCTAAGCTGTCTGCTAATTCACAGTTGTCACCTAAACTCTGCCATGTAAGGTTCTACCTACAATTTTCCAGCCAATATGGTTGATTTCATGTGATGCCAGGGGTTAATCTGGAAATATTTTTAACATCCTTCAAAATCAGATAATATAATGTAACCCCAACTGTTTAAAATCAATTTAAGGGTTTTTACCCGTACATTTTGGTGGCTTAAAGCATGTAAACCTGTGATAACACTGATGATGGAATATTGATTCCAAAAACGTTTTGTTGTGATACAGCCGCTTTTTAGGGATTTTAAATACATATACCTTTTACAAAATAAGGTTTTTATTTATTGTTTTTATAATTCTTATCGCTGGCATCATAATATTGACCTGCTACTTTTGACCAACTCAAATAAAAACTCATCTTTTTCTCTTTTGGGAATTAATTGAATGTTAAATGTCTCTCATTTCGCCATGTTAATACGCATACCAGCCGTACGATACAATGCTCGAAATAACTAAAGACGCTGCGCCCAATATTTGAAGTCGCATAGCAGTTAGACGCTACGTTCGACGTCCAATAGAGACTACATCCCTTATTTATTGTATAAAGCATGCAGACGCGATTTACTGCGTGACAGTGTACGCAGCGTCCAGCATCTATTGGAGACCAGCTACTTACTTTTTGAGTTATTTGCAAAAAACCGTCTAAAAACGTATTTTGTTTGTTGTTGAAAAATGGAGATTTCCTCTCGCAAATAACCCGAAAAGTATTGACTTAGTAAAAAAAATCTATAAAACAAAGGTTGCTTAGAATTAGTTAGTTTATCCATTTTCGGACTTATTTTGAACGTATGTTTTTTCACCCCCTTACTTTTTACTTTATCGTGTCCGGACATAATATCCTTTATCCGGTCACTCATAAAATTTCGGACCAGTATCGGGCTACGTCGGTTCCGTGTTCGTTGGCGAGCCACAAATCTTCGAGGGTCCACCGATGAGGACATAGTCCAGGAACCAAAGCTTTTCACCTCGCAATTTTTACAGAATGGATCGATTTGCTTGAAAATTTCATAATATGTAGTGGATAGTCCAAGGATCAAAATCTATATGATGCCGAAAAGCGCTTTTACCATGGGGGTGGTTGCCACCCCATCTCTGGGGTGGAAATTTTTTATTATATTTTGACTGTAAAAGTTGACAAAAACATGCATTCTAATCAATTTTTTTGAAAAAATTAATAGTTTTAGATTTATTCGCTATCGAAAGTGTTAGTTTTATATCGAAAAAATCAATGTTTTTCGATAATACTCATTTACGATTCATTCAATTTTTACCGTAGAAAAAATGTTTTCAAACCAAGTTATTGAGAATTAAATACCCTACAATGTCATATTTAAACATTTTTTCGTATCTCATTTGCTAATATTTCTATTCTGAAGAAAATTGCATTTTTTGCCAAACTACAAAAAGTCGTTATTCACTTTTAACTCCAGTTTTTTTTTTAAACTAGTTATTCTCAGCAAGTCAAACTTGCAGAATCTTAATTAATAATACATAAATAAAGAAGAATGAATAAGACCAATGACTAAAAATACCGCTAACTTACATTATTATGCTTCCAATTAAATTTCTCCTTTTCTTTTTCACAAAAATATATTGATTTTTTAACGGTAACTTTTTTATTTTTTATCTTAGAGTGTTTGGTAAAAAAGAATTTTGTAGGTTTTTACAATATCTATAAGCCTATTAATATTAAATCTTTTTTAAATCCTCAGTTGCAAAAAGAGGTGACCTTGAAAGGGTTGGTAAAGGTGGTTTTTGCATGTTATTAAAAGTTTTAATTGTCAACAGCTCACTCAATTTTTGCCGTAGAAAAAATTTGCAAACCAGGTTCTTGAGAATTAAATAAGCTACAATTTTATATTGAAACATTTTTCATATCTCTGATGCTAATCTTTCTATTCTGAAGAAAAGGCCATTTTTATCCAAATTAAAAAAATTCGTTATTCGCTTTTAACTCCATTTTTTTTAAAACTAATCATTCTAAGCCTATCAAACTTCTAGAATTAATAATACATAAATAAAGCAGACCAAATAAGGTCAATGACTAACTTTAATTAGGGTGGTGATTAGGAGGTTGCTTCCAATCACTTTTTCGTTGAACAAAATAGGGACTGACATTCTTTTCATTATAAGTCACTTAATTTTTGGAGCTAGAGACTTTTTTTTAATTTCTGAAGATAGATATTTTTAAACACTTTAAATTACTTTGAACAAGTTATCTTCGAAAAATGCATAGTTTTCCTGTCTTTTGACTTCGAAACTACAATATTTAGCATTTGACAAAGAAGAGCTAAGATATAATAAAATATAGCTCGATTACTATTGGCCTTAAAGAAAATTTAAAAGAACGGTTTTGTTTATTTTTTTAAAAGGTACATTTTTGTTAGGCAAAGTTGTTTTGATAAAACGAAAACTTTTGGAGATATTAGCAGAAAACTTATTAAAAACATTAATTTTTTCGATATAACACTAACACTTTCGATAGCGAAGAAATCGAAAACTGTTAATTTTATCAAAAGAATGTATAGAAAGTTTTTTGCTTAGAATGAATGTTTTTACCAACTTTTGCGGTCAAAATATAATAAAAAATTTCCACCCCGAGATGGGGTGGCAACCACCCCCATGGTGAAAGCGCCTTCCGGCATCATATAGATTTTGATCCTTTTACTATTCAGTACTTAGTCTTAAATTTTCAAGCAAATCGATCCATTCTGTAGAAATTGCGAGGTTTTGTCATATTTCAAGCTTCATTACTTGGACTAACAGTTTCTGCATGTAAGAAGATGTTCCATATTCTGTGTTTCTTCACAGTCACAGTCCACACCAGCATCTATTTTCCCTCATTTTACCATGTTTGATTTTACTGGAGCGACCTCCGTTCTTATCCTAATCATAGTTTTCCTCGTTTTAAAGTCGAGAGGAAATTGAATCTGAGGAAGAGGAAAATGCTCAGGCGGTTCATCCTAAACTAGTTCAAGGAAGCTTTTCCTGTATTTTAGTTGCTTTCGTGGTGTTTGAGCTTTGTATAGGGCATGCCCCTCGTCCGCAATCCTCTGGGGATAGTTTTTATAGACACCTTTATTATTACCTCTACAAATTTTTCGTAGTTCTCTACTTTTGGTTCAAGACGTAGCAGCTCAGAATCTAGCATGTCTTTTGCCAGACTTTTGCATTTGCCTTCTTGAAGTTAATTCTTTTTTTTTTTGAATGGAATAGTTTGTGGTCTGACAACTTTCGTTTATACCAATTGGTCAATGCCGTTTTTTGAAGTTATTCTGCTTTAGGCGCGATGCGATTGAGAGTAAAATTTCATAAATCTGCGCGCATGCGCACACAGACAGTAATAGTTCGTTGCTAATCTTTCAAGATAGGTATTTATGTATCTGTATCAGCGCAAATAAGTCATTAAAAGAATATATTAGTGTTTTTAGTAAATGTATTATTTATTATAATTTTTGGATTTGTCTTTCTCTGTAGTAAGATAATAAAATATTATGTAGGTATAACATTTTTATATATCTATTTGTCACCGTGTTGTGTAATTATATCCGAAACTTACGTGTCATTTAAAGAAGCTCGGTGGCGTAGTTGGTAGAGCGTTGGGTCAGTGATTGGAAGGTCGCACCGGTCGCGGCTGCCAATCCTGGACGATTCATATTTTTTTTTAATTTTTGGTTGTTTTAATAAAAAATTTTTGAAAGTGGTAGATAAGAAAGTTAGTTTAATATTTAAATAAAATACAAATAACCTGTTAAGTATATTTACTTCGTTGAAATTATATAATAGAAGAATAACTTATACGTGCGTACAAAGTACACACACATTCTTTTTTGGTATGGGGTCATATACTACTTTGGTACATCAGTATTCAGAAGAATAACTTCTACGTGCGTACAAAGTACACACACATTCTTTTTTGGTATGGGGTCATATACTACTTTGGTACATCAGTATTCGAGGTTATTACTTGAAAAACAGATATTCGGGTTATATCCTCTTACCCCCAAGAAGGGATGGCTTTCACCTCCAAGTATAAGTTAAAGAAAAGCGGAGTAGAGGGTAAGTAGAACCTAAATCCAAATTTTCAAGCAAATCCGTCGTGACGTGGAAAACTATACTCCAAAATGGTCAGTTTCTGGCCTAATGCACTTTCAAAGTTGATAACAAAATGAGATATTAATTGGTGTTTCCAACCTATGCATCAAATACTAATTTAGAATTTACCTAGCTTAAACTAAAGCAATACGGGGTTTTTCATTTGGTGACGTTAACAGAAAGCGATTTTGTGAATAGATAAAATATGAAAATCCTTGAAAATAATGTAAGTAGAATACAAACATTTTCATTATAATATAGAAATCCCTCAATGTAAACTCTAATAATTTGACTCATTTTTACCTAAATATATATGTTTTGCTCGTTAATGGCAAAATGAGGATAATTCCATAATTCCAAGCTTTGTTAACGCTGACATTTCCACGAAACGCTAATATTTTATTCATTCTATTTCCAGCTGCTATTTTATTTGCCCTGGTTTTAAATAATAATAATCTTACTTTCATACATCTGTGTATTTATCGTCTGCATTCTGTTGAGATTCTATATAAAGTCTTTATTTATTATATGAAATATCACTTACATTTGATATCTTTTAGCTATTCACCATAATTTCAAGCTTCTTCCATTAACAAATTCTTCTAAATAACCTGTTTCCAACACAAGACACCTCTTTTTCTACTAATCTAATAATAATAAACGTTTAATGACTATTTAAGTATAGGCGTAAACATTACTTAGAAGACCCGTGTTGAGCTGCCCCCTCCCACTTGCAAAAATTAAAAAACAAACTGCGCTGATTTATAAGCTTTCATATTCCGGCAAATTAAAAATTTTGAGCTCGTTGCACTTTGGCTAATATTGAAGAAGAAACAGGCTTTAAAGCCTACATACAAGGAGGATGAAGAAGAAGAAGTTACACTGGGAAGGAATTTAGTGAGGTGGCAGCCCCCCACTACTTTAAAACTAGGGATATTAAATCGATCTTTGCGGCAGAATTACGAGCTATTTATGAGCTTTCGAAGTGATATAGTTTCGATTTTTGAGCTCATCCCCTTCACCACCAAACAACCCTTTAATTGATTTAACTTGAAAGAGAAAAATGCTGAAAAAAATGAAAATATAATGTATCGCGGATATAATTTATATAGCTTATATATTCTAAGAATATACTCTTAAATCAAGTGTATTTCGATTATTGAGCTACAACCTCTTCGCAAGAAAACCACCCTATCTTCCCGGCTTACATCAGAGTTGTACTTAAAATGAATTAAATTAATTAATTGGCGACTTCGTATCGTTTAATAACTTATGAGTCGCTTAATTTCCTTTCTACATAATATAGTGCAGTCACTGAAGGTAAAAATATCAACTATGACCTTCGATTTTGGTGAACCTCCATTCATTTTCACGAAAATTTGTGGGTGGATAGAGGATACCTCAGTAAACAAAAGTGACATGGTGCCAACTTACTCTTTTAGCCTGGGGTAGATGTGACCCCTTCTCTGGAGTGAAAATTACTTTATATTAAAAATAACTCCACAAATCGATAGAGGGACAAATTCTAAGCAAAATTTGTTATATAAAGGTATTAAAATAAATCAATACTTTTTGAGTTATTAAAGATCAAATATTTTAATTTTCATGAAAAAAATGCATGCTTTAAAGCGATTTTTCATAATTAACTTAAAAATTGTTTTTGCAGAAATGTTTGACCTAGGCCAAACTAGTCTGTCCTGAAATCGGGTTTGGCCGGTAACATTGTAAATCCCAAATCATGAATTCCAAATCATGAGTGCTCCTTGTAGCATTTAACGTGTCTTGGTTTGTTTATTTCTACTGCATCTTGATTGTAAATTTAGTATAATATGTTTGTAGATCTTAAGCCGATTTAGCTTTATTACCACTAAGAATCCTTGTGTTTTGTTTGCTATTGCGGCAGACAATATTAAACGACAACGATCATAACTGCCCTCCGTTAACTCTTACTTACAGCGTAAGACAATTACGACAATTTCTCACCACCTTTTATAACTTTTCCAGACGAAAATCAAGTAAATAATAACAAAAGTCATAAAACACTGGTCGTGAAATGCTATACAATATTTGTTTCTGTCTAGTTACGTACAAACACTATGTGTAAAAAACGGAAATCTCTTAGTTATGTTTTTTATGCTTTTATTTTATGCCAAATTACTCATTGTATTTTTTATTATATCTCAGGATTCTTATCTGAGTTCAAGAAACACCTTTGTCTTTGTTGAGTGTTCGATAAGAAATAGGAGTAGAAGGACATATATAAAATTCAAATTTGTTCAATAATTGAATGCTATGCTGGAACAACGTTGTAACCGCCAATATTTTCATATGTGGGTTTTCCATGGAACAATGTTCTAAATGTGCAAAATAATGTACTGCTGACTGTGGGGAATGTTATCAGACTTAATTTTACCTGTTTTGGTAGTTTGAAAATTAGTCAACCTTCAACTTTCGGTGTAACAACGTTGTATGTGTTACAGTGGGTCGTCTTTCGCGCTAACTTTTCTGCACGTGTTTTGTAAATCAACGTTTTATCGGATGCTTTAATTCGATCACTTATTTCTTCAAGGTCCAGGCCTCCGCCCCATACAGCAGCACCGAAAACACATATGAACGTAATATTCTTATTTTGAGTTGCAAACTAAGGTCTTCTTCTTCTTCTTCTTCTTTTTCTTATATCAGGCCTCCTGGCCTGTTCTTACCGATTTTGAGCTTGTATTCGTAGCTGTGATGTTGACTGCCAGCTATGTCGCCACCTTTTAAAGGGCTTTCCTATTGATCTCTTGCCTGTTCGCTTCGAATCTCTGGCTCTACGGGCTATTCTCTCGCTGTCTTTCCCACCGTACTATGTCTTGTATGTAAACTAAGGTCTCTACTGCATAATACTTTTCTCATCTTGTCAAAATAATGTTGCTCTAGCTTGTCCAATTCTTATTATCAACAGATACTCTTTACAGAAAATTAATAAAAAATTATAATACAAATAATTTTAATAAAAAAAAAGTAGACGGTTTCGTTTTGATTGAATTTAAGTTTCTTACCATTCTCTGAAACGTGTTTCTAGGTTTACCCGTTGTCAAAGAGGATTTGTAAGAAGACTGAACTGAATCAAAACGCACCGACTCGTTGGTAAATATATTTAAATATTATACCAACGTATGCGTTTAGCGATCTCTAACGAGGAAAGAAGAAGTGAGTGTCGATGACGAATAAAGTAAACTGTTAACCCAGGTATAGGTAATGGATTTTGACAAGAGCTATGACCTTGAAAATTTCACGTAAACTTGTGTACTAAATCGGCATGACTCATAGCTCTTGTCAAAAACCAATACAATAGAGATGTTGAAAAAGTATCTATTCGTTACAAAGTACTCGTTACTTACGAATACCGAAAGTAACGATTACTATACAGAGAGGCAAATCGTTACTTTGATTACTCTGATTACTTCGTACTAATCGTATCAGAGCGAGTAACGACTATTGTATCTACAACCAGTTCACTTCAATACTTTCTACCAATCTTATCCCAGCGAGTAACGGACGGGACCGGTATTTTACGAGTGTTATCGATTATCATTATCTGTATGAAGCGTTTTAAGGGTGTGAGCCTCAGAGCCTCACACTGTGAGTGTGAGGAGAAGATAGAAGATGAAACAGAGGCAGGTATAATGGAGGTAAAATATGTAATGTATGTTATTAACAAAGATCGAATGCGAGAACCCTATATTTTTATCTAGTAGATCTATATATATATATATACCTATACAAAATACAAAATACCTACCTACTCACAAAATACGATTCTCGATATGATTACCGGTACTCAAATACAAAAGTAATCATAGTAATCAAAGTAACGAATACTGTAAATGATTACTTTATACAAAAGTAACGATTTGTAACGAATACTCGAAAGTAACTATAATCAACATCACTACAATACAACCATACCATCGGGCGATGCTAGGAATCTATTCCACAAATGCATCAGAAATTTATCCGTCTAAACCGCTATCATTTTGTACTCAGCACCGAGTATATTATAAAAATAATTTTATTTTATTGTTTCGTTTCAAAACTTTTTGTGTTTTCAATATTGTTGTCGAAAACCAGTTAAATTTCACTATTTTGTTCCTGTTCCAGATTTCTTGAAATTTTCATTTTAAATAAAGAAATGTTCTTTTATCACACTCTCTAGCTAAAACTCCTTTCTTTGTTCAGCTTACAAGGATTCTCGATCAAATGCTCTAACAAATGTTCCTATCTGTATTGGCTGCCAAATTGTCCTGGTCTAAGAATGAATAATAACATATTTGTAGTTACAAATACAGCTCTTCTTTCAATGGTCAGCAAGAAATCCTTTAATTCTCTTCCAAATCTTAATTATCGAGATTGCCCTTCCATTATTTTCATCGGAAATCACAATTATTTTTTTAACCAACTGTCTTTTAGTCCTTCAAATTCACACAAAATACCTACTTCTCAAGCAATGACTTTCAAATTTCTATATACAAATTTAACAATGGACCTTGACTGATTAACTTTCTACAAAATTTCCCCAGAGTTTTGAAGCCGATACGAGACACAAAAGAAATCATAATTTAATCCCTTACATATTGTTTATCAAGACCCAATTTTTTCTTATACATTCCTTAATTCTCTGTAATATAATTTACTCCTGTATTTATAATCTACATGTAGAATTATCAAATTGTTATTTCATGATTTTATCAACTATATTTAAATTTTTTATTTTAACTTGATTCTACATGGTTCAAATGATTTATTGTTCTACTGTAAGCTGCAGAATACATTAAACTTTGTTGGAGATGAAATATCTAAAATTTTATTATCAGAAACTTGGTTCCTTGTGTCACATAACTTTTATGATTTTCTATTATTGTTTTCTCGTAATAAAAAATTACTCTTTCACGAAATCAAAAATTTATTTTATACTAGAAGTACGGAGGCAATAAATTTTTCGATTGCGAGGACAAATGTGATCCCTTTATACCATCCTAAAGTCTAGCTTATCATTTCATTACATAATAATAAGAGCAGATGTCTTAGCTAGGATTTGACCTGTCATTCGATTTTCTACACATGCTGGCCATAATTTTACTTTATTGCATTGCTTTTTGTATAGGGGACAGTGCAGTTGTAACTGTTATTGAGGTGTTTGTTTTTACAAAAAGAAATGAATAATAGTGTGTTTATGTATCTGTAAGTGTTTTTAAAAATGTATCAAAAATATTTTAATTTCTATGTTAGGAGTTTGAAATAAAAGGTATCTTTGTTATTTGCTATTATATTGAATATATCAAAACAGTCATGATTTCATTACTTCTATTTATTTGATTTGTCAATTAAATGTAATTATACCTAATGTCAAAATCGTCGGTATCTAATATACAACAGTTATTCCAGTATTGCTTCTTCGTGTACTCTTCTTCTTTACTCTTCATTGCTACTAATTTTTATTGATTGTGTCTTGTCCATTTAACCCTTTCTCCCGCAAGTCCTCTATCACACAGTCCCCTACCGCTTAATCTTCTACTTGGTTTTCCTCTACCTCTCTTTCCTCCAACTTCTGACAGCTCTATCATTCATCCCACATATAGTTCTCATTTCTACCTCAAACGTAGACCAAACCTTTGCAGCCTTTGTTCTTGAACTTTTTTTGAGACTAATTTTTATTTTTTTAACATTTTGATATGCACTTTGGAAAATACATTTTTCTCCTACAAAACTGCATTTTCATTTGTCCCTCATGCCAAGTGGTAAAAAAAAGCTCTCCCGAAAAAAAATGCAAAAAGTTTCATAATGATCCGTCGTACTCTAAAAAGAGGTTTACGCGATTTTAGTGCTTTATTTCCTCGCTTACTAAGTTTATTCTGGATCGAATTTTGACTTTGAGTTTACAGAAAAATGATCAAATTACACAGGTACATTTTATTATTGTCACCTGCTTTAAAAATGTGCTAAACTTGCTTTTTTATCTTTACCAGTTAAAAATTAATATTTTTTGTTACACCAACCGAAAGTTATTGTGCATGTGCACGTCTCGGTTTTATCTATGCTTTTGATATATCCAAAACCGCAGACAACATGCAGCTGCAGGAGTAATTGTTAGAAATAAGCTTGGGAATAATTATCTCCGTCGTGACAGGCCGTGAAAATGTCCAAAACAGAAAATACAGTTTCTAGACCGACCACCTGATTTATTTTCGAAGGTACAAGGTTAAATAGAATTACAAGTGTGGATGTACAAATGAAGGCACGTTGAGATAGGCCATTTCAATTAAAAGTTGGTAAAATTATGTTACATTTTCTGTTAACAAGTTTCGTTAATAGTTTTTTGTTTCATGTTTACAAATACGTAGTGCATTATCTTCACCATTTTAGTCCAAGGGATGAAGTTTAAAATAGGACAAAACCTTACAATTTTTACTGAGTGGATCGATTTGCTTAAAAATTTGAGAATATGTAGTGGATAGTCCAAGGATCAAAGTCTATATGATGCCGAAAGGCGCTTTTACCATGGGGATGGTTGTCACCCCATCTCGGGGTGAAAATTTTTTATTATATTTTGACCGCAAAAGTTGGTTAAAACATTCATTCTAAGCAAAAAATGTTTTATACATTTTTTTGATAAAATTATTAGTTTTCGATTTATTCGCTATCGAAAGTGTTAGTTTTTTATCGAAAAAATCAATGTTTTTAATCAGTTTTCTGCTAATAACCTAAAAAGTTTTTATTTTATCAAAACAACTTTACTTAACAAAAATGTATGTAACTTGTGAAAAAAATAAACAAAACGCTTTTTTTAAATTCTCTTAAGGCCAATTGTAATCGAGTTATACTTTATTATATGTTAGCTGTTCTTCGTCAAATGCTAAATATTGTAGCTTCAAAGTCAAAAGACGGATAAACTATGCATTTTTCGAGGATAACTTCTTTAAACTAATTTAAAGTATTTAGAAATATCTATCTCCAGAAATACAAAAAAGTCTGTAGCTCAAAAATTAAGTGACTTATAATGAAAAGAATGTCAGTCCCTATTTTTTCAGCGAAAAAGTGATCGAAAATAGCCTCCTAATCACCACCCTAATTAAAATTAGTCATTGGCCTTATTTGCTCTTCTTTATTTATGTATTATTAATCGGTTCTAGAAGTTTGACCGGCTTAGAATGATTAGTTTTTAAAAGAATGGAGTTTAAAGTCAACAATTTTCGAGTTATTTGGTTTTTTTGTTGAAAAATGAACATATTCACTCGCAAGTAACTCGAAAATTATTGACCTAGTGAAAAAACTGTATAAAATAAATGATGCTTAGAATTATACAGTTTATCCAATTCGGGACTTATTTTAAAGGTTTCTTTTTTCACTACCGAAACGGGGTGAAACTCACCCCCAGGGTAAAAGCCCACATCGGCACAATATCACTTGTTCTGTTTGACATGTTAGCTACGTGTATGCCAAATGTCATGTCATTCCAAGTGGTTTTTTTTTTAAATTCAGAGCAAAAACCGTGAGCAAACGTATTATAAACCGATATGTTTGCAATAATTTATTAATAACAAAGTCGGAACGTGGTTTAAGCTATCACGATTAGTGACAATCGATATAGCTTATAAAAATACTATGAAAAAGACTACAAACTTGCTGTAGATACCGCATTTCGAGCTTTTCGGCGTATAAACAATTATTTTGTTATTAACAAAATAAGAACACATTTTGAGTAATTGCGACTAGTCGCATTCGATTCAACGACCAAAAATACACAATAGAAGACCTTAACAGTATCAATTTATTTACAGGGCTTCTAATAATTCCTGAAAACACCTAATTTTACCTTAATTTGTTAATAACAATTAAACTCACCACATTTGGGCTTCCACTTCCACTGGATTCAGCGACCCAAAAAACCTATAATACCACCATCAAATCGCGGCGAACTAAAAGTGCTTACGGGACCCCCTATGTTGCGACTAGATTCTACTATACCATACTATACCAAACTATATAAGCACAAATAGATCAGAATTTGATATCAATCCGAGGGTACAGCAACATCTCTTAAATTTACCAAAAATTTGGCTAATTCCTTTAAGTTTGAGTCCAAATAAGTCAACTGTCAAATTTATAATCCAATTTTGTGATAATTTTTATTTTAAAGATTTTTTTGAAATTTATTGCTGCATTGGCAGTCTAAACGTTAAAACAAATGTACGAGTAATTCTAATTACAATCAATTGAAGTTTAATCGCTTATAAAATAATTTTTAAATTAAACATTTTGTTTACAAATACCTTCGGTAATGAAATTCATTCCAATTTTCTTCTACGTGTTAAAAATTTATATGAACAGGAAACAAACAATGTTTTAAATTTCCACTCTATTTATTCATAACTTTGACATTGACATGTTTTGCTTGAGCTTGACATGTTGATTTGACACGTTAATACAAAATGGTGGAAATTAAAAGAGATATTTATTTTAGGCCCACTCATTTTGCTTACATTAAGAACGATTTCTTAAGGGCGTAGGCCTTATTTTACTTATACACGTGTGTCGCATTTAAGTTGAAAACAGCTCTATATTTCGGCTATCAAAATAAATACAGTGTCGAAGTTTCACCCAGTGGCGGCTGGTCAGGGTCGGCAGGGCCGACCCACACATTTATGGACACATTATAGATTTTTTGTAAATATATAAGTTAATCAGAGTTGATGATATTCGTTTCTGTGAAATAAAAAAAAATATCTGTGAGATAATACAGACTAAATTTTATTTATTGTTTTTAAAAGAATTCGATCGATCCGATACTTTAAGTGATCTCTGTGCGCTGTGCGTAAGAGACTTTTCAAATTAATGTTCCTAGCCATGCACCCGATTGCGATTGTGTGAATTCTTATAAGGCCCGCTTCGGCAAGCCGTACCCAGATTGACCATTTGCTTGTAATAACAAGCTATGGAATATTAGCCGATAGGCAACCAATTATACATTCCCCATATTTATTTGAATGGCAAGTACGGCACATAAACAATCTGCCGAGCGGTGATCTGCAAACGGCAACAAGACACGTACCTATAGATCAGGCGCGCATCTGTAATATTAGTAACATTAATTTGGACGTTGAGAGGTGAGTCATATTTGTTTGCAGAAATTGCTTGAAAATAACTCATATAATAATATTTGAGTTATCCTCCCACTCAAAAAGGCCCGGAACATTGTTTAAATAATCAAAATGTCAAAAAATTAAGGAAAAATTCGATTTTTTTCTTCATTTTTTGATTATAACTTTAAAAGTATTCATTTTAGAGAAGATTTGCACTGACGTAAAAGTTGCGTAATTAAATTTCCTACAATATAGGATTAGTTAAAAATTTTAAAAATTGTCACCCTTGTTGCAACATAGCAATACATTGCGAAAAAATCATAAAAAACAAGTATTCGCATTTTACGTTTTTCAACCGTTTATGCTAAACTTAGGACCTTCACAATTTTACCCAGAAAAACTATTAGTCTAAGAGCTAGTGAACCCTCCGACTAACGGTCGTCCTGTAAGGCTAAAAATTTTTCTAGTGATAATTCATAGCACACCAAGGCTAAAAACCATGACCTGGCAAGCCTCAGCGGTGCACGTGTATCTACCAGATGAATCGAAAAGTGCAAATTTAGGGGGTAAAATAAACTTTCTTCTGTAAGGTTTAAATTTAAGTATGTGTTTGAGTAAGTCATTTAGAAGAAATGTGTACAATGACAGGCGATTCTGAAGAGCATAAGACCTTGCCAGGCGAGGGGAAAGATTAGGGGTTTTTACCCTAACTAAAACCCTAACTAAACCCTCTTTTACCCTAACTTTTATCCCTCTAAAAATTTTACTGTTTCCAAGGTACGTAGATATTCTTTAAACATTGATTGATGAAATCCCGAAGAGTTTTTTGCAATAAAATATCGAAAACCCCTTTGTTTTTTTAATTGCTAATCAAGCGTGTGCGACACTGTAGTATAAGTGAGGACGTTTGAGTTTTGTTTGAACATTAACATAATTATTTATACAGGGTGTACAAAAAACATTTTTCTTCTATTTGTCAAATTTAATCAAAGTTAATTTAATAAAAAAAAAATTTTGTACACCCTGTGTAAATAATTATGTTAATGTTTATATTAGTGAATATAAAATTCAATAACCTTTCAAATGAGCTATCACACAACCCCTACTCTCATTTAAAAAAATCATAGATTACGTCATCACGCTCAGATGGATGACGTCCCTAGTATTATATACAGTATGTCCCTGTAAGTTGTATCCATATGGAAAACTTTTTTATTATTAATTTTACGAAAAAAAGTTATTCTTCATAAAAAGCTCTGCATGGTCCAAAACCTAAGATTCAACCATCAGATATCAAATTTTATGAATATTATACGAGGTATGTCAAAAGTTTGAATTTCACTCAAGAGTAAAGTAGCTTTATTTTTCACAATATTGAAAATTGCTATTATGAAAAGTTGTTTGGAATTAAAAACTATATTCTAATATGCAATTACATCCTTCTAATTGAAAAATTTTTTTTTTTTGAAAAATTATGGATAACTAACATTATTTTCAGTAGTTTTAATTCTAATAACTCTTTTATTATTAATTTTACGAAAAAAGTGATTTGTAATAAAAAGTTCAGTATGGTCTAAAATACTCTAAAACCTAAAATACAACCATCTTATGTCAATTTTATACGAGGTGTGTCAAAAAAGATAAATTTAGATCAAAAGTAAAGTACCTTTATAGTTCAAAATATTTCAATAAGAAGGATGCAATTACATAATGAAACATGGTTTTTAATTCTTAATAACTTTTCATAATAACAATTTTCGATATTGTGAAAAATAAAGGTATTTTACTCTTGGGCCAAATTCATATTTTTTGACATACCTTGTATAAAATTGATAAAATTTGACATAAGATGGTTGTATTTTAGGTTTCAGACCATGCAGAACTTTTTATTAAGAATCACTTTTTTTCGTAAAATTAATAATAAAAGAGTTATCAGAATTGAAATAACTGAAAATAATGTTAGTTATCCATAATTTTTCAAAAAAAAAAATTTTCAATTAGAAGGATGTAATTACATATTAGAATATAGTTTTTAATTCCAAACAACTTTTCATAATAGCAATTTTCAATATTGTGAAAAATAAAGCTACTTTACTCTTGAGTGAAATTCAAACTTTTTGACATACCTCGTAAAATATTCATAAAATTTGATAGCTGATGGTTGAATCTTAGGTTTTGGACCATGCAGAGCTTTTTATGAGGAATGACTTTTTTTCGTAAAATTAATAATAAAAAAGTTTTCCATATGGATACAACTTACAGGGACATACTGTATATGCCAAAAAGTCCTAATTTAAAAATAAAAATCGACCTGTCTGAGGATTTCTCTTGAAATTTTCTCATTCTCGAGATAATTAATTTATGCAAACTCAAACGTCCTCACTTATACTACAGTGTCGCACCTGCTTGATTAGCAATTAAAAAAACAAAGGGGTTTTCAATATTTTATTGCAAAAAACTCTTCGGGATTTCATCAATCAATGTTTAAATAATATCTACGTATCTTGGCAACATTGAAATTTTTAGATAAATGTCCGATTTAGGGTTAAAAATGGCCGATTTCGCAATTTTCAAAATTTTCAATCGCTTATATAACAAAAACTATTAACGTAAGAGAAAAATCACTAAAGACGTTTTCTGTTTGGAATGATTCAAAAAACCTAAAAAAAATTTGTTCGATGTAAAAAGAATAATTTTAGGAAAAACCCCTAATCTTTCCCCTCGCCTGGCAAGGTCTTATGCTCTTCAGAGTCGCCTGTCATTGTACACATTTCTTCTGAATGACTTACTCCAACACATACTTAAATTTAAACCTTACAGGAGAAAGTTTATTTTACCCCCCAAATTTGCACTTTTCGATTCACCTGGTAGATACACGTGCACCACTGAGGCCTGCCAGGTCATAGTTTTTAGCCTTGGTTTGCTATGAATTATCACTAGAAAAATTTCTAGCCTTACAGGACGACCGTTAGTCGGAGGGTTCACTAGCTCTTAGACTATAGATCATATAATAAAATAATACTGTGAATTTCATTAAGATCGGTTCAATAGATTTTGGAAGATAAATTTTGCAATCCAGCTTTCGCAAAAAATTCATTTTTTCAAAATGTTGCAGAACTGAAAATAAAGCAGACAGCAAGTTGAATTTATTTTTCGTATAGAAGAATATTGTACCTTTCTTCTATACGTAAAAAAAATTCAACTTGCTATCAGCTTTATTGTCAGTACTGCAACATTTTGAAAAAATTAATTTTTTTTTTGCAAAAGCTGTATTGCAAAATGTATTGAATCGATCTTAATGAAATTTACATTGTATTGTTTTATTATATTATAAAGGTTTTCTGGTTAAAATATGAAGGTCGTAAGTGTAGCATAAATGGTTGAAAAACGTAAAATGCGAATACCTATTTTTTATGTTTTTTTTCGCAATTATTGCTATTTTGCAACAAAGATGACACTTTCTAAAATTGTTAACTAAACCTATATTGTAGGAAATTTAATTACGCATCTTTTATGTCAGTGTAACTTTTCTCAGAAGTGAATACTTTGAAAGTTAAAACCAAAAAACGAAGAAAAAAATCGAAGTTTTTCTTCATTTTTTGACATTTTGATTATTTAAACAATGTTCCGGACCTTTTTGAGTGGAAGGATAACTCAATTATTATTTCCAAAGAATTTTCAAAATATCTTTTAGACAAGTTCATTAAAACTTATCCATTATTCTTTAATCAAATAAAATAAGAAAATGGATTTTTATGCTGGAACAGTTTTATATTCTGATCTAAATACTCGTATTTTCGGAACGTGGGATAAGCTACAAAATATGTACAATTTTATACAGTGAGCACGTAAAGGCTGAAATAAATTCATTTTCTCGAAAATGGACGATTTTGGAAAAAAATCCCGAAGCAGGTCAATTTTTATTTTTAAATTACGACTTTTTGGCATATTTATCATACTAGTGACGTCACCAATCTGGGCGTGATGACGTCATCGATGATTTTTTAAATGAGACTAGGGGTCGTGTGATAGCTCGTTTGAAAGGTAATTCAATTCTCTATTTAGTAGTATAAACATTAATATAATTGTTTATACAGGGTGTAAAAATTTTTTTTAATTAAATTTATTGACATAAAAAAAGAATGTATGCAATTTATTTAATTCAAAATACATTGTACTGCTGTCAGAAAACAGAAAAAAATGTTTATTTGAAAAATAATCATCGCTTTTCGCTTAAATTACATGTTTAAACTGTCAAGAGGCAGGTGGGTGGCTGCATTAATATTGAATTTGAGCAAAAAATAATATTTATTTGTTAAATAAACATTTTTTTCTGTTTTCTGAGAACGGTAAAATGTATTTTGAATTAAATAAATTACATACATTCTTCTTTTTATGTCAATAAATTAAATTCAAAAAATATTTTTTGGACACCCTGTATAAACAATTATGTTAATGTTTATACTACTGAATAGAGAATTGAATTACCTTTCAAATGAGCTATCACGCGACCCCTGTTCTCATTTAAAAAAATTATTGATGACGTCATCACGCCCAGATGGGTGACGTCACTAGTATGATATATATGCCAAAAAGTCGTAATTTAAAAATCAAAATTGACCTATTTCGGGATTTTTTTCCAAACATGTCCATTTTTGAGAAAATTAATTTATTCCAACCTTTACGTGCTCACTGTATACTGCAATTCATTAGGTATAACAAACTGTTCCCGAAATTACTAAATTATTGTGCTCAAATGTGGGTAAATTCTGCCTCAAATGAACGGGATTTCTCTTGTCTCAAAAGAGTCAAAACGTATTGTCGGAACACCATGAAACAAGAGAGAATGTCAAACTTGTCTCAAATGTCAATAGAAAAAAACTTTTAAAACCTCTCCAAAACAATAATAAATTTTACAATGACGTTATAACCCATTTTGCTACTTCGAAACAACATAGACTAGAGTTAATTTATAAACAGGTTTAGGTTCTAAATTTATAGGAAAAAACAAAAAAAAAATAAAAAAATAAAATCCAAAAATGTTCTATGAAATTGGAGCCTTTTAATTAGATGGCATACCTATCTGAGGAGACAAAACCTTGCCGACCCTGTCCCTAAAGCCACGAGCCGCCACTGTTTCACACAGTGATACAGGTTGATAGTTCATGATTACACCAGGGCATTTAACACTTAAAACACCAGAAAAACTCGATTTTTAAATACAGGACGTATCGACTTAAAAACTTTTTGCATTGTGTTTAGGATGATGTCAGGAAAAAAGTCTAGATGCTATAGAAAAATGGTTGGAAAAGCATAAATGCACATTAAAGTGCATAAAATGCATCCAAAAGTGCAAAAACATGTCAAAATAAGCATGTTAAGGGCCGGATTTGTTCGAGTGTTATGGGCTATGCACACTTAATTGATGCAAACGGATTACTTGTAGGGCAGTCAATGAGGGTATTTGGCTCCAAATTCCATCCTACTAAATCGATTTACTTGATATTTTCACAGTAAGTAGGGAATAGCTCATGAAACAAAGTCTACCCTATGCCGATGTGCGCTTTTATCTTGGGGTGGTTCCCACGCCTTCTCGAAGGTTAAAATTTTTTTGATTAAAATAGCAACGGAATAGGCTAGAGCACATAATTCTATTCAAAAACTCTTCTATAATTATTTTTTGAAAACTCAATACTTTTCGGACGGATTTTGGCGAATACCTTTAAAACTATGCATCTAACAAAAAAACAATATAAAACATCTGTAGGTTATAAAAAACAGAAGAGATTCGTTCCTTCATAGATCTTCTATGTTATAATACAAAAAAGGGTATGGTAGGTGAGGAGAGTTTGTTTTTTTGGTGCATGCTCAAATCGGTGTATTCAACTTGAAATAACAGAGAAACGGTCAATTTTAGGTGCATACTGATACCAAGCACTGATACTGATTCAAACCAAGCGAGATATGCTGCAAAAAATTGATTACTAATGTATTTTAAGAAGAAATAAGAAGTATATTTAACTTCTCATCCATCAGAATTATTTAAATACATCGTTTTCCTTCTACAATACTTTTTACTATAGTATTATTTGTATGTTCCAAAAATTGGACCGGTTTAAAATGAATGGTTTTTTTTTAAATATGATCAAATTATAGAGTACATTTTTAAATTTTCTTAAAAATCTTCCTTTTTCTCCATGTTACTCGAAAATGATAAGAGATACGAAAAAGAGATACCACACAAAAATAAAGAGTTTTTTAGAGAAAAATTTCGTTTTTAAATTTTATTTCTGTATCTCTTATCATTTTCAAGTTACACGGAGAAAAAGAAGATTTTTAAGAAAATTTAATAGTGCGCCCTGTAATTTAATCTTATTTTTTTTCAAAAACCATTTATTTTAAATGTATCCAACTTTTTGAACATATAAATAACACTATAGTAAAAGGTATGGTAGAAGTAAAACGATACATTTACATTCTGGTAGATAAAGGTTAAAATTACTTCTCCTTTTTTCTTAAAATACATTAGTTATCAATTTTGTTTGCAACATATCTCGCTTAGTTTGAACATAATCAACCTTTAATATTGCTCACTTTAAAGGTCTTTTCAACCGCTACAAAAGATATTGGGACATTATACACCTAAAATTGACCGTTTCCCTGTTATTTCAAGTTGAATACACCAATTTGAACATGTACCAAAAAACAAACTCTTTTCACCTACCATATCTCTTTTTGTTTTATAACTAGAAGATTTATGAAGGTAAGTGTCTCTTTGTTTCTTATAACCTACAAAAATGTTGTATATAGTTTTTTTAATTAGATGCACAGTATTTAAGGTACTTATTCGCAAAAAACCGTTCGAAAAGGTGTTAAGTTTCAATCAAAATGGCTAATTTTCAACCACGAATAACTCAAAAAGTATGGAGTTTTCAAAAAAAATTATAAAACCGTTTCTGCTTAGAATTATATTGTCTAGCGAATTCCATAGTTATTTTAACCAAAAAATTTTCCACCCTTGAGAAGGGGTGGGAATCACCCCCAAGATAAAAGCACACATCGGCATAAGGTAGACTTTGAATTAGGAGATATGTAGAGGCTATTACCAAAATTTCATTAAAATCCATGCAGGAGGATAGAATTCCGAGGTAATATCCTATTCTGGCTTTTTGGAGTCACTGAACACGAATAAGCCATCAGAACCGACGTTCAGAGCACCTGATGCACAGTGTCGCTACTAAGGCACGTCATCTTCTGGAGTTTCGAGTATTTTCGGCATTGAATTGATACAAATAGTTTCTGAGGTTGCTAAAAACGAAAACGCCATAAGAACCGACACCCGGACCACCTGGTGTCTAGAATCACTTCCTCTTCTGGAGTTTCGAGAAAGATCGGCACTAAATTGATGCAAACAAATAACACGGGAGATTTTAAAGGTAATTGAAAACGAATGTGCCATCTAAACCGACCCCCGGACCACCTGGTGCCCAAGGTTACTCCTAAGGCGTGTTATCTTCCGGAGTTTGGAGGGTTTTTGGGTACCAGGTGCATCAGGGGGTTGGTTCTGATGGCGTATTCTTGTTCAGCAACCTCAAAAACCCTCTAGTAATCTGTTTGTACACGCGCTAAGCTGACCACCAGTCGTCTTACACCATCAGCCAAGAAACGCCGATGCGCCCAATATTCCACTAGAAGTGATGGTCCAACTGTTTGTATCAATCTATTGCTGAAAACATTTGAAACTTCAGATGACGTGCCTTAGCAATGAACCTTGGCACCATGTGCTCCGGTGATCAGTTCTGATAGCATATTCGTGTTCACCGATCCCAAAAACCTCTGATAGTCCAAGAGGCAGGGCTGAAAAATTTCTTTGAATTTACTAAAGCTAGATTTTTCACAGTTGTTTACTGTGATTGTGTAGAGAAACAAACTTCGGTCGGTCAAGCGAAACGTAGAACAGAGGTTACTGAGAGGGTATCAAAGTTTCTTTCCTACGAAGGTAATTAAATCCATTTACTAAGGCTGAAAATAAGTATACACATTCTAAATTGAATATAAATAAAAGTTATTATAGTCGGTCAGCTGTATGACGTGACAGAGCCGGTCGGTCGGCGCCAATGAATGTACAGGGTTATTCACTATATTTAGACCCCCTTGTAAACTGCTTTATTTGCAGAATTAGAAAAAAAAATGTGTGTGTACTTTGTACGCACGTAAGAAATTATACTTTTATTAATATGATTTCAACGAAATTAATATACTTAACAGGTTATTTGTATTTTATTTTATATTAAACTAACTTTCTTTACCTACCACTTTAAAAAAAATTTTATTAAAACGATACCAAAAATATAAAAAAAAAGAATATGAATCGTCCGGGATTTGAACCCGGGACCTCTTGATCTCCGGTCACACGCTCTACCACTGAGCTATATACCTTTTGCTTTGACAGGTTACAAGATTTCGTACATACTGACGAATTTAATAGACCAAGTTAAATATACAAAAATACTTTAAATATACTTACTATTATTATAAAATATCTTATTCCCGAGGAAGACAAATCCAAAGACACAAAAATCATAATAAATAATACATTTCCTAAGAACACTAATATATCCTTTTATATGATATAATATGACTTATTTGCGCTGACAGCGCTGATACATACATATCTTGAAAGATTAGCAACGAAATACATACTGTCTGTGTGCGCATGCGCCCGGTATTATAAAATTTCACTCTCGATAGTAAAGAAGTATAACTTCAAAAATGTAAAATACAAAAGTTATTCGATTTTTTAATTATGATTTTTTTACATATATATCGTACTAGTGACGTCATCCATTTGGGCGTGATGAAGTAATCGACTATTTTTGAAAAGGGAATACGGGTCGAGTGGTAGCTCATTTGAAGGGTTATTCAATTCCCTATTCAGTAATATAAACATTAACATGATTAAGTATTTAATTAAGTTAATTATTTAATTAATAATTCAAAAAATTTTTTGGACACCCTGTATAAATAATGATCTTAATGTTTATAGTACTGTGTAGAGAATTGAATAACCTTTCAAATAAGCTAGCACACGACCCCTATTCTCATTTAAAAAATAGTCGATTACGTCATCACGCCCAGATGGATGACGTCACTAATACGATATATATGTCAAAAAATCATAATTAAAAATCGAATAACTTTTGTATTTTACATTTTTTTTCTAATTCTGTAAATAAAGCAGTTTACAAGGGGGTCAAAATATAGTGAATAACCCTGTACATTCATTGGGGCCGACCGACGGCTCTGTCCCGTCATACAGCTGACCGTCTATAATAACTTTTATTTATATTCAATTTAGAATGTGTGTACTGATTTTCAGCCTTAGTAAATGGATATAATTACCTTCGTAGGAAAGCAACTTTGATACCCTCTCAGTAACCCCTGTTCTACGTTTCTCTTGACCGACCGCAGTATGTTTCTCTACACAATCGCAGTAATCAGCTGTTAAAAATTTTGCTTTAGTAAATTCAAAGAGATTTTTCAGCGCTGCCTCTCCGTCTATGAGTAATAAAAGCAAAACATCGAAAATTTACTCTGTTCGTGGATTCGCAGTAGGCTGGGTTTAAAATTTAAATTTCATTTGACTCTCTTAGAAAGTCATCGACATATTTATAAGACTGTGTAAAACTTCAACTCTGTATTTATTTTGATAGCTAAATATAATATTAATTACAATAATGTTTGAATTCTAGAATAAACATAAAACATAGAATAATTAGCATATTTATCGTTGTTTTTTTAAAGGAAGTTTTTTATGCATTTATAAACAATTTTTTTCTTTATCGCTGCTTTTTCATACTATATAGATAAGAGAAAATTATAAAACTGACCTTTTACTTTTCGTTTCAGGTGAGTTACATAGCAGTACACATTCAGTTGTAAGTAAAGAAAAGTATTACTAGTGCGTAATCAGCTTGAGTTTTCATTAACAACAAAATTAAAAATATCTATTTGTATAACAAGGGAGGAAGGTGCTACTTTTCCTCCCGAGAATGAAGTTTGGTCCGCTACTGCCCGACGCGTAGCGGAGGGCAGTAATCATTCAAGGGAGGAAAAGGCACTTTACTCCCATGTTATACATATGGTTTTTCCACCTTCCTCAAATAACAAGTAATTTTTTCATTTTTACTTAACTTATTTATGTAACTAACCAACAAAATTTATTAGAACTAAAACTAACAAGTACGTACAATATAACTGTCAACTGTCAAATATAAGTCAAATTAATAATGTAAACATTGTTAAATCAAAATAACAATTTACTGTTTTTTACCATTCTGCAAAATACAGAGTGTTTTATAAATAAACGTTAAAATGTATAGAAACTTACGTAATAGAAAATAGATATTGTACAGGGCGTCAATAAGTTAAATTTCATGAATGAAATACCATGACGTCACTTTTACTTTTCCTCCCTAGGGAGGCAAAGTACAACTTTGCTCCCTACAATCAGGTCCGGAAAAGTATACTTTCGGTAGAGGTAGGTGGAAAACTGTTATACTGTTAAGTATTAATATTTTCTTAAGCAGGTTCTGAATTAATCTATCAACTGTATGGTCCGACTTTTTCATTTTTACTGGAAATAGTGCAGTCACTGAAGGTGGATATGAGCTGTTACCTCCGATTTCGTTGAACATCCATCGATTTACATGAAAATTGGTGAGTGGTTAGAGGATGTCTCAAGGAACAAAGGTGACATGGTGTTAACTTGAGCTTTTACCCTGGGGGTGGATGCCACCCCTTCTCGGGGGTGAAAATTAGTTCCTTAAAATATCCCCATACTTCGATAGAGGGACAAATTCTAAGCAAAATTTGTTATATTAAGTTATAAAATAAATCAAAACTTTTTAAGTTACTAAAGATCAAAGATTTTAATTTTTCGTAAGAAAAATGCATGTTTTTAATCGATTTTTGATAAATAACTCAAAAGCTATAAGTTTTAGCAAAAAAGTTATTATTACCAACATTGAAGCTAATAAAAAATATAATAAACTTCTTACTAGAAAAACCTTTTAGTGTTAACTAAAAGTGAGTTATAGGTAATTGAATGTATATGTTTTTCAGCGAGTACCCAAATCTAAGTATTCAAGCTTAGATAAGGGAAAATGATTCATTTTATAACATAAACTTATTAAACATTTGTCAAAGTACTTAGAAATATCTATCAATTGAGACCATGAACAAGTCGATTGCATTAAAATTTATGCTCCAAAAGTTTTTAAAAACTTATCTTTTAAAAATTTTTCCAAAAAATGTTATTGTGTTTTTTTAAATAACTCCGTTAACTTTTACGATATTAGGTTCACCTGAAACCATTTGAAAGTTAATTCCAAGGGATATTAAACCGTGCTGCACTTAATCTTTAAGACCCTTTACTTTTTTAAAAATGAAAGGTTAAATGGCCCCGGTTACGTGGTTATTGCAGCAAAATTTACGCTTTAAACGTTTCTATCTCAGTTATTTTTTACCATACACAAATAGTAAAACTGGTAAACTATTTAATACAAAAAAAAAAACTAAAATTTGGTTGTAATTTTTTACGTACATTGAATATTTTTGGAGCGATTATTAAAAGAAAATTAAAGTTACGATAATTTTAAAAATTCCGATTTTTTTAAATTACACGTTTTAATTATAGTAAGGATTACTATAAATTTTAATCTTTGTGAAAATGGCGTATGTTGTATTTTTCACTTTTTCCTTAAAAATTCGAAAGAGTTCTCTTATTTCCATCATAACTTGCGTAATTTTAATGCTTTTGACTTCTTCTGGAGCTCATTTGATAGGAATTCCGAAGTACTACTTTGACAGGTGTTTGGCAGGTATATTTTATAAAAATCATAGTTTTCCCGTTATTTAAGAATGAATACTTAGATTTAAATACTCGTCGAAAAAAATATACATTCAAGTACCCATAACTCACTTTGAATTAAGATAAGTTTAGTTTATCAAGTAAAGAATGTATTAAATTTTTTATTGTCTTCAAATTTGAGAATAATGACTTTTTTGAAAAAGCTTATAGTTTTTGAGTTATACGTGAAAAACAGCTTTAAAATAAGATAAGTTTAGTTTATCAAGTAAAGAATGTATTAAATTTTTTATTGTCTTCAAATTTGAGAATAATGGCTTTTTTGAAAAAGCTTATAATTTTTGAGTTATACGTGAAAAACAGCTTTAAAACATGCATTTTTTTACGAAAAAATAAAATCTTTGATCTTTAATAACTCAAAAAGTATTAATTTATATTAATAACTTTATACAACAAATTTTGCTTATAATTTGTCTCTCTATCGATTAGTGGTATTACTTTTAATAAAATAATTTTCAACCCCGGGAAGGGGTGGCATCCACCCCCAGGGTAAAAGCGCAAGTTGGCATTATGTCACCTTTGTTCCTTAAGGTATCCTCTAACTCCTCACCAATTTTCATGAAAATCGATGGAGGTTCAACGAAATCGGAGGTGAAAACCTTCAGTTACTGCACTAAAACAGGTATATTTTTCATTTGTGAATTTTGCAACTAGATTACACTGAATCTGAAGTTTTCAGTTTGCTTAAAAAGGTAATTATTTTAAAATTCATGGTGGTAGTTCTGTTTCAGTCATATTTTCAATCAAAGTTAACTAAAATTACGTTGGCATATTCAATGTCACATTGTATCTACTTTTGAGCTATATTTACGGTAATAGCTTTGCATATAGTACTGCATTAAGGTGTAAAATTTTAGGTTGAGATAAAAACTTAATCAGACTTTATCATATTCAGGTATGCTGCTTCCACTTTAACAGCCTTTTGGTGAAAACCTATATAATGGCTAATAGCTAATAGCGAATACAGCCTTTTTACATAAAAGCTAATTTTTGTATAAGTTTCGTAGGACATTATTTGCTTATATTATGTGCATTGAGCTGTATTGCAATTTGCCGTTTATAAAATAGTTTTTGTTTTATTGCATAATAAAATTATTTGGATGCGTTATAAATGTTGATACATGCTAAAATTGCACTTTAAATAAATAGAAATGTCGTTAAATTTAAATATCAGATATATGTTTATATTTATATTCAATACTGAAAAAGAAACATATACAGCTAGATACGATTCATAAACTAAACAAGCAATATAGTAATATAGTCTGGGCAGATTATCGGAGAATAGTGCCATTTTTGGGAAAACTTATTTACCGGCAATTTTATTACTGGAATCGAATCTTATGATTGTATTTATTAATAATATAGGTATGCAAAGTCCGCAAATAGTGTGTTACTATTTTTATAAACAAAATGGCGCCATAAAATCGTTTTTTTTTTCAATTTTTGCTCTATAACTCCAAAGATTTTAACTCTACACCCAAAACACCGAAATAAAAATTCACCTAATTAAATTCTGTATAGAGACGTGTTTTTCCCGATTTACTTCGACGAAAATTTTCTCCGGAATATGCTAGTTTTTACAACAAAATCTTTAATTTTCAACTAAAGTTTTAGATAAGTAATTTTTTATCAATAGTTAAATAACTTGGTAATGTTAACAGCTCTTTTCGTATAGATTATAATTCCAGAAGCCGATGGAAGTTGAATGAACAGTTTAGCAACAATTGAATTGTTAATTAAAAATTTACGGTTGCTATAATAACCACAATAATTACGATACATAAGAGTAACTATGATGTTTGTATAAAAAGACACTGTACCTATCTAATGTACTTTACATAATTTAAATTGGACGATTTAAGAGGAAACAGTAGCGATCAACATGTAGCAAAAACGCGTTGTAAGATTGCGGCTGTAATTTTGAATATTTTTTCGAGATATTTGGCACACATATTCGTAATATCATAAAGAATGGCGGTACAGAGCCCAATTTGAAAAATATATTAATATGTGGAAATTACTCTGTAATTAAATAAAATATTAAAAAAACGAGCCTGTACCGCCATTAAGAAGAACAAAACAATACACTTTCTTCAAATAAACTTTTTTATCCGATGCCTAGATTTTGTGTCATTTTGGAACTACTAAATTTTTTTATTTCATTAGTAGTTCCAAAATGACACAAAATCTAGGTATCGGATAAAAAAGTTTATTTGAAGAAAGTGTATTTTTTTTGTTCTTCTTAATGGCGGTACAGGCTCGTTTTTTTAATATTGTATTTAATTACAGAGTAATTTCCACATATTAATATATTTTTCAAATTTGGCTCTGTACCGCCATTCTTTATTATATTACGAATACGTGTGCCAAATATCTCGAATAAATATTCAAAATTACAGCCGCAATCTTTTAACGCGTTTTGGCTACCTGTTGATCGCTACTGTATCACCTTAAGCAGTGTCAGGAATATTTTAAAATTACATACAATTTTTTGGCTTATAAACAAATATAATATTAAGTTAAATAATAGGAAATATTAAATTAAATTAAATCATGAAAACGGCATTGGAAAAAAATCGGCAGGACGCTTCTTTTAAAAGAAAAATCGTTTAATTGTGATGAGTGGTTCCTGAGATGCAACCGGTCAAATTTGACCGGCATTTACGGCAAAGATATAAATAAAATAGGATCATAATTTTCGAACCATCACCTTTTTATTTCGGTCCTTTTTCTGCGCACCAATTTCCATATCTCTAGAATACTCATAACATATATTATTATAATAAAATCTATCGATATTACCAGTGAAAATTGCCAAAAATAGCAAAATTCCAATCAAAAATTTGGTTGGAGAAAATGTAATCTCAAAGTTCAAAATCGATATACGTTAAAAAAAATCCATTTTCTCGGCTTCCCATGAAGCAATTTTCTTCATTCTTTTTTTGTTCCCAAGTAACTCGAGTAGAGCCATCTAACTAACGCATTATTAAATGTCAACTTTGCTTTTGTTTTGTTGTAATAAATTACTTTATTTATTATAACAAATTTTTTAATTTGTTTAAATAAAGATTGTTTAAATAATCATACAGCTTTCAAATGAGAATATTTGTGTTTTTAATTTTAAAAGGTACACTTGTAGTAAGTTTATCTAAAAAAGTCTACAACTGGAAAAAATATGTAGTTTTATTTTATTATAAATAAATTAATCTATTATATCAAAACAAAAGCAATCTTGACATTTAATAATACGTTAGTTAGATGGCTCTATTCGAGTTACTTGGGAACAAAAAAAGAATGAAGAAAATTGCTTCATGGGAAGCCGAGAAAATGCATTTTATTAACGTATACCGATTTTGAACTTTGAGACTACATTTTCTCCAACCTAATTTTTTATTGGAATTTTGCTATTTTTGAAAATTTTCACTCGTAATATCGATAGTTTTTATTATAATAATATAAGTTATGAGTACTTTAAAGATATGAAAATTGGTGTGGAGAAAGAGGACAAAAATAAAAAGGTCATGGTTCGAAAAATATGATCCTATTGTTTATATCTTTGCCTTAAATGCTGGTCAACTTTGACCTGTTGTATCTCAGAAACCACTCATAGCACTTAAACGTTTTTTCTTTTAAAATAAGCGTTCTGCCGTTTTTTTCCAATACCGTTTTCATGATTTAATTTAATTTAACATTTCCGAAGATATTCTATTTGTTTATAAGCCATAAAATTGTTTATAAATTTAAAATATTCCTGAGGCCGCTTAAATAGTCCAATTTTAATTCTCCAAAGTACATTAGATAGGTACAGTGTCTTTTCATACAAAAATCATAGTTAATCTTATATATCTTAATTATTGTGGTTGTTTTATCGACCGTAAATTTTTAATTAACAATTCAATTGTTGCTAAACTGTTTATTCAATTTCTATTGGCTTCTGGAATTATAATCTATACGAAAAGAGCTTTTATATTATCAAGTTATTTAATTATTGAAAAACAATTAGGTACTTATCTAAAATTTTAGTTGAAAATTAAAGATTTTGTTGGAAAACCCCGCATTTTCCGGGGAAAATTTTCGTTGAAGTAAATCGGGAAAAACACGTCTCATTGCAGAAGTTAATTACGGTGAATTTTTATTTGGGTGTATTTGGTGTAAAGTTAAAATCTTAGATAGCAAAAAGTTAGACGTTATAGAGCAAAAATTGAAAAAAAACTCGATTTTCGGGCGCCATTTTGTTTATAAAAAAAGTAGCACACTATCTGCGGACTTTGCATACCCATATTATTAATATATAGAATCATAAGATTCGATTCCAACAATAAAATCGCTGGTAAATAACTTTTCCTTGTATTTTGCTAATTAGCCCAGAGTAATATGAATATTTAGACAAAATGAGTCTCTCTCGTTGGTATGAGAGAGGGCTTGTTCTCAATACCTCTTATTCGAGAGATGTAGAGACGTCAATTATGACATTCACATGCCTAGTTGATTTCGAAAAAGCTTTTGAATGAGTACAGCATGCTGATATAATGCAAATACCTACTAAAACAAGCACGAATTAACAACCAAGGTCTAAAAATAACTAGAAACCTTTACTGGAATCAAACCGCAAATCTCAGAGTTAAAGTGAACACACCCGATATGCAAAAATCATGAGTGGAGTGAGGCAAAGCTGTATTTTGTTTCCTCTAATCTTCAACCTCTACTTTGAAAGAATATTTATCCAAGTTTTGCACGAAACTAAAAAAGGTATTCCATTAAACGGGCACATGGGCGCAGGGCGGCTTTATCCATTAGGCAATATAGGCAGCTGCCTAGGGCGGCAAATTGTGAGAGGGCGGCACAGGGGCTTGAAATTTGGGGGGGGGGAGCAAGCATTATATAATATACAATACATTATATTATATGATGTAATAATGAAAACTGAAAGTATTTTTTGTAAATTTCAGTCATTTTCAGTTTCAGGGGAGGGGGCAACTGCCTCCCCTAACTCTATCAAATGACGCCCTGGGGCGGCAAAAATACTGTACAAAAAAATATTTGTATTTAAAAATTAAAATCGAATAACAAATATGTATATTCATCATTCATCCATCAATGAAATAGAAGTGGGCGTTCGTTTCTAAATAAAAGAAATTGCATTCATATCAAAAATAAAACAAACATAGCATTCTGTTATCTTAAACCTAACACTATTCGTCCAAAAAGAACGGAAGTCATAAATTTAGTGATTATTGGGCCGCCAGAAGCTCCGCAAACACGGTGAATTGACTAAAAACATAAATATTGCACATATTGCAGAAACTAATGATTACCAGTACGAAATCGAGTTAGAGTTGGGATTTTCAAACTGTATTATTACAAGGAGATAACATTCGTGTCGTCGCACTGATATAATACTCCAGTCAGGGAAATAAGCAAGAAATAGACCATGTTCGGGACAATGAAATTAATATCAAGGTAGCTGACTACTTTTTTAGTTATTGTGGATTTGACCTATAGGATGAAAACCTTTATGTTTCCTGCCTAGAGATCGTGTTTTTTAATTATTAACAATTTGGTGCAATCAATGCGGTTTTTTCCATTTTTTGCACTCAATTAAAAAGCTAAATAGTTGACATAAAATTACAAAATTTATTTTTTTAGAACATTGAAAAACCTTCACAATGACGATTTTTGAAAGTCAAAAAGTTAATTCGTTGCTTCGTAAACTGCAAAATAACTGAAAATCGTTATTTATTAATAACTTTTCCTAAAACTAACTTAGAACTGTAGTGTTTCGCTTTACTTAAAGTTGGGTATTGGGGTACATAACAAACTCCCAAAATTTGAGACCGATCCATTAATTAGTTTAAAAGTTAGGTATTCTATTTGTTTATCCCAGAGACCTTTGTTTTGCAATAACAAATGCACCGAGAGAAAAAAATTTTTGACATAAAGAAACTTTATTAATATTTAAGAAAGATCGACTTGGCATATTGCCTAAGAAATATATCTTTGTATGTAAGATATAATTTTCTAAAATATTTCAAATAAATTTTAATTAACCTAAAGAAATATATCTTAAACATGATTGAACTATCACTTTCTTGCAAACTGCAAACCCATTCGTCAGAAAGAAATTATACTTGTCATAAGAATATATTTTCTTGGCATTACAAAACTCTTCTTTCTGAGAAATAATATTTCTTTGTAAGGAATATTGTTATCTTACCATTATTAATTAATGTATTTTATGTTAAGACATATATTTAGCAGAAATAATTGTATACTTAGAATTAAGTTACATTTCTTAAAAATAAAGTGATATTACATACGGCGAAATAAATCATTCTGTTAAGGTAAAATTATTCTTTATTAGATAATAAAAACAGGATATAAAACTTTAGATATTAATACATACAAATAATTTCTCCACTCTTAAACCACTGGCTTCTATACAATAATAAAAGGATGGAGAGGCAAATCCAACTTCCTTAATTTTTCCTTCTTTTTGTTAATAGCACTTTGTATATCAGCAATTACCTAAAACAAAACCGTTATGTAGAAAGAGTAAACTTATTTTAATAAAAAATTTTTTATAGGGATATAAGTACATACTTATTTTGACAAAAGGAAATACAAAAAAAGAACAAATACACGGGCCCACATAAAAACTATTAATTTTTTGGTATAAGAACGGTAGGTATCAGTAAAACAGTCTACAATCCAAAAACATTTCTTGGCATTTCAATAAATAATAATCAATCATATTTAGTTCAAACGTGGCTTTATTTATCCTACCATCTTTGTTAATTTCTTTCTTTTTGTATATGAAATATTAATTATTTATCTGTATAATATTAAGTCACACAATAGACATTGTTTAGCTAAAACAAGAAGAAAAATACAACCAATGTAAAACATTGAAGCAGACATATATTGTAATTTTATTTATTTATATAATCCAAAAGATACAGCAAACCTAATCATTAAGAAATTTTATTACGGGAAAGTATTATTAGGTTACATCTTAAGTCATTTAATACATATTAACTAATTTACGGTTTTCGGCAATAAAAGTTCTTAACCGTTAAGATGTTTCTTTTAGGCTAACTAATATTTCTTTATGAAAAATATAGCACACGCCATGTTTGATATAACCTTGAATTGTAGGATTGTATATGGAAGACGATACGTTCAAGAAACATATTATAGTTTATACATAAGTATACACATTTTTATAAAGGAATTTACCTGTATACAGTTCTACCATTTATGGAAGCCCCTAATTGGTTAATAGCTCCTTTCAATATTGTTCTGAAGCTTTATATTATGGATATTCTATATTATTCTCTCCGAGATGGAAGTCGAAACGTCAATGAAATCCATTTGTTAAGTTAAATTGTGGCTTATTTCCCAGTTAGAATAAGATTCTTTCTTTCAGAGTTGTCCATCATTATAGATATCTAAAATGAATATAAAGATACTATTTATGATTCTTTTAGAACTACATATTCGGATATGCAACAATATTATTATTACATCTTAAATTAGGTAATCAATTTACTTTTATATACCTATGTACGTACCTTCAAACTATATACTTAGATTTTAAAGAAAACCAACAAATAACAAATCCAAAATCCATCTATGAAAAGGAACTAATGCCATGCACGCCATCTTATCTTGCCAAACACTGAGATTAAATCACAAATATATACTGAATAATGGTTACTGCGCAATTCTTTTGTGGAAGAAAATCTCTTTGCAAGTAGCATTTCGGCATTAATGATAAAGTTATTATTTAATAACCACAGTTACTACAGAGGGTAATTCTGAAGAATTATTTCTTGTGGTCTAAAATATTTCTTTGATTGCAAGAAAATTTATTGTTCACAAATATAAATATGGATTAACTTAACATATATTTCTTATACTGCAAAATATGTGTAGTTTTCAATTTAAGAAACAAAAACTTTAGGATAAGAAAATTAAAATGTAACCATTAATGCATTTCTTAGTATTGAAGAAATTATCTGTAAGAAATTATTGAGTTGTGTTTAAAAAACCAGTTTCTTTATATCTGAAGCGGTATGTTTAAGTTAATATGATATGGTAACTTTTAAGAAAGATAGCTCAAAGAAATCAGTGTTTTAGGAGAAAAGAAATTGTTCTCTCGGTGTGACAGAAAATAATGAAGATAGGACAATTCTGCGTATGCCAAATGAAAGTAGAAAAGTGATCCTATCAAAATGTATTAAGAAAAGATAAAAAATTATCTAATATAGTAAAAAATACTAGTTTATAAACATTTACAAAACATCTTCTTACACAGATATTCGGAAAGATGATAACTTACTCGAATTTTTAAAAATGTAGTTCAAATGATGATTAGTCATAGTAAGTGAAGGGGGAGCTTCTGCGTTGATTGCACTAAATTGTTAAAAATTAAAAAACGAACGCGAACTCTAGGCAGGAAACATGTAGGTTTTCATCCTATAGGTCAATAATTAAAACAGTTGTCAGCTACCTGGCGGGAGCCGAAAAATGCACGAGTTCAAAAACTAAAAAAGCAACTTAAAACTACTACCATTTTCTATATCTTGGGATCTACTCAATGAATTTTGATATTTCTTCTTTTAATTTGTATGTACTTTTGTCTAAATTACAAATATGCAATTTGTCTAGACATTTAATAATTAATAAACAGTCTAATTTTTTAAACAATTTTTGAAAAAATAATATTTTCTCAAAAATCCATTTTTTGTAATGATACTATTAATGATACATGTAATGATACATAGTAATGATACAGTATTAATCATAGAAAAAGTTAAGGTATATTTTAATGAATAAATTATGTTCAATAAATTATTATTTAATAAAAATAATTTATTTATTAAAATATAGGTACTTTAACTTTTTCTATGATAATTAATATAATGATATGATTAAGAAAATAGGTATTTGGAAAAAAATAATTTTTTCAAGAAATGTCTAAACAAGGTAGACCCTTTATTAATTAATACATTTATAATAAAATTACATATATGTAATGTATGTAGAAATTACATACAAATTAAATTGTTAATAATTAAAAAAACGGACGTGAACTCTTAACAGGACACTGGTAGGTTTTCTTGCTATAGGTCTACAATAATTAAAAAAGTAGTCAGCTACCTGAATATTTCAGTTATTATGAAAATGATGTAACAGTGTGAAATAGCTTCAGTGAAATAACAGTTAAAAAATAACGGCTACTGCTATCGCAACACATTCCTATCTTATACTAGTGCAAATTGCAAATTATACATAATCATAATTTTTCATTTTTATGTAAAACATTCTGTGTTTATTTTCACCGGTCAAAAGTGAATTCATACCATACTGTGATCAGTGTGATTTTTGTTCTTCTCACTTGTGTAAAATATTATTTTTTATAAATTCTATGTTCCTCATTTTAATACATTTCCATTTCCAAACAATACATTTCTTATTTAAGGGACCGTTCAAGTATTACGTAACGCAGGTTAGGTGGGGTCAAAAATCTTCAAAAATTCGTTACGTAGGGGGTGGGAGGGGAGGGGGCAAAAATCTTCAAAAATCGCGTTACATAATACTTGAACGCTCCCTAAATAAAAAATTCAGCTTGCATTTTTTTTTTTTCGCAAAAATGGTACATGTTTGAAGGGCGGCTACTAGAGAATTGCCTAGGGCGGCAATTGACCTAAACGCGGCCCTGCATGGGCGACTACGAACTCCTCCACGCTACCTAGATTTAAATGCGTTCAGTTTTATAGTAGGATTAAAAGCTACTACGAACTGCCCCACGTTACCTAGGTACTTACATAATATTTTTGTAGATATATATAATTTTTATTTTACTTTATTGTATTCAAACAGGAACCCAATTCCCAAAGCATGAGAGAAAATTTTAATTGATTAAATAATGAAACTATAACCATATAATCGAATAAAGTAAAAGCGAACACTTTAGCTGCATAATAATTGCAATCTGACTTAATGTAGTCTATTTTAGTAATATTTTGATTAACGTTATATGCAGTTAGCCTATTTTCAATAAAATCAACTTTTCTTTTTGCCGTTTTATCAAGTTTTTTTTCGAATCTATGTGCAGTTCTAATTTTCACATATACTTCTGCTTGAAAATTTAACAAAATGTCTGTAAATTTAAATATGTCAGGATGTGATTTATAAAAACATTCGTTAAATTTCGAGTGAAATGATTCACATGCGTTTGTAGTAAAAGAGATGATGCATTTGAAGCCCACATGTAAGGTGGAAATGTTGAATCTTCCGTTAAATAATTATCAACTAGGTAATCACAAAATTGCAAAACTCTGTCTTCTTCTGGCATATTATTAAAAAGTTTATCAGAAAAAAGTCACCAACATCATTTGGATCTAAATAAGGAATGCCGATAAACAATTTTAAATATTTTCCAATAACAGTTTGATTTTTATATTCCGAGGACAAACCTAAATTTTGAATTTTTCGGTACCAATTTTGTGTTAAATGAAATTTGCAACAAAAAATAATAATGTCGGGCCACACTAACTTGGCTGCATTTTGAATTCCTATTTCAAAATCAGAAATTATTTGCTTCGGTTTGAAATTTAAATTCAAATCTGTACATATTGTTATTAATGTATCAAAAGTACGATTGCTGTGATTTATTTGGCAACAAACAAAATACTAAAGGAACATAAAAACCATTTTTGTAGCCATGTAGAAAAAACATCTGACAAAATATTTAGAACAGTTTGAAAAGTTCCATCTACATACAAAGAATCTACATTACACAAAAAGTAAAGATTTGTGAAACAACTAAAAATTGCGGAATTATTTTTTGTAGATAATAAAAAGTTTTCACCTGTATTTGTTTTTAAATTTAAGTTCACTAACACTTGTAGAAATTCTTCCTGTGACTTGTGCAATGATGGTGTGGATTTTCGTCTTGCAGCATAGATATTTCTTCGAACGCAAGAATTGTCTTTCGTAGTCAGCGGTAAATTGCTGAAATTTTCCTTCCTCAATTCCTTGTGAACATTCTTTAAAGGTCTTTCACATATATCTTCTACAGCTTTTCTCTTTGTAGAATTACTAAAAATTTGCCGGTCGACCTGGATATCTAGAGCATAATCATGCTCCACCGATGCTTTTTCAAGAATAACGTAATTTTCATCACCTTCCTTTGTGTATACTTTTTGTTGACACCATTTTTTGATGCATCGCGATCTAACTTTTCCATCTTTATAGATATGTGCCTTTGAATATTTATATTCATTAAAAATTAATAAAAGTTCTCCCCTTTGACTAAACATAGTCGTTGGATTCACCATTTAAAAGTTAAACACTAACGGACAAAACCGGACACTATACCGTAATACTTGCAACTGACGTGAATAACTGAAAATATTTATATTCTTACTTTCAACTATAATCAAATTTGGAATTTCCGGTCATTAAGACTTAATCTCCAACTTTCTCGGCGATGGGGCAGCAGGTACTTGGGATTAATGCGCCCAGGTAGTTCGTGGGGCAGTTAGATAACGCCGGTCTTAAATAACATCGGGTATGCAGATGACTCACCAGATGATCACGGGGCCAACGAGGAAGTACTACGCCGGATAGGTAAGGAAAGAGAAGTAGGAATAACTATAAAGACAAGAAAGTTGGAATATTTGGGTCACATTATGAGGCAAGTGAACATAGTGTACTTCAGCTAATTGTTCAAGGGAAAATAGACATCAGAAGGAGTTCGGGGAGGAGGAGACACTCGTGACTCCAAAACTTGCGGCAATGATTCGGATTGTTATCCCATTCCCACAAAAAAATACTAAATAACAAAGATGTAATTGATAAAACCTGGTTTCATAAAAATTCAAATTGTAAATAATAAATAATCATTTCGTTGTGAATCAAAACAAGAGCAGCCTTATTTTAGTTAGTTGAGAGATCGCCAAAAGTGCTCTAACTACACTAAGCATCAAAATTAACGCACCACCTTAAAAATGGGACATTTTTGATGTACCGTATTTCCTAAACCTGTTGTCCGATTTAAGTGATTTTTTATAGTCCAAGTAATGAAGCTTAAAATAGGACAAAACCTCGCAATTTTTACGGAATGGATCAATTTGCTTGAAAATTTGAGAATAAGTAGTGGATAGTTCAAGGATCAAAATCTATATCATCGCTACCGAAAGTGTTAGTTTTGTATCGAAAAAATCAATGTTTTAATAAGTTTTCTGCTAATAACTCCAAAAATTTTCGTTTTAACAAAACAACTTTACCTAACAAAAATGTACCTTTTGAAAAAATAAACAAAACCGTTTTTGTAAATTTTCATTAAGACCAATAGTAATCGAGCTATACTTTATTATTCGTCGCCTTAATACTATAACTTGATAACTCGAAATTAGTAGTTCTGAGATAAAGGGGTTAAAGATTTTAAAGATATTTGTGCTGCTGCTGCTACCATGATGTTGGTAAATACGGAATTCGCTCTGCAGCTCTAAAATACTGTTCGTTAACTTTTTTTTTACTGATCTATTTATGAATACAGTGCAAATTTGTTTTCCAATATGGAAAATAACATGAAAAATTAAAGTTATCCGATGTTGTCGGATTTCCCGATTTGTCGAATTTTCCAATATGGAAAATAACATGAAAAATTAAAGTTATCAACTTTTAGCACTACCATAATATTAACATTTGGTAATATCGCATGTCGTGCCAAGTTGCATCTATAGTGAACTTTTTAACAAAACTAATATTTTAAGCAATATTTTCGTGAAAATTAACCCTCTGTCATGGGGGTTACCAGATCTGCTAACAATTCTCGAATTTTTGCATTAACATGAACCGAATAAACAGATAGCAATTATGTGGTAAGCTCAATGGTTTCAGAAAAACACGTGCTACAACTAGATAACTAGAGTTAGCTAGTTGTAGCATTCAGTGTATGTCGTATTCACCATTATTTCGATTAAAAAATACCTTGATAACATGTCTTGTCAAGTTTTAGCACCGAATATTAGGGGCATTTGAGTTTTATCAACTTTCGTCAATCATAAATAAATACTTAACCCGTTTGGAATTGGTAATCAAGTTTTTACACAATATGGAGGCAAATAAAATACATCTTGTGAACTAGTTATCTCAAAAACATCAATTTTGGAGTTATCAAGTTATAGTACTAAGGCGACGTTGGCTCTTCTTTTTCAAATGCTAAATATTGTAGTTTCAAAGTCAAAAGACAGGAAAACTATGCATTTTTCAAGGACAACTTGTTCTAACTAAGCTAGAGAATTTAAAAATTTCTATCTTCAGAAATAAAAAAAAGTCTCTAGCTCAAAAATTAAGTAACTTATAATGAAAAGAATATCAGTCCCTATTTTTTTCAGCGAAAAAGTGTTCGGAAGCAACCCCCTAATCACCACCCTAATTAAAATTAGTCATTGACCTTATTTGGTCTTTTTTATTTATGTATTGTTAATAGGTACTAGAAGTTTCACCGGCTTAGAATGATTAATTTAAAAAAAAATGGAGTTAAAAGCGAATAACGAATTTTTGTAGTTTGGAAAAAATGTCCTTTTCTTCAGAATAGCAAGATTAGCATCAGAGATACGAAAAAATGTTTAAATATGAAATTGTAGCTTATTTAGTTCCCAAGAACCTGGTTTGCAAAAATTGAGTGAGCTATTGACAGTTAAATCTTGTAATAACATGCAAAAAGCACCTTTACGCACCCTTTCAAAGTCACCTCTTTTTGCGATTGACGATTCTAAAAAGAGTTAATATTAATGAGCTTATAGATCTGGTAAAAACCTACAAAATTCTTTTTTACCACACTTTCTAAAGTAAAAAGTAAAAAATTTACGGTTAAAAAACCGATATATTTTTTGAAAAACAGAAAGGGGGAAACCAATTGGAAGCATAATAATGTAAGTTAGCGGTGTTTTTAGTCATTGACCTTATCCATTCTTATTTATTTATGTATTATTAATAGATTCTAGAAGTTTGACTCTGGATTATAATTATTAGTTATTAAAAAACTGGAGTTAAAAGCGAATAACGAATTTTTGCAGTTTGGTAAAAATGCCATTTTCTTCAGAATAGAAAGATTAGCATCAGAGATACGAAAAAATGTTTCCATATAAAATTGTAGGTTATTGAATTCCCAAGAACATGGCTTGAAAAAATTCTTTTTACGGCAAAAATTGAGTGAATCGTAAATGAATACATATATCGAAAACATTGATTTCTTCTATATAAAACTAACACTTTCGATAGCGAATAAATCAAAAACTATTAATTTTATCAAAAAAAATGTATAGAACATTTTTTGCTTAGAATTAATGTTTTTATCAACTTTTGTGGTCAAAATATAATAAAAAATTTCCACCCCCGAGATGGGGTGGCAACCACCCCCATGGTAAAAGCGCCTTTCGGCATCATATAGATTTTGATTCTTGGACTATCCACTACTTATTCTCAAATTTTCAAGCAAATCGGTCCATTCTGTAAAAATTGCGAGGTGAAAAGCTTCGGTTCCTGGCCTATTAGTATATTATAGCTTTATTCTTCAAGAATGTGGATGTAATAATATTATTTCTAAAGAGGTGTCATTGTATACCGGGTGTAACAATGATAGTGTGCTTTTCCTCAAAGTGTGGAACATCATGTGGAATATTATAGCGTATATAAAATATTGCAATTAAAACTCAACTGTAGCCTTAGGATTTCTTAACATTTTGCTTTTTGATCCATTCGCTTATGTTGGATAATAAAAAAGTTGGATGTAGTAAGATCAGAGGAAGACAGAGTGCTAAAGACAGTGTTCTTCGAGAGACCAGACGGTAGAAGATCAGTGGGCCGTCCCAGAAAAAGATGGAAGGATGATGTTGAAACCGATCTATCTAGGATTGGGGTACAACAATGGCAAATCGAAGCACAAGATCGCAGACGATGGAGGTCCATAGTGGATGCGGCGAAGACTCACCCCGAGTTGTAAAGCCAGTCAAGAAGAAGAAGAAGAATGTTATTCATCAATACAGGGTGTTTCTATTCACTATAGGGTGGTTTATTTTGTGCTAAATGCCCTAGTCTATTTTATAGCTGGAATATTGTATGTGCCACTCATTTTCACCGCGTTCAGTGGTTTTTTATTATTATAAAATATACATAGAATAAAATATTTTTAATTTAATAAAACATTGACTAACAACTGAGATATCGTGTCAGAAGTAGTGTCTGCTATAACTTCGCCATTTTATGTGTTGTTCGAACCGTCACCATAAAATTGACGACTTTTCCGCTCTAGTAGAACAATGGATCTAAAAAATTCAATAGATGTTCCTGGCAAGAATGCTGTATTACAAAAGAACAAAGTGAGGACCAAGTTTAAACTTGTTTGCTCAAGTATTTATTACCTGTTATAGAGAGCCGTGCTGCTGCTCCTTTCTGCACGTCAACTGTTCTTCAATATTTCAGGGGCCATTCTGGATGTAATAAGGACTCTTCACCGCGGCCTCTGAAACCAGAAAAACACGGTTGAATTTCAATGAAAGACGCAGTATCGTATAGAGAAGGACGATGTGGTCAGTGGTGTGCGGAATTGACTATCATGCTAATGAATGTATTATGTGCGTTGGGATATATAAAGGTAGAGTGAGTGGTATACAAGGTAGGTTTCACCATTGGAACTTAAAAAATGAAAATATATAACAATAGTTAAATTATACAAATGTTGAGCATTGTAAAAGTCTTTTAAAAATATTTAAAAAATTAATCTACAGGAATAGTGAAAATAAAAATAATACACATCTTTCTAGTGGCAGTAACGTTTGTATTTTTGCAAAGAACAACAATGGTTATTAAACGCTTTTATTTAGTTCAATCGTTTGCGTCAAATCTTTAGACGTTAATTTGACTGCCTTTTCTTCAATGGAAATGAATGAAATTTTGCAGACATATGGATTCGCGGGAACAATACACGAATAGTCGATCAATATTTTTTATGTTTATGAATTGTTTAAATAAAAAATAACGATTTAAATGGAAAATGCTTAATGTCTCTTGTTTTTTACAATGTAGAAACTTGAAACTTTTACAGATTGTAGCAAATTATATGAACTATACATAATTTCATTTTTTACGTTATTTGTTTACGTTATGCTTCAAATATAAACAATAAAGTTTCAAATTTATCCAGTTTCTGTCCGATTTTTATCCACTTTTCAGCGAAAAAAGTTACGGCACCGCAGAGGGACGAATGATGCCCTTAGTATTGTCGTGGGCTTCGACTGTCCATAAAACGCAAGGTTCGACTGTTGACTACGCTGCGCTGTCGTAAACTTGGGCCCGAAAGTGTTTGCGTAAGGACAGGCTTAAAAGCCTGCATTGAGCCTGCAAAGCTTACGTTTCATTGAGCCGATTGCGATCATTAAGGTACGTATCCATACAAGGGTGAACCCCGCTCGGTGTAGCTGCTCAAATGGATACAGCATTCGCTCCCTTACATATCGACGTATCCACTAAGTGGAGCTACTACACCGAGCGAGGTTTACCCTTGTATGGATACGTACCTTTAGACGGCTTGCGCATCGAAGAACTGCATTACGAGAAACTAACAGCGTCTACACCGTACAAAAGTAAAGTATTACAAGAGATGGAGATACTGCGAAAACTGTAATAGTCGTAAATAATGATTTTGATTTAAGAAATATATGAAGAAATTACAGAAACTGTACAATGTATGAATCAAAAGTTAAAATAAATGCAAAAAGGTATCTGTCATATACCTACATCTTTTTGTAAACATGACGATATATTTTAATGTTTGAAAAGTGTAAGACTAAAAAGTAAAAAATAAAACAATACGAAAAAAAAAATTTTAATAAACACTTTTATTTAGTTATGAGTGACTAAAAGTTAAAATATAAAAAAAATAAACTAAAAAGCAAAAAATAAAAAAAATCAACCTCGACGGATTTTTCGAAAAAAAACGTTCGTTAAAAACAATGAAAAAATCTAACACATTCGTTAAAAAAGAAAAGCGTGGGGTGCGTCTTCATCGAATAAACGGTTTTCGCCCCACGCTTTTCATTAACGAATGTGTTAGATTTTTTCATTTTTTCAACGAACTTTTTTTTCGAATAATCCGTCGAGTTTGATTTTTTTTATTTTTTGCTTTTTAGTTGATTTTTTTATATTGTAACTTTTAGTCACTTATAACTAAATAAAAGCGTTTCTTAAAACTTTTTTTTTATATTGTTTTATTTTCCTGTATTGGAAGCAACATATCGTATATTTTATAATTGTCTTTATATATTACACTGGGGAATACATGTTTTGTTGAGTTAGATCTGACACTTGTTTTTCACTAATTTTTGGCATCTGAATCTGAAAATAAACTCAGATTTTGTCTATCACGTCAACTTTTTAAACTGAGGTTCCCATTGAGTGCCCATGTCTCACTTGATGTGGTGCCTATGCTGTATCTTGATCACCAAGTTGCACTTATAAATAGGCAAAACATGCTTGTCTGACAAATGTACTGATGTTTGTCGTTGGCTGGAAATAATAAAAGTGCCACATATATAGCAAAACGAATCGGGGCTGTTTTCCAACTTACGACGTGTAGGAGCAGAGGTAGCCATAAGAAAACGTTTCAGTTCAAACACACTTAGTAGTTCTATACACTTCAGTAACGAAATACTAAATACTGCTAACCGACACACAACGTTTCACTATCACCACAGTATAACATACGTAACTGAACAGGCAAGTCTAGACCAGTTGCAGTTATCAGCGCATCATTCCCCCACCCACATAGAAAACGAATGTGACGTTATAGAAAAAACTGAAAACAGTTTTGAAACCAGCATGCCTAATTCTATAGAAAACAGCTAAAAAATCTAACTCAACAGAAATTGAGTTTCAAATTCTTCCCCAGTGTTATGTATGTATTATTTTGCCCCGTCAGTCATTCTGGCGACATGACCTGCCCAGTTCCGTTTCAGACTTGCTATGAGCTCCATGACATCTGCGACGCCTGTGATGCTTGTTATTTCTTGGTTTTAAACCCTGTCTTTGAGGGTCAGTCCAAATAACGTCCATTCTATTCCTCTTTGGGTCACTCCGAGTTTCGTTGCTGTGGCCTGGGTTAAGGACAGTGTTTCGGTGCCGTAATCCTTTCTTTTCAAAATTCGACTAGTTACCACATGTCTGATAAAGCTCCATATGAGGCAATGCTAAAGTGATTCTCCTTTGCAGTTCAGTGGTTTGGTTGTCCCTGGAAATTTGAGTTTCATAAGTAATTATATTTTAAAAGGTTTAATATCTGATCAATAACATGGTTTTTACCAAAATAAATCAACTAACAAATTTACTCTATTACCAAACTAACATTTTGCAAAGCATGGAAAAGTCTAAGCTGATAGATTCCATATACATATACTTCTCAAAAGCATTTGATCGGGTGAACCATCGGATCCTTTTGCAAAAGTTGGTTCCATCATCAGATTGTCTTGTGGTTTCAAAGTTCACTAATTGACCGGGTTTAGTATGTTAAAATTGGTGGCAACCTCTCTGAAACAATATTCGCTACTTCTGGTGTTCCTCAAGGGGGACATTTTTCTCCTTTACTGTTCAATGTCTTTGTTACTGATATCCTTAACTGTTTTATACAAAGTCACTGTTTAATGTTTGTAGATGATTTAAAGCTTTGGAGGATTGTTGAAGTCCCAAACGATCAGTTGCTTTTACAGAATGATTTAGACCGTTTACACAGTTGGTGTCAAGTTAATAAGCTAGATCTCAATGTGAAAAAATGTTGTTTTATTAGTTTTATCCGTAAAATAATCAAATACCAGTCTTTATATGTCATTGATATAATCAACCACTTCAATACATTACTATTGTCAAAGACTTGGGAATTATATTTGATGAGAAATTAACATTTATAAATCATATTAATTCAATAGCTGTAAAGAGTAGTAAAATGCTTAGTTTCGTTCTGAGAAATTGACAATACTTTTCAACTCATACTGTCAGGGTTGTTTATTGTTCTTTGGTCAGATCAATTTTGGAATAGGTACTGTTGAATAATTTGGTCTCCTTATTTTCAAAATCACATGATTTATTTAGAAAGAGTTCAACATAGATTATTAAGAGTGTGTGCTTTTAAATATGGGCTTACTATAGCTAATCATAATTACATGGAGATTGAGCAACACGTATCATTAACTCCACTAAGCATCCATAGAGATATATTTACACTATTATTCTTATTTAAGTTGGTTAACGATCTGTTAGATTGTCCAAATACCTTAGAATATGTTACCTTTCATATACTACGTTGTGATTTAAGACCACAACCAACTTTTCGAATTCCCTTTCACAGAACAACTTATGGTGTGATTAATACTCTTGACAGATGCATATCTTTGGCCAATAATCTTCAGATTGATTTATTTAAATACAGATTGAATCAAGTAAAGAGGTACCTATCTTGTATTACATAGTATTAAGTTTGTTTAAAATGTTTTTGTTTTAATAGTCTAAAATTGTCATATTTATAATAGTCTATGTACTAGTTAGCTCAATGATCTCAGATTCATTAAGTCTGATTGAATTAGAATTACTTTTGCTTTTTTTACCTTTGGATATACCGAGTTATAAGATCTAACCTGTTTAAGAATTTAACTATTGTTTTTTTACCAGTTAATGGGGTCCTCCCGTAAATAAATAAAATAAATATTAATGAGCTAATGCTATTTCGTTACAGCCGTCTTATGGATTTTCATTTGGTACCAGATTTGTCATTTATTGTGTTTTTCTTTTTTCTGATTTTTCTATATGCTCTCCTTAGAACTTGATATTTTCAATCATTTGTTGAATTTGTTTAATTTTATGCTTTGGGTTGTCCAATAGATTATTGTATTCTTTTAATTATCTTTTTAAGTTTGTGGTGTTCTTTTGCTTCTATTACTTTGCAATTTTCTCTTCCATTCCATTAATGCTTGCGTTTTCCACAATCCATTTTCATTTAGGCACTCGATGTACTTACCCGAAACTGTTTTAAAAAGCTCTCAGCATCAAACTTTGTAATACTTTATAATGTGCTTTTTTAACATTAATACATACCGCATGAAGATTTATTTCTTTGTTTCCATTTTTTTGGTATTGATATTATGTAACTTAATTGTATTCACTCTAGGGTCAAAATATAATTTGTTTGTAATTTGCACTTTAGAAATATAGATTTTCGGATAAGTTCCATGGTGTAATTATGATTGATGGTGTAATTTCATGTACCATATTATGTTTTCATGAGCTTCTCAGTCGGCAATGAACAATTTAGTCTTGTTTAAACTATCGTTATCTTAAAATCGCCTTTGCGTGTAGTTTCGTAAAAGTATTTTTCATTGTCCCATTCTTTGTAAGTGTTCCCAATGTGTCAATCTTTGATTCTTTGACTGATTGTCGGAATGTCCAAAATTTGGTAGGAGAATAACTTACTTTTCATGCACAATTAATTAAGCTTCCCATGCCATAAGTAATTCCCATCCAGTTTGAAGCTTATGGCATGTTATCCAAGTACTTTAATCGCTTGAGTTTTTTTAGTTATAGACTCATAGACTTCTAATCCTAGCTACAACCTGTTGTTTAAAAGCCATCTGTAGGTATATCACTTAATAATAAACATTCATTTTTGCCAGTACAACTTCATAGTAAATAGTTTGAATTGGGTAAAAGATTAAATTAATTGTCGATTCGTAGGTATATGCTTAGTCTTGCCAGCATATGGTTAGTCTGTATTTAAATTTAATCCTCTTAAAATCTACTAAGTTGTACATGACACGTCCAGGTATCTCCGGACAAAAAGTTGAAGTTGACGTCTTCTTCTCTATGTGCCTCTCCGTGACGATTGTTGGCGATCATCATGGCAATCTTAATCAAATCTGCAATAGCGCGGATGTTTTGTTCAACCAGGTTCTGATGTTCTTTAACCAAGATGTTTTTCTTTCTGGACCTCGCTTTCCAAATATTTTTCCTTGTAGGATGGCTTGTGGGAGGACATATCATTTCGCAGAATGTGTCCAAAGTATTGTAACTTTCGATATGTGATGGTGGTCAGTAAATCTTGGTTCTTCTTCAATCTTCTAAGGATCTTCTCATTTGTGAGTCGGTTAGTCCATGGGATCTTAGTATTCTCCTACATAGAGACATCTTAAAAAAGTTTCAATCCTCTGCAGATATCTTGGTTCCAGGTTCACGATTCAACACCATCAAAAAGGACAGAGAAGACGTAGAATTGCAGCATTCTTACTTTTATACCAACAAAGGTTGTGGCTCTTAAAGATGGTCCCTATTCAGTTGAAGGTTGATTTAGCTTTTTCGATGCGCGCTCTTTTCTCCTAGTTGTTGGACGATGTCATTTATTATGGTGCAAGTCAAGTTAAGTCAAGTCAAATTTATTGATCACATGCGACATTATACAAAGTACATGTATGAGACAAGTCAAAGTTACAGACATACATCTTAAAAGTATATAAATTAATAAATACGATAAAACATACTTAAAAATTATTTTTAGAATATGGCTCTAGCTCAGAAATGTATTGATGTACACACCACCGAAAGTTTGGCTGATGTAAATTCATTCGTATATCTATTTGTAATTTGTTAAAGAAACTTATGGCTGCATAATGTGTGCTACTTTCCAACAAAACAGAACGACGTTGTGGAAGCATAAAGTAATTGTCTCTGAATCTTGTTGAATAAACATGGTTAAATTGAAATTTATTAAATTCATAAATTTTGCAATGTAAATACGTTATACACGAAAATATATACAGACCAGGAATTGTAAGAATGTTGTTTTGTCTAAAGATGCCTCTACAAGAATCTCTAAATTTCATTGTATACATGATCCTAATAGCTCTTTTCTGAAGTACGAATATCTGCTCTAATTCAATGCCATCTTTGGCTATTGAGTAAAAATGGGCAAAGTATACTGTTTTTAATATTGATGTATTAAAGAGACGTGAAAGAATTCTCAATGCATAACATGCGCTACTTAATCTGGATTTCATATTAGAAATGTGGTTTGACCATTTACAATTATTACTGTCCAAAAGGACCGTTAGCAACTTCGTGCAGTCTGTTTTATCTATTGCTGCTTGTATAATGGCTTGATCGTTTAATAAATTATTTGACGTGAAAATCATATACTTTGATTTCTCTCCATTCAAAATTAGTTTGTTGGATAAGAAATAACTGTTGATGGTGGATAGTATCTGTGTAGTTTTATTTCGCAAATTTTTATCAGATGTTCCTGTGACTAGAATGTTGGTATCATCCGCATAACTGATGATATTAACCCCAGTCAGTGAATTAGTTACCTACCCTGAGGGACACCATAATGGATATCCAATGTGTTTGATTCATTTACAAGTCCATTAGATGTTATTTTTACTTTTTGTCTTCTATTCTCTAGGTAGGAAGTAAACCATTTTAGAACTACAGCACGAATACCAATCCCTTCAAGTTTTTTTAGCAACAAATTATGATCCAAAGTGTAAAGAGCCCTGGACAAATCGAGAAATAAACCACATGCCTTCTCTCGTCTGTCCAAAGCATCCAACACTAAACTGACGAAATTTGCAAGAGCTGTAGTTGTAGACTTAGAAGATGTAAAACCATGTTGAAAATTATGCAAAATTTTTTGCAAGATGCTTTTTTAGGAATGCGTTCATTCTAGTATAAACCAGAGTTTCAATTATCTTTGAAAACACAGATAAGATACTTATGGGACTGCAAGGGCGGATCCAGCGGGCCATGGCCCCCATGGCCCCCTCCGAGAATTTAAAAAATATAAATTTAAATATTTGCAGTTCAAATGCTTCTAGTTTCAAACACATGTATGTGTACAAAAAAGGAGATAAATATGTTGTCTGGACTAGAATTGAACAAAAGCAGTAACGAAAGCTTCAAGAATGACATAGGATGTTGTGCAAATCAAAATGTTGATAATTTTAGAAAGTGCCAATTTTTAGAACGACCTTGACAGCCATCAAAATTCTATCAATTTCCATATTCTGTATACACAGAAAAGAAATGAAGCATTACTTGGGTCACCAGCACTTATAAGAAAGGATTTTATTGGTACTTTCGCACAGTCAAAAGAAATTGTTTATCAAGATTGCGTTTTATTTTTCTAACGAGAACATGGTCACAATAAAGGGATGACAGCTCAAAGTCTTGTCACGAAACCTTTAACATGTTTAGCCAAACTCATCGTCAAAGACGGAGCCATACAAACCCATGAAAAAACATCATACCACAAAGAGTGCGTTCAGGTTGGGCTGTATTTTCTATAAAGTTATCGCAACCCACAAAAGTCAGTCATTAACCAGATATACTCTTAGAGTTCTAAATAGGTACAAGAACATAGAGAAAGACTACGACTAATAGTAGAGTCTATAGTGTTGTTAAGTCGACAAAATACTCCTCTAAATGGCTATCGTGATGATAGCCTTCTGCTTCTGGACGAAGATGCTGGACCTAACAATGAGGGGAATTGTTAAGGTTTAAAATCGCATCAGGAGATAAGACTCAAACAACACCTATCCACCGCATCTTCCCGAGCAACATACATTAGTAGCACCAGTCAAAATCAATGAAAACATATAACATGTTGTGGTGAAGAAATAATTGAACAAATAATGAATCAGGTTCAAAGTTCAAATTATTACTCTGTCATGTTTGACGAAATGACCGACGGATCCCACGTGGAACAACTTTCTCTAAATGTGAGATACATACACAATAACAACATTCATGAAAACTTTGTCAAGTTAATTGACGCTTATGAGAACATAAAAATAATTAGGAAAATCAGAAAGAGAGGCAGAACAAGACCTGACAGGTGAAGCACTGGAAAAATAGTATTAAACTTGTTGAAAGAACTGCACTTAGATCCGAAGAAATGTGTCCTGACTTTAATAATACTTTAATAACTATAAGTTTGGAATGTCTTTATGGCACTCAAAAGTCTGTCAAAAGTGCCATAAAACTCACTATTATAACCCTCATTTTTAAAAATTTTCCCCAGACCCTCCGGTACCCTTCTCAAAAAAAAAGTTCATGGCCCCTCCCGAAAATCTGTCCTGGATCCGCCCTTGTGGGACGGTAGTTGTTAAGGTCATTTTTATCACCACTTTTGAATAAAGGGATTACAATAGATAGTTTAAACATACTAAGAAATATTCCTTGTAGAAAAGAGGCATTACAAATATCCGTCAGTGGATCTGCGAGAGAGTGAATGCATTGTTTTAATAACTTAGGGGAAATCTGATCAAAACCACAACTGTGTTTGGATTTAAAACTTCCGACTATACTAGTTATTTCCTGTCTGTTAGTTGGATATAAAAACATAGAACAACTATTACGGTTTTTTGATGCTGATGTAAATTTTGGTGCCGAGGTAGTTGTAGTGCGGCATTCATTCTACAAGGGTTAAGGGTTTGGTTGATATCGAGTTGACCTTCGGTTTTCTTTTTCTTGCTAATTATCATGAGCTTTTTCTTCTTTACGTTTATTTTAAGTTCATATTGTTGACTATAATACCTATTTTGTTTATAAGGACTTGTAGGTCTTATAGGTTGTCCTCAAATATTATGGTGGCTTCTGCATGTCTGACATTGTTTAGCCAGTACCCATTTAGTAGGATAAAACTGAGGTGCATTGAAAAAACGGAACAGTCTACCACTTTCTTAAAAACGGCCAGTAAGAACCATTTTCATAATACATAAATGAAAACCCTCAGAAAAAGATGGAATAAATAATATAAAAACTTGACTTGAAATTAAATTTAAATAATTATTATAAACGAATTGCTACTTCACTGATTTCTGTTTATTAAATATTTTTCATAATTTTTAACTTAGTACAGATACGTTAAAATTGAAGTGTTCTTAACAAAACTGTAAAAATTTAAATTCTACCGTCCACTTCATTTGCAGTAGAGGGAATAAACCACTTAGTGTACCTATTCACGTATTCATTCAGTGCTCGTCCATTGAATTAACGTTAAATATGTATAATGTTTTAATTAAATTAAACTCTGAGCTGATAAATCTATACAAAAAACATTTTTCATAAACTAGTTCATGGAAATATCTAATTTTAGAGTTTAAATTGGGTATTTCATAATATGGATCTCTTTTTTTTTATATAACTGCGATTAGTTGTCATAGAATACCAGAATTTTTTGGACATTTCGGGTGATGGGGCAAAGTCCAAAAATGTTCTTTTTATTTTTCTTCCTCTGTTTTATAAGCAATTCTGATCAGTTGTCAAATAATACCAGAATTTTTAGACATCTCGGGTGATAAGATAAAGTTTTCTTCTTCTTCTTCTTCTTGTAATAGGACTATGTCCTGTTTCTTCTGTTACAGTCTTTGCTGCGATCCGGAGCTCCAACTCTCGTACCATCGTTTTTGGGTCTTCCTATGGGTCGCTTGGTGTTGGGCTTCTGTGTTTTCGCCCAATGCGCCATACGTTCAGGGTCCATCCGATATACGTGGTTTCTCCACATGCGTCGTCGCGCTCTTGTCCATCTCACTACGTCTTGAACGCCTAGCTCTCTCAATGTGTCTTCGTTTCGTATTCTATCTCTGAGTGTGATACCTCTTATGGATCTTAGGGTTTTCATCTCTGTTGTTCTCATTATTTGTTTGGTCTTTGTTGTCTCGGCCCTTGTCTCAGCTGCGTATGTCAGTACGGGTCTAACACATGTCTTATAAATGCGGACTTTGCTTTCGGTGCTCATATATTTATTCCGCCAGATTATATCCCTCAGGAAACCAGATATTCTCGCTGCTTTCGTTGCCTGCTGTTTTGATTCTTGCCACAGATGCCTGTCGCTAGATATTTCCACACCTAAGTATCTACAATCCATTACCTGTTCGATTATATGGTCGTCCACTACTAATTTACATCTAATTGGGTTCTTGGATATTACCATCGATTGGGTTTTCTCTTTGGATAGTGTCAGGTTATACTTTTCGGCGGTTATTTTGAATTTTTGTTGTAGGCGTTGTAAGTCATCTTCGTTTTCGGCTATTAAGATTGCATCATCTGCGTAGCAAAGTGTTCTCATGGTTCGGTTACCCATTTTGTATCCGTGATTCACTATGTTAACACTACCTATAACTTCATCCATTATTAAATTAAATAGGCATGGACTGAGGCTGTCCACTTGTCTAATGCCTGCATTGATTTTGATTTCTTCCGTGAGCCCGTGTGTGGTTTTAATTCGTGTTTTGTTGGATCTATTGAGCTCTTTGATTATGTTTCTATACCTCTGACCTATGTTTTTCTTTTCAAGGATAGTGAGCACGTCCTTTAATCGTACTCTGTTGAATGCTTGTTTCAGATCTACAAAGCATGTGAACATGGGCTTGTCGAATTCTATTGATTTCTCAACTAATTGTCGCATTATGAAAATAGCGTCTATTGTAGATCTGCTTGGGCGAAAACCCTGTTGTTCTTCCGATACACCGGCTTTCTTATATATTTTTTGGGATAGAATTTTTGTCAATAGTTTTGATGTAGAATTGAGTAGTGTAATTCCTCGGTAGTACGTAGGATCTGTCTTTACGCCTTTCTTGTAGATGGGTATTGTTATACTCTCTCTCTCTCCATTCCTCTGGTACTGTCTTGTTGTTTACAATTTTTTGGAATAATATTGTTATCTCTTCTATTATTTTTGTACCTCCGTATTTAATTAATTCATTTGGTATATTATTTGGACCTGGTAATTTTCTATTTTTTGATCTTTTGATTGCTTCGTTTACTTCTTCTTGGGTGATGTTGTCATTCTCTGTTTCTTCTTGGTGAATGTTTTGTAGGTCATTTCTTTGTACTTCATTATTATCGTCGTTATCGTCTTTGTATATATTCTCGAAATGAGTTACCCATTCTTCTGGTTTTATTGCGTTAATTTGTAATTCTTCGGTAACCGGCTTCTTCCTGTTCCTCAACATGTTCCATACCTTCCTTTGACCTCCTCGTAAATCATGTTCCATGTCATTTGAGAATTTTTCCCAATATATTTGTTTTAGATATTTGATTCTGTTAGTTGTCCTATTTCTTTCTGATTTATATCTTTGATACTCTTCTGGGGTCCTATTGTTAATATATCTTACGTATGCATCTTTCTTCTCTTTTGCTAAATCTTTGACTTCCTGTGTGAACCAAGGTTTTTGGTTTCTGCCGCTGTTTAAGTCAATTGTTCTTTCTCCAATGGCTTCTTTTGCACTACTAGTTAAATGATTTTTTATTTTTTCCCATGCTTCGTTTATATTGTCTGTGATTTCAATGGGGCTAAGATTGATCTTTCAATCTAAGACAAAGTACAAAAATGTTATTCTTTTTCTTATTCCTCCTCTTTATAAGCAATTATTCTGATTAGTTTTCATAGAATACCAGAATGTTTTAGATATTTCGGATGATAGGGCAAAGTCCAAAAATGTTGTTTTTTTTTCTTCTTCCCTGTATAAACTTATATACCTCTTAAAGTAAGTAATCCATCGAAGTAGCACAGAAAACGACAATAAATATCGTTGACAGGTGGAATATTCCACCTGTTGACAGATTAACAACAGGTGGAATATTTTCTTTGGTTACACCTCCTGAGATTTTCAAAATTTATAAATCAAACAGGATACCGAGGACTTCTGATGAGGGGGAAAAGACCTCCGAAACCGGTATAGACTCTTCCTGCACTCTCCGATTTAACCAGAGTATTATGCAGCTGCTGCATTTTCGTGTTGCAAAGAAATTGAAAATATTTATACATTTTTAATTCATTTACACTTTTGTAGGAGTATTAAGGAATTTTTCTCGTTGGAACTTTTACCACGCTGAGCAGATGAGTTGTGAATTATTTAAAATTTTCTCATCTTAATTTCCTCGGTATCCTATTTGATTTATAAATTTTGAAAATCTCAGGAGGTGTAACCAAAGAAAGTATTCCACCTGTTGTCAATCTGGTGGTATGGGAACGATATTTAGATATTGTCGTTTTCTGTGCTACTTCGATTGATAACTTACTTTGTTTTTCGGTAGATGGCTCTAGTTCATCCGTGACATTTCTTTCGTTGCAATTCGGAAGGGCCCAAAGTGTGATGCCTGGAGAAATCGGAGAGAAGAGGATATGGGACTACTGATGAGGGGGGAAAATCCCCGAAACCGGTATAGACTCTTCCTGCACTCTCCGATTTAACCAGAGTATTATGCAGCTGCTGCATTTTCGGGTTGCAAGTAAATTGAAAATGTTTATACATTTTTTATATAAAGTGGAACCCCGATAAGTCGGCCCCCGATAACCCGGAAGTCCGGCTAACCCGGATCGATTTTCATCAGATAAATATTTTGATTTTCAATATTTTGTATTTTGACAACGACCCGATTTGGGCGTCGCGAAATGTTAATAAAATTATTTTTCAATTTAATTGTGGCTTATTTCCCATCAAAATAGTTAATTATCAGACAAACCTTTCAACAATAAAAATGTATGTAATATACTATTTGAGAGATAATGTGTAATTTGAACTATACGATAGTAAAAATGACTCATAGCACACGGCGCAGAAACAACAGGCACCTGTAGTACCTATTCCTTTTTATTTCAAACTGTCTTAGCATTGTTTAGGAAAGACTATTTAAAAAATTGAGTCGGTTGTGATTGCGCGCAGCGGTCAAATACCTCCTGGGGTACTCTACACTCTAATACCCGAAAGTTAGGTTTGGACCGAAGGGTTAGGTCTTCCTCCTTCCTGACCGCTGCGCGCAATTGCAATCTGCCCAAAAATTCTTTTATAAACAATGGTCTTTAGTTTTCACTGTTCTTAAATAACATTACATCGTTGTGACTATATTGTGTGTCTTTATTGTTCGCTTCCGTTTGTTTACGTTTGTGTTTGGTGTTTTTTTTAGTAATTTTGATGTGTAGGTACTGTGCGTATTTATAAATATATTTCATGTTATTTCAATTCTAACGGAGTTTATCTGTAAGTGTACCGTATTTTATTAATTTTTACCATATTCTCCGGCTATCTCGGATTTTCGATAACCCGGATCGGCCGCGGTCCCGATTAATCCGAGTTATCGAGGTTCCACTGTACCTCTTCTTCATTTTATATACCTCAATAGAAAAATGTCACTCCATCATCGCCTTCATCCGATACTTCTTCTGCCTATTGGTAATTTATCTTTTGCTATTTTGACCACACGGGCCTCCCTCATTCTTCTTATATAGTTATACCACTCTTTTTTCTATTTAGTGCCCATTTGTGTATACATTGTACGTTATATTTTCTTTTAACGTCTTTACTTCTCTTTCATCGCTCTGCGTATTTCCTGTAATTATTTTCAGTACTCTCATATCTGCCGTTTCTGACCACGAGCTGATAGTAACTAAATTATTTTGTATCCACTATAAGAAAAATAGTACGCTTTTGTGAAGGTATAGCAAAAATGACGCCCATATCGTTGATTGGGAAGAAGAGTATGATAAGTCAAAAATCGTTCATTTTTAGTTTATATCAACAAACTACTCAGAATGAATGGATCTATTATGGAGAAAAGTATTGTAAGTGCAGTTTAAACGACAAGCACTAGAGAGCTCTGTGACCAAGTATGGCATCTCCCACTTCCACACAACCAGTGTGGAGAAGACTCGGGTAACTCAGTTGTCTACAGTTCGTGCTAAGCTTAGGTCATTTTTATTTAATCAATACTATTATAAGTCAAAATATTAACACTGCTTGCATCTTATTAGTGAATATTTTTGGAGCAAGAGAATTACATTTCAAAATATCATACTCTTCTTTAACAGGTAAACATTTATTTTTATTATAATTTTGGTCAGTATGATGATTACAAATAATATGATACTCTTGAATAAAATAAGTACACCTGTGGGCATTTTATTTTTATTTCATTTTGAGTTAACATAATTTTGAATATAATTTTGCGCTAAATATAACGTGATATTTTCAGTTAATATTGTCTTCAACATAATTTCACTCAAATCCAAGAAATTATTTCGTTTTATCATTCTATTCCTTAAAACATTTTTTTCTTACTAGATACTTAATAACGCATTTTTTTTCACATACGCAGGAGAAAAAATTCGTGTTTGCAAATCCTTCTTTATGGCAACTCTTTGCATTAACTCTCAAGTAATTGAGACCATTTTACGCAAACAAAATAATGAAGTAAATGGAATAATACAGGCAGATAATCGAGGTAGACATGAAAAACATAGTGTTCCTGAGGAGTTGAAAGAAGAAGTGCGTAGTCATATTCGATCTATTCCTTGAATGGAGAGCCACTACTGCCGACCTGCACAGAGATTATGAGCAGCGTTGTAAAGAACTCGGGAAACCTGACGTAAACTACTTGATGTACTCCAATATATTCAAAGGAGAGTTTAATTTATCTTTTTTTATTCAAAAAAAAAAAGATAAGTGTGATTTTTGCCAGGGTTTTATTAATGCCTCCGAGGTAGAAAAACAAGAACTTCAGGAACAGTACAATAACCATATTGAAGACAAAGAACTGGCAAGAAAAGAGAAGGACATGGATAAAAATTCTCCGGATATAATTGACGCTGTTTATGATATGCAGGCAGGATTGCCATGTCCACAAGGGGACTCGTCTTCTTTTTATTATGTATCAAAACTAAGTGTGTATAATTTAACATTGGACGAGCTTAAAAGTACGGACGAAATGTGCTTTATGTGGCACGAAGGTCTTGCTCACAGAGGTGCAAATGAAGTGGATTCGTGCGTTTGGAATTATTTGAAGTCTGTGAACGACAAAAATAGTGAAATGATAGATGTTGTATTTTATACTGACAACTGCTTCGGACAAAATAAGAACCGCTTCGTATTTGCTTTATACATCTATGGAGTTTCTATTCTGGAAAATATTAGGTCCATCACCCATAAATTTTTAATTAGTGGTCGTACTCAAATCGAGGGAGACCACGTTCATTCTGTCATTAGAACGTTCAATTTATAGAACATATAGTGTTATAGAACGTTTACGTACCAGATAAATATGTAACATTGGTTAGACAAGCAAAGAAGCATGGAAATCCATTCAACGTACATGAAATGGGTCATGAGAATTTTTTTGATCTAAAACAACTATCAAGTGATATGGGCATAAAGGATTCTTTTAAGACGGAAGAAGATGGGTCAGTCCCTCTCTCAGGAATATGCGTTTTAAAAGTTACCAAAGAAAATCCTAGTCACACGCTATATAAAATGTCGTACAAAGAACAGGAATTTAAAACCATAAACGTTCTTCAAAGCAAACGACGACTTCCATCAGCACGTGACGTTACTCTAAAACAAGCTTACAAGAAGAAAGTGGGAATAAGTGAAAAAAAGAAAGCTGGCCTGCTCTCTCTTTTTGAAAAGAAAAAATAATAGCGGTAATGCCACAATACTATAGGGATTTTTACTCTTGTAGAAACGGAAACTTGTAGAAACTTTCATTTTTTTTAATGGGAGCCCAAATTTTTTGTTTTTTTTTATATTGGTATTGTACTATAACTGCGATTTTTTCATTAATTGTTGTTTAAACTCTAATAAAACATCTAAACTATTCCGTTTTATTGTCCCTAATAACCTTATAATTGTGAAATAGTACAAAATTTTTATAAAGAAAAGTATTATAACTCAAAATGGGGATGAAAAATATGAGTTGGGGGTGGTATATGGATTGGATGTAAAACCCATATTGTCAGTTAATACTGTAAGTTTTAATTATTCTGATGAAAAGGGTATTTAATATTGTATTGCTTAAGTAATCCGATCTCGTAACCCATCTCAATCTTTAATTGCCTTTTCTGTAAACTTAATGTTTTTGAAATATCATACTATTCTTCCCAATCAACGATATATTCACCTCAGAGGGGCACTATTGCTCGAGATGAGAAATTGGTTGGCAATCATCATTGCTATTTTAACTTTAGATACTACAGCCCTAAACAGTTTAGTTGAGCTGCATCCAAACCACCCTCTGAGATTTCTCAGCCAGTTTATTTGTGAAACTGTACAATCCGAAAAGCGAGACGTGGCGGGTGACCTTCTCGTATTGTGTATATCTCGTTGTGTATTTTCGCGTAAGTCACCCGCCAGCTATCGTTTGTCGGATTGTACCCACCTTTAAATAGTTTTGTAGTGACAAATAGAAACACTGGAAAAGACAGTGTAGAAGAAATATTTATAGAGTAAAATAAGTCGTGTTATCGTGTATGTTATTATGAACAGAAATTTTCTGGGCAGTAAAAAAATAATCAAAAAAGCAAAAATACAAAAATGAATGTGTACAGATTCTCAATTAGACCAGTTATTTCGTATGCCATGAAAACAATAACTATGATTAAAAAGGGGGAAGATAGCTTATTAAAATTTTACAGAAAAATAATCAAACCAATAACAAGAGCAGGTGAGACAATACTTAAAACGAACATAGAAATAGAAAATGAAATAAAGGAAGAAAATATAGACCGATATCAAAATTTTTTGCTAGAATGAGTCGGATACATACTGAAAAAATAACATCAAGATCAAGACCTGCCTCGAAGAGTAACCAGTTGATCCGCTATGGCCTGGTCAAAGGAAGAGGAAGACCGAAAAAAAAAAGATTGGATGACGTGGACGACGATAATAGACGCTTGAACGTTGTAAATAGGAAAGCTCAATGCAGGAAGCAAAATCAATGCAAGCAAATCACCATAGCCGCCAAAATACATGGCAAATTATAATGAACAAAGATAATAATCCACTTAATATTGGTAATAGCAATTAGTAATAAAAAAAAGGATTATTGAACGTCCAAGCCTGAATCATAATTACTATGGGATTGCAGGCCTATGATAATGAACCTATAGCAATTGTTGTAGCATTATCTTGTTTCTATATTTTAGTGGTTAACTAACTTGTTAATCTGGACTTTATGATCGACTGAACTTAGAGAGACCAACACTGGTGGTGTCGGTTACAATAAAATCAAGTGTGTCTTTCTTCTTTTCATTTTTACTGTTTTTTACTTCATTAAATTAAAGAATGTTTACTGAATTACTGTTTCTTAATTCTGTCTAAATGAAGGTGACGTGTTGTTTTTGTGATGGATGGAGAGGAAGTGATATATTCCTAAATATATAGAAACGTTTAGTGTATTTTTCTATGCTTGCCTTAACTAATACAAATCAACTGTTTTCCATTTCGTCTATTTTAATTAGCAATTTTTAAAATCCTTACCAACAGGTGAATGACTTTAGCCGGACACTCGACAAATCAAGGCCTCCAACCAAAATAAATTGTAGTCGCACTTCACTAATAATTAAATAAAAAATCCTTGAAGTTTAGTTTTCCCGAAAACTAGAGAAAATTCTATATAATTTTCCCCGCGCTACTTTCGGTATCGAGCGCTAACACCAAATGAGAGTTCCTGAAAAAATCGATAGAATGGCCAGGTTAGAACTAATAAATGTGTTGTTATTACATCATAGTTGCCATAGGCTACACCTTTCAGGGATATTGTGGTGATAGAGGAAAAATCCTCAGAGGGTAGATAGTTATCAACAAAGTGCGTATTTGTTTGCTTTTTGTGATTTCCGTTAGAAAAATTAAGTTTTCAAGATGGATTCTAAAGGTAAATAGATTTGAAGATAGCATTTAAGTATTGCTTTTGTTGTATTGCTATAGATGCATGCAGAATGTAGGTTGATATTGGCCATAATTTTTAAATAAACATTTAAGTAGGTACTTAATTTGAATTATTAAGTTAAAATAGAAACTATACGACAAATTGAATGAAAAAATAATGAGAATTGACAATATTTTCCGTTTAATTTTGATAGTTTTTTTGTATTGTCTATTTTTAAATAAATAATTGATGGATTCGACCGTTACTTGATGGAAGTTCATTTTATCTAACAATAAAACACTGAAAACGTTTGTTTTCTATACTTCCACAAAATTTATTACAACTATCTGACTACAGCTGTTTCGGCAGAGTGCCTTTCTCAAGTGATATAGTTTACAATGTGTTTGCCTTTTTAAGTCTTTAACTGAAGATGTTGAGGAGTGGGGAGCTGTTTGTCTCGAGTTGGTCATTCAGAATTATATCTGTATTTTTCAGTTTATTAATTTCCATAGATTCTAAAAAAGATAGCTTAAGGTCTTTATTTTGAATATGCAATATCAACAATGTAAAAACAGAAACTTCTACATACGCACTTCACCTTCTAGATCATAAACATTCTTTCAATGAAGAGTTTCAAATTCTGCATATTCAAAATAAAGGCCTTAAGCTATCTTTTTTAGAATCTATGGAAATTAATAAACTGAAAAATACAAATATAATTCTGAATGACCAACTCGAGACAAACAGCTCTCCACTCCTCAACATCTTCAGTTAAAGACTTAAAAAGGCAAACACATTGTAAACTATATTACTTGAGAAAGGCACTCTGCCGAAACAGCTGTAGTCAGATAGTTGTAATAAATTTTGTGGAAGTATAGAAAACAAACGTTTTCAGTGTTTTATTGTTAGATTTTAAATAAATCTTTTTTTTATTTTGAAATATGTGTCTCGACTGCTAGTTGTCATTGACACAGGTACAATTTACATTTTTTAATACTTTTATATTATGTACCATATTAGCTACAATACACTTTTTGGAATACATTTTTTTTTAAATTGTATAACTTACGCTGCTATTTGAGGTATGTACTCGTATGTCTTTTAGGTTGTTACCAAGATTGTATTTACTTCGGGTCATTAGTTAGTATTGACAACCAAGAAGTCATGATGTTGCAGCTCTGGTACAAAATCTGATTTGTCCGTTCTTTTCATTGGTGAGAGCTGATGGTAGAAAATGATTGGTTGGAGAACGCTTAAATTGGTATTGCTTCTTTTCCAATGGTCATTCCAAAGGCCCATTATTTTTTGTTTGAATGTTCTTTTTAGATCTGATGATGTTTGAATGTCTGTTGTTAAGTTTGGAGAACAGGCTTGTTTTGCTGCTAGATCGGCTTTTTATTACCTGGAATACCAACTTGTGATGGGACCCACAATATAAATAGTTACTGCAGTTCCATTAGTTTGAAGACGATTACATATAGTCTGGATTTCTTAAACTATTGGGTGGATAGAATAAGTTTCTTATGTAGTGCATTGATGACAGAGAGTCAGTACAGATTGCTAGAGTTTATTAACGTTGAGTGCACTCAACGAAAAAGGTACGTAATATCAATAAAAATGTTAATTCACACAACAAACGCAATACTTAAAATTTGTCCAATTCTTGGTTTTATTGGAACAACAAAGCGATGTTCATCAATTCATTATTTTCGTTAGTTGAGCCAATGTATTACGTTTATTTAATGTATGAACATTCATTATTTATACCATAATATCACTTTATTGATATTACGAACTCTACAACGAACTCTACAACGAACACTATTCATTGAAACAACAACGTCGTTAATTGACCGACGAAGACTATTCGTTGTGTCAATAACAGTGTTATTTCTCCTAACGTATTTCGTTTATTTCTACAATTATTTCCGTTTATTCTTACAATTAATTCCGTTCATTTCCACAATAAATACGGTTATTCTTACAAGCAGTTCTATTCATTCTTACAATCAGTTTCGTTCATTCCTACTACGAACGTATTTTATATTAATAATTACTGAATGCATTAGCCCAATGTATGATATTGATTAATAATAATTTTTTAAATCCCCCTGTTTTGTCCTAAACCTAATGGACTTTACACTGTGTGACTACTCATATGATTTCACTTATACAGTGCGCTGGAATAAATGTTACACTCCCCCCCCCCACCCTTATTAACTTATTTATTTTTAGCACATAAGCATAATGCCCGGACAGCTCGATTTTTAAAATAATCAAAGTATATTATAACATGAATGTTTCGAACTTTACACGATCCCTCTTCAGGTGACAGGCATAACTTTGATTTTTTAATGGGAAAGTAAGCTCATTTAAAAGCGTTTGAAACAGTGATTCCAAAAATGTATAACACTTTAATCCTTTTTGAGAGCGGAGGTGCAAAATTTCGATCGAATTATTTTTAAACGCATTCATTTTTTTTGTAATTCTGAGAAAACTAATAAGTATTTTTGAAAAATTTATACGCAGAATATCAGATTACATTAATACCGAGGGCTGAAAGTCCCTTAGAATAAACAAAAAGTTTCTTTTGAATGGTATATTTGAAATTAAAAATCATACTAAATTTTCTCTTTTTCACCCCTGTGACTTATTAAAGTAATCATTATAAAAGTTCTCAGAGACTTCAGACCCTCGATAATACTGTAATAATTTATTCTGCTTAACTATTTAGATGGGAAATAAGCCACAATTAAATTGAAAAAATAATTGTATTAACGTTTCGAAGCCCAAATCGGGTTTCGTTGTCGAACTACAAAATACTACTAAAATAAACAAAAATGTTGTTGCTAAGTAAAAAAAAAATCTTCTAATAATTTATTTAATCTGACTGATTTATATTGGCAATTCAGATGTATATTATACATTTTAAAGTAGAAGACTTTAAAATGATATCGCCAATATTTATGAGTTCCGTTTTTTATTATTTGTATATTGTTGCGTATCACCAAAATTTTTCAATTTAATTGTGGCTTATTTCCCATCTAAATAGTTAATCATAAAAATGCCACAAGGAAATAGCTTCAGAACAACATTTTATTCTGCTTTTAAATTTTCAAAAATACTAATTAGTTTTCTCAGGATTCGAAAAAAATGAATACGTTTAAAAAGAATTCGACCGAAATTTCACGATAATAGACACACGAAAACTTCCTTCTACTACGGACTACACTTGGAAACGAAATGAAACTATTATTCGGCACTTCGGCAGAGGTAACAGCATGGTTCAACAAAGAATTCTTTTTTAAACAATGGTAACACAGAGAAGCTAGGGGTATCACGATAAGGAAAAGCCGTTACATTTCAAATGGTCAAGCAAAACATTTATTGTCTCAACAACTACGATTATTGTCACAATGACGCATTGATTGTGGTTATTAAACGCAGTAGTAGATTGATTAATGCATTCGTTGTCACAACAATCAGTTTACATCTATACAATAATCATATATTACTCTATATTAACAACATTTGTACATTGTTTTAATGAAATCTGTACGTTGTCACGATAAACAAAAATTGCTTGTCATCTACGAAATCAAGAAAGTGAGTTGCTGCCAGAATTAACATTATTTATTAAATATACGAAACTAAGTTATTGGCTAAATAAATTGCTAAATTGGCTAAATAAAATGTACTCTAGTTATTTTCACAATTATTATTCAATCATTGTGACAATAACCAAATACATTCGTCAATGTCTAAAAGTTCGTTGAAACAAAAAATTAAATTGTTGTTACAACGAAATACTATTCAATAATCACTGTTAATCAATATTAGGAACTAAATTTTTTTGAGTGTGAAGTTTTCACAGCTTGTAGTATTCTATGTAGTTCAGCAGTATAAATACTGCAATTGCTGGAGAGTCGAAATAAGTTGACAGTAGTTGTAGTTGTTGTAATAGCACAGCCGACACCTACTTCCCTCTTAGATGCATACAATCTTATCAAAGTTGCATTGATGTAGTATTTCATATAATTTTTGATTGATACTGGAAGATTTCATTCTTATTATATTTGGATAGTTCGATATTGAGATTTGGAAGTTTGCATATCCATAAAGGAGTTGCCATTGGCTACACCTTTCAGAGATATTGTGGTGATAGAGAAAAAATCCTTAGGGGGTAGATAGTTATCAACAAAGTGCGTATTTGTTTGCTTTATGTGATTTTCGTTAGAAAAATTAAGTTTCCAAGATGGATTCTATAGGTAAATAGTTTTGATTATAATAGTTTGTATTATTGCTTTGGATTATTGCTTTGGTTGTATTGCCATAGATGCATGTAGAATGTAGGTTGATATTGATCATAGTTCTTAAATAAATATTTAAGTAACACAGTACAAAAAACTCGAAGAAGTACCACAAAGGTTTTTTATTAAAAATGTGTTGTTCACAAGATGGATCCTCCACATTAAGATGTCCTTACACAATTTACTATTTTATTTATGACACAATGTTAAAATCGCTTAACAGCAAATACCGATGAATATTTGTGTAACAATGTGTGTCTTTTAAACTAGTTGATTCTTCCTCCTTCATGTTCTGGTCAGTTCTTGATGCTTGGGTTCCTGTACTTATATGCTCTTGATGGCTCTTGCTTAGCCGAAACGGGTCCAATTTTGACCTTTTAAATAAAAAATATTTGTGGTACTTCTTCGAGTTTTTTGTACATTGTTACCTCGAGACCACATTTGTGGAAGATGGATACTTCTCTTCATGAAATATTTAAGTACTAAACTTGTATTATTACGTAGGTATAAATAGAAAATATACAACAGATTGAATAAAAAAATAATGAGAATTTTTTTCCTTCAATTTTGCTAGTTTTTTAGTATTGTCTATTTTTAAATACAGGTTTGTTATCCATTAAACCCAAGGGAATAGTTGACTACATAATTTGAATTAGCATGATTGTAAAAATAATTAGGTAACTACATTTGATTATCATCAGATATTGATTGTAGACCTTTTTATCAGTATTAGCACTCCATATTAGAAAAATAACATTTCAATTCATTAATGTAGACCGCCAAAGCGAGCGTCGCGACCCCCTGGGGTCATATTAAATTCCTAAGGGAGTCGGTAATGATTTCGAAAAAAAAAACAATTTTTTTACGATATCTAGTTTATTATTTATAGTTCTGTAAATAAAAATATATCGTCCTAATTATCCATAATATTGTTGTCGGTAAATAATAGGAACATAAACTTAACTACCTCGTAAAACATAATAATCAGAACAGTCTATTCCACGAATATAAGTACCACTGTTTTAGATTATCACTACAACGAACATAAAATTACGTGCATAGAAATCGGCCCACTTAAAAATTTGGTCATTTTTGATGAATCGTATTTCCTAATCCTCTTAGCCAATTTAAGTTATTTCTTGAACATATAGCCTGATTATTTAACAATACCACTGTAATAACATTGTTTCTAAACAGGTAAATTTTCATTGTATACCGGGTGTACCAATAAAACTGTGTTTTTTCCTCAAAGTTCGCATCACCTTGTGGAATATTCTAGAATATATAAAATACTGAAATTAAAACACAACTATAGCATCAGATTTTCTTAATATTCTGTTTTTTGATTCATTCGTTTATGTTGGGTAATAAAAAAGTTAGGTACTTTAACAACTAGACATGTTCTTCATCAATACACGGTGTTTCTAAATGAGCGCGACAGACTTTAAAGGGTAATTCTGCATGAAAAAATAATGACAGTTGACTTGATAGACGTTTATCCGCAAATGTTTCGTTTCCGAGATACGGGATGTTGAATTTTTTCTTACAAACTGACGATTTATACATACATACATACATACATAATCGATGATCCTCTTATACCGTAAGGTGTCGAGGTGTCTTCTTTACTCGTTATTCTCTGCGAACTTACGCCACTTTTTTCTGTCCCTAGCTAATTCTTTGGCTTCCTGCCACGATATTCCTCTATTCTGCAATATTTCCGTCACACTTGTATTCCACGTTTTCCTTGGTCGGCCTCTCCTGTTTTCCTTATCGGCCTCGCTTTCCATGTCATTTTAACCTGTCTGCCGTGGTTCATTCTAAATAAGTGCCCAGTCCATTTTAATTTTTTTTCATGAATTTTTTCCTTTAATGATTTTACTTTTATTTCTCTTCTAATATCTTCGCTACGTCTTTTATCGATTCTCCTAGCTCCCACAACTTTTCTTAAGTACCTTATTTCCGCTGCTTGCAATCTCTTTTCTTGTTTGTCGTTCAATACCCAATTCTCTGCTCCATATGTAGTGATAGGTACGTAAATTGTTTTAAATATTATTATTTTGGTTTTCCTAGTTATTTCTTTTTTATTTAAGAAGTTTTTATACAGCGAATGATATGTTCTTGTGGCTGCTTTTATCCTATTTCCAATTTCGTCTTCTTGTGTCCCTTTCTTATTTAAAATTATTCCAAGGTATTTAAATGTATCTATCTGTTCTATTTTTTTGCCTTGGATTTCAATATTTAAGTTAACATTTCTCTTGGATATTGCCATTACTTTTGTTTTTTCCATTCTTAATAAAACATAAAATAAACGGTAAAATTAAAATCTTTCCTTTGTTTTAGCAGTTATTTAAAAAAATGGCGAATGAACTGGGTGTGATAAGACAGGGAGGTAGCCAACTAATTTTTTATCAGAAAGGGCCATGATCGAAGAAATTCTGGGAAACACTAGTCGGCGCACACAGTGGAGGCGGTTTTCGCTTACGGTTAAACCGCGCGGACCCGCTTTTAAACGTTTTCAAAATGAATGCACGTCTTTAAATGTACACGAACATAGTAAAAGCAGGTTCGCGCGGGCCAACCGCTTTAACCCGCCTGACCGCTTTTACTAGAACGAGAATTTAGTTTTTTCCGCGCGGTTTTAATGTTTACTCGAATGGGAATTTAGTTTATTCCCTCTTTTATAATAAGAATTAATACTTCTCCATGGATTAATTTTATAAATTGTACATTATAATAAACAAAAGTAATAAAGTCAATCTTATTGAAACCGTAATTTTGTGTGACTGAGGTATTTCTAAAATCATTCCAGTATTAACTATTAACTAAATAAGTAGGTACTTGAAAAATAAATTTACAACAAAACTACTTACCTCAATGTTATAACAAGCCTTTCTTCCGGAAGGATAGCCTGCTTATGTAAATTACACCAGTTTTTAATTAAACGATACTCCTTCTTCTTCTTAAAGTGCCTATCCGTTCCGGATGTTGGCAATCATCATGGCTATCTTGACTTTGTTTATCGCAGCGCGGAACAGTTCAGTGGTAGTGGTGTTATACCACTTTCGTAAATTTTGAAGCCAGGAAATGTGTCTTCTTCCCGGTCATCTTTTACCATTTACCTTCTCTTGGAGAATCAGTTGGAGAAGGCCGTAACGTTCTTGATTTCTCATTACATGTCCTAGATATTCTATTTTTTTTTTTTGTTTTGATGGTTATGAGAAATTCACACTCTTTCCCCATTCTACGCAGGACTTCCACATTAGTAATTCGGCCAACCCAAGATATACGTAAGATGCGCCTATAACACCACATTTCGAAAGCTTCGAGCCGATTCATAGATGCAACAGTTAGTGTCCACGCTTCCATTCCGTAGAGCAGAACTGTGAATATGTAACATTTCAACAGACGGTATTTTGTTGTTAATGATATGTCTCGACTGTTGAAAATGGTCTCCTTCTAACGTATGCTGCTTTCGCTTTTATTATTCACTGTTTAATTTCTGTTGGGTAGTCCCATTGGCTATTTAAATTCGTACCCAGATATGTATATTGCTCAACTCTTTCGATATTCTGTTGGTTGACTGTAAGTTGAGCGTTTAATATTGTTTATAACGATATTCCACTTTCTCCAAAATATATTTAAAAGTCTCTTGAGTCATTCTCATATACTGGAAGAATCGTTCATTATCTTTTAATTTTTGAAATAGATGATGATATTCTCCATAAATTAATCGTTCTCGATTAATAGGATGTACCAACTCTCTTTCTTTTCAGTTTAGTCAAAACAGAATCTAAAGCAATTATATCGTCATCGGAAGACGACATTTTGCTACAAGTAGTAGACGCAACTGCCAAATTTGAACGATCTTTCTCGCTTTTACCCGTCTTTACTGTGTTACCATACCCGCGCGCGAGAACCGCGCGGTTTGCCCGTAAGCAGGAGCCCGCTTCCACTATGTGTGCCGCCTACTGTAGACAAAAAACTCTACAGTAAAAATTAATAAACAAAAACACACTAAATCCGTATTAAGAGACGTCGCGAGAGACGTACGGAGACGACGCGAATTACCTGCAATTTATTGTATGTGTGATATTTTTGACCACAATTTAATCTCTCAGCGTACTAATGGTAACTCCATATCATTTATCATAATCTTTTTCATTCCTAAGGTAATCTTCAAATGTTTCTATACTTTATCAGGTTGGTTCCATGAGCGTGTTCCTCTTTTAACAGAGAAGGTTGCTGCCTCACTTTCAACTCTCCTCTTTTATCTACTCGATCCACCCTACAGGAATTTTAATATATTTAGGCGAGTAGTAGTCACAAATAAATCATTAAAGTAACATATGTTCTTGAATACAATAATTTTCGTGATTTTTTAATCTTCCTTGAAGCTATCTTCTTTTATATTTACAATTTAACTCTATATCGTATAATATCCACCGTATAATTCCTCTGTATCGGGGAATATAATAGTTAGGGAGAAAGTTAGTAAAGGAGAAATATTTTATTTCATTTTTTTCAGTAGGTATTTTTTTTATAGTAGAAATATTTTATTTTTAATATTTCGAAAGCCAGTTCAGAAATCGTGTTCATCATTTAAATCCTTCAATCATTTAATTAAACACACTATTTTATTTTCTAAATCAATTTCCAACAACTACATATTAAAGCATAACTTCAATTTAAAAATAACATACATTTGAAAATATAAAGCAGGTATTTTTAATTATAAAATTGTTCTGTATTTCAATTAAATGTAGTAGTTAATATTATATAAATGTGACAAGAAAATAGTTTTAGCACTAAATCAGTTTTAAAGTAAATAATAGAATTTACTGCTTTCAAATACACTGGCAAGAATTTCTCATAAAAGTTATACCTACGAAGCAGTGGTGTTCCAAAAAATACTTATGATTTACACTAAGTCCAATTATTGAAGATAGGTAGCAACATAGATACAACGAATTAAAAAATAATATTATATTCTATTTAGTACATTCTTTCATTGTTTTTGCTGTGAATTTTAAAAAACCGCTTGAATTGACATGAAATTTGACATACGCATAGCTAACATGTCAATGAAAAATAAGTGATATGGTGCCGAGATGTGCTTTTGACCTGGGGGTGAGTTTCTCCCCATCTCGGGGGTGAAAAAATGTATGTCCGAGATATGTCCCGAAATGGATAAACTGACTAATTTTAAGCAACTTTTGTTCTATAGAGTTTTTCACCAAATCAATACATTCCGAGTTATTTGCAAGTGAATATGTTCATTTTTCAACAAAATAACCACGTTTTTAAACGGTTTTTCGCAAATAACTCAAAACGTAAGCATTTTGTCGAAAACATGTTCTTAGAAAAACTAAGATTCGGTGCTTCTAAATTTGCATACACTCGTGATTAGTGACTCGTTCAAGCCCTTTCACTACAGCTCTTTCAAAAATAAGGACTTTGAACCGATGAAACTTACAGATCATATGATCAATACATACGCGAGTAAAAAACTTGTGAAGTGGTAACAATTAAGTTCATTTGAAATGCTAATTAGGGGGTGATTTTCCCGATTTCTTACCAAAAAAAAGGGACCAACTTTATTTTGAGCGTAACTTATTTACTTTTGATGCTAAAAATTTTTTTTAAAACAAAAATGAGCATTTTTTATACACTTTTAAAAAAGTTAAAATAAGTTTTCCCCAAAAAAAGCTTCGTTTTTTGGTTATGGCACGTTAAAATATTCGATTTGGAATTTGACGAATATGAACCTATTTTTCATTGGCTATAACTCTGCTTCTACTAAGTGTAGTGACCTAATATATACACCATACTTTTCACTTTTTTATGTGCTATATTTTTGATAAGAAATTTTTTCGACCAAATACTTACTTTTTGAGTTATTTGCGAAAAACCGTCTGAAAACGTGGTTATTTTGTAGAAAAATGAACATATTCACTCGCAAATAAGTCGAAAAGTATTAACTTGGTAAAAAAACTTTATAAAACAAAAGTTGCTTAGAATTAGTCATTTTATCGATCTCCGGACTTATTTCGAACATATATTTTTCACCCCCAAAAGGGGGTGAAACTCACCCCTAGGACAAAAGCACACATCGGCACAATATCACTTTTTTTCTTTGACTTGTTAGCTATGTGTATGCCAAATTTCATGTCAATCCAAGAGGTTCCTTAAAATTTAGAAGTTTTGCAATATTTTACCTTTAAACGTACTAATTAAAATTTTTGTATATTTGAAACAACACGTATTACAACATTATTAGTCCTTTTACAATACAATTTCATTTGATGCCTTAATCATATAGGTACTCCTCTTTTCAATGATTTATCTCAGGTTTAGGACTTACTCAGGGGTACCATTCCCCTTTACAAAGCTTGTTCCTATGATATTTTACTGGCGAGTGTTATTATTGACAATGTACGATAGTTTTCACATCTTGTAGTGCCCCCTTTTTTGTGTAGGTAAATATACAATTGAGGTACCCCAATCAGATGGCCATTATCTTTAGTTTGCAAATAGCAACACAGATAGAATGGACGATATGCAATCCTTTGCTAGCTAGTGACTGCAGCATTTCTCCTGTTATTGTGTAGATTCTTGGGGATTTATTTCTCTTTAACGATTTAATTGAATTTTTTTACTTCCGAGAGCAAGACAGTCGGTTCTACACACACCCAAACTTATATGGAATCATCTGATATTTCTTATTATTTCGCGCGAATTAAAAAAAAACAAACACACGAAGTCAAACAATATTTATTTTCAAGCAATTTAATAACAAATGCATAACAATTAAATAAAACAATAAAGTATTTAACAAACAAATTTAAAGTAGTTGTTTTAAAGTCAATAGCATACAAAATTTCAATGTAAAACGAATAGTGTTTAAATTGTTTTTATTTTTTTTTTGTATTTTGTGGTAGTCAGTGTTATCACCTCTAGTCCTTATGCAAGCTTCAGTGTGCGTGGGCACGCTCCTAATCTAATCAAATTATCAACATTTTGTTGTGATAGGTTGCTGGTAGGTTGTTGTGGTAGGTTGCTCCATCCTTTAAGAGCAGTTTGTACTAGCCGTGCGATGTTTTGTGGATTATCCCGGCGAGCTCTAATTTTTCTTTTAAGCATATCCCACAAATATCCTATAGGATTAAGCTCGGGTGAGCAAGCAGGCCACTCCAAACTAGGGATACATTCTGCTTCAATGATGTCTGTAGTCACTCTAATGGTATGTAGAGGTCCATTATGATGCAATAAAATTAAAATTTTCTTCTGTTGCACCTCTCCAGAGCCTGACTACAGGTTATCAACATACCTGTGAGCAGTTAAAGTTGATTGAATGAAAATTAAAGGAGTTTTTTTACGGATCACAATTTCTCTCCAGAACATTACACTTCAACTTGTATATTTGTAAACAGATCTGACAGTTTTAGTTCTTGCTTGTCTTCCTCGACCTCTAAGTACACGATTTCATGGGTCATCTGATTTTACACAAATCCTGACTTTTTTTGAAAATAGCACATTTTGTCAATTCCCAATGTTCCTGTTTTGGTGGTGAAGACACCAATTTAGGCGATCAATATTGTGCTGCCTGGATAACTCGGGAACCCATAACTGTCTCCTGCTGTATACTTCTTGGTACGAACTCTTCTTCTTATCGTTTCAACTGAAACAGTTACACCTGTAGCTTCCAAAATCTGCCTTTGGAGCTGCAGGTGAGAAATGGTTGGGTGTCTTCTAGCTGATTGGACAATTAAACGATCTTGGAGAGCCGTTATTACTTTTGGCGACTCTCCCTTGCTTTATTTTTGAGCTTTTCTAGTTCCTGTTAGCTAGCATAGGTTTTGGACAGAACACCCTGTATTACGCCTAGCTCTACAGCTATGTCCCTCTGAGAACATTACTTTCTCCACAAGACCAATAATCTTTCCTCGTTGTAGGTTCTATAACCTCACATCAGGCATAGTTTTGTTTTTGGACGCAATAGTTAGTTTATTTATTTTCGTTCAATTTGCAACTCAAGCAAATAACTTATACCGTACCGAGCTGTACTATCCGATTGTCTTATATATTTGTTTATTTTCAATAAAAACCTTTATACTTCGCAACAATAGCAAGTTTTTTCAAAAGAAATAAATATTACTTTGAAATACATGGTGATTCCACATAAGTTTGGGTGTGTGTATATGGTAGTGAGAGGGCCATAGATTTTCTGCTGGGGTCTCGCTGGTTCTGTATAAATTTCTAGAATAGTTTCGAAACGTTTCAAATATTTCGTCAGTATCGCTCTTTAGATTACCTTTCGTATACATCATAGACCACGTCTAAGGTTTAAACTCCGTGGTAAGGAGTTTGACTTTTATATGAAAGATATATCTTGGTTCATTCTGAAAACCATGTTCTTCTATTTCTCTGCATAATTATAAGATGCAATCCGCTTTTTCTTTGCCGCATTGCCTTTTTATTTCTTTTTATAAATCTAGTTGTATGTTCTTTTATGTGCTGAATCACAGCCCAAGTGTGATCAGGTATCCACGACTTACGGTTTATGAAAACCATTGTCATATCGTCTTTGGCAGTCTCGATTTGAGATAGATCCAAGTGTTTTCAGAATCTCTGTTTACTCTAAAAAATCTAGAGATTTTTACATCTTTTTTATTAAATTTGCAGAAACTGAACCATGTGTTACATTTATAGATTTAAAAAGCCTGTTCTAAATTTTTTTTTATTAACTCCCAGTATATTTACAATCTGTCACGTATATAATATTGAAGGACAATAAGTAAATGGTCGGATATTTACATTGGACATGTAGGAAATATTTCCAGTGAATTATTTCCTTTACATAATTAACCTATTTATTTAAAACCGTTATTTGTTTGTTATTCTGAGTACACTTAGTTAAACCTGCTTATCAGGTCCGTTGGTTTAAATTTTTTTAAGCGGCGCACCTCACCTACTGTGTTAAATAGATCACTCGCGAGGGGGTTCACATGCGTATTTGCTCTATCCCGATATTTTTCACTATGTCGCTTTATTTCACTTTTGATGGTGGGGATTTCCAAGTCTCTTTCTATTGCTGTATTTGGCACGTACCAAGGGGCATTGACTATTATTCTTAAAACCTTATTTTGGAACCTTTGAAGTATTTCTAAGTTTGAATTTGACGCTGTGCCCCATAGCTGGATTCCATATGTCCAGATTGGTTTTAGAATTGATTTATATACAAGTATTTTGTTTTGAATGGTCAGTTTTGATTTCCTGCCGATAATCCAGTATAGTTGCTGCAGTCTAAGTCCTAGTTGTTTTCGCTTGTTGAATATATGTGTTCGCCATGTGAGGCGTTTGTCTAGGTGCATGCCTAAGTATTTCACACTATCAGCTTGTGCTAATTGGCTGTTATTTAGTTTCACTGGTGGACACTGATCTCTTTTCATCGTGAAAGTAACGTGAATTGATTTGGATCCATTCGCTTTTATTTTCCACTTTTTTAGCCATACTCCTATTTTGTTCAAGTTTGTTTGTAGGTTTCTTGTAGCTCCTGCAGGATTGTGATGGGAGGCTAGTATTGCTGTATCATCAGCAAATGCTGATACTGTTGTTTGTTCTGTAGTGGGAATGTCTGCCGTGTACAATAAATATAATATTGGGCCCAAGGTACTACCCTGTGGTACTCCAGATTCTATGTGGTAGATGTTAGTATATTCAGACTGCTGTTTTACTAAGAAAAATCTGTTAGTTAGGTATGATTTTAATAATGGATAGAAGTTGTGAGGTAAACCTTTTTTTATTTTATACAATAGTCCAGGATGCCAAACCTTATCAAAAGCTTGGCTAATATCTATGAATGCGGCTGAACAATACCTTTTCTTTTCTAAGTCATTGCTAATTTGTTTAACGACTCTGTGGACTTGTTCTATTGTGCCATGTTTTGCTCTAAAGCCGAACTGATGATCTGGTATGAGCTTTTTTTCCGTTAATATTGGCTGCATTCGCTTAAGTAGAAGTTTCTCAAATATTTTTGATAAGATTGGCAAGAGACTGATGGGTCTGTACGAGCATATTTCATTAGGGTTTTTACCTGGTTTGGGAAGCATTATTATTTCTGCTACTTTCCACTGATTTGGAAAGTAGCTCAGCCTTAGCATTGCGTTAAAAATTTGTAGTAATGCTGTGATTCCTTTTCTTACATTACTTTCTCCACAAGACCAATAATCTTTCCTCGTTGTAAGTTCTATAACCTCACATCAGGCATAGTTTTGTTTTTGGACGCAAAAGTTAGTTTATTTATTTTCGTTCAGTTTGCAACTCAAGCAAATAACTTATACCGTACCGAGCTCTACTATCCGATTGTCTTATATATTTGTTTATTTTCAATAAAAACCTTTATACTTCGCAACAATAGCAAGTTTTTTCAAAAGAAATAAATATTACTTTGAAATACATGGTGATTCCACATAAGTTTGGGTGTGTGTATATGGTAGTGAGAGGCCATAGATTTTCTGCTGGGGTCTCGCTGGTTCTGTATAAATTACTAGAATAGTTTCGAAACGTTTCAACTATTTCGTCAGTATCGCTCTTTAGATTACCTTTCGTATACATCATAGACCACGTCTAAGGTTTAAACTCCGTGGTAAGGAGTTTGACTTTTATATGAAAGATATATCTTGGTTCATTCTGAAAACCATGTTCTTCTATTTCTCTGCATAATTATAAGATGCAATCCGCTTTTTCTTTGCTGCATTGCCTTTTTATTTCTTTTTATAAATCTAGTTGTATGTTCTTTTATGTGCTGAATCACAACCCAAGTGTGATCAGGTATCCACGACTTACGGTTTATGAAAACCATTGTCATATAGTCTTTGGCAGTCTCGATTAGGGCTTCCAATCCCGCAGCCTGAATTCAATCTCGGTATTTGCGGGACTACGAATTTTCAATCCCGCGGGATCTCGGTATTTGCGGGATCCCGCATATTGAAAATAGTCATATTTGTATAAGGCAAATAAAACAATAAATTAATCAACTAACTCCACATTTATTTAAGTATTACTATTAGTAAGAGATCAAAACTGTTTTTTCTTCACAAAAACAGTAACAAATACTGAAAAAAAATCTACTTATCTTCTTCAAAAAATACACCAACAAAATTTTAAAAATCAACCAAAAAACCCATTTTCAACTGAAAATTAATATAATTTACTAATTTAGTTGCTATATTACTTAGCTATAAGTTACTATTATTTAGCTAAAGCTTTGAATTGAAAATGTTTGCAAAGGAAACACAACCGATGCATGGTATGAATAAAAACGGAGTATAAACTTCGAGTACGTTCTTATGAGTATGAGCATAAAGTATAAGTTTATACTACACTTCATCTGAATAAAAATATGTTGATGGGATGAGTTTCTACTCACCGTACATAAGAGTAAATACTACGGCGTGGAGTATGTACTCCAAAATTTGGAGTATAAACTACATTCCCATTTTTATTCATACGAGCCAATATCTAAATCTAAACTGTCATCTGCCAAACTCCTGCGTATTTTAGACGCAATATAGCCAGCGACTCGAGATGGCGACGGGCAAAGTAAATACATTACATGCTGACGATATAGTTAACTATAACTCCTGTTGCAATGTAAGATCAAGATCGAAACCCGATGATGGAACCTCTACATTGTTTATCACGTGTTTCTTACTTGATCAGCCTCTTCGTCATCATTGCTCTCAGATGAATTTAAAAGGCTGAAGTTCATTCCCGTTACAAAATCATTCATTTCTTTTCGAAGTAAACTTTTCGGTGGGAGCTGAAAAGTTTCATCGTCACACGACTCTTGGTAACTACGAGGCTTTTGGAGATTAATGAGTAGTGTCGTCACATTTCTACGTCGTTGTAAAATAAGGCGCAAAGACAAAGCTAATTCTGAAGCTAACCCTGAATAATTTTTTCCAGTTTTTTAATAATTTTGAGCGTAGCTAGCAGAAATGTACGCTTTTTTCAGTCCCGCAAATCCCGCGGATCCCGCGCCTGTAATCCCGCATCACGCGGGATTGGAAAATGACGCGGGATCCCGCAATACCGAGATCTCGGTATTGCGGGATTGGAAGCCCTAGTCTCGATTTGAGATAGATCCAAGTGTTTTCAGAATCTCTGTTTACTCTAAAAAATCTAGAGATTCTTACATCTTTTTTATTAAATTTGCAGAAACTGAACCATGTGTTACATTTATAGATTTAAAAAACCTGTTCTAAATGATAACAGAATTTCATACTATTCATTCAACTCAATTTCATTCAATTATTATCATAACTTAAAATGATGAGGTTGTGAGGATATTCGCAGAATTTCTTCAGGCCTAATTTTCTTTTAATTTCCTGAGGACGATTTCCGGAATGGAAATCAAAACGTCAAATAATAGTTCATTTAAGAAATGTAATCTTCATAACACCAACAATTGTGGCTCAATCCAATAATGGAGTGACAACTTTTTATGGAGATACCAATCCGCCAATGAACAAACAGAATTGCTTATAAGATAAGGATGAAGGAGACAAATACGCCCATAGATAGATCAACGAATATAGACAGCGTCAATATTCGTTGGATAGGTTGTGGATGAAAGATTTAGTAAAAAACAATAAATAATAAGAGATGTCAATTAATTTAACTGTAATGGATACTCAGGAAAAGGGAGGCTAAAAAAAAGTTAAAAAATTATTTTAAGTGGGAAAAACTTTATATCTCAAAAACCTTTACAATGTCGTATAAGATTTTTTAATTTATAATCATAATTAGTCTGGCAATGAATTTTATGTTTTAGTAAAAATCAACAATACTTGTTTCCGCTAGCAACTAGTGTGGGATACAAAATCTATAATATGTACTTATTAATAATAAACAGAATAGCATGCGGCAGAAAAACTACAGAAAACAACCGATCGAACTTTATTGGCCACGTCATGTTGAGGATTCACTTTGAATTTTTTAACGTTCTCCGTTGACAACGAAGTTATCGATAGTTATCACTTTATTCGAACGATAAGCGATTATTCAGTCACGCTTCCTGAATATTTTATGGACTCTGTGCTGTCATCTTTGTTACAATATCGATACAAACGATAACTGATTTTTAATGGCATGTATAAAGCACACGTTAAAACACTCTGTTATCATGTGCTTTGAGATTTATTAGTTTATTTTGGGGTACAATTTTGGATAATTGTGTTACGTTTTACGGTTGATTCTATTGTTGTCGGTGATGTATTAATAAAAGCATAACAAAGAACCAACATGTCATATATTTCTTTAGTCAGACTTAGTTTGTGAAAGACAGATCGATGGAATATATTTTTGTAAATATTATTTATTTACAAACTTCAACAGGTCTTGAAGGCCTAAGGCTAAAAATACAATTAATATAATACAATAATAATGAATAGTACAATACTTGTGTATTACAAAACTTGTATTAAGTGGGGTGGTCTTTTTGCTTCTTGTCTACTAAATTGACTTACTATTGGGTGGTTTTTAAGGGTTGAAATATTATGATATTATATCCTAAAGCATAAAACAATCATTATTTTTAGCCAATCAAAACCAAATTTTACCCATATTAAAGTTTACAATGTTTTTATATAATTTTTGACAATAAGGGGTAGTTTACACCCCTAAAAATAATCGACGCCCTTGAGCATGTTATAGAATATGAAGTACAGGGTGAGATGATCCTAATCCCAAATTTTAATGTAAATCGATGAAAGCCGAAATTATTCTTTTAGGATAAGTAATTTTTTATATATAGCTCCACCAAGGGTGGTTTTAAGGCTTCAGATATTATGATAGTATATCTTAAAGTATAAAACAATCACTATGTAACTAATAAGAACCAAATGTTGACAATATTAAAGTTTAAAATGTTGTTTTATAATTTTTTACAAGTAGTTTTTTTAGGGGTCGTTTTCACCCTTAAAAAACCAAAAGCGTACAACGGCTCAATATAGAAAATGAACTAGAGGATGAAATGAGCCTATTCCCAAATTTTTGTACAAATCGATGCTGGACGAAAAAATTGCGAGGTTTTGCCATTTTCCCTGCTTCATATCCTCGACTATTAATGAGTTTGATATTTTTAATTAAAAAAAAACCTTCAAAGCAGTGTTTTTATTTACAGCTCTTACAAGAAAAGAGATATTTGGATAATTCAAAAAACAAAACCTTACTGATACTTCCAGGGTAATACAAAAGGAGTATGAAACAAAATTGGCCCTCAAAATTTTTCCACAGAATTTTTTAAAGTTATGAGAAAATACAACACTTCCATTCACTCCCGTATAATGCCATCGATTTTGTTACCGGAATAATAAAAAACGACGTCAATATAAAATATGTACCTACAAACTGATGCAAGAATTTGGAAAATCGGAGTACAAATAATAAAGTTATAGATTGTCAAACTTAATAAAAAATATTGGGTGGCGGAATTTTGTGCCGGTGAGTGTACATACATGAAATTATTGCTTATACAAATAGCATACGGAAAAAGAGATCAAACACTAGTCTTAGTCAAGTATTCTTTGCAAACTAGCCATTCCTACTCTTTAAGAAGTAGTCATGTTTTCCTTTAGTTTGTTCGTTTTTTCAGACTTTGTCAGTACCTTGCATGTTACGTTGAGGGCAGCAGTATCTCTATAGTTTTCGCACCATGTTCTATATTATTTAAAAAATACTAAATTCTATTGTAAAATGTATATTTCAAAGTCCCTAAAATAGGCTACATCACAGAAAAAAACGTTTTTGAATTACCAAGTCCATCATCAGTGTTGATCATCACATCCATCACCACCGATGATGGATTTAGTAATCCGAAAACGTTATGTTCTTAATGTAACCCTTTTTAGTGACTTCTAAGTATTCCTTCTACAAAGGAATTTAGTATTTTTGTGATTTATGGTATACAGCCAGCTACAGGAATTTATTTTCCTCGTGGATTTTCATCTTCTTTTTGTACAGTGGGCTTACAAGATCTTCATTGTTTTCTTGTGTCAATTTTTGTTTTATCAAACAGTGTATTTTTCCAGAAGAAAAATGTGATGGGATGACGTTCCGTGTACAGCATTATTTTGCAATTCCAAACATGTTGTATTAGTATAACCCACCTAGATTCAACATATCGCGTAGCTCAGATGGACAAACCAGAAATCAAATAGATTAGCTTCTAATAAGATCGAAGGGAAAATTCTCGTCCATCAACTGGAAATCCTCGAGCGCAGATTGTGGAAATAATCATCAAATTGTAGGATTAAAGTCCGACTTCGTTTTAAAGTCCTTAAAAGGAGACTGCTAAAACTTCCCAAACATCAATGAATTCCAACCAGTTTTTCTTTAGATTAAGTAGTTTTCATTAGAGAGAAGAAAGAATAAATCTTGGTTGAAGAATATTAGAGATTTGACTAACCTCAGTGCTGAACAGATATTTCGCGTTGCAAACGAGATGGAAACGTTTAAAGAAGTGATCGCCAACCTTGGTTAGAAGACAGCACAATAAGAAAAAGACTACATCTTCCATCCACAATATATCTATGGGCGCGTTGTTCTTCTTTTTCTTTCTGTTTATAAGCAATTCTGCTTGTTCATTGGAAGGTTGTCCCTCCATCTTTTACGCTGTCAGCCGAGACTTTTTCTACCGGTTGGTGATTTATCTTTCACTATTTTGACCACACATATCTCCCTCATTCTACTTTCTTTCTATTTAGTGTCCATTTCTTTATGTACTGTACGTTATATTTTCTTCTAATGGGTTTAACGTTTTTCGATCTCTCAGCGTATTTCCTGTAATTCTTCTCCGTACTCTTATTTTGGCTGTTTCTAGTATTCTTGTAATGTGTCTGTATCGGGTCTTTTTTCAGATGCATTTCACATTATTGGACATACACTGGCTTTATAAATTATGTACTTCATCTTAGTGTTAATATGAATAAAAAGTCTAACACTGAAAACTTTTGTTTTCGATACTTCCACAATAGTTATTTTCATAACTAGTGCGGAAAGTGATACTTTCACGCACAAGACTGCCGTTGAGCCGATCGACGCGATAGCGGAGTTCGGGCAAGCAGTGGAGTGCGGGGAAGACACTTTCCGCATGAGTTAGAAACAATATTTTTTCTAAGGCCGTACGTTTGGAAAAAAGTCACAAAAAATAGGGTTATATCAATTTTGATTTAGAAATGAAAATACACAAATTAATTCTTTGACAAGGTTGTCAAAACTAAGCTTTCAATATGAAGAGCTACCACGACGACGATATTGGTTTCCATGACGACGATTCAAAACCATTGTAATTGTCTACTGATCTGACTTTTAAATATTATGTCAAAATAATTTTATTTCATCGAATTATCGAGCTAATTTCGTTAAAACATGAACACAATAAGATAAATTTGAATTAAATTAGTAAATAATATCTAAATATTAGTTTATTTCATGTATTATAATATATTATAATGCCATATTACAAGTTATTTTACTTTCCCTCACGCCGTGCTGGAAAATTGACATTTTTTTCTATGGCCGTGCTAAAAGAGCCACTTTCACGCACGCATTTCGTTTTCGAAAGTTGCACTTTCCCACATGGCGTGCGTGAAAGTAAATTTTCCCGCACGGCGTCTTCTTCTTAAAGTTCCATCTCCTAGCGGAGGTTGGATATCATAATGGCTATGGTAACTTTGTTGGCTGCTGCTCTGAACAGTAGTTGTAATGAACTACAGTTAAACCATTCTCTAAGGTTCCTCAGCCAGGAGATGCGTCTTCTTCCTATGCTTCTTTTTCCTTGGATCCTTCCTTGCATAATAACTTTCAGCAGCTCATATTTCTCTCCTCTGGTAATGTGACCCAAATATTCTAGTTTTCTTGTTTTTATGCTGTTCATAATTTCTAAATCCTTATTTAAACGTCGTAGCACTTCAACATTGGTAATCCTTTGAACCCACTGAATTTTCAACATTCTTCTGTAACACCACATTTCGAACGCTACTATTTTTCTTATATGTTGCCTTTTCAATGTCCAAGCTTCCATTCCGTATAGTAATATAGAAAATATGTAGCATCTTAGAGCCCTCAATCTGAGAGGCAACTGAAGGTCTTTGTTTGTAAGCAGTGTCTTCATTTTTATAAATGCTTGCCTTGCAGTTTCAATTCGGACTTTAATTTCTTTGCTTTGGTCATTTTTGTCATCAACCCAGGTTCCCAGATATTTGTATGTCTTTACTTTTTCTATTTGGGTTTGCTCTAGTATTAACCTTTCATTTCCATGTTGTGTTTTTGAGACAATCATAAATTTAGTTTTTTTCTTGTTTATTTTGAGTATATCGAATGCAATAATCGTTAATTCTATTTAACAATTCTTGTAGCGACTCAAGGGTGTCTGCCATTATAACGGTGTCATCAGCGAATCTTATGTTATTTACTATTCTTCCGTTTATAGAGATTCCATCACTTAGTTCCGCTATCGCTTCCTGAAATATGGCTTCACTGTACACGTTAAACAGTAGCGGCGACAGTACACAACCCTGTCTTACCCCTCTCTTTATATCAATATTCTCGGACTCTTGTTCGTCTATCTTTATATTGGCCTTTTGATTCCAATACAGATTGATGATAATTCGTAAGTCTCGTCTGTCTATATCTCTGTTTTTCAATAATTCTATTAGTTTTTCATGTCGGACTCTGTCGAACGCTTTTTCGAAGTCGATGAAACAGGAATAAATATCCAGGTTCATATCTAAGCATCTTTGAGAGAGGACATTAAATGCAAACAATGCCTCTCTTGTTCCAAGTCCTTTGCGGAACCCAAATTGGGTATCATCCATATCATTTTCTAGCTTTCTGTATAATCTTCCATGAATCACCTTTAGAAATATTTTGAGGGTATGGCTTATTAGTGATATTGTCCTATAGTCTGAACAATCTTTGGCATATATTGTTTTAGGTATTGTTACAAAGGTGGACACCAACCATTCCTGGGGTATTTTTCCGGTTTTATATACTTCATTAAACAGATCCAGTAGTACAGGTAGAGTTTCATCGTTCCGTTTTTTGCGTTTCGTATTGCTTGTTCGATTTCCTCCATTATGATCTCTGGTCCCGTTTCGCTATCGATTTCTTCCGGTTCTTGTCTATTATCCTCAAACAGATCTGTTATGTACGCCTTCCACTTTTTTAATTTCTCTTTGACTTCTATAATAATTTTTCCATTTATGTCTTTAAGAAGGCCATCTTTCTTTTTTCGCTGTGTATTTGTGATTTCCTTTATTTTCTTATGCATATTAAAGCTATCATGTTTTTTAGAATATTCCTCTATTTCACTGCATTGATTTGTCAGCCAGGTGGATTTGGTCTCTTTTATTTTCTTTATTATTAACCTCTGTATTTCTTTGTATTTTGCCTTATTCCTGCCTTTATGTTTTCTTCTTTCCTCCATTAACTCTAGGATTTCTGAAGTCATCCATCTCTGTTTTTTTCTTATTTGTGTCTGTAATATTTTCTTTCCTGCCTCTACTAACGTTTCTTGTATCATGTTCCATTTGTCTTTAACATCTGTTGTCTTTATCACGTCTTGTTTGATTTTCCTTAAGTTATCATTTATTTCTTGTTTTAAACTCTGACGTATAGGTTCTTCTTTTATCTTTGAGACATCGAATCGTGGTATATTTGTTTGTTTTTGGATCTTTTTTAATTTTATCTTCATTACGCCTACTAGTGGATTATGGTCTGAATTTATGTCAGCTCCGGGGTATGTTCTCACAGACTTTATAGTGTTTTTATATCTGGATTTGATTAAAATGTAATCTATCTGGTTTCTTACAATGTGATCTTCCGAATCCGCCGGTGATTTCCAGGTATAAAGTCTTCTTTTAGGTAGTTTAAATAATGTATTCATTATTACCAGCTCCTCGCTTTGGCAGAATTCGACAAGTCTGTCCCCCCTTTCATTTCTTTCTCCCAAGCCAAATTCTCCCACACATCCATCCACTTTTCCTTTTCCAATCTTGGCGTTGAAATCTCCCATCACCAACAATATGTCATCTTTTTTTGTGGATCTTATGATTTCGTTCAATTGCATGTAGAACCTTTCTATCTCGGCCTCATCTTTGTCTGCAGTAGGTGCATATATTTGGACAACGTTTATCTTCTTAGGGAATGTTTGCAACTGAATCATCATCAATCTCTCTGAGTAGGGGGTAAAACCAACGACAGATTTGTTTGTCTCTTTGTCTACAAGTATGGCAACTCCATATCGGTGTCTTGGATCATTGTTACCAACATAATACATCATGCCGTTGTTTGTGGTTAGTTTTCCTGAATCCGGCCATTGAACATCGCTGATACCGAATATATTTATGTTAAGGCGATCCATTTCAGCTGTTAGGTTATCGAGCTTACTTGGTTGATATAAACTCTTCACGTTCCATGTGGCCAGTCTTAGGGTTCTTCCTTTTTCTATTTTTTCTAAACCAATGGTTTTCTTGGTTTCCTTCTGATTATGAGGGTTTCGTTTGCTAACGACCTGAGAGGCCTCATATTCTTCAAGTGTACCTCTCCTGCCGGATCTTGGTTTCCGACTTCCATGATCAGTAAGGTGTTTCCCGCACGGCGTGCGGGAAAGTAAAAGACCTTGCAATATGGCATTATAATATATTATTATACATGCAATAAACTAATATTTAGATATTATTTACTAATTTATTTCAAATTTATCTTATTGTGTTCATGTTTTAGCGAAATTAGAGCGATTATTTCATTCATAGGAGATTCTGACCAATAGAAAGCTACATAAATCTAAATTAAATCGATAATTTTTGATAATTTCCCGTCGTCAAGTATATTACTTCAGATCCCTTCGTTGCTACGAAAAAATACATTCAGTGACATTAATGACAATTATTGTTTTAAAAATTATAAAAGTGATGACTTTCAACCGTGAAATATTTATAACAACTGTGTGTTTAATTGTACTAATTTTGTACCCACATAAATAAATTACAATAAAATTTTGGTTTTGAACAGTTTTATTCATGAAATAATCGCAACAAGTTGCACTCGATCTCTAAAATTAATATAGAATTTTTGCCATCGTGACACTTTGACATAATTTCACTCGCCTTCGGCTCGTGAAATTAAAACTGGCAAAGTGTCACTCGGGAAAAATTCAATAATTTTAGAGCTCTTGTGCAATTACTACTGATAATTCGATGAAATAAAATTATTTTGACATAATATTTAAAAGTCAGTTCAGTAGACAATTTCAATGGTTTTGAGTCGTCGTCATGGAAACCAATATCGTCGTCGTGGTAACCCATTATATTGAAAGTTTTGTTTTGACAACCTTGTCAAAGAATTAATTTCTGTATTTTCACCTCTAAATAAAAATTGTTATAACTATATTTTTTGTGGCTTTTTTCCAAACGTACGGCCCTAGAAAAAATATTGTTCCTAACTCATGCGGAAAGTGACTTCCCCGCACTCGACTGCTTGCCCGAGTGTGGATTAGATAGGAAAATAACTATTTCCTAACTAGTGCGGAAAGTGATACTTTCACGCACGAGCACTTTTTACACAAATTAATTCTTTGACAAGGTTGTCAAAACCAAACTTTCAATATAATGGGTTACCACGACGACGATATTGGTTTCCATGGCGACGATTTAAAGCCATTTTAATTTTCTACTGATTTGACTTTTAAATATTATGTCAAAATAGTATTATTTCATCTAATTATTGCGTTAATTTCATTAAAACATGAACAAAATAAGATACATTTGAAACAAATTAGTAAATAATATTTAAATATTAGTTTATTGCATGTATTATAGTATATTATAATGCCATATTAGAAGGTATTCTACTTTCACGCACGCCGTGCGGGAAAGTGCAACGTTCGGAAACGAAATGCGTGCTAGAAAGCGGCTGTTTAAGCACGGTCGTAAAAAAATAACTATTTAAAAACTATATGACTACAGCTGAAAATGAACTTTCATCAATTAACGGTCGAATCCATCAACTGAATAAAGAGTGTGCAAAAATAATGCAACGCGTTTTGGCCAATGTAAGATGATAATTTTACTATCGCTTGGGATACTGCTTAGTATAAAATGGTGGATTGTTTGAACATTTGTTGTAGTTTTGTGGTTATTAATTATCATAAGTTATTTTTATTGATTACTTGAATAATAAAACGTATACTTACGATTAGAAATCACCACCACAGTATTTTTAAACTTCTTTAAAATCCTTTGATTTGATTTATATGGAATTGGTCTATTAGAACATCTTACGCTAAATAAAGATCTGGCAGTGCTTCCACTAGTGGCTGTAACTTTTCCTGAACTGAGTATATCTTATTGCTTTTTAAACAAAAAGTCTTAAAATAAAAATATTGACAATTCAAATATCGTTAACCCATTAACGTTTACGAGTTCCATATGGAGCCAACAAATTGCGTACGTATGGTAGTTTAATTTGCCATATTTTTACGTAAAATTGCGCAGAGAGATTCGGCCCATTTGTAGTTCAAGAATAATTCTTCTCTAATGAACAACTAAAATTTAGTTTTATACCTATTTTCCAGTCTAACACATTTTTGAATTTACGGTTGGTTTTTGTTTGTGCCAAAATATGGACATTCGTTTCGTGTAAGTGTTTTATTTATTACTTTTTGCAATAGGAACCCAGTTTTTGCTTTTAACAAATTTTCTACAAACTTCCATAAATAACTTTTGTACAGGTTTTCATATTTCATCATTTGGTTTTTTCGTAATTAGGTCAAAAATATGTGTGTTCCCAAATGGAACCGTTAGGCGGTTTGCTGGATATGTCGTTTTAATAATTCTTTTTTTACTTTTATTATTTTTAGAGGAATTTCTTTGAAAAAAGATCTCGATATAGCTTTCGAGGAAAACGATAATAACGATATTTCTGCCGTTTACGTAGAATCTCCAGATAGTAACATTTGGACAGACGAAGATTCGGCAGATGAAGATGACGCGATTTTATTGACAATCTAAATCGTAACCAGCTATCTTCAGGCGCTAAAATTGTATTTTCGAATGACACTAAAATCGAAGACACTGCTGAAAACACAATCGTAGAAGATACCACCTAGATCCATACTAGCAGAGCAATTCCATCTGCGCCAACTTCAACTGATGGAGGTCTAATTATGTTCACTAGGCAGCAAAATGCAGATTTTTGCGAAGAAAGGGATTTGGTTCCTACAGTGTATGATTTTCCAGAGTCTGATTACTAAAAGTATGCTGGTTAAAGCCGTTCAGAACTTTTTGGATAACACCAACTAGACCTGTTAAAAGGTTTTCAAGACAGGAGAAAAAAGAACATTGTTGTTCCGAGGCCAAAAATATTGTTTGACAATACAATAATAATATGGGTAGCACTGATTTGATGGATAGCGATATATCCTGCTATCGAATTGGAATCCGTATTGTCCAACTTTTACATACCTAGTGGGCGCGAACATTAAAAATACATGGAAGTTGTATGGAAAATCTGGTCGTAACATTAGCCAATTGGAATTTATACGGGCTATTATCCATGTGTATCTAATAAGATATAAAATCTCACAGAAAGTAACAGGAAGAGTGTCCGCAGCTGCAAGAAGTCAGTCTCGGAATTGGAGATATTCCGTATGAGGGATTAAATCATATTGTGGTTTCTGTGCCAGACAACAAAAGATTGGATTTTTAAGCCGAGGGAGAACAATGTGCTGCAAATATGATGTGGTCTTTTGTATTGACTGTTTTCGCAATTTTCATACCAAGTAATTCTTAACGAACACATATCAGGTTCGCGCCCAATGGTCCTATATAGAAACAGTTTTTTTCGCAATTATTATTTCCTTATTAAACAATTTTCTTCTTGCGTTTTGTACAGATCGATCACTGTTACATTTATACTCCATTAAAATGTTACATTTTTTAAGCCATACCTTGCATTTGTTAGAGGAGTCAATTTTATTTCTTTTGTGTGTAGGGGAGGACAGTAGAAGCTTAAGTTCAAGTTTTTGGGGTCCCCACACTTGTTCCCCGGTCGCCATATTGGAAATAAGGTGCAAAAGGCTTTCGCGCTATATCTCGTGAACTACCAACCCTATGGAAAATCTAATTAAACATAAAATGTAGCAAATTAAAAAATGTTCTACAATTTTGTTTCTATTACTTTTTATCGTCAAGTGACCAACACAAAAGATATAAACAAAAATATGTAATATAATTGAAACAAGTTTCCTTTTGGAGGTTATAACTTTTTTTCAGTTCATTTTAAAATAAAATAACATTATAGCAATTTTGTAAAGGGTTTTTCAGCGAACAATTTCCACTATAAAGTTGTTTAATTCTATTTATTATACAGCGCTCCAAACTTGACCAGATTCTCGAATGCTTATAGGGATACAATAAAAACAAAAGTTAAGCTTACTTTTCTATCTATATATATTTTTTATTCGTACAATTTATTATGATTTTAACATTCCTATGCTATTACTAATCTGTTTTTGACCTTTCTCCCCATTATAAAACTTATAACCCTAAGCATATATAGAAAAGACCCAAGAAGTTGTTTGAGAACAAATTCGCCGGTTCAGAAGAAGAATGACTCAACCGCAAAATGCAAAATTCTTAAGAAGAGAAAAAAATGAATTTTTGATATCAAAATCATTAAGTATGATCAAAATTAGCCATTCACCACACCGTGGTCAGGATCTCGAGATATAAGCGTTTTTTGGGGTGCGCCGCTTGTCTATGAAGTAACTTTGATTTAAAATTATCCAAAAAACTTCTTTATGAATTATATTTTATTGTTGTATTGGTTGAATAAAATTATAAACTAAAAAGTTTGTCACTTAACTTTTTTAAGTAAACAATTTTAAGTAAGTAAAGAAACTAACGAAATATGATGACAAAATGTTTAAAAACTAACAACTCCTTTTTTAATGTGTTTAAACATTTTGGATAAATTCCATTGTTATCTACATACTTCAAAGATGACACAGTAAAATTTGCAAAAGGAAATATTTACAGCGACCAAAGATACAGCGAGGTAAATTTGAAAAATCATCAAAATTGATTTTCGGAATTTTTGTATAAAATTTGATTTTTGAACATGTTCCACCAAATCTAGATAAAAATAAACTTCATATTCGGATTCAGCGACCTCGAAAACTTAAAAATAGACCAAAATTGGCCATTCACCTTAAATTTGATTTTCGTGGTCGGCATAACGATTGCTGCCGCTCGACTAATATACAGAGTGAGTTTTATGTATGGAAACACTCAATTATCTCGAAAACGGCTTGCACGATTTTTATAGATTTTGGTAGGTAGGGGTTTTCTAATGCATTCGATATTATAGTGCTAATTACATTGCTGTCAGAATTGTTTTTCTGCAAATCTAATGAACTTTCTTATTTTAAATGGAACACCCTATATATTTTTTGCGTTTTGAAGTCCTTAAGAAATGCTGATTATTTTTGATGTTATATTCCCTATACCTAAATGCCATAATTTCGGAGTTATTGCTACATTTATTTTTAAAATTTAATTTTTTTAAATTGAAACAAATTATAAAAATCAATTTTCTTGGCCCACGTGGATATTATTTTAGATTCTTTAGATCATTGGGAACAAAAAAGCTCTTTTGTAATTTTTCTCTAAAGTTAATCGTGAAAAGTACCTAAATTTAATCCCAACTCTTCTTCTGATAGCTTGCTATAAGATTTTTTGTCTCTTTTTATTCTAAAACATTGATTTTTAATTTTTAATGAAGTGCATATGAGAGGACGGGCGATCGGGCTGCATTAACATTTAAAATAACAATGTTTTAACATGAAACAATCTTAAATTACTTATTGGTATCTGATAAAATAAGGCTTGAGGTTGAATTTGGGTACTTCGCAGTTTCAAAAATAAAATTATTTATCCAAACAACCTAAAATAGTGTTTACCCGGGTCAAAAAAATTGATTTTTATAATTTGTTTAAAGGGCCTAGTCGGGTAAGATGGTGAAAAGTGCCCCCAACCCAATTTAAATTCCATATAGGCCACTTTTTAACACATATAGAGGAACTCACTTTCTGAAATTTTTAGCCCCCTAGGTGGTAACTTGACCCACCTAGAACCTAATTAGGCTTTTTGTTTTTATTTTTTCTCTCAGCCGCATCAAGAGCTAGCCAAAAACTTTATTTAAAAAAGTTGTAAGTTTCAAAAATATCTATATGAAAAATTATTTTTTAATTTTTTTGGCGGGAAATTCGAATTTTTAGAACAATTTTAAACTTTTAAATAACTCTGAAAAAAATACTAAGACACTCGTTTTTACGACATTTAATTATAATATGTATTTTTACACAATCTTTCACCCTTAATTTTTTCAGATTTTTAAAATTGGTGAAACGTACCTTAAAAAATAAAAAAACCGCATTTTTTCGGTTTTTTTTTCGTTTTTTGATACAATTGTATACATATTTTTCAAAAAATTTAACACCGTCACTAGAATAGATAAAAAACTGAAAAATAATTGGGGTTTGTTTAATAAAAATTTTTTGTAACGATATCCATTTTCAAGATACAGGGCGTTGAAGAAAACAAAATTTTACATATTTTTTACGATTTTGCCGAAACTACTAGCAACATTGTAATACAACTTAGCGGGTTTTAAGAGGTAGTTATTGTGCATGTTTTGACATACAATTAAGGATTTGATATTCATCATTTGCGCGCATAGGGTAATGGTCTGAACTTTTCAAAGAAAAAAAGATAGTACGCCACTGACATATTTCAAATTAACAGTCATTTTTAAATTCCTCGTTCAATTTTCAATAAAAAATCTATTTTCTCATTTTTTCATACGACGGGCCGTTTTGCTGCAAAAAATAAAATATCTTAACTCTTCCAAAGTATTCGAATTAATTTTGATAATGGATGTACGAGTTTATTATGTAGATGTAGAAAGTACTAGAAGTTCGAATACTTTGTAAGGGTTAAGATCTTTTATTTTTTGAATAAAAATGGCGCGTCGTATGAAAAAATAAGAAGATACATTTTTTGTCACAAATTGAACGAGAAATTCAAAAACGATTGTTAATTTGAAATATGTCAGTGGCGTACTATCTTTATTCTTTAAAAAGTTCAGACCATTACCCCTATGCGCGTCAATGATGAATATCAAATCCTTAATTGTATGTCAAAACATGCACAATAACTACCTCTTAAATCCCGTCAAGTTTTATTACAATGTTGCCAGTAGTTTCAGCAAAATCGTAAAAAATGTGTAAAATTTTGTTTTCTTCAACGCCCTGTATATTGAAAATCGATGGCGTTACAAAAAATTTTTATTGAGCAAACCCCAATTATTTTTCAGTTTTTACCTATTCTAGTGACAGTGTTACCTTTTTTGAAAAATATGTATAAAATTATATCAAAAAACGAAAAAAAAAACCGAAAAAATGCGGTTTTTTATTTTTAAAGGTACGTTTCACCAATTTTAAAAATCTGAAAAATTTCAGCGTTAAAGATTGTGCAAAAATACACATTATAATTGATTTTCGTAAAAACCATTTTTTTTTTCAGAGTTATTTAAAAGTTTAAAATTGTTCTAAAAATTCGAATTTCCCGCCAAAAAATAAAAAAAAAATTCATATAGATCTTTTTGAAACTTACAACTTTTAAATAAGGCTGAGATAAAAAATAAAAACATAAAATGCCTAATTAGGCTCTAGGGGGGTCACGTGACCACCTAGGGGGCTAAAAATTTCAGAAAGTGAGTTCCTCTATATATGTTAAAAAGTGGCCTATATGGAGTTTAAATCGAGCTGGGGGCACTTTTCACCATCTTACCCGGCTAGGCCCTTTTTTTTTAATAAATGTAGCAATAACTCCGAAATTATGGTATTTAGGTATAGGTAATATAACATGAAAAATTATCAGTATTTCTTAGGGACTTCAAAACACAAAAAATATACAGGGTGTTCCATTTGAAATAAGAAAGTTCATTAGATTTCCAGAAAAACGAAAAATATGACAACAATGTAATTAGCACTATAATATCGGCCGCATTAGAAAACCCATACGTACCAAAAACTATAAAAATCGTGTAAGCGGTTTTTGCGATAATTGAGTGTTTCCATGCATAAAACTCACTCTGTATAAAAATCGGTATGATGTTATTTTATTGTGAAATGAACGGAAAAAAAGTTATAACCTCCAAAAGGAAACTTCTTACAAAATTTTTTCATATTTTTGTTTATAACTTTTTTGTTGGTCACTTGACGATAAAAAGTAATAGATATAAAATTGTAGAGAATTTAATTTTCTACCTTTTACGTTTTATTAAATTTTCTGTAGGATTGCTAGTTTAGGAGATACAGCGCGAAAACCCTTTGCACCCCTTTTTCGAATATGGCGGCCGGGGGGCAAGGGTGGCGACTCCAAAAACTTAAACTTAAGCTTCTACTGAACCTCTCTACACATTAAAAAGATAAAATTGACTTCTCTAAGAAATGCAACCCTAAATGTAACATTTTAATGGACTATTAACGATTTTTAATAAAAATTAAAGAAAATCTTCTGTGTAAAAGGTATATTTATACCTTTTACCTTTTATTAAAGGTATAAATATACCTTTTACACAGAAGATTTTCTTCAATTTTTGTAATTAATGGTATACAGCCAGTTACAGGAAATTTTTCCTTATGGATTTTTAATAAATTTTATCGAAAACAAAAATTTTTTCTCGGTGTTAATGTGTTAATATTAAACCTCAGTGTGACCGAACACGAGCTCTTAAGTATCCACTGGTAAATGCATTATATGTTAAGAATACCCTGGTAGGTAAATGCATTATATTTTTACAAAATTTTGGAATATGATTAATAATTAGGGAAGAAGGAATTCAACAGTTAAGAATTTCCTATTGGGTTTCGTATGGTCCGTTTGACGATTCGCCACTCGGTGTATATAATATATCCTGCAAGAGATCATCCTTAAAACAAAAATGTCATATTACGTGTCCTGACAGTTTACAACCGTTTTATCGTAGCTAATGTACATCTAGCCATAAAATTTTTATTGCTCGAAATATTGCGACAGCCAATGCCAATATTTATGATGTCTTTACGGCATAGTCTCGTAAACGTTACATGTGTAGTTACAACCTGAATTGAAGAGCTCCATGTCTGTAATTATAAAAAGTACTTCATTTATAAAAACGGGCGTATTTATTGGTCAATACACTAATTACATAAATAAATAAATAAATAAATAATAGCTTTATTACCCAACAGTTTCCCATTTCTAGGGTAAAAATTTGAAATACATTTTTCAGTTAGCATACAATCAGTATGTTGAAAATAAAGAGTGAGAATAATTTAATTAATCAAATAACTATGTAGATAAATAAAAAAATTAAATAAAAAAATTAACAATTTAAGGTACTCCATAAACCAATGCGGTATCAACTAGATGGTTAATTGAGCATGAAAAAATATCACAATGGTTGCATATTTTGTTATAGTTATCGCACATAACATAAATCGGTGACTTTAGTAATATGCTTGTTCTCGCGCGTGGACAAATAAACACGATAATTGACCTGGAAGATATCCATGGCACATTAAATCTAATTTGGTATAATATATCACTGCAGTCAATACTGTGATAAATACAGTTGTGTAATAACTTAAATAAAAATGAAACCGAAAATATAACTCTTCTTAACTCTAAACTTACAATATCAAACCTGTTATATAACAAATCGTAATCATAACCATGAGCAGGATATACTCCGTCAACCTTAAATGCTAAATATTTTAAAAGTTTCCGTTGTACCTTTTCAATCTGTTGCATATAACATTTATAAATAGGATACCAAATTAAGCTACAATATTCTAGTTTTGTTCGCACTAACGATAGATACCTACAGCAGTTTAATCGGTCTTATATCGCTAAAATTTCTACAGTTTCTGATGATAAAACCGTACATTTTCATAGCATCAGATACTTTCTGCTCAATATGGTCATTAAGGGTTAATTTTGAATCAAATATAACTCCTAAATCTTTAATGCTATTACATTTTTCCAGTGCTGACCCCTGAATTACATAATTAAAATCAACCTTATTTTCCTTTCTAGAATATCTTACTACTTTACATTTATTGACATTAAGAAAAAGTTTGTTTTTTATACACCAAGTATCTTTTAGATCGTTCTACAAATCTATACAATTAGCAATTGTTTTAATTTCACAGTATATTTTAAGATCATCCGCAAAACATAATTTTCTGTTATTCTGTTATTGATATCTAAAAATAAATCGTTGATATATAATAGGAACAACAATGGACCTAAGTTTGATCCCTGTGGAACGCCGGATGTAGTAAAGATTAATTCTGATGTGAAACCATTATATGATACAAATTGGCTCCTACCTATTAAATAGCTTTCAAGTAACTTTAAAATGTTTCCAGAAAATCCTAAATTTGATAATTTAAAGAGAAGGTATTTGTGATCAACCTTGTCAAACGCCTTAGAAAAATCAGTATATATTACATCTACTTGACCTTGTACATCCAAAACATATGAAATATATTGAGTTATTATAGCTAAGTTGATACAGTAGACCGTTTATCTATAAAGCCATGTTGATAAGGTGATATCCATCCCCTAACAGAAGGGTATATACGATTATATACAGTTACTTCGAAAACCTTTGAAAAATTGGATAACAAAGATACCGGTCTGTAATTGGATACATCAGATTTTGTTTCGTTTTTGAATACAGGGCATACTTTTGCATTTTTCCACAGTTCGGGATAAGTTCCCGTTTTTATTGATAAGTTAAAAAAATTTTTAAGTAGCTTTACAAATACCCGAGAACAATCTTTGACTAAAAATGCTGGAATATCCGGTCCGGACGTCATTTTGTTTTTAATTTTTTTAAATGCTACCAAAATTTCGTTTTCTTGAAATTCGCTAAAATTAATAGTGGGTAAATAGATATCTCTACATTCTTGGTTATCAAATGCATTGTTTTCGACAGGTATATAAACTTTTTCAAAAAACATCTTAAAAGCATGGATTATATCGTGAGGATTATTAAATGTATCGCCGTTTTAACACATTTCACCTGGGATTCTAGAAGTTTTATTCTTTGCATGAACATTCCCAGAAATTATTAGATTCGTTAGAAATACTAGTCTGATTTTTTTCAAGATAAGCGTTATATTCAGTTTTAATCATTTGTTTTATTATTTTTCGCAACCTTTTAAATTCATGCTTATAAAGTATATTCCCTGTTTTCTTATAATTTTTGACATTTTTTGATTTCAACTTTATCATTCTAATTATTTCCGCATTGTACCATATAGGATATTGACGTTTATAATTTCTGTATATTGGTACACACATATCAAATAATTCATATATCTTAGCATAAAATAATTCTAGGACTGGATTTACATCATCAGACATGTCTAAAAAACTCCAGTCGCAATTAAGAAATTCTGAGTACAGTAATAGTCCAAGTAATGAAGTTTAAAATCGGACAAAACCTCGCAATTTTTACAGAATGGATCGATTTGCTTGAAAATTTGAGAATAAGTATTGGATAGTCCAAGGATCAAAATCTATATCATGCCGAGAGGCGCTTTCACCATGGGGGTGGTTGCTACCCCATCTCGGGGTGGAAATTTTTTGTTATACTTTAATCGCAAAAGTTGGTAAAAACGTTCATTCTAAGCAAAAAATGTTCTATACATATTTTTGATAAAATTGATAGTTTTCGATTTATTCGCTATCGAAAGTGTTAGTTTTATATCGAAAAAATCAATGTTTTTAATAAGTTTTCTGCTAATAACTCCAAAAGTTTTCGTTTTATCATAACAACTTTACTTAACAAAAATGTACCTTTTGAAAAAATAAACAAAACCAATTTTTTAAATTTTCTTTAGGACCAATAGTAATCGAGCTATACATTATTATATGTTGGCTGTTCTTCGTTAAATGTTAAATATTGTAGTTCCAAAGTCAAAAGACGGGAAAACTATGCATTTTTCGAGGAAAACTTGTTCAAACTAAATTAAAGCACTTAAAATATCTATCACCAGAAATAAAAAAAAAAGTCTCTAGCTCAAAAATTAAGTGACTTATAATGAAAAGAATGTCAGTCCCCATTTTTTCAGCCAAAAAGTGATTGCAAGCAACCCTCTAATCACCACCCTAATTAAAATTAGTCATTAACCTTATTTGGTCTTTTTTACTTATGTATTATTAATAAGTTCTAGAAGTTTGACCGGCTTATAATAATTAGTTTAAAAAAAATTGAGGTAAAAGCGAATAACGAATTTTTGTAGTTTGGAAAAAAATGACTTCTTCTTCAGAATAGCAAAATTAACATCAGAGATACAAAAAAATGTTTAAATATGAAATTGTAGCTTATTTAATTTCCAAGAACCTGATTTACAAAAAATTTTTCTGCGACAAAAATTGAGTGAGCTATTGACAATTAAAACTTGTAATAACATGCAAAAACCACCTTTACCAACCCTTTCAAAGTCACCCCTTTTTGCGACTGAGGATTTTAAAAATATTTAATATAAATAGACTTATAGACCTTATAAAAACATTATAAATTATACCTTATAAAAATTATATCTTTATCAAACTTTTTAAGATAAAAATAAAAAAGTTACGGTTAAAAAATCAATACATTTTTTTGAAAAAAAAAGGCAAATCCAATTGGAAGCATAATAATGTAAGTTAGCGGTGTTTTTGGTCATTGGCCTTATTCATTTTTATTTATTTATGTATTATAAATAGATTCTAGAAGTTTGACTGGCTTAGAATGATTAGTTTTTAAAAAACTGGAGTTAAAAGCGAATAAGGAATTTGTGTAGTTTGGTAAAAACTGCCATTTTCTTCAGAATAGAAAGATTAGCGTCAGAGATACGAAAAAATGTTTTCATATAAAATTGTAGGTTATTTAATTCCCAAGAACTTGGTTTAAAAAAAAATTTCCACGGCAAAAATTAAGTGAATCGTAATATCGAAAAACATTGATCTTTTCTATACAAAACTAACACTTTCGATAGCGAATAAATCGAAAACTATTAATTTTATCAAAAAAATGTATAGAACAGTTTTTGCTTAGAATGAATGTTTTTATCAAATTATGCGGTCAAAATATAATAAAAAAATTTCACCCCCGAGATGGGGTGGCAACCACCCCCATGGTAAAAGCGCCTTTCGGAATCATATAGATTTTGATCTTTGGACTATCCACTATTGTCAAATCCACTTATTGTCAAATTTTCAAGCAAATCGATCGATTCTGTAAAAATTGCGAGGTGAAAAGCTTCAGTTCCTGGACTATAAAGGAAAATTTGCTTTTTTAAATTATATCTTCTAGTTTTAGAATGAGGCACAAAACTGGTTTCCTTTTTCTGAAAATCATTAATATTTATTTTTATTTTTACATGCTTTTTATTTTTACATATTGCAATCTAAAATTTGTTGCGCTTGTCGTTTAATAGCGAACCAGAGGTTATGTCAAATATTAAATAAATCACCTAATTATTCGCGAAAGCATCCCAAACCGAACGTATGAAGCTTGTTCTCTTCAGTTAGTTGATGACTTTTGAGAGAGCCACACGTGGTAAGGGCTTCGAGCAAGGATATTTTCGGTTAAATCTGAAAACACCAACTTTATGTCGATTGAATTTTAATCACTGCCTTTTGCAAGATCATTTTATGCAAAAACTCATGTTTATACTGGTGATGATCGATAGGACCGGATACGTTTTAACAATTGTAATCAGTGTGGATATTTTTATTATTTCAATACCTATTTTAAGAAATATACCAATTACACCAGGACTGTATTGCTTTTTGGACGTACGTGGATGGTGTACTTGTTGGCTTCGACCATGGTTTAGATGTTAACCATGCTAGTGTCTTGAAATGAGTGGACGGAGGATTATCTTCATTTTGGACATATTTTACAATATTTATAAGAATTTGTTTTTTGTTGTTTTTTCCATTTTTCTTTTCTTAAGAACAAAAACCCTGGTCAACTGTTCTGTATTGGTAATATCGAGCAAAAGTCGTTGTATTTTATTTAAACCACAAAAATTTAGGGTCACCATACATCACATATAATATAATTACAAAACCCATCTTAAAATATGACAAATTGTAAATAAAAATCGACTTAATATCAGGAGTTTTAAAAAAAATGTTTTATTCTTATTAATATTTTTATTTAATTTATTCTTTATATATTCTTATTTATAATTATAGCTTTAAAGCTGATGTTTTTATTAAATAACAGCAATTTAAAAATTTGAAAAAAGACATCATCTTTGTTTTAACGTTAAAAGAAGAGAAGTTTTGCTTTTATCCGGAGAGAATCCGGTTTAAAAGCATATCCACTTACACCAAAACTTCTTTTCTATTACGGAAGCATCTATATTGGACCATAAATTATGTGGTGGCGTTTAAAATTATAGAGCAGAAAAAGAAAAACATAACCTGAATTGAGAATCGATATTTTCAGTCCGTAGACCTTTAGGAGATTGTTTCCGCTATACAGAGTTGGGATAAAGTATGGAACCAAGCAAATATCTTTGAAATGAAAAGAACAATATTTATGAAACTTTTCATGCAAGGCATCTAATGCCATATTTTTTTGTTACTACTCCACTTCCGGTTTCACCGGAAATACTCTTAACTTATTTGCTTTAAATGGGACACCCTGTGTATTTTTGCAGATTTTAAAATAACTTGTTATTTTTAATTCATACATACCAGGTTTGGAGAAAAAAAACTATTAAAACAAGAAATAAATCTCTTTACAGTTAAAAAATAGGTTAATTTATTTACGTTCGACCAATGATAATAGAAATAAAAAAAATTTCTTCAAATGTTGAAAATTCCCTTCTTCACCTCCTGACAACGTGCAAGCCTATAAATAAATTTGTGAGTCACTCTTTGCAAGATTTCTTCACATATTAGTTTACATTCCTCATTCAACATTCCTCAATTATTCTTTGTCTCAAATCCTGCAAGCATGTTGGCCGCATAACGTAAACACGTGATCTCTGCAAAACCCACTTTATTTTTTATTAGAATGCTATAATTTGATAAATTTCTCCTAGATTCTTATAAATACATAATACATTTCTACTACTTATAAATAAATAAGAATTATTCCCAATATTTCTTCTTTTTTTAATGACAGAGTAAGATTAATTAAGCTGTTAATAGCGTGAGGTCGTAAACATTACAATGATGTAAAAATGATTAACGCTTACTTGAAGAAAGTTGAGGAGGATAGGGAGCAAGTTCAAAGACGTTCTACTGCACCACCTTTTAATTTCAAAACTCAATGTTTTATGTGTGGTCTCGTCATAACACTTGAGTTTATAGAACAGCAAAGTAAAAAGACAACCAACCGCAATATGGTGTATCAGGTTCGAATTTTAAAATTTAAAGAACTGTTATAAAACGAGCAAAAGAACGTGATGATCAGTATGGCAAAGCCATAATCAAACGCCTTTTGCCTGTCTCAGACTTAGTAGCCTCTGATTGCCGGTATCATAGTTTATGCATGAGAAAACTGTACAATCGCCCAATCACTCAAAAAAAGATTAAAAAATCGGGTCCATTTGCCGATGATGTTGAAAGAGCAATGCGAGATGTTTACAATTATTTAGAGAATAGGGATGGGAGTGCCAATTTTTGTTCGATGAGTTGATCGACCAAATAAAGGGTAAATATCGTCCTGACAAAAAGACAGCCAAAGCTCATCTACTTAAAAATACGGAAGTGATATAATTATTACCATGCCCCGAAACAAGAAGTCGGTCGTTTGTTTCAAAGACACAGGTTACAAAATCTTGAACGACGCTTGGTACCAACAAGCGTTAAAAAATGAAAAAGAGGAAAGACTACGGATTGTTCAGACGGCTGCTGCCATTATTGTTGAGGATGTCTGGAGCCAGGTTTATGAGACACAGGAATACCTCCCACCGGATAAGTTTTTAGAAGGAAATGAAGAACTAATTTCTGAAACACTACGTACATTTACAGAAAAAGTTGTACTTCATAAAAAACGTGGGGAGTATGATAACTGGAAGAAGCAAAAGCCACGCGCTTGCTCATAGTCTTGTAGCGGCGGTAAGGCCCAGATCATTCGTCTCACCAGTCCTTGTAGGGTTGGCCGTGTTGCTCTACAAAAAGTACGGATCAAGAAAATTGGTTGATGTAGTTTCCTCTTTGGGGTTTTGTTCATCCTATAAAGAAGCTATTTGTCTGAAAAAATCAGCAATCGCAGGCGATCCGCAGAAAATTGACCAGCCATGCTTTACACAGGAGGTGTACGATAACGCTGATTTTAAGGTACATACAATCGACGGATACAACACTTTTTACGTCATGGGTGGCATTTCTTGTATTGCACCAAAACATGCAGTAGCACCTAACGACTAACCAATCCATTCCTCGGTTAAAAACGAAACCCACGCCTGAGATTAATGCAAGTCAGGGAGCTGTTCGACTAATTCGTTTTGAAAGGACAAAACCTCAAGGTTTATCAGAAATCAAGATAATAGATCCGAAGGGAATGTTCACACCAACTGAAACTGTGACTCAATCTGTGCCTGATCTTCTGTGGCTCTATGGCTCTATGGGAAAAGTAGAGATATTCCCGGCCTGTTAGGATGGAATGGATTCATGGAAGCTGTCACAAGAAACATGCCATATGAACTAACATTTATTGTTTACCAGCTATTTATCAACGCTCCTCCAAGTGATTAAGATACAATATTTACAAAATTGTTGAACGGAGTAAAGAAAACTAAATCCTTGAAACAAGTTACATGTCTGGTGACATTTGACCAACCCCTCTACCTCAAGGCAAGAGACATCCTTGCTAGTCGTCCCGATGATCCTGATCTGTCAAATGTTGTTATAAGGCTCGATGGATTTCACTATTGATGTCTTTCATGGGGGCAATTGGTTACATTATGCAAGGTGGTGGATTTACTGAACTTTTCAATACCATATATGCGGCAAAATCAACCGAAAAAAGTATGTCTGGTCACGTTTACACAAGGGCAGTACGAGCTCATATGTTGGCTCACGGAACTCTGGCCAAAATAGTGATTAAGTCAATGGCCCTATCATCAACAATGGTGGATCAATTAGAGGAAATCTTGTTCAACTTAGACAGAAGAGTGATTCTTTCTAATGATGTAAAAAATATTGTAAAATATGTGCCAGAAGAATTTAAATTCAAGCTTCAACTCTTTGCAGAACGTGGCCCCCTGTCTGGCCTGTTGTGATACTGAATTTGTACAATTTCGACTTTTTTTCTTTTTAATTACGTGTGCAGAAAACTAGCAGAAATGTATCAAATGACAGCATTCTAATAAAAATAATGTTTTGGAATATAAAACGTGGGTTTTACAGAGACCGTTGAAAATTAGCAATTTTCAACTTTCACTTTAGACCGAACGGTTCATCTGAAAAAAAAAAGTAAATACTGATATTTGTAGAGAATTTTATGTACTTTAATTTTTGTTAACACACCATATACTAAAAGTTAATAGTTTTCGAGATTTAAGCAAAAAAGCGGGAAAAAGCAGGAATTTATCGCTTTTTTCGTGATTATTGTTGTATTAATACAAAAAATGATCTACAGACACTTTTTAACAAATATTTTCTTCCAAATTTGGTATGTATGAGTTAAAAATAATAAGTTTTTTTTAAATCTGCAAAAATATACAGGGTGTCCCATTTAAAGTAAATAAGTTAAGGGTATTTCTGGTGAAACTGGAAGTTACGTAGTAACAAAAAATATGGCATCAGTCGCCTTTTGCGTCACTGTACTTGCATGCAAAGTTTCATAAATGTTGTTATTTTCGTTTCAAAGATATTCGCTTGGTTCCATACTTCATCCCAACCCAGTATAAAGTCCGCCATGTAGGTACAGTGTGTTCTAACGACAATTTTACCCACTCAGAAACCAAGATTTTCTTCAAAATTTAAAAAACACGTCAATTTGTATTGGGAGGGGGACGAATTTTCATGCAAAATTCATGCCCATAAATGTAACCCTCTACTGCTCCGCAGCAACCCCCATATTCTTTTAAATAGCAAGTGTGGTCGAGTGGCACATCATTTAAAAGATATTTTTCTCTCTACACTACACTAAATTTTTTTAACTTTGAAGATAATTTCGGATTTAAATAATTTATTGGTTGAACATCAGTAATAACAAAAAGCATAAAATGTCATCAAATTAACTAATTAAATGTGCAAAATGACCTCCTGTGACCTGGATACAATAATACAGTATATTTTCAACGTCTTTTCCTACATTTGCAAATATGTATCTCTGGTTTCAATAATCGCAAGATAACTCTGCAAGATCTGCAGGCGGAGTGGCGTATATTTTTGATTTTAGGTATCCCCACAAAAAAAATCCAAAGGCGAGAGATCCGGTGACCTGGCCGGCCACTCTATTGGACCCCTTCTGCCAATCCAACGCCCTGGAAAACGTTGATTTAAAAATAATTGTCTTATGCGTATATCATAATGTGGGGTGACCCGTCCTGTTGGAAAATCGTACATATTCTAAAGATTATTCAGATTCCAATGTGTCAGTCATCAGCGGTTCAATAACGTCTTCTAACTTTAATAGGTTGTTTCGTTGAGATTTTCTTCAAGAAATAATGGTCCAATAACGTGATTCCCTAAAATGTCAACCCATATAATATTTACATAATTTCTAAGGTTTGTGTATGTGTCTCCATGAGTAAATGAGGATAACAACTGTTACCTCAATAACGACAATTATGTCTATGAACCATTTCACCATTTAGCATAAAAACACTTCTTCTTCTTAGGGTGCCTGTCCGTTCCGAACATTGGTGATCATTCTGGCTATGATGATTTTGTTGGTTGCTATACGGAATAGTTGTATTAAGGTCTTTCTATACCATGTAACAGCGAAGATGAAAACCCTTAAAAAATCGATGTTAAGACACCATGAGACACTATGAGATAGTTAGCTATTTTCTTGTGGCATTTTTGTAATTAACTATTCTTAATGAGAAATAAGCCACAATTTTACTAAAAAGAAATGATTTTATTAACGTTTCGACGTCCAAATCGAATGCCGTTGTCAAAAAACAAAAATATTGCTTAGTAAAAAATTCTTCTAATAATTTATTTAATCTGACTCATTTATATCGGCAGTTCAGACAGATATTATATATTTTAAAGTAGAAGACTTTAAAATGATATTGCCAATATTTATTAGTTGCGTTTCTGGGACGACTTTATTGAAAGATAGTTCATTCGATTGCATGAAATCAACTCCAACTCAAGAATATCCGTAACAAAACAATCATAGCATTTGATGTCTTTAAAAAGACAACCACATGCAACGGTAACAGTAAAATTTTCATTTAAATTGAGTAAAGTTGTCCCAGGAACGCAACTCATAAATATTGGCAATATCATTTTAAATTCTTCTACTTTAAAATGTATAATATATGTCTGAATTACCGTTATAAATTAGTCAGATTGAATAAATTATTAGAAGAATTTTTTACTAATAGTCTAAGAGCTAGTGAAACCTCCGACTAACGGTCGTCCTGTAAGGCTAGAAATTTTTCTAGTAATAATTTATAGCACACCAAGGCTAAAAGCCATGACCTGGCAGGCCTCAGCGGTGCACGTGTATCTACCAGGTGAATCGAAAAGTGCAAATTTAGGGGGTAAAATAAACTTTCTCCTGTAAGGTTTAAATTTAAGTATGTGTTTGAGTAAGTCATTTAGAAGAAATGTGTACAATGACAGGCGATTCTGAAGAGCATAAGACCTTGCCAGGCGAGGGGAAAGATTAGGGGTGTTTCCTAAAATTATTCTTTTGGCATCGAACAAATTTTTTTTAGGTTTTTTGATACATTCCAAACAGAAAATATCTTTATTGATGTTTCTCTTAAGTTAATAGTTTTTGTTATATAAGCGATTGAAAATTTTGAAAATTGCGAAATCGGCCATTTTTAACCCTAAATCGGACATTTACCTAAAAATTTCAATGTTGCCAAGGTACGTAGATATTCTTTAAACATTGATTGATGAAATTCCGAAGAGTTATTTGCAATAAAATGTCGAAAACCCCTTTGTTTTTTTAATTGCTAATCAAGCGGGCGCGTCACTGTAGTATAAGTGAGGACGTTTGAGTTTGGGTAAATTCATTATCTCGAGAATGGGCAAATTTCAAGAGAAATTCTCAGATAGGTCGATTTTTATTTTTGAATTAGGACTTTTTGGCATATATATAATACTGGTGACGTCATCCATCTGGGCGTGATGACGTAATCGATGATTTTTTTAAATAAGAGTAGGGGTTGTGTGATAGCTAATTTAAAAGGTTATTTAATTCTCTATTCAGTAATATAAACATTAACATAATTATTTATACAAGGTGTACAAAAAAAATTTTTCTTGTATTTGTCAAATTTAATCAAAGTTAATTTAATAAAAAAAATTTTTTTTTGTACACCCTGTATAAATAATTATGTTAATGTTTATATTAATAAATAGAGAATTAAATAACCTTTCAAATAAGCTATCACACAACCCCTACTCTCTTTTAAAAAAATCATCGATTACGTCATCACGCTCAGATGGATGACGTCACTATTATTATATATATATATATATGCCAAAAAGTCCTAATTTAAAAATAAAAATCGACCTGTCTGAGGATTTTTCTTGAAATTCGCCCATTCTCGAGATAATGAATTTATGCCAACTCAAACGTCCTCACTTATACCACAGTGTCGCGCCCGCTTGATTAGCAATTAAAAAACAAAGGCGCTTCCGATATTGTATTAAAAAAACTCTTTGGGATTTCATCAATCAATGTTTAAAGAATATCTACCTACCTTAGCAACTTTTAAATTTTTAGATAAATGTCCGATTTAGGATTAAAAATGGCCGATTTCGCAATTTTCAAAATTTTCAATCGCTTATATAACAAAAACTATTAACTTAAGAGAAAAATCACTAAAGACCTTTTCTGTTTGTAATTATTCAAAAAACCTAAAAAAAAATTTGTTCGATGCAAAACGAATAATTTTAGGAAAAACCCCTAATCTTTCCCCTCGCCTGGCAAGGTCTTATGCTCTTCAGAATCGCCTGTCATTGTACACATTTCTTCTAAATGACTTACTCAAACACATACTTAAATTTAAACCTTACAGGAGAAAGTTTATTTTACCCCCTAAATTTACACTCTTCGATTCACCTGGTAGATACACGTGCACCGCTGAGGCCTGCCAGGTCATGGTTTTTAGCCTTGATGTGCTATGAATTATCACTAAAAAAATTTCTAGCCTTACAGGACGACCGTTAGTCGGAGGGTTCACTAGCTCTTAGACTATAAGCAACAACATTTTTGTTCAAGTTATTAATATTTTTTGATTTTGACAACGGCATCCGATTTGGACGTCGAAAGGTTAATAAAATCATTTTTTTTTAGTAAAATTGTGGCTTATTTCCCATTAAAAATAGTTAATTACTATGAGATAGAGCTGGAGGTACAGATATATGACGGAGATGCAAAGTGGACAACATTAATAACTGGGTAAACACAGAAGAGGTTCATGTAGGCTATCAGTAATAAGACTGGAATAAGATAAAATGTTTTTAACCAACTTGAGGACTCGGAATTTGCAGATGATATATGCCTTTTAACAGAAAAAAGACCATGCAACGCCTAACTGAAAAAGTAGCAAAGGCAGGGAGGAAGGTCGGACTTAACATAAACGTCAGAAAAACTAAGATACTTAATGAAAATAAATACACCAAGAGAAATGGGAATATCACTGGAAGGCAAGGAATTAGAAACGGTAGAGAAATTTTACTACTTGGGCAGCATTTTGAATAACAGAGTAGGACGGAGAAGGACGTAAAACGGAGAATAGGAATAACCAAAACGCATCAAGTATGCTAAGGAAAATGTGGTCTTCACGTCAGACGACAAGTAAAACCAAGATACAATTATTCAACAGCAACGTGAAGACTGTGCTACTATAGTCCAGAGTAATAAGGTTTTTTCCATGACACTTGAACAGCCAGGGTACTGAAGCGTTTTTTCGACAGGTAATACCTATAAGAGCAAATTGTAACTATTTCCTGCGTAGAAAAGTGGAATTTTTCATCTTTTTTTAATCAATGGAAAACAGGGAAACTTATGGGTTTTTTAGTAAAAATTTCTTCGAGATTATGGAAAAAGCTTTAAAATGTACAAAGTATAAAGAAAAATTGACGATACTTTTGCACAATTATTTATTACTAATAAATGCATTTTTTATTCACTTTTTTAAACCATGTTGAAAATATAGCTCATTCTCTTTCATTTGACACTTGTGGAAAGGTAATTTTTTAAGGTAATGTTATTGCAAAAAAATGCTCTCTGGAATAAACAATGTGAATACAATTTAAACAATTGAATGAATCGTTTTGAAATTTTTATCACATATTAAGCACCAAAGAACCCTCATTTGACAAAAATTTCAAAGCTGTACACTAATTTTTTACAATAGTTATTGAGAAAATATTTTTTTTTGCAATTCCGACCTTTTTTCGCAATTATATTAATAAGAGTGTATAAAAAATGAGTATATCAAACTTTGTAGTAGGTCATTTTAAAGCTTTTTCCATAATGTCGAAGATATTTGTATTAAAAAAATCATAAGTTTCACTGTTGTCCGTTGATTTGAAAAAATAAGGAGAAAATGCCATTTTTGACACTTAATTGTTTATAAATAAAAATGGGCGCCAGATCCTACGCAGGAAATAGTTATAATTTGTTCCTATAGGTATTACCTGTCGAAAAAACGCTTCAGTACCCTGGCTGTTGAAGTGTCACGAACAGGGTATATTTTTGCCTTATTACCCTAGCCTACTATACCGAGCAGAAACTTGGAAAGTGTCAAGAAAATGTATCGGATAGATGCAGGTGTTCGTAAATAAATGTCCAAGGAAGATTCTTAATATTTACAAACTGCAAATCAAACCAAGAGTTATGGATAAGAACTAACCAGGAACCTATATCTAAGACAATATGCAAAAGAAAATGGAGCTGGATGGGGCACACACACACTAAGGAGATCTGACACAGACATAGCGAGGCAAGCCCTAGAATACACACCATGTGAAAAGAAAAGACCAGCAAGACCCGTAGAAATGTGGAAAAGAAGTGTCGAGAAAGAAATTAATGCTATTTAGACCAGGGCACATTTGTAAAAATATTGTACATTTGGATGTTGAGGGTGACTTATGCGTGTCTACTTGAGTTGGAAACATATGGGAAACTTTTTTATTATTAATTTTACGAAAAAAAGTTATTCTTTATAACAAGTTCTGCATGCCCCAAAACCTAAGATTCAATCATCAGATATCAAATTTTCTGAATATTATACGAGGTATGTCAAAAAATATGAATTTCGGTAAAGGGTAAAGTACCTTTATTTCTCTCAATATCGAAAATTCTTATGATAAAAAGTTGTTTGGAATTAAAAACTAAGATCAAATATGCAATTACATGCTCCTTATTGAAAAAAAAAATTTCTCAAATTTAAGGATACCCAACATTGTTTTTAATTATTACAAATATGATAACTCGTTTATTATTCATTTTACGAAAAAAAGTTATTCTTCGTAAAAAGCTTTGCATGGTCTAAAATCTAAGACACAACCATGATATAACTTTTATTAATTTTATACGAGGTGTGTCAAAAAATATGAAATTCGCTCAATATTATAGCACCTTTATATTTCACAGTATTTCAATTAGAAGGATGTAATTGCATATTGACACATAGTTTTTAGTTCTAAACAACTTTTTTAATAACTTTTCAATATTGTGAAAAATAAAGGTACTTTACTCTTGAGTGAAATTCATATTTTTTGACATAACTCGTATAAAATTAATAAAATGTAATATCTGTTGGTTGCATCTTCGGCCTTATGACCTACAGAGCTTTTTATAAAGAATACTTTTTTCGTAAAAGTAATAATAAAAGAGTTATCGTATGTGTAATGAATCAAAACGAAGTTAGTATCAATAAATTTGAGAAAAATTTGGAAAATATTTTTTTCCAATTAGAAGCATGTAATTGCATATTTGAGCTTAGTTTTTATTTCCAAACAACTTTTCAGAATAAGCATTTTCGATATTGAGAGAAATAAAGGTACTTTACTCTTGAACGAAGTTCATATTTTTTGACATACCTCGTATAATATTCAGAAAATTTGATATCTGATGATTGAATCTTAGGTTTTGGGGCATGCAGAACTTTTTATAAAGAATAACTTTTTTTCGTAAAATTAATAATAAAAAAGTTTCCCATGTTTCCAACTCAAGTAGTATATGTTGCAGAAATTGCTTGAAAATAACTCATATAATAATATTTGAGTTATCCTCCCACTCAAAAAGGTCCGGAACATTGTTTAAATAATGAAAATGTCAGAAAATTAAGGAAAAATTCGATTTTTTTTCTTCGTTTTTTGATTCTAACTTTAAAATTATTCATTTCCGAGAAAAGTTGAATTGACATACAAGTTGCATAATTAAATTTTCTACAATATAAGATTGGTTAAAAATTTTAAAAATTGTCATCCTTGTTGCAAAATAGCAATAATTACGAAAAAAATCATAAAAAAAACAAGTATTCGCATTTTACGTTTTTCGACCATTTATGCTACACTTAGAACCTTCATAGTTTACCCAGAAAAACTTTATAATATAATTAAACAATGCTGTAAACTTAATTAAGATCGGTTCAATAGATTTGCAAAATAAATTTTGCAATCCAACTTTCGCAAAAAAAAATCATTTTTTCAAAATGTTGCAGAACTGAAAATAAAGCAGGCAGCAAGTTGACTTTTTTTGCATATAGAAGATACTGTACCTTTCATTTGCAATTTTCAAAATTAAAATCGGTTTACCAGCACACGACGCGGCCGGCGTCAGGAAGTTTTTTAAATAAACATTAATTTTTGGTGTTACGAGCAGGACAAAGGATACGTTTGCTCTGATTGGGCATTTCAATGAACTTTGATAATAATTGATAAATTTTAATTTTTAGTAAATTTCGATATAAATAAATAAATTTGTTTATTGCACAATAAAAACACATACACTGTCCTTTGAAATAACACTTCTTTAGCAAACACTTTCTTTGTTCATATATTTTAACTTAGAGAATAAAAGTTTTTGCTATTTTTAAACATATGCAATTGTTTAAACAATATTTCACAAAAGATAATGAAATTAGTTTAATTTTTGTGGAATTAAAATATTAAAATACAACAAAATATAGAGTAAGAAAATAATATATTAGATAAATATTGGAAGACATTTTGGTGGAAATCAACTTGTGTGAATCCTGCGCGTAGCATCAAAAATTAATGTTTATTTAAAAAAAATTCCTGACGCCGTGATAGTTAATCGATTTTAATTTTGCAAATTGAAAATGAAAGGTACAGTACTCTTCTATATGTAAAAAAAATTTAACTCGCTGTCTGCTTTATTTTCAGTCCTGTAACATTTTGAAAAAATGATTTTTTTTGAGAAAGCTGGATTGCAAAATTTATTTTGTAAAATCTATTAAACAGATATTAATGAGCTTTACAGTATTGTTTTATTTTCTGGTAAAGTTTTTCTGGGTAAAATATGAAGGTCCTAAATGTAGCATAAATGGTTAAAAAACGTAAAATGCGAATACTTGTTTTTTTATGTTTTTTTCGCAATTATTGCTATTTTGCAACAAGGGTGACGATTTTTAAAATTTTTAACCAATCGTGTATTGTAGGAAATTTAATTTCGCATGTTTTATGTTAATGCAACTTTTCTCGGAAGTGAATACTTTTAAAGTTATAATCAAAATACGAAGAAAAAATTGAATTTTTCCTTCATTTTTTGACATTTTGATTATTTAAACAATGTTTCGAACCAATAACTCAATTAAACTAACTCAATTATCATTACATGAGTCAATTCCAAGATATTTCTGCAAAAAAAATATGAGTCACCTCTCAACGTCCATCTCAAAACAGATGCGCCCTGGATTAATTTCGAAAATCTGGGCCGAAATAGAGATCAGTGCAAAGGATTGGACAGAATGGAGGCAGACAGTTGACACCCTATTCTTCGCATGGAGTGAATAGGGATAAGTAACACAGATGAGTAGAATGGAATGACCACATAAACCGAATGACAACAAGTAGAGTAAGGACAGCGAGAGACGGTTCCCCAATAGAAATACGACCAGTGGGAGGACTATGAAAACGATGGAATGACAACTTACTGAAGGGACATTGAAAAATCAGAGTCATGTCTATACAGAAAGAAGAAGAAGAAGAAGAAGAAGAAGAAGAAGAAGAAATACAGCTTAGAAGCAAAACAAAAATTTTTCATTAGAATATCAAGGAGTGTAGAACATATCATGCGGAACTTGTGTTCCAAAAATACATCGCCCAAACCAACGAATCTTCTCCCAATTAGATGAACACAAACTAGATAATAATCAAATTTCGCCATATAACGCATCGGTTTTTGTCGTAGAAAGAGAAATAAATTTGGAACGTGTACACAGAAACGTTGATTATAAAGTCAAAGATAACAAACATTTAACGAGAAAATTTAAAACAGTAAACGTTAGGTAAAAATGTAACACGTTTATCTAACAACTTTTATATTTTGATTGGACGTAATATCCCGTAGCACGCTATGATTATCACAGGCTTACATTTTTCATGCGCTCCCACAAAAGAGCTCGACAATCGACTCCCCCGCTTGGTATTCTTTAAAGAAAAGAATATTAACAATATTTTTTCATCTTATGAAAAAACATTGCAATTTGTCTCAATTTAAATGCGTGATGAGTAAAAAGCGTTTTTGAATAGAATTCATTTCAAGGCTTTTAGTTTCCCGTTTTAATGCCTGGAGCCTCCTTTACAAAGATATATTCCAGAAAATCACGTTAAAAGCGTTGCTCAAAGTAGTGTGGCTCTCACCGAAATGATAAAATAAACAGACAAGGTAAATAGAAATAGACGAGGGTTCTTTGTATAGTCTTAGGTGGAAGTAATCAGTTTTTTACGTTTTTATACACGTATTTTATATACTTTTTTTACTACAAAGACACGCATTTTTACGTCATTTCAGCTTTCTGACATCAGAACCCCACAGTGTTGCCAAAACATTAGAATAGTAAATAAATCGTGGGCGTACTGTAAAAATCCACTAACTCACAAAAGTAAAGTTTTGAGAAAAACGCATTTAACCTTTAACTACCCGCGCATCAAGTTATAACATAACTACACGCGTGGCGTACTTTGTACGCCACAAGAAAATACACTTAAAAACAGCGGATTTGTTTAATTTTTTTTTAAAAAATACACTTAGTTGTTTGTTATAAACCTTATTCGGCATCAGTGAATACTTGGAGTTCCTTTTCAGTAAGCCAATTGGGATTTATAACTGGAGTCGTGGAATAACTGGATTCCATGATAAATAAAATTACTAATAAAATTTTTTTTTTTAAATGTGATTTTTTACAGGAGAAAAAGTATTGTTTACAAAGAAAAATATATTTTTTGCCATAATGACTAAAAAACAATTAAAATATGTACTTATATTACGACTTATAGTAATATAATCCTGGGGTATATTGTCCACCACCGGAAACAACAAATAATAAAATGTAAATTACGATCTTTCCAGAATGCCGATTATAACGAAACTAAAACCAAATTGTAAAGCACATTCCAGTGATAGGTTAGAAAAATAAGCAAGGTCAAAAATTAAATTTTTAAATATATTTCCAGTAGAATTCTTATATCTGGCGTACAAAGTACGCCAGCGCGTTTAGTTAAAAGTTAAATATTATTTATTATACCTATTAAAAATCGGGTACACGGGCTGTTCAAGTTTTGGTACCTGGATATGATTAAGGATGTTAACCACAGATGGTGTGCACATACATGTAAAATATTTTGGAAAACATTATTTTATTCATGAAAACTGTGAAAAAGATAGAGTTAGTTGATTTTCCTTGTCATTGAATGTACCTATTTATTATAACAGCTTTGTATTTTTTTGTTAATTAGAATGAACTAAGTGCAATTAATGTATTTCTACTGTACCTATATGGAGATATTAAGCCATGAACGCCAGGCAGTGGCGAAGGAAAGTGTATAGAATAGAAGAATATTATTAAGCAGGCCATGACTCACAAAGGGTTGTAGCGCCATTAGAAGAAGTAGAAGAAGAACTTTACAAAAATTTCGCTAGTGTACTTAGACTAAACCATGGATCATAATTTAACCACGGTGGATGACCAACTTGGAAATATACGGTTTTTCCTGTTAACGTATTGATGTTTTTGGATTTAATGGTATTAAAAGGTCAAAATTGAAAAAAAATGGAGTTAGTGGGTTTTCCCAATACGCTCACGAAATGTAAGGGTATTTTCTGATTATCAAGTTGACTGCAAGTTCAAATTGATTAACAAATTTATTGTGTTTAAAATCCGAGTTTTCTTTGAGTCTGACGTCTTTGTGTTTTATTTCTTTTTAGACAGGTTTCACATTGTACTACCGTTGTAGTACAAATTCAAAATTGCTACCAAAATTCATATTATGAGATTATCTAAACAATATTAATAGACTAGATAGAAGTATTCTCGATAGGAATAATATGGATGAATATTACGTGGCGCGAAAATTTCATTTTGATGGAAAATAAAATTCTTGTTTTCTTTTGAAAGATTTTTCCATGATATTTGCTCAATTTAAAGTAAACCGCATCACAAAAGAGCTTCAAAAAGAAAACGGTATCAAAGTTACTCTTTTGCGGCGCGTTTAACTTCAAATTTAGCAAATATGGAAAAATCGTCCAAAATAAAACTAGAATTTTATTTTCCATCTAAATGAAAAGACATTTTTGCGCCACGTAACATTCATATCAGATCTTTTGTAGCTGGAATATTTTATGCGCCACTCATTTTTACGGCGTTTAGCGGTTTTTTATTCTGGTTATAATTATTTAAAAATTTTGCCAAATTTTCTTAGCATACTCTCATAATATACAATGTTTTAGTAGTTTACTCTAATATTTTCAAAATAACGCGTTATTATTTTCTATTTTTTTTTTAAGTTTTCATATTAAAACGATTCTACTTGTTTACTGTATCTAAAGACGCTTTTCGGAGGAGTAAATTTAAACCAAACAAATAGCTATTATCCCATAAAAAGGAGACAAACTCCAACTAAAGTGCTAAGTTTTCAGAAGCTATTTACTCATTGACTCTCCTCGAACTTTGGAAGTCCTTTATAATTGATGAAAAATAAGAAATAATAAAAGTTTCCAGAACTTAATCTCAATCTTAATTCTCTGACAGTTCTATTTTAGTTTAGACGGAAATGGCAGTAAACATACATTTCACACGTATTGACTTATTTACGGAGTTTCTTTGTCAAGAGCAATAAAATATCCTGTAAGAAGACACCATGAAAATGGGAACTTCTAATTCAATTCATTTTCGCTATTCCAGACGCCGGCTTGGGCAGAAGAGACATTAACTTACTGTGAAGTGGGTCTTACGAGATAGATACGTCAGCGTTTGTGTAACTTGTTTTGAAACAGGACACACGACGCACGTACCAATAGAAAGTATTTTTTCCAAATTAACTAACCCAAGCACAAAAACAAATACAAATCAAAACAAATATTCTGGAGCAGGAGTGACAGATCAATATTAACAAGATTAATTAACAAAATCATAAAACATAATAGAGTACCGGAAAAATGGAGAATGAGCGAAATAATTCAACTATTCAAAAAAGTAGATAAAAATCAGCCAGAAAACTATAGAGGTATAACTTTTCAAATACCCTAAACTTACGCAACTAAAATTCTACAAGGACTAATGAATCAGAGGATAAACTAAGCAAATAAACAACACGGTTTTCGTATTGAAAGATCGTGTAGAGCAGAGGTCACCAATTATATTTCCTGAGGGTCCGTTTCGAAAAAAGCTATAACACTTCCGAGGTCCGGAGTTAACACTACCTGTCTGATTGTTCCAATTCGGTAAACAAATCAGAAGGGTGCAGTGCGAAATTTTTAGGCAGAATTTGTTTTTAACAATTTTTTAATAAATCCAGAACATCACCTTTTTTGCTCCCTAAAATATGTTTTTAGCATTTTTGGTCCATCTTAAACAAAAAAGATTCTGTGTCATTTTTCTCAAAACTTGATAGATTTCAAGTTATAAGCGATATATGAACTGAAAAATGCGAAAATAAGCATTTTCGAAGCTTGGAAATTAATGTGTACATTATTATTTTTGCGGTCGTCAACTGTCTAAATTTAAGTTTAAACATTCAATTTCAAGATTCTGATGAGATATCGGGGTTTATTTCAATTTCGATCGTTTGTTTTTATTGGCGTATTTAATTAGCAGATTGGCAATAATTAATTGAATAAATAAATAAATCATTATGAAAAAAATATGGTAATAATAAATTATAAAATTTTAATAAGTGTGATATATTTGTTGGGCATTTTTTGCATAAGTACCTATAATATGTATAGTAAGTGCGACAGAGACGCACCATAAATTGCGATGTGCGGCGACTTAAAAGTCGAGTGGACTCGAATAATTAACAATTAAAAAACAACGGTCTATATTGAAGTAGGTAAGTCCCGATTACTCGTTAGAATCTTGAAATTGAATTTATAAATTTCAATTTAGGCACTTGGCAACCTGAAAACTAATAATTTACATATGAGTTTTCAAACCTCGAAAATGCGTAGGTATTTTCACATTTTTCAGATTTTAAATCGCTTATAACTCGAAAACTATCAACTTTTGAAAAACATGACAAGATAGCTTTTTTTTAAATACAATTTTCGTTCGCTAAAAAGTAATTTTGAATTTGTAAACCACAAAACCGGAATCCACAAAAAAAACGAATCAGAAAATTTGTCATTCTTTATAAAATTAAATTATCAATGAGAAAATTTACATTTTTTTATTATACCCTATTCCACGAACATATGCCTGTTTTGGATTACTTTGACAACGAATATTTTACTGTGCAAAATAAGAAGAACGAAAGTAAATTGCAAATTACATTGTTGTTTATTGGAATAATTATTAGCGCCATTTACTTTCGTACTTCTTATGTTGCACAGTAAAATATTCGTTGTCGAAGTAATCCAAAACAGGCGTATGTTCGTGGAATGGCCCATATGTATAACCTGTCTAAAGTTTGGACTAAGTTTGGTAGAGCTGCAATATTCGTCATCAAACAAATTACTGTGAGATCACTAGAGTATAATAGACAAATAGACCATTATTAATACAGTCGGAAAAATGAATGAATACCCATGAACGATCACATCAATCACTTATTTTGTATTTGTCTTTTTTATTGTCTCTTTCTATAAATAACAAACGTTTGTTATAGAACAAGACAGCAAATACAAAATAAGTGATTGATGTGATCGTTCATGAGTATTCTTTCATTTTTCCGACTGTATGTCTGATTTACTTCAAGAAATCATTTGACAGAGTAAGACTCAAAGAGGTAATCTTAAAAACTTTAATTGAAAACATTTAACTAAACAATAGCGTGGAAGTCAGAATACATGGATAACTTACAGAACCTATACACGTAGGCACCGGAGTAAGACAGGGGGGGCTTATTACACTCTATGCTCTTCAATTTAATCATGGATGAAATCGTCAAAAGCGTAAATTAATATGAGGATACAAAATGTGAAACAAAGAAATAAAAATACTCTAAAGCAGATGGTCTACTATTGATAGCATAATATGAAGACAGTCTGCAAAGATTAGTCCCAGATTTAACATAGCAGCAAAAGAATTCAATATGACAATTTCACATAAAAAAACTAAAACAATAGTAAACGGTAAAGAAACGATCAGATGGCATTCATATTGAACAAGTAATGGAAATAAAATACCTGTCTAACTACGGAGACCTGGACAAGGAAGTGATAAATGAAGTACAAAAAGCAAATAGACTGCCAGGATGCCTTATTAACACTTTATGGCGAAACCGACATATTACGACTGAGATGAAGCCAAGAATTTACAAAGCCAGTATAAGAATCTACTATGCATCAGAAACAAGACCCGATACTACAGCCACAAAACAAAGACTACTGGAAACAGCAGAGACGAGAGTACTGAAAAGAATTACAGGATATACGCTGAGAGATCGAAAGAGGAGTAAAGAGATTAGAAGAAAATGTAACGTAGAGTGTATAAACAAATGGACGCTAAATATAAAAAATAATGAAATAATCACATAAGCAGAATGGGGTAGACACGTGTGGTCAAACTAGCAAGAGATAAATCACCAATCGGTAGAAGAAGAATCTGCCGACCACGCAAAAAATGGAGTGACAACCTTCCATAGAGGTATGAATTGGCTGATGGATGAGTACTCAGACAAGAGACGGGAACACGACATAAATTAGATGTATCCGTGAAGAAAATTAGAAAATACTTCTTCTGCCTAAGCTGTCATCCTTTTTCGAAGGTTGGCGGTCATCATGATTATATATTATTATATTCTGTTTACAGCAACTTTACAAAGCTGGCTAGATGAGCAATTTATTAAATGAAGAATTGTACAAAGTACGTTGGCAATTTATTAAATGAAGAATTTGACAAAAAATCAGCTAAGTTAACTAAGACCAGCTGTAGAAAAGAAAGAATTGCGATACTTTTTACCACGTTTTGGTCTTCAAGCGGAGAAAGCAGTGAAGAGAAATGTCGCCTGCGGCGGTCGACAATCAAGAGAGGGAATCTTGTGTTACATCTTTCTGTCTTTGGGTAGGGATAAAGCTAGGTACTAAAAACGATTAGTCAGGGTTGTCTTAAATGTAGTAATTTAAAATTTAGGGTGAAAATTATCGAGATGATATAGCAAAAAATATAAGTTTATTTGTCGCATGTGGAAATTGAATACCAGAATATAAACAGTGAAATTATGTTTACATTTAAGCTAGTTGATTTTCCATTTCGCTTAATATATTTCTGATACTGTCATATTAGGTCTGGATCGAGCGTATGAAAAAAAAGTTGATTAATAGCAAGCTGAAAATTTGTTAATAGCTTAAGGGTGTCTAGTCGGACAAACTTTGATATATGGGAACACTGGAACAGGGGAAGTTTTAATTGTGGAACAGGTTAAAAATTTGGAACGGTCAGACCACGAAAACGGCACATGTATACAAAAATCAGACTGCTATTTATCACCAAATGGGCGTTTTAATGAGTGGAACATGTAGAATATGTCAAATGACAGGAATTATGGCAGGTGATAAATAGCAGTATGATTTTTGCATGAGGATTTAATCTCTGTTCGGAGAGTTTAAGTCTGTTCTGTCGGACAAAATAAATGTGCCGTTTTCGTGGTCTGACCGTTCCAAATGTTTAACCTGTTCCACAATTAAAACTGCCCCTGTTCCAGTGTTCCTATATATCAAAGTTTATCCGACCAGACACCCTTAAGCTATTAACAAATTTTCAGCTTGCTATTAATCAACTTTTTTTCATACGCGGGATCCAGACCTATATCATTTACGTAGAAATGTGGCATTAACTACTGTAATTATTCATTGCTTGTCCGTCGGAATACATTCTCCACGGTCTGTAAGAATCAAAGTTTTTAAACAGAATGAGGGGATCATATTAATCCTCCAGGTCCTTTAGGTGTTTCAACTATCTTGTAAATTCTTGATTTGATATTAGTATTAATGTTTTTGTTCTGCTACACGGTAGTTAAGATATATTTACAATTTTGATGGTCTTTTTTTTCTTGTACAGTAGAACCTGGATCAGTCGGATTAATCGGGGCCGAGGCCGTTTCGGGTTATCGAAAATCCGGGTTAGTCGGAGAATATGTTAAAAATTAATAAAATACTTTATACTTACAGGTAGGTAAATTGCGAAAACATGAAATACATATTATGGACAGTACATCTAAATTACGTACAGTTGTATACAGTATTGTTCATTTCTTGGTTAAAAACTCAGTTGAACTGGAAAAATGTTTGTTTTGTCTGATGAAAATTGGTCCGGGTTAGCCGTACTTCCGGGTTATCGGAAGCCGACTTATTTGGGTTCCACTGTACTTTCGTATAAACATCGTGAAAACCTGATATTTCTTACTTAGTAAATGCTCCATTTACTAAGTACCATAATTATCGTAACTATATGGATAATGCCCAGGCAATATAAATAATAACAATTGAAATTGGGAAAGATGTTAAAACTAATGTTATAAAAGTGTTTTATTACATTGTCCAGGCAATATCAATAATGGTAGGGGAGCTCAAGCGGGGTTTTTTGTAGTTACTCGAGCGCGTCAGATTATCATATGGGGAGAAGCCTGGTGCCCTACAGATGTACCTCTACAATATATTGGCTCTTAACACAGGGGAGTTCGTTAAGAAGGACCCGAAAAAAAAATCTATCCTTAAAAAAACTCGAAATTGTCAGATTAAGATAAGGTAAGTTAAGTACATGCAAAAGAGTGTATATTTAAAAAATCTGACGATTTGAGCCGGGCGTAAGGAACTGGGTGAGTCCCAAAGTTTCACAAGAAAAAAGCGAATATTTCGCGAAATGAATGACAGATCGAAAAACTAAAAAATACGTGCTCAATATTTTTTAAACATCTATCGAATGATACAAAACACGACTTCTCACAGAGAGGGGTGGGGGGTAAATTTAATATTTTAAATACGAATCCCGCGATATTTCGCGAAATAAACATCATATCGGAAAACTGTAAAATACACTTATTCAATATTTTTGAAAAATCTATCGAATGGCACCAAACACGACCCCCCACGGAGGTGGGGTGGGGGTTACGTTAAAATCTTAAATAGGAGCCCCCATTTTTTATTGCAGATTTGGATTCCTTACGTGAAAATAAGTAACTTTTATTCGAAACATTTTTTCGAATTATGGATAGATGGCGTTATAATCGGAAAAAACGATTGTTGGAAATGGAAAATTAAATTAAAAAATGGCAAGCGCCCACTAAAATGGAAAACTTTACTTAACTTTTTTTGGTTTTAGGACCTACTCTTCACAACCCAATAGGTCCCGATAACGCTCGAGTGACTGCACATTTAGCACACTTTGCTCCCCCACCATAATGCTACAACCATACCACGCAGTTTGATTTATAGTCGTCAGACGCAAATGGCTAAAGATTTTAATACGTAACTTTTTTGTTTTTTGCCAATTTTTACAAAATTTGCAAAATTACTACATATTTAGTAATTATTAACTATTTAGTAATTATTTTTTTGGCAATTTAGTGTGGCAATAGTGCGTCTTTAATTATTAAGACAGGCTATACCTATAAATCAATTTTAAATTAAAATAAAATTTTAATTATTACAATTTGTAATTTAATAAACAATACGAATTTTAGAAAATGCCACTGACTAAGAAAAAATAAAAAATAAAAACATTATTATTGGAACTGAAAAAAAGTATACACATAATAATAGGGAAATTGAAAATTTTCGAATATGTTTTTTAGCAGTGTCTTCATTGTAGAATTATTTCGCTATCTAAAATCATTTTTTTATTGTTTTGAATTTGAGTTTATACTTTTAAAAAATAATTAATGTCTATTCAATCATTCGAATATATCCACAAACAATAGTTTAGACGTACAATACACTTTGATCTTAAAATCTATTGTTTTTGATCAACTTGGCCATCTATATTGCAAATGAATGGGTATATAAATGCTGCAAAATTGAACAATGTAAACTTCGCGCAAAATCAAAGGTAATAAATACTGAATTCGAAGAATATTTTGTAAAGAATTTCAGCGAACTGTGTTGGGCTTATATTGTTGCCGCCAACATGCTGGCTTAAATACAAATATGCATTTAGAATGAATGCATGGTATTATAAAACATATTTATTTAAAAGGAAATAAGCCAAAAAGAGTTGATATTTCAATTCATGCGTTAATGCGATCTATTTCATCAAAAGGTAAAAATACCTAAATTTTTACAAAGTAAATAAACTGATGTGGGCAGGGCATGTGATACTAGAGATGTTGAAAAAGTATCTATTCGTTACAAAGTACTCGTTACTTACGAATACCGAAAGTAACGATTACTATACAGAGAGGCAAATCGTTACTTTGATTAATCTGATTACTTTGTTACTTCGTACCAATCGTATGAGAGCGAGTAACGACTATTGTATCTACAACCAGTACACTTGATTACTTTCTATCAATCGTATCCCAGCGAGTAACGGATGAGACCGGTATTTTACGAGTGCTATCGATTATCGTTATCTGTATGAAGCGTTTTAAGGGTATGAGCCTCAGAGCCTCACACTGTGAGGGTGAAGAGAAGATAGAAGATGAAACAGAGGGAGGTATAATGGAGGTAAAATATGTAATATATGTCATTAACAAAGATCGAATGCGAGAACTTTATATTTTTATCTAGATCTATATTTATACCTATACAAAATACCTACCTACTGAGAAATACGACTCTCGATATAATTACCGGTACTCAAATACAAAAGTAATCATAGTAATCAAATCATTTTTATCCCTTAACCTTTAACTACACGCGCTGGCGTACTTTGTACGCCAGATATAAGAATTCTACTGGAAATATATTTAAAAATTTAATTTTTGACCTTGCTTATTTTTCTAACCTATCACTGGAATGTGCTTTATCAATTTGGTTTTAGTTTCGTTATAATCGGCGTTCTGGAAAGATCGTAATTTACATTTTATTATTTGTTGTTTCCGGTGGTGGACAATATACCCCAGGATTATATTACTATAAGTCGTAATATAAGTACATATTTTAATTGTTTTTTAGTCATTATGGCAAAAAATATATTTTTCTTTGTAAACAATACTTTTTCTCCTGTAAAAAATCACATTTAAAAATAGTATATTACTTTATGAGGCGGAGAAGCATGACTTTTCTTGACGCGCCCGATATTACGCGCCGAACGAAGTGAGGCGCGTAATAGAGGGCAAGTCAAGAAAAGTCGCTTCTTTGCCGAATAAAGTATACTATTTTTTCTTCAAACGTAGCAATTTTCAACCATAAATAGTACAGTTCATACGCTATTTTTACTCAAAATTAACTGTGACAACTATCAAAGTCGTCTAGATGTTAAAAATTAAAATAATTAAGTTGTCGGTGGGATTTGCGTCTTCCTGGTTACAGTTGTTTGACAGTTGTTTGCAATTATTAAAGACAGCTTAGTGTTGTTGCAGCCGCAAGCGCAAATTTAGTGTGAAAATGGAAAACCTAAACGAAATTGAGTCCGCGGCTAATGATGCAGTAGCACGTTTGGGGCCCTCCAAGTCCGGAATAAAGTATCGGTTAGCGTACAAGCACTTCCAAGAGTGGTGCGATACAAGAGGAGTACGGCAAGTTACCGAAGACGTTTTACTGGCATATTTTAATATAATGGAAAATGAAAATAAATGGAAATCTTCTACAATGTGGTCACGATACTCTATGATAAAATCCGAGTTAGTTATTAGAAAAAATGTGGATATAAGCAAATTTTTAAAGTTGCGTGCCTTTCTGAAAAAGACAAGCGAAGGATATACTGCAAAGAAGTCTAAAGTTTTCACTAAAGACGAGTTTGATAAATTTTTGTTTGAAGCGCCAGATAAGTTGTATTTAGGATTAAAGGTAAAAAAAATTATATTGCAAAGCATGTAGTATACTCTACTAAATTATAAAAATATTTCAGATTGTTTTATTAATTGGGGTTACCGGCGCCTGTCGATGCGACGAAATGGTAAAAATGAAGACTGTGGACATTGAGGATAAAGAAAATGTAATAATTATCAAAATCCCAGACAGTAAAACACGACAAATTAGATCTTTTACGATAATTGGTCAAAACTACATTAAACTGTATAAAAAGTATGCATCACTGCGGCCTGAAAATTTCACAGAAAACCGATTTTTTATCAAGTACCAAAATGGAAAGTGTTACCGAAGCGTCATGGGAATACATTCGATCAGCGCAGTAGCCCAAAAAGTAGCTAGTTATTTAAATTTAAACGATGCAAGCGCATACACGGGTCACTCTTTACGACGAACTTCAGCAACACTTTTAATTGATGGAGGCGGAAATCAAGAATGCCTCAAACGACATGGGGGCTGGAAATCAAGCACGGTTGCCGAAGGATATACAGGGTGTTTCATTAATAATTGTCCATATAGTAACCGGAGAAACCTTAGCACAAAATACGAAGATTTACCCTAAAACACTTAAATAAAATGTGGTTCCTTACTGAGTTACAGGGTGTTTTATCTAAAAATTTAAAAATTATTTTTGCTTAGCATTTTAAAACTATTCGACGTATCCTTTTCATACTTGGCAGGAAGTATAGGTACTATACAAACTACTAAATTATGCTAAACAAAGGTTTCTGTCTATTACCAGATGCGTACGACTGGGGAAAGTGAATGGTTGACCCTTTCCAAATTCTACGCCACTGGCGGAATTGCTATTTTAGTTCAATTTTTGGTTTCTTCAATACTGTCTATGTAAATCACATACTCTTCATTCGTAACGATAAAGTCATTAGTTTTCGAGATCTCTAAAGTTAAAAATTAAACGGCACGGTTATTTTGATTAATGTATTGTGTCGCTTCATTTTTAATTTCAAATATCTCGAAAACTAATCATTTATCGTTACGAATGAAGAGTATATTATTTACATAAAAAGTAATAAAAATCAAATATTACACTAAAATAGCAATTTTGTCAGTGGCGTAGAATTTGGGAAGGGTCAACCAGCCACTATCCCCTGTCGTACGCCTCTGGTAGTAGCTAGAAACATTTATTTATCTTAATTTAGTAGGGTGTACAGTACCTACACTTTCTGCCAAGTATGATAAGGATACGCCAAATAGTTTTTAAGTACAGCGTAAATATAATTTTTAAATTTTAACCATATGAATCATATCATAAATTAATCAAAATAAATGTGCCGTTTCATATTCAACTTCAAATATCTCGAAAACTAATGACTTCATCGATACCAATTAGAAGTATATTATTTACGTAGAAAGTATGGTAAAATCTAAAAATGGCACTAAAGTAGTAATTCCTCCAGTGGCGTAGAATTTGAGAAGGGTCAACCATTCACTATCCCCTGTCGTACGCCTCTGGTAGTAGCTAGAAACGTTTGTTTATCATAATTTAGTAGGGTGTATAGTAGTCACACTTTTTGCCACGTATGAAAAGGATACGTCGAATAGTTTTAAAATGCTAAGCAAAAATAATTTTTAACTTTTTAGATAAAACACCCTGTAACTCAGTAAGGAACAACATTCTATTTAAGTGTTTTAGGTTAAATCTTCGTATTTTGTGCTAAGGTTTCTCCAGTTCCTATATGGACAATTATTAATGAAACACCCTGTATAGAGGATTCAATAAGAAATAAGAACGATAATGCCCAAAAAATTTTAAACCCTCATGATTCGCCAACATCGGGAATGATTGCTGAAAGTTGTGCTCGACCATCAGTATCATCAACAATTACCAATGCCTATCAAGAGTCGGGAACATTTTTGCACGGTTTCAATTTTGAAAATGCCTCATTAACTAATTGTACTTTTAATATTACTATAAATAAAAATGATGTTTAATTGTTGTTAATGACATTTGTATTGTTGCTTTGTGACATGTTTCATATTGTTGCCATGACAACATTTTTCCCTCCGCCGCAAAGAAATGGGAAAAAAAACTGCTGCCGGCGTAGACATCAAACTTTGACAGGATCAAGTTAGATAAGTAATGTCATCATTATTTGACGTTTGAAGAAAATAGTATATTACTTTATGAGGCGGAGAAGCATGACTTTTCTTGACGCGCCCGATATTACGCGCCGAACGAAGTGAGGCGCGTAATAGAGGGCAAGTCAAGAAAAGTCGCTTCTTTGCCGAATAAAGTATACTATTTTTTCTTCAAACGTAGCAATTTTCAACCATAAATAGTACAATTCTTACGCTATTTTTACTCGAAATTAACTGTGACAACTATCAAATTCGTCTAGATGTTAGAAATTAAAATAATTAAGTCGTCGGAATGATTGCTGAAAGTTGTGCTCGACCATCAGTATCATCAACAATTACCAATGCGTATCAAGAGTCAGGGACATTTTTGCACGGTTTCAATTTTGAAAATGCCTCATTAACTAATTGTACTTTTAATATTACTATAAATAAAAATGATGTTTAATTGTTGTAATTGACATTTGTATTGTTGCTTTGTGACATGTTTCATATTGTTGCCATGGCATTTTTCCCTTCGTCGTAAAGAAATGGGAAAAAAAACTGCTGCCGGCAGAGACATCAAACTTTGACAGGATCAAGTTAGATAAGTAATGTCATCATTATTTGACGTTTGAAGAAAAAATTTTTTATTAGTAATTTTATTTATCATGGAATCCAGTTATTCGATGATTCCAGTTATAAATCCGAATTGGCTTACTGAAAAGGAACTCCAAGTATTCACTGATGCCGAATAAGGTTTATAACAAACAACTAAGTGTATTTTTTCAAAAAAAATTAAACAAATCCGCTGTTTTTAAGTGTATTTTCTTGTGGCGTACAAAGTACGCCACGCGTGTAGTTATGTTATAACTTGATGCGCGGGTAGTTAAAGGTTAAACAGATCGGCGAAGGTCGTTGTTATATCGGAATACCTATACAAAATATGTACCTACCTACTGAGAAATACGATTCTCGATATAATTAGCGGTACTCAAATACAAAAGTAACCATAGTAATCAAAGTAACGAATACTGTAAATGATTACTTTTATTATACAAAAGTAACGATTTGTAACGAATACTCGAAAGTAACTATAATCAAAATCACTAACGCAATAACGACAATCGCCTTATAAACAATGCGTTTTGGGAAAGTCCAGATGCGAGAAGGTCTGCAGTATGGCCTAGAAAGATGTGAACAGATGCAGTCAGAGAGGATATGAAAAAAATGGTAGTGAGACAATGGGAAAAAGTGGCACAGGGGCAACGAACATGGAAAGCGATAGTAAACGCGGCAAAGACTCACGAAGAGTTACGCCATTGATGATGATGATGATGATAATTCTGATATAATATCACGTCTGCTCCATATTTTATTTTAGAAGTAATATGCATGTTGTGCCTTTACTAGTCGAGGAAATGAAGCATTTTGGCTCGCAATTTTTTCGTCCAGCATGGATTTACTTGAAATTTTCACAAAAGGTAGGGAATAGTCCAAGGATCATTTTCTATATCATGCCGCTGTACGCTAAAACCTTGGGGTGGTTGCTACCCCATCTCGGGGGCGGGAATTTTTTATTAAATTTTAACCATGTAACTCGATGTAAACAGTAATTCTAAGAAAAAATTGTTTTTTACATTTTCTTCGTAAAACTAATATTTTTCGAGTTATTCGCGGTTGAAAGTAACAGTTTTTCAACGAAAAAATCGATTTTTTTAGAGGGTTTTTTGAGAATACCTCGAAAAAGATGCATTTAATCAAAAAAACTGTAGATAATAAAATTGTATATTTTAGTAACATAAACCAAATTATTTTTCTGTAATATCTTTAAGACCAATACAAACCGAGATACGGCATGTTAAAAGTTAGCATTTTTCGTCAAATGCATAATTTGAAATATTCAAAGCCAAATAACGAAAAAACTTTGCATTTTTCGAGGAAAATTTAAATAATATTTTTTCAAGTATACAGTTACAATTTTCAAAAAATAATAATAAAAAGTTTCTAGCCTGAAAATTAAGCGACTTATGATCAAAAAAAGTCGGTACCTGCTTTTCTCTATGAAAAAATCAGCGAAAACAACCCCCTAACTACCCTCCTAATTAAAAATTGGTCTTCACCTTTTTTTGTAATTCCTTTTATATTTGTATTATCAATACATTTAAGAAGGTTTACCTATTTAAAGGGGCATAATTTTAGAAAAATTGAAGTTTAAAGAAAAACTAATTATTTGCAATTTGACATTTTTCACTTTTCACTTCAAAATATCTCCGAAAATACTGGAGATACGAAAAAAATGATAGACTACTAAATTGTAGCTTTTTTAATAGCTAAAATTCTCTTTTGCATAGATTTTCACTACAGTAAACAGTTATAGCTGAGAGAGATAGCTGTTTAAAACCTCTATTTACGAGCAAACACCCCCTTATTGGAGCCCTTTAAACCCACCCTAATTAAAAACTAAGGGATCTTACGGAATTTACTGTACACAATCTTATAACCCTTCAAAAATCCTACAAAGTCGTTTTTAAAAAAACTTTTTATCGCCAAAAATGAAGGAGCTATGTTTATAAAACTAATTTTTTTTTTTGGAAAATTCGAATAGTCCGCTTATGGATAATTTTCAATTTATGTATGATATCACAGAACTGGTTCGTATACTGGAAGATGACTCAAAAACTATTTGTATTTGTGTTTTTACATATTTGTAAATTCGTATTTTCGTGTAAATAAATGTTTTTGTAATTCTTTAATTCTACTTTTTTTTCTGTATAGGTCTATTAAAATATCTACTTATAAAAACTGTAATGTTATTAAGGATGGTTTTTAAGGGTTTAAATATTATGATATTATATCCTAAAGTATAAAACTGTCATTATTTAACCAATCAATTACAAATTTTACCCATATTAAAGTTTACAATGTTTTTATATAATTTTTGACAATAAGGGGTAGTTTACACCCCTAAAAATAATCAATGCCCTTAAGCATGATATAGAATATAGAATATGAAGTACAGGGTGAGATGATCCTAATCCCAAATTTTTATGTAAATCGATGCAAGCCGAAATTATTCTTTTATAATAAGTAAATTTTTAATATATAGCTCCAACAAGGGTGGTTTTAAGGGTTGAAATATTATGATAGTATATCTTAAAGCATAAAACAATCATTATGTAACTAATAAGAACCAAATGTTGACAATAATAAAGTTTAAAATGTTATTTTATAATTTTTTACAATTAGGGGTAGTTTTCACCCTTAAAAAACCAAAAGCGTGCAACAGCTCAATATAGAAAATGAAATAGAGGGTGTAATGAGCCTAATCCCAAATTTTTGTACAAATCGATGTTGGACGAAAAAATTGCGAGGTTTTGCCATTTTTTCAGCTTCATTTCCTCGACTATTACTATTCTTTCTTCTACATCTGATATGTAAATCCGATTGATCCCAGATATGTAAAGTTATTTACCTGCTATATTTGTCTTCCATTTACATATTTCAATTTTAGTTTCTTTTGTTGTTTTTTAAGAGTTTCGTTTTTTCTGTATTTGTCTTCTGGCCCATTACGTTGGAGTATTTTTCAAGCTTGTCGATATTCTTTTGCATAATAATTGCTATGTTCGGTTAGGAGACAAATGTCATCTGCGAACTCCAAGTCATCCAAATGGTTATACAAGTTCAACCTAATACCTGTTTTTATCGCTTACTTTCTTCATGGTCTAATCTGTTATTATTAGAAATAATATCCGGGACAGTACGCATCCTTGTTCTCCACTTCTTGTACGCTCCACTTTGTAAAGCTAATATCTTCTACCATGTCTCCCGCATGTTCCAGTCTATCTCTATATCCCTTACGGAATAGTCTGATAGGTTAATGGATTTCAGCGGTAGTCCATATAGTTTTAGAATCTTTTAAATTTGTTCTGTGTTTATAATATCGAAGGCCTTTTCAAGGTTAATAAACATTATATTTATATTTTTTTGTCATTCACTAGCTAGTTTCAAGATAATTCTTACGGCCGGTTTCACAAATTAAAGTTAACTTGTGGTTAAGAGATAACCTCAAAATTACCCCAAAATATGCGTTTCAGTTTCATAATTGTTACCCTTCTGGGTATACCCATAAGGGTAACCCACTCCAACCTCTGGTTAAAAATTCTGTGAGTTAACCATACTTCGCCGTTGACCTGAATCGCCCTTTTTTGGTATCTTAATCATTACACCCTCGTTCCATTCGTTTGGGAGCTCTTCATCGGCCTATATCCAGAGATTGTGTAACATTTCTACTGACTCGTTTGGGTCAGCCTTTATTAAATAATATATCAGAGGTAAGTTGTCACTTCCAGCGACTTTTCCAGCTTCTTTTAGTTGTTTCAGTGGGTTTTGTATTTCTTCTTTCATAACATTTCATCTATGTTTGAAGTATATTTCCTCGAAGTGTTCTTTCCATTATTATATTATTTCATGTTCTGCTTTAAAATTATATTTATAATTATATTTCCTTGTTTTTTTATTTGTTTAATACTTTTTGTTTTATTTTTCTTGCCGAATTTCGGATGATGGTGTAGTGTGTTCTCAGGTCGTTTTCTTGCGCAGCTTTTTCTGGTATTTTCAAAATATCATTTATAGACCAGGGCGCATCTGTAAAAATATTAGTACATTTGGACGTTGAGAGGTGACTCAAATTTTTTTGCAGAAATTGCTTGGAAATGACTCAAATAATAATATTTGAGTTATCCTCCCTCTCGAAAAGGTCCGGAACATTGTTTAAATAATCAAAATGTCAAAAAATGAAGGAAAATTTCGATTTTTTTCTTCGTTTTTTGATTATAACTTTAAAAGTATTCATTTCCGAGAAAACTTGTACTGACATAAAAGTTGCGTAATTAAATTTCCAACAATATAGAATTGGCTAAAAATTTAAAAAATAGTCACCCTTGTTGCAAAATAGCAATTGTTGCGAAAAAACCATACAAAAACAAGTATTGGCATTTTACGTTTTTCAACCATTTATACTACACTTAGGACCTTCATATTTCATTCACAGAAACTATATGATACAGTAAAACAATCTGTAAATTTAATTAAGATTGGTTAAATAGATTTTGCAAAATAAATTTTGCAATCCAGCTTTCGCAAAAAAATTAATTTTTTCAAAATGTTACAGGACTGAAAATAAAGCAGATAGCAAGTTGAATTTTTTTTTTGCTTATAGAAGTGTACTGTACCTTTAATTTGCAATTTGCAAAACTAAAATCGATTAACTACCACTCCGTCAGGAATTTTTTTAAATAAACATTAATTATTGGTGCTACGCGCAGGACAGCGGATAGTTTGCTCTGATTGGGCATTCCAATGACCTTTGATAATGATTGATACATTTTAATTTTTATTATATTATATTATTTTTTGTTTATTGCAAAATAAAAACACATACTCTATCCTTTGAAATAACACTTTTTTTAGCAAAATCTTTCTTTGTTGATATATTTTAACTTAGAGAATAAAAGTTTATTATTTTTAAACATATGCAATTGTTTAAACAATATTTCACAAACAATAATAAAATTAGTTTGATTTTTGTGGAATTAAAATATTAAAATACAACAAAATATAGAGTAAGAAAATAATATATTAGATAAAGATTGGAAGAAATTTTGGTGGAAATCAACTTGTGTGAATTCTACACCGCTGTTCTGCGCGTAGCACCAAAAATTAATGTTTATTTAAAAAATTTCCTGACTCCGTCGTAATTAATCGATTTTAATTTTGCAAATTGCAAAGGAAAGGTACAGTACACTTCTATAAGCAAAAAAAAATTCAACTTGCTATCTGCTTTATTTTCAGTCCTGCAACATTTAAAAAAAATGAATTTTTTTTGCGAAAGCTGGATTGCAAAATTTATTTTGCAAAATCTGTTAAACCGATGTTAATGAAATTTACAGTACTACTTTACTATATCATAAAGTTTTTCTGGGTAAAATATGAAGGTCCTAAGTGTAGCATAAATGGTTGAAAAACGTAAAATGCGAATACTTGTTTTTGTATGTTTTTTTCGCAATTATTGCTATTTTGTAACAAGGGTGACTATTTTTTAAATTTTCAACCAATTCTATATTGTAGGAAATTTAATTACGCAACTTTTATGTCAGTACAACTTTTCTCAGAAATGAATATTTTTAAAGTTATAATCAAAAAACCAATAAAAAAATCGAATTTTTCCTTTCATATTTTGACATTTTGATTATTTAAACAATGTTCCGGACCATTTTGAGTGGGAGGATAACTTAAATATTATTATTTGAGCTATTTTCAAGCAATTTCTGCAAAAAAATTTGAGTCACCTCTCAACGTCCATCTCAAAACAGATCCGCCCTGGACTATTACGTAATTCCTTTTTTTTTTCTGGCTTGCCTTTTAACTGCTATATTTTTTTCTTTGTATTTCTTTCTAGCGCTTTTTCTTCTTCGGTTGCTTTCTTTTGTAACATTTCTTTGAGTTTTTTCTTGTATTAGTTGTAATGTGTCTCGGGTTATCCATTTTTTGTTTTCGCTTTTTTTCTTCCCAATCGTTTTGTTTGCAGTTTTTTACATAATGTCCTTAAAGTTCGTCCATATTTCTTTCACTTTTTCCTCATTTTGGGGCGCTGCTGTTCGGTTTATCGTCAGTCTTTCTGTGAATTTGGTTCCTGTGTTTTCATGTTTAAAAGTGTTAGATTTTCTAACATAAAGCTAATTATCATTTCTACTTATATAAGAATCTTAATAAAATTCGTCGAATCCTTGATTATTTCAAAACCACATCTGCCCTTTGTAGCTTCTCGAGGGTGGCCTCCCGTTTAGTCGGCGATACAAGGACCCTTGCACGATGAAAACATTATATTTTAAGATACATCGTGTTTCCCAGAGTTTCGGTCGAAATTAAGAACAATTTCTGTATCTTTAACTTAACCAAGTGTGATTGAAACTGTCTCGCTTTTCGGATTTATGTTTCTTAAAATCCATAAAAAGCTTTGTCTCTGCCGGACAGAATTAAAGCTTCTGTTTCTTTCTGAAACATAAATTAGACACGCATAGGACTTTGATAAATGAGTTCCCCTTCTTTTGCTTTGAACCCGAAGAAAAGAGTTTATATCCTTATGCTCAGTCGGGTTTAATCTCTCAGTAACTATTTAGCCACTCTAATGGCTAGACGCTCGCGTTCTTAGCTCTACTCAGAATTTCTCTCGAATGATTACATTCTCACTTCACGGCTCGCATTTTCTCATTATCATTACTCGGTTTTTCACGCGAATTAATTCTTCCACTCTTTATTAATCACATACTCGGCTCTTAAATCGCGGTTTACTTTACTATCAATTCTATGTACATAGCAAATGTATGTATGTTGTATGTTTTTTGTTGTAGTAAACCCAATAATAATTATATTGTATAGTACTTGTAAATAATAGTGATTGTGTTAAATAAAATAATTATTCCATACGTATTTGAATCATTTCAACACCAATTTACACCTTGCTTCGACTCGACAAAGAATATCGAGTCTAATTATATCAACCACTATAGAAGTTGGTTCCCCTCTTGTGTGAAGGACAAGAGATATTCACCAGGTCCTTTTACCACTGGTGAAGCGTCCTGCACAAAGAGCTTTGATATTATATCTTCTTCTTCTGTACACATTCCGGTTTTTGTCTTTGGCTAATTTTATCTTTATTTTAGCTCTTACTTGCATGTGCTCCCATATCTGCTCTTCGTAGACTCCTGAGATCTTGTAGACAACTTTTTCATTTTGACTAGGTCAGCACATGGTCAATTTGATTTCTGTATCTTGTGCCTGGAGACCTCCACGTTTCTTTGTGTATCTTTTTGTGCTCAAATATACTTCCACCTATTATAATCTGGTTTTGTTCACACAATTGTATCAGTCGACTTCCATTGTCATTTCTTTCTCCTAATCCTTCTTTTCTCATAACTGATGTCCTGTATTACCATTTCCTACCTTTGCATTATTTATATCTCTAATTGCTATTTTTATAAATTTTGGAGCTCCTCAGAGAAATAATCCTTTTCTTGTTGATTACTTTCGTTTGTGGCAGCGTAAATATTATTACTAATATGTCTTAGTATTTTGCCATGAATATGTGAAAATATGTGGATGCTGCATTTTTTAGTAATAAAGAACGTTTACATTTTTTGACGCGTACGAAATAACTGTATTTCATAATATATGATTATAATCTAAGCCTAATTTACCCAAATTTTACAATATTTACACATTTTTATCCACATCCCCGTTATATACACCTATATAAACATGATACTGCGTTTTGTTGAAAAAGTAAATAGCCAAAACGGTATAACGAACAGCAACACCCGCCATGGCTCCATCCCTTCCCTCTTCTCTTCCCTTCTTCCATGAAACAAAATTCCTGAAATTGCGATACCTTCGTCAACGGCTTGGAAAATATGATAGGCATGAAAAACGACAAGTATTTGTGTAGATTATAATTAACATAGGGATACTAAGATGTTTATGAGCGACACAAATTTTAAACCGGCTGCTGGTCTGGTTAATAGAACATTGTTGGCTAATTAATTATTTTAGTTTTTAAACTGAAGAGGTTATTTCGGATTATAATTTGTGGACTATATGAAGAAAGATACAGGAAAATGTATTGGTTCATAAACAAAAAATCCAAATAAGTCTACCAATAAATTATTGATTAACTACTTTTATGGAAAATAAGCCACAATTAAATTGAAAAAAATAATTTTATTAACGTTTCGGCGCCCAAATCGGGTGTTGTTGTCAAAATGCAAAATACTACTAAAATAAACAAAAATGTTGTTGCTAAGTAAAATATTCTTCTAATAATTTATTAAATCTTACTCATTTATATTGGCAATTCAGACATACATATATTATACATTTTAAAGTAGAAGACTTTAAAATGATATTGCCAATATTTATGAGTTGCGTTCCTGGGACGACTTTACTGAAAGATAGTTCATTCGATTACATGAAATCAACCCCAACTCAAGAATATCCGTCACAAAAAATCATAGCATGTGATCTGTTTTTAAAGCACGTTAGCACGTAAAGCACGTAAAGCAGTTTTTGTGCACCAAATGCAACGATGACAGTAAAATTATCGCGTTAGAGATTCCATAGTAAATCACGAGGGAAAACCAGGAAAAACCTCGTGATACTATCCCGTCGTCGTCGTAAGTATTTGGTATGACATTTAATTTACTCTCAAGAAATTAATACTTTAATACTATGAGATCTCTAACGCGAGAATTTTAATGTCACCGTTGCATGTGGTTGTCTTTTTAAAGACAGATCACATGCTATGATTTTTTTGTGACGGATATTCTTGAGTTGGGGTTGATTTCATGTAATCGAATGAACTATCTTTCAGTAAAGTTGTCCCAGGAACACAACTCATAAATATTGGCGATATCATTTTAAAGTCTTCTACTTTAAAATGTATAATATATGTATGAATATATAATGAATTGCCAATAGAAATGAGTCAGATTTAATAAATTATTAGAAGAATATTTTACTTAGCAACAACATTTTTGTTTATTGTAGTAGTATTTTGTATTTTGACAACGACACCCGATTTGGGCGTCGAAACTTTAATAAAATTATTTTTTCAATTTAATTGTGGCTTATTTCCCATAAAAATAGTTAATCATAAAAATGCCACAAGGACATAGCTTCAGAACAGCATTAATAAATTATTGGCACCGAAATGTTATATAGAGGAATTCTTAAGATATCATGGATGGACCAAATATCAAATGCCAAAATACTCCAAAAACTTAACAAAGAGAAGGAAATAATGTGTACGGTGAAAAGAAGAAAATTAGAATATTTCGACCACATCACAAGAAATTAATATTATAACCGATTAAAATTCATTTTGCAGGGAAAGGTGAATGGTAAAAGAGGTGTCGGAAGAAGAAGAATATCTTGTCTCAGGAACTTGAGGACCTGCTTTGCGATATCCACTACAGGAATTTTCAATGCAGCAGCTAATAAGATTATCATTGCCAGAATTATTGCCAACATTCGTAACGGATAGGCACCAGAAGAACAAGAAGAATAAATTATTATTGTATAAATCTAGTCTAAAGTCAGTTTGGACTTTACAGGTATACAGATATGGGATAGCGTGTAATTCCTACTTACTGAAACTTCAGCGGTTCCAATCTAAAGTCTTGAGACATATTACCAATGCACCGTGGTATGTGCCCAATTATGCTATATATCAAGACCTTTAGATCCAAAACATTAAAGACACCGTTGTTTCAATCAGTGGTACCTACAAAAATAGACTACTGAATCATCCAAATAGGTACGCTTGCCAAAGACCTACTTAAGCGACTGAGGAGAAGAAGACTAAAACGCCTTAGACGCCGTAAAGGAAGAGTAAAACGCCCCTTAGACCTTGCTGTATCTGTACTGTCGAGACACTCACACTCAGAAGCACTTCATAGACACTCATAAGAAGGGATTCAAAGATGAAAACAATACCATATGTAAAGGGCTTATCAAAATAATTGAAAAGGGTAGGAAAAAAGTACAAAATCACAAAAACATTCAAAACATTCAGCATTCTGAGATTTATCCTGTCCAAAACCAAACCCAACAACACACAAGAAAGGTCTTCAAAAACTGCATCTAAAAAATACCCTGTGAATGAAACAATTTCTACGTGGGACATATTGCAAGACCACTAAGTGTCAGGGTAAGCGAGCATGAAAATACGTCAACATTAGACACTTCGAGAGATCCCAGATATGCAAACACTCCTGGGACCAGGAGCACAGAATACATGGCTAGTTGCATCAGTAATGCCATGGGTAATGAGTGCTATTGCTTAGGGTAGCAGAACTAATTTTTATTATAGAGGCAATATTACAATTTAAAACTATCCAGGAAATCGTGTAACCCTATCTTATTCCACACCTTAACATCATCACAAACACGATTTTCACAACATCACATCAACTGTTCACCTTTGCCACCACGATGGCCTGATTATTCTCAAATTGAACATGTCTCTTGAATTTGCAACACCCTCCACACCTTTTAGCAGGTTTTACTCATGAAGTTGCAGTATCCTGAAATAAGATTGCCCAACAGGATATCTATCACTGCATCAGAACGATACCTAGGTGTGACAATGAATATATAAGAAATCGTGGATCATCAACACATTATTGGACCAGAGTAATTTGTTGAGAATAAGTGTATATCCTAGCAATAGACCAGTTTGTCTTTTTAATTTTGTAGCATGAGTTTTCGCGATAGATCTTCCTTAAACTACTGTTTTTGTTTACACTGTATTTCTAAAAACGCATACATTTCAAACAATCTTTATTCACCCAATAAACTACAAAACATACATTTTCGTACCAACTTTTATGAACTGTTATACTTTATGACACTAGGCCACAGCGACAAGATGACTTGTTAATCAATCAAACAATGTGATCCTTTTCTCCCATACGCTGCAGAAGGGCATATACTCTAAGGTGTTAAAAAGTTTAATGACATCGTATAAAAAATTGATTCACTACACGATCTTGCTTATTGTGATACGGCCCATAAAGATTTTTGGAAAGTAGGTTAATGCGGCCATTTCCTATTTTTTCGATGTTAAAATCGTCGAGGGACGACATTCGAAACAAATCAGAAGGAAAGTGGTTTTAAAAATAAAGTAGGGACTGCTTCGAGAGGTGTGTCTTCACAAATAGTTGTCATTTTAGCTTGAAAAAATAAAACAAACGGTTTAGTAAAAATAGAATAAAAAATAGGGTAAGTAAACAGATGTATATTATAAATAATATACAAAATCATTGTATTTCAAGTCTGTTTTGGATTTAAATGACACTTATAATATTCATTGTATTAAAAATACTTAATAAAAACCGCGGTTTCCAAAATTTTCATAATTTTTTTCTTTTGAATAATATATTCCACTTTCATACTTTAATATATCAAAATATCAATTTTGATTTCAATGCTTGTATCGAAATGAGATCTGTATCATAATGAAGCCCATTATTAAGCCCATTTTGAAACCAACAGAATCGCGAGATCGTTCTGTCTCGAAGGTGGCACATGCGCACTGAGCAATGACAAATCAAATGCATACGCTTTGATATGTTAGGGATATTGAAAATGTAACCTCAAATTCATTTTAATCATTGTAATAGTCAAAATATAAATATATCAACAACTACTTTTTTTGTTACAAAATAAATAAATTTGAATATGTTTTTGTTGTTGTGAATGATCAGAGAACAAATCATGTATACAACTTGCATTTAATTGTCATTATGTGGCTCGTATTCTATACTACACTATATACATATATTATTCCATAAATATAAATAAACGACTCGTTTTCTTTTTCTTTGGTTCTATTATGTTTACGCAAATATGTAATTGGTAAATACATTTTTTTGCCAATTTTGATTTAATTTTTTTAAGGTAAAAAATGTGGCATTACAATGATCGCATGTTGCCAAAGACATAGTTTGAATTTGAAGAAAGTAAGAAAAAAATAGTTGTTGTTTGTTCCGCAGATCTAAACTAAAACAGATGAAAGACTTGTTGCCACGAATAAATGTTCACATTCAAAAAGGCGGTGCGAAGAATGTAAGGGGAACTATTATATAGAGTGTTCTCTAAAGAACGTATAAGATCTTTTTTGTGTTTATTTGGTCAATGAATGTGTTCCTTCAGTAAAATAGTTTTTTTTATATTTCTTGGATACGAGAACTAACCTAAACATTGGATAGGAGATCTTCTCACCTTTCCGTGTCCTTCTTTTTGGTCTTGCGTTCTGCAGTTTACTATCTAGTGCTCTTTAGCCAATCTTTCGGTCTCCATTCTCAGTACATGACCAGCCCATCGATGTTACCCTGACCACAGATTAACATAACACCTGACAAACTACACGTCGGTAAAATCAAAAGATGTAGCGGCATTCCAATGGTGTCACGCCCTTCCTAGCGGAAAATTTGCGTGTCATCCGTGTGATATCACGCCATCGTCAACGTGTTAACATTCCCTCTAATTTTATTTTTTTTTTATTTCAGAGGTCAGGCGGAAGGATGAAGCAAGGAGAGCTGCGACGAGCCCTCCTACTCGTTATCATCTTCTGCATTTTCCTCTTCTTTTACCTTTACTGGCAACAATCGACCAAAAATGTTCCGACTGTGATTTATGACTACAAACACGTCCATTCAGCGTATAAGTAAGTACCCAAACAATTTGTAAAAACATTTTGTAATTTAAAATCCACGAGGAAAATAAAATTCCTGTAGCTGGCTGTATACCATAAATCACAAAAAATACAAGATCCTTTGTAAAAGGTATATTTAAAATACCCCAATAAGGGTTACATCACAAAACAAAACGTTTTCGGATTAATAAGTAATCCATCATTAAGGATTAATAAGTAATCCAAAAAGTTATGGGTGAAAACCCTTTGAAAGTTGTAAGATGTTAAATGATACTACATATTATTGATAATGATGATCGATGTTGCAAATATCCATCATCAGTGTTCAGCCAATAGCATGCATGCGTGAGCCACCAAAAAGTTATGGGTGAAAACCCTTTGAAAGTTGTAAGATGTTTAATGATACTACATATTATTGATAATGATGATCGATGTTGCAAATATTCCTGGATATAACCCAGGGCAACACAGGACTCTAACCCACGTGGATATGATTTGCAAGGAATGAACCTTACATATTGAAATATGTTGACACTCAATTTTCAATATGTAAGGTTCATTCCTTGCAAATCATATCCACGTGGGTTAGAGTCCTGTGTTGCCCTGGCTTATATCCAGGAATATTTGCAACATCGATCATCATTATCAATAATATGTAGTATCATTTAACATCTTACAACTTTCAAAGGGTTTTCACCCATAACTTTTTGGTGGCTCACGCATGCATGCTATTGGCTTAACACTGATGATGGATTACTTGTTAATCCGAAAACGTTTTGTTTTGTGATGTAACCCTTATTGGGGTATTTTAAATATACCTTTTACAAAGGATCTTGTATCTTTTGTAATTTATTAATGTGTTGAACAGTTGAATTGTTGTCCATAAATCATTGACAAACGTTATAAACTAAACCTGACTCCCCGTTTTTACTTGTAGCACTGGTAGACCGTCAGATTTCAATTTGAAGTTCAACCACGATTTTGTCCCTTGTGCCTTTTTGTGTACTGAAAATGTCATATGAAATAAACAAGAAGAAAATGAAATTTGGAGTTGAACCAGTTTCGTTTTTCTGCAAATCGAATTTTGCTTATTTTCCGCAACTTTTACAGTGTAAAAATTTTCATTTTCACGACGTACCGTTATGCCTTTTTGCAGGTTTCTTATTAACATTACATGTTTAGGTAATAATTAACACCCATAGGGCACCAGTAGCCCTTATACCCAAATGGCATGGCACATGGATTTTCTTTACAAAAGGAAATTCAATTTTCACGCAAATTTCTATAGGAAACCCCACAGTTTTCACATATTTTACTCTCCTTGATTTCATCTGTCAATACTTTCAAAGGCATAAGAAATAGCATGTATGATAGTACCTACTTGAATTATCTTAATCAATAAATCTGAATGAATCCTTTAGACTATTTTCTATGGGGTCACTTAAAAACACCGTTGTTAAAAAACAAAATGTAGGTAGTATAGATAAGAAGGATTGAGCAGTCTAACATGTTACACAATGTATTGCAAGTTTTAATGATCGCGTGGCTTGTTGTATTTAAGTAAACGAACAACATTTTGAGTATCTGCTATAAGCGCCTTCACTTTATATTTTCTTAAGTTCCCTATTTGTTTACGACTTAACTGTGGACTATATTTTAACACGACACAAATAATCTAATGTTTTATCTTTAGTTGTTACAAAGTTTCTGCGATATGATTTGTAATTCATCAGTTTATTTAATAAGTGAATACTTCATACCCTTTGGTATAATTTTTTTGGGCCCGAAATTCTATTTAGCGTTATTCAAAAAATGAAACGCATGTAGTATCCATGCGGTATACAGTAATATACATAATATACCTGCATATACACTTATTATAATTTTATATAATATACATACATATTTTATGTTTACAACAACTTGAAAACGACCAGATCGATTTGGCTAATTTTGGTTTTAAAATATTTGTATAAAATAAAATAAATGAAATTATACAAAATTCAATAAAACAAAATCGAATCGAATCTTGAATTGCCAAAAATATTAACAATTTAGTAATAATATACATAAAATTTCATTAACCTACATTATAATAATAACACGCTATAAGGAATATTCACTTCTGTCGGCACTACCCAAGTGCCACTCTCTTTTTTTCATATATTTTGTAAGTAGTGTTCGTTAATTTTTGAGTAATATTGAGTGATATATACAGCAGCGGTCACTAAATAGTTTAAACCTTCATTTTTACATTTATTTTGATTTATTTTTTTTTATTTCCGAAATAGATTAAAATATTTGGCTTCTATATTTAAAATAACAGTAAAAAATCCTAATTTTTACAATACATTTTTATATTAAGTAACTGAAAATGTTGCATTATGCATAATTTTCATCGAAAATAAACTTAATTTTTAGCCTTGACATTATATGTATATATGATGACGTGTTTTGCGTCAATTTCAATTTTCTAACGTTAAAATTACAGTAGTTCTGATAAACTTTCAATAAAAATGCATCACCAATTACTAACGAGTACGAAAAATATTTTTTTATTCCTGAATAAGTCATGAAATTGCTAGAAAGTAATACATAGAATTTGATCAAATTATTTAATTATTTAAGAGATTCCATTAATATGAAGTTAATATCATATTCAATATAAATTTTTTACTTCATATATGTTTAGGAAGGACTACTTCATATATTTAAGAAGGCATTTGACAGGGTCAAATTAAAGGACGTTATCCATTTATTGTACGCAAGAGAGGTACCTCTAGGAATAATTAAAACCATCGAAAATATCTACCAGAACAACGAACAACACAATAAAAGTAAAAGTAGATGAAGAACTAACCGACCCAATTGAAGCTGGCAACGGGATAAGACCGGGAGATTCCCTGAGTCCTCTGTTGTTCAACCTGATCATGGACGAAATAATAAAAAAGTAAGAACAAAAAAAGGATACCAAATGGGAGAAAAACAACTTAAAATAATCTGCTATGCAGACGACGCAATACTAATCTCTCAAAGTGAAGATGATTCACAACGTATGCTGCACGAATTTAAAGTAACCGCTAGAAAATTTAACATGTTAATTTCTCCAAAATAGACTAAATGCATGGTTATAACAGCAGATCTAATAAGGTGTAAATTAGAGCTGGAGGGTCAAATAATAGAACAAGTCATGGAGTTTAAATATCTAGGCATCACACTATGCAGCTACGGAAAGCTCGAAACAGAAGTGGAAGATCAGATGAATAAAGCAAACAGAGCTGCAGGTTGCCTGAATGAAACAATATGGAGAAATAAAAACATCGGAAAAGAAGTGAAAGGCAGAATTTACAAAACAGTCATCAGACCAATAATGACATACGCGGCATAAACACGACCTGATACACAAAGGACAAAAAGAATGCTAGAAACAGCAGAGATGAAAACATTGCGAAAAATCGATGATAAGACGCTGTGGGATAGAGCTAGAAGTGCAGATATACGAAGGAGATGCAAGATGGACAACATTAATAACTGGGTGAAAAGCAGAAGAGTAGAATGGAACGACCACATAAGCCACATGACAGCAAATAGAGTAGTAAGTGAGACGTTCCCCAATAGGAAGACGATCAGTGGGAAGATCACGAAAAGATGGAATGACAACTTACTGGAGGCACATTGAAAAACAGACAGAGTAATGTATATATAAAAAGAAGAAGAAAAAGAAGAAGAAGAAAAAGAAGAAGAAGAAGAAGAAGAAGATATATGTTATGCATGTCAAAGAGTAATTTTACCACGAGATAATTATTTTAAACCCTTGTACAGACTCACCTACAAAAAGTTAAAAAAACCACCTTTAAAATTAGCAAAAATCGATATAAAGAAATTGTCGAAAAAATATAGTGTTCCTACACCCTTCTAAAGATTTTTTCATTTAATTTAATGATCTTCAAAGAGAAAAAAGCTTGCGGAAAAAACTTTAAAATTAGCAAAAATCGATATAAAGACGTTTCCGAAAAAATATAGTGTTCCTACACCCTTTTAAAGATTTTGTCATTTAATTTAATGATATTCAAAGAAAAAAAGCCTGCGGAAAAAAATAAAGGCACTCAAATAAAAAAAAATTTACGAGCTGAAACTGTCACCACCCTACCATACATATACAGAAGAAATTGTTAAGCTCTTCAAAAAGACGTCAAAACTTATCGTAAAAATTATCATGGGCAGTATCAAGGAACAAATTGATAGATTGCTTAAAATAAAATTGAAATGATATACTAAATTGTGAATTAAAAGAGGTCTTTTTTTTTTTTTTTTTTTTTTTTTATTGGAAATTTACCGCATCCACCAAGAGGTGATTAGCGGGAATACAGTGTAGGAGTACAGTTCCAATAACTTACAATCTATAATATAATTCTATGAGTTTTAAATAATTATCGATATTATTATCTATAATTACAGTATGTATCTTAAATTAAGAATACAGTGTAGGTATAACTTCCAGTAATTTAGATTCTATAATATAGCCCTATACATTTTAAATAGTTTGCGATATTGTCATAGTAACCATCTGTGCCTAAAAGTTTGTTGATGTTGTTAGGAATATTGAATCTAATTCGTTCATTTGCAAAAGTGGACAGTCAATTAAAAAATGTTTTACATTATTTATTTCGTCACAAATTTCACATTTAGGGGGATCGTCTCTTGTAAACAGGTGAGAGTGCGTGTATCTTGTGTGACCTATACGCAGACGTGTGATAACAGTTTGAAGTTTTCGGGCTCGTATTCTCGATAACCGCGGGTAAACATTATCCTTGATTGTTCTTAAAGATGTCTGTGAATATTTCCATTCTTGGTTCCATTTACACGTGATTAGATTTCTAAAGTACGATTTTATGTCACTCGCGAGATTTCGACACTCCGTTACCTCTGTTTCGACACTTTCCGACACTTTACGGGCGCACTGATCTGCTGCTTCGTTTCCATCGATACCAATATGAGATGGGATCCATATGAAGGTAATGCGTCTGGAATTTTCTTGAGCCTCTTCTAGTTCAGATTTTACCATTTTCTCTAGGGGGTTTTTAGGATACACATGATTTAAAGTTTGTAAAGCACCGAGTGAATCACTTAGGATCAAGCATTTTGATATTTTGTTTTTGTTGACATGTTCAAGGGCTTTGAGTATTGCATAAAGTTCAGCAGAAAAAATACTGAAATATTTGGGAAGTCTAAAATGATTTTCTGTCATTTCTAAAACAATTGAACTGCTTAGAATTGTAACTTGTGTTTGGACTAAGGTTAGTTTCTTGTAGGCAAATTATTTCTGGACAGTATTCTGATTGGATGATTTGAAGCATGGGTAAACGATGGAACAGTCCATCAATATTCCACTGTAATATAGAGTTGAAAATTAGGCATCGGAGGAAGATAATTCACTGTCAGTGATATCTTTACCTAGATAGTGATTCAATTTATTTTTAAGTCGGGTGAAGCGATGTTTCGTAGTTTTGTCTGATAGGTATGGGTAAGATATGGTTAATAGGTTTATTAAACCGGGGAGATCGGTTGTGTATTCCTGGATAATTTCTATAGGTGAATTGTTACCTTGGGTATTTTCAATTAGCATTATTAGCTGATCATAGTTTAATGGGAGTGTTGTGGAATTTTTATTCATGAAAAATTTAAGTGCGTCAGGAGTAGGTGCTGTGCGTTTAGGTTTTTTGGGCTTTTGGATGTTGGTTTGACGTGGTGTTTGAGGGAGAGCAAACGTTGGATTATTAGTATTCAGATTTTCGATGGGAGGGGATAACGTTTCGTCAATACTTCTTTTCACAGATGTACTGGATGATTCTCCTATGATTCCGAGTGAAGCTTGTTGATCCATTACTTCAGAGGTTTTTTCACATGGATTTTTAGTGGGAATGTTCTCTTCGGTGGGAATTATTTTGCTCGCTTCAGAAGTTGGCAGTAGGGTTTGAGGAGTAGAAGAAATTGAAGAAGGTTTTTGAATATTTATGTTGTTTGGATCACCGTCTTCAGCTTGATGTGATTCAGTATGGGAGAAACGTTGTGTGTTCTGTTGCTGTGGCGTAGATTCGGTGGTGGTGGTTAGGTCATAAGAGATAGTAGAGTTTTGAGATAACACATTGTCTGTCACAAGTTGTGTATGCTGTTGCTGTGGCGTTGATTCGGTAGTGGGAGTTGGGTCATGAGAAAGAGTAGAATTTTGTGATAACACATTGTCAGATGAAGTATTGGGGCAATTTGACGCAACGTGTCCAGCCTGTTTGCATACGAAACATTCCATCTTGTCCGTTGAAAGAAAAATTCTATTATCATTGCCTTCAAATGAAATTAATAAGGAGGTGTGAAGCTCGAAATTATCAGAGGGTGAAAAGACATACACTTGGCGGCGGAAACTGAGGATGTGGGAATATTCATCACCTGGAATTCCTGCTCTAAGGAAAGACACTGGGGAGGCTATTTGAAGACCAAGACTCTTGATTGCATTTTCTGCAAGTTGGTGGGGAATATAAGGAGAGATATTCGAGATTAATATTCTTTTTGTCGGGGAGACAAGTTTCCTAATACTTAAAATTAGGGATCCGATTTGGATAGTTGGGTGGGACTTCAGAAGTTGATCAACGAGATTTGGGTTGGCTAGATATATGCAGATTCTATTGTTGGAGATTCTGGAAGCAAAGGAAATATTTTTTGGTCCGATGACATCACCAATAGCTTTAACGTAATCTAGAAGTTTAAGGTTTTCTTCTGCGTGAAGGACTATGGCTTGCTCTTTTTTGGGTAGGGATGGTGGTTTCGGCGAAGATTTTGCAGCGTTTACGTACGAAATTGATGTAGTAGCTTGAGTATTTGTAGCACTTTGAAGGGCCATGGTTGAGGTAGAAACTGTAGGATTACTGTGTATGTTTGTACTTGTCATGCAGATACAGACAATAGCTTCGTGTTATATTTTTTCTTTAAATGGTTCTGGTATCAGAATTGCATTCAAAGCCATTATGCTGGATGGTCAGCAAGAACCAGCAAACTGGTGAAACCAGCCGCTGGTATGCACTTTTTATAAATTAAATACAATTTATAATGGTTTAATAATATAAAGAAAGCAATACGTACAAATTTTATCCAGAAATCACTTTTTAAAATACACTATTAAATCGAAATCAAATACACTAATTACTACTGATAAGGTAAACTAGATTTTAATTATATTTGGCACAGGTCTTACTCGTATGAATGCTAGAACAAGACTCTAAAAGAGGTCTTGTGTTAGGGTAAAATAATACATTTTACCGATTCTACATAAAATGAGGACCGAAGTAATATTAATTTGAGGCCATAAAAGTGTCAACTATAAAATTATAGATCGTAATTTTTGTAATTCCTCATACTTATAGATAGAATTTCCAGTATTCTGATTTATGAGTTCTAAAAATTATTAGCAATTCAATATTCTGAAATTCAGATATCTTTATTACATGTCTATAAAAGATGCAATTTTTTAAAAGTGATATTACTTTTGAGCCATAAAATTTATATATACATACATTTGACCGATTAATTTTCCTAACACGTCTAGCGCATAATATGGAGAATAAAGAGTATAACCCATATTAAATAAACATATCAGAAAAAACTATTTTATTCCGATTATGGTTGTTTGTATAGTGTTTTTGTAATAAAACCAAGTGGTTTTTTCCGAGGATTTCACATTATTCGTCAAATTAGATTTGTTTTTAATGTTTGAGTTAAAGGTCTGATTAGAATGTTGATTTTACAAAAACGTACTCCTTTTATTTGTTACGATATTTGGATGTTATTATGTTCCCTGTAGTAAATCAATCCTCCATTGAAGGATGTCTTTTCTTACAAACAAATTCTCCTGCAGCTGATCCAGAAAGTTTTAGTAATATTCTCCTGATGTTGCTCTATTATATTTAAAACTAATTAATTAACAAAATTCGATTTGCATTCCAAAAAACTGATGTGGTCGCATGCGATGAGGATGAAAGAACCCTGACAGAAACAGCACCTACTGGAAATACAACAACTTCCTCAATAATTACAAGATAAGAAACTTACTCAGAATACGAAATTGAAAAATTACAAAGCAGCAATTAGAACAGTAATCACATGTGGTGCTGAAGTAGGCACAGAAATATGAGGGACGACTGAGGATTCCAGAGAGAAAAACATCATCATCATTCTCTTTTTTCCTTATCCCTATGCGGGGTCGGCTTCCCTAATTACATTTCTTCACACAATTCTATCCTGGGTCATATCAACATTAATCTCCTTTACCAACATGTCCTGCCTAATCGTCTCCCCCCACGTCTTCTTTGGTCTTCCTCTCCTACTCCTTCCAGGTATCTGCATTTCAGCTACTCTTCGTATTGGATGATTAACGTCTCGACGTTGAACATGACCAAACCATCTCAACTTATGCTCTCTCATTTTGGCACCAGTTGGTGCCACACCTAGACTTCCCCTAATATACTCATTTTTAATTTTATCCTTTCTTGTCACTCCACTCATCCATCTAAGCATTCTCATCTCCGCCACATGCATTCGTTGTTCCTCTTTCTTTTTCACTGCCCAACATTCAGTTCCGTACATCATAGCCGGTCTTATGGCTGTTTTATAGAATTTTCCTTTCAGCTTCATTGGAACTTTTCTGTCACACAACACACCACTCGCTTCCTTCCACTTCATCCATCCAGCCCTAATTCTACTGCATGCATCTCCATCTATTTCTCCATTACTCTGTAATACCGATCCCAGGTACTTAAAACTATTGCTTTTTACAATCAGTTCACCATCCAAAGATACCATACCACTCACCTTCGGCTCTTGAAATTAAAACTGTCAAAGTGTCACTCCGGAAAAATTCAATAATTTTAGAACTCTTGTGCAATTAACTACTGATTATTTCATTCATAGGAGATTCTGACCAATAGAAAGCTACAGAAATACAAATTAAACTGATAATTTTTGATAATTGCCCGTCGTCAAGTATATTACGTCAGATGCCCTTCGTTGCTATGAAAAAATACATTCAGTGACACTAATGACAATTAATGTTTTAAAAATTATAAAAGTGATGACTTTCAACCGTCAAATAATTATAATAACTGTGTGTTTAATTTTACTAATTTGTACTTACATAAATAAATTACAATAAAATTTTGGTTTTGAACAGTTTTATTCATGAAATAATCGCAACAAATTGCACTCGATCTCTAAAATTAATACTTATAGAATTTTATCTAAAATTAATATAGAATTTTAGAGGTCTTGTGCAATTACTACTGATAATTCGATGAAATAAAATTATTTTGACATAATATTTAAAAGTCAGATCAGTAGACAATTATTACAATGGTTTTGCATCGTCGTCATGGAAACCAATATCGTCGTCGTGGTAACCCATTATACTGAAAGTTTGGTTTTGACTACCTTGTCAAAGAATTAATTTGTGTATTTTTACTTCTAAATAAAAATTGATATAACTCTATTTTTTGTGTTGTTTTTTCAAACGAAAGAAAACATATTGTTCCTAACTCATGCGGAAAGTGTCTACCTTGCACTCGACTGCTTGCCCGAACTCCGCTATCGCGTCGTTCGGGTCAACGGCAGTCTCGTGCGTGAAAGTATTACTTTCCGCACTAGTTAGGAAAATAACTATTTTATCTACTGATGTTAGTGTAGGAAACAGGTTGAATATCGCAAAATGGACAAAAGTCCGGTTTTATTTTTTTTTCTGGTATATCAAGGGGTGCTTATTATGAAACTAACTTTTTCTTAAAAAATTTCGCCCCGTAACCCCCCTTTTCATCCCTCTAAAGGGGGTAATTTGTGCTTTTTGCGAAACGTAGCCCTTCCTGTATGTTTTGCAAAAAATTGACTTAATAGTAAAATGCAGAGGACTATACAGTGTGTCAATTTTAAAACTTACAATGGCTATATCTTACGAACAAAAGCTGATATCGAAAAATGCTTGAAACCGTTTCTAGGATAGTAAGGGGGAACTAAAATGACATGAAAGAGAACTCACCCCCATCAACCCCCTAGGCCCCACCCATCACAACCAAAAAAGTTTAAATTGCAAACCCCTACTTGTGATACATCATTGAAAGGACTATAAAAAATTCTATTCAATGGTATAAATAATAATTATACAGGGTGAAGCAATAATTGTGAAACTTTGGCTTAAATGAAAAATTTAATAAGGTTTTGTTGAATTACAAATTTATTAAAAATGTCAATTAAGTAAATATTTAATGTGAATTCCGTTGTTTGGTAAACAATAATACAGCCTATTTTCAAATTCTGCACGAAATTTAGCAAATGTTCTAGTAATAGGGCAACATGCTTGAGTAATTCTTTCTCGCAATTCCCCAAGTGAAGCAAGGTGAGTTTTATAATTAACTGATTTAGGGTAATCCCTTAGAAAAAAGTAATATACTATTCTACTATAAAAACTACTATCCAATGGTATAAATAATAATTATACAGGGTGTTAATATCAGCTGGCTTACTATGACTTTTTTATTTGTAATGCTATCTCCCGGACTATTATTTTAAATGGTAAGCGTCCGCTCGTACTTTTTTTGTTAATTAAAACTTAATTTGCCATTTTTGCCTTAAATCAGTTGTTTATAAAACTTAACTTGCGTCACTTGAGAAATTGCGAGAAATAATTACTCAAGCATGTCGCCCTATTACTAGAAAAACATTTGTCAAATTTCGTGCAGAATTTGAAAATAGATTGTATTATTGTTTACAAAACAACGGAACCCACTTTGAACATTTACTTAATTGACATTTTTATCAAATTTGTAGTCCAACAAAACCTCATTAAATTTTTCATTTAAGCCAAAGTTTCACAATTATTGCTTCACCCTGTATAATTATTATTTATACCATTGGATAGCATTTTTTATAGCCTTTTCAATGATGTATCACAAGTAGGGGTTTGCAATTTAAACTTTTTTGGTTGTGGTGGGTGGGGCCTAGGGGGTTGATGGGGGTGAGTTCTCTTTCATGTCATTTTAGTTCCCCCTTACTATCCTAGAAACGGTTTCAAGCATTTTTCATTTTCAGCTTTTGTTCGTGAAATATAGCCATTGTAAGTTTTAAAATTGACACACTGTATTTCCCACTATTTATTTCCCGACACCATATGTCTATCACCCACCGTTTAGCAGGGGGCCCCAAAGTTGACAAATTTTTAAAAAAGATGTTTTAAAAAAAATGTCCCTAACTGTGATGAAAATTAAGAAGAAACCCTGCGGCAATTAATCATAATTAAGTGGCTGATTTTTTGGTATAGGTTTCATTTAAGGGAAATTGCAAATTTTTTAATTACACGGTGTTACATTTTTAAAAAACGCCTTTTCATACCATCTGAACCGCCTATGCTAGAGTAAAAAAACACAAGGTTTAACAAAGTAGGAGGTGAAAACCTTTGAAGACTACACTAACTTTTCCCCTTCATCCCTTATTGCTAGTTCCTGTATCCACTGAGGTGTCAGCCTGAAAGGGGTCATAATTATCAATATACAATAGACACATTTCACATGCCAAACTCCATATTACTTATGACGATGATTTTTCGGCTCTAGCTCTTAGACTATAAAGACTCAATCGAGATATAGTCCATTTTAACTGTAACTCTTTTTATATTCAGTATCTATTCTGTTTTAAAGTAGGTACGTGAGAAACACGAGGAAGCTACCTTTCTAACTTTTATGTTTTTTGTGCTACTTCGCCTGATAACATTAAACTTTTTATTTCCCAACTTAGGAAAAGATAAAATTCATCTATTAAAAGTTTTAAGACGCATAAAATGGGCAATGGTAAAAACAAGGTTAAACTTGTCAACAAATAAATTGAATTGATGTCTCCATCTTCTTTGTTTTTAAAGGGATTGTTATCATCCATCATCCATTGACATATAAATGTATACAGATACAGAAAATATTCTATAGTTAGTATTACAAAATTAGCGAGATAACTAATGCTAAATTATTGTGACTTATCCAAAATTATTGTGACTAATTGTAAATTATTATAATTTTTTTTGAGTTAACTTCCAGGTCATATTTCTTTACTAATTTCAAATACTTTATTGGGCTTTCGTGTATTCTATTATAGTGCTGCTGCTTGGAAAATTACCCCAGAATACATGTGTTGAATATGAGAAGTAACTATATCCTTCCTGTCACCCATTGATTGAAGCAGTTCATATTCAATAAATTTGCAACCATCCATTGTTATCAAACCAGTAACTTTCTTCTTTACTCAGCAATACTAAATTGAACTAGAGACTATGTAATTTGATTACATGTCGTAAATTAATAACGAAGGAATAACGAGCAATTTAAAGTTTCAAAGTAAGGGGGCGCTTGTAACTTTATCCAGGTTTCAACTGAAAGAAGGGTAAATTTCAGCTCTAAATGAGAAGTGTGCTGAAAGTAGTAGAGCATACGGTGTCATGGGAACAAAACAAAGTGTTTAATATGAGAAGTAACTATATCCTTCTTGTCACCCATTGATTGAAGCAATTCCACCATTTTGTTGTGTTATTCTTTGTCATATGCCTTTTTATAATCACTGAAGCAGACATGTAGTTCATATTTTTACATCTTTGGAATACCACTTGTATGCTCTATAGGGCATATCTTGTTCCCTGACTTTTCGTATTAACCAAATGGTGTTGGCGATGTTTGTTCTTCACAGGTTTCGTGTAATCTTAAAAAAAAGTTTTAATAAGTACACCATAAATGAGATTTATTGTTCTGTAATCACTGCACTTTTTGGCTTATTGTTTTTTTGAAGTCATGCTTCTTTAGGCACGAGGGTGAATTTTTATTTTCCTGGGCGCATGCGCACACCGACAGTATGGTATTAGTATCTCAAACGTTATACGGGATCTTATTGGGTGTTAAAATTATCTGTCAATAATTGTTGGAGATTATGGATAAACAAATGTTGTGTATATTAGTTTTTTATTTGTGATAACAGAAAAAAAAGCAAGTTTATAATTGTATTGACTAGGTACGTAATAATTGTAAATGTTTCAGTATCCTAATAAAAAATTACATAGGTACCTACCTATTTGGAAAACTTAAAATGAACCTACCAAAATAGTATGTAATGCTTTGATTTACATAATTTGATTACCATCAAAATTTCTGTCAATATTCACCTAATATATTGTTTTCTTAGTATATGTTTTGTCGTATTTTAATATTTCAATATTCTACAAAAATCAAAATAATTTGGTTAAATTCAGAACTGTCATAAGTTTAAACCGTTTAGTTCGCAGATCTTTCCAAATGATGCATGTGTCTCCGTGGGTAAAAGTGTAAGATGAATGCATTCCAATACTAACTGTGCAAACATAAGCGGGTTTGAACCCCAATAGAAACTTTTATTTTTTTATATATTTTATGATTGTAAGTATATCTATTATATAATGTTTTTTCAGAAAATACGTATTTAGTTCAAAAAATTTCCGACAATTATTGTTCAGAAATAATTTGTGGCATTTTTAAATGTGTTTTTATGTTTCAATTAATTTTTGGTACTGTTTTAATAAAAATTTATGAAAAGTAGTAAGTATTAAAATTAGTTTAATATTTAAATAAAGTATAAATAAACTGTTTAAAGTATATTAATTTCGTTGAAATCATATAATATTCTCCTTTTCATGAACATTTTTCAGTGCGTCACAAATTATAGAAAAAAAGGTAAGTCCGTGATAATACACATTTATGACATTTATTCTAACGTGACATTTTAGTTAAATCTGACAGTTGTCAAATTTTATTTTCAATTTGGAATAAAACCAAATCAATTGTGTCTATTGCATTTATAAAATGGTATTTTCTTTTATTTGTATAGTCTTATAAATTGTACAGATTATATTGATAATAGTATTATTTTATTTAATAAATAATTCTTTTTTGATTATGGCGCCATCTATCGACAACTAGAATAATCACCAAACTAGAATAATTACAAAGTATTCACAGACGTGCCTTTTTTTCTGTCACATACAATTTAATGCGTTAGAGAGAAATCGAAAAGCTGTGACGCACTGAAAGATGATCATGAGAAAAAGAATAGAAGTATAACTTCCTACGTGCGTACAAAGTACACACACATTCTTTTTTTTTTCTAGTAGACTCTCTCATCCATTATTTGGGCATTTTTTTTTGGTATATATCTTTTTTCTGAAATTTAATCGATCTGGCAAGCAGAAATACGTGGTTGCTGTCGCAGAAAATCCCAGAACATTGGAACAGAAATGAATTTCTACAAACACGTATTTGTGGAAATTTCAATATATCTGTGCCATGGGATCTCCCTCAAATATAAGAAAGGAGCAGCTAAGAGAAACAGGACTTCAGGCCAAAAGGGGCATCCAGCTGTCCATATAATACCACCTTCAAATATAAGGACAGATTATGTTTCTCTCTGGCTGGTACATGACTACCTATGCAAATGCCTGAATTTACGCACTTCAAATACTCAAATAGTCCATGTGGTGAGAACGCTCACGTCTGAACAACATTTCTAATTCGGTTTCTCTGCGGAATCATATTCAAAAATGTCCCCTTTAAACAAATCTGAAGGATGCCGGACGGAATTTTTGGGCAGAAATTGTTTAAACAATTTTTTTAAACAAATACAAAAGATCACGTTTTTCATAAATGTTCCAGATCACTCTAGACCATATATTTTTAGATTTTTTGGGTCATTCTAAAAAAGAAAGGTCTTGAAATTTTTCTCAAAAATTGATAGTTTTCGAGTTATAAGCGATTTAAAATCTGAAAAATGCGAAAATACGCATTTTCGAGGCTTAAAACTCATATTTAAATTAGTATTTTGGAGGTTACCAGATACTTATATTGAAGACTAAACATTCAGCTTCAGGATTCTGAAAAGTGATTCGTGTCTAACCTTAATTTATACCGTTGTTTTTTAAATTGTTAAATATGCATGTCCATCCGATTTTTGGCCGGTGCGGCGCGCTCTATTTCAAAAATCTCTTATTTTCCTCCGAAAAATATTTTTCTAGTTTCTTTGTGACATTCTAAATAAAATAAGTTTCTTGGCATTTTTCTCAAAAGTTACTAGTTTTAAAGTTATAAGCGATTTAAAATGCGAAAATGTGTTTTTTGTCATTTTTCGAATTTTAAATCGCTTATAACTTTAAAACTATTAACATTTGAGAAAAGTGTCAAGAAAATTATTTTATTTAGAACGTCCCAAAGAATCTAGAAAAAATATTTTTGGGAGGAAAATAGGAGATTTTTGAAAATAGTGCGCGCCGCACCGGCAAAAAACCGGATTCACAAGCATAATTATCAATTAAAAAACTACGGTCTAAATTAAAGTTAGACCCGACCACTCTTCGGAATCATGAAAAGGAATATTTACACTTTAATCCAAGTTATTGGCACCCTTAAAAATGTTAAGTTGAATATGAAATATTTCAGCCTCGAAAATGCGTATTTTCGCATTTTTTGGATTTTAAATCACCTATAACACGAAAACTGTCAATTTTTGAGAAAAATCACAGGATACCTTTCTTGTTTAGAATGACCCAAAAAACCTAAAAATATATAATTACGTATTTTTTATGGGAAATAAGCCACAATTTTACTAAAAAATGAATTTATTAACGTTTCAGCTTCAGTATTAGTATTTCAGTATTAGCTTCAGAACAACACTAAAAATATATTTTTTGGAGCAAATAAAGGTGATCTTACGTACTTGTTTAAAAAAATTGTTTAAACAATTTCTGCCCAAAAATTCCGCCCGGCACCCTTCAGATTTGTTTAAAGGGGACATTTTTGAATATGAATCCGCAGAGAAACCGAATTAGAAATGTTTTTCAGAGGTTAGCGGTCTCACCACATGGACGTAAAATGTGGTGTAAATAATATGTGTAATAAAAGAAAACAAAATTGTTTTCAGAAGTTCCTACAATTATTAATTTTTCTATGTAGATTACATTAATAATCATTATTTCTTTAAGTAAAGTATTACCATTTTATGTTGTTGCAAGTTTGCTACACTCCCTATTTTCGATAAATATACATAATACAGTGGAACCTCGATAAGTCGGATTAATCGGGACTGCAGCCGATCCGGATTATCGAAAATCCGGGTTAGCCGGAGAATATGGTAAAAATTAATAAAATACATATAAATAATAAAGAGAAAACATGAAATACATATGCACAGTTCATCTAAATTACGTAGTATTGTTCATTTCTTGGTAAAAAACCCAGTCAAAGTGAAAAAATGTTTGTTTTGTCTAATGAAAATCGGTCCGGGTTAGTCGGGCTTCCGGGTTATCGGAGGCCGACTTATTGGGGTTCCATTATATGTATAATAAATATTTTTTTTATCTATTTTTCCCTGTATGTACACACCATTTAAGGGCGGATCCAGGGCCGATTTTCGGTGGGGCCACGGGCTTTTTTGGGGGAGTAACGGGGGACTAGGGGAATTTTTTTAAAAATTATGTCTATAGTGGTGAGTTCTTAGGCATTTTTCACACACTTTTGAGTGGCATAAAGACAATCAAAACTTATCGTTATTAAAGTAATATTAAAGTCAGTACCGATTCCTACACATTTCTTCGGATCCAAGTGCAGTTCTTTCAACAAGTTTATTACTATTTTTCCCACCACTTCTCCTGTCAGGCGTTGTTCTTTCTCTCTTTCTTGATTTTCACCAAGTATTTTTATGTTCTCATAAGCGTCAATGAACTTGTTTAAATCTTCACGAATGTTGTTATTGTGTATGTATCTCAAATTTAGAGAAAGCTGTTCCACATGGGATACGTCGGTCGTTTCGTCAAATATGACAGAGTAATAATAATTTGAACTTTGAACCTGGTTCATTATTTGCTCAATTATTTCTTCACCACAATACGTGTATGTTGCTCGGGAAGATGCTGTGGATAGGTGTTGTTTAAAAGTCTCATCACCTGATGCGATTTTACCTAAACAATTCCCTGAAATTTCCCTCATTGATAGGTCCAGCATCTTCGTCACGAAGCAGAAGGCGATCATCACGATGGCCCCTTAGAGGAGTATTTTGTCGACCTAAGAACACTATAGACTCTAATATTGGTTAGACTTAGGCAAATATGCAAATAAAAGGGTATAAAATATGCGCATAAATATGCTGTATTTTACCCATAAATATGCATGTTTATCTATAAAATATTCATATAATAAAAAAATATTTACAGTATTTTTTTATTTATAAAAATATTTACCATATATCTTCACATGTTGCATTAGCTATGTATTTTACAAACTAAGCTTATATAATTAAATAATTTAAATATTTTAACAAAAAAATAATATTATTATATCGAATTGTGGTAACCATGGATTATCAAATGCTGTTCAAAATTTTCTAACAAAAACTTATGGCTTCGATCTGAGTACATAGAAAATCTTTTTTCGGCATCAACTGATGTAACTGGGGCATTGTTCAAATTTACGATAATAGTTTGTTCTAAATTAAGTGGTTCGGAAAATGTCACAGTAAGTACTTGAACCAGTTCAGAAAGAACCTGGTAACCACTGTTTTTTTCCATGGTGACTTTATATTTTTGGAAAATTTTCTTTCCAATATGTTTTACTTTTAACGTTTTGACACAATAATTCAAATTTTTTATTAAAATTGTACTGTCTAACAATGATAAATTTGCAGGATTCAAATTGAGTAACAGTTTTCTGAACAAAATATTTTTGTTTCGAAAGATTTTATTATGAATGACACCGAACTGTTTATTTTCGGTATTTTCAAAGCACATAATTATTCAAAATTACAAAGGAACGTGTTCAGGGCTTATTTTACAACAAAAGTCAACATAAAAATTTTTACTTAGAGACATAAACTGGCAGATTTTGGAACCCTTGTATCAAGGACAAAACGTAACAAAACTATGTATAAGCTGCTATCTTTTATTAGTTACTACATTCCGATATCGAAAATTTGAATACCAAGAGATTATAAAACAAAATTAAATATTGAGATTTACAAGCTATTTGTTAAATGAACTATAATATGTATAGTTACAACCAAAAATTAAAATTATATACATTTTATGCACATTTATATAAAAATATTCAAAATTTAAAATTTTTGCATTTTTTTATGCATAATATGCAAAATATGCAATTTGCATATTTGCCTAAGTCTAGTCGTAGTCTTTCTCTATTTTCTTGTATCTGTTTAGACCTCTGAGAGTATATCTGGTTAATGACTGACTTTTGCGGGTTGCGATAACTTTGTAGAAAATCCAGCCCAACCTGAACGCTCTCCTTGTGATATGATGTTTTTTCATGGGTGTATGGCTCCGTCTGTGCCCATGAGTTTGGGGAAAGATGTTTAAGGTTTCGTGGCAAGGTTTTGGGCTGTCATCCCTTTATCGTGACCACATTCTTCTTCTTCTTTTTATTCTTTGTGTGTACAGAATATGGAAATTGATATCATTTTGATGGCTGCCAAGGTCGTTTAACAAACACTTTGTAAAATTATCATGTTTTATCGATTTTGAAAAAGCGTTTGACAGAGTACGCCACGATAGGCTAAGAGACATTCTTGAAAGAAAAGACATAGATAATAAAGATCTGCGAATAATTCTCAACTTATATTGGAATCAGAAAGCTAACATCAAAATAGAAAACGAGATATCAAAAGCAATAGAAATACGTAGAGGAGTAAGACAGGGATGCATTTTGTCACCACTGCTATTTAATGTATATAGTGAAAGCATCTGTCAGGAAGCCCTTTTGCAAGCAAATGAAGGAATCGTAATCAATGGAGAGGTTGTAAATAATATTCGATACGCAGACGACACTGTACTAGTTGCAAGAACAGTAGAAGAATTACAACGATTACTTACAAACATAAATATTGCTTGCAACAATTATGGCATAAACATTAATATCAAAAAAACCAAGTATATGGTCTTCAGTAAAATCATGACACAACCAGCACATATTAGTATAAACGGCATTCAAATTGAAAAAGTATCAAGTTATAAATACTTGGGAACTTTAATAAACGAAACTGGAGACCAAAACAATGAAATAAAAAGACGTATCGAAATTGCCAGGGCCACCTTCATAAAGATGAGAAAATTCTTCTGCAAAAGAGGTATAAGCATCCCTCTACGATTAAGAATGCTAAGTGGCTACGTATTTAACACGCTATTATACGATGTAGAGGCCTGGACTCTCAAACAGAACAACATAAAAAATATTGAAAGTTTCGAGATGTGGTGCTACCGTCGAATGCTGAAGATAAGTTGGGTTGATAGAATCACAAATCTTGAAGTAATACGAAGGATAGGAAGAGACCCAGAAATTTTATTAACGATAAAACGAAGAAAACCCGAGTATTTGAGTCACCTGATGAGAGGTCATAAATACGCATTACTTCAAAATATAATGCAAGGAAAAATAGAAGGAAAACGGAATCCAGGCCGTAGAAGAATGTCGTGGATGCGGAATTTGAGAGAGTGGTTTGGCTGCACCACTAATGAACTTTTTAGGTCAGCTGTAAACAAAGTCAGGGTAGCCTTGATGGTTTCCAATCTCCGATAGGAGTGGCACAAGAAGAAGAAGAAGAAAATTATCAACATTCTGATTTACAAAACATCTATGTCATTCTTGAAGCCTCCGTTACTGCTTTTTTTCAATTCTAGTCCCGAAGACATATTTATCCCTTGGTTTGTACATAATATATATATATATATATATATATATATATATATATATATATATATATATATTGTTAAGATATGTAAAATTTGAATTAATATGGTTTCGATCTTAATATTTTAGAAAAGTTAAAACATATAATAAAAATATACCAAAATTCATTTCGAAGAAATGAAAGTCAATTATCTTTGGATGGCCGTAGGTAAACAAAATTTAAATAGGGATTAAGTATTAGTATTTTCTTTGTACAGTTAGTATGATAAGGAAGTGGTTATGTGTTTGGACAATGAGACCGGGTTAGAGAACAATTGTATTTAGAAATTTAAATGAATGTAATCTCCTTAAAAACCGATTGGCATGTAATTAGTTTTAGGAAATTTCTAATGGTAGGAAAAGTTGGTGTTGAATCTGACATTGACAATTTGGAATTTAATTCTTTGGAATCGTTGTCAGTGGACTTTCATAATTTTTTACATAATTTAATTTTACGGTAGAATAATTTTTTCAACGTTACTGTTTAGTGCTGGCATTTAAACGAATGTGATTCTAGACGATAGTTGTTAAATGATCGTCAAGTCGAATAGTGGTGATCTCTGAGAGTCTCCTGAAGTAGTAAGGCAGATAAATGAATAGCTGTGAGTTTGTTGAAATAAGTGTCCTGACGGAGGCTCATCACGTAAAGCATTGTAAGTTATATTGTTCTACTTATATTCCAAGAGTCACCGTTGCATGCCGGAACGACAAATAGATTCAGTTTATTGAGAGGAGAAAAGGCTAGCATTGTTTTTTGAAAGATACGTGCATCTGTAGGGGGTCATTGATGACAATAGGCTTGCAATAGTTTGTTGCGAGATTGCTGACTACATAGGGGGCTGCTAAGAGTAAATTGTAGGCGACCAGAGACAAGAATTTGGACAACTCATCATCCGAGAGACAGTTTTATTTTTTTTTGTAGAATTATTCATAACGCAAATTTCAATAAGTACTTTAGATAGTGGTAGGAGTATTTCAATAATCAGAATAGGAGATATTATTTTAGAGGATATTTTGAGGGTGAATTTATTTCAATAGATGTTTTTGTACCATATATGTGTTTTATTCCGTTAGTCTTTGACCTTATTTATCATATGTAAAGCAAAGGAGATATTGAAGCACGAGAATATAAAACCCTGAGATTAGAGCATTAAATAGTGTGATTAAATCATAAGTGCATCATTAAAATTAAACTTAATTAATTAATTAATTATCTAATCAATTGCTTTGAGCACACCGATCTTTGAATATCACATTAACATATATATATATATATATATATATATATATATATATATATATATATATATATATATATATATATATATATATATATGTGTGTGTGTTTGAAACTAAAAATATTTGAACTGCAAATATTTAAATTTATATTTTTTTAAATTCTCGGAGGGGGCCATGGCCCCCTTTTTGGATCCGCCTCTGACACCATTGAGAACGGTGCAGAATTTTTTCTAAAAAGAAATAAAAAAATAATGAAATGAAGGATTAAATAATATTGTATTGGAAATATGTTTTTAAATTCTCTTTCGCTTCTGAGTCCTTGAACCCTGCAAATCATTATTTCCATTCATTTTCGAATGAAATTGATACTTCAACATAGTCTTCTGTATTTTAATCAATAGGTATACTTACTAGCATTAAAATTCAATAAAATTTCAACCTAACAATAAAACACTGAAAACGTTTGTTTTCTATACTTCCGCAAAATTTATTATAACTAAGTGACTACAGCTGTTTCGGCGGAGTGCCTTTCTCAAGTGATATAGTTTACAATGTGTTTGCCTTTTTAAGTCTTTAACTGAAGATGTTTAGGAGTGGGGAGCTGTTTGTCTCGAGTTGGTCATTCAGAATTATATCTGTATTTTTCAGTTTATTAATTTTCATAGATTCTAAAAAAGATAGCTTAAGGCCTTTATTTTGAATATGTAGAATTTGAAACTCTTCATTGAAAGAATGATTATGATCTAGAAGGTGAAGTGCGTATGTAGAAGTGTCTGTTTTTCTATTGTTGAATGCCCTTTTGTGTTCTGCTATCCGTTTGTCAAAAGTTCTGCCAGTTTGACCGATGTACGTTTTCGGACAGTCACCACAAGTTAGTTTGTACACACCACTCTGTAGTTGCTTTCTCTTTCGGCTTTTATTGTTCTTAATATATTTGCTTAAGTTGTTGTTAGTTCTGAAAGTTGGTGTTATTCCTTTCTTTTTTATGTATCTGGCTATCTTTGTTGTTATCTTGCCAGTATATGTGAGAGAGCAGAAGGTACTGGGTTCTTTCTGTGGTGGTGGATACACTAATTTCAGGGCTTTCTTATCGTTGATTGGGAAGAATAGTATGATAAGTCAAAAATGGTTGATTTTTAGTTTATATCAACAAACTACTCATAATGAATGGATCTATTATGGAGAAAAGTATTGTAAGTGCAGTTTAAACGATAAGCACTAGAGAGCTCTGTGACCAAGTATGGCATCTCCCACTTCCACGCAACCGGTGTGGAGAAGACTCGGGTAACTCAGTTGTCTACAGTTCGTGCTAAGCTTAGGTCATTTTTATTTAATCAATACTATTATAAGTCAAAATATTAACACTGCTTGCATCTTATTAGTGAATATTTTTGGAGCAAGAGAATTATATTTCAAAATATCATACTCTTCTTTAACAGGTAAGCATTTTTTTTTTATTATAATTTTGGTCAGTATGATGATTACAAATAATATGATACTCTTGAATAAAATAAGTACACCTGTGGGAATTTTATCTTTATTTCATTTTGAGTTAACATAGTTTTGAATATAATTTTGCGCTAAGTATAGCGTGATATTTTTAGTTAACATTGTCTTCAACATAATTTAACTCAAATCCAAGAAATTATTTCGTTTTATTATTCTATTCCTTAAAATATCTTTTTCTTACTAGATACTTAATAACCCATTTTTTTTTCACATAAGCAGGAGAAAAAATGTGTGTTTGAAAATCCTTCTTTATGGCAACCCTTTGCATTAACTCTCAAGTAATTGAGACCATTTTACGCAAACAAAATAATGAAGTAAATGGAATAATACAGGCAGATAATCGAGGTAGACATGAAAAACATAGCAGTGTTCCTGAAGAGTTAAAACAAGAAGTGCGTAGTCATATTCGATCTATTCCTCGAATTGAGAGCCACTACTGCCGATCTCAATCAAAGAAAGAATACATTGAAGGAGGAAAAACTATTGCCGACCTGCACAGAAATTATGAGTAGCGTTGTAAATAACTCGGGAAATTAACGTATACTACTTGATGTACTCCAATATATTCAAAGGAGAGTTTAATTTATCTTTTTTTATTCCAAAAAAAGATAAGTGTGATTTTTGCCAGGGTTTTACTAATGCCTCCGAGGTAAAAAACAAGAACTTCAGGAACAGTACAATAACCATATTGAAGACAAAGAACTGGCAAGAAAAGAGAAGTACATGGATAAAAATTCTCCGGATAAAATTGACGCTGTTTATGATATGCAGGCAGCATTTCCATGTCCACAAGGGGACTCGCCTTCTTTTTATTATGTATCAAAACTAAGTGTGTATAATTTAACATTGTACGAACTTAAAAGTACGGAAGCAATGTGCTTTATTTGTCACGAAGGTCTTGCTCACAGAGGTGCAAATAAAGTGGGTTCGTGCGTTTGGAATTATTTGCAGTCTGTGAACGCCAAAAATACTGAAATGGTAGATGTTGTATTTTATACTGACAACTGTTTCGGACAAAATAAGAACCCCTTCGTATTTGCTTTATACATCTATGCAGTTTCTATTCTGGAAAATATTAGGTCCATCACCCATAAATTTTTAATTAGTGGTCATACTCAGAACGAGGGAGACCACGTTCATTCTGTTATTAGAACGTTCAATTTATAGAACATATTATAGTATTATAGAACGTTTACGTACCAGATAAATATGTAACATTGGTTAGACAAGTAAAGAAGCATGGAACTCCATTCAACGTACATGAAATGGGTCATGAGAATTTTTTTGATCTAAAACAACTATCAAGTGATATGGGCATGAAGGATTCTTTTAAGACAGAAGAAGGTGGACCAGTCCCTCTCTCAGGAATATGCGTTTTAAAAGTTACCAAAGAAAATCCTAGTCACCTGCTATATAAAATGTCGTACAAAAAACAGGAATTTAAAACCATAAACGTTCTTCAAAGCAAACGACGACTTCCATCAGCACGTGACGTTACTCTAAAACAAGCTTACAAGAAGAAAGTGGGAATAAGTGAAAAAAGCCTGCTCTCTCTTTTTGAAAAGAAAAAAAAATGTACCGGTTATACCACAATACCACACAATACTATAGGGATTTTTACGCTAACTTGTAGAAACTTTCATTTTTTTTAATGGGAGCCAAAATTTTTTGTTTTTTGATATTGGTATTGTACTATAACTGCGATTTTTTTCATTCATTGTTGTTTAAACTTTCATAAAACATTTAAACTATTCCGTTTTATTGTCCCTAATAACCTTATAATTGTGAAATAGTACAAAATTTTTATAAAGAAAAGTATTATAACTCAAAATGGGGATGAAAAATATGAGTTGGGGGTGGTATATAGATTGGATGTAAAACTCATATTGTCAGTTAATACCGTAAGTTTTAATTATTCTGATGAAAAGGATATTTAATATTGTATTGCTTAAGTAATCCGATCTCGTAACCGATCTCAATCTTTAATTGTCTTTTCTGTAAACTTATAGTTCAGAGAAATAAGGAAAAAAAATATCGTGTTGGTGACACATCCCCCTCCAGGCTCAAACCAAATTTTTCGAGTAATATGGTTATCTATAATAATAACCTATATGTTTCCTGCAGCCGATTTTGATGATATACATAGTTATAAACAAATGAAGATCAAAAAACGGTAAATTTTCGCTTTTTTCGTCTATTACTAAAAAATTGGGCATTTTAAACAAATTTGAGAGTAAAAAACTCATAAACCGTATAAAAAACTTCAATATGGCGTTCGCTGAATATGTCTATCCTTATCGGTTACTTAGAAAATTGCCAAATAAATCTTAAATTTTGAGTTTTTATAAATATTCATAACTTATGTAAAAATTAACTTAGAACCTTCTTATTACACGGAATGCTGAGACTTATGGTGCTTAAATTATACCCTAAATTTCAAAGCAATTGGTCAAATAGTTTAAAAGTTATTTAATTTGTTTATCCAAAATTAATTTTTTTTGCAACACTGTAAGTCAGAAAATGATGAAGTTACAGTAATATTTTGGATAGTTTATAAAAGAAGAAAATTTACAGTATTAATTTAATTTCAAAAAAATGACAAAAAATAATTATAAATATTGCAAAATAATTTTGCAAAAACATGTGAATTAAAAAAATGGGGGGCTAACTTTGTCCCTAAATCTCCTAGAACAGTTGTTTTTCTTTCTAAATGTGTATAAAAATTCAGTCTTTCTAAATATGAAAAAATAATTTTTCTACGGGTAACGGTTAAAAAGTTATTCTAATTGTTTATAAGTAAGCAAAAAATCGACCTGTTTTTGCAAAATAATTTTACACTGTTTAAAATTATTTTTTGTCATTTATTTTTAATTAAGGTAATAGTATAAATATTCTTCTTTCATAAACTGTCCGAAGTATTATTGTAACCTCATAATTTTCTGACTTACAGTGTTGCAAAAAAAATTAATTTGGGAAAAACAAATTAAATAACTTTTAAACTATTTGACCAATTGCTTTGAAATTTAAAATATAATTTAAGTACAAGAAGTCTCGGTATTCCGTGTAACAAGAAGATTCTAAGTTAATTTTTACCTAAGTTATGAATATTTATAAAAACTCAATATTTATGATTTATTTTGCAATTTTCTAAGCAACCAATAAGGATGGACATATTCAGCGAATGCCATATTGAAGTTTTTTATACGATTTATGAGTTTCTTACTCTCAAATTTGTTTAAAGTGCTTAACTTTTTGGTAATAGACGAAAAAAGCGATAATTTACCGTTTTTCGATCTTCATTTGTTTATAACTATGTATATCATTAAAATCGGCTGCAGGAAACATATAGGTTAATAATATAGATGTCCATACTACTCAAAAAATTTGGTTTCGGCCTGGAGGGGGAAGTGTCACGAGAAAAACCTTATTTCTCTGGACTATTAATGTTTTTGAAATATCATACTATTCTTCCCAATCAACGTTATGGAGTTTTTGGTTTAAAATTTTGTTAACTGTTTGTTCGTTATAGCCGTTGTTTACTGCTATTTGTTTAATGATGTTTAGTTCTATCTCGAAGTTATTTTTTGTCATGGGAATTTCTGTCAGTCTATGTATCATGCCATGGTAGGCTGCTAATTTGTGTTGTGTAGGATGGGATGATGAATTGTGTATAGTTGTGTCAGTATGGGTAGGTTTATGATATACGGAGAACTCATGTTTGTTGTGTAGTCTGGAAATCGTTACATCTAGAAAGTTTATGGAGTTATTCTGTTCTGTTTCTATTGTAAACTCAATATTATTATGAAGTGAATTAATATATGATAGAAATTGGTCAAGTTGTTTGTTAGTACCTGTAAAGCATACTAGTATATCATCCACGTATCTCCACCAATATAAGAACTGTTTAAATACGGGATGTTTAGAAATTGTTGTTTCAAGTTGGTTCATAAATATATCTGATAGCAATGGGCTTAGAGGATTACCCATAATAAGTCCTGCACTGTTGTTTGTGTATATTTGATTATTGAATTCAAAATAGTCTTGATTTATGCAAATTTCAAGAAGGTGTAAAATTTCAGATGCAATGATCGGATTTGTACTATTATGGTCTAAAAGATTTTTAACTAAAACAAAAGTTTCTGTAGGAGGAACACTAGGAAAAAGATTTTTTACGTCAAATGAAATTAGTCTGGAGTTGTTGGGCAATTGAAAATGTTGTATTTTATTAACTAGTTCTAGTGTATATTTTACGGTGAATTTAGGTGAAAATTTAGTGTATTCTGTAATAATATCTGACAGTTTTTTTGAAAGTTTATATGACGGAGTTGTATAAAAATAAACTACAGGTCTTATTGGGTGGTCAGGTTTGTGTAGTTTAATAAAAGAGTATAATTTAGGAGGTTGTGGGTTCATAATATTAAGGTATTTCTGTTCTGTTGGATTTAGTATTGATTTTGAATTTTCAATGGCTAGTTTAATTTGTTTTCGGTATTTTTCTGTGGGGTCTTTTTTTAGTTTTATACTGTTTTGGTTAGTTAAAAATTCTATTGTTTTGTTATTATAGTCTCGTTTGTCGATAGCAATAGTAGTGTTACCTTTGTCTGCTTTTGTAAATATTATGTCATGTTTTATTGATTTATTTTTAATTGAAACGGCTATTTGGTTTTCTTTGAAACAGGAATTATTAGTTTCACTACATACATCAGTAATAGATTTTGAAATGATGCTTTTTTCTATGTTTTTGGCAGTTTTGTTTAACGCTACTTCACATTCTACACCTAAATATTCTAAATTTTTTTGATTATTATGTTGAGGCAAGTTGTGTTTGAATCCTTTCTCTAAAAGTTCTATTTCACTATTATTGAATTTAGTATCTGTTAAGTTTATAAATCTATTGAAAAAACTATGATTTGAAAAATTTTTTGTATGAGTATTGAGTTTTTTACTATTGCAAATTAGATTATTTAGTTTTTTACATTGTGTATTAAATTTTTTGTCTATTATATTATCTACTTCAGTCTTACTTTAGAATCTAGGATATCAAATTCTATATTATCTAATCTATAATGTAATTCTGAATGACATACCTTAAGATAAACAGCTATAATATCTCGTTTTCTGTACTGGGTGCTCCTATCCCGTTTCAGCCATCTGGTGTGACCCTGGTGGATACCTGCTATGGCAGCGGCACTGCGGTTGTTGGTTTTTAACTTTATGTATTTCGGGAACACGTTGTTTTTCACGCACATGTTTAGAAACCAGATATTTTGTGTTGTTACTCTACGCTTTAAAAGCAATCTTGAAAACAATATGGTCAATAGCCCTGTATTGGCTTCCTGTAAATAATTGATGGATTCGACCGTTACTTGATGGAAGTTCATTTTATCAAAATTTCAACCGTCCATTGTTATCAAACCAGTAATTTTCTTCTTTACTCAGCAATACTATATTGAACTAGTGACTATGTAATTTGATTACGTGTCGTAAATTAATAACGAAGGAATAACGAGCAATTTAAAGTTTCAAAGTAAGGGGGCGCTTGTAACTTTATCCAGGGTTCAACTGTAAGAAGGGTAAATTTCAGCTCTAAATGAGAAGTGTGCTGAAAGTTTTTAGTAGTAGAGCATACGGTGTCATGGGAACAAAACAAAGTCGCAATGGATATTGTCTGTGTTTTGACTTTTTGTAATAGAAACTTTGAACTATTATAACAAAATGTTTAACAACAAACAGAGTGAGTCTGTAATTTGGATTAAATTTAACAGTTCAAATACGAATTATTGTTTTTTTTTTGAAAAAATGCTCAGACCTGTCGATTAGTATTTCAAATCGAAATTTTTTATATACAATAATAATGTATACACGGCGTCCCAATTTAGAGATATGACGTCATCATTGATTTGCTTAAATGGCAACATTGTCATTTTATATAGCTATTTTGATAGGGTGTGTAAAGTTCTAGATAACTGCAAAATATCAAATTTTTATTCCCTGACATTTACAAGATAACAAAAAATAACAAAGTTTTGAAAAACAAGTAATCACATAATTAAATTTAATTAATTCAATTAAGCAAATACTAATAATGTTGCCCATTGACTATTCGACAATATTCTAAACGCGATCGAAATTCGTTTTGAACATTATGAGCATTTGCTTAATTGAAATAATTAAATTCAATTATTTGATTACCTATTTGTTTTTCATAACTTTGTTATTTTTTATTATCTTGTAAATGGTACGGCATAAAAATTGGATATTTTGATGACATTTAAGAAAATCAACGATGCCGTCATACCTCTAAATTAGGACACCCTGTATACAGTATTATTGTATGTAAAAAAATTTGATTTGAAATACTAATCGACAGGTCTGAGCATTTTTCAAAATAACAATTAGTATTTGAACTATTGAATTTATTCCAAATTACAGACTCACTCTGTATAAATTTATTTGTTTTTTGTAGGAATAGGCGGAAAATTTCGGCTCTAATGCTATTTAAATGAATTTCGCATAAAATGCATTGTTTTCGAATCCTGAGAGAACTAATAAGTTAAGTCCCTGAAAACTTCTATAATGTTTATTTTAATAATAGGTCTGGACCCACGTATGAAAAAAAAGTTGATTAATAGCAAGCTGAAAATTTGTTAATAGCTTAAGGGTGTATTTTGTATGTATTTTGTCCGACAGAACAGACTTAAACTCTCCGAACAGAGATTAAACTCTCATGCAAAAATCAGACTGCTACTTATCACCAAATGGGCGTTTTAATGAGTAAAACATGTAGAATATGTCAAATGACAGGAATTATGACAGGTGATAAATAGCAGTCTGATTTTTGCATGAGAATTTAATCTCTGTTCGGAGAGTTTAAGTCTATTCTGTCGGACAAAATAAATGTGCCGTTTTCGTGGTCTGACCGTTCCAAATTTTTGAACCTGTTCCACAATTAAAACTGCCCCTGTTCCAGTGTTCCCATATATAAAAGTTTATCCGACTAGACTCCCTTAAACTATTAACAAATTTTCAGCTTGCTATTAATCAACTTTTTTTTTCATACGCGGTATCCAGACCTATAAGTTACATGCGTGAAAAAAAAAGGGAAAATTTAGTGTGATTTTTAATTTCAAATATCTCAGTCAAAAGAAACTTTTCATTTATTCTAAGGGACCTTCAGCCCTCAGAAATAATGTAGTCTTTCATTCTGCGTTTAAATTTTTCAAAAATACTTATTAGTCAGCATTCGACAAAAATGATCACCATATCAGTGGTGTTCGAAACATACATGCATATTTTCCAAATCGAATATTACATACAACGCACTCAGGCGAACAGAATGTGGTCATGTGGTGACAAGACAGTGACAAACAAAGCACGGCTTCAGGAATATTTTGAGTTGTTTATTAAATATGTAATATTTGTAATATTGATAGTGTATTTGATAGATAAATTGATGTAAGATGTGAAATTAATAAATAGTTATTTATGTACCAAGTCAGTAAAGTGACTCTTTATGGAACGAGTCTGATATTACAAACAGAGGGAGCGAAGCAAGCGAGGCGAGTACGAGTAACAGACGAGTTCGATAATGAGTTTTTACTGACGTGGTGCATACAAAATTTTATCGCCTATAATTAAAAAGATTTTATTGTTAAAGCTGTTCAAAAGTTATCTAAGCGTTACGTAGTAACTAACATAGTAAGAAATGTTATCCAAGTGTTTTGTCGCTTTTCCTCTTTTCTCGATTATTAGTTTTTATTGTATAGTGTATAAATTATTGTAATCACTGAATACATAGTAAGTGAAAGAGAATCATTATTAATTAACTGAATTAATAATTTAACTGTATATACAAGTAACGGTTATCCAGGAACATTCAAAAGCCATCTCTAACTTAATGATGACAATGTCATTGCCAACTAATATTTACATCTCCATACCAATGAGAATTTTACTACACGTAATTTGCCGTGTAAAGAAAGAAAAGGTAGAGATAGCCGTAAAATATTTGCGCCTACGGTCTTAAGGGGTATATAATGCGTACAAAAAAATTAAAATCAATATGTAACATACAGATATGGACAAAAATGTTAATTGTTCGTCCGCTATAACTTTTCCCACGCGTCACGATTTATTTTGAAACAAATAAGTCAAAACATAAAGTGAAACGTACGCCGACGTGTATATACATTTTGTATACCTACTGTATACTATATGCTACACACATCGGCGTTTCACTACTAACATTAGTTTTAAAGTGGTGCGTTAATTTTTTAGAGTAGTGTATAAAATAGTTATTTATGAAACAGTTCGTGAAGTATGCTTTTTGCGAACGCACGCGATGTTTAGAGCACGAGCGACAACGGAGCGAGTGTTATACGTCGCGTAAGTTCGCAAAAAGAACTTCACGCACAGTTTCATACAATATTTTATCTACGATAAACAAATAAAAAAACTGTAAGTCTTTGTCACTGGAATTTATTTCTATTCTACAATTTTTAGAACTTTGACATTTAAAAATTCCAATTTCTTTCAAACCATAAAACTGTCGAAATTTTTGTTGTAATTTATTGCTCATTATGTCATCACCATGACAACGCGAAAGTTAAGGATATTTGATTATATTATGAAAGTGTGTCAAAAACAGTGCGAAAAAGTAAATCCCATTTACAATACATTGTTACTTCACACTTCACGCACACTTTAAACCCTTCACGCACTGATATCTATAATGACAGTTTTCACAAACTAAATACTTATACATAATATGACATAGAGTAGATAAACGTACATACTATACAGAAAATCCCTTCATTTACACATCTGGTAAATTAAAACAATATAAGGACTTATTCAAACTTTCTCCTCATTTAAAACGAGTGTTTCAAATAAATTTTATACAGACTTTTACTTCAAACAATATAATTTTTGCTTTAATGTCCTTTGTACATAACAGGGAATATGAGATATAAAAGAGTCGAAAGAATATAGAGCTGTTTACTTTCCAGTAATATTTTAGGCTTACTTTTGGTAAAAATGTAAATAGAAAGATAAAATTCAGGTAGAAGAGATAATGTATTTTTTTTACGATATTTTCTTGTATCTTATATTACTTTAATATTTTCAAGAAATGTCTAACATGTCAAAGAAAAAAGGTGATATTGTGCCGATATGTGCTTTTGCCCTGGGGGTGGTCTTCACCCTCTCTTGGGGGTGAAATAATATTCATCCAAAGTAAGTCAGGAAATGGATAAACTGGCTAATTTTAAGTAACTTTTGTTCTATAGATTTTTTTCACTAAGTCAATACTTTTCGAGTTATTTGGCGGTGAATATGTTCATTTTTTCAACAAAATAACCACGCTTTTAGACGGTTTTTCGCAAATAAATCAAATAGTAAGTAAAAAAATGGTGTATATATCACGTTTCTATACCTAGTAGAAGCAGAGTTATAGCTAATGAAAAATAGGTTCATATTCGTCAAATTCCAAATGGAATACTTTAACGTGAAATAACCAAAAATGAAGCACATTTCGGGGAAAGCTCATTACAACTTATTTAAAATGTTTAAAAAAAGCTTCATTTTTGTTTTATAAAAAAAATTTCTAGCATCAAAAGTAAACAAGTTACGCTCAAAATAAAGTTAGTCCCTTTTTGTTTTGGTAAAAAAATCGAGAAAATCACCCCCTTATTAGTATCTTAAATGAACTTAATCGTTACGACTTCACAAGTTTCTTGACTCGTGTATGTATTGTTTATATGATCTGTAAGTTTCATCGGTTCAAAGTCCTTATTATTGAAAAGGCTGTAGTTAAAAGGGGTTGAACGAGTCACTGATCACGAATGTATACAAATTTAGAAACACAAAATCTTAATCAATTTTTGTCTAACAGAAAAACAAAAAAATACATGATATTCAGAAAAGCAATGCTTTTCTTTAGACTTTTTTTGTTTTTCGAGATTTTTGGTATCTCTAACAACTTTTAAGTTATTTTGAAAGAAAGCATATTTTTCAAAAAAAAAATTAAAAATTTTACTTTGAAACCAAATTTTTTCAAAAATAAGCACTTTGAATCAATGAAACTCACAGATCAAATAAACACAACATAAATAAAATATTTTTTGTGGAGCGGTAACGATTAATTTCATTTAAGCTGCTAATTAGGGGGTGGTCTTCCCGATTTTTTTTTTGCCAAAACAAAAGGGACCAACTTTATTTTGAGCGTAACTTGCTTAAATTTAATGCTAGAAACTTTTTGTAAACACAGAAATAAAGCTTTTTTTAAACACTTTAAAAAAGTTATACGGGGTTTTCCCCAAAAAGTGCTTAATTTTTTGTATATTTCACGTCGAAATATTCTATTTGAAGTTTGGTGAATATGAATCTATTTTTCATTGGCTATAACTCGTGTTCTACGAGATCCAGAGACCTAACGCGTACATCATTTTATTTTACTTTTTTATAGGCTATATTTTTGCTAAGAACATTTTTTTCGACGAAATACTTACTGTTTGAGTTATTTGCGTAAAACCGTCTAAGAATGTGGTTATTTTGTTGAAAAATGAACATATTCACTCGCAAATAACTCGAAAAGTGTTGACTTGGCGAAAAAGCTCTATAGAACAAAAGTTACTTAAAATTAGTCAGTTTACCCATTTCCGGACTTATTTTGGACATACATTTTTTCACCCCCAAGAGTGGGTGAAAGTCACCCCCAGGGCAAAAGCACACATCGGCACAATATCACTTTTTTTCTTTGACATGTAAGCTATACGTATGCCAAATTTCATGTCAATCCAAGCGGTTCTTTAAAATTTAGAGCAAAAACCGTGAAAGAATGTACTATTTACAGCGTTTTTAAGAATGTTTTTTATAAAAGTAAATGTAAATATTAGCAAGTGTAATTATTTTTATAAATAAATATAGACCAGGAAGGATCTGTTTTTAGGTGGATGTGAGAGGTGGCATTCGGATTTTTGCGGATAAAGTTAGGTGATAACCTCGTTAATAATAATTGACTTAGGCTCCTTCTCAAATATGCCCGGAACATTAATAAAAAAAATAAAATATTTCAAAATTTCAAAAAATGTCGTTTTTTTTCTAATTTCTTTGCTTATAACTTTAAAACGATTCATTTTGTAACAAAGTCGTATAGGAATAAAACAAAGATAATTAAATTTTCTATCAGATACGATTGATTAAAAATGTCTTAATTTAACACCCTTACTACAAAATAGCAATAAATATAAAATAAGGGGGCAAAACAAGCCTGTCTTTATTCAATGTTTTTCCATCACTTAGGTTAAACTTGAAACCTTCCTAATTCGCTTAGAAAATTTTTGTTATCTGCTAAAACCGTCCACCAAATTTCATTAAAATTGACTTACTAGATTTTGCATAATAATTTTGCAATCTAAACTTTTTTTTTTAAATTCAAATTTTTTAAAATACTGCACAACAAAAGCTAGAACATACAAAGATTTGTCAATTTTTTTGCATATAAAGAAGCACTCCACCTATCTAATGCACTTTACAGAATTGAAATTGGATTATTTGGGCAGCCTCAGCAATGTTTTAAAGTTATAAACATTTTTTTGGCTTATAAACAAATTAGTGCTGTGTCCAGGAGGGGGTACTACGGGTTCCTTTATTTAAATGGACTTACCCAAGTTTCTCTTATGTATTTTGACCCGTAGAAAACGAATTTTTTGGGTAACATTTGATCCGGATGTCGAAAGATTGTTATAAACAAAGAACTTAAAGAATTACATAACATCGATTTTTCGCAAAATAAAACATTTTTTGTATTTCTTGGGTAATTCTAAGCAAACAATGTTCTTACAAGTTTTTTCGTAGGATGCATAGTTTTCGAGATAAACGCGGTGGAACATTCAAAACATCGAAAAATTGCAATTTTTGAACTAGAATAATTTTTTATTAAAAAATAAAATAGCAATTCTGCTGACAGCATTTGAAAGTTTAAGTCAAATTATACCGGTTTTAATTATTTGTATTGCTAAAAATTAATTTTTTTATTATTAAACAAAGCTATTTGTTTATAAGCCAAAAAATTGTTTATAATTTTAAAACATTGCTGAGGCCCCTTAAATAATCCGATTTTAATTATGTAAAGTGTATTAGATATGTAGAGCACCTCTTTATATGTAAAAAAATTAGCCAACTTCTAAATGGTCTACTTTTTGTTCAGCAAGATTTTAAAAAATTTTAACTTTTTTAAAAACATTTACATTGCAAATTTATTATACAAAATCTATTAAGTCTATTGTAATGAAATTTGGTAGACCATTTAAGTAAGTTATAAGAATTTTCTAAGCGAATTACTAAGATTCTAAGTGCCACCAAAGTGGTTAAGAAACATTGAATAACAACATGCGTATTTTGCCCCCCTATTTTGTATTTTTTGCTATATTGCAGAAAAGGTAATACCTTAAGACATTTTTGACCAGTCGTATATCATACAAAATTCAATTATCTTTATTTTATTTCTGTACGACTTTGTTCCAAAACGAACCTTTTTAAAGTTATAAGCAAAGAAAGCAGAAAAAAATCAATGTTTTTCGAAATTTTTAAATATTTTAATTTTTTATTAATGTTCCGGGCATATTTGAGAAGGAGCATAAGTCAATAATTATTATTACTGAAGATGTCACCTAACTTTATCTGCAAAAATCCGAATGCCGCCTCTCACATCCAAAAATACACGTTTTTTTACAGATTAGTCCTGGTCTAATAGTGATTTTGCCCGTCGTCTTGATAGGGGGATTCAGCCAATTGCCATCTATAGTCACTCCACTCAATTTTTTGTAACTTCCACCTATTTTATTTCATTTTTTAATGATTTCCTCCAATTTATTCTGGCCCTGCAATTTTTTCTGACTACCGATAATTTTTTCTAACTCCCTCCAATTTTATCTTATTTACCTTTAAGTTTTCCTGCTTCCCTGTAATTTTTCCTAATTTACTCCCCATAATTTTTCCTAAAAATCCCCCTAATTTTTCTTGACTCACTGTAATTTTTCTTGACTCCCTCCTATTTTCTCGTGCCCACTATTTTTTTTTGACTCCCACCAATCTTATCGTGTCTCCCATTAATTTTTCCTGACTCTCTTATTTTACGGGGTATCCCTCTAATTTTTCGTGGTTCCTTCCTATTTTATCATACCGCAAAAGCAAACCCATTCACATACATTCACGGGAGTAAACCCAATAACGGGAATCGATCCATTCATGGAAGTAAACCGTAAACCCACTCACAGTAGTAAGTTTGATGTAGTTTGAATGTAGAATGTTGAAATGCAGATCATATGCAAGAATGAAACAAACGTGGAAAATAAAAACTTCTTCAAATCATTGATTTACTCATTCGTGACAACTCATTTTAATTTTTAGAATAATTATTTTATTAACTTTGCACACAATTTTACAAAACATTTTTAAAAACTAAGTTTTTAGTAAATACTCTCTGAATTCGCTTCCTTGCAACGATTTGTCTACAACTTTGACAATTATAATAGTATACCTTTCAAAATATTTTAGGAAACCGTATCTTAATTCTATTACAAAGTCATTTGTCAAGGAGGCAAAGTCCCCTTGACGTTGGCAATTAACATGGCAAAACTGTCTCTGTCTCGAGCTATTCTAATTAGTTGCTCTGCTTTCTTTATTTCAGCCCCTCTCTGATATTCTTCAACCAAGAGGCCTGTTCTCTATCTGTGTCCTTCGATTTTACACATCATAATAAGTTGAAGAATATTATATCGATCTTATACGTGTTCAAAATATGCCATCTTTCTACATTTGATGTTATCATGATAACATCAAATGTATTTGAGTAGTATGGTTAAATTTTTAGAGATAAACTTACTGAATAGCAGGTATAATAATTAAAAGTGCAATAGATTAAACTTTAGTAATTTCTACTTGGGCCGAAAACGCAACCACACCATTCAGATACAAATGACTTTGTAATAAGCTTAAGATTAAGGTTTTCTAAAATATTTTGGTACGTACTATAGTTTTAACTTTCTTTTTACTCCTAAATGCAACGTAGGTACAACTGTCAGTTGGTAGTTCATATAGACAAACTGGATTTCCGCCTGACGTGTCTCGTCCTAGCCTTTTATTAGATTAGATTTGACAAATAGTGGTTTTCCCGTAATTTATTTTATTTATCAACTCATGCTTTTCCTAGTTCCCCTATTTTTCTTGATCTTCTAATCCGATTTTTTTCCGTTGTAGCTACCTCTAGAATTTATCTTTTTAATTCTTAACTCGTAGGCCAAACGACCCACTTACTAATCACAGAAATGTCCGGATTGACAATTTTGACCTTAAAATGACACCCTGTACAACGAAATTTTCAAAATCCTTTTGCGTACTTGAAAAACATCACAAAAATCTAAGCTGAAAGGTGTATTTCATTCTTTTGCACAGTTAATTTAATTACGTCAATTTAGAAAAAATTATATAGAAATATTTAAGAAATCTGAGATTAAAAAGGGTGTTATTATTTTTTAATAATAAATTATTGATGTTATTTAATCAATACTCATTTTGAAAATGCTAAATAATTTTTAACTACATTGGTTTTCCGTTTTGCAGCTGTAACATAAAAAAATACATGATTATAAATACAAATAGGATATGTAATACCGTGACAATAATTAGTTAACGAACAACCTATATCACAAATCAGGGACTTTTGCTATTTGGGTGCAAATTTAAACGAACACTGGAAACAATTGATTTCCGTTTTGCAGCTGTAGGAAAATAAAGTGTTTATTTTTTAAATTCCGGTTCGTAAATTTTTAATAGTTTTTACACCACTGTTCAGTAATACAAATTCAAAATTGTTAAATCGAAATTTAGGAAATTTAAGGTAATAATAACTAAAAATATTTCGATTAAACATTCGAAAAAAAAACTAGGATTAAAGAAAATTGAATTTCAAAGTTCAAGCAAAGCATCAAGCAGAGAAAGCTGGAGTATTGCGGACATGTGATGAGAGGTCCCAAATATAGGTTTCTACAAAATATTATGCAAGGAAAATAGCAGGCAAACGCAGTCCAGGACGAAGAAGAACCTCATGATTGAAGAACTTGCGAGAACTTGGTATGGTATTGATACAAGCATGCTATTTATGGTGGCAGTGAATAAAATTAAAATAGCTGTGATGGTAACCAACGTTCTGAAAGGACATGGTACATGAAGAAGAAAGTTCAAAATCGGTATACGTAAAAAAATGTATTTTCTCGGCTTCCGAAAGAGCAATTTTCTTCATTTTTTTTCCGAAGTAACTCAAGTAGAGCTACCTAACTAACGCATCACCAAACCCCACATGTGCTTTAGTTTTGTTATAATAAATTAATTTATTTATAATAAAAATAACCACATTTTTTTCCTTTTAGAAAGTAGACCTTTTAACACTCTAAATACAAATATTATTTTACAACCAGATATGTGGCTAGTTTCAACTACTCTTAAGATATTTCACTGATGATGGTCCGAAAAACAGGATCGAAAACGTTTTCAAGACATTTTTAATCCGTTTCGATATTTCTAAAATTTAATAAACATACCATCATACATCAAAAGTTTTCAATTTCTTGTAAGTTTATTGATTAAATAATTATTTCCAGTGAAATTGGCTCTACCAGTTGTTTTACAGTAGAATATAACATGATACTATAAATAACAAGATAATATATTGCACATCCGTAAGTCGTGACGTAAGTGGAGACCCGCAAGTTCGTAATGGTTCGTAATCATTCATAATGTCCGATTAGTTTGAATTGTTCGCGGTTGTAAGCTAAAGTGTATTTTATATTTTATCTTTGACAGTTATTTTGACAGGAATCTCGACACTAAATTTTTTTCGAATACATTGAAGTTTAATATTATTTTGCTAACTGAATAATTTCATCACAGAATGCATACAAATCCCATTTAACTTTAACAATAATTCAAATTCAACTTCCGGTCTCTAGTTACGTCATCCTGCGCGAACTCGGACGTATTTGCGCTACGGGAAGATACTATCTCGTTATTTTTCTTAGATTGAAACATCACGACGCTGACAAACAAATAGGAAGAAGATCTAAAATTAGTAGAAAGGGGAAATAATGATATCAATGTTAGGACCAAAAAGAACAAGCGACCGAGAAACAGAAATGAAGACCAATAATGAAATTCAATAAGACATGGGAGGTGAGAACATAGCAAGATACATAAAAGCAAGACGACTAGAATAGGCAGGCCACATAATGAGAGAAGCACCAACAGAAATGATAAAAAGAACCCGAAAGATCACGAACTGGATACCCTGGGACCGAGAAAAAGAGGAAGACCCAGGATAAGATGGTGGAACCAGATAGAGGAAGACATAAAAATAATGAAAATAAAAGACTTTAAGACAAAATGCAGAAACAGAAATGATTGGAAATACATAACCAACGCTGCAAAGGCAAATATAGATCTATAAGAAATAAACCAAACCGGAATAATCCACCTGGAAAAAAGGATCACTGTGTACCCTGGCATTGCCATAATCCACCAGGATTGAACGGCATTGATGATGATGATAATACTTAGATTATATCTGCTGTTTGGGATGATATTTTAGAAAATAGTTACATATAGTCCGTCCGCTATAACTTTTCCCATGCGGTATGATTCATTTTCAATCAAATTAAGTCAAAACAGAAAGTGAAACGTACGCCGATGTATGTAGTATATAGTATACAGTATACAAAATGTATATACACATCGACGTTCGTTTCAATTTATGTTTTGACCTAATTTGATTGAAAATGAATCGTACCGCATGGGAAAAATTATAGCGGACGGGCATATTTGTTAATATACCTGTGATATTTTAGTTTTTTATTTTTTACAATGTACTGTATTTTGTTGGACGTAATCTTCAGAAAGCCTTTAGCCCACAAACATTCAAAACGGTTATAAATTTGCAATAAGTACTTATGACACAGCTTGCAGATATTAACATTCATATGGTGTGTTCATTTTCGAGTTTATGGACCGATTTTGATTCTTAACTTAAACGGACTGCGACTTGTTAATCTTCAAATTTAATTTGGCATGTGGAACGCTTCGCTTGCATTTGTGCATATATTTGCATAGAGAACTGCTGATCTATTAATCTTAGATATGAACATCATTTCTGACCGTTGCATGAATATACATACGTCATATCTGTTACACGACAAGGTTCTAATATTTTATGGCCGGTTTGGTATTCTACACTAAGAAAACTAAAAATTAAACATAACTCATGCAAAGGAAGGATGAAAATTTGAAAAAAGGCAGTTGAAATTGTCTATTATTATATAAGAAAAAGTTTACAATTCTACATCCCCTCCTTTTTACAAAAATTGCGAAATACCCCCTTCTCGGGGGTGAAAAAATATACATTCAAAAAAAGTCCAGAATTAGATAAAATGACTAATTCTAAGAAATTTTTGTTCTATAGAGTTTTTTCATTAAGTCAATACCTTTCGCGTTATTTGCGAGCCAATATGTTCATTTTAAAAAAAAAAAAACATGTTTTTGGACGGTATTTCGCAAATAACTCAAAAAGTAAGTATTTTATCGAAAAAAATATTCTGAGTGAAAAAACTATAGAACAAAAATTTCTTAGAATTAGTCATTTAATCCAATTCCAGACTTATTTTAAATGTATATTTTTTCACCCCCGAGAAGGGGTATTTTTCAATTATTCTAAAATGGATGGGATGGAGAAGTGTAAACTTTTTCTTATATAATAATAGATACTTTCAACTACGTATCCGCAAATTTTCATTCTTCCTTTATTTATTTTTGAGGTTTTCGTAAGTTTTGTGTTCTTTCATCGGGCTAAGAATGAAAGACCAAAAGTAGACAAAACAAGTTCTTGATTAGAAACCACGTAGAAAATTAAGGTAATAAATAATTGTTAAAATATGATCTGCTAAATTGGATAAAAAATAGATACGTCAGGACCACTGTATGGTTTTTAACAATGGAATATGAAAAGGGCAAGCGTAGACAAGATAGTCTAGTCTAAACATTGTTATAAACAATTTAATTGTTTACCGACCATCGTCGGTTACTAACCGACCTCAAAGTCTAAAATGTGACGTCACAATCCTTTTTCAAATATTTATTTTCTGCCGACACACTAAACATCAACTGAAATCGTTGCTAGTAATAGGCTAGTTTTAATCTGAATTTGTTAAGCTTTAGACTCTTGTGTTAAGCAAAGCATAGGTTGAGTTTGACACTTCGTGAATGTCAAACTAAATTTTAAATTAGGTTTTAATAGAATAAAAATGACATTTGATAGTGAATTTAATAATTATATAAAATAAATAAGATGTTTAAAAATACAATTTGAGTATATTTTGAAGGCAATAATTTATTAATAACTTTAAAAAGGTTTGTACGAGTATACGGCCTCCCCTTTAATGGGAGTACCTAATGATAAATGGACTGTTCCATTTCCATCTATTGATGACGATTCAAAACACTTTACTACACTTCATCAGTAAAAAGTATCTTTATTTATTTCACAATATTGAAAATTGTTATTTCCACCTACCTCTACCGAAAGTATACTTTTTCGGACCTGATTGTAATGAGCAAAGTTGTACTTTTCCTCCCTAGGGAGGAAAAGTAAAAGTGACGTCATGGTATTTCATTCATGAAATGTAACTTATTGACGCCCTGTACAATATCTATTTTCTATTACGTAAGTTTCTATACATTTTAACGTTTATTTATAAAACACTATGTATTTTGCAGAATGGTAAAAAACAGTAAATTGTTATTTTGATTTAACAATGTTTACATTATTAATTTGACTTATATTTGACAGTTGACAGTAATATTGTACGTACTTGTTAGTTTTAGTTCTAATAAATTTTGTTGGTTAGTTACATAAATAAATTAAGTAAAAATGAAAAAATGACTTGTTATTTGAGGAAGGTGGAAAAACCATATGTATAACATGGGAGTAAACCCCTTGTTATACAAATAGCTATTATCAAATTTTGTTTGGAATGAAAAATTATGCTCTGATATATGCAATTACATCCTTCTACTGGAAAAAAACATATGCAGATTTTTTTCAAATAATGGATATTACCAACAATATTTTCATTTATAACTCTTTTATTTTTAATTTGACAAAGAAAAGCTATTCTTCATAAAATGCTCTTCATGGTCTAAGATTTATGATGCAACCATCATATATTAAATTGTATTTAATTTTATACGAGGTATATAAAAAATATGAACTTCGATCAAGAATAAAGTACCTTTATAGTGCACAACATTTAAATTAGAATGATTGCAGGTTAAAGCATAAATTTTAATTCTAAACAACTTTTCATAATAGCAATTTTCCATATTATAAATTTAAGTAGGTACGTAAATAAACAAAGTTTTCGTTGTGATAATGCTCGCATTTTCAGCTTGTTAACCTTAGAATTTCGCCTCTCACCAAAGCACCGCATGCCTTTCGAACAGGGATATATCTATCCCCTGAATACTTTTAGTTCCTTTAACATCGACTCAATGTCGTCATGTTAATTAATTTAGATATAGCCCAGTAAATGAACGGGAAATACGGCGATACCGTGTAATTTTAAGTGGCAGCACCGAATTGCACGAAAAGTAGGATTTAGGCTCTACTGACCCTCCACTTCAAAGTTGAATTTGTGTCGTCGGTTGCTTTTTATTTTTTAGGGGAGGAAACAACCCCTGTTATAAAAAAATCGTATAATTGTAAATTAAAACGGGTAATTGATTCAAATCATATTTTAATAAAATGAAGGAATGTCAATTAACATGAAATAACAGAGTTTAAGATTTTGTCACAGTTTTAACCCTTAAATTTCATCCCCTAGAATAGTTACAATTCAAACAAACAATGTAATTGAATACCATGTCGTTACTGATTTGCATTCAAATTTGGATTTAGGTGATATTTACATTTTATTTCAAAATGTGAATACTGCCGTTAGTTGATTTTAATTTTTTAGGGGTGAAAACTACCCCTATGATAAAAAAATCATATAATTGTAAATTCAAGCAATTTGGAATTATCTAATTATACGGTCACATTAAACTTAGATTCCTTTACTGATTAAATTTTTTGCCACATAATTTCTACCGTTATAAAAATGACCCCTTGAGAAGAAATTCGAATAGTTACATTGTGTATACAGTGTGGGCCAAAGAAAACAGTCCACCTCGATATTTGGCAGTATTTATTAGATTTTAACGAAATGACGAAACAGGTTGATTTTTGATCTAATGGGGACACATTTTTACGGTACATACATCTGTCATTTGTCAACCCCCTCCCTTCCACTTCCCCCACCCCTTATCTTTACATAGGGAATAGGACTCGTGTGGTAGCGCATTTGGAAGGTTATTCAACTCTCCATTCAGTAATGTAAACATTAACATAATTACGGAGTTCAATTGCTTGAATTATACATTATAAATTCGATGACTAAAATGATACTGCCAATATTTATGAGTTGCGTTGCTTCGACAACTTTATTGGAAGATAGTCCTTTCCTCTGTAAATCAACTTTAACTTTTGTAGTAAAAATTGTAGTATTTGATCAAAATTCTCGTGTTAGTGACCTCATAATAAGTCACGAGGGAAAAACCAGGAAAATAAACCTTATTATACTAACCCGGCATGGTAAGTATTTGGCCTTACATTTAGTTTACTCTCAAAATTCACTACAAACTCTGATTTTATATGTAAGTTATTTTAAAATATAAATGTATCCTAATATGTTATGGACTTACAACGAAATTACAAAACCATAGATAAATATCTTTTAAACTATCTCATATAATAGTACAAAATCCTTTATTTTAAGAGAAAAGACATCAAGGAGAATCCAAAAATGCAAAAATATACAGAGTATTCCATTTAAAAAAACATAGGTTTGTGTCACCCTGTCAATACGAGTGGCTTTGTATATTTGAAAATATATTTAGGGTATGGTCCTATCTGTGCCCCGACTTTATCTAAATAACTTTTCTCGTATCTCTTACTACAAACGAGTAATTGGACTTCCTCGCACTAATGCCCCATCCTGTATGTTGTTGGTTTTTTACTCATAACTAGGTTACTTTTTAAGCTATAAAGTGCTAAAAAAAGCCAATTTGTTGGTTTTTCTAAGGGCAATAAGAGTAGGTAAATATATTTTTTTAATCCCTTATTTTTTAAAAGAGTTTGAGTTAAAAGGGCTTGAACGAGTTACTAATCACCAGTGTATGCAAATTTTGAACAGCCATATCTTACACAATTTTTATCTTACATAAAATTTAAAAAAAAAACGGAGTGTTTATGCGAGTAAAAACTATATTTTTTTACTGTTTGAGATTTTTCGTAACACTAATACTTTTGAAGTTATTTTGAAAAGAGTGTAATTTTTCCAAAATTAAAAAAAAGTTTTTTTAATATAAAACCAAATTTTTCCAAAAATAAGCACTTCAAACCGGTCAAACTTACAGATCATATTAGCAATACATATATAAAGTAAATGGTAAATCAGTAACGATTAATTTCATTTGGCGTGTTAAATAGGGGGAGATTTTCACGACTTATTATATATAAAAAAAACGGGCCAACTTTATTTTGAGCGCAACTCGCATAATTTTGATGCTACAAACTTTTATGAAAAATAAAAATAAATATATTTTTAGACGCTTTAAAAGAGTATTTATGAGTTTTCTGCGAAAAGTGCTTCATTTTTTGGTTACTTCAGCTTGAAACATTCGATTCGGAATTTTACGAGTAAGAACGTATTTTTCATGATATACAACTTTGCTTCTTCTGGGTTTATAGTCCAAGTGAATACACCAGTTTGTTCCTTTTTTTACAGGCTATATTTTTTCTAAGAATGTTTTTTTCGATAAAGTACTATATTTTTTAGTTATTTGCGAAACACTGCCAGAAAACGTGTTTTTTTTTTGTTGAAAAATGCACATTTTCACTCTCAAATAACTCGAAAAGTATTAAAGCAGTTAAAAAACCTTATAGAACAAAAGTTGCTTAGAATTAGTCAATTTATCCATTTTCAGACTTATTTTAAACATATGTTTTTTCACCCCCGAGAAGGGGTAAATTTCACCCCCCAAAGTAAAAGCAACCAACGACGCAATTTCAATTTTGAAATATAGGGTAGGTAGAACCTAAATCCAAATTTTGAAGCAAATCCGTCTTGCCCCTGAAAATTACACGCCAAACCGGTCATTTACTGGGCTAATAATGTAACATAAAATAAAAATGTATACCATTTTTATTCAGTTGCAATGCGAATGCAAAACAATTTTTCACTTAGAACAGGGAGCGCAGCCCAGCACTCTGAATCGACGATTTTCGACTCTTATTGGAGTCATCATCGGAGAGGCGTAGGCCTGCTACTCTCTGCTCGAAGTGACCAAACCATGAAAGTTTATCCCCACATTGCAACTGACGTGTATGGATTAGTTGACTAGCGTCAACTGGCAATTGAAAGGTAAAGTTTTCAATCCTAATAGCAACATTAATAATATTGAAAAATATTAAAAATATTACTACAGGATTTTTAAATTGAAAAACTTATTGGTCCATATCCCTGGTAACACCTCCAAGGCTTCTAAAATTTGCAAGCCAGATGGATGCTGCAGTGAAGACAGAGGGAGGGAGTTCTAAAAAGTTGCAATTCACAACCCCCGTCTACAGCGTGGTAAAGTTCCAACGGAAAATGGACCTAGTTACTCTATAGGATTAATACTAATATAACATAAAATAAAAATGTATACCATTTTAATTCAGGTGCAATGTGCAGGCAAAACAATCTTATTTTTCACTTAGAACAGGGAGCGCATTCCAGCACTCTGAATCGACGATTTTCGACTCTTATTGGAGTCATCATCGGAGAGGCGTAGGCCTGCTACTCTCTGCTCGAAGTGACCAAACCATGAAAGTTTATCCCCACATTGCAACTGACGTGTATGGATTAGTTGACTAGCGTCAACTGGCAATTGAAAGGTAAAGTTTTCAATCCTAATAGCAACATTAATAATATTGAAAAATATTAAAAATATTACTACAGGATTTTTAAATTGAAAAACTTATTGGTCCATATCCCTGGTAACACCTCCAAGGCTTCTAAAATTTGCAAGCCAGATGGATGCTGCAGTGAAGACAGAGGGAGGGAGTTCTAAAAAGTTGCAATTCACAACCCCCGTCTACAGCGTGGTAAAGTTCCAACGGAAAATGGACCTAGTTACTCTATAGGATTAATACTAATATAACATAAAATAAAAATGTATACCATTTTAATTCAGGTGCAATGTGCAGGCAAAACAATCTTATTTTTCACTTAGAACAGGGAGCGCATTCCAGCACTCTGAATCGACGATTTTCGACTCTTGTGTTGCTATTAGGATTGAAAACTTTACCTTTCAATTGCCAGATGACGCTAGTCACGTAATCTGTACACGTCAGTTGCAATAATTTATACATTTTTATTTTATGTTATATTAGTATTAATCCTATAGAGTAACTAGGTCCATTTTCCGTTGAAACTTTACCAAGCTGCAGACGGGGGTTGTGAATTGCATAGTGTAGAATTCCTTCCCTTTTGTCTTCACTGCAGCATCCATCTGGTTTGCCCATTTTAAAAAACCTTGGAGATGTTACCAGGGAAATGGACCAATAAGTTTTTCAATTTAAAAATCTTTTAGTAATATTTTTAATATTTTTTAATATTATTAATGTTGCTATTAGGATTGAAAACTTTACCTTTAGATAATGTAATTTAACGGTGTTTTGACCCATTTGAGTTCTAATTACTGATGAATTGAAACGTTCGCACTACTGATGGTCTGATATGACCGAAAACGTTTTGTGATGCTTGGTTTACTAATCAATTTTTACAACTAAAAAAAAATTTGAATACAAATTTAATATACCATTTTACATTGGAAGCTTGTTACTTCAATAATCAGGTTTTATAACTATGGTATACAGCCAACTACAGGGATTTCCCTTTTAAATGTTAGTATATCTTTTGTTCTGAACATCTACTGCATCTTCTAACAACAACTGGAGCTCAATACGTAGGGATTTCACTCGAAAGCAGATGTAAATAAATTCTGCCAAATCTGATATCTCACACTTGATATCTAATAAAAACGTTCCATTACAGGGCCTTCAACAGCGACACGAGATTCCAGAAAGAAACTCGGTTTTTGTTTCTGTTTCCACCCATCAACTTGTCTCGTTTTGAATGTCTACGCCGCCCTTCCCTTCACGCTTGCCGGAATCCTCTTCCAATATTTTGTATGCTCGGGCACTTTCCTACATAAATATTTATAGGACGTCTCCTGCTATGCTTCTTTTCATAATCAAAAATTCATTTTATATATTTTCTAGAGCCAAAAGCAACTTTCTATTGCGTTTTCATTTAATTTAATTATCTCACATTCATTAATCTAAATTTACTCAAATAATAAAAAAAAGAACTCCAAGATGTTTTTATTTATTTATTTATTTATTTATTTATTTATTTATTTATATATTTATTTATTTATTTATTTATTTATAGTTAATACAAATGACCCGGCCTCTTGAGACTAATCCAGATCGTTTCCTGATGGGATTACAGTAGTTGATACACATAATTTTTATTTTAACAATTTTCTAATTTAATTTAACTAATTAATAATGGCCCTAATCTATTATTAATTGTGAAAATGATAAATTATGAATAATTTTAATAAATAATTCGAATGAACAATTTTAGCAAACAATTCTAAACAAGTTTAATAAACAAAATATAATTTTTAACTTTTTTTTATTTTAAATTTTATTTTTTTTGTGAAAGGAAAATTTTTATAGTGCTTCCAGTTCTCATTCTCAGATGAGAAATGCCAGCACTATTAATCTAAAAATAGTTAGAAATAATTGTAAGTGTAGGTCTATTTGACTTGTATAATATTCACAATGGTATTTCGGTGAGCCTCAGACACTTAGCCGAAAATATCCATTGAGTTTTAAAACTTCAAGTGTTTAGCTATATTTTTTTTTTGTTTGAATAATAATTTTTAATTTTTAATTGTGAATTTTTTGTATTTATGTATATATTATGTAATATTTGTGTAATTAATTGTATACTATTATTTTATTCCATATTTTTATATATAATTTTAATTTTTTATTTTATAATTTCTTATTCAAATTCACATATTGTTTCTAATTGTTTCTTTGATATTATGTCCGTGAAAACTAACGATATCCTGTAGATTTTAAATTAAAAAAAAAAAAAACAGAAAAAGTACAATACGTGGTGGTCCGATAACTACTTATGCTGGCCACTCACTTACGGATATCGAAGAGGCCATGGCATGCAGGCCAGGACTGAAGGCGGTTATCGAAAACCGCCACGTCATCCACTACTAGAATCAGTTCGTTATCCGACGACCATATCCTTCAGTTAAAGATCTTTAGGGAATCGCAACTCTTACGACACACACACACACAGTGCAGTTGTCGACCGTCCCTCTTGCGAACAAAGCGTTAATAATTGTGCTAGAAACCCAAACGAATGGATGAAACATGTTTTAAAAAAACTACTGAAATTAGTGACACCTTTAATTAATACAAAACAAAATACTAGAATGACAAGTGCCAAGTGCCATTACTGCGGAAGAAAGACTAATTGCAACATTAAAGATTTTAGCAGTTTTGAAATAATTAACTATCCTAATTGGGAAATAAGCCACAATTTAACTTGAAAAAATAATTTTATTAACGTTTTTACATCCACTCCGGACGTCGTTGTCAAAATACAAAATATTAATATATTAAACAAAAATGTTGTTGCTTAGTAAAAAATTTCTTCTAATAATTTATTTAATCTGACTAACTTATATCGGCAACTCAGACATATATTATTATACATTTTAAAGTAGAAGACTTTAAAATGATATTGACAATATTTATGAGTTACGTTCCTGGACGACTTTATTGAAAGATAGTTTATTCGATTACATGAAATCAACTTTAAAGGCGGGTTGACATTACTAGTGAATAACGAACGTGGCTCACACTTACGTATTTTGCCCGTGCTATTGTTAGATATTTTATTATTTATTTTCAAACTCGAGCAGTACATTTGTATCTATGCATTGCATATATGCAAATGTACTGCTCGAGTTTGAAAATAGATAATTAAATATCTAACAATAGCACGGGCAAAATACGTAAGCGTGAGCCACGTTCGTTATTCACTAGTAATGTCAACCCGCCTTAACTCAAGAATATCCGTCCCAAAAAATCATAGCATGTGATCTGTCTTTAAAAAGACAACCACATGCAACGAGCATATGATCTGTCTTTAAAAAGACATCCACATGCAACGATGACAGTAAAATTCTCATGTTAGTGATTCCATAGTAAATCACGAGGAAAACCCTGGAAAAAACGTCGTGATACTATCCCGACATTGTAAGTATTTGGTCTTACATTCAGTTTACTCTCAAAACTAACACCAAATTCTGACTTAAATGTATGTTTTAAATTATAAGTAATATTAATAATACTTAGATATATAAATAATACTAAAAATGTAAAATATGTACCTACTATCCTCGATATGTTATTGACTTATTAATCGTGGTGTTTTCTTTCTATTGGCTTCCTCTTTCAGTATGGGTAACCACATCCTACTGCATTCTACCGAGGAATTTGGTTTCATTTAGCATAATTAGAGCCGATTTTTTGATTTTTTTCTTTTTACTATCTGTTTCCTTCAGGACTATACTTGATATTCTCCACTGAACTCTATGTTCATTATCCCATGCGTGTTAACATGTTTGAGATAAATAATAATATATTAATCGTGGTGTTTTCTTTCTATTGGCTTCCTCTTTCAGTATGGGTAACCACATCCTACTGCATTCTACCGAGGAATTTGGTTTCATTTAGCATAATTAGAGCCGATTTTTTGATTTTTTTCTTTTTACTATCTGTTTCCTTCAGGACTATACTTGATACTCTCCACTGAACTCTATGTTCATTATCCCATGCGTGTTAACATGTTTGAGATAAATAATAATAAAAAACTCATACATATTAATTGGTAATATCGTTTTAAAGTCTTCTATTTTAAACTGTATAATATATAAATATCTGAATTGCCGATATAAATGAGTCAGATTAAATAAATTATGAGAATAATTTTTAACTAAGCAACAACATTTTTGATTAATTTATTAATATTTTGTATTTTGACAACGACGTCCGAAGTGGAAGTCGAAATGTTAATAAAATTATTTTTTCAAGTTAAATTGGTGGCTTATTTCCCAATTATAATAGTTAATTACAAAAATTTCACAAAGAAATAGCTTTAGAACAATAGCAGTTGTGAAGACATGAAATATACGACTTCTGCTTAAAATTCGATAGACAAGGGTGTGATTGATAAATATCAGTGGATTTACGTAAAAAATAGAGAATATTTGCGCTTTTGTTTGCCATTTCGTCTTCAAAAAATCAGATTTGCTCAACGATGTCAGTTAAGTTAATCAAATGCAGTTGAGACGCCACACACATGCAGTTTTGTGATCAAGCGTGCCAACGCCTTTACGAAAACTGCGTGTATGTGATGATTTTGGCCTTCAGTTAACCGCCTGTGAGTCGCCCGGCCTCTTCGATATCCGCAAGTGAGTGGCCAGCATTAGCCTCTCCGCCCTCACCATCATCATCATCATCATCATTCCTCAACCTCTTGCATCCACTATTGGATATCGGGCTTCTCCATATTCTTTCATTGTTCTCTATCTTGTGCCTTCTGTATCCAATTCGTACTGTTTTTGTCAAGTCATCCATCCATCTTTTTGGTGGTCTACCTCGGTGTCTTTTATCTTCTCTATCATTTAAACTTGCTACATGTCCAGCCCATCGCCATTTGGCTTGTGCAATTTATTCTATGACATATGTCACTTGGGTCCTCTCCCTGACTATCATATTTGGTACCATATCCCTTCTTGTTATTCCTAACATTTCTCTTTCCATTTTTCTTTGGTTTAATCTCAATTTATTTGCAGGGTGTTTAGTCAAATTTATGGTTTCGGAACCATATGTTATTACCGGCAGTGTGCACTGGTTATAAACTTTTTTCTTCAACCAAATTGGTAGCGTTCTTTTTAGAATATGTCGCATTTTGCCAAATGTTGCCCATCCCAAGCCTAGACGACGCTGGAGCCACAAGTTTGATTGTCTTTTCCTATTCTTATTTCATCTACTTCGTGCCTTCGTCCCTTCGTGCTTGCCGGAACCCTCTTCCAATATTTTGTATGCTCGGGCACTTTGCTACATAAATATTTATAGGACGTCTCCTGCTATGCTTCTTTTCATAATCAAAAATTCATTTTATATATTTTCCAGAGCCAAAAGCAATTTAAAATTGCGTTTTCATTTAATTTAATTATCTTACATTCATTAATCTATAAATGACACAAATAACTAAAAAAAAATCCAAGAAGTAAAATTTAGGAAGTGCAAAAAATTTGTACATCAAATTGTGTAAAAAGCATTTATTTCCTTAGCTAAGCTCTTTCGACAAAATTGACATCATTGGAGCTAAAGGTCAATATAAAAAGAAGTACCACTACTGTGTCGTATGCGTAAGCATTTTATTACACATTAGAATTCTAACTGCAATACAGTATATATTATAGTTATGTATAAATTATACTCCAGTTGTCTCGCGTGCAACCCCCAAACAGAAAAAACATGAAAAACCTGCCACACAAACGTTACAAACACATTAAATCCTTTTTCATGGCGTGGGCATGTCACCCAACCATCATGGCTGAAGAGGAGTCAGCTTTTCCTCTTCAGCCATGATGGTTGGGTGAAATTCTCAGGCATAAACAAAGTTTTAATGTGTTTGTAACATGACTATAATACACTTCTCCAAGAAATTAACGCACCACCTTAAAAGTGGATCATTTTTGATGTCTTCAATTTCCTAAACCTGTTATCCGATTTAAGTAATTTTTTTAATATGTTATAGCTTTACTATTTAACAATATCGCTGTAATAATATTGTTACTAGTCAGGTAAATTGTCATTGTACACCGGGTGTACCAATCAAACTGTGATCTTTTCTCAAAGTTCGTGTGGCCCTGTGGAATATTCTAGCATTTATTATCGGTTTACAACGTTCTCCGTCTTCCGATACCCGTTCGCCATTCCTCTCTGTCCGCACATTGATCTACTTGCAGACCTCTTTCATCCATGGCTTTGTTTATTCCTGCCTGCCAACTTTTCCTCGGTCTACCTCTTTTTCTTCTACTTTGCGGTCTCCAGTTTTGTACTTGTTTTGGGATTCTCTCTTCGTGCATTCTTTGTACGTGACTAAACCATCGTAGTTGTATTTCGTTGATTTCGTCATTTATTGTATGTGTGACCTTCATTATTTCTCGTATCCGTTCATTGGTGACATGTTCTCTTCTTGATCTTCCTGCGGCTCTTCTCCAGAAATCCATTTCGGTGACCTCTAACATTTGTTTTGATTTTTTCTTCACAGGCCATACTTCGCAGCTGTATGTTATAATGCTTTTCACTACGGCGTTATATATATTTTTCTTGTTTTGGTTGTTTATCTGCTTGTCCCAGAGTACTGAGTTTAGAAGCGTAATTGCTTTCCTGCCCTGAGTATTTCGTTCTTTAATGGCCCCGTCCAGTGTTCCATCATTCGTGATTTTCATACCCAGGTATTTATATTCGTTACATTTACTGATTGTTTCTCCTCCTTCTAGTATCAAGTCCTGCTGGATTCCACCGATATTCATATATTTGGTTTTTCCTATGTTGATCTCTAGTCCCCATTTCCTGTATTCCTCTATTAGCTTTCTTGTCATGTAACAGATATATGTCCATTTATAAAATACTGAAATTAAAACCCAACTATAGCCTCATGTTTTTATAACATTCTGTTTTTTGATTGATCCGCTCATGTTGGATAATAAAAAAAGTTAGATACTGTAACAACTAGCCTTGTTTTTCGTCAATACAGGGTGTTTTTAAATAAGTATGGCAAACTTTAAGGGGTAATTCTGCATGAAAAATAATGACAGTTTGCTTTATAAACATATGTCCGCAAATGCTTCGTTTCCTAGATAGGGGATGTTCAAATTTTTCTTACAAACTGACAAGAAGTAAAAACTATCGATATCCTGTAGAATTTAGTTTTTTAAAATTAAAAAACAGAAAAAGTACAATAATCTTCCAATAGTTTGGCAGGTGGAACATTCAAAAAAATTTAGTTCGTAATATTGATTAACAGTGATTACTGAATAGTATTTCGTTGTCACAACAATTTAATTTGTTGTTTCAACGAACTTTTAGACATTGACGAATGTATTTGGTTACTGTCACAATGATTGAATAATAATTGTGAGAATAACTAGAGTACATTAATCAATAACACTCAATTTATTCAGCCAATAACTTAGTTTCGTATATTTAATAAATACTGTTAATTCTGGCAGCAACTCATGTTCTTGATTTCGTAGATGACAAGCAATTACCTTGGTTTATTGTGACAACGTACAGATTTCATTAAAACAATGTACAAATGTTGTTAATATAGAGTAATATATGATTATTGAATAGATGTAAATTGATTGTTGTGACAACGAATGCATTAATCATTCTACTACTGCATTTAGTTCCCACAATCAATGCGTTTATTGTGACAGTAATCGTAGCTGTTATTTTAATAAATGTTTTGCTTGACCATTTGAAAGTTAACGGCTTCTCCTTATCGTGATATCCCTAGCTTCTCTGTGTTACCGAAGTGCCGAATAATAATTGCATTTCGTTTTCAAGTGTAGTCCGTAGTAGAAGGAAGTTTTTGTGTGTCTATTATTGTGAAATTTCGGTCGAATTATTTTTAAATGTATTCATTTTTTAACAATCCTGAGAAAACTAATTATTATTTTGAAAATTTAAATGCAAAATAAAATATTTCAGTATTATCGAGGGTCTGAAGTCCCTGAGAACCTCTATAATGATTATTTTATTAGTCACAGGGGTGAAAAAGGGAAAATTTAGTATGATTTTTAATTTCAATTAGGCATACCATTCAACAGAAACTTTTTGTTTATTTTAAGGGACTTTCTGCCCTCGGTAATAATGTAATATTTTATTCTGCGTTTAAATTTTTCAAAAATACTTATTAGTTTTCTCAGAATTCCAAAAAAAAAATGAATGCACTTAAAAAGAATTCGATCGAAATTTTGCACCTGCGCTCTCAAAAAGGATTAAAGTGTTATACATTTTTGGAATTACTATTTCAAACGCTTTGAAATAAGCTGTCACATGACGTACTTTCCCATTAAAAAAATCAAAGTTACGCCGCGCCTGTCACCTGAAGAGGGATCGTGTAAAGTTCGAAACATTGATGTTATAATACACTTTGATTAATTTAAAAATCGACCTGTCCGAGCGTTTTGCTTATGTGCTAAAAATAAATAAGTGAATAAGGGGGTGGGGGAGTGTAACACTTATTCCAGTACACTGTATAAGTGAAATCATATGAACAATCACACAGTGTAAAGTCCTTTAGGTTAAGGACAAAAAAGTGGGATTTAAAAAATTATTATTAATCAATTAATATCATACATTGGGCTATTGCATTCAGTAATTATTAATATAAAATACGTTCATAGTAGGAATGAACGGAATTAATTGTAACAATAAACGGAAATAATTATAGAAATAAACGAAATACGTTAGGAGAAATAACACTGTTATTGACACAACGAATAGTCTTCGTCGGTCAATTAACAACGTTGTTGTTTCAATAAATAGTGTTCGTTGACTCAGTGAACAGAGTTCGTAATATCAATAAATAGTGTTCGTTGACTCAGTGAACAGAGTTCGTAATACCAATAAAGTGATATTATGGTATACATAATGAATGTTCATCCATTCAATAAACGTAATACATTGGCTCAACGAATGAAAATAATGAATTGATGAACATCGTTTTGTTGTCCCAATAAAACCAAGAATTGGACAAATTTTAAGGATTGCGTTTGTTGTCTGAATTAACATTTTTATTGATATTACGTACCTTTTTCGTTGAGTGAAGCAGTCGTATTGCTGAGGCTACATCTGTCAAATTGACTGTCGTTTCCTCAAGGGACTTTTTCTATATAGAATAAATCTTTTCCTCGCGGCGTAGAAATAACGGGTTGTTATGTAAAATAATTAAACTTACGTTCTTTAATATTAAAAGAGCGTAGGCGCAAAAAATTTCGAGCCAATGCTTTTAAGATGCATTAATTTTTTTCGAATCCTGCAAAAACGAATATATAGTTTTGAAAAATTTAAACGCGGAATGAAAGATTACATTATTACCGAGGGCCGAAAGTCCTTTAGAATAAACAAAAAGTTTCTTTTGAATAAGATAATTGAAATTAAAAATCACACCGATTTTCTTTTCTTTTTCATCCCTGTAACTTATTAAAATAAACGTTATAGAAGTTTTCAAGGACTTTCGGTCCTCGATTTAGGGCTAATGTAATTTTTCATTCTGCTTTCAAGTTTTTCAAAACTACTTATTAGTTTCCTCAGGATTCGAAAAAAATGAATGTATTTAAAAAGCATTGACCGGAAATTTTGCGCATACGCTCTTAAACTTTTATAAAACATAATTGAACTCAGAAAATTTTAAAATACGTATTTTTTACTAAAAGCAATAGAGCATTAATTTAAGAATTAAAAAGGCCAGTTGCATTGAAATGAACCCAAGAATAATATAAATTGTAAAAAAGGGCGCTACTGGCACTTTATAGTTTTTTATTCGTCTCAGATACATATCATGCCAGCGCTCTCTCTTTTTGAACACTGAATATACCACAGAGCATTTGATCCCTAATTGCGTTTTACCCGCAAATACCCAACACACAAAACACATCACAGACTACCACTAACTAAAGCCCTTATTATTACAGGAAATCCAATCCTTCCCAATGGACATGGGACTGCATCAACCAGCGTTGCGAAAGGCGATACATAAAAGAAACCCAAAAGCCCGTTTCGCTAGCAACATGCAGCATGTTGTGTGGTTCCACGCAGCTCTGGCCTCAGCCCACCGGCCCCGTCACTTTAGGTAGCAAAGCCCTTACTTTTAATCACAATCATTTCAAATTCGAAAGCGACGTCGCAGAGCCAGCGAGAGTGCTACTGCAAGAAGCCTTTGCTTTATTTAACGATAACGTAATTAGCTTAGTAGAACGATCAGATTATGTCAAAGAAAAAGCGGACTTAACGGAATTTCTTATAAAAGTGAATATAGGAGACGCAAAAATTACAAAATTAACTCTACAGACAGACGAAAGCTATACTTTAGTTGTCAAACCTTTAGAGACTAGAATAAGTGCTAACATTACAGCTAAAACCTTCTTCGGAGCTAGAAGTGCTCTAGAGACGCTCTCGCAGCTAATTTGGTGGGATCCTTACACCAACGATGGCATACTGAAAGTTATAAAAGGGGCAACTGTCAAGGACAAGCCTACTTTTTCCTATAGAGGACTTATGGTGGACACATCACGTAATTTTATGTCTACCGACAGTCTTAGAAGGGTTCTCGAAGGAATGGCTGCCAGTAAGTTGAATGTATTCCATTGGCACGTTACAGATAGCCAAAGCTTTCCACTGGAAGTACCAAGCTTACCTTTATTATCAAAAACTGGTTCTTACTCGCCGGAAATGACGTATAGTCCTGCAGAAGTGAAAGATCTGGTACACTTTGCTAGGGTGAGAGGAATACGGGTGATCTTAGAAGTTGATACTCCTGCGCATGTTGGAAATGGTTGGGCTTGGGGACCGACCAAAGGTAAGTTTTTTCAAGTTTATTTATTTTTAGAAAGTTTTTCTAAATTCTGTTTGAATTAATATTACTTAACTGATAATTTCTGAACACTAACACAAGTTATTTGTTCACTAGGGCAGATTTCTCATAACTAAGTTAATCTATAGTTCAATTGACTGAGGTTCAGTCTTGAACTTCGGTTATGTCGGGAAATGCAATTCTCATTGGCAGGCCACGTTCTACACCTGAATGTGTGTTGGCAATGCGAATATCCCTAGATTATTGTAGTTTTCGAGAAATACCAATAGGTGGCAAAGGGTAAAACTATCGACATTTTTTATGAACTTTTTTATGCTATCTCTGAATAACTTTATATTTAAGTATTTATAGTGAAACAGTCATTTTAATAATTATTAATAAATCTAACAAAAATACAAATAATGTTTTTCTACGAGCGTGCAAAAATGTCTACTTTCGCGCACGCGTTTTAGTTTAGAAAGCTTTACTTTTCCGCACGCGTGTTAATTAAGATATGTTAATATGGCCTTAAAGTAATTATAATACATGCAATAAACTAATATTTAGATATTATTTACTAATTTATTTCAAATATATCTTATTGTGTTCATGTTTTAAGAGGAAACAGTAGCGATCAACAGGTAGCGAAAACGCGTTCCAAGATTGCGGCTGTAATTTTGAATATTTTTTCGAGATATTTGGCACACGTATTCGTAATATAATAAAGAATGGCGGTAAAGAGCCCAATTTGAAAAATATATTAATATGTGGAAATTACTCTGTAATTAAATACAATATTAAAAAGCGAGCCTGTACCGCCATTAAGAAGAACAAAAAAATACACTTTCTTCAAATAAACTTTTTTATCCGATGCCTAGATTTTGTGTCATTTTGGAACTACTAAAATTTTTTATTTCATTAGTAGTTCCAAAATGACACAAAATCTAGGCATCGGATAAAAAAGTTTATTTGAAGAAAATGTATTTTTTGTTCTTCTTGATGGCGGTACAGGCTCGTTTTTTAAATATTGTATGTAATTACAGAGTTATTTCCACATATTAATATATTTTTCAAATTGGGCCCTGTACCGCCATTCTTTATTATATTACGAATACGTGTGCCAAATATCTCGAAAAAATATTAAAAATTACAGCCGCAATCTTGGAACGCGTTTTGGCTACCTGTTGATCGCTACTGTATCACCGCGAGAATTCAATGAAATAAAATAATTTTGACATAATATTCGAAAGTCAAATCAGTAGACAACAACAGTGGTTTTGAATCGTCGTCATGGAAACCAAGATCGTCGTCATGCTAACCAATTATGCTGAAAGTTTGGTTTTGACAACCTTATCAAAGAATAGTTAATTTGTTTTATGTATTTTCATATTAATTAAATTAATTGATTAAGATTTGGACATTTTTAAAGACTTGTAGAAAAAATATTGTTCCTAACGCTTGCAGAAAGTCTCTTTTCCGCACTCGACTGCTTGCCGAACTCCCGCTTCGCGTCGTTCGGCAAACTGCAGTCGCGTGCGGAAAAGTATGACTTTCTGCACTTGTTAGGAAAATAACTATTTCGTAATGCTTAGATATCTAGGTATTTAACGAATGATAACATATTGCTTTTGACATATTTAATGACAGCGTTTCATGACAATACTAGGCATGCGTAATCTCTGAAATCATCTGAACTGGATTGTCATTTGTTTCGAGCTTCTATCATGTGTCGTCTAATATTAATATATCTACGTCATACGTTATTGGTATTACCAATGATACAAACCAAAGACGTATGACGTAGATATCTTAATATTAGACGACACATATGACAGAAGCTCGAAACAAATGACTGTTAATGAAAAGCCCTAATTCAGCGTTCAAAATGAACGCAGGCGCATTTTAAACCACCAAAATTGTTTTAACGGGAATTGAGAGAGCCGATTTAGACGTTTAACTGTAGCTCACTAAAAGTTCAGGTTAAACTTGAGTTGAACTCGATATGAGTTGAACTCGGTCCTTGTTCTACACCATAGTAGGTATGCTACTATTATCGAGCAATCTCAAAAATCTTAATTAGAACTGCTAACTAGAAACGTAATTTTAGTCATAAAAACTTCAACGGTTCTACTAAATCTGCTCAGCATCCTGTATTGTGCCGTCTATCCATCTTAGCTTTGGTCTGCCTTGTCTTCTTATTCCCACCGGCTAAACTGTTAAAATCCTTTTTATCATGTTCTATTCTGGATCCCAGGCTGCATTTTATGCCTAGTACAGAAGGTTTCGCTTGATTATGGACATGGTGGTAATTATATTTTCCACCAAACTTAGACTTATGAATATGTGAAAAACTCTTGCGCCACGTCGTGAATTAGCACCTGGACCAAAAATAAGCAAGCATGGTATTACTGCTGTAGGTTATGCTATTGTTCCTGGCAGCCACCAATTACCCATGCTTGTTGTTGATAAAAGCAAGAAACTACTTTGTTTTAAACACGTTAATTATTAACGACTATTATAGGTCTGCGATGCCTATCGTTTACACTTCGTAAAATAGTGCTTGGACGAATAGTAGAATTTTCATGGAATGGTTTATAGAAACTTTTACACCCCTGTTAAAACCCATCAATTAAAAAAAAGTAATGGAGAAAACATTATTGCTTCTTGATGACTCCCTAACTCATCCTTCATGTGACATCTTAAATGAAAAAGACGATTTTGTAAAATTCATGTTTATTTCCGCCTAATGGGACTTCGTCATTACAGCTCATTAATCAAGGCCTTATTGAGACTTTCAAGCAGTATTATGGAAAAGAATTATTCCTTATTCTGATATATTGGCGTCAACTTTGGAGTCCCAGCGTTAAAAGTGTTGCATTTTACTTACATGAAATTTGCCGCTTGTTCTTCTGGTGTGTTCAGAATTTGTTAAAGAAATCTTATTTGTTATTTCTGGGTGATACTTTTAGATGTTAAAGATATCATTAATAGACCAGGACTAATCTGTAAAAAACGTGTATTTTCGGATGTGAGAGGTGGCATTCGGATTTTTGCAGATAAAGTTAGGTGACATCTTCAGTAATAATAATTGACTAATGCACCTTCTTAAATATGCCCGGAACATTAATAAAAAAATTAAAATATTTAAAAATTTCGAAAAACATCGATTTTTTTCTGCTTTCTTTGCTTATAACTTTAAAACGGTTCATTTTGGAACAAAGTCGTAGAGAAATAAAATAAAGATAATTGAATTTTGTATGATATACGACTGGTCAAAAATATCTTAAGGTATTACCTTTTCTGCAATATAGTAACAAATACAAAATAAGGGGGCAAAATACGCCTGTTGTTAATCAATGTTTCTTAACCACTTTGGTGGCACTTAGAACCTTAGTAATTCGCTTAGAAAATTTTTATAACTTACTTAAATGGTCTACCAAATTTCATTAAAATGGACCTAATAGATTTTGCATAATTAATTTGCAATGTAAATGTTTTTAAAAAAATTCAAATTTTTTAAAATCTTTCTGAACAATAAGTAGACCATTTAGAAGTTGGCTAATTTTTTTACATATAAAGAGGTGCTTTTCCTATCTAATACACTTTACAGAATTAAAATCGGATTATTTAAGGGGCCTCAGCAATGTTTTAAAATTATAAACAATTTTTTGGCTTATAAACAAATAGCTTTGTTTAATAATAGAAAAATTTATTTTTAGCAATGCAAATAACTAAAACTGGTATAATTTGACTTAAAGTTTCAAATGCTGTCAGGAGAATTGCTATTTTATTTTTTAATCAAAAGTTATTCTCGTTCCAAAAATTGCAATTTTTCGATTTTTTTAATGTTCCACCGCGTTTATCTCGAAAACTATGCATCCTGCGAAAAAACTTGTAAGAACATTTTTTGCTTAGAATTACCCAAGAAATACAAAAAAATGTTTTATTTTGCGAAAAATTGATGTTATGTAATTCCTCAAGTTCTTTGTTTATAACAATCTTGTCGACATCCGGATCAACTGTTACCCAAAAAATTCGTATTCTACGGGTCAAAATACATAAAAAAAACTTGGGTAAGTCCATCTAAATAAAGGAGCCCGTCACCCCCTCCTGGACACAGCACTAATTTGTTTATAAGCCAAAAAATTGTTTATAATTTTAAAACATTGCTGAGGCTGCTTAAATAATCCTATTTCAATTCTGTAAAATGCATTAGATAGATGGAGTGCTTCTTTATATGTAAAAAAATTGACAAATCTTTGTATGTTCTAGTTTTTGTTGTGCAAGATTTTAAAAAATTTTAATTTTTTAAAAACAGTTTAGATCGCAAAATTATTATGCAAACTCTAGTAATTCAATTTTAATGAAATTTGGTGGACGGTTTTAGCACGTTACAAAAATTTTCTAAGCGAATTAGGAAGGTTCCAAGTGTAACCTAAGTGATGGAAAAACATTGAATAAAGACAGGCTTGTTTTGCCCCCTTATTTTATATTTATTGCTATTTTGTAGTAAGGGTGTTAAATTAAGACATTTTTAACCAATCGTATCTGATAGAAAATTTAATTATCTTTGTTTTATTCCTATACGACTTTGTTCCAAAATGAATAGTTTTAAGTTATAAGCAAAGAAAGTAGAAAAAAAAACGAATGTTTGTGAAATTTTTAAATATTTTATTTTTTTTATTAATGTTCCGGGCATATTTGAGAAGGAGCCTAAGTCAATTATTATTAACGAGGTTATCACCTAACTTTATCCGCAAAAATCTGAATGCTACCTCTCACATCCACCTAAAAACAGATCCTTCCTGGTCTATAAATTAAAATAGATTTCATGATTTGTAGTAAATAGATTTATAAACACTTATCTGAGTAGCTTATAATTTTGACGTCCATTGTATATAATCTTTTAGGAAATATTTTTTAAATTTCTTTCAGGACTAGGCGAACTTGCAGTTTGTATCAACGAACGACCCTGGAGCTTGTATTGTGGCGAACCACCATGTGGCCAACTCAATCCTGACAACCCTCGCGTTTACGAAATCCTCGAAAAGCTCTACAAAGATCTTCTAGATTTAAGCGACGAAGATGAAATATTCCATATAGGAGGAGACGAAGTGAATTTAGAGTGTTGGTCCCAACATTTACAGAAATCCAGCACTGTGTACAACTTCACTGACCTCCACGACTTGTGGGGAGAATTTACCGTTAAAGCTATGAACAAGCTTACTGCAGCCAATGCTGGAAAGCAGATACCACACGTTATCATCTGGTCTAGCAAGCTCACTAAGCGACCTTACATCACCAAGTATTTAAATAAGTCACAGATCGTCGTGCAGAGTTGGGGAGCTAGTCAATGGTCGGATACGCCTGATCTTCTATCTGATGGCTATAAGATTATAATCTCCCACGTGGATGCTTGGTATTTAGACTGCGGATTTGGCCGGTAAGTAAAAATATATTTTTTCTTTTATACCGGTAAGAAATCCATAGCATTCTTCTAATGTGTATATTCATATTATCATGAACCACTGGCGAAGCGTCCATGTAACCAGTGTTACCATTGGTAACAGTTAAAAATATTGCAAATAAACATTTTATGACGATGAATAATTCTATTTACCAATATTTTTACCAATAGAAATATATTATTATATTATGTGGTAATAGTACCTAACTCAGTAAATACCCAACTACTCGTAGATACGAAAATATTGGCGATTTTATGTGACTCAGTTGCACTTTATTATACTCTGTTACCAGACTCATTTCTGGTTACAATGGTTATATACCCACGCTGGCGCTCGGGACCGGCTAGTGACTGAAAATTTTGAAGAAGCGACGGCATAAGCGCGCTGTGTATCAGTAGCGCTGTTACCAGATTTAAAATTAGTGACAGTACCACTATAAAAACTGTGCGTGCCGTTAACCATGGATGAGTGTCGCTTCTTAATCGATCAACTGCTTGAAAAGTAATTCTCCTTGTATAATTTTGAAGAAAAAAATGAGATTAAAAATGAGTAACCTATTTTAAACAATTTAAAAAAGGAATCAACAAAAGTAGTTCGATATTTTAAATTTAGTTGGTACAGTGAAAATCCTTGGTTATATTATGGTTGCAAGAAAAATATACTGTATTGTTGGCCATGTCTTCTGGTTTCTACAGAAAAATGGGTGGACCAGGTTCACGATTTAAATAGTGTTAGATTTTTAAAAAGGAGACATGAAATTTCTCCGTTACCTACATGTAAGATGTATACCCAATTTGATTCAGTTTGGCAAAACAAAAATCAAAAGTTCTCGTAACCAAGGTTTTAAAGCAAATATTGCTTAACATATTGAGTTTGTTAAAAAAATAGATAGGTATATCCTTAGCACACTTATAATAGATACTGTATGTTTTTGGGCCAAACAAGAACTAGCGTTTCGTGGTCATTTTGAGTGCGACGACTCTGCCTATCCAGGCAATTATCCATAAAAAAGATCAAAAATTTTGTCAACATCTGGAAACATCTGTTTTTTCGAGAGTTTCAAGTGATATACGAAATGATATTATTGAAGCTACACTCACCGGCACAAAATTCCGCCACCCAAAATTTTTGATTAAGTTTGACAATTTATAACTTTATTATTTTTGCTCCGATTTTCAAGATTCTTGCACCAGTTTGTAGGTACATGTATTCGTATTGTTTGGTATTATTCCGGTTACAAAAAATTTTGCTTGCATGTCATTGTACAGGGGTGAAAGGAAGCGTTGTATTTTCTCCTTATTTTAAAAAAATCTGTGGAAAAATGGAATAGCTGATTTTGCTTCATAGTCCTGTCATATTTGCCGGAGGCATCACCAACATTTTGTTTTTTGAATTATCCGAATATCTTTTTTCTTGTAAGAGCTGTACCATTTTTTGTAAATAAAAACACTGATTGACTCGTACAATTAAGGTTGGATTGATAAGATTAGAATGGCCCGCATGCAGCCCAGATCTCAATCATATTGAGCATATATGGGATGAAGAAAAAAGCTATTTGCTGTCATCCTAGGGCTCCAGAAAATTTGGTACAGTTATGGCCCTGGTAGAGGAATATCGGGCTATTCCCCAAGCAAGGAAACACATCTTTATTAAATGCTAAACAGATTGCGAGCAGTCGTTGCTGCAAGAGGTGGACATAACCGCTATTGAATTGTTTTGTTTTGTTGTTAAATTTGTTTTGTTTTGTTAATTTTAGTGCGTTTGATATTTTTAATTAAATAAACTTTCAAAGCAGTGTTTTTAATTAAAGCTCTTACAAGAAAAGAGATATTCAGATAATTCAAAAAACAAGACCTTAGTGATACCTTCAGAATAATACAAAAGGAGTATGAAACAAAATCAGCCCTCCAATTTTTCCACAGAATTTTTAGGAGAACAAACAACGCTTACATTCACCCCCGTATAATGCCATCTAAGCAAAAATATTTTGTTACCGGAATAATAGCAATTGACATCAATATATGTACCTACAAACTCGTGCAAGAATCTTTAAAATCGAAGTACAAATAATAAAGTTATAGATTGTCAAACTTAATCAAAAATTTTGGGTGACAGAATTTTGTGCCGGTGAGTGTATGTATACATTTAGCCATATCTTTATTTTTTTAAATAATATTTTTTGCATCTGGTTTTGGTAACACTTCAGAAAAAGTCACGCGTCGCCACTGTCATGAACTATTACATGAATATAATAAATTATCAATTATTATATTTGATAATGCCTTAAATAATTCGTTTTTACGGTGTGTATATGTTACCGGCCAAACCCGATTTCAGGACAAACTAGTTTGGCCTCGGCCAAACTAGTTTGTCCTAAACGCGTTAGGATAAACTAGTATGGCCTAGGCCAAACTAGTTTGTCCTATCGCGCGTAGGCCAAACTAGTTTATCCTGATATAAATACATACACTTCAGGCCAAACTAGTTTATCCTGATATTAAGACGCACACTTCAGGCCAAACTAGTTTATCCTGAAGTGTATGTTTTTATATCAGGATAAACTAGTTAAGCCAGTTGCTGATTTAAACGTTGTTCTAAAGTTCAAGTTTAGAAGACACTATTAAGAGTTGTACCTAAGACTTTTAAGTATTTAAGGTAAATGATAAACCGAGATGGCACTTGTATCTATGAAAGATATAGAAATGAAAATGGTACTATCTAAAGAACGCTCTAACTAAAGAAAACAAAAAAGGATTTTTCAGGGCATAGTGCTGAATATTACCCTACAAGACAGGAAGAATGGCCAGTGACAAAAATAATACGAAATAAAATTAATACGAATAGTTGAATTGGAGTTAATGAGAAAGTGTCTACTACCAGGTAGGATAGAATAAGAACAGAGGAAATATGAAACAGAATAGAAGTAGAATGCTCAATTACAAAAAAGTTGTGGTAGTAAAAGTAGAAGCCTGAAATGATACGGGCATGTACAAAGAATGGACTGGGACCCGCGGGGAGGAAGACGGAGAGGAAGACCTGCTGTGAGATGGAAAACTCACATAGGAAATCCTATGATGGATAGAGACCTCAGAGATGGCGACTGGGAGAATAGAGTGCTATGGAAGACGAAAACGGCAAACTCATAATGGGAAAAAACCAAGAAGAAGAAAGTAATTCAGCGAACTAGTACGGCTAAATATATACAGTATGTCCCTGTAAGTTGTATTCATATGGAAAACATTTTTATTATTAATTTTACAAAAAAAAGTTATTTTTCATAAAAAGCTCTGCATGGTCCAAAACCTAAGATTTAACCATCAAATACCAATTTTTTTTATTAAACTTATAATTATTCGTAACAAACAAACAATAATATTTACGGTAGGGCGGACAGACAGCATAGGTCAAATTTCTCACCTTAAGTACCATCCTTGGATTATAAGCTTTCATTTGACACCTCATTTGTCATTCTACCTGGTATAATGACGGAGGAGTTGAGTTCACGGGCAGACGGACAGACGAACGGACGGACGGACAGACGGACGTGGATAATTCAACGTTTTCACATTTTTTCAAAATTGGTAAAAACAATATTAATTCGTACTCGATTGTATTCGTAAGTGTATCTTTTCTTTTACATGAACATATTGATTTATAGCATGTATCAATATCTTCATTCGATGTATCATATGATACAATATATCAATGTATCATTTTTTTTGCCATCCCTGTTGGGACGTGATTTATGAATTCCCCGCATGTAAAAGTTCTTACATGTTCGCTAAATTACTTTCGACTCGGCTAAATTGGTTTAGACTAGGACGTACTACTTTATCCTGAAGTGTGAGTCTTTATTATATCAGGATAAACTAGTTTGGCCTAGGCCAAACTAGTTTGGCCTGAAGTATGTGTATTTATATCAGGATAAACTAGTTTGGTCTAGGACAAACTAGTTTGCCTACGGGCGATAGGACAAACTAGTTTGGCCTAGGCCGTACTAGATTATCCTAACGCGCTTAGGACAATAGTTTGGCCTAGGCCATACTAGTTTATCCTAACGCGCTTAGGACAAACTAAGGCCAAACTAGTTTGTCCTGAAATCGGGTTTGGCCGGTAACATATACATCAATAAATCTTCGAATGTTGTTTATTCCATACCTTGTTTCAATTGTAACAACGTATATGTCTAGGAAACCTCCCGTAATTTCCATAACAGGGTTGTCTCTCATCGCAGTGAGATAAAAACTAATAAAATAAATGGTTATGCACTTACAGAACATGCTTTAACATAATTAACTTTATTGATTAATTGAATTATTGAATTTATTTATTGAATAATTTTATTGATTTTGTTTAATTGTATGCTGGGCGTCGTATTTTTCTTTTCCCTTGGGGATTCCACTTTGAGGCAGTATTTGCAATACAGAAGATATTTCTGCGAAGTGTGTGGCCAATTCAATCCTACTTCCTGGACTTTATTTCATTATATAATTATAAGGACATACCAAAATAATATCAATTTAATTGGACATACAGATCGTAAATTGCGGATCCTGTCCTTAAATTTTCATTTAGCAATAGGAGCGGGCCACAATGGTGTTATCGAACAGAAGTTACAGAGATCGGTTGCCTGTACTGTATGAAATGTATTGGGTAATACTTGGAAATATAGATAATAATAGAATTACAACCGGAAATAATTTTAATAATGTCATTATTTATTATTGTTCAGGAAAATAAGGTTTTCTCGGAACTTTGAATTATTCAGGTATCTGAATAGTTATTTACTTTAATACATACACGTAGAAAATCTATAGTGTTTCTGCAAGTATTTCGTTTTTGTTTTTAATTAGATATTATATTATATTAGTATAAATTAATACAATAGGCACTTATTTTGCCCTAGACAAGTGTATAGTATGCTTGGCAATGACCAGATCTCTTGTACTGTTATTCTAACGTAAACTCACCAGGAAGCGGGCTTTGAGCAATAAATTAATTGTTGTATTGGAATCCGGTCATCCAATTACTAATAAGCAAATACTGTCTTTCTGGTAATTTCTATTTTTCCGTTTATGGTGCGAGAACTGGTAGACATTTTTAATTTTTGGGTCCTCTTCTATAATATTCCAATACATAAATACAGATCTGGCTAGAGGGTAACGGTCTTTTTTGACAACCCCTAAATTGAAAAACGTCATTATGTCACATCCGTCATATACAAATAATTTTCAACTTTCTACTTTGCAAAGTATAAAATAATGTGCAAATATTTTACTGTTACCCATTCTCTAACTTTCATCTTCTTAATGTCCTCAAATATCTAGTTCTCCCATCTGGTTTAGGGTTTTCCTCGTAGTCTGCTTGATACAGGTTTTCATTTGGTGATTTTTTTGATAACTGCTTCTGGATTTCTTCTTTCTATAATATGTCCCATCCATCTGAGTCTCTGTTCCTTGATCAATCTGACGATGTCTTCTCCTTTTAAAAGTTCTCTTACTTCGTAGTTCATCTGTTTTCTAAATTCGTTATTACCTATACGTTCGGTGGGTCTGCTATTCTCCGAATTATTTTTCTCTCTAGACTTCTCAATATTTCTTGATTTTTCTGTATCACACATTACTTTAGCACCGTATGTGACTACTGATCTAATTGGCCTAATTGCTGCTGTGTAAATTTTTAGATTAGTATTTTAAGTGACCTTCTTATATTTGAGGGAGTTGTTGCATTTCCACTAGGTTCTGTTTTCTGTCAGGATTCTTTCATTGATTATTATGCTTCTATCATTAGTTCCATTAACTGAGACCTCAAGATATTTAAATTTTTCTACCAGGCACGTAGCCAAGGGAGAGGTCCATGGGGACCGGACCCCTCCCAAAACTGCATTAGGTTTTGTACCAAGGCAGCAAGTTTATCTCCAATTTATTGATAATATTTTTGAAAAAGTGAACGTAATTAATATTATTTTTTACTACGATTATTTCTGTTTTTATTCATCTCGTCTCAATAACATTAAGGTCTGGACGGTTCGAAGAGCAAGAGAGGACTTTAATGCTATTGTCTTCAAACTATTTTTAGATGTTTTATGCAGACGGCATGCAGAACTGTTCTACTGGAATAAAAAATTTAAGTCCGTGTAAACGGTCCGTGTCATCATGTTCATATACTTTAACAATACAAATAACAGTACAATAAATTGACTTTTTGATTATGTGTATTTCGTCTATTGTTAACCTTCCGTCTCTAAATTGTTGCTTGAGTCTTTGTCTGATTAATTTTTTTTCTCTGATTCTGGCCTTGGTTAACTAGAAACTTTAGCCACGTAATTGTATAACTTATCACTAACTCAGGTGTAATGTGTAGTGTGTGTGTGTTGAGTAAGTGTCTTGTTACTTTGCAAAGTAGACGTCATTGTCTTTGCAAAGAGACGCTATTTGTATCCGAACGTCTGCGGTCCCTCCGGTGCCTCATTAATTATATCAATATAATATATGTATATATTTATAGTTAATAGTTTTATATTAATAGTTTATAGTTAATAGTTGCAATATAATTTATAGTAGTAGTTAAAAGTTAATAGTCATTTTATTTCCATTTTATTTATATTATTTTAAATTTTCTTAAGCAGTTTCTGGTATATAGCATTTAGGTTAGTGGTCAGAACTACGACAAAATGCAGTTTTCTTTTTCGTTTTGTATTATTGTAATTAAATTGAAGCAAAAGAAAGTCGCCGAAAACGGACTTTACCACTAACTTTAATTAAAGTTTAGCCGTATGAAAATGCAGTTTCTGTGTCGTCGTAAGACGACTAATTGTTAATTAGCATAATTCTAAGGAAAGAGAGAAATCACTGCATCTTCCTTGAGACCTAACTTTTTTACTAATTAGCAGTAGATTTGCTCCCATTGTTGCCATAATTAAAATAAATTTTAAATATTTAATCAGTTTAATTTTTTAATCAGTTGAAACTATTTGATTAGGTATATACTTTATGGTGTATGTTGTTCATATACAGAGTGGGCCAAAGAAAAGAGTCCACCTTAATATTTGGCAGTATTTATTAGATTTTAAGAAAATAAAAACAGGTCAATTTTTTATCTAAGGGGGACACATTTTTACGGTACAAACATCTGTCATTTGTCAACCCCCTCCCTTCCACTTCCCCACCCCATATTTTTAAATAGGGAATAAAGGTCGTGTGCTAGCTCATTTAAAAAGTTATTCAATTCTATATTCAGTAATATAAACATTAACATAATTTTTACCTTTCAATTGCCAGATGACGCTAGTCACCTAATCCATAAACGTCAGTTGCAATGTGGGGATAAGCTTTCATGGCTGGTCACTTCGAGTAAAGACCAGCAGGCCTAGGCCTCTTCGATGATGACTCCAATAAGAGTCGAAAATCGTCGATTCAGGGTGCTGGACTGCGCTTCCTATTCTAAGCGAAAAATAAGATTGTTTTGCCTTCGCATTGCAACTGAATAAAAATGGTATACATTTTTATTTTATATTAGTATTACTCCTTTAGAGTAACTAGGTCTATTTTCCGTTTGAACTTTGCCAAGCTGCAGACGGGGGTTGTGAATTGCAACGTTTATAATTCCTTCCTTTTGTCTTTACTGCAGCATCCATTTGGCTTGCAAATTTTAGAAACCTTGTAGGTGTCACCAGGGAAATGAACCAATAAGTTTTCAATTTAAAAATCTTTTAGTAATGATTTTAATATTTTTCAATATTATTAATGTTGCTATTAGGATTGAAAACTTCACCTTTCAATTGCCAGATGACGCTAGTCACCTAATCCATACACGTCAGTTGCAATGTGGGGATAAGCTTTCTTGGGTGGTCACTTCGAGTAGAGAGCAGCAGGCCTAGGCCTCTCCGATGATGACTCCAATAAGAGTCGAAAATCGTCGATTCAGAGAGCTGGACTGCGCTCCCTATTCTAAGTGAAAAATAAGATTGTTTTGCCTTCGCATTGCAACTGAATAAAAATCGTATACATTTTTATATTAACATAATTATTTATACAGGGTGTCCAAGAAAAAAATATTTTTTCTTCAAACGTCAAATAATGATGACATTACTTATCTAACTTGATCCTGTCAAAGTTTGATGTCTCCGCCGGCATTTTATAGTTTTTTTTCCCATTTCTTTACGGCGCGGCGGAGGGAAAAATGTTGTCATGGCAACAATATGAAACATGTCACAAAGCAACAATACAAATGTCATTAACAACAATTAAACATCATTTTTATTTATAGTAATATTAAATGTACAATTAGTTAATGAGGCATTTTCAAAATTGAAACCGTGCAAAAATGTTCCCGACTCTTGATACGCATTGGTAATTGTTGATGATACTGATGGTCGAGCACAACTTTCAGCAGTCATTCCCGATGTTGGCGAATCATGAGGGTTTAAAATTTTTTGAGCATTATCGTTCTTATTTCTTAGTGAATCCTCTATATATCCTTCGGCAACCGTGCTTGATTTCCAGCCCCCATGTCGTTTGAGGCATTCTAGATTTCCGCCTCCATCAATTAAAAGTGTTGCTGAAGTTCGTCGTAATAATAATTGCAAACAACTGTCAAACAACTGTAACCAGGGAGACGCAAATCCCACCGACGACTTAATTATTTTAATTTCTAACATCTAGACGACTTTGATAGTTGTCACAGTTAATTTCGAGTAAAAATAGCGTATGAATTGTACTATTTATGGTTGAAAATTGCTACGTTTGAAGAAAAAATAGTATACTTTATTCGGCAAAGAAGCGACTTTTCTTGACTTGCCCTCTATTACGCGCCTCACTTCGTTCGGCGCGTAATATCGGGCGCGTCAAGAAAAGTCATGCTTCTCCGCCTCATAAAGTAATATACTATTAATTAGATTGACACAAAAAGAAGAATGTATGTAATTTATTTAATTCAAAGTACATTTTACTGCTGTCACAAAACAGAAAAAATGTTTTTCGATAAATATACACTGCTCTTCGCTTAATTTCAGTGTTCAAGCTTCCACCTCTTGCTAGGTTGAATATTGAATTTAAGGAACAAACAATGTTTATTTATTAAATAAACATTTTTTTTTGTTTTATGTCAGCAGTAGAATGTATTCTGAGTTAAATAAATTACATACATTCTTCTTTTTGTGTCAATTAATCTAATTAAAATATTTTTTTCTTGGACACCCTCTATAAAGAGTTATGTCAATGTTAATATTACTGAATAGAGAATTGAATAACCTTTCAAATGAGCTAGCACACGACCCCTATTCCCTATTTAAAAATAAGAGGTGGGGAAGTGGAAGGGAGGGAGTTGGCAAATGGCAGATGTTTGTACCGTAAAAATATGTCCCCCTTAGTTCAAAAATTGACCCGTCTTTTTATTTTCTTAAAATCTAATAAATACTGCCAAATATCGAGGTGGTCTCTTTTCTTTGGCCCACTCTGTATATTATAATTACGAGCCCTAACAACTAAATATTCGGACAAACAAAAATTTATTGAAAACCTTGCTTCATTTATCTTCACAACCTTGCTTCTTGTAATCTTCTAATAAAGAAGATCATTAAAGTCTACCATTAATAATAAAATATTGAAAGGACTTTCAGAATTATCTAGCTACCGTGTGTAAAATAAATAATTTTGCCAGTAAGACATTATAAGTAGTAAGTATCTTGGGAGTTCAGTCTAACAAACCTCTACACTAGCGAAAAGCTCTGATAAAATATTTATTCAAAAATGGCCAGGGAAAGTTTGACACAACATATTTACTTTGCTAACAGATAAGCAAAAAACAAATTGCTTCAATTGGGCAAGATTGAAGATGTCATGGACCGTTGATGGCTGGTCCGGAGTCATATTCAGAGACAAATCGAAATTTAATGTTTTTCGTTTAGGTTTTTCGGAAACAGGTCATCAGAAGTGAGAATGAAACATTCCACAAAAATTGCCTGAAAAGAAATGTGAAGCTTTCCAAATGAATTATGTTTTAGAGGTATATATCATCAGCGGATATCGGAAGATATGGGGTGGTGGAAGACACAATTAGCGTAGCAAAGTATCAAGAAATTTGGAAAATATTCTTGTACCAATTTTTCACCATATCTACACGGACTTAAATTTTTTATTCCAGTAGAACAGTTCTGCATGCTGTCTGCATAAAACATCTAAAAATAGTTTGAAGACAATAGCATTAAAATCATATCATGGTCTGCGAATCGTCCTGACCTTAATGTTATTGAGACGTTGTAGCATAGGATTAAAAATTGTCCAATGATCGTCAGAGAACCGTCTCTGACTTGAAGAGGAAATTGAGTGAATTATGGGATACTTTCGACTCTCACTTGTGTCAATCCTTAGTATAAAGCAGGCCACGCACTGAATCGGCAAAGAGCGATCGGCTCGGCTAAGAGCAATCGCAGATTTTGCTATACATGTATAATGTTCCGTTTGGTGTGTGTATATAAAATAAATATTAATTAAAACGCAAACAACTGTCAATAATATACTTATTTATTTTGGTAAAACAAGGTGTTTTGCTTATAGATCTCGTAAGAGTGTCAGACCACTTGCCGGGATGCGAAATCGACCGAGACTGGTGAAAATGGCTCCGCTGAACTAAAAACATTAGTTTGTGGTTTTTAAACTAATTTATGGGCCTAGGGTCTGATAAGGTAATTTCCCATACAAGGGCGTATAACATCTGATAAGGTAATTGATGATAAGGCGTCTGATAAGGTAATTTCCCATACAAGGGCGTATAACATCTGGTTTTTTTAAAAGCTGAGAACTGATATATTTCGTTTCTTAAAACTAACAGGCCATTCTACGCATGTGAATTTTAAATGGAACGTAATATTTCATTTTGAAAAAGTTATTAAAAATAAAAATTAAAATTAGCAAAAATAGTAATTAAAGCGTATCGCTAGACATGGAAATAAATGAGCCACCGCGCACTCCCTAAGAACGTTCGACTGTCGAACGTTCTTAGTCGGTGCGCGGTGACTTATTTATTTCCATGTATAGCAAAATCTGCCGATTGCTCCTAGCAAAGCCGATCGCTCTATGCCGATTCAGTGCGTGGCCTGCTTAAGAACAATGCCAGACAGGATTGTCGCGGTTGTATAGGTGCCAGGACCTCGATTTTTGACCCTTCGCTTCGTTATCGAACGTATTCGCTTCGTATACTAAACAGATACGAAGCGAATACGTTCGATAACGAAGCAAAGGGTCAAAAATCGAGGTCCTGGAGGCATGATCCCATAATAAAATAGTAATTTCCCTTATTTTTAAAACATTTAGTTGATATTGTGCAATATTTTCATTTATTTTTTCCGCTAACGCTACACTCCAAAGTTTATAAAAACCAAGCCATTTTAAGTTACTAGGGCTCGTATATCAAATAAAATGAAATATTTATGTTATTGTTATACTGGCGTTTAAATTTCTAAATAGCCTTCTTCTTCTTCTTCTTCTTCTTCTTCTTCTTCTTCTTCTTCTTCTTCTTCTTCTTCTTCTTCTTCTTCTTTTAATAGGACTATGTCCTGTTTCTCATGTTACAGTCTCTGCTGCGATCCGGAGCTCCAGCTCTCGTACCATCGTCTTCCTATGGGTCGCTTGGTGTTGGGCTTCTGTGTCTTCGCCCCTTTCGCCCTACGTTCAGGGTCCATCCGATCTATGTGGTTTCTCCACATAAGTCGTCGTGCTCTTGTCCATCTCACTACGTCTTGAACGCCTAGCTCTCTCAATTTGTCTTCGTTCCGTATTCTATCTCTGAGTGTGATACCTCTTAGGGATCTTAGGGTTTTCTTCTCTGTTGTTCTCATTTGTTTGATCTTTGTTGTCTCGGCCCTTGTCTCAGCTGCGTATTTCAGTACGTGTCTAACACATGTCTTATAAATGCGGACTTTGCTTTCGGTGTTCATACATTTATTCCGCCAGATTATATCCCCCAGGAAACCAGATATTCTCGCTGCTTTCGTTGCCTGCTGTTTTGTTTCTTGTCACAGATGTCCGTTCGATTATATGGTCGTCCACTACTAATCTAATTTGGTTCTTGAATATAGTCATCTATATTTAAATAGTATTTTTATTTTATTTCAGATGGCGAGAAACAGGAGAAGCTGCGTGTGACCCTTATCGTCCCTGGCAGACGGTTTATAATCATCGGCCTTGGCAGCAGCAGTACAGCAACAAGAAGCTTATCCTAGGTGGCGAAGCTTGTCTGTGGAGCGAACAATTCGACGAAGGCTCTCTGGATGCAAGGCTATGGCCTCGAGCAGCCGCCTTCGCAGAAAGAATGTGGAGTGACCCACAGATCGACCTCACTACACTCAACATACAAGAGGATGTGTATACTCGATTAAATACTCACAGAGATAGGTAATATTATTCATTTCATATTAACTTACGAATTACTTGCTTAGTATTTAGATTGTTCTGACTTGGTCCACTGTGCTACATCCTCTTCACTATCTTTCTTTTCTTACACATCAGTCACAACGATATCACAAATAAGTTGAAATAAACGGATCCACTCGTGGACCAAGATATAAGAGGGCACGCAGCCGGTGATGATCCACTAGCAGACATAGTGCTGCATAGCAGAACAAGTCTGTTACGTTTGCCACGCGTAACAGACTTGTTCTGCTTGTGCATGTCAATAGCCTCCGGTGGAACGATATTTCTAGCGCTCCACTCCATACTGCTGGAGGCACCTAAAGAACTATTATAGATGATGCACTACACCAGGCAAAGCCCTCCTCTGTTCAGATTTCGGCTATTAGCCCAGTCGGGATAGCATTTGACCTTGCATTAGGAGCTGCCCCAAATTTTATTTTGTCAATCTTTAGAGGGGGTCAATAGTAGTGTAAATTTAAAATCTCGACTTAATTCCACCGTTGCGTAAGCCGCAATATTGATTTTAAACGAGAACCGTTTTTGCTCAATATCTCCGCCATTTTCGATTTTCGATAAAAAGCGTAGATACTGAAATTGTTGAAAATATGATTTTCTATAATTTCATTTATTATAAATTTTTTTGTGCTGTCGATATTTTCCGAGTTATGGGGGGAGAATACTGACAGAGCATAATTATTGAATTATTGAATTATCTCGTTTATTATTAGTTTTACAACAAACATGTACCTGCACAAAAAGGAAGATAATTAAATTTTGTACAATTTTGATTTCTTTAATTTTTTTGATAAAATCAATATTTAAGGTAGTACATACGCGGTAAAGGTGCGAGGGTAAGACCTCATTGATTTTATAGCAATTGTTTTTGTTTAATATGTGAACTTAATTCATAATATAAGATTTTATGTCTTTTATGTATACAAAAGACGTTTCAAAAATTGTATAAAATATTATTCTCTTTATTTTTGTTTATGTGCAATTATGTCGTAAAGTTAATAATAAATGAGACAATGCAATAATTATGCTTCCCCTCGGCTTCCACTATTTTCCCCTTAACTCGGAAAATATTGATCGGATAAAAAAATTGTGGAATAAAATATGTAGGAAATTGCATTTCCAAAAATTTTATTTCCTACCGTTTTTGTCGAAAAGTTGAAAATGGCGGAGATATTAAGCAATAACGGTTCTCCTTTAAAATCCATATGGCGGCTAATGCAACCGCGGAATTCAGTCGCGATTTTAAATTTGCACTACTGTTGATCTCACCTAATGGATAGAACTATAAAATTTGGGGCAGCTCTGAAACAAGATTCAATTCAATAATTATGCTCCCCCCACCACTTTTTACTATTTTCCCACTTATCTCGGAAAATATCAACCGCGTGAAAAAAATTGTTAAAAGGAAATTGTAGGAAATCATATTTGGAACAATTTTAGTTGAAAATATCGTAGATATTAAACAAAAACAATTGCTATAAAATCAATCAGGTCTTACGGTCGCGCAATTACCGCATACGTACTACCTTAAATATTAATTTTAGCAAAAAAGTGAAAGAGATCAAAATTGTGTAGAATTTAATTCTCCCTATTTTTGTATGGGTACACTTTTGTCGTAAAACTAATAATAAACGAGATAATTTAATAATTATGCTCCAACTGTCACTATTTTCCGCCATAACTCGGAAAATATCGACCGCACGAAAAAATTGTAATAATAGAAATTATAGAAAATAACATTTTCAACAATTTTGGTTGGTATATTTTTTGTTGACAAGTTGAAAATGGCGAAGATATTGAGCAAAAGCGGTTCTCGTTTAAAATCAAGATGGCGGTTAGCGCAACGGCGGAATTCAGTCGAGATTTTAAATTTACACTACTATTGACCCCCTCTATAGATTAGAAAAATAAAATTTGGGGCAGCTCCTAATGCATGGTTAGGCCTGTTATTCGTCTAACCCGACTGGGCTATATCCCTCCTCTGTATATAGGCTATCTCTGAAGGCACTGAAACAAACCAAGTCTCCGATCTACGGCATCCATATCGAGATATTTTGTCGTGATTCGGTACTAGGAGGCTTGGTTTATTTCAAGTTCGTTTCATTGAAGTGAAGGTTGTAAGGGTGTTTGGGAACTTTCTCAAGGAACTAAAATATAATACGTCTTTGTTTCGTTTTACGCCAATTTTTCTGTATTAGTTTTACTTTTAACAGAGTATCGAGACCAAGTTTTCGTTGGAATGTTGCCACGCTGAATAGGCGGGAAGTGAGCTGCAAATTATAGACCTCCCCGTGTCTTCTTTCATTCATCACTCGTTTGGTTTGCAAGTAATAGAAACCACGAAGGCATAACTAGATATGTACTTGGTATCATAAGAGTTTTTATTTCTCCGTAAATAAAACTTGGAATTGTAATAATGATCTGCTTAATTTTACGTTGACGCCCAATTTAAATTTCTATTGGTGTGGTATATACTTTTTAATGCACACAATATATTTACAAGAAAATTCTACATCTGGTATATTGCAATTATTCGAACAACATCGAATACTGATGCTAACCCTATGCCACATAATCCTTCCAGAAACTTTCAAGAGGGATGATAGGAAATCAGCTAATCCTGAGTTTACCTAAAAAGTAAAGTTCTTCGAGAACGACGATTTAAATTTGCTAATTTATTCAATTTACTTCCTGAGATTGGGTTTTTTTGTTTTGAACCGAACTAGATTGAGAAATTGACCCAAAAAAGACGAGTTTCATTCACGATCAATAACAGCAGATCAACGTATAAAACAGAAACAATAATAAAATCGTCTATTCTACAGGGTGTTTCATTAAGAATGTCCAATCTCTGAGTTGTTCATTCTAGACCTAAAAATATTAAGATTTAACCAAAATCACTTAAATAAAATGTGGCTCCTTACTGAGATTTATAGATGTCTGCATAATAGCAGGATCCCTAAAAACTGGAACGAAAGTCTAGTAATACTCTTACACAAAAAAAGGGACAAATGTGACCTACAGAATTATAGACCTATATCGTTGCTCAGTCAAGTATACAAACTATTTATGAGAATTATTAACAACCGGTTGACCTACAAAACGGACAATTACCAACCGGTGGAACAGGCTGGCTTTAGCAAAGGATATAGTACATCTGACCATCTGCTGACAATGAGAACATTGATAGAGAAGGCAAATGAATACCAACTACCCGTATTTCTTGCCTTCGTAGACTATGAGAAGGCGTGTGATAGTATTGAGATGTGGGCCATAGAACAAGCTATTAATAATTGTAGAACAGATACAGACAAAGGGGGTCCCCCTTTCACATTACATCCACGTGGGTTAGAGTCCTGTGTTGCCCTGGGTAATATCCAGGAATATTTGCAACATCCATTAATTTGATTCATAATATGTAGTATCATTTAAGATCTTGTAACATTTAAAGGGTTTTTACCCATAACTTTTTGGTGGCTCAAGCATACATGCTATGGGCTTTTAAACACTGATGATGGATTATTTGTTAATCCGTAAACGTTTTGTTTATGTGATGTAACCCTTATTGGGGTCTAAGTTTAACCGTTTACAAAGGATTCCGTATTTTTTGTGATTTATGGTATATAGACAGCTACAGGAGTTTTATTTTCCTCGCGGATTTTTATTACTTTACATAATCAAAGTAAATAATCAGAAGCTAACAATGTCTGATTGTTTTAGTAACTGTATGTTGACCAAGAATCATTATTGGTCAACACACAATTACTAAAACAAGCGGATATTGATAGTTTTTGGTCATTTTCTTTGATTGTGTAAATTTTCTTTGATTGTGTAAAGTAATGTTCTTATCAGTTAGGCCACTCTGGCTCTCATGCTCAAATGTGCATATAGAAAAGATACCTACAGCCCTTTGAAGTTACAAAATAAAAATCGTCTGTTAAGGATTTTATATTGGAAGAAAAAGGATATGTGGCTTTCTTAGGACAGGAACATCTTCCCCTCCCTCCAATGTTTGTGTACGTTCCAATTAAATTATTATTGTGGTACCATGTACCAAATAAGTTAAACACAATTTAAAACTTTTTGGCCACTTAGTGCTTTTTAAATAAGCTAGTTTTTATCGAGAAATATAGAGAAAATCCACCACATATTTGATGATAATATGAAAATGACGTGATTAAAAAATAAAAATCATCTCGATAAACACTGGCTTATCAAAAAGTACTAAGAGCCAAAAAAGTTCTGAAAACATTGTGTTTAACTAATGTACCACAATAATAATTTAATCGGATGTCCACTTGGGGGTTTAAAAAATAAAACCTCATAAAATTCCCATGGGGTGCAAAACACTGTTATTTTTTTTTGCCGTAAGAAAGTTACATTATGTTACAAGAATGTCCATTGTCAATATAAAATCCCGAAAATAGTTTTCGATATAATGGAAAAAATCTATTTTCATTTTTTAACTTCAAAGGGCTGTAACTTTTTTATATGCCCATTTGTACTAAGGTAAGTTAGGTTCAATCGAACTATTTTTGTTCCAGAATGTCATTTAATTGATGACCTATCTTTTTGTTACACCCTGTATAACTAATATATTTATTTCTCGTATAATACATTACATTAATATATTAATGGGAATAATAACAAAAATAAACAGAGCAAAAAAAAATAAGATGTGTGTAATTGGTTCTAAAAAAAATCGTAGAGAAATTGAAAATATTGAAAGTCAAAAGTAAAAATTAACAATATTAGGTATATAAACAACACAGAATGTGAACTGACACTAAACTGATACAAATATAAATAGAACTTGGGAACAAAACAAAAAGGACAAAAATCGATTTTAGATTCATAATTATAGATAGAAGAAGACATAACATGGAAATAGAACAAAAAGTGTTTAAATAATATTGTTGAGAAGAATATGATTTTACTTTAAACATCTGGGAAAAAGTTTTCAGGGTTTTACTTATGTTCTGTTTTTCTTTTTCAGATTGGTCAAAAGAGGTCTTCGAGCTGAGGCCTTGTGGCCAGAATGGTGCGTTCAGAATCCCGGCATGTGCCTTTGACAAGCCTTATTCGCCTTAGACACAACTAGATTTTTCCTCCTCAGTGATATTAGTTTAGTGAAATCAAAGACAATTAAAAATTACCACCACCCTTTCGCCTTGTGGTCTAAAAGTGCATTCTTATGACTGAACTGTTTTGGAGATTGATCTCATTTTTTAAACTTTAAAATAAATAGTGTTGTAGTTGTTAAGAGTAAATCATAGATCTATGTACATACGAAATAAAATGTTATTTATAATTACTGCTCTGATTTTATTACCTCAGACTACATCACGATCGTTCGATTAAGATATTATATTTGTTGGTTAAAATTGACAACTGTTTACAACTAACGAATTATGAATATCTGTGAATAAGAGAGACCATTACCATTAATAAGACCCGCTATAAACAGCTTCAAAACCAAATAAGAAGAAAAATTAGGGATGCTAAAGAAACCTACTTCTCTGAAAAATGTAAAGAGATAGAATAACTGCAAAACACATATGACAACTTCAACCTACATAAAAAAGTCAAAGAACTAGCTGGAATAGGAAATCGAAGAACCTCAAATATATTGCTCGACAAAAATGGAAATATTATAATGGAGACAGAACGAAAACTACGACGATGGAAAGAGTACGTCGAGGAACTATTTCATGACTAGAGAGAAGCTAGTACATCCGTAGATAGCCAAACGGGAGATGTAGGCCCAGAGTAAACCAAATCAGAGGTTTACTCAGAGTCAGGCAATAAACTCTATGAAAACCAATAAATCTGCTGGTCCAGATGAATTACCTAACGAGCTGATAAAGTTGGTCAACAAGAACACCCTGGACATAATAGTAAAACTGTTCAACGCTATCTATACTACAGGAATCATCCCTAGAGAAATGTTGACATCAGCATTTGTGTGTTTGCCATAGAAAGTGAATGCCAAAGAATGCAGTGACTACCGAACCATAAGCTTAATGTCACATACCTTGAAAATTCTATTGAAAATTATCCACGTAAAAATACACTCTAAACTGGAGCTGGATATTAGTGACACTCAATATGGGTTCCGCAATGGTATGGGTAACAGAGAGACATTATTCTCCTTCAACGTGCTGATACAGAGATGTTTGGATGTTAACCATGCTCTTTACGTATGTTTTATATAGACTATAATAAAGCGTTTGATAAAGTAAAACATGATCGATTCATGGAAATTCTAAAAAATAAAAACCTAGATGAAAGAGATTTAATACTAATAACACATCTCTATTACAATCAGCGAGCAATAGTAAGAATTGAAAAGGAAACATCTGAAGATATGGAAATAAAGAGAGGAGTCAGGCAAGGCTGCATACTATCACCTCTATTATTTAACGCATATTCTAAAATGGTAATGCGAGAAACTCTGGAAAATGAAACAGTCGGCATACGAGTAAATAATAATAATAATAATAATAATAATAGCTTTATTGCCCAACAGTTTCCCATTTATAGGACAAATACAGAAAAAAAATCACATAATTCATTAGTATAACATCTACAAAGTAATAGTAGAGACCTAATCTAAGTAAAGAGAAGCCATTTTTAACAAATCATTAAGTGAGCACGAAAAAATATCACAATGATTGCAAATACTATTATAATTCTTACACATGACAAAAAGAGGCGATTTAACTAATATATTTGTTCTTGCTCTTGGACACTTAAATAAAACGTTTGATCTAGATCTAACTCGAGGAACGTTGAAATTAATTTGTGCTAATAAATCACTACAGTCAATACTGTTATGTAATAATTTATACAAAAATGTTAATGAACTAATTTCTCTCCTTAATTCTAAACTAACCATGTCAACTCTACAACATAATGTATTATTATCACATCCACGGTTAGGATAGATTCCATCAATTTTAAATATCAGATATTTTATAAGTTTTCTCTGTACTTTTTCAATATCTTTTGTATAACAATTATATATAGGATACCAAACTAAACTGCAATATTCTAATTTTGGACGTACTAGAGAATAGTATAATAATTTTATTGGTGTTATGTTGGTGAAGTTTCTGCAATTCCTAATAATGAAACCGTACATTCTCATAGCTTCAGAAACTTTTTGTTCAATATGCAAATTGAAAGTTAACTTGCAGTCAAAAATGACACCTAAGTCTTTGAGGCTATTACATTTTTCCAAAACAGAGTTCTGAATTATATAGTTAAAGTTAACTGTCGTCAATTTCCTGCAAAAACTCACTACTTTACATTTTGCAGAATTTAATAGTAGTTTGTTATTAGTACACCATGTATCAATAGCAGTTAAGTTACGCTGAAGTTCTAAACAATCGCCAATAGTGTCGATCTTACAGAAAATTTTCAAGTCGTCCGCAAAACACAATTTTTTACAGTTAATTTCTTGAAACAAATCATTAATATAAAGTAAAAATAATAACGGTCCTAGATTGGAGCCTTGCGGAACACCAGACTTAGACAGAATTAAATCTGACTTAAAGCCATTATAGAATACATACTGTCTCCTTCCTATTAAATAACTACCAAAGAATTTAATTAAATTAACAGAAAATCCTAAATTTGATAACTTGGATAATAAATACGGATGAACCACCTTATCAAATGCCTTCGAGAAATCTGTATATACGACATCAATTTGTCCTTGTTCATCTAATACTTCAGAAATAAATTGTGTCATCACTACCAGGTTTGTGACGGTAGATCGTTTATCTATGAATCCGTGTTGAAAAGGTGCAATATAGCCGCGAACACACGGATATATACGATTATACAGAACAATCTCGAAAATCTTTGAGAAGTTACACAACAGAGAGACAGGTCTGTAATTAGATATATCAGATTTAACTCCATTTTTAAATATAGGACATACTTTTGACTCTTTCCATATTTCAGGATATTTTCCAGTTTCCAAAGACAAGTTAAACAGTTTTTGAAGCGGTTTGACAAATATTCGTGTACAATCTTTAACTAGAAATGCTGGAATCTTATCTGGACCAGTCGTCATTTTATTTTTTAATCTTTTAAAAGCTTCCAGAATTTCATTATCTTCAAATTTCAAAAAATTAATGGTTGGTAAATTAAAACCCTGAACGCTGATTTCCTCTGGTTCATTATTGTCAGTAGATACATATACTTTTTCAAAAAATGTTTTAAAAGCGTTGACAATATCCTGGGGATTATCAGTGGAGTATTAGTTAACAATATCAGATATGCAGATAATACAGTAATAATAGCCGATAGTTTACAAGACCTGCAAAGACTCATGAGTAAAATAGTAAGGTGTAGTAGGGAGTACGGACTCTCTCTCAATATCAAAAGACGAAGTTTATGAAAATTAGTAAAAACAACCATAATACTAACGAAATCTTGATAGTAGAAGGCCAGCAGATCGAAAGAGTAAAAAAGTACACTTACCTAGGAACACTTATAACAGAAAATAACGACTACACTACAGAAATAAAAGTCAGAATCGAAAAAGCACGTTCTAATTTTATAAAAATGAAAAAGGTCCTATGTGGCAAACATTAACATTAGCTCTTAAAGTACGCCTAACACAATGTTACGTCTATAGTGTACTATATTATGGAGTGGAATCATGGACGTTAAATGTAGAGACAATGAGACGACTTAACGCCTTTGAAATGTGGACCTATAGAAGAATTATTAGGGTTTCCTGGGTAGATAGAGTTACGAACAATGAAATACTGAGAAGAATAGTAGAAGAGAAGGAAGTTGAACTTACAATTAAAGAAAGAAAGCTACAATATCTCGGACATGTGATGCGGGGCGAGAAGTGGCATCCTACGACTCATAATGCAAGGAAAGATAGATGGCAGATTAAACATCGGAAGAAGACGAATTCCATGGCTTAAGAACCTGAGAGAATGGTTTGGATGCAGCTCAAAACAACTATTTAGAGCTACTGCCTCAAAATTTAAAATAGCTATGATGATTGCCAACCTCCGTAGCTGAGATGGAACCTGAAGAAGAAGAAGTGAATAAGAGTAAAACATGGTAAAACATAAAATAATTTAACAGTAAGTATAGCTAATTATGTACCAAGGGATTATGTGAACAAAGAAAATCAAACTACCGAAAATACCAGAAGAATACGGTTGGTGTGGGCAGGATTTATAAAACTGAGTTGGATCTTGAAGAACACTAAAATAGGAAAATATTTGAAAACCAGAGTTTACAACCAGTGTATCATCCCTATATTCTCGTATGGTTCAGAGACATGGACACTCACCAAGACCAATATGGATATAATAGTACCTAAAGGCACAAAGAGCGATGGAAAGATCAATGTTCGGGGAGAGACTTATAGACAAAAACAAAACAAATGGATTAGAAGCAAATTCAAAGTAAAAGATGCAGTAGGACATGCTTCCAAATTAAAATGGGATAAAAGAGTTATAAAAGATGGAACCACGAAATACAACAATGGAGACTATGGTTACGAAAGAGAAGCAGAGGAAGGCTCCAAATCACTTATTGTCACTTGCTGTTGCGTTTAGTAAATTTCAATTTCCGACTTATCATCGACTTATTTCGTATGCTTTGAATGATGACGCACGGGTAAAGATTCAGGGACTCTACTGTACATTGCATTTCCGGAATCTCCGTGAAGTTATATACAATATTGCACAAGTAGCTTGTAAATTATTAACAGTCTCTTACACAAATCAGCCAAACTTTCATGAATCATGAAAGCCAAATATTTAATGTAACATTTATGCAAATAGTTATAGAACTTCCCCTAATATTCTGGAGTACTATAATATATGTTTAATTAATATTCAACTAAATAATTTAAACTAATTACTGTAGAATGTATAATATGGACTTTCACATAAATTAGATCATCCAATAAGTAATTGATTCAGTAAACGTAAAAGATTATTGATTACATTTCGAAACTACAATATTAAAAATAAGTGGGTTCATATCAAAGACGGACATGTGTAAAAAAATAAAAATTTGCTTAATAGTAGCGGTTTCTCATAGAATTTTTCCTGTTTTTTTCAACGGTGATAATAGTTTCCTTCAAACACGGACGCAAATACGTTATTTTCAGCTTCATAGTTGAATGTTTGTTTCAAAAACGGACTCCTGCTATAAAGGTTTATTTCAAAAACAGACATCTCCCCAACAGCCCAACGAGAATTGTGATCACATGACTGCGAAATCAACAAATCAACTAAAATTATAGAAAGTGAGATTTTCATCAAAACAATAAGCTGTGTACAAAGAAACCAATTTTTCTTCCATAACAAAAGAAACAGAGGAAATATTAGGAACTACGACAACATTTTTGAAAAACCCAATGACATGTCGTCTGGTCAGGTCAGGTCATTTATTAATTATTAAAGGGGGACACATTTTTCCGCTATTTTTGATTATTTTACATTCACCCCTAAGTCAGGGTAAGAATTACCTCAAGATTTTTTAATGGCAATGGGGGGTCAAATAAGATATCGGTTTAAAGCCTTTACAGTTAAGTTACCTCTCCCTACGTAACTACGTACCTTACGACCTTAGTCTTATTTTTAAATTCCGTCCAATACTTTATTTGATTTATTAAAAAAATACATTCTAAATTAATATTTTTAGCTGGTTACTTATTTCTTAGTTGACCAAATGGTAAAACTGATGACTTTTGGCGCCCGTAGAATGATAAAGTTTGTTCGAAACGTTCTTCCATATTCCAAAGCGTTTCGGCAATTTTACACTTTTGATGGCATCTATTAGCATTATCCAAAAGTTATGTATGTCTATGTTATGTTTTCTTCTTCTTTTTTCCTAAGTATTTAACATCATTTCTTGTGGGTATGATGGTATTGTTTATATGCACAGATGGTACACAATTGGAACCGAGCTAGAGGCCATTATAACAGTATATTTTGACAGCCGACTAAATTGGGGAAAGCACATCTGGAAAAACGACTACAACTAGGAATAATATACAGGAAAATGTATTGGTTCATGAACAAAAGCTCCAAATTAAGTCTATACAATATATTACTATTGTATTAGTCTATCCTAAAGGCAGTTTGGACTTACGGTATTGAGATATGGGGTACTGCATCTAATTCCCATTTACTGAAACTTCAGCGTTTTCTTGAGACATATTACCAACGCACCGTGGTATGTGCCTAATTATGTTATACATCGAGACCTTCAGATCCAAAACATTAAAGACACCGTTGTCTCACTCAGTGGAACCTACAAAAATAGACTAATGAAGCATCCAAATACGCTTGCGCAAGACCTACTTAAGCGGCCGAGGAGAGGAAGACTAAAACGCCGTGACCCATTAGACCTTTCTGTACCTGTAATTACTGAAACGTAGACTATATAATTTAATGTGTGTGTATTTTAACTATTGATTTTTTTTATATGTTCGTAAAATATGTATTTGTAAATTGTTATTTAGATCTCAGATATTTTTATCAGATATATATCGCAAAGGATTTTCATCACTGGATGGATTTCCACTATGTTAATGTGATAAACCTATTGCTTATTGTTTTTTTTTATTGTAAAAACAGATTGCAGTAAATAAAGGATGTTTTTAAAAAAATGTTTTCTTTTAATGTAGCTGGCTAGATCTCAAGTCCGTTAATTTTGACAACCATATGAAATATGCACAAGTCCGTTCTTGCTAGTGGCCAAACCGTTCAATCGTATTTCTGCTTTATTGCTGTTTATAAAATAAAATGTGTTTTTGCAAACGGATAATAGACCAGGAAGGATCTGTTTTTAGGTGGATGTGATAGGTGGCATTCGGATTTTTGCGGATAAAGTTGATATATTCGGTGATAACTTCGTTAATAATAATTGACTTGTGCTCCTTCTCAAATATGCCCGGAACATTAATAAAAAAAATCAAATATTTTATTTCAAAAAATTTCGTTTTTTTTTCTACTTTCTTTGCTTATCACTTTAAAACGATTCATTGTGGAACAAAGTCGTATAGGAATAAAACAAAGATAATTAAATTTTCTATCAGATACGATTAGTTAAAAATGTCTTAATGTAACACCCTTGCTGCAAAATAGCAATAAATATAAAATAAGTGGGCAAAACAAGCCTGTCCTTATTCAATGTTTTTTCCATCACTTAGGTTACACTTGGAATTTTCCTAATTCGCATAGAAAATTTTTGTAATGTGCTAAAACCGTCCACCAAATTTCATTAAAATTGACATAGAGATTTTGCATAATAATATTGCAATCTAAGCTTTTTTTAAAAAATTAAAATTTTTTAAAATCTTGCACAACAAAAACTAGAACATACAAAGATTTGTCAATTTTTTACATATAATGAAGCACTCCACCTATCTAATGCACTTTACAGAATTGAAATCGGATTATTTAAGCAGCCTCAGCAATGTTTTAAAATTATAAACAATTTTTTGGCTTATAAACAAATTAGTGCTGTGTCCAGGAGCGTGTTCTACCGGATCGTTTGATGGACTTACCCAAGTTTTTTTATGTATTTTGACCCGTAGAACACGAATTTTTTGGGTAACAGTTGATCCGGATGTCGATAAGATTGTTATAAACAAAAAACTTGAGGAATTACATAACATCGATTATTCGCAAAATAAAACATTTGTTGTATTTCTTGTGTAATTCTAAGCAAAAAATGTTCTTACAAGTTTTTTCGTAGGATGCATAGTTTTCGACATAAACGCGGTGGAACATTCAAAAACTCGAAAAATTGCAATTTTTGAACGAGAATAAATTTTGATTAAAAAATAAAATAGCAATTATGCTGACAGCATTTAAAAGTTTAAGTCAAATTATACCGGTTTTAATTATTTGCATTGCTAAAAATTAATTTTTTTATTATTAAACAAAGCTATTTGTTTATAAGCCAAAAAATTGTTTATAATTTTAAAACATTTCTGAGGCCCCTTAAATAATCCGATCTTAACTCTGTAAAGTGTATTAGATAGGTAGAGCCCCTGTTTATATGTAAAAAAATTAGCCAACTTCTAAATGGTCTACTTTTTGTTCAGAAAGATTTTAAAAAATTTGAACTTTTTTAAAAACATTTATATTTATTGCAAATTTATAGTCGATTTTAATGAAATTTGGTAGACCATTTAAGTAAGTTATAAGAATTTTTTAAGTGAATTACTATGGTTCTAAGTGCCACCAAAGTGGTTAAGGAACACTGAATAACAACAGGCGTATTTTGCCGCCTTATTTTGTATTTATTGCTATATTGCAGAAAAGCTAATACCTTAAGTCATTTTTGACCAGTCGTATATCATACAAAATTCAATTATCTTTATTTTATTTCTGTACGACTTTGTTCCAAAACGAACCGTTTTAAAGTTATAAGCAAAGAAAGCAGAAAAAAAATCGATGTTTTTCAAAATTTTTAAATATTTTAATTTTTTTATTAATGTTCGGGGCATATTTGAGAAGGAGGATAAGTCAAATATTATTACTGAAGGTGTCACCTAACTTTATCTGCAAAAATCCGAATGCCACCTCTCACATCCAAAAATACACGTTTTTTACAGATTAGTCGTAGTCTATAAGTATAGGTTAGGATAAAACAACATATTTTTTAATGATTAAATGAATTGATTACTAAAGACGTGATTTCAATGGGTTAGGGAGTTGTGTAATTTTCACATTATATTTTGTTGTATACAAATTCCTATAAAATTTGGTATTTTGGACTTATGCATTTTTTATATTAAGCCGACGAATTGCGAAGAGGTTCGTAGGTATTCGTTAACAATTCGTTGACGTAAATCTTCTAAAGATACAAATGGTTTTCTATAGATTTAACTCTTTATATGTCCCCACACACACACAAAAAATCCAGCGGAGAACAATCTGGTGATCGAGGAGGCAAATGTTGGTCTAAATATTAAGCCTCGTAAGGCGGTGCGGGGTGCAGGGGACCCCAGACCTCGTTTCTCTCACCTATCTTTTTTAATATTTTTTTTTACTTTTGTCCATTTTTTTATTCGCATTAAATTCAATTCTAAAGGAATTCCACCCGTTACAGCATTTAAAACTCTTTACGTTTACGTCCTTGTTTGGAAAAATGACTGTAGGGTGCAAATGATGAAAATTTCATATCCTGAATTAGACGTTTCTGATGTTCCACCTGGAGCTAATAGCCCGGCTACACGCACCGTCTTGCCTGAAAGCATGCCTGCACAGTCTGGTTTGTGCAGGTAAGAGCGTGCGTATGGACGGCAAGACTGTATCGCGCACAGGCCTCCAAGCGCGGACTGTATCCTCCTCGACATGCTGAAGATTTTACCTGTGCAGTTTTTGGTTCTACAGTTTTACTTGCACGTGTGGACGGTAGTTCAGTTCGTTCTTCAGTCCCGCAAAAGTTTTCGAGGTGGATAGACCAAGATGAGCGACATAAGAAGTGTTACGAAACAGTTTTTAACTGAATTTATAGAGTTATACAAATCTTTGTCAGCATTATGAAAGGTGAAGAGTAGAGAATATTCCGAGAGGAATAAGAAAAATGAAGCATACGCTTTCATTTAATACGTAATATTTAATTTTTTTATTTTTATTTTTTTTTTTATTTAGCTAATGCCTCGACAACTAATGGCCATTGGCATGGTAGGTACGGTAATTTTTGAAGAGTTAGGTACCCAGTGTCATGTGTAGTGTGTGTGTTGAGTAAATGTCTTGTTACTTTGCAAAGTCGACGTCATTGTCTTTGCAAAGAGACGCTAATTGTATCCGAACGCCTGCGGTCCCTCCGGTGAGTACCGATCCCACAAGGACAGAAACTATTTTAGTTGATTCTAGAATAGGGAATTCTTTAAAATCATATAATTTTTTTACCGTTTTTTAAAGATTAACTATTTTTTTTTCAATATTGGTATACTACCGCTGAAAAAATTTTATATACTTATATAATATACTGAAACTGTTTTCTTGTATCATGTTTAATGTTTAACTGTCTAGTTATACAATGGTATTATGTTTGTATGGGATTGGGCCATAATAATTGTAGGTGTAATGAAAATTACATTTCTTAATTACCTACTGTTTGACGTTTCGATTTCCACTCTGGAAATCGTCCTCTGAAAAAATTAAAAGAAAATTAAATATGAGAAATTTTCCTAGAATTTTCAAACCTAATTTTCTTTAATTTTTTCTGCGGACAATTTCCATAGTGCAAATCGACACGTCAAACAGTAGTTAATTAAGAAATTCTCCGCAGGAGCCACTTTTTACTCCACTTAATTCTACAGCGTCGTTGCTTGTTTGTTTGTTGCTTTTTTATTAATAAACAATACAATAACGCTTCCATTAAAAAAACCTCTTCCGTGCTGCTCATCGTGTCGAATTCTCTGAAAGACTGAAGTTTGCGCAGTCCAATTTTTTACGTGGCCTGTACGTGTGGACAACGTACGGTGTACAGTTATTTTGTTCCGTCATGCCTGCACAGTTTTGGACTGCACAGGCAAGACGGTGCGTGTAGCCGGGCTATTAGACAGAGCTATTAACAGAGCTACGGGACAAGGTCGATGTTATTTATGTCGGAGAAATAGAATGAAAGTCCCGGCATTACTATATCTATTGTGTGAATATCTCTGTGAAAAATTTCATGTGTTTGTCGTGCAACGATATTTTTTTTAAGAAGAAATGAGTGCTTTGTAAAATTATGTTTCATAGTATAATTATCAAGTCCTAATTATCTTTCAAATCAATTTCAGCAACGTTCACATATAAAAAATGGATATAAGGGTGGGGTGCAAATGCGCCCCGCACCGTTGTTTACGTAAGAATCATGATACTATAACAGGATACTATAGGATACTATAATCTTGTCATAGTATCATGCGTAGAAATCTAAGCACCGCCTTATGAGAGTTAAAGAATAGGTAAATCATAATGCCGAGGTGCACGGTCCTGTTGTCATCATTTTCAATAATATTGAGGTTTCTGTGTATGCATCTCGTGGAAAATTCTGGGTTTTAATCAAACCAATAACGGCAACTGTGACGATTTGCACTTCCATTTATGATAAAATAATAATAATTTTGCAATCTAAATTTTTTTTTTAAATTTCAAATTTGTTAAAAACTTTCTGAACAAAAAGTAGACAATTTAGAAGTTTGCTAATTTTTTTTACATATAGAGGTTCTCTAGCTATCTAATACACTTTACAGAATTAAAATCTGATTATGTAAGCGGTCTCAGCACTGTTTTAAAGTTATAAACAATGTTTTGGCTTATAAACAAATACAGTAAGGACGTTTGAGTTGGAACAAATTCATTTTCTTGAGAATGGGCGACTCTGGAGATAAATCCCGAAACAGATCGATTTTTATTTTTAAATTATTATTTTTTGACATAAATATCATACTAGTGACGTCATCCATCTGGGTGTAATGACGTAATCTAAATACCGGAATTAATTTAATTCAAATTTTTTTTTAATTCAAACCCTGTATAATTAATTATGTTAATTTTTATATTATTGAATACAAAATTGAATAGACTTTCGATTGAGCTATCACACGGCACCTATCCTCATTTAAAAAAATTATCGATTACGTCATCACGCCCAGATGGATGACGTCACTAGTATGATATATATACCAAAAAATTAGAATTTAAAAATAAAAATCGACCTGTTTCGGGATTTATCTCCAGAGACGCCTATTATCGAGAAAATGAAATTATGTCAACCCAAACGTCCTCACTGTATTTGTTTATAAGCCAAAAAATTGTTTATAACTTTAAAACAGTGATAAGGCCGCTTAAATAATCCGATTTTAATTCTGTAAAGTGCATTAGATAGGTAGAGAACCTCCTTATATTTAAAATAATTAGCAAACTTCTAAATGGTCTACTTTTTCTTCAGAAAGTTTTTAAAAAATTTGAACTTTTTCAAAGAAATTTAGATTGCAAAATTATTGTGTAAAATCTATCAGGTCGATTTTAATGAAATTTGGTGAACGATTTAAGTATGTTATAAGAATTATAAGAATTTTTTAAGCGAATTACGAAAGTTCTAAGTGCAACCAAAGTGGTTGAAAAACATTGAATAAAAAACAGGCTTATTTTGCCCCCCTATTTTGTATTTATTGCTATTTTGCAGAAAGTGTAATAATTTATAGTCCATTATTTCACGGTTTTTGCTCTAAATTTTAAAGAGCCGCTTAGATTGACATGAAATTTGGTATACGAATAGCTTACATGTCAAAGAAAAAAAGTGATATTGTGCCGATGTGTGCCTTTGCCCTGGGGGTGATTTTCACCCCCTCTTGGGGGTGAAAAAATAATATGTCCAAAATAAGTCCGGAAATGGGTAAACTGACTAATTTTAAGTAACTTTTGTTCTATAGAGCTTTTTCGCCAAGTCAATACTTTTCGAGTTATTTTCGAGTGAACATGGTCATTTTTCAACAAAATAACCACATTTTTAGACGGTTTTTCGCAAATAACTCAAAAAGTAAGTATTTTGTCGAAAAAACGTTCTTAGCAAAAATATAGCCTATAAAAAAGTAAAAAAAAATGGTGTACGCGTTAGGTCTCTGGATCTCGTAGAACCAGAGTTATAGTCAATGAAAAATAGATTCATATTCACCAAATTTAAAATAGAATATTTCGACGTGAAATATCCAAAAAATTAAGCACTTTTTGGGGAAAACCCATTTTAACTTTTTTAAAGTGTTTAAAAAAGCTTTATTTATGTTTTTACAAAATGTTTCTAGCATTAAATTTAAGCAAGTTACGCTCAAAATAAAGTTGGTCCCTTTTGTTTTTGCAAAAAAAAAATCTGGAAGACCACCCTCTAATTAGCAACTTAAATGAAATTAATCGTTACCGCTCCACAAATGATTTTACTTATGTTGTGTTTATATGATCTGTAAGTTTCATCGGTTCAAAGTGATTATTTTTGAAAAAATTTGGTTTTAAGTAAAATTTTTAAAAATTTAAATTTTGAAAAATATGTTTTTTTTCAAAATAACTTAAAAATTGTTAGAGATACCAAAAATCTCGAAAAACAAAAAAAGTCAGATTTGCTTTTCTGAATATCATGTATTTTTTTGTTTTTCTGTTGGACAAAAATTGATTAAGATTTGGTGTTTCTAAATTTGCATACATTCGTGATCAGTGACTCGTTCAACCCATTTTAACTACAGCCCTTTCAATAATAAGGACTTTGAACCGATGAAACTTACAGATCATATAAACAATACAATATATACACGAGTCAAGAAACTTGTGAAGTCGTAACGATTAAGTTCATTTAAGATACTAATTAGGGGGTGATTTTCTCGATTTTTTTACCAAAAACAAAAGGGACTAACTTTATTTTGAGCGTAACTTGTTTAATTTTGATGCCAGAAATTTTTTTTATAAAACAAAAATGAATCTTTTTTTATACACTTTAAATAAGTTGTAATGAGTTTTCCCCGAAATGTGCTTTATTTTTGGTTATTTCACGTTAAAGTATTCCATTTGAAATTTGAAGAATATGAACCTATTTTTCATTAGCAATAACTCTGCTTCTACTAGGTGTAGAGACGTGATATATACACTATTTTTTTAAATTTTTTACAGGCTATATTTTTGCTAGGAATATTTTTTCGACAAAATACTTACTATTTGAGTTATTTGCGAAAAACCGTCTAAAAGCGTGGTTACTTTGTTGAAAAAATGAACATATTCACTGCCAAATAACTCGAAAAGTATTGACTTAGTGAAAAAACTCTATACAACAAAAGTTACTTAAAATTAGCCAGTTTATCCATTTCCTGACTTTCTTTGGACGAATATTTTTTCACCCCCAAGAGGGGGTGAAAACCACCCCCAGGGCAAAAGCACATATCGGCACAATATCACTTTTTTTCTTTGACTTGTTAGCTATGTGTATTCCAAATTTCATGTCAATCCAAGCGGTTCTTTAAAATTTAGAGGTTTTGCAATATTTTACCGTTAAAGAACGGACTATTAGCCAGTCAGTTATCATACAAAATTCAATTATCTTTATTTTATTTCTTTGCGACTTTGTTCAAAAATGAATCGTTTTAAAGTTTAAAGTAAGCAAAGAAAATAGAAAAAAATCGATGTTTTTCGAAATTTTTAAATATTTTAATTTTTTTATTAATGTTCCGGGCATATTTGAGAAGGAGCATGAGTCAATTATTATTGTTGAAGTTGTCACCTAACTTTATCTGCAAAAATCCGAATGCCACCTCTCCCATCCAAAAATAGACGTTTTTTCACAGATCCGTCCTGGTCAATTAATATTACCTAAAAAGGTAACAATTAGATTTTATTTTTTGGTTTTGAAATAATCATCTTTTGCAAGTGAGACCGATATAGAATTTTCAGAAGCTACATCATCGGGATGAGAGTTTTGGAAGGAGCTCAATTCAAAAATTGAAAGAACCTGAGAAATTTGGAAATTGGTCACTTTGTAGTTGCTAGAAGTCATAAAAAAATAAACAACGCAAGGAACTATGTTACCAGAATAGCTAAAACGGTGTTAGATGGCTATATGGTTAATTTAATTTTTAACAAATTCAATCCAATCGATTTCTCGGGACAAAGAAGCCACCTCTTTCATGCCTTTTTGTGATATAATGGACAAATCTTTTAAATTGTTTACCTAATATACCAATTGTAGCGAAATAAACAGAATTTTCTATTATATAATTAATCCAAAAAAACTCGCATAACCTAAAATTATTGCAAAAATACATGTTTAAAAAAATACTAGGCCTTCTCCACCCTTCCCTAATTGTGGCCCCTAATTGTTCATCGATTTCAAACTTTAAGACAAAAATGTTACATTACTCTTATCTTAGTTAAAATTCTATTTTTAAACACACATACATATTTTTCCCATTAAAAACGGAAAAAACTCATTTCTGGAGAAGATTCTTCATTAAATTAAGTTAGCAGACGGTGACGTAAAATGTCGAATTTTTAAACTGCCTGTAGCTCCCAAATTAATTGCGAGATCGTCCGTGGATTTACTAAACCCCGCAAAAATCAAATTTTCCGCTTATCCGATAGAGCTGTCTCGATTAAACCGACAATTTATATTTCAATTTAGAGAAAATCAGAGCCGCAATTGGTGAAAGTATTTTCTTTTTAATCTTAAGGAATACATAGGATAAAAAGCCTTCTTCTTTTTCTTCTTTTTCTAAAGATACGACTCTGTCTACATTTTTAAATGTGCCTCCAGTAGTAAGTTGTCGTTCCATCGTGTTAGTGGTCTCATCTGATCACCCACTGATCGTCTTCCTATTGGGGAACCGTCTCTCGCTGTCCTTACTACTCTATTTGTTGTCATTCGGCTTATGTGGTCTTTCCCGTCTAGTCTTCTGTTTCTTACACTGTTTTTGTATCTTGTATATTCAATGTTTCTAGCAATCATTTTGTTCTCTCTGTGTCATATCGTGTTTCTGCCGTGTATGTCATTATTGTCCTGATTACTGTTTTGTAAATTTTACCTTTTTTCTTTTCCAATATTTTTATTTCTCCATATTGTTTCATTCAGGTAACATGCGGCTCTGTTTCCACTTCTGTTTCGAGCTTTCCGGAGCTAGATAGTGTGATACCTAGATATTCAAACTCCATCACTTGTTCTATTATCTAACCCTCCAGCTCTAATTTACATCGTATTGGATTTGCTGTTATAACCATGCACTTTGTCTTTTTGTGTAAATTAACATGTTAAATTATCTGACGGTTTTAATAAACTGCCACTGTATCACGGGGGGCATAACCCCCCCTCCGACGAAAAAAAAAATTTTAGGCCCATCCAAAAAATAATTGAAAACCTACTTATCCTAGGGGTGGTAAGACTAAGTGACATTGAACCAGAGAAAAGTAATCAAATCACCCTCAAAACCCTCCCCCCAAATTTCTAGATCCGCCACTGTTTGAGACATTACTATTGCATCGTCTGGATAGCAAAGTTGTTTTCTCCCGTTTGGTATTCTTTTTTAGTTCTTACGTTTTTTATTATTTCATCCATGATTAGGTTGAATAATTTATTTTTATTTTGTTGTTCTGGTAGATATTTTCGATCGTTTAAAATTATTCCTAGAAGTACCTCTCTTGAGTACAACAAATGAAACGTCCTTTTATTTGATCTTGTCAAATGCCTTCTAAGATCCACGAAACATAAATATGCCGATTTGTTGTATTCTAATGATATCTTCCGCACTTTCCTCATTATAAATTTAGCATCGGTGCATGATCTTCTCGTTTTTCTTCTGCTTATGTTATATTTTCATTCAGTTTGTTTGTTATCACTTTGGTTATTAATTTTAATGTCGTGTTTAATAAGTCAATTCCTCTGTAATTCTCCAGTTCCGATTTATCTCCCTTTTAGAGAGGTATTAGTATGCTTGGTCTCCATTCTTGTGGTATTATGTTTTGTTCTACTGTTTTTTGGATAAGTTTTTATATAATTTATATAATTTTATATAATTTTAATAGTTGTTTGATCAAATCTTCTCCTCCGTACTTTATTCGATATTCTGAAATCCCCTGGCGAGTTACATTTTTTTTATTTCCTTAATGCTTCCTTTACCTCTCCCTTCTCGATGTTTATTTCTTCGTTTGTCCTAACTTCAGGTGTTGGTGGTTCATTATCGTCACCTTTAGCAAATAGAGATGGGAAGTAATCCCATATTTTCTTCTGAATGTATTTCATTTTTATTAGTCTGTTCATCTCTTTTCTTTGTTCTCACTTCTTTTTGTGTTCAGTAGAAGTCGTGTTCCATCTGTTTTGAAATGCTCTGCCGGTAGGTACTCCTTTTTTTTCTGGCTAAAGTATTCTTTTTGTTTCTGATTCGTTTATAGTTGCTGGCTGTATGCCTGTTGTGTTTCTTTTGTTCTGTATTGTAAAAAGGCTTCCTTGTTTTATTCACATTTTATCTTCACTTCCTCTCTAAAGTATGGGGTTTTCTTTTTTTATACATTTACCTGACGTGTCAGTCTTGAAAGCACCTTAACGAGCACACCCTGTCTATAAGGGCTGTCATTAAAATCCTCCATGCCACCATTCTGCATGCTGACACGGTACTCTTCAGATGGTAGGTTTTCTTGACCTTACCATTATCAAATATTCGTTATCTGTAATGTAATTTTTTGTGTGAAAGTCCTTTGTGCTCGTTTTTGATGTTTTAACTTTTGCGGCTACAAAAAACCAACAGCAATATTGAGCAATTTTTTCAACAGACAGACAAGGATTTTTTCCATCAATAAAAAGCTGCATAGAAATAGAAGTCTTTTTATATCGTACATGGGATCCACCTCTCTTCATAGTGGTATTTTGAACTTTTTGGCGTAAGTTAAACCTTTGAATTCTAAGATCAATTTATTCATTAGAGACCTTTTTATGGTAGCATAGATCTGAAGATGGCTTTATAAGCCGAAAGCGCTCAGCTAGGAGCAGAGTATGGGCCGGTTGGGCGTGGGAAAATTTCGTATCTCAATAGCACTCCAAGCCCCGCCCACCAAAAATTACGTCACGTTATTTTACGTCACGTTATTTTACGTCACGTTATTTTACGTCACGTTATTTTACGTCACGTTATTTTACGTCACGTTATTTTACGTCACGTTAGGACGTCACGTTATTTTACGTCACGTTATTTTACGTCACGTTATTTTACGTCACGTTAGGCACTGTCAATTCTTCTTCTTCTTTTCCGTATAATGCCTAACAGAACATGACAGTGCCTAACGTGACGTAAAATAACGTGACGTAATTTTTGGTGGGCGGGGCTTGGAGTGCTATTGAGATACGAAATTTTCCCACGCCCAACCGGCCCATACTCTGCTGCTAGGAATTATACAGTATGTCCCTGTAAGTTGTATCCATATGGAAAACATTTTTATTATTAATTTTACGAAAAAAAGTTATTCTTTATAAAAAGCTCTGCATGGTCCAAAACCTAAGATTCACCCATCAAATATCAAATTTTTTGAATATTATACGAGGGATGTCAAAAAGTTTGAATTTCACTCAAGAGTAAAGTAGGTAGCTTTATTTTTTACGATATTGAAAATTGCTATTATAAAAAGTTGTTTGGAATTAAAAACTGTATTTTAGTATGCAATTACATGCTTCTAATTGAAAAATTTTTTTTTTTGAAAAAATGGATAACTAACCTTATTTTCAGTTATTTTAATTCAGATAACTCTTTTATTATTAATTTTACGAAAAAAAGTGATTCTTAATAAAAAGTTCTGCATGGCCTAAAATCTGAAATACAACCATCTTTTGTGAAATTTTATCAATTTTATACGAGGTATGTCAAAAAATGTGAATTTCGCTCAAGCATAAAATATAATACGTTTATTTTTCACAATATAGAAAATTGTTATCATGAAAAGTTATTTAGAATTAAAAACTATGTTTCAGTATGTAATTACATCCTTCTAATTGAAATATTCTGAACTCTAAAGGTACTTTACTTTTGATCTAAATTTATATTTTTTGATATACCTCGTATAAAATTGATAAAATAAGATGGTTGTATTTTAAGTTTTAGACCATCCGGTACTTGTTATTAAGAATAACTTTTTTTCGTAAAATTAATAATAAAAGAGTTATCAGAATTGAAATAACTGAAAAAATAATGATAGTTATCCATAATTTCTCAAAAAAAATTTTTTTTTTTTCAATTAGAAGGATGTAATTGCATATTAGAATATAGTTTTTAATTCCAAACAACTTTTCATAATAGCAATTTCCAATATTACGAAAAATAAAGCTACTTTACTCTTGAGTGAAATTCAAACTTTTTGACATACCTCGTATATTATTCAAAAAATTTGATATTTGATGGTTAAATCTTAGGTTTTGGACCATGCAGAGCTTTTTATAAAGAATAACTTTTTTTCGTAAAATTAATAATAAAAAAGTTTTCCATATGGATACAACTTACAGGGACATACTGTATATCTTACACACTTCAAAAGTACACTCCTCCCTTTTTATCTGTAGTCATAAGTGTGTACAAAACTATTTTAGTCTTTACACTTTTTTGATATGTTAGTAGGTACCTACTTATTCGTTACTTTTCTCTCTCCGAGTTGTTCTTAGGCCAGGGTAATAAGACAAAAATATACCCTGTTCGTGGCACTTCAGCAGCCAGGGTACTGAAGCGTTTTTTCGACAGGTAATACTTATAGGAACAAATTATAACTATTTCCTGCGTAGGATCTGGCGGCCATTTTTAGTTATAAACTGTCAAAAAATGGCATTTTTGACAATTATTTACTGTCAAAAAATGGGATTTTCCCCTTTTTTTTTCAAATCAACGGCAAACAGTGAAACCTATGATTTTTTTAGTACAAATATCTTCGAGATTATGGAAATAGCTTTAAAATGACGTATTACAAAGTTTGATATACTCATTTATTGTTAATATAATTGGGAAAAAAGGTCGGAATTGCAAAAAATATATTTTCTCAATAACTGTTGTAAAAATTAGTGTACAGCTTTGAAATTTTTGTAAAATGAGGGTTCTTTGGTGCTTAATATGTGATAAAAATTTCAAAGCGATTCATTCAATTGTTTAAATTTTATTCAAATTGTTTATCCCAGAGAGCATTTTTTTGCAATAACATAAGTCAGAAAAAAATGACCTTAGTACCATTCCACAGGTGTCAAATGAAAGAGCATGAGCTACGTTTTCAACATGGTTTAAAAAAGTGAAAAAATGCATTTATTAGTAATAAATAATTATGCAAAATATCGTCAATGTTTCTTTATAAACTTTTTGAATAACTTTTTCCAAAAAACTTAACTGTTTTACCCTGTTTTCAGTGCACAACTAGCAAGTAATGTTATCTATATCATAATTGATAAAAAATTGTAATAAATATGTATAATTTCTTATATAACAAAATAAAAAGTTTATAAGGAAAGATTTACGATACTTTTGCATAATTATTTATTACTAATAAATACCTTTTTTATTAAATTTTTTTAAACCAAGTTGAAAATATAGCTCATGCCCATTCATTTAACACCTGTGGAATGGTTCTAACGTCATTTTCTTCTGACTTATGTTATTGCAAAAAAAATGCTCTCTGGGATAAACAATTTGAATAAAACTTAAACAATTGAATGAATTGCTTTGAAATTTTTATCACATATTAAGCACCAAAGAATCCTTATTTGACAAAAATTTTAAAGCTGTACACTAATTTTTACGACAGTTATTGCGAAAATATTTTTTTTGCAATTCCGAGATTTTTCGCAATTATATTAACAATAAATGAGTATATCAAACTTTGTAATACGTCATTTTAAAGCTTTTTCCACAATCTCGAAGATATTTGTACTAAAAAACCATAAGGTTCCCTGTTTTCCATTGATTTGAAAAAAAAATGAAAAATCCATTTTTGACACTTAATTGTTTATAAATAAAAATGGCCACCAGATCCTACTCAGGAAATAGTTGCAATCTGCTCTTATAGGTATTACCTGCCGAAAAACGCATCAGTACCCTGGCTGTTCAAGTGTTATGGAAAAAACCTTATTACCCTGGACTATCTGTTGCTACGTTAATTATGTTATCTTTGAGTTTCTGCCGGTTTTCCTAGATGTTATCTACTCTACTCTGACATTCTTTTTTTGTATAAGTGTTCCGTGGATTCCGTATTTTTGTCCTTCGACTCTGACTTTTGTTTGTGTTGGTGCCGCTCTCTTGGGTATGCAGTATATTTCATGAAGATTTCTATATTAAATTAAAAAAAAAAGTTTGGTACATTATAAAATTATTTAAATTATTTATCTTATAGGTAGTCCGATCACAGAAAGATGTTAAAGAAAAGTATATAAAACCATGGAAGACAATAATAAATATGCATATCTCATAGGAGGTTTTTAACAGTACGGTGCAAATAAGTGAAATTTTCGATTCACCTGGTAAATACACGTGTATGGCTGATGCCAGCCAGGTCATGGTTTTTAGCCTTGGTGTGCTATGAATTATCACTATACAAATTTCTAGCCTTGCAGGACGACCGTTAGTCGGAGGGTTCACTAGCTCTTAGACTAATAAGCGGATTCATTTACAATCAACCTTATATACAAAATAATAACAAAAAATCCATATACCGTTTTCAAATTATGCTGAATAATAGAATTATTAATCACAGTTAATTAACACAAATACCCACATCATTGCCACAAAATGGTTCACATCAATTAATAATTGGGTTATTGCTCCCCTGCTAGCAACCACTAAGGTTAATTTCCCAAACTTGAGAAGTCAAACGTCAAACACCAAATCACATATGTATGTAAGGAGATCAACTAGACAAACATCATTAGCGTAATAATTAAAAACACCGTCTTTGAAATCACTTATTACTGAGGATTGTTTTGATTAATGTGTGTGTATTGTAATCAATATGCTGAAAAATATTGCTCCGTGGTAAATTATTAAATGATATCAAAATAACAAAATTATAACTAAAAATTTATGTAGATAGAATAAGACAAAAAGCCTTGATCTATGAGTCTACATATACAAAATAATAGTGATACATCTACAAGAATACAGGGTTGAAAATATAGAGAAACTAAAGAAGAATATTATTAAAGTGGAAAAAAGCAGTAGGTTGTTTGGAGGGGGAAAAAGATTGAAGAGTATTAAAAGTAGTATAGGGAATGAAAGTACAGTGGAACCCCGATAAGTCGGCCTCCGATAACCCGGAAGTCCGGCTAACCCGGACCTATTTTCATCAGATAAACATTTTGATTTTGAGTACATTTGTATTTTGACAACGACACCCGATTTGGGCGTCGAAACGTTAATAAAATTATTTTTCAATTTAATTGTGGCTTATTTCCCATCAAAATAGTTAATTATCAGATAAACATTTCAACAATAAAAATGTATGTAATATAATATTTGAGAGATAATTTGTATTTGTGTTATTTGAACTATACGATAGTAAAAATGACTCATGGCACACGCCGGTAGAAATAACAGGCACCTGTCTGTAGTATTCCTTTACATATTTATTTCAAACTATCTTAGCATTGTTTAAAAAAGACTAAAAGACTATTAAAAAAATTCTTTTTTAAACAATGGTCTTTAGTTTTCACTGTTCTTAAATAACATAACATCGTTCCGATTGTGGTGACTGTATTGTGTGTAGTACAGTCTTGTATTGTTCGCTTCCGTTTGTTTACGTTTGTGTTTGCGTGTTTTTGGTAATTTAGATGTGTAGGTACTGTGCATATTTATATGTATACAAGGTGTTCCAAAAGTAGTGGAACGGTCGAATATTTCACGAACTAAACATCGGATCGAAAAACTGAAAAATACGTGTTCAATCATTTTCAAAAATCTATCCAATGACACCAAACACCAACCTCCTCTACACCCCCTGGAGGTGGGGTGGGGGGTAACTTTGAAATCTCAAATGGAAACCCCTAGATTTTCTTGCAGATTTGGATTCTTTACGTAAAAGTAAGCAACTTTTATTCAATACATTTTTTCGAACTGTCGATAGATGGCGCTATAATTGGGAAAAACGATTTATTATGACACCATGGGTAAATTATAGAAACGGTCTAATATCTCGAGAAATACACTTCCAAATGAGAAACCAAAAAAAGGTTTTTAATACTTTTCGAAAACCTATCGAATAACACTAAACATGACCCTCCAACCCACCCTCTGTAGGTGGGGTGGGGGTAACTTTAAAATATTAAATAACAACCTCCACTTTTTATTACAGATTCGGATTCGTCATGAAAAACTAAGCAACATTAATTCTAAACATTTTTTAGAATTGTTGATAGATGGCGCTTTAATTGGAAAAATACGATTTATTAGCGCCATCTATCAGCATTTTTAGAAAATGTTTCGAATAAATGTTGCTTAATTTTTCATGACGAATTCGAATCTGCAATAAAAAGTGGGTGATACTATTTAAGATTTTAAAGTTACCCCCCACCCCACCTCCAGGGGGTGGGTTGGAGGGCCATGTTTGGTGTTTATCGATAGGTTTTCGAAAAATATTAAAAACCTGTTTTTTGGTTTCTCATTTGGAAGTGTATTTCTCGAGATATTAGACCGTTTCTATAATTTACCTATGGTATCAGGATAAATCGTTTTTCCCAATTATATCGCCATCTATCGACAGTTCGAAAAAATGTCTTGAATAAAAATTGCTTACTTTTACGTAACGAATCCAAATCTGTAAGAAAAACTAGGGGTTTCCATTTAAGATTTTAAAGTTACCCCCCACCCCATCTCCAGGGGGTGTAGTGGGGATTGGTGTTTGGTGTCATTGGATAGATTTTTGAAAATGATTGAACACGTATTTTTCAGTTTTTCGATCCGATGTTTAGTTCGCGAAATATTCGACCGTTCCACTACTTTTGGGACACCCTATATATATTTCATGTTATTTCAATTCTAACGGAGTTTATCTGTAAGTATACCGTATTTTATTAATTTTTACCATATTCTGCGGCTAACCCGGATTTTTGATAACCCGGATCGGCCGCGGTCCCGAGTAATCCGAGTTATCGAGGTTCCACTGTAATACCAGAAGTAGTAATGCCTATTAATGAATACCATGAAGATTTGTTTAAGAACTATCCTGAAATTAGATGTACAGATTGAAAATCTACCTGGAAAAAAAGTAATTTCTTTTATAGAGAGTGGCATACAAATTATATATTTTTTATATATGACATATTTACTAAATCGCCACACATGACTGCTTCAAAACGTGCCCTTGCAATTTTAACTTGATTGTAAAATTTATAACTGCAGTAACTTTTGACGTGAAGTAAAAAACTCCTTTGTGAAAATTTTAATTAAGAATTATAAATTCTAAAAAATCCAAATGGATTACATCGATTGTTCAAAACGTTTTCAGACTTGTCAGTCCATTTTCAGTGAACGTAAAAGTAAATCCCACTTAAAATCACTGAAATTGTGAGCGTTAAAAAAGTGAAAATGTGGTTAAGATTTGTTTCTCAGTATCCTTGCTGAATAGCCACAACACCAAACAGTGGTTGGAATAAATGTTTAATCTACATTAGATATAAATATGTGAAAATAATGGGACTTAAAATCAACAACAATGGATTGCTTTCAGAAACATGTGAATACTCTACGTCAGCGTTTCCCAAACTTATTTTTCCGTGGCCCGGTTATTTTTGTGCTTATCCTTCGTGACCCACTATTTTTTTTTGCATACCCCTTTTACTTTTTAGAAGTATGCAGTTATTTTTGATTAACTAAAAACTTCATATTTGGAGGAAAATATGTTAATTTTATCCTCAGGTCCGGTTCAACTTCCAAACGGTTCCTATATTTATTTTTGAGGAAAACTAGTGTTGAAAACCCTGCCTCGCCCTTATAGGTCGTAACAAACGGAATTAGAAACTTTATCGCTTTTAAAATATATATTTTATAAAGACAGCCAAAAACCTATCAGTGGTATTTTGTCAAATATATCTTTGATTGCCCTAATCACACGATAGTTCAATTACTGACTCAATAGCTCAATCCGTAAGTCTTGTCTCGGATTCTACGTCCATTATAGATGGAATTCTTATCCATGCTTTGTTGCTGTTGATGGGGGGAAAATATTCCTTCAGATTTGCCTCCAGTCCTAGCAGGTATTCCTTGAAAGCCACTGGAATATCACCCTGCAATGAATTCACGTTATAGGTACTCTTTTTGTAGTCCTGTTAGTTTTGTAATTTTCTGCTTCCGCGCGACGTGTCCACAAATTAAGTTTTCTTTTTGTGACAGCTTCCACCTCCTCTTGTACTTTAAATACTGTTACATTGCTACCTAGTAAGGTCAAATTTAAATTGTTCAAGAGGTTAAAAATATCACAAAGATAGGCTGTCTTGATTAACTAATTTACATCATGAAATCTGTTTTTAAATTGAAATATTGCATCCCTAGCTGTTGGTGGATATCGTTCTAAGAACATTGAAATTTCTTCATTCAATTCAATAAGTCTTTTCCTTTTTATAGTCAGCACACTTCGCAGTGTAAAAGAAGATGTTTATGTTCACTTCCCATTTCTTTCTTTGCACAAAGCAGAAAATACTCTGGAGTTCAGTGGGCAAGATTTTATGAAGATAAGTTTTACAGGCTCTTGCATAGATTTGGTTAAAAACGATGGCATTTTTTTGACAGCTTATGCCTCTGTGGGTGCTACAATGCACCCAAACACATTCTGGTGCTACAGCTTTGATCCTCGGAGAAGCCTGCGTCAGTCAGATCACGGTATTAAAAAGCAAGATATGAAACGGCGAGGCGACCCGGCATTTTGCGTCCGTGGCCCGGTACAGGGTCGATACCCACCATTTGGGAAACGCTGCTCTACGTTAACATTATTATGCGTACACTTTGGACCATGTTAGTCTGCCAAATGTTTAAGAAATGCGGAAATACCCACTGAAAATGTTGGTGACATGACATCCAGGAAATAGAGGGCAATTTTTAATGTGTTAACCAAGGTTAGGGTCCAATCAGTGCCGCGCCAGCACGTGTTAGCGCCTGTGTGCAAAACATTTAATGGCGCCCAAAAATACGCATTTTTTTTAAATCATCCCGTTAATTTAAATAATGTGAATAAAAATGAACAATTATTTATTGTAACCAAACAAAATTAACTGAAAATTCTCATACACGCAACAAGAAAATAAACTAAGTTAAAATAATTAAGTAAAAATAAATCTTTGACGAACGACATAAAAAACTAAAGATACAGATAAACATGAAAATAAATATGGTAAGTGACCATCTACAACTACCCGTGAAACAGAATATAGGATTTTCATATCATCGACCACATCCACGGCGCCTTTTATTGCATCATAATAGTTATTTATGAAACAGTTTGTGAAGTATGCTTTTTGCGAACACACGCGATTTTTAGAGCGACAACGGAGCGAGTGCTATACATCGCGTAAGTTCGCAAAAAGTACTTCACACACAGTTTCATACAATATTTTATCTACGATAAACAAATAAAAAAACTGTAACTCTTCGTCACTGGAATTCATTTCTATTCTACAATTTTTAGAGCTTTGACATTTAAAAATCCTAACTACTTTCAAACCACAAAACTGTCAAAAATTTTGTTGTGAGTTATTGCTCATATTGTCATCACCATGACAACGCGAAAGTTAAGGATATTTGATTACATGAAAGTGTGCCAAAAACCCATTGAAAGTGTGCGAAAAAGTAAATCCCATTTAAAATACATTGTTACTTCACGCACACTTTAAACCCTTCACGCACTGCTATCTATAATGACAGTTTTCACAAACTAAAAACTTATACATAATATGACATAGAGTAGATAAAAGGATTTTATTACCTATCTATAAATAGTATTGAGACTTTAGTGCATTGGGATATCACCAATCTGATATGATTTACAAATTGGTTATATCGCATTGGCACTACTGTCTCAATATAATATATTATACATACTATACATTATACATAGTTGTCAATGTCTCAGTATTATTGTTATATGTAGTTGTTTACCTAATAGTTTTATTACTGATTTAGTTGCGTTAATTGTTTGTTTCATTTACTATTATAATTATTGGAAAATAAGCCACAATTTAACTTGAAAAATAATTTTATTGACGTGCCTACTAGAGATGCATCAAGTCAAACTAGTTTGATTTTATTCAACAAACTTGACTTGACTTGAAAATCAAACTTTTTTTGTAAAAAAGTTTGACTTGACTTGATTTCGATATCTTTAGGTTTGACTTGAAATCAAATTTCTTCAAACAGTTTGAAGTTTGAATGTCATATTGGCAACGTGTTTATTTCCAATTCTAATCGAGAGCGTACGGATTTTGTTGTGACTTATTTGGATAGGTCTGAATCGGTATTCTGCTACTCCGCAAATTAGTTTGTAGTTCATAGTTAGACGTCCATGTTTGGCTTGTTTATTACGTTCGTTTTGAAATGTGTGACTTTGGGAGATAATTTCTGAATGTGGATATTTTTCGGTTCAGAATAAGTACCAGAACAAATTGAGTCTGATATTGAAGGTATTCCCACTGCAAAAATTAAGAGAAACTATCTGTAGTCGAAGCAGTATTAATTAAGAAAAATAAATATACTGATTTATTTGATGTTGCGGCAGGTGATTTCAAAACAATGAAAATTGCAAAGTGCATACATACTTCTATTATGTAAAAATAAAGAACAGCGTTATAAAATCACAAACAGTGAACTAATTCTTTAAAAGGACAGCGTTATGCATAACTCGACCAAGCGCCATTCCTTTAAAATCGAGATAACAGCGGATTCTGGTGACACATAGCTAAAACTATTTTGGAAAAATCCCTGTTATTGTCACGTTAACGGTTACTAAGAAAAACAAAAATAAACCAAGCGACATTCTGTCTATTAAGGTGAAACAGTAGCGATCAACAGGTAGCGAAAGCGCGTTCCAAGATTGCGGCTGTAATTTTGAATATTTTTTCGAGATATTTGGCACACGTATTCGTAATATAATAAAGAATGGCGGTACAGAGCCCAATTTGAAAAATATATTAATGTGTGGAAATTACTCTGTAATTAAATACAATATTAAAAAAACGAGCCTGTACCGCCATTAAGAAGAACCAAAAAAATACACTTTCTTGAAATAAACTTTTTTATACGATGCCTAGATTTTGTGTCATTTTGGAAATACTAATGAAATAAAAAAATTTAGTAGTTCCAAAATGACACAAAATCTAGGCATCGTATAAAAAAGTTATTTGAAGAAAGTGTATTTTTTTTGTTCTTCTTAATGGCGGTACAAGCTCGTTTTTTTAATATTGTATTTAATTACAGAGTAATTTCCACGTATTACTATATTTTTCAAATTGGGCTCTGTACCGCCATTCTTTATTATATTACGAATGCGTGTGCCAAATATCTCGAAAAAATATTCAAAATTACAGCCGCAATCTTGGAACGCGTTTTTGCTACCTGTTGATCGCTACTGTTTCCTCTTAAGGGTTTTTAGTTTTGCATAACAAGACTATATTCATAACTGTCATATATCCATAACTGCCATTCATAACAGTTTCGCAATTGTAGACTAAGCGCCGACTTTGGTCTGTTTATGCTAAACTAAGCGTTTGGCCAGAATAACAGTTTTGTCCTAATTAATGTACACATTAATTTTGAAGTTTCCGCCAAAAAATGATGGAATTTTTTTAAAGTGAAAATGTTGTGATTATATATGTAATTAAATTGAAAAATACAAATAATCTTTATAAAATCTTTTTATTCTGTCTAACGTGCTATGTACTAAGAATATAGTATAAGTCATAAAATGGACCTTTCGGGATTCTTCTATATTTTGAATTTTGAATGTCTATTAATCATTTCTGTACTAAGAGTATAAATCAATAGCCTGTTTTTCATGTATAAATATTGATTTTATTCCAACAGTACAACTTTTAATTTCAAAAGTCTGCTTTGTAAGGTACAGGTCAACTTCTACTGTTAGTACCTTCTGCTTTCGCTTTTACGCAGCTTGACTTATACTTTTAGTACAGACCACATGTTATGAGATTCTAGGGCGCTTGTATTGAAAAAATGTAGATAATCCAAATTTGACCATAAAATTTCAAGGAATTAACATCCTTAAAAAGGGGTTGGTACGGAAACAGATTTTTGAGGTTCTTTGTTTTCTTCCTTTTTAACTTTCCTAAACCTTTTTTTATGACTTTCGTTCTGTCGTTGAAGACGGTGCCGGTGTTTATTGTTATCGGTTATAAAAACAGAAAATTATAAAAATAGCTAGATCCCATTTAAACCAAAAACTGTTCATTTAGTATTTTTTTATTTAATTTTGTTGTGCGTGCTAAAAAATAGTTTACTGTGAAAGTGTCAGCGTTCTATTTCTATTGTACATGATTTTTAAAAATCAGTAGAGGGAAACAAATACTAAAATTATTGGAACTAAAGGATGATTTATATGGCACTCAATGTATTATTAAATTTCTTATCTTAATTGGCAACTGACATGTCTATCTCAACAAAAAAGTATATAAAAAAATTAAAAAAAATAAAATACAGGATCCTTTGTAAAAGGTATATTTAAAAGGCCCTAATAATGGTTACATCACAAAACAAAACGTTTTCGGATTAACAAGTAATCCATCATCAGTGTTAAGCCAATAACATGCATGCGTGAGCCACCAAAAAGTTATGGGTAAAAACCCTTTAAAAGATATAGTTGACACTCAATTTTCAATATGTGAGGTTCATCCCTTTCATATCACATCCACGTGGGTTAGAGTCCTGTGTTGCCCTGGGTAATATCCAGGAATATTTGCAACATCTAACTATTTTAAACATAATATGTAGTATAATATAAGATCTTATACCTTTTAAAACGTTTTTACCCATAACTTTTTGGTGGCTCACGCATGCATATTATTGGCTTAACACTGATGATGGATTACTTGTTAATCCGAAAACGTTTTGTTTTGTGATGCAACCCTTATTAGGGTCTTTTAAATATACCTTTTACGAAGGATCCTGTATTTTTGTGATTTATGGTATACAGCCAGCTACAGGAATTTTATTTTCCTCGTGGATTGTTAAAAAATTATATCTACGAAATAAATTATTTTTTAAACTCTTTCAAACTAGTTTGACAAACAGTTTGAATTTTCAAACCTGTACGATTGACCAGTTTGACTTGACTTGAATTATTTGTCAGAAGGATTGACTTGAGTTTGACTTGAAATTAAATCAAACTCAAGTCAAGTTCAAACATTCAAGTCAAACTTGTGCAACTCTAGTGCCTACTCCCACCTCGGACGTGGTCATCAAAATAAAAAAGATAATTTTATTATTTTGATAACGACGTCCGAGGTGGAAGTCGAAACGTCAATAAAATCATTTTTCAAGTTAAATTGTGGTTTATTTCCCAATTACAATAGTTAATTACATAAATGTTTGCTTCATGTTGTTTTTAGCTCGTAGTTTTTGTTAAACAAAGACTTATGTAGTGGAGCCTGGTGATGGAGCATAATATATTAATTTAAGCCTTGAACCGGTAGCCCAAATCTAACCCCAATAAAAACTACTTAAGAGTATTGACTCATTTTCCATACATTAGTATTGTGGCCTCACATTGGCAACTTTTTTATCGTTTAAGAAAATAATATTTAATTTTTTTATACATTGGTTTGTAACCATCGTAATCAGCAGTATGGCTGTTGATGCGACTTTAAAGAAAAATTATAAAATTGGAAACTATAATTTATAATTATTTTTATTATTTTTCTTACATAGAAAAGCTAAAAAATGAATAATGTTACCTTATAAAATAACAGGATAATATTCAATTCAGTGGCACTGGACCCCCTTCATTCCTTCAACATGATGTTCAAAGAAACATGTGACTACGAAATTCGGCTATTTTAATCACTAAAAGAACACCATCACGTGCGGCACGCGCGTCGTAGCTGCAGGCCACGGAAGAAGAGATCTCGCAATTGTTGGAGGCTGTTCGGAGTGGCGGAAAGCTGGGCGCACTAATCGGAATTCGCAAAAGCATGGACCTTTTGGCCTTTCTGACACCTGTGGAATCTCGACACGTGACGCAGACGCACGCTTCTTATATAAATGGGCCACGAGCATGGTTACAAATTGTTGGGGGAGGGAAAATTGTAAAATTCAGCATTAAAGGTAATGAAACGAATTATCATCATTTGGACGGTAAGTATGAATATGTACTTAAAAAACATATCTTAAATGGGGATGGTGAGTCTATTATAACGAGTATTTGAAAGTATTGGAAATATGTACTGAAATACAGTGGAAGATCTACGGGGAGGGAAAAGGGGGAAATTTCTCCCCCTAACAAGGTCCAAAAATAAATAAAAATTTGTTGAAACATAAAAATATATAGCTGACATGAAAATAAAACCACAGACAGACAAATTCAAACAAAAAAACATGCTAGTTAGGACACGCTATTAAATGTTTTGCACACAGGCGCTAACACGTGCAAGTGACGGCAAGTCACTTGCCGTCTCACTTCCAACATGTGAAGAAGTCATACCTAGATCTCAGATGTTACCTAAGGCAAATTAGATAATATTTTAAACATCCACGCTTAAGGTAGCATTGTATACCTATGTTTCCTTGACGGACTACTTTTACTGGGCTTTGACCCACATATTTTTGTGTAATACTATCTTTGTGGTTAAGCATGTACATTGCACGTAAGCACTGATGATGACTGGTAAACCAGTCAAAAACTAGTTATGTGAATTTGATGTGGCCCTATTAAGGGTTTTTTAAATATACCTTTTATACAGGATTTATTGTTTTTTGTATCACATGGTATACAGCCAACTACAGGAAAACTTTTTCCTTATAGACTTTTATTTTAAATTTGACGAAGAAAAGTTATTCTTCATAAAAAGCTCTTCGTGGTCTAAGATTTATGATGCAACCATCCTATATAAAATTTTATTAATTTTATACGAGGTATACAAAAAATATGAATTTCGATCAAGAGTAAAGTGCTTTTATAGTTCATAACATTTAAATTAGAATGATATAATTGCACATTAAAACATAATTATTAATTCTAAACAACTTTTCATAATAGCAGTTTTCCATATTATGAATTTAAATACGTAAATAAACAAAGTTTTCGTTATGATAATGCTCGCATTTTCAGCTTGTTTTATTATTAACTAGCTGACCCGGCAAACTTCGTACCGCCTTAGAACTAAAAAATATTGTTTAAAAGTTAAATACCTAAAAATTACCAGAAAGCCAAAAAATACCCAAAATATTGCGTATACTTTTTTCTAATAAACAATTTTGTTTTTGTGGTGTCTACGTAAATAATAATTATTTAGATTGGTTGTATTAACTCAGAAACCTTCCCGGTTTCATGTACAACAACTTTTCTTGAGGTCATCATAATGATCAAATGCATAGTTTACGATTACGATTCGATAAAACATTCATTTTTATATATTATAGAGAACAAGGAAATATTTAGATTAATAAGGGGTTGGTCAGGTTGGTGATAGAAAAGTGAAAATTTAGGGTCCAAAAAATAAAAAAGAACGTCGGGAGGGGGCAACCTCCTTTTTCTCTTAGATTGGTCGTACTAACTAAGGAAGCTTTAGGGGATTATGTACAACTGTGTTTATTAAGGAGGTCAGTCATAATAATATTATGATATTATCATTATGATCAAATGCATAGTTTACGATTCTATAAAAGACATACAGACTTTTGTATATTGTGTCGTATAAATAATAAAAACGTGGTATTATCAAAAAATAATTATTTTTTAAATCAAAATGTCAATTTTAAAAACAAAAAAAGATTTTCAAGGCGAGGATTTGAAACCAAGTCGTCTGGGTGAAAGCCAGTAGCTAGGTATTCTTGGCTATTATACACGTAAGTCACGGAGATAAATATTTGACATATAAGTTTTATCTTTTTTCCATCAAGTTTCACATTTTACCTTTTCTTGGCTAAAATCCCTGGTTTTGGGCCAACTGACACATCATTTGTTAATAAGCTTTGGAACACCTTACTAAATAAAAAGAAAACAGCCTTGCTAAAATGCTCCGGTTAAATTTGACACTACCTCCCTGGCTATTAGGTTGGATAGATGAAGTTGAAGTAAGCGACTCGTGTGTTGTGTGATATTAAAATCGGAATAAAGATAAAGGGACAATTTTATAACACTGCCAGAAGAGCAGCTATTATATATGGAATTGACTGTTGGTCATTTAAAAAGAAAGAGGAACAACGGATGCGTGTGGCGAGAATGAGAAAGGTTAGATGGATGAGTGGAGTGGCAAAAAAGGATAAAATTAAAAATGAGTATATTACGGGAAGTCTAGGGATGACACCAATTCATGTCAAGGTTAATCTTCAAATTCATCTGCAGATCCTGCTGATCTGCCCTGCCAATTCCTAGGATGAGTAGGAGAAGGAGAATAAAGAAGACCTGGGGTAAGATTGTTAGGCAGGATATATCGATATTGGTACGGTCCAAAATAGAACATTATGAAAATGTAATTAGGGAATCCGACCTTGCATAGGGTTAAAGGGAAAGAGAACAGCGTTGACAATCATTTGTTTTGCATTATTGTCAAAATGGGGGTTGCTTTAATTACATCTATCATCATTAGTGATGTAAGTCGAGAATATTTCCAAGCGAATATTCGCGAACATTGGAAAGTTTCCGAGAATATTCGCCTATAAAAAATGGAAATATTCTCTTGACTGCGAATATTCCCGGAAACTTTCAATGGAAAATTTCGAGAATATTTCCGAGAACTTTCAAGAATGATTCCGAGAAATTTCCATAATATTTCCGAGAACTTTTGAGGAGCCTTTTGGACATAAGGGTCAGTGACATAATTTGAATTTACATGTAAGTAGCGCTATTTAATTCACACGGAGTGCGAACCTATAGGTACTACTGCTTAAGTACAAAAGGAACATTATTTTGAACATTACCTTCATTATTTTTATACTAAAAATGCCCAAAGCTCTATCACAATAAAAATATACTAGAAATAAACAAACCAAGACACATTGAATGTTACGAGGAGTACTCCCGAATCATGATTTACGATGTATAAACTTTGCAAATCATGATTTGGGATTTACAATATATATACATTGTAAATCATGATTTAGGAGTCCTCCTCGAACATTCAATGTGTCTTGCTTTGTTTATTTCTAGTGCATCTTTATTGTGATTGTAGTATACATATAGGTATAATGCATGGGAATATTTCAAAAGAGAAATAATAAATAAAAAGAAAAAATTCAAAACTACAATAAAGTTATACCATTAAAACTTCCTGTAAAAATTAGATTGGGTTCACTCCTTAATTTGTATAAATAACGTTATTGAGTCTAAAAGTGCTTTACCGATGCTTATGGTCATAGAGAGAGAAAATAGAAAATTTAAAATTTTCATGGAATTTTAAACACAACTGTCTGGATGGTGAAATATTTTGGATAAAGTTGTAAAAAGTAGCAGTTGTGCTAACACCAATTGTGAAATAGATTAGGTACATACTTTATTGGAAGGCAATATTGTAAAATATCCCAGGTTGTCGAGGCATTTAAGGATACAGAAAATATTTTTACCGAGAATATTCCATTACTTCCAATCAGTAAGTTTGAGGAAAAAGAATGCTTATCTAAATTAGAAAAAAGAACTGGCAGTGAAGCCTGTGCACTATGCTGCAAATTTACTAGATTCTTATTTAACAGGACAAAGCCTCATTGGTGAAGGACATATAATAGCTTTGCAGTGTATAGACAAGATATTAACCATTCATCCCAAGTTTATTGACGAAAAAGAAAACATTTTTACAGAACTAACAAAGTTCTGTGCAAAAGCAGACCTTTGGTCAATGGTTTTTATTTTGCTTTCAGCATGATCAGTAGATTGTATGAGCTGGTGACAAGGAATGTGCACCAAAACTTCTTTAAAAGATTTGGCAATTACAATACTGGGGTTACCAGCTTCCTACGCTGAAACAGAGTGTAATTATAGCACATAGTCTTTCATACACAATAATTAAAGGAGAAATAGATAGAGCAGTGAAGTTAATGTATAATGGCTCATAATGAAAAACTAATAGATCATAAACAGAAAAATGGTGCCTATGTGATGAGAGCCTTTCTATAACTCATCTGTTGGAACCAGGGCAAGACTCTAAATCTATATCAGAGAATGAAAGTTTAAGCAAAACGGAGAGAGACTCTTTATTATATTCTCTTCATAATACAGAGTCCAGTTTGTGTGAAGAAAATTTCTCTGACTCATAAGAATAGACTTACTTATTTATATAGTCCAGAAAGCCACTGCGCATCCGCTAGGAAAAATATTCTAATTCGGATTTTTTGCACAATCTTACTCAAAAAGGACTCCTTTTAACAAATTTGCATGTTGCCAGGACCAAAAGGTGGTCAAAAAATATTTAAACGTTTTTTTTTTGTTTTTTTCCTAAAATAATTTTTTTTGCATGGAATAAAGTTTTTTTAGGGTTTTCGGATCATTCCAAACAGAAAAGGTCTTTAGTGACTTTTCTCTAAAAATGATGTTTTTGACATATAAGCGATTAAAAATTGAAAAATTGCAAAATCGGCCTTTTTTAACCCTCAAAAACTATGTGAAAAACTGAAAATTTGAATGTTACCAAGGTAGGTAGATATTCTTTAAACATCGATTAATAAAATCCCGAAGAATTTTTTGCAATACAATATTCATAACTCCTTTATTTTTTAATTGCTAATCAAGCGTGCGCGACACTATTTTCCACCGACAGTATGGTGCAAATGAAAGGAATAAATTCGTTATTTCGTAAACCGGCGACTTTAAGGAAAAATCCCGAAACAGGTCGATTTTTATTTTTAAGTTATGATATTGTGGCATATATGGTATACTAGTGACGTCATCCGTCTGGGCGTGATGACGTAATCGATGATTTTTTTAAATGAGAATAGGGGTCGTGTGGTAGCTCATTTGAAAGGATCTTCAATTCTCTATTCAGTAATGTAAACATTTACATAATTATTTATACAGGGTGTCCTTCTACTTCTTTTTTGTCAAATAATTTAATTTAATAAACATTGTTTGGACACCCTGTATAAATAGTTATGTAAATGTTTATATTACTGAATAGAGAATTGAAGAACCTTTCAAATGAGCTAGCACGCGACCCCTATTCTCATTTAAAAAAATCATCGACTACGTCATCACGTCCAGATGGATGACGTCACTAGTATACCATATATGCCACAATATCATAACTTAAAAATAAAAATCGAGCTGTTTCGTGATTTTTCCTTAAAGACGCCGGTTTACGAAATAACGAATTTATTCCTTTCATTTGCACCATACTGTCGGTGGAAAATAGTGTCGCGCACGCTTGATTAGCAATTAAAAAATAAAGGAGTTATGAATATTGTATTGCAAAAAACTCTTCGGGATTTTATCAATCGATGTTTAAAGAATATCTACCTACCTTGGTAACATTCAAATTTTCAGTTTTTCACATAGTTTTTGAGGGTTAAAAATGGCCGATTTCGCAATTTTTCAATTTTTAATCGCTTATATGTCAAAAACTATCATTTTTAGAGAAAAGTCACTAAAGACCTTTTCTGTTTGGAATGATCCAAAAAATCTAAAAAAACTTTTTTCCATGCAAAAAAAATAATTTTAGGAAAAAAAACAAAAAAAAAAGTTTAAAAAATTTTTGACCACCTTTTGGTCCTGGCAACATGCAAATTTGTTAAAAGGAGTTCTTTTTGAATAAGATTGTGCAAAAAATCCGAATTAGAATATTTTTCCTAGCGGATGCGCAGTGGCTTTCTGGACTAATATATTTTATAATTATAATTCCTAAGAATTTTGTAGTGCATTTTGTTATTATTAGTTAAGAAAAACGTTCCTGCTTTAATACTATAGATATAGGAATACAGATTACCTGAAGTAAGTTCCTATATAATCAATTTTGGTTTGTTTATTGTGTGTTATCTTTTTTATTTTAATATTTTTTTAAATAAAATAACTTTTTTTGTTTTAAATATAATGACTAATAACAAAAATATTTAGAGTATTTTTTAATTAAGCTAAATAAATTTTAAAAGTATTTTTGGACATTTAATTTGTAACAGATTTTTCTGTAGGTAGTCGTAATACCACAACATAAATTAAAGCTAACTACTGATTTGTATAATTTATTATAATAATTCTAATAAAAATGCAATATTTCCATAAATTTCCGAAAGTTTCCAATATTCCCGGAAATTTTACATCACTAATCATCATCATTATCAGTGGCGTTACAGCTCTTTATGAGCCAAAGCCTTCTTCAGAACAATCCTCCATTGTACCTAAGTCTCGGTCTTCCTCTTGCTTGTGTCCTATCGGCCCTCTTCGGTCGAAAACTTTTCTGACTATGGCATCTTCCTCTCGCCTGATTACATGACCTATCCATCTAAGGCGTGCTACCTTAATGAATTGTACAACTTTAGATTCTCCAAAATTTCTATACAACTCAAAGTTGTAACGCCTGCGCCACAAACCTTGTTCTTTAATGCCACCATATATTCTTTTTAGGATTTTTCGCTCAAACCGTTTGAGCAGTTCTTGGTCATTCTGAGTAAGTGACTAAGTTTCTGAGCCATATGTTAGCACTGGTCTTATTAGTGTTTTGTAGACAGTCAATTTAATTTTTCTAGGTATTTTTGGGGCCATCTGTCTTCTTAAGCCATAGTAGCACTTATTGGCGAGCACTATTCTTCTTTTAATTTCTTCACTGACATTTTTATCTCTATTTAGCAGCGAGCCTAAGTATATGAAGGTGTCGACACCTTCCAGTTCTAGGTCGTCAATTATTATTCTTGTAGGTGTCGGGTTGCTTGACCTAGTGCAACACATATAGTTGGTCTTTTAAACATTTATATTTAGCCCTATTCTCTGTGCAGATGCTCTTAACGACCCAAATGCTTCAGTCAGAGATTCTTTAGTTCTACCTACGATGTCTATGTCATCTGCGTATCCGACAATTTGTACTGATTTATTAAAAATAGTACCATTCGTAATAATTTGGGACTCCGAATTATTTTTTCTAATGCCAGGTTAAATAAGAAACACGATAGTCCATCACCCTGTCTTAGTCCATTTTTACAATGGAAGGGTCTTGAGAAATCGTTTTGGATTTTTACCATGCTCTCTGCTCTTGTGAGCGTAAGTTCAGTTAATTGGGCAAGTTGAAGCGGTATTTGAAATTCTACCATAGCAAGTAGAAGTTTACCTCTATTAACTGAGTCATATGCGGCTTTGAAGTCCACGAATATGTGATGGGTGTCGACGCCGAACTCTAGGGTTTTTTCAAGGATCTGCCTCACTGTAAATATCTGGTCCGTTGTTGATTTATTAGGACGGAAACCGCACTGATATCCTCCTACTATTTCTTCAGCGTAGGGGAGAAGTATTTTGTACAATACGTTGGACAATACTTTATTTACCATATTGAGTAGAGTGATGCCTCTATAATTATCACACACCATCATGTCTCCCTTTTTGTGTAGAGGACACAGTACACCCAACTTCCAGTCTGTGGGTGTTTCTTTCTGTTGCCAAATTGCAGTTATCAGTTTATGCATGTGTTTCAAGAGTGTGTTTAATTACATCTATATGTTTTCTTAATGTAATAAAATCAATAGGTATTTTTTGTGTATTACTTTGATGTGATTTTCGTTCTTCTTCTTCTTAAAGTGAAGTGGATTACTGCGTAGGCGTCCACCTTAGATTGTCTTGTCAGGTGAGATGTTAGATATTCAGGATAAAATAATTCTGTTTTTAGCAGCATTTCATAGCTGTGGATTCCTGTCCATTGGCGAATATTACGCAGCCATAAATTTTTTTATGTCATAGACCCCTCGTACCCTCTATCTCTCCTTCGACTTTCGTTGAATGTTTTTAAATCAAGCTTTTATTTTTAGGGTCTTTCATAAATAAAACTACAATTAAAGCTCTAGTTTTAAAATAAAATTAAATTATCCTGGCGCTATTTGACATAAAGCATATAAAAACAAGCCTTGTTATTCATACTCTGCGAAAGTTAATTTTCCTCTATTTCTACCATTATATTACGTGGGAAGTATGCAAATTCCAATTTTTCTACTGTAATTTTCATTCCTACGAGAGTCTTTTGTCGGCAAAACTTTCTTACCTTGGAGAGCCGTTTAATTTTTAAATAGGGGCGAGAGAGAGAAAAATGCCTGTTCTATTTTAACATCGGAATGGCATTATGCTGGCACAAATGTCTTTCTTAAACGAACTTTAGGTACACTTTGTCACCAGGTTTGTTATCGGAAGCAAAAATGTAGCAAATATATTCGCGCATGGTGTTATAAATATAATATTGTATTGATAAAGTTATGTTATATGCTAAAAATGTGAAAATTTACAACAGATTTTTGGTTACCTTGGATAATGTCTCTGGTTGTCTGGATACTTTAGGAATAGCTTTACAATGTACAGAAAACCAGGGCTGGATTTAAGGGGGGCAGGCTGGGCAGCTGCCCGGGGCCCCCACAAAGTCCCAAACTTAAAAAAATCAGCACATTATTCACATAGAATAATTGTTGTCAATCAATTAGCTGTGATATTTCGTTACATGGAAGGTTTCTCTCCTGTTGAAACTGTATCTTTGCCAAGTCACGGTCATTATAAAGCAGAAGATATATTTAATTTTCTAATGACATTCTTGCAAGAAGATGATATCAATTTGAAAATCTGCAGGGGACGGTCCAAGGACAACACGTCAGTTATGAGTGGAAAATACAATGGTGTTTAGGCTGGAATTAGATAAATATATATTGCCGTTGTGGATTTCGTGTGCCACCCACTCTATAAATTTAGTTGCAAAAGCTGCAGCTGAGTGTTGTCCTGCTGCCATAGCATTCTTTGATTTCCTGGATGGACTATATGAACTATGTATATGTATTTTTCCTCTACATATAGATACAACTTGTTAATCCAATGTTTAAAAGCGTCTTTAAGCGAGAGCAACGCCGACCGTGGCAGAAATATTATTGTTCCTAAAAGAGTAAATACCTACTACTAGATTGTCATCTAGAAGTGACGCCGAAAAAGAACTAAGTAGTTAAAGGTTATAATCAGATCAAAGAAGCAATATCCAAAATATCGTAAGACGATGAGCAATAATTTGAAACTCGTAACGATGCAAATGGTTTGTATAATCGAATGTGTTTGCTGGAAACAAGAATATTTGCAATATTTTGGAATGAAATCTTAAAGAGGACAAACAGCACAAGTCGTATTCTCCAAGATCCAAATATTGATCTTAATTCAGGAGTGGCGGTACTTAGATCACTTAAAGGATTTATATTCTTTTAAGGAATATTTCAGAGACTGAAATAGCAGCATCAGAGAAATTTATAATTCAAAATTTAATCGCTATTACTCTTTAAATCAGGGGCTTTCTGCATGTGAGTCTATTAATTCCAATTTTGGATTTTTACATTATTTGGAAAATTTAACTTCCAATGAAACTGAAGCTTACCGACATTGATAGCAATGATTTAGATGAAAACCTATATTTTGAATTGGTACAATTTGTAGAATTTTTTCAATTGATTTAAAGAGGAAATCAGCTCATCAAATATAAGTAAAGAACTAGGTCATCAAATATAAGTAAAGAACTTCAAATGTACCGACTGCTAAAAGAAAAGAATGTGAATGATACGTTTCCAAATGTTGTGGTGACACTTCGTTTGTTTAGTTCTGATGCTAACTAAATGCAGTGGAGGGAGGTTATTCTCAAAATTTAAGTTAATTAAAAATCGACTTCGGTCTATGATGGGCCAAGATCGTGTGAATCATCTCTCTATAACAGGCATTGAACACGATGTCCTAAAGCAACCAGACATGTCCGACATAATTAAAGAATTTTTAATGTTTTACTGTAACAAAAAACAAACAAATTAAAGTTCTTGGATTTTTTGTTATTTAAAAATATATTTGTAAAATTAGATCATTTTTAGAAACATTTTTTTAATTTCTAAACGAGAAAACTCTGTAGTTAGCTACATACCATAATTACAACAACAATTTTTTAAATGGTAGGAGGTAGGGCCCCACACCGTTTCTGCCCAGGGGCCCCCACTGCCTTAAATCCGGCTCTGCAGAAAACTTGCAGGAACTGCTATATCTTCTGTATTAGATTTACCCATATTTAAAAGGTGGATGGAGAAGTTTCTTGAAGGAGGCCAAGGCCCGGTTTGGGCTGAAGTGCCATTGTATGGATGGATATTTAACAGGTAGGTAAATAAAAGCACAGTTTACACGACAATAAAAGTTAATGCGCAGGCAACAGAGTTTGTTTCAAATCTCGGTAGACCTTAAAAACCAAGAGATCTAAAACACACCAACTTCACGAGTCAGCTCAAAATATATTCACCTTTTCATTGTACAGTGAAACATAAGAGTTGAGATGTTAAAATTATTACCATCGCAGATTAAAAATGACATTCTCTATATCCAAGGAGCTACATTCAAAGAAAACACACACCATCTACTAACAAGTTTTTCTTCTAATTATTATCCAATGTGGTATTGTGGCATTCCACCGTTGTCTTTTTGTCTAGCAGTGTGGCCTGCGAAGCTCCACTTGTGTTTACTCTTAACTTGAAGTAATATTTGTTACGATATCCTCGACTTTTGTTTTTGAAGGTACTCAGTCGTTCCTCTTTTTATTTGACAGTTGTATCCGCTGGGAGGGTTGACATGGACGGGTCATGACATGTTGACAGTGCTTCTCATGGTGGCATCATTTGTAAGCCGTCCACCACGGGCGATAAATTCAGTTCTTTTTCTTCACTACACTCTATTTTCTTCACTCTATTTTCTTACCTTAATAATGAAATCCACATATTCTTTTCAACCAGACCTTTGGAAACACAAAGAATCTGCATGCCCCTATTTCATTATAGTATTTACAATCCGAGACAAAGGTCATTACCATCTTTATTAAACAAAATACAGTGGTTCACAAAATGTCCTCACCTTTGCTTGAAAAATATCACTAAAAAATTATATTTCATAGAATTTTAAGACCTAATTATGGTAGTATTATCTTAATAACACTAGGTAGTATTATCTTAATATATCTTATAGTAAAAAACACTATACTTAAGCAGAAGAAGTAACAGAGGAAGCGAAATTTCAACTTTATAGGAATTAAAAAGGCTTGATATTGGGCAATCTTTGCTTACAAAGTGATAATATCAATATGACAGTCGTGACATCACAGTTCGGCTGCCAGCATTAAAATTTCTTCATATTTTTCTATATTTAAACTCTATTTATGTATTATATCACAGTATGTCAATATCAGACAATAATATATATTATTTTCTACCATATAGAGCAGGGGTGGCCAAACTGCGGCTCGCGAGCCACATGCGGCTCTTTGAAGGATTACTTGTGGCTCCCGATTGTACCCGAGTTTTTTTCAATTTTGTATTAGATATGATTTAAAAAAAAATTATTATCGTTCCATAATATGTGTTTCAAAATGTCTTTTAATTTACTGACAACAAACATGAAAGACTTTGTAACAAATTCCATTTCCATCCAAGATAAGAATGATATGACACATCGAAAACTGCGCTAACGAACATTACATAAGAGTGGCGCAATGTAAAACTCAGTAATCAACCGAATCCAGACCGCTTTTTGTATAACTCTTGCTACAGATGTAATTTGTAATTTGTATTAGGTACACATTTTGCATTTAAGTCATTTTACTCGACTTAGAAAAAATTTTTTACCATATTATACTAGAAAAACTTAACGAGTAGGTATATAAAAAAGCCGGAAGGAATATTGACCGAACTGCAAAATAGATTTGAAGACTTAAAATATGTTAAATCGTCTCTTCATTTTTTTCCGAATTCATTTGAAATGAACGTAGTTCATAAGGTGAATTTTTAATTATTACCAATATATGACCCAAACAACATCTGGAGAATTAAAATTAATAGAGACGCAAGAAGATCAAGCTCGAAAATAAAACTATAAGTCGACGCCGAATACCGAATTTTGGAAATTTGTACCAGAATCCAAGAAGGTACCCTAAAAAAGAATGCTTGTCGAATTATTTTCATATCAGGAACAACGTACTTGTGTGGACCATTTGATTCCATTTTATAATTCGTGAAATCCTAACACCGATCAATATTACCTAACTAGCATCTAAAAGAATTACTGAGAAGTCACATATTAATCACCAAATTAAATTCTAAGAATTATCAAAAGAAGGAATTGTGTTTCGGTTTTCAGCAAGTAAAAGTTTTGTTTAAAAAAATTGTAAATACCTTCTATACATAGATACTTTTTGAATAAGTATTTTATTGCGGCTCGCGAAAAACTTCAACTTGTGAAAAGTGGTTCAGACTATTAAGAAGCTTGGCCACCCCTGATATAGAGTATTTATAGCCAATGTGTAATTATTGATACATGGGCACAAAATTAAGAATCAATCAAAACGGGAACTAGTGTATGTTTTCAACAAACTGATAGTGTGTAAATAAATTTATTATAAATCAGCTAAGTACTTTCAGCATTTTTAATGCCATCATTAGAGCTATCGTCTTATAATGGTATATACCCCAAATAAAGAGAAAACTTTGAACAAACACATTCTAATTTTAAAATTAACCCAGGGTCAAACCACTGGTCAGGGTAAAAACTCTTAAATATATAAAATAATCACATTTAATGTGTTTAAAAATGGCTACCATTTTACAATCAACAGCTGTTACTGACCATATTTTGATTTATATAGAAGTGTGTACAAGTCAAACAGTCTGTTTCTATACAAAATTAAGGGTAAAATTTTAAATAATCCCTTGTTTTTGTAAATCACATATAAAGAATACACATAAGATCATCCTCGCATAGACAGAATATACTACGTGATCTATAATCATAGTTATTGCCCCAGCGGATACCTAATATTGTCCTTTCAATTGTTTTTTTTCTGTAGTGGCTAGATTGTTCATATTTGCCTTGGTTAGGGCTGAGATTAGAAATCTATTATGTCGTGGTAATAAGGATGCACTGGTTGAACACTTTGTTCTTTATAAAACAAAGAACACTTTGTTCAACAAAGTGTTCATTATTATTTATAGTTATACTTCTATTAGAGTGGTTTGTGTTTGGGAGCCCTCTGCAAGTTCCTCCATAAAAGTTTGTAGTTGCTCGAATTTTTGTTATTTTGACTTTTGTGAAGTCGAATTGATGTTTAGTGGAAACGACGTGTTATGCAAGGGCACAAGAGCGTTTAGAAATCCTTTCGCTTTTGTGAGAGGTTAGACGACCTTAAAGAGAGTGGCTGGTCTGGCCAATGTAGCAGGAGTTGCACTCTACACATTACTCCAAAAGAAGTTGCACTCTGAAGGGTATATTTTATGATAGACGACATTAGTATAGTTTAAATGTATCAATGGAGCTTTGGACTTAGAAAACAAATGTTAGCCTTTGATTGACAGGTTTTTTTCTTTAAAAAATAAATTAACATCTGACATTTTCATTCGTTGTTGAATGCAAACTGTCTCTTCCGAACGTAGGCATAAATATGTGATGTCTTCCTATTTTGGCATTGGAATCTCCAAGAACTATTTTGAAATCATCGTCAGAAGGCGCGTATATATTTACAAAGGAAATTATTTGTAATTTTCTCTTTATTCTAAAAACTTGACGCAATTTTTATTTATCTATTTATTTTTGTGTATTGTGCACATTAAAATTACACTAATTATAAAATAAACTCCACAAAATCATGCCGTTGTCACATTTTGTGTAATCTTACAATACAACACTGAATCTACTACTCGAATCTATTCCTCGGTTAAATAATAATCACTAATAGCAGTTCGATGTGCCCCTTTTCGCCCCCACACTTAAACACTTCCAGCTTTGATCTCTGTGATCCCGGCTTTAATCAATTTTCTGGATTGTAGGCCACCATGCATATTAACGAGAGGCCCATTATGGGATAACTACCTAGTTTCTAATTAAACTTCCACACTTTCCACTGTTTCCAGTGGCAAGTATTTTGTGCGTTCGGAATGATTGTGTGAAACCAAAAGGGATCTGCTTGGTATTTTTGAAACAATAGGTAGCTAAAAAAAGTGTTCATGTCAAATTTAGTCTACGTTCTGAAGATATAATACTCTGGGCTAATTAGCAAAATACAAGGAAAAGTTATTTACCAGAAATTTTATTGCTGGAATCGAATCTTATAGTTGTATATATTAATAATATAGGTATGCAAAGTCCGCAGATAGTGTGCTACTTTTGTTATAAACAAAATGGCGCCCGAAAATCGTGTTTTTTCAATTTTTGCTCTATAACTCCAAAGATTTTAACATTACACCAAAAACACCCAAATAAAAATTCACCTTAATTAAATTCTGCATATAGACGTGTTTCTCCCGATTTACTTAGACGAAATTTTTTCCCAGAAGATGCGGGTTTTTCCAAGAAAATCTGTAATTTTCAACTAAAATTTTAGATAGGTAATTGTTTATCAATAATAAAATAACTTGGTAATATGAAAGCTCTTTTTGTATAAATTATAACTCCAGAAGTCGATGGATATTGAATGAACAGTTTACGGTCGCTATAATAACCACAATAATTATGATACATAAGAATTACTATGATTTTTGTATAAAAAGACACTGCACCTATCTAATGTACTTTACAAAATTTAAATTGAACTATTTAAGCGGCGTCAGGAATTATTTAAAATTATGAACAATGTTTTGCCTTATAAACAAATAGAATATCTCGGGAAATATTAAATTACGTTAAATCATGCAAACAGCATTGGAAAAAAGTGGCGGACGTTTCTTTTAAAAGAAAAAACGTTTAATTGTGATGAGTGGTTCCTGAGATACAACCGGTCAAAATTGACCGGCTTTTACGGCAAAGATATAAACAATAGGTTCATAATTTTCAAATCATCACCTTTTCATTTTTGTCTTCTTCCTCCAAACCAATTTTTATATCTTTAAAATACTCATAACATATGTTATTATAATAAAAACTATCGAAAATAGTGAAAATTGCCAAAAATAGCAAAATTCCAATCAAAAATTAGGTTGAAGAAAATATCTCAAAGTTCAAATAGATTAATTTATTTATAATGAAATAAAACTACATATTTTTATCCAGTTGTAGACTTTTTTTAAACAAACTTACTACAAGTGTACCTTTTAACGTTAAAAACACAAATATTCTCATTTGAAAGCTGTATAATTATTTAAACAATATTTATTTAAACAAATGAAAATTTTTTGATATAAAGAAATTAATTTCTTATAACAAAACAAATGCAACTTTGACATTTAATAATGCGTTAGTTAGATGGTTCTACTCGAGTTACTTGGGAACAAAAAAAGAATGAAGAAAATTGCTCCATGGGAAGCCGACAAAATGCATTTTTTTAAAGTATACCGATTTTGAACTTTGAGATTACATTTTCTCCAACCTAATTTTTGATTGGAATTTTGCTATTTTTGGCAATTTTCACTCATATTATCGATAGTTTTTATTATAATTTTATTATAATATTATAATTTATTATAATAAAGGTTTTTTCTTTTAAAAGAAGCGTCCTGCCGCTTTTTTTCAATACCGTTTTTATGATTTAATTTAATTTAACATTTCCCGAGATATTCTATTTGTTTATAAGCCAAAAAATTGTTTATAATTTTAAACTATTCCTGAGGCCGCTTAAATAGTCCAATTTCAATTCTGTAAAGTACATTAGATAGGTGCAGTATCTTTTTATACAAAAATCGTAGTTATTCTTATGTATTATAATTATTGTGGTTATTATAGCGACCGTAAATTTTTAATTAACAATTCAATTGTTGCTAAACTGTTCATTCAATTTCCATCGGCTTCTGTAATTATAATCTATACGAGAAGAGCTTTATATTACCAAGTTATTTAATTATTGATAAACAATTACTTATCTAAAATTTTAGTTGAAAATTACAGATTTTGTTGGAAAAACCCGTATTTTCCGGGGAAAATTTTCGTCGAAGTACATTGGGAAAAACACATCTATATGCAGAATTTAATTACGGTGAATTTTTATATGGGTGTTTTTGGTATAAAGTTAAAATCTTTGGAGTTATAGAGCAAATATTGAATAAACACGATTTTCGGGCGCCATTTTGTTAATAAAAAAAGTAGCATACTATCTGCGGACTTTGCAGACCTATATTATTAACATATATAATCATAAGCTTCGGTTCCAGCAATAAAATTGCTGGTAAATAACTTTTTCCAAAAATGGCCTATTCTCCGATAATCTGCCCAGACTATAAGTATAGGGTCCGGATTTTCAGTCATTAGGTATGCTTTTTCTAAATATTAAAATAGGGGAGACAATGAAGCAGTAAAAATCCCTAAACCTACCAAATTTTTGCAGTTCATGAATCTCAAAGAAACTTTTTGCATTCGATTCGTAAGAGTCTTAGTGAGCCACTGTGTGCTAATGCGATGATGACGAAGTGAAAATTGCAATATTGAACAGAAAATCGAAATCGAAATGCATTTTCCAAAATGCATTTCGAAGTGATGAAAAATGAGAAATTTTTAATTCAGAAATAATTGACGGAAATGAGTTCAATTTTGCTACTCGGGGGTTTTTGGGCTCGCTGAACACGAATATCATGACGGCGATGGTCTCCGAGCCACCTGGCGCCCAAGATGGGGCTCGTCTTCTGGAGTTTTATAGAAAGTGGATAGAAAAGCAATACAAACTCGTAACTAGAGATGATTCAAGTCAAACTAGTTTGATTTTATTCAACAAACTTGACTTGACTTGAAAACCAAACTTTTTCTGTAAAAAAGTTTGACTTGACTTGATTTCGATATCTTTAGGTTTGACTTGAAATCAAACTTCTTCAAAGAGTTTGAAGTTTGAATATCATATTGCGCAACTTGTTTATTTCCAATTCTAATTGAGAGCGTACCTACTTTTGTTTTGATTTATTTGGATAGGTCTGAATCTGTACTCTGCTACTCCGCAAATTAGTTTGTTGTTCATATTAAGAAGTATGTGCTTGGCTGGTTTATTACGTTCGTTTTGAAGTGTGTGCTTTGTGAAATAATATCTAAACCTGAATATTTTTCGGCTCAGAACAAGTGCCAGATCAAATTGGGTCTGATTTTGAAGGTATCCCTTCTCTTCCACTGCAAAAATTAAGAGAAAAAAAATCTGTAGTTGAAGTAGAATTAATTAAGAAAAATAAATGTACTGATTTATATGATATTGTGGCAGGTGATTTCAAAACAATGAGAATTGAAAAGTGCATACTTGTATTATGTGAAAATAAAGAAGAGTGTTATAAAATGACAATTAGTGAACTAATTCTTTAAGACGACATTGCAAAGTCGCAAAAAATTCATTAAACCTACTCTATCAAAAATATAATATTTTGTTGTTCCTTCATAAATTTTTGTTAAAGGGGACGTTTAAGTATCGTAACACAATTTTACAACCTCTTTATCCCATGTATATCTTTTTATATTTTGTTTTGAAGTAAGGTCCAGCTATTTATTGCAAACATGTGTTACTGTGCTTGGTCTGGTAATACAAATTTTAAGATTTTTTCACTTGAATACTACTGTCTTATTGTAGAACATGAGCGGAGAGTGAGGGGGTAATATAATACAAGCCAGGGGTTCTATGTAAAATATAAACGAAAGTTGAAAAGTTGGAAGATTGTGATTCCGTAGTTTTTTATGACGTCGGGTTCGTTGTATGCTGCGTATAGTTCAAAATGATATCTTCTGCGCCATACGTCATTTTCTTTCACCCCTTTATATATGTGTCTGAGAACTTTTAATTCAAACGTACCTAATAAGTTTTCATCGCTTTTTGATAGTGCCCATGTCTGTGATCCATATACATATAAGGACCGGTTTTATCAGGGTTTTGTATATTTTGCATTTGGTTTTTCTCGTGATGTTGTTAGATCTTAGATGTTTAATTAGTCCATTTACTAACTTGCGTTGCCCTCCCCCAACTTGCGTTACGTAATACTGCCAAAGTAGATTAAATTACACTTGGTATGATAAAAAAACTGTCCAACTAATTCTTTGTTTTAATCTAGTGACACTCAAATATAAAAAGTTATATCGATAAAACGAAACTTACCAGCAAGCAATTCTAAGCATGCAGGAATCATTTTCAAAAAATTTACCCTATTTTGATTATAATCGCTTCCTGTATCAAGAAAATTTTAAGTGGCACTCATTATTGTATTATTAATTTTCTTATCTTAATTGGCAACTAACATGTCAGTCTCGACAAAAAAGTATATCTACTAAATAAATTATTTTTCAAACTCTTTCAAACTAGTTTGACAAACAGTTTGAATTTTCAAACCTGTACGATTGACCAGTTTGACTTGATTTGAATTATTTGTCAGAAGGATTGACTTGAGTTTGACTTGAAATTAAGTCAAACTCAAGTCAAGTTCAAACATTCAAGTCAAACTTGTCAACTCTACTAGTAACACGTAGTTTTTGGGGTCGCTGAATAGTAATATGTCCCGTCGGCGATAGTCTCTGAAGCACCTGGTCCCAGGTTGGGCCTCGCCTCCTCGATTTTTATGGAAATTTGATACAAAATCAATTCAAACTCAATACTAAGGGGTTTTGGTGTCGCTGATCACTAATATAATGTCGGCAATATTCTTTGATGCATCTGATGGCCAGAAGAGACTTCGTGTGCTGGTTTCTGAAAACTAAACACAAAATCAGTCTGTAAAGTCATCAATAGGGAGTTTTTGGGATGGCTGATTACGAATATCTTGACGCCGATGGTCTCCGACCATCCAATAGTAGCACAAGATCGGAATCAATGGTAAACGCGGCAAAGATTCACTAAGATTTGTAAAAGGCAAAGATGATGATAGTAATGGTCTCCGACGCACCTGGTGACCAGGACAGGCCTTGCATACTAAAGTTTTGTAAAAACTCGATATAGAGTCAGTGCAAACTAATTACACGGAGGTTTTTGGGATCGCTGAATACGAATATCATGTCGGCGATAAGGAGTCGGGGAATTTCCCGTCTTATTCCATTGCCAGCTTCAATTGAGTCATTTAGTTCTTTTTCTACTTTAACTTTTATTGCGTTGTTATATATATAACACCGGTTTATAGCTTCCTGCGCCTTCCGTTTCCTATTCCCCAGCCGCGTCGATCTGTCCAATCTCCTGGTCGGAGATCTCTCTCAGACATTGCTTTCTGGATTCCACTTATCCAGGTTGTTTTCGGTCTGCCCCTTTTCCTTCTTTCCGGGGGTTGCCATTCCATTATTAGCTTTGGGAGTCAATGTTCTTCCATTCTTTGTTCATGGCCATACCAGCACAGTTGTTTTTATTCTTCTTCTTCTTCTTAAAGTTCCCTCTCCTATCGGTGGTTGGATATCATAATGGCTATGGTCATTTTGTTGTCTGATCTTTGTTTTTCTATTAATAATATCTCGTACCCGTTAATTCGTTATATGTGAGATTCTGGAGATGCAGGCCGATCTTCGCCAGAAGTCCATTTCCAGTGCAAGCAACTTCTATTCTGTTCGCTTATTCAGTTGCCAGGTTTCACATCCATACAGTGCCACGCTTTTAAAGATGCTATTATATATTGTAGCTGTGTTTCCTTTTCTTTTAATATTGTTTTTTACCAAAGTAGTGAGTTCTAAGCTCCTATTACCTTCTTTCCTTACATAATTCTTTCCTCTATTTCGAATTCTGTCCTTCCACTTGGAAGGACAGAAGGTTGGATTTTCGTTCCAAGGTATAAATAATTAATCAGAGCTTGGCTCGAAAACCATATCATCCTCTAGTTGTAACTCATTTTTCTGTCTTACTATATACATATATTTGGTTTTCTCTATATTTTAACGTATAGGCCCCATTTCTTGTATTCTCGAAACATCCGGGTCATAAATATTAGATCATCTTTATCCTGGGAAATCACCACCTGATCGTCAGCAAAATGCAGTGTGTATAGTGTTGAGTCGTCGTTTAGCTGTATCCCCATTCCAGAACACGATTTCCGCCACTTATTCAAGACCTCATTTATACAGATTTTAAACAGTGTTGGCGATAAGCTGCATCCCTGTCGTAGTCCCTTATTCACCATGAAGCTATCGGATAATCCGTTGTTGATTTTTATGTTTGCTTGGATGTTGTTATACAATTTTTGCACTGCTTTTAATGAAGTTATATTATTAGGGGTACAAAGTGGTACGGTTTATTGTGTTGTTCTGGTATAAATTTTCGATTGTTGTAATTATTTTAAGAGGTATCTCTCTTGCGTACAAAAAATGGATAACGTCTTTTAATGCTACACTGTTAAATGTCTTCTTAAGGCACACGAAACACAAATACACTTACAAATTTAAGTGATCAATTCGTTCGATAAATACTTGTGAATCCTCGATCTAAAATTAAAATAATTACCTACCAGTAACTTGTCTTTCCACAACTGTTTTATATTAGTTAGTCATAAGAGGTAGGAACTCAAATTCGAATTGTTATCATCTGCGCTTTTAAAGAGGGAAAATACAAAGCAGAACAGAGTGGGGAATTAGTTGACAAGGGGATCTATAATTGCACCCACGACTTGTCGTTCACCGTGATAACAATTTTTAGCGAACTAGTTCCTTTTATAACCAGAAAAGTGAATACAAATAACTGAAAGTAAAGATGATTAAAATTTGGTTACAGCACACGGTCTCTATTATGTACTTATACGTATTTCAGCTTTAACTTAACCTCATCGGAGTACCCGTGTAGAGACAGTGAACTGGAATCAAATCTTTTCATCATTTCAGTGTAATTATTAAAATAAATACCAAGTTTATAACTAGCATTATCTATGAATAGTTAGTCAAAAGTGGTAGGATATAAAATTCTATGATGATATTATATAAAATTTTAAGATGAGACTAAGTTAAAGGCGAAATGCGTATAAGGGGCCCTGTCCTATAATCAAATCTGAATCATCTTTACTTTCATTTGTTGTATAGGATGTAATTTACTATATTTTCATTTTAGTTTTTGCTTTAAAAATGACAGAGAAAGAATTAAAGTATAAGGTAGTAAAATTATTTTGCATAGTTTGTGTAAAGGCGGTCAGTGATTTTGTGGGAGATATTGACAAATTTCCTGAAAAGGGTAGCACTACTAAGGGCTAAGTGCTTAGCGCTTATTTGTTCTCGTGATTTTACAGGAAAATTACAAAGTATTGATGTTCTGTTCTTATTGTATGGTAATGATGTCATTGTATGTAGTACAGAAACAACTAGAAGAGTAAGGCTAATATTTTGAAGAGTTTAAGAGTATCTAGAGTGATAAAATAAATATTGAGTTACTCGTATGCATAAGAATCTTTCAATATAGGCCTTAACACACGTTATTAAAATGTGTCAAGTATAAATAGTTTATTGGGTTGGGTGACAACTAAATACAGTAGTCTCGATTATCCGTCATAAACGGGCCGGCAGACGGTCGGATAATCAAAAATGACGGATAATAGGGAAACCCCAACCCCAAGAAAAAAACTATTTAAATGTTTAAAACGTTATAATTATGTATAATACATTAATTTTAAACAACACACACTCACACAATTGGACACACGCGACGCGAAGGGTAGATGTTGTTGTGACAGTTGCACAATACTGACTAATTGGTGTGCATCTGTGCCAGTGACCGACGGATGTGTGGGTGGAGGTGAGGGGGTTAAGGAAGTGGATGAGTCAGTACAGATTTCTGGCGACGCGGTACAGTCGGCGCACACTATTACAAAGCGCAGTACAGTCCGACTCAACCAAAAAGTAGACTTGTTTTGTTTAACATGTAAGTTTAACATGTTTGTGTTACTTTTTTGCTGTTTAATAAATAAATAGTTTAAAATTGATAATTGTGTGTGTGTTTTTACGTCAATACCACCTAACCTCCGAGTTTTTACGTATCCGAGGTGGCCTTGGTCCCAATTACACTGGATAATCGAGATTCTACTGTACGTCAATCACAATTATAATGTTGTAGTTATTACTATGTTGTACTAATGTTGTAGATATGGGACCAAAAAAACCTTCCGGGAGCGAGTTCAAAAAAATTAGAAATAGAAAAGAACAAGATAACAAAAAATTAGCATCTGCACTAGGAAATTGGCTGAAGAATGAAAATACCAGTAATAACCCAGGTCCTTCTGAGCCTCAAATTCAAGACGAAGAAGAAGACGACGAAGAAGAAGACGACGAAGAAGAAGACGACGAAGAAGTTCATGGTAGAGAGACGCACACCGAAGACTTTTGCAAGAGTAATATGGTTTTGGAGGACCCCACTAGCCACATCACTCCCATTGAGATCGACACTAACTTAGAAGAAAGTAGTGGAAATTGTAGTTCCCAACAAATAGAGTACGAAGATCCCAGAAAATGGCCGACAAATTTTAGATTGGACACAGTTCGTTGTAAAATTGTAGAAAAAGGCCCTCAAATGATTAATTTGGAAAACCACATGTTTCCTTGTTCTGATGATGGACGACGCTTCTCTCAGAAATGGGTTTACAAGACTCTACCGAACGGGGAAAATGTGAAAAGGCAATGGTTATTGTATAGCCAATCTAAGGACGTCCTGTTTTGTTTCCCCTGTCTTCTTTTTTCAAAAGACGATAAAAAGGACAAATCTGTGTTTTTTAATATTGAAGAGGGATTCAACGATTGGAGACACCTAAACCCATGCATTGTCAATCACGAAAGGTCAATACTTCATCGAGATTCTTACATTCTATGGAAAGAGAAATAGGCTTAAAAACAGGCAAGTCTGTTGACGCAGGACATCAAAAGCTAATACAAGCTGAAACAGACAAGTGGACCAACATTCTGAAGTGTATTGTGGATGTTATTATTCACTGTGCTAGGAATAACTTAGCTTTAAGAGGTGGATCGGACTTGATTGGTGACAGCAACTGTGGTGTGTTTCTGAGTACCTTAGAGCTTATTAGTCATTATAATCCTCAACTAGCTAAACACATAGAAACAGTTAAACATGGAAAGAATGTCACTAGCTATTTTTCTCCCCTTATTCAAAATGAAGTCATAGACTTCTTGGGAAGTAATTTCAGATCAGAAATATTGAGGAAGATAAAACGTGCAAAGTATTTCTCCATCATGTTCGACTGCACCCCAGACACAGCTCATTTAGAGCAGATGAGCCAAGTAATCAGATATGTTACTATCGAGGATGGTAAATGCTCTGTTGAAGAGAGCTTTGTTGACTTCGTCATAACTCACCAGAAGACAGGAAGAGGGATATCTCAAGAAATCTTGGAAAAACTTAAAACTGATGACTTGGATATACAGAACTGTCGTGGACAAGGATTCGACAACGGATCAAACATGGCCGGAAAATATGAAGGCGTTCAAGTACACATATCCCAGTTAAATGACCTGGCAACATTTGTGCCTTGTGCGGCACACAGCCTAAATCTCGTAGGCGTGCGTGCTGCAGAAGTTTCAGTAATGATGACAACTTTTTTCGGAAATCCGTGTGTCCGAAAGTGTCATCCGATTTTAGTTTTTTGTCTGGGAAGTCCTTAAGCCAGCAATCCATCTCTCACCTAGAAAAATGTGCAGCCGATTTCGGGTTGAAGTATAGTAGGGATGCAGATACAGTTGAACTAGTCAACGAGGTTTCTTCATTTAAATACCATGCAAATGAGCTTTTTGAAAATATCGAAAAGGCAACGCATTTGGATATTCTCACAGCGATCTCAAAATATGGACTAAGAGATGCCTACCCAAACATTGAAGTAGCTATAAGAATATTTTTGACCATGCCTGTCAGTGTGGCATCATGTGAAAGATCATTCAGTAAACTCAAAATTATTAAAAACTATTTGCGTTCCAGCATGAATGAAGCAAGACTGACAAATCTTGCCATTCTATCTATAGAATACAACATTGCTTCGAAAATCGACTACAACGATGTCATAAAAGAGTTTGCAAAACTTAAAGCAAGAAAAGTTAAGTTTTAGTTGCCTAAAATACCATTCCAAACTATGTATGTTTTACTAAGTTCGACAGGTTAATCTTTATTTGTAGAAGATTTTATTGTATTCTGTCAATATTATATTTCTATGTAAATAAATATGTATATATGTTAATGGATAGTCTACCTTATTACTTATAATCCCCAGATCAAAAGACACATGTAGGTGATCAAAATAAAAAGGTTATAGGCTACAATTAAAAGGTTATTATATCGTTGAGTATAAATTAAAAAAAAAAACTACTAGAATTGTTCAAAATATGGATAAATTTTACAATAGAAACGTGCACTAAAAGTGTATTTTTCACTATTAGTGACTCACACGTAATTTAATTAAGAAGTCTGATGGACGAATTCCTTTCAGAAAATGATAAAACTTCACCATTACCAATGACAAATTAAAATTAAACCTGGTGTAAAACGATCTCAAAACGATTAAAAACTAACAATTTTGCAGTGTGAAATTCAACATTTTTCGGGGGAGGACCCCCAAATCCCCCGGTAGGGGCGCAATTTCATTCCAATCGCCAAGAGCGCTGTATGGCTTAGTTACGGCCCTGCATAAGATCATATTATTTAAGAGTAAAATTGTAAAAAGTAATATTTTAAAGTGTCTAGGATTAGTATTGCGATGTTATTAAATAGAAATACTCCAATGAAAGGATCTTCTGAAATTCAAAAGACAGAAAAATGCGAATGCTTAGAGGGAAGAGCGAAGATACCAATAAAGGGTACAAATAAGAATGGGCATATTAGGGGACGTCTAGGCTCACCACCAACTGATGCAGCCAAAAACATGAGCTAGGATGGTTATGTTAAACATGATAAGGATCCGCACCCAAAGCGAAGAATTTTTGAGTTACTAGTTCCTCGAAGAAGTAGAAGAGGAAGATCAAAAATAACCCACTGAAAAACATTTAGGCATGAATATACAGGGTGTCCCGAAAAGATTGGTCATAAATTATACCACAGATTCTGGGGTCAAAAATAGATTGATTGAACCTCACTTACCTATATACAATAGTGCACACAAAAAAAGTTACAGCCCTTTGAAGTTACAAATTGAAAATCGATTTTTTTTCATATATCGAAAACTCTTAGAGATTTTTTATTGAAAATGGACATGTGGCATTATTATAGCAGCAACATCTTAAAAAAAATTAAAGTGAAATTTGTGCACCCCATAAAAATTTTATGGGGGTTTTGTTCCTTTCAACCCCCCCAAACTTCTGTGTACGTTCCAATTAAATTATGTGGCACCATTAGTTAAACACACTGTTTTTAAAACTTTTTTGTCTCTTAGTACTTTTTCGATAAGCCAGTGTTTATCGAGATATTTTGAATATTTGTGGAATCCACCACATATTGTGTATATGGTTAAGTACGATTATAGACCTGTTAATAATCTGAAAATTTATTTATATTTTACATTTTAGGTATATTTTGAAAAAGAAGCCGCATCTCGATAAAAGGTGACTTAACAAAAAAAGGCTAAGAGGCAAAAAAGTTTTAAAAACACTGTGTTTAACTAATGGTACCACAATAATAGTTTAATTGAAACGTATACAAACATTTGGGGGGTTTAAATGAACAAAATCCCCATAAAATTTTTATGTAAATATATTAAAAAAGAAGCCGCATCTCGATAAAAACTGGCTTATCGAAAAAATACTAGGAGGCAAGAAAGGTTTAAAAACGTTGTGTTTAACTAATGGTACCACAATAATGAATTAATTGGAACGTACACAAAAGTTTGGGGGGGTTTAAGGGAACAAAACCCCCATAAAATCTTTATGTGGTGGACAAATTTCACTATAATTATGTTTTAAGATGTTCTTGCCATAAGAATGACACATATGTCCATTTTTAATAAAAAATATCCAATAGTTTTCGATATATTGAGAAAAATCGATTTTCATTTTGTAACTTCAAAGGGCTGTAACTTTTTTTATGAGCACATTTGTACTAAGGTAAGTTAGGTTCAATCGAACTATTTTTGACCCTAGAATGTGTGGTATAATTTATGACCAATCTTTTCGGGACACCCTGTATATAATCGTGGGTGCTCCAGTTGAGTTTGGATATTTTTGTAATATCCTCGGCTTTTTGATCTTCCCTCGTTTTATCTGACAGCCGTTTAAATTTTTCTACAGAAAGTTGGATCTCCAATTATTTTACCTTATACTAAAAACGCTATTTTTCTATTAAAACACAAAGGCAAAACCATTCATTCTTTATTAAAAACAGAAACCTGTGAGTTACCTTTATGTTACTCTGAAACAGGCACCTTGACACTTCCTTTAAATTTTACAAGAAATCATGTAATTACGCTATCAATCAGACGTTATTATTGTCTATTTCTGTTCCCCGAACTACTCAAGAAAAGGTTTGTATCAGCGTTTAAAAATAAATGTCAATGAATTTTTTATCAAACAATTTCTTAGTGTATCTTTTGTTCAGAGAATCGATGGATGGGACGATGTTTCAGTGGCGTATTTGGGATTTTACTTGACGTTATAAACATTAATATTATGAAAAGAGTAATAAATACTAACATGGACATTTTGTAAAAAATAGTAACAAAAATTGAAGAAGCTTACTATAGTCCATGTTGTGAGGGCTCTCTTAAAATTTCTGATTCGGTTTCTTTGCGGATTACTGTTCCAAAATATGCCCTTTAAACAAATTAGAAGAGCGTCGTGCAAAATTTTTGAGCTGAAATTGTTTAAACAATTTTTTATACAACTTTAAAAGATCACCTTTAGCTCCGAAAAATATTTTTTTGATCTTTTGGGCCATTTTAAACAAAAAATGTCTCGACATTTTTCTCAAAAGTTAATAGTTTTCTAATTACAGTGGAACCTCGATAAGGCTTTCTCTCATCATTTTAGCTCAATTTATCAGGTATCATCCACACATCAGGGTAGTTCACAGGGATCTTTTAACTTTTCAGTTATTAGTGAAGAAGATGTGAAGGTTAGTATAAATAAATTAAAGCCAAAAAAGGCCACCGGTAGTGATAATATCCCTGCCTCCTATATCTTTAAAGGATGTTCTGATATATTTCAAAAACCATTATCACATCTATTTAATCTATCTCTTAAAACTAACACCTTTCCAGACAAACTCAAAGAGACTACCATTACTCCAGTTTTTAAATCAGGTAATAGAAACAATATAGAAGACTATCGTCCAATAAGTATCCTTAATTCCCTGGCTAAAATATTTGAATCTATTCTCTATATGAATATACTGAAAAATTTTGAAAATGAATTTGCTCCAGAACAACATGGTTTCTTGCCTGGGTTATCCACAACTAGTAATCTGTGCATTCTGTCTAATTTTGCTAGTGAGGCAATAAATAATAAACTCCAATTAGATTTAATAATGACTGACTGCTCAAAGGCATTTGATATGGTTGACCATGGCATTCTTTTATCGAGATTGGATGAGTTTGGTTTTTCGCCTGATGCTTGTACATTTATAAAATCGTATGTGGAATCAAGGTTTCAACCAGTCAAAATTGGTAGGTGTTTTTCAGATAAATTTCAGGCTACATCTGGTGTCCCCCAAGGGAGCAACTTAGGGCCTTTGTTTTTCTTAATTTTTGTCAACTCACTACCCCAATCTCTTAAATTTTCTTCTAGTTTGATCTATGCTGACGATTTTAAGCTTTTTAAGACTATACATAATCCAAATGATTGTCAGTTACTACAGGAGGACCTGACCTCAGTTATAGAATGGTTTAGGGACAACAATATGATCTTGAATATTAAGAAATGTGGAGTCATATCTTTTACTCGCAAAATCGACTACATTCAAAATAATTATAGAATTGACAACTGTGTAGTATCTAGGAAAACCAAATGTAAAGATTTGGGAATATACCTACAGGCTAACATGAAATTTAATGAACACTATATACATATTGTTAATAAGGCCTACAAAACATTGGGATTTGTAATAAGAAATTCCAAACACTTTAGTATAAACACAACCATTAGACTATATAACGCTTTAGTCAGACCAAACTTGGAATATGCATCAGTGGTATGGGCTCCTGAAGCCAAATTTCATATTAATAATATAGAAAAGGTACAAAAAAGATTTCTAAGGTATTTATACCTTAAGAAATACAATGTGTATAGTCACCTTACGCCATCAAAAGAGTTGCTTCAAATATTTGGCTTACAGTCATTAGAGCCAAGGAGGAAATATGCATTGTGTTGTGTTTATACATAATATTATTAACAATGTTAAATATAAGACATGTGGTTTGATCAATTTTATTAGGTTTCATGTGCCAAAGGTCAACCTAAGAGTAAACAGTAATGACCTATTTTCTTGTAGTCCATATAATCCTTGTGCAATAATAAACTATATGCAAAATCAGTGTAATGCATTAACAAAGATCTGTGATATAGACCTCTTTAACTGCAGTGTAAGGGATATTAAAAAATGTTATCATCAATAGATAAGTAATGGGCTCAATTTTAAAATTTTATTAACTTGTGTCTTTTTTTTATGTGTTTACTTTCTGTACTTTTATTTTGTACTTGTGTGTATATTGTATTTTTCTGTACTTTTTGTGTGTATATTGTTATACCAAGTAATGAGCACTCTTACATGTAATTACTACCTAGGTGGTGTTTGTAAGTTTTAAATAAATAAATAAAAAAAATAAAAAATAAATAAGTCGGCCCCCGATAACCCGGAAGTCCGGCTAACCTGGACCGATTTTCATCAGACCACAGATTAACCCAACATTTTGGGTTAATCTGTGATCAGACAAACATTTCAACAATAAAAATGTATGTATTATGTTAAAACATTTTATCTGTAGCCTCTTCTGGAATGCCTTAAAAATATCGAGTTTCATTGATAAAACTTCGCTTCGACCATAATATAATATTTGAGAGATAATGAGTATTTGTGTAATTTGAACTATACGATAGTGAAAATGACTCATTGGAAACGGCGGCGGCGGCAGAGCAATGTTAGTTATATGGGGCTATCGCAAACAACAGGCACCTGTTATTCCTTTATTTATTTCCAACTGTCTTTTAAAAAATTATTTTTTAATCAATGGTCTTTTAAACAATGAAAGAACCACTGTTCTTAAATAACATGACATTGTTCCGATGGCAGACGAAATTGACACAACTGAAACTGACTGAGTTTTTTACCTAGAAATGAACAATACTCTATACTGTCTATACTATACTCTATACAACTATAGGTAAATTAGATGTGTACTGTGCATATATATTTCGTGTTATTTTAATTATAACGGATTTTATCTATAAGTATACCGTATTTTATTAATTTTTACCATGCTCTCCGGCTAACCCGGATTTTCGATAACCCGGATCGGCCGCAGTACCGATTAATCTGAGTTATCGAGGTTCCACTGTATAAGCCTTTAAAATCTGAAAAATGCGAAAAGAGAACTATCTACGCATTTCAAGGCTTGAAAATTCATATGTAAATTAAAATTTCACAGGGAAATCCCTCTAATGAAGTAGCAAACTTTCAGTGTAAATGGTAAATTAAATTTTATCAAAAAAATTATATAAGCTATCCAAATGGGTTAAAAAAGAACATCCCAGAAGGTTTTGGCCCATTTCTGTGGCTAGTTAACTACCGATTCACTTAGCGAAGAAACAGACGAACCACTCTGATGCAGTACTCTGTGGCGTCACAAAGCAGTTTTCAATGATTAGCCGTAAATTCGTAAGATTATGGTAGTGGAGCCCAAGCGAGGATTTTTGCAGTTACTCGAGCGCGTCAGATTATCACATGGGGAGAAACCTTGTACCCTGTAAATGTACTTCTATCACATAAGGGAAAGTGGGGGAATGGTGCGCACTTAAGCAAAATTCGATTTTGTTGTAAATTCTTTAAAACTATCATAACGGCTAGTATGTTACAGTAAGCTCTAATTATTCTACTTCGAATATTTAAAATAGGTTTTAGAGACATACAAAGTACTAAAGCAAAATCTTAAAAAACAAAAAGAAGTGCCTTTGCGCACGATTCCCCATCCATGAGGGTAATCATGCGCACGGATTGGTAAATGGTGCGCACTGAATAATGTTTTTATAAAATTCTTTAAACATTGTTCTTTTCTATTTTCCAGCAAATACAACATGTCCCTAGGTGCAGCTGGTTTTCTGGTGGTGGAATGAAACTTAATTTTATATCATATAATTTGTCTTCATCGATAATATCTGACAAATCAGTGTCTGTTACATCAGACTACTCAGATGTTAGCTACCTTTGCACTCTCTTCTTGTTTTGTATGCCTTCAAGTTTTTTTTTCTGTCTGGCGAGATATCTAGCGATTTTTTAACAAATCATTTTTGAACAGTTGCTTTTCTTGCTGCTTTCTGTTCCTGCTTTCTCTTGAGATTCACGTCCCTTAATCATCTTTTTTCCTTGGCGTTCTCCAATAATTTTGTCTTCATTGGTGAGCTTTTAAGATTTTTCGATTGTTCGAGATTTTCTTTTAATTTCCGGTTTAACTCGTAATAGATCAACATGAGTGGAATATAATTTTCTCAGCAATCATGCAATAAACGGCCATGATAGTTCTTCCACCATCAACAGACAGAGGCTAACATATGTAGCTCCTTTAGGTACATAAACCCGTTCGTCTTTTTCTTGAAGTCGATCTTGAATGTCGAAACCTTTTATCGTTTCCCTTATTTTTTTGCCGTCATTTCTGATTGCATACAGAGGATTTTGTAAATCTTCGTTAGTATAATATGTAAGAGTCACAGATTTTCTAGTGTAGTTTTGTGGCCTCTGGAAAGGAAAATGGTAACTTTATTATTTACCACTTCATTGTTTGTGGGGGAATCATGCGCACTCCTGCGCACTATTACCCCTTTACGCCTTAAATAGCAAACGTCGTCACAAACAAAAAACTACTAAACCATATAAACCAACAGATGCACCAATATGTACAGAAAACAATATGATTTAAATCAATAGTAAGCTCAAAGCAACTTAATAAAACCTACGAACTTAGTGTCTTAATTTTTTGAGAAGAAAAATTAAAAGAAATCTTGCGATTTTCAATAACCGGATCTCACTTAGTCCACGTGCAACATTCGACTAAAGATAATGGCGTCAACCGTTCACGAGATCATCTAAAAGGTGTAGGACTTGTTGAGTTCTTAAAATCATCTACGGAATTTGAAATACAATGCAGCGGACGATTACCCGCTGCACACAATTCCCCCACTTTCCCTTATTGGCTTTTAATACAGGGAAGTTCGTTAAGTGGGGGCCGAATAAAAATCTATCCTTAGAAAATCTCGAAATCGTGAGATTAAGATAAAGTAAGTTAAGTGCATGCAAAACAGTGTATATTTCAAAAATCTGACGATTTGAGCGGGGCGTAAGGAAATGGGTGAGTCCCAAAGTTTCACAAGCAAAAAGCGAATATTTCGTGAAATGAATGACAGATCGAAAAACTAAAAAATGCGTTCTCTGTATCTTTCAAAAATATATCGAATGATACCAAACACGACTTCCGACGGAGAGGGGTGAGGGATTTTAAATACGAATCCTGCGATATTTCGCGAAATGAACATCAGATAGAAAAATTGAAAACTACACGTAGGTATTCAATATTTTTGAAAAATCTATCGAATGGCACCAAACACGACCCACCACGGATGTGGGGTGGGGGGTTACTTTAAATTCTTAAATAGGAGCACCCATTTTTTATTGCAGATTTGGATTCCTTACGTAAAAATAAGTACCTTTTATTCGAGACATTTTTTCGAATTATGGAGAGATGACGCTAAAATCTAAAAAAAACATTGTTGGAAATGGAAAATTAAATTAAAAATGGAAAGCTTTACTTAACTTTTTTTGGTTTTAGGACCTACTCTTCACAACCCAATAGGTTCCCAAAGCGCTCGAGTGACTGCACATTTATCATACTTTGTTTCCCTACCATTAAGTGGCTAGCCACTGTCGCTCGTCTGGAATGGCACATTTAAATTATATAAGAATTTACGGCTTAAGCTTTTTCAGTGCGTCATATAGTCCATTCTTTCACGGTTTTTGCTCTAAATTTTAAAGAACCGCTTGGATCGACATGAAATTTGGCATACGTATAGCTTACATGTCAAAGAAAAAAAGTGATATTGTGCCGATGTGTGCTTTTGCCCTGGGGGTGACTTTCACCCCCTTATGGGGTGAAAAAATATATGTCCCAAATAAGTCCGGAAATGGGTAAACTGACTAATTTTAAGTAACTTTTGTTCTATAGAGCTTTTTCGCCAAGTAACACTTTTCGAGTTATTTGCGAGTGAATATGTTCATTTTTCAACAAAATAACCACATTTTTAGACGGTTTTTCGCAAATAACTCAAAAAGTAAGTATTTTGTCGAAAAAAACGTTCTTAGCAAAAACATGGCCTATAAAAAAGTAAAAAATGGTATACACGTTAGGTCTCTGGATCTCGTATAACCAGAGTTATAGCCAATGCAAAATAGATTCATATTCACCAAATTTCAAATAGAATATTTCGACGTGGAATATCCAAAAAATTAAGCACTTTTTGGGGAAAACCCATTTTAACTTTTTTAAAGTGTTTAAAAAGTATTTATTTCCGTTTTTACAAAAAGTTTCTAGCATTAAATTTAAGCAAGTTACGCTCAAAATAAAGTTGGTCCCTTTTGTTTTTGCAAAAAAAAATCGGGAAGACCACCCCCTAATTAGCAACTTAAATGAAATTAATCGTTACTGCTCCACAAATTATTTTACTTATGTTGTGTTTATATGATCTGTAGGTTTCCTTATTTTTGAAAAAGTTTGGTTTCAAAGTAAAATTTTTAAAAATTTAAATTTTGAAAAATATGCTTTTTTTCAAAATAACTTAAAAATTGTTAGAGATACCAAAAATCTAGAAAAAACAAAAAAAGTCAAATTTGCTTTTCTGAATATCATGTATTTTTTTTTCTGTTAGACAAAAATTGATTGAGATTTGGTGTTTCAAAATTTGCATACATTCGTGATAAGTGACTCGTTCAACCCATTTTAACTACAGCCCTTTCAATAATAAGGACTTTGAACCGATGAAACTCACAGATCATATAAACAATATATACACGATTCAAGAAACTTGTGAAGTCGTAACAATTAAGTTCATTTAAGATACTAATTAAGGGGTGATTTTCTCGATTTTTTTACCAAAACCAAAAGGGACTAACTTTATTTTGAGCGTAACTTGTTTAATTTTGATGCTAGAATTTTTTTTTATAAAACAAAAATGAAGTTTTTATTAAACACTTTAAATAAGTTGTAATGAGTTTTCCCCGAAATGTGCTTCATTTTTGGTTATTTCACGTTAAAGTATTCCATTTGGAATTTGACGAATATGAACCTATTTTTCATTATCTATAACTCTGCTTCTACTAGGTGTAGAGACGCGATATATACACCATTTTTTTAAATTTTTTACAGTCTATATTTTTGCTCAGAATGTTTTTTCGACAAAATACTTACTATTTGAGTTATTTGCGAAAAACCCTCTAAAAGCGTGGTTATTTTGTTGAAAAAATGAACATATTCACTACCAAATAACTCGAAAAGTATTAACTTAGTGAAAAAACTCTATAGAAGAAAAGTTACTTGAAATTAGCCAGTTTATCCATTTCCTGACTTTCTTTGGACGAATATTTTTTCACCCCCAAGAGGGGGTGAAAACCACCCCTAGGACAAAAGCACATATCGGCACAATATCATTTTTTTTCTTTGACTTGTTAGCTATGTGTATGCCAAATTTCATGTCAATCCAAGCGGTTCTTTAAAATTTAGAGGTTTTGCAATATTTTACCGTTAAAGAACGGACTAATAGTAGATTTCGCTCTAACGCTAATGCATTAAGAGGCTACAGTATCGATCAACAGGTAGCAACAAACGCGTTCCAAGATTGCGGCTCTAATTTTGAATATTTTGTCGAGATATTTGGCACACATATTCGTAATATAATAAAGAATGGCGGTACAGAGCCCAATTTCAGAAATATGTTAGTACGTGGAAATTACTCTATAACTAAATAAAATATTGAAAAAAGGAGCCTGTACCGCCATTAAGAAGAAAAAAAAATAAACTTTCTTCAAATAAACTTTTTTATCCCATGCCTAGATTTTGTGTAATCTTGGAACTACTAAAATTTTTTATTTCTAACAAGAAATCGAACATATTATAACTAAATAACTAATTAGGCAACATAGAGAAATTATCACTGTCATTTTGACAAACCTGCGTCAGATTTTCTCTAATCTGTTTTGTCATCTTTATCGATATCTATTCAGTGCAGTAGTGTGTTAATTTAAGAATTCGTTTTTGTTGTTTCATAGAAAAGTAGTGTTTATTGATAGTTAATTTATTATGTATTTTTTGTTGTTGTATAAGTTGTTGGCCTCTATGAAAGAATAGATTGTTGTTAATTGTGAGTTTTAGTTATATGTAGGTAGGTAAGTATATTTTACGTAAAAATATTTCGAATTCTAATGCGAGTATATAAAGTTTTAGGAGGATTTTTTATTCTAAAAATATTATCAATAGTTTAACAAAATGGAAAAAGTAAATCAAACGAAAAATAAAGTGAAACCTTCCAAGAAAAAGTGTATTAAAAACCGTGCCAAAATTATGCGAAAATCGAAATTTATTTCGCTTCACAACAAAAAATGATTTATTTATTATTATTTTATTATTAGATATTTCATGCAAATACCTTTCTAAATACCTATCTTAACATAAAATTTTCACCCACTTTGGTTTATTTTTATAAATATCTATTTATTAATAATAAAATCGTTTTCTATTACTTCCATTTAGCGCGACTATAATATTGTCAAAATATTAATATTAGATAATGTCAAAGATTACCACTGTTGCCAAAGTTTATGATACTATCTCCCGAAGTTATATTTTGTTGTTACCTGTTGATCGCTACTGTTTACTCTTAAGCTAGAAGTGACAGAAAAAAACGTACGTCCGTGATTATTAAACGTAGAACTTAAAAAATTATGTATTCGTTGAAGGGTATTTCCATATTAAAGTGACATAGATGTGTAATTGGTTGACAATTACAATACTCTAAATAGATAACCAATCCATGATGCGACTATTGATAATTTGAAACAAAAGTAATCTATCGTGACAGTTGACAGTAGATACTATCACAATATTAACGGATAAAATGCCAATTATAATTCTAGGTTAGAAATTTGGCAACGACGTAAATATAAATATTCTGACAACTGTCAGATTTAACTAAAATGTCATGCAGCGATTCGCGACATTCTTAAAATTTTATATGACGTCATAATTAATGACGCACTGAAAAAAGGGTTTGGGATAAACTGTAAATAACATTTGACTGTGAGTAAATTACAAAATATTATCAATTATTTGATGCGAAATTATGAATAGCAAATTATTAATTAGGATGAATTAAAAAATTAATAGAGATTGCACTGATTACTAAAAATAAAATCTGCTCGACCTATAACCTAATATGGCAGGATTATAAAATAATAGGTATACCTGGCATATTATCCAGTCATCGAGAAAAATTTAAAATGAAATTTAAATTCAATTAACTTCAAATTTAAATAACATAATTAGGCAATTTAACCTAGTATTAAGTTTTACCTAATGAAATGACTGTTATGTATTGTCTGTTTTACACTTTTTGGCCGATTTGATATTGAAAACCACTTCAGTTGAAACTATCAATTTAATTACCAATAAGGACGAAAAATATATTTTCTAAATTAAAATTAATGAATCGTAATCAGTGACGGATTTGCTTTGGCGTGGGGCACTTACCTTGCAGGAACCCTGGCAATCAAATCAAACGCTAAAAAAGGCATAAAAGATAACCTCAAACTTAAATGCATTAAGTTCTCTTACTTTTACTAATAAATAAATAATAAATACTTTTACGAATAATAAATGGCGGGTTTATTGGATTTAATTTGTCTCTAAGGCAGCGTTTCCAAACCGGTGGGTCACGACACACTAGTGGGTCGCGGACGGATTTCAGGTGGGTCGCGGCGTGGCTCTTACTGTAGCTGAGTAACGTACAGACCGGTTTTCTCCCACTCGCTCTCTTACTCGGACCCAAACACTAGGTTCTTGTTCTCAGTCTGGTTCTGGTAGTCTGGTATTTGCCCGAGTAATAACATACGACAGTGGCTTAATACTCTTTCCAGCGTTGGTGTTGTTTAAAAGTAGTGAAGTTTTCACTAGTTTTTATACTATTTAACGATGAAAAACTGCCTGAAAAGTGGGTCTTGTGTTAAGAGAAAACTGCAATCTACTGGCGAAGGAGATCTTATTCGTCCATCTTCTAGCAATTACTCTAAAGTACCACCAGTATTTTCATATGTTAAGAATGGGAAGAGAATGTTACGAAAATATTGTCCTAAATACCTTCAATACAGTTTCACGTACGGAAGAACAACCTATACCCCAATATACACCTTTGTTTCTAAACCTTAGCTAAACCTTTCGAAAGTATGAAGTCTTCAAAACTTCATCTCAACCACATTTCAATTAAACATCTTCTTCTTATGGTGCCTTCTCCCTTACTGCAGGTTGGCTATAACTACAGCAAATTGCTCTTTATCTTGAGCGGTTCTTAGTATCGAATGTGTGTCCATGCCTGTCCAGTCTCTTTCGTTCTTCAACCAGGAGCATTTTCTTCTTCCTGGACCTCTTCTCCCTTCCATTATGAGTCATAAAAAGTTGTAAAAAGTAAACATCTATAGAAACCTTCAATTAACCCTGTGATGTTTTTTCAAAGAACTGATTTCGACTCGGTCGAATATGGAGAATGTGGCGTTGGGACAAGGTAGTAAATAAAATTACCATGGCCTCTTAGCAGCTATCTTTGCTAATAGCAAAAAATAGCGCTTCGCACACAGCAGGCGAGAACCTCATTTTGCCCGGGGCAGAAATAATTTTCACTTCTGTTTGACGAAAAACCAGATCAACAGAATATGTAAATTGCCCCTATCCAACACTGCAGTGACATGTCGAATCAAGGAAAAGTCTGTTAACGTAAAGAAGAGTTTAATATCTGCTATGAAAGAAAATTACTTTTATTCTTTACAATTAGACGAAAGTACAGATATTGCTGACAAAGTTAATTTATTATGCTTCGTATGGTTTAGTTTCAATGGATCAGTTGAAGAACAAATCTTATTTTGCAATAAACTAAATACCACTACAATTGGCCAAGACATTTTCGATTCCTTGGATAGTTTTATTATCAAAAATGGTATTGGTCCAAATGTGTCCGGCTTACAACCGATGGAGGTGCGGTATGGGTCGCGAATATGAAAAAACATCAACAGGTGGGTCTCCAGACATAAAAGGTTGGTAACCACTGCTCTGGGGTATTCACTGCTCTAGGGTATAAATTTAATGTCAGCTTATATTATGTTTTTGTGTTTCGACAAGTTTTTTCTTTAATTTTGCCTTTGTTCCGGGGAAATTCACCCTATTCAGTATCCACACACCCCGTAGATTTACTGATCGCAACTGAATTAGATATATAGGTAAGTACAAAAATAGGAGTACGTACAAATTCTTTATATGCCAAAAATGCAATACAGGAAAAATAGTCTTCACTGATTCGTTAACAAAAACACTAGTAATCTTGGGTCAAAGTTGTGAAGGGAGTTTTAAATAAATAAAGCTCTTTTGCGCTTGTTGAACTTAAAATTTATTTTTTCCATCAAAACTTGCCATCAAAACTAACTATTTTATAAAAGAGTATAAAATTTGGAATCATTTATAAAGATTTTTTAATCGACGAAAGTATTCTTGTGGGATCGGTACTCTCCGGAGGGACTCCGCAATTAGCGTTTCTTTGTAAAGACAATGAAGTCGAATTTACTAAGTAACAAGACATTTACTTAACACACACACTACATATTACACTAACTGATTGCGAAATCAACAGTACCGTACCAAGGGCCAATAGTTGTCGAGGCATTAAGCTAAATAAAAAAAATTACGAAGGCATATAAAAAAAGGTTGTTTTCGGTTATTATAATTATGTTATTATAGTCAATATTCTTTTGAAGTTATTCTTCTTTAGGCGCGATTGAGAGTAAAATTTCATAAATCTTCGAGCATGCGCACACAGACAATAATAGTCTAATCTTTCAAGATAAGATAGGTATGTATGTATCTGTATCAGCGCAAATAAGTCATTAAAAGAATATATTAGTGTTTTTGTAAATGTATTATTTATTATAATTTTTGGATTTGTCCTTCTCTGTAGTAAGATAATAAAATATTATGTACCTATGTAGGTATAACATTTTTATATGTCTATTTGTCACCGTGTTGTGTAATTATATCCGAAACTTACGTGTCACTTTAAGAAGCTCGGTGGCGTAGTTGGTAGAGCGTTGGGCCAATGACTGGAAGGTTGCGGGTTCCAATCCTGGACGATTCATATTTTTTTTAATTTTTGGTTGTTTTAATAAAAATTTTTGAAAGTGGTAGATAAGAAAGTTAGTTTAATATTTAAATACAATACAAATAACCTGTTTAGTATATTTACTTCGTTGAAATTATATAATAGAAGAATAACTTCTTACGTGCGTACAAAGTACAACACACACATTCTTTTTTTTTACTATTTTTGTTGAGAAACTTTTTTCGCCTATTTTAAAATAGACAAACTTAAAAGTCGTTGTCATTCATCTATACAGCTCATATACAGTTATGATCTCTTCATACAACTCGAGACATTTCGTAATTTTTCTTCGTAAAATTCAAACAAATAATTATTTTTTATACATTTGGTAATTTCTAACTTATTTATTCTCAATTGCAGAATAGAATCTTAAATTAGAATTTATCCCATTAAAGGTATTTTCTTGAGCCACCACTGTTACCTGTACAAGTTGTTGTATTAGATATTGATAAGAACCTTTAAATGTGCAAATGGATTGAAGGTATTGAAGAGCTAAAACGTGCCAAGATTCTAATTTCTAACTTTTTAAACTAAGAAACTCAAATTTAAAGTACTTTTTGTTAGAGTTTAGAAATAAAACTGTGATAAATAAATAAAAGCTTTGATGATTTTTTGAGAGAAAAAAAGGGATGAAAATTTCATACAATTTGAGATAAAAAATCTTATTTTTATTTTCAGTTCTTTTTTTATTTAATAAACATTTTCATTACTAAGAACAAGTAAGTTGGGAAAACAACAATCAAAATGAAAATCGTTTTAAAAATCAAAACTAATATTATTAATGGTGGATCCATTAATCCCAATGTAACATTACTATTTTAAAAGACTCTTGTGCATTCAGTTTGGATATTATTCTAGAAAAATTTTAAATTTTTAAATACCAGTCATATTCGTCCGTTTTGGGTAGGGCAAAGGTTAGTTTATCGCATAACTTTAATGTCTTTAACTTTTAGACAATTTTGAGACTCTATTATTAAATTGTGAGATATTCTAGTAGTAAAAGGTACTCTTGCTTTATATCGATAGAATACACAGTTTTCTAGAAAAATCGATTTGAAAATAATTGTTCATTTTTGTTCTTGAAAAATATTTTTTTTTTTAATTTCCCAAAAGAAATGGTGTATTTTAACCGACTTAAAGCAAAAATAACTTTCAGTACTAGAATACCTCATAATTGAATAATCTAGTGTCAAAAATGCTTAAAAATAAAGAATTAAAGACAAAAAAGTTATGCGATAAACTATTAGTTGACCTATCCAAAACGGACGCATATGACCGGTACTAGAAATTCGCAATTGATGAAATCGATTCATCTCTGGAAGATAAAAATAAACGTTTACCAGTTTTCGTTTTTCTGAATAGTCAGTTTGGGTTCAGAAACGGTCTAGGAACCAGAGAGGCGTTATTTGCTTTTAATATGTTAGCTCAAAGATGCATGGATATGAACGTGGATGTGCATGTTTCTACGTTGATTTTGAAAAAGCAATTGACAAAGAAAGACCTGAAAAATTAATCTAAATTCTAAAGATCAAAAACATAGACAAAAGGGACTTACGAATAAAAATTAACATTTACTGGAATCAAAGAGCAGAAATTGTAATAGATAACAAACCCAGTCTAGTACTTGAAATCAGGAGAGGAGTTAGGCAGGGATGTATTATGTTCCCATCACTATTTAATGTTTATAGTGAAGCCATTTTTGAAGAAGCATTACTCAAAGTGAAGGAATAATAATTAACGGAAGATCTATTAACAACACAAGATATGCAGATAACACCGTGATTATGGCAAACTCTGCTGAACAACTACAATTACTGCTAAACAAAACAAACAGTTTCTGTGAAAAATATGGACTAAAAATGACTATAAAAAAGACCAAATTCATGATAATAACAAAGAAAACAATAAATATACAAACAAACATAAATTTGACAAATGTACCGATAGAAAGGGTTGATAAATACATATACCTAGGAACCTAGATTTCAGACAATAATTATCAAACAACAGAAATTAGGGCCGGGTAGAAATAGCAAGAAATGCTTTTGTAAAAACGAAAACAATTCTCTGCAACAAATACCTTAGATTAGAACTGAGAGTAAGAGCTTTGAGATGCTACGTGTTTTCGATACTGCAATATGGACTTGAAAGCTGGACATTGAAGCATGAACACATAAATAAGCTACAGTCCTTTGCAATGTGGTGTTACAGGAGGATGCTTAGAATAGCATGGAGACAGAAAAGAACTAACACGGAAGTATTGCTAGAAATGGGCAAAGAATACGAAATTATAAACACAATAAAAATAAGAAAGTTACAATACCTAGGACACATAATAACGGGACAGCGGTATGAACTGCTAAGTCTGATAATACAGGGAAAGATAAGAGGAGGAAGGAGTATAGGAAGAATGAGAGTGTCCTTCTTCTTAGGGTGCCTGTCCGTTCCGAACGTTGGCGATCATTCTGGCTATGATGACTCTGTTAGTTGCTATACGGAATAGTTATGTTGAGGTCTTTCTACACCATGCTCTCAGGTTAGCTAGCCAGGATATTCTTCTTCGTCCTGGAGCCCTTTTTCCTTCAATTTTACCTTGTAAAAAGCACTGGAGCAGCCCGATTTCTCGTTAAATGCCCCAAGTACTGCAGCTTACGGCCCTTCACGATGTTGACTAAATCTGCGGTTGTGTTCATCGTCCGTAGTACTTCTTCATTGGTGACTTTATCTGTCCATGGTATCTTCAGGATCCTTCTGTACAACCATAGCTCAAAAACCTGAAGTTTCGATTGAGATAGAGATAGATAAAGCCTTCATTGTCCACGTTTCTACTCCGTATAGAAGCACTGAGTCCATGTAACATTTAAGGAGCCTTATTTTTGTTTTTAGAGTGATGTCATGACTCTTGAACACAGAGTTCATAGTCAAGAATGCACTCTTTGCCTTTCCGATGCGACATTTAATCTCTTGAGTATTGTCCCACGACTCATTGATTATAGTTCCCAAATAGTTGTATTGTGAGACACGTTCAATTCTCATTTGGTTCACATACAGATTTACTCCAGTTATGTTTTGCTTGCTGATGATCATTAGCTTGGTTTTGCTGGTGTTTATGTCTAGTCCATATGTTCTACTGGTTTCAGTTATTTTATCCATTAAGTTTTTCAACCCTTCTATGGTATTGGAAAACACTATTGTATCATCTGTATATCGCAGGTTACTGAGCTTGACTCCATTTATTGAGATGCCTTCATCAATATCTTTTAGAGCCTCTTCAAAAATGTGCTCTGAGCACAGATTGAATATCAGCGGTGAAATTATGCATCCCTGTCTCACTCCCCTTAAGATTTTGACCTGATCTGTATATTCTCCATCTATTCGGAGCACTGCTGATTGATTCCAATACAGGTTAGCTATTATTTTCAGGTCTCTTCCGTCAATCCCTGTCCTCTTCAGCACTTCCATCATTTGTTCATTGAGCGGCCGTGGGTAACGGCATAAACGCTGGCCTCATACGCCAGTAGACGTGGGTTCGATCCCTGCCAAAGACAAACCATTTTCATTTCCAATAATGACACGAGCCGTCTCACCGTGCCTCGGAGAGTACGTTAAGCCGTCGGTCCCCCTGGGCTAGTGTACATCGACACTAGTTACTTGAAACAGGGTTAAAGATGTAATTGGCGCTGGAACTATCCGAAAGGATCTCCCCGGCAAAAATGCCATACGATATTATTATTATTTATCATTTGTTCATGTCGGACTCTATCGAAAGCCTTTTTGTAGTCAATCAGGCATGCAAAAACATCACAGCTGACATCTCTACATTTCTGAAACAACACCTGCACGCTAAATAAAGCCTCCCTCGTACCAACGGCGTTCACAAATCCAAACTGATTGGGCGTAATTTGTTCTTCGCATTTTCGGTAAATTCTATTATGAATGACTTTTAAAAACAGCTTGAGAAGATGGCTCATTAGGCTTATGGTCCTATAGTCTTCACAAACTTTTGCTCCTGGTTTTTTGGGCAACGGTACAAACTCAGATTTGAGCCAGTCTGCTGATATTTTTCCTGCCTTGTATATGTCATTAAATATTTCAGCTAATATTTTTATTTGTGCTCCATCTAATAGCTTAAGCAGTTCTGCAGGTATTTCATCAAGTCCCGGTGCCTTTCCATCCTTCATTTGTCTGATGGCTGTGGTCACTTCTTCTGGTAGAATTTCGGGACCTGAATTATCTTCAATGGTGCGTTCTGTAGTAATTAGTGATTACCAGATTGTTAATAAAGAACTTTATTGAATAAGCAAGGTTATAAACATTGTTGTTGTTCCACATCGAACATCGAACCCCCCTCCCGTCCAAAAGCGATGCCATGCCCCGTGACCGCTGACAACCGTCCATAGACACTGTTGCCAGATGTCATCTTAACATTACAACATCTCCCTTTTTCCAAAAATATAGAAACATATAAAACTAAAAATATAATACTTAATTTAAGTGCAATAGTCCTTCAGATAGGCAGGTTTTCTAATAGTTCGTCCAAACTTATTTGTAGGAGGAGATCCTGTTTCATTATTGCTAGGTTGAACAGTCTTAGCAATATTATTGTGAATGTTACTAACAGGCAAACTTGGCCTGGGTATACCTTCTAAAAGAGGAACATCACACTTAGGATTAACTACAACATCATTGTGCGATTTTCTTAACTGAAAAGTGTTTCTTCTCAAAAACCGACCATCAGACTTTTGTATTACATAAGACCTAGGAACCTGACAAGGTTGAACAATTTTGGCAGGCGACCATAACTTAGATCTACCGTCTTGAACTAAGACATTGTTGCCTGTTTCAAATTTTTTTCTAGAAATTGCAGTCTGATCATAACTTAGTTTAGAATTAGCTTTAGACGCTAGTATTTGCTTACTGACATTTGTACAAAGTTTAGGCTTTAGAAGCTTTGTGTTACATGGTAATTTATCGCGCAACACACGTGACATTAGCATTTGGGAAGGTGAATAATTCATACCCGTGATAGGTGTGTTACGATAAGCGAGTAAAGCCAAGTTTACATCTTCATTATTTTCAGCACATTTCTTCATCAGTCTCTTGGCTATACCCACTCCCTTTTCCGCTAACCCATTGGATTTAGGATACATTGGACTTGATGTTATTATATTTATCCCCCACTCCTTAGCAAATACCTTAAGCCTATAACTACTAAATGGCATATTGTCAGATATCATAACAGATGGTATTCCGAACAGTGAAAAAATTTCTTTTAAAACACTAATTACACTTTCTGAAGTTTTGTTTCGTAATTCCTTTATTTCTAGCCATCTGCTATAATAATCTACTAGGACTAAATAGTCTTTATTGCCAAATTGAAATAAATCAACCCCTACTTTATTGAAGGGCAGGTCTGGGACTTGATGGGGTATTAAAGGTTCCTTTGAATTTGATATGTTAAATTTTTCACAAATGGAACAACTTTGTACCACCTTAACAATATCATTACTCATGCCCGGCCAATATAGTACAGATCGTGCTCTATTTTTAGATTTGTTAATGCCATAATGTCCAGTGTGTATGATGTCTAGCATTTCCCTTCTTAAGCTTTTTGGGACTATTACTTTTAAACCTAAATAAAGAATACCATGTTGGACCGTAATGTTATCTCTTAGTTTATATAGGTTTTTAAGTTCATGACTCTCTATATTTGTATTATTTTTAGGAAAACCAACACTGTACCAGTCTAGAAATGTTTTAAGATTTTTGTCCTTGGCTGTTTCTAACTTTATTTGAGCTAAGCGATTATCACTAATGTGTGAGTCAACACTCATACAGTGGACTACTTCTAACAAGGTTTTATCTTCACAAGCTGTGTTTTTTAAAAAATTTCTTGAGAGAAAATCTGCCATAAACATTTTTGGCCCCGGAACATATTCAAAAGTCAAGTCATATTTTAATAATTTTAATAGCATTCTTTGCAACCTAGAACTTACCTTATTTATGTCCTTTTTTTGCAATCGAAATTAGGGGCTTGTGATCAGTTTGTATAGTTACTTTATAACCATAAATGAATTGATGGTATTTTTCAACACCAGAACAAACTGCATACAACTCCTTTTCAATAGGAGCCCATCTTACCTGAGCATCTGTAAGACTTTTAGAATAAAAAGATACTGGTTGCCCCTCTTGTAAGAGGCAAGCACCCACCCCTTCTTTAGAACTGTCCGTTTGTAAAATTATGGGCTGGTCCTTGTTAAATATTTTTAAAGTAGGCGCTTTACTTAATTTATTTTTTAATTCTAGAAAAGCTTTGTCTTGCTTGTTACCCCAATTCCACATATTTTCTTTTTTAATAAGCTCTCGAAGAGGAGCTGTACTTTCAGTAAAATGTGGTATGAATTTGCTTAAATAATTGCACATTCCCAGAAAAGATTGCAAAGTTTTTACATTTTTGGGTGTTTCTAATTTTAATATACTTTCTACATGATCAGGATCACATTTAATCCCAAATTCAGAAATTATGACTCCTAAAAATTTTACTTGGTTTACCCTGTATTGCAATTTATTTTTATTAAATTTAACATTATGCTTTTTAGCTCTATCAATGACATTTTTAAAAATTATATCATGTTCCTGTATACTATTTGCTGCAATTATTAGGTCATCAAAATAAATTTCAATCCCATTTATGTCCCCAAAAATATTAAAGTTCAAATTCTGCATTACCTCAGGAGCTGATGACAACCCGAAAGGCATTCGTAAATATCTGTAAACACCATGAGGTGTACTAAAGCAACACATTTTACTGCTATCTTCATCTAACACTACTTGAAGAAACCCATCCTTCATGTCCAGGACTGAAAAGTATTTTTTTCCTGCCAATCTACTAAAAATTTCCTCCGCAGAGGGTATTAAACACCTCTCCCTTATGATGCCCTGATTTAGATACTGTGGATCAAGGCATAACCTTAAACTACCATTAAGTTTCTCCACAATAACTAAATTATGGCACCACTCAATAGGTCCCTGCACTTTTTGTATAATGCTCTCCTTTTCTAATTTGTCAAGAGCCTTTTTTAATTTAGGTTTTATAGACTCAGGAATTCTTCTCTGAGGCTTAACTACTGGCTCTGTTCCTTCTTTTAACTTTATACTATAGCTACCTATGTTACCTAGTCCCTCAAATACTACTTTATCTTTAGCAAAAAGGTTTTCTAGCTTTTCTTTGCTTGTGAATATGGTATCTACCCTTTTTATCAAGTTTAAACTAACACAATCCCTTAGGCCCAAAATAGGTACAGTGTTGTTTTGTTGAACTATAATGAATTTAATTTCTGTTTTCTTATCTTTAACATTACAGTCCAAAACTGCTGTCCCAAGAGGTCTTATTTTGTTGCCATCATACACTACTAGAACAGTATCAGTATCTACTAAAGTGGTTTTACTTTCATCAATTTTTAAAAAATATTTATGTGGCAAAATACAAACCTCACTGCCGGTATCTAGCTTAAAAGGTATGTCAACATCATGCACACTTACCCTCTCTATCAGCATTTATCTTCATGTTTTTCTACAGAATCTACTTCTATACAGTCAATTTGTAAGTAGTCACCTATATCACTACCACTATCACTTTCCACTTCCCGAAGTTCATGCACTTTCCTCTGACCAAATTTGCAGACATTAGCAAAATAATTTTGCTTTTTGCACACAACACATATCTTCCCATAAGCTGGGCATTCTCTGGGCTTATGCATCCTGCCACAAAATTGACATTTCTTCTGTACTGCTACTGCTTGACTTTTATTTCTTAACTTTTTTTCTCTCCTGAAGTCCTTCTTCATTACTGCATCTATTGCTTTCTCATTATTAAGTGCTTTTAACTGTTTCTTACTCATTTCTACAGCCCTGAAATATTCTACTGCTGTTTTTAAATCCAAATTTGGTGTTCTTAATAGTCTTTCTTGCAGCTCATTATTTTTAATTCCAATTACAATCTTGTCCTTCAACAGGCTGTTTTCAAGAGTACCAAAATTGCACGGCTTTACCAAAGTTTTAATATCCGTGAGAAAATGTTCAAAGTCTTCATTATCTCCTTGTAGCCTGTTGAAGAACTTGTATCTGTCATAAGTTTCATTTTTAACAGGAGCGCAGTGATTCTCAAAGGCTTGAATTACTTCTTTATATATTTTTTTCTTATCATCCTCTAGTTCGAAAGTTTCAAATACAACCTGCGCCTCCTCTCCCGCTATGTTTAAAAATATAGCTATTTTTGTCTCGTCATCTTTCTTTTCGTATCCCGATGCCTTCATGTAATACTTGAAACTATTATGGAACTGTTCAAAGTTTTTTGCTATGTCCTCATCGAATTTTAGGTTATTTGGTGGTTTAAAAGAAGCCATAATACCTTACTTATTTTCACTACTACTAGTTAGTTGCTAAAAGTTATTTGCTAAAAATGTTCTTGTTCTTTTATTTTACACGTGACCTTTTTTCTTTAAAGCTTAACCTCAAAGTGGTTTTTATTTTTCCTGTGTTCACAAAAACACTATTCTTTCCTCTTTATGTTTCTGATGTTTTTCACCTGACACCATGTAGTAATTAGTGATTACCAGATTGTTAATAAAGAACTTTATTGAATAAGCAAGGTTATAAACATTGTTGTTGTTCCACATCGAACATCGAACCCCCCTCCCGTCCAAGGGCGATGCCATGCCCCGTGACCGCTGACAACCGTCCATAGACACTGTTGCCAGATGTCATCTTAACATTACAACACGTTCTTTTCCTGTTCTAAGGTCGTAGAGAAGTTTCCTTAAGTGTTCTTCCCATACTTTCTTTTTATCTTCTTTGGTTATGGCAAGATTGCCTTCATCATCTGTTATTTTTCCGCTGCTGCGTTTTCGAAACTCTCCAGCTATTTCCTTCACCTTTCGATGGACATTGAAATTGTCATATCGACTCTGATACTCCTCTATTTCTTGACATTGTTCTGTTTTTTGTTTCTCTTTTGCTTCTCTTATCTTTCTTCTGACGATGGTATGTATTCTTTTATATTCCTTGAGATTTTCTTTGTTCTTTTTCCTGTGATCCATAAGCTCGAGTATTTCATCGGTCATCCATGATTTCCGTTTCTCTGTATCTTTCTTCAGGTGTTGTTCTTTTATTTCTCTCACTGTTTCTTGTATGATGGTTAGACTTTCATCTATAGTTCCTGCATTTCTGCATTTTAGCATCTTTGTATTGAGGTTTTCACTCACCTTCAGTTGAACATTGGGATCTTTCAGTTTTCTAATATCATACCTCTTCATCGACTTGCTTGTAACCATCTTCATTCTGACTTTGAAATTACCTACAACTGGTACATGATCAGAATTTATGTCTGCCCCCGGATATGTTTTGGCATATGTACAGCTTTTCCTGTACCTCTTATTTACTAGTATGTAATCAATCTGATTTCTCACAATCCTTTCCACAGAATCCTGTGGAGATTTCCAGGTGTACAGTTTCCTTGGGTGTAACTTAAACCAGGTGTTCGTTATTACTAATTGATTTGCTTCCGCAAAAATTTCCAATGTATCTCCCCGATCGTTACGGTTTCCTAGTCCAAATGGTCCAACTGCAGATGATGTTTTGCTAGCTCCAACTTTGGCATTGAAGTCACCCATGACAATTGTCAGGTCTTGCTTTTTCAACCTTTTCACGACTTCATCAATGCTAAGGTATAGTTCTTCTACCTCTTCTTCTGTTCCTTCTGTTGTAGGCGCATACACTTGAATTATATTGATATCGATTGCTCTTGCTTTCAGTTGTATGAGCATAACTCTTGCTGAGACTGGGATGAAGTTGTCAACAGATTTTGCAACTTCTTTTGTCAATATAATACCGACACCTAATTCATGTTTGCCGTTATCTGTTCCAGAGTAGTACACTCGGTGTTCTCCGATATTTGCGGTTCCTGAGCCTGGCCAACGCATCTCGCTTATTCCTAGAATATTTAATTTCATGTGTCCCATTTCTTGGAATGCATTCTGGATTTTACCTTCCTGTGCCATGGTTTTCACGTTCCATGTGCCTATTCTCATGTTTTCTTTGCAATTTAATCTATTTATTTTACTTGTAACTACTCCTCCCGGAGATCCGATTGAGGAGCTTACTCCGGAATTGAATTTCGCTACAAGCATAGCCATTTGATTCTACTAGGACTTATCCAATCCGGATCTTTAATGAGGTGTCTTGTCCCAATCTTTCTTCCTCATCTCTATGCCGTTGACCGCTTCCGCGGTTCTTCCGCCTTTAAAGCCAGTTTCCCAGCTCCAAAACAAAGGGGTGCCTTACCGTTTACTCACTCCTCCACCCGAAACTGTTGACCACTAAACGAGGATTGCTTATTCCGGCAATCACTCGGTCCCTATCTGCGTCAGCCATCAAAAGTTGATGTTGCCCACCTTCTACCACGTGGAGGTGCAGATTCGGATTTTTCCTTCATCAAGATTAAGACCTTTCGGCATTTCCTAATCTCTCCAGGGCTTTAGAAGAATGAGAGAGCTTTAGAGAGTGTCCTGGTTGAAGCAATTAATGGATTGGTTTAAATGCAGTTCTATAGAATTTTTCAGAGCAGCGGTAGATAGAGTAAAGATAGTGATAATGATATCCAATCTCCAAATAGACGACGGCACTTAAACAAGAAGAAGAAATAGAAACATTCGGCAGATATTTAATAAAAACTAATTACAAGACGCCGTTTTCAAAGAGCTCTAGCTCTATTCTTCGTTTGTTAGAAGAGTTTCTGGACACCCTGTATAAGTTAAACAACTTTGGATTTAATACAATTTTATTTATAATATTTATATTTAATAAACATTTAATGTTATTTTTAATAACGTTAAATGAATAAATCTGGACCTCGGAGGTAAACTACACTATGTCATTTCTACCAACTATGTTTAGCGTGTGTTTGCAACAAAGTTTAGAGCACAGAACGTTAATAATAAAAACATATGAAAAAAATATTTTTAAGAAACGCTTTTCTTTAGTTACGAGTGACTAAAATTAAACATATTATAAAAAATCAACCAAAAAGCAAAAAATAAAAAAAATTGAAAAAATCTAACACATTCGTCAAAGAAAAGCGTGGCGCGTCTTCATCAAATAAACGGTTTTCGCACCACGCTTTTCTTTAACGAATGTGTTAGATTTTTAATTTTTTTTTATTTTTTGCTTTTTAGTTGATTTTTTTATGTTTAATTTTAGTCACTCGTAACTAAAGAAAAGCGTTTCTTAAAAATATTTTTTTCATATTGTTTTATTTTTTACTATTTAGTCTTACACTTTTCAAACATTAAAATATAGGTATCGTCATGTTTATTAAAATATGTATAAAAACATATGATGTACAAACATGAAAAGTAGTCGGAATCGGCAAAAAATTTGAAATTTTATTGTTTATTTATGAAGTATAACGTAAACAATTAACGTAAAAAGTGAAATTATGTATAGTTCATATAATTAGCTACAATCTGTAAAAGTTTTAAGTTTCTTCATTGTAAAAAAACAAGAGAATTTAAGCATTTTCCGTTAAAATTGTTTTTTTATTTAAACAATTAATAAACAAAAAAAATTTATTGACTATTCGTGTATTGTTCCCACGAATGCATATTACTGCAAATTTTTAGTCATTTGCATTGAAGGAAAGGCAGTCAAATTAACGTCCAAAGATTTGGCCCAAACGATTGAACTAAAGAAAAGTGTTTAATTAATTAATACGACAAAATGGATTCTATTGTTAATTGTAGCACAAAACGTCTCTACCAGTGGTTTTTCTAAGACTACGATAAAAAGACGAATTTTTTAAATTCGAGATTTGGTTGAAGTTTTGTTTCGTATCGTATTGAAATTTGACATGAATAAACGCCGATTTATATGTAAACAAATATATGAGCGTTCAAAGTTTGAAACTTTATTGTTTATTTATGAAGCATAACGTAAGCAATTAACGTAAAAAGTGAAATTATGTATAGTTCATATCATTAGCTACAATCCGTAAAAGTTTTAAGTTTCTACGTTGTAAAAAACAAGAGAATTTAAGCATTTTCCATTAAAATCGTTTTTTTTTATTTAAACAATTAATAAACCAAAAAATTTTTTATTGACTATCCGTGTATTGTTCCCGCAAATGCATATGTCTGCAAATTTTCATTCATTTGAATTGAAGAAAAGTCAGTCAAATTAACGTCTAAAAATTTGATGCAAACTATTGAAGTAAAGAAAAGCGTTTAAAAATATGTTATATGCCATAATGGTTTGATAGACATCTAGGAATACATCTAGGTATATTTTAATGATAATATATAATCAATTTCTATAATCTAAACTACTAAAACAAGTGGATTAAAAAAACTTGTTCAAAAAAACACAATGTCGACATAGGTTTACCTCCGAGGTCCAGAAATGTAAATACCTTCCTTAATATTTAGACCAGTAAAGATCTGTGAAAAAACGTCTATTTTTGGATGTGAAAGGTGGCATTCGGATTTTTGCAGATAAAGTTAGGTGACACCTTCAGTAATAATAATTGACTTATGCTCCTTCTCAAATAGGCCCGGAACATTAATAAAAAAATTAAAATATTTAAAAATTTCGAAAAACGTCGATTTTTTTTCTGCTTTCTTTGCTTATAACTTTAAAACGATTCGTTTTGGAACAAAGTCGTAGAGAAATAAAATAAAGATAATTGAATTTTGCATAATATGCGACTGGTCAAAAATGTCTTGCAATAAATCAATAAATACAAAATAAGGCGTCAAAATACGCCTGTTGTTATTCAATGTTTTTAACTACTTTGGTGGCACTTAGAATCTTAGTAATTCGCATAGGAAATTCTTTGTAATATATTTGTACCGTTTACCAAATTTCATTAAAATCGACCTAATAGATTTTGAATAATAAATTTGCAATCTAAATGTTTTTAAAAAAGTTCAAATTTTTAAAATCTTTCTGAACAAGAAGTAGACCATTTAGAAGTTGTTTAATTTTTTTACATATAAAAAGGTGCTCTACCTATCTAATACACTCTACAGACTTAAAATCGGATTATTTAAGGGGCCTCAGCAATGTTTTAAACTTATAAACAATTTTTTGGCTTATAAACAAATAGCTTTGTTTAATAATAAAAATAGTACATTGTTTACCGGGTAGGAAAAGCTTAACATTCCTGGACGACTGTGAAGATTGCTAAGTCGAGGCGCAAGCCGAGACTTAGCAACACAGAGTCCAGGAATGTGGCTTTTCCTACGAGGTAAACATACTATTTTTCCGCAAATCGTTTAAAATTCGACAGATATTGATTGATTTAAAAAAAACGCGATAATTTTATTCCCAAATAAATGGTGCTTTGAAATTCCTAATAAAATTACTTGGGTTACTATGGAAACGTATTGAGGTTGAATTGTCAAACTTGACGCTTATAAATTTAATTGCTGGTGTTCTCGAAAGTAAAATGATAAGTGATGATGAAATTTCCATTCCTGGGACTCCTCCAGAGCTGGTTGAGGCAGTGAATACTGCTTCATTAGAATTATTGCCAAAGAAATCAAGAGAAAAGTACGAAAATGCATACAGACGTTTTATGGATTATCGCATGAGTAAAAATACGAGTTCTTTCTCAGAAAATGTTGTAATGGCATACTTCCTAGATTGTAAAAATTTATGTAGAACACTAACAACTGTACGGAAATATCATTTCCTTACAGTAAGGAAATGACATTTCCTTACAGTAAGGAAGTCCTGACTTTTTCTTCAAGAAATTTTGACAGGAATGTCAAAATTAATAATAATAATAATAATAATAAATGTCTTTATTAATGTCTTCCAAAAAAAGATACAAAAATAACAGAAAATAAATTTGGGGCGAGATTCAGTTCGTACGTTACTTTTAACAATATATTTTTACAGAGAAGCTTTAGCAGTCAACGTAGGTCTGCTCTTCCACCTAACCCCTAAAAGTTGTAGATGGTGTACAGAACAAAACTTGAAGATTCAAATTACAAATAGGTATCACTATAAAAACATAAAAAAATTTAAAATTATAATATCTACACAACTTTACAACTTACCACTTCTACCACTTTACAACTTACCTAATAAAGTACCAAACATTACAAATAAAATGTAAGAGTATTCACCATGAGAAAACTAAGATTGTGTAGAAAAGTAGTGGTCGAATAGTGCCCTTTTAAGTTTGTTTGTGGATATTTGCCGATGATCGAAGGGTAAATCATTGATATAGCAAGCAATGTTATAGGAAAAGCTTCTTTTAAACAAGTGTGTGTTATGTCTGGGCAATGACAATGCATGTTTATGTCTTAAATTAAGTGTGTGTATGTCTGTTCTATATCTAATTTTATAATAAAGATATGGAGGAGATTTTTCTTTTAGCAATTTGACATAAAACATAACTGCGTGCATCTCTCTACGATTTTTCATATTAAGCCATTTCCTGGCGATATGCGGAAAAATTAATTTTTAGCAATGCAAATAATTAAAACCGGTATAATTTAACTTAAACTTTCAAATGCTGTCGGCAGAATTGCTATTTTATTTTTTAATCAAAATTTATTCGTGTTCAAAAATTGCAATTTTTCAAATTTTTGAAAGTTCCACTGCGTTTATCTCGAAAACTATGCATCCTACGAAAAAACTTGTAAGAACATTTTTTGCTTAGAATTACCCAAGAAATACAAAAAACTGTTTTATTTTGCGAAAAATCGATGTTATGTAATTCCTCAAGTTCTTTGTTTATAACAACCTTATCGACATCCGGATCAACTGTTACCCAAAAAAATCGTGTTCCACGGGTCAAAAATACATAAAAATCTTGGGTAAGTCCATCTAAATAAAGGAGCCCGTAGCACCCCCTCCTGGCCACAGGACTAATTTGTTTATAAGCCAAAAAATTGTTTATAACTTTAAAACATTGGTGAGGCTGCTTAAACAATCCGATTTCAATTATGTAAAGTGCATTAGATAGGTGGAGTGCTTCTTTATATGTAAAAAAATTGACAAATCTTTGTATGTTCTAGTTTTTGTTGTGCAAGGTTTTAAAAATTTTAATTTAAAAAAAAAAGTTTAGATTGCAAAATTATTATTCAAAATCTAGTAGGTCAATTTTAACGAAATTTGGTGTACGGTTTTAGCGCATTACAAAAATTTTCTAAGCGAATTAGGAAGGTTCCAAGTGTAACCTAAGTGATGGAAAATCATTGAATAATGAAAGGCTTGTTTTGCCCCCTTATTTTATATTTATTGCTATTTTGCAGCAATGGTGATAAATTACGACATTCTTAACCAATCGCATCTGATTTAATTGAATCATGAAAATTTAATTATCTTTGTTTTATTTATTCCTATACGACATTGTTCCAAAATGAATCGTTTTAAAGTTATAAGCAAAAAAATTAGAAAAAAAAAAAACGAAATTTTTTGAAATATTTAAATATTTTATTTTGTTTATTAATGTTCCGGGCATATTTGAGAAGGAGCATAAATCAATTATTATTAACGAAGTTATCACCTAACTTTATCCGCAAAAATCTGAGTGCCACCTCTCACATCCACCTAAAAACAGATCCTTACTGGTCTAATTTAGCATTGGTTGTTATTGATTATTGATTCATTTTTATAAGTCTCTGTCTCGGACAGCCTAGAAGATAAAGTGATTTCGTTATAGTCATTTATGATTTCTACGTATTCCGAATCGTCTTGCTTTGTATTAGAATTTTCTAAATCTGTATTAGCATTTTGTTTCTTGAACACTGGATGGCCTATATTTTTTGTCATTTCAAGAAATTTGGATTTTACTGCAGCCATCTTCAGGTTTTCGCCCAAAACGATGACGTTTACTTGAACTTTTTCGACTTTTTTCGTAGTGCGAACTCTAAAAAGAATAAATTTTTTTTAATAATAGAGTATCAATACTCAATAAAAAATATCAACAATAATCAATTTTCTTATAATAATAAAGGTAATCATATTATAGTCGAGGAAATGAAGCTTTGGCTCGCAATTTTTTCGTCCAGCATGGATTTACTTGAAATTTTCACAGAAAGTAGAGAATAGTCCAAGGATAATTTTGTATATCATGCCGCTGTACGCTAAAACCTTGGGGGTGGTTGACACCCCATCTCGGGGGTGGGAAATTTTTATTAAATTTTAACCACGTAAATCGGTGTAAAACGTAATTCTAAGCAAAAAATGTGTTTTACATTTTTTTCGTAAAACTAATATTTTTCGAGTTATTCGCGGTTGAAAGTAACAGTTTTTCGACGAATAAATCCACTTTTTTAGAGAGTTTTTGGAGAATAACTCGAAAAATATGCATTAAACTTAAAAAGTGTAGCTCTCGAAATTGTGTCGTTTAGTAACACAAACCAAATTCTTTTCAATAATATTTTTCCGACAAATACAAACCGAGGTACAGCATGTTAAAGGTTAGCTTTTTTCGTCAAATGTATAATTTAAAATATTCAAAGCCAAATAACGGGAAAACTTTGCATTTTTCGAGGAAAATTTGGATAATCTTTTTTCAAGGATACAATTAGACCTTTCAAAAGAAAAAAAAAACGAAAATTTCTAGTAAAAAAATTGAGTGACTTATGATCAAAAAAAGGTCGGTACCTGCTTTTCTTTATGAAAAAATCAGTGAAAACAACCCCCTAACTACCCTCCTAATTAATAATTTGTCTTCACCTTTCTGTATATCCTTTTATATTTGTATTATCAATACACCCAAGAAGTTTGACCCATTTAGAAGGCCTTATTTTAAAAAATTGGAGTTTAAAGGAAAATTGATTTTTTGCAATTTCGCATTTTTCACCATTTTCTTCAAAATACCTCCGAAAATACTAGAGATACGGAAAAAATGATAGACTACTAAATTATAGCTTTTTTCATAGCCAAACTTTCTTTGTGCATATATTTTCATTACAGTGAATAAATAGCGAGATATAGCTGTTTAAAATCTCTATTTACTAGCAAACACCCCCTTATCGAGCCCTTTAAACCCACCCCAATTAAAAACTAAGGGATCTTACGGAATTTAATTTACATTGTCTTATAGCTCTTTAAAAATCCTACAAAATCCTTTTTGAAAAAACTTTTTACCGTCAAAAATAAAGGAGCTATGATTATAAAACGAATTTTTTTTTTTCGAAAAATTCGAATAGTCCGCTTATAGAGCATTTTTCAATGTATGTAATACCACAGAACTAGTTCCTATAGGAAGTGACTAAAGAACTATTTTGTATTTTTATTTGTACATATTTGTAAATTCGTATTTTTGTGTAAATAAATGTTTTTGTAATTCTTAATTCTACTCTTTTTTCTGTGTAGATCTATTAAATTATCTACTTATAAAAATTGAAATGTTATTAAGGGTGGTTTTTATGGGTTGAAATATGATATTATATCCTTTAGCATAAAACAATCATTATTTAACCAATCAAAACCAAATTTTACCCATATTAAAGTTTACAATGATTTTATATAATTTTTGACAATAAGGGGTAGTCTACACCCCAAAAAATAATCTACGCCCTTGAGCATGATATAGAATATGAAGTACAGGGTGAGATGATCCTAATCTCAAATTTTTGTGTAAATCGATGCAAGCTGAAATTATTATTTTAGGATAAGTCAATTTTTTATATATAGCTCGAACAAGGGTGGTTGTAAGGGTTGAAATATTATGATAATATATCTTAAAGCATAAAACAATCATTTTGTAACTAATAATAATGAAATGTTGACAATATTAAAGTTTAAAATGTTATTATATAATTTTTTACCATTAGGGGTAGTTTTCACCCTTAAAAAAGCAAAAGCGTACAACAGCTCAATATAGAAACTGAACTAGAGGGTGAAATGAGCCTATTCCCAAATTTTTGTACAAATCGATGCTGGACGAAAAAATTGCGAGGTTTTGCCATTTTTTCAGTTTTATTTCCTCGACTAATAGTCCAGAAAGCCACTGCGCATCCGCTAGGAAAAATATTCTAATTCGGATTTTTTGCATAATCTTACTCAAAAAGGACCCCTTTTAACAAATTTGCATGTTGCCAGGACCAAAATTTAATCAAAAATTTTTTAAACGTTTTTTTTTGTTTTTTTCCTAAAATTAATTTTTTTTGCATGGAACAAAATTTTTTTAGGTTTTTTGGACCATTCCAAACAGAAAAGGTCTTAAGTGACTTTTCTCTAAAGTTGATAGTTTTTGACATATAAGCGATTAAAAATTGAAAAATTGCGAAATCGGCCATTTTTAACCCTCAAAAACTAGGTGAAAAACTGAAAATTTGAATGTTACCAAGGTAGGTAGATATTCTTTAAACATCGATTGACGAAATCCCGAAGAGTTTTTTGCAATACAATATCAAAAACCCCTTTGTTTTTTAATTGCCAATCAAGCGTGCGCGACACTATTTTCCACCGACAGTATGGTGCAAATGAAAGGAATAAATTCGTTATTTCGTAAACCGGTGACTTTAAGGAAAAATCCCAAAACAGGTCGGTTTATATTTTTAAGTTGTGATATTGTGGCATATATAGTATACTAGTGACGTCATCCATCTGCGCGTGATGACGTAATCGATGATTTTTTTTAATGAGAATACGGGTCGTGTGCTGGCTCATTTGAAAGGTTCATCAATTCTCTAATGAGTAATATAAACATGTACATAATTGTTTATACAGGGTGTCCAAAAATTTTTTATTAAATTAAATCATTTGGCAAATTGACAAAAAAATTAAATTATTTGACACCCTGTGTAAATAATTATGTAAATGTTTATATTAATGAATAGAGAATTAAAGAACCTTTCAAATGAGCTAGCACACTATCCCTATTCTCATTTAAAAAAATCATCTATTACGTCATCACGCCCAGATGGATAACGTCACTAGTATACCATATATGTCACAATATCATAACTTAAAAATAAAAATCGACCTGTTTCGGGATTTTTCCTTAAAGTCGCCGGTTTACGAAAAAACGAATTTATTCCTTTCATTTGCACCATACTTAGTGTGACCAACTCCAATTCAGTTGAATTCGGGACAAGACTGAAAAAAATACTTGAAATCCGTGACTTTTCAATGAAAATCGGGCCATTTTTTATTTTTTAAATATAGGACTTTAATACCATCATGTTATTGATTACTTAACATTTTTATGTTGACAATGATATTTCTAATGGGATTAAGCCAAAATTGGTTATAATGATAATTATATTTTTGTTAGTTTTTGAAGTTTCGACTTCCAATCATTCTCAAAAAAGGAAAAATTAGAAAATAAAGTGAAGTTGGATTTCCATGTAAATATAACCTTAGGTTAATATAAAAATGTAATTATCATTACAACCAATTGTGGCTTAATAATCCCATCAAAAATATAATTGGCAAACAGGCCACAAGAAAACAGCTTCAAAACATTTAAAAATCAATCCATTCATATTTTAAATTGACCGTAACAAACAAAATATGATGTATTCTTGCAATGTAATTCTTTACATTGCTTATTTTTTAAAATCATAATTATTGTCGATTTTTTTTCGTCCCAAAAATTTAATTTGATGTGAATTCTTCAAAGAATAACGAACAACATAGAATTTGTTCAACAAGTTGAAAATTCGGATGGCCCGGAAGCCTTTTCCGGGACGGCGGGACACGACTTCGTAATTCGGGCCATGTCCCGGATTTTTCGGGCTAGTTGGTCACACTAACCATACTGCATACACATGCAACGGTGGAAAATAGTGTCGCGCACGCTTGATTAGCAATTAAAATACAAAGGAGTTTTGAATATTGTATTGCAAAAAACTCTTTGGAATTTCATCAATCGATGTTTAAAGAATATCTACCTACCTTGGCAACATTCAAATTTTCAGTTTTTCACATAGTTTTTGAGGGTTAAAAATGGCCGATTTCGCAATTTTTCAATTTTTAATCGCTTATATGTTAAAAACTATCAACTTTAGAGAAAAGTCACTAAAGACCTTTTTTGTTTAGAATGGCCCAAGAAACCTAAAATAATTTTGTTCCATGCAAAAAAAATAATTGTAGGAAAAAAAAACAAAAAAAACGTTTAAAAATTTTTGACCAACTTTTGGTTCTGGCAACATGCAAATTTGTTAAAAGGGGTCCTTTTTGAGTAAGATTGTGCAAAAAATCCGAATTAGAATATTTTTCCTAGCGGATGCGCAGTGGCTTTCTGGACTATAATAGAGTATCAACAAACAGTATACAATAGCCATAGATAATACTTGGCATTTTCTGTACACAGCATATTCTGTTTGCCGTTTACCACATTCCAATCGCCACTTCTTCTTGTCGTAAATAATATCTTTTTTAGTGAAGTCTCTTTTTCCATTGCTGTTTTTATTTGTCCGTTCCACTGTAATTTAGAATGTGCTCTTTTCCTTATTCCGTTTCGTTCTCATTTCCAAGTTCTTAGTTCTTAGTGGTATTCTGTCTCGTACGTTCTTCGTATTTAAACGTCTGTTATTATCTAGTTTTCTGTTGTTTCATTTGTCATTTATTTCTTCGAATGTTGTCAATATCCTATCATCCATGCTTGTTAGCATGCGACTGTGTATATTATTTCTATCTCCAGTTATTTTCTTTATTTTCTAATGTAGAAGTTTTTCAATGTTGTTCTGAAGCTATTTTCTTGTGGCATTTTTACAATTTTAACTATTTATAATGGGAAATAAGCCACAATATTATTAAAAAATCATTTTTATATAAAAATATTAAAATTAAAAATATTAAAAATAACAATAAATTATTAATATTAATAAAAATATTAAAAAATGATAGTATCACGAGGTTTTTCCTGGTTTTCCCTCGTGATTTACTATGAGATCTCTAACGCGAGAATTTTAATGTCACCGTTGCATGTGGTTGTCTTTTTAAAGACAGATCACATGCTATGATTTTTTTGTGACGGATATTCTTGAGTTGGGGTTGATCTCATGTAATCGAATGAACTATCTTTCAATAAAGTCGTCCCAGGAACGCAACTCATAAATATTGGCAATATCATTTTAAAGTCTTCTACTTTAAAATGTATCATGTGTATCTGAATTGCCGATATAAATGAGTCAAATTAAATAAATTATTAGAAGAATTTTTTTACTAAGCAACAACATTTTTGTTTATGTTAGTAGTATTTTGTATTTTGACAACGGCACCCGATTTGGGCGTCGAAACGTTAATAAAAATCATTTTTTAGTAATATTGTGGCTTATTTCCCATTATAAACAGTTAAAATAGAAGTTTGTCATTGTTTCTATTTTTGTAAGTCTTCTATCTCTTCACACGTTTTTGTAAGCCACTTCTCATATTTCTCCATTATTGTTGTTTTTATTTATTTGCGAATTTATTTATATTTACTGTTATTTTTATTCTTGTGTTTTCTTCTCAAATGTAACATTGTCGCACCCGGCAAGGTTTAACACTTTCAATGCTATTTCAGTATCATTGATTAATCATTATGTAGTCTATGTGATTTCTGATGCAATTTTCTACATTGTTTCGTGGCGATTTTCACGTGTAAAACTTTCGGTAGTTTGAATCATGTCCGTGGTCGTCGGCTGTGCGTAATGATTCGTAGAATCGCAGAACGTGCGAAGGGAGTGTTATAAACAGATCGGTGCAGGGCCTAGATTCCGTGCACCGTGCACTGTAGATATCTACACGTCGCTTTCTATCGATGTCAATTTTCGTAAAAATATTTCAATTTTTAGCTTTAATTGAATTATTTTCTAGTTTTGCTAGGTTATACTCTAATTATTGATGCTGAAGTGACACTTGGTAAAACAAGAAAATATTTGAATTAAAACTAAAAATTACAATATATTGACATCGCGCCGATCGCTTTCTATCAATGTCAATATATTTGAATTTTTAGTTTTAATTCAAATATTTTCTTGTTTTATTAAGTGTCACTTCAGCATCAATTTGAGTATAACCTAGCAAAACTAGAAAATAATTCAATTAAAGCTAAAAATTCAAATATTTTTACGAAAATTGACATCGATAGAAAGCGACGTGTAGACAGTGCCGGATTAACCATTAGGCGGACTAGGCGGCCGCCTAGGGCCCGGGCACTTGATGGGCCCCGCATCCCACACAAATGCATTAATTAATATTTAATTATTTAAGCAGTTATTTAAAAAAAAAATAAAATGTTAAAAAAATCAAATAGGGCTAACTGAGACAAAAAAAAAGAGAATGGTTCATTTATGATTTCTAATCAAACTCAGTTTTTTGCTTTGTCTTTTGTCAAATATCAAAAAAATACAACCGAATTCAAGACAAATTAAGCAATTATCTTCAAAGGCATTTTTATATTCCATGTTCTAATCATTCCCTCAATTTGGTAATCAATTTTGCAAGCAAATTTTGATAAAAGCTGGTAAATATTTTGGTATGGTACTTTTTTTTCTATTTCTACCCACCTTATAGTCCATTCACTCACTGTAAAATATTGCAAAACCTCCGGATTTTAAAGAACCTTTGGATTTGGAACAAGAGCTTGGATTGACATGAAATTTGGTATAAGCATAGCTAACATGTCAAATAAAAAAGTGATATTGTGCCAATGTGTGTTTTTGCTCTACGGTTGAGTCCATCCCTTCTCGGGGGTGAAAAGATATACCGTCAAAATACGTCCGGAAGTGGACAAACATGCTAATTCTAAGCAACTTTTGTTCAATAGAGTTTTTTCATCATTTTGAGTTATTTACAAGTGAATATCTTCATTTGTCTACAAAAAATAACACGTTTTTAGAAGGTTTTTCGCAAATAACTCAAAAAGTAAGTATTTTATCAAAAAAATATTCTTAGCAAAAATATAGCTTTTAAAAAATTGAAAAAATGGTGTATGTGTGCAGTCTGTAGACCCAGTAGAAGCAGAGTTGTAGCTAATTAAAAGTAGGTTCTTATTCGTCAAATTCCAAATCGAATATTTCAATGTGAAATATTCAAAAAACTCATCAAAACTTGTTTAAATATTTTAAAAAAGCATTATTCTCGTTTTTTAAAAAATTTCTATCATAAAAAGTAAGCCAGATACGCTCAGAATAAAGTTGATCCCATTTTTTGGGTAAAAAAATCTGGTGAAAATATCCTCCTAATTAGCATCCCAAATGAAATTAATCCTTGCCGCTTCACAAGCTACTTTACTTATGTATTGTTTATATGCTCTGTAAGTTTTATCGGTATAAAGTGCTTATTTATAAAAGGTCTGTAGTAGAAAGGGCTTGAACAAGTCACTAATCACGAGTGTATGCAATTTTTTTTTATTTAGCTAATCCCTCGACAACTAATGGCCATTGGCATGGTACAGTGGATTTTTACAATCAGGTACCTAGTGTAGTGGGTAGTGTGTGTGTTGAGTAAATGTCTTGTTACTTAGCAAAGTCGTCATTGTTTTTGAAAAGAGACGCTAATTGTATCCGAGCGTCTGCGGTCCCTCCGGTGAGTACCAATCTCACAAGGATAGAAATTATTTTCATTTATTAATTTTTAATAAATGAAAAATTCTCTACCCAGGATATGCAAATTTTGAACAGGTATATCTTAACCAATTTTTGTCTTCCAAAAAAGCAAAAATCTGAAATATTCAGAAAATCAAAACCTATATTTTTTACTCTTTAAGATTTTTGGTGCCACTAATAATTTTTAAAAAATTCAAAAAATTTGTTTTACTTTAAATCACTTCAGCACTGTGAACCGCTGAAACTTACAGATCATGTAAATAATATACTTATTTATAAGTTTTTTCAAGACTTTCATAAATTTTCAAGATTTTTGTGCCAAAAAAAAGGAATTAGCATTATTTTAAGCTTTACTTGCTTAGTTTTGATACTTGAAACTTGTTAAAAAAAAAACAAAAATAAAACTTTTTTAACACTTTAAAAAAGTGATGATTTTTCACCGAAAAGTGCTTCATTTTTTGGTAATTGACATTGAAATATTTGATTTGGAATTTGTCGAATAAGAATCTACTTTTCATTAGCTCCAGTTCTGCTTATACTGGGTCTACATACTTTATACATACCATTTTTTTAAATTTTGTATACGCTATATTTTTTCTAAGAATATTTTTTCGATAAAATAGGTACTTAATTTTGGATTTATTTGCGAAAAACTGTCTAAAAAGGTATTTTTTGTTGAAAAATCAACATATTCACTCGCAAATAACTCAAAAAGTATTGATTTAGTGAAAAAACTCGATAGAACAAAAGTTACTTAGAATTAATCAGTTATGTTTTTTCACCCACGAAGGGGTGGTACTCATACCCAGGGCAAAATCACATATCGACACAATATTCCTTTTTTCTTTGGCATATTAGCTATGGAATATTAATGTAAATAATAAAGTTGTTGCGAAATGTAAAAAAAGAAAAATGATCTTTTTTACATTGTCGTAATGTATTTTTGGAGTAAGTTCTTCTTATGGCCGCCTAGGGCCCCATGATGCCTTAAACCGTCACTGCGTGTAGATATCTACAGTGCACGGAATCTTATGACAGGTCGTCTTTATCGGATCTTACACCTCCTTCCCACGGTCTGCGATTCTACGGATCAGCACGCACAGCCGACGAGCACGGACGGCAACGCATCGCAGACAGAACTCTTCCAAAACAGTATGTCTAGTGTTTGATTTAACCATTTAACTCACTCCTTTTTAAAACTCCTAAAATCCTTCAATTGATTCTTTACACGGTTCCATGCATCAAAATAGAAAATAAGATATCAAAAGCAATAGAAATACGTAGACAAGTACGACAAGGATGCATTTTGTCACCACTGCTATGTAATGTATATAGTGAAAGCATCTGCCAGGAAGCCCTTTTGCAAGCAAATGAAGGAATCGTAATCAATGAAGAGGTTGTAAATAATATTCGATACGTGGACGACACTGTACTAGTTGCAAGAACAGTAGAAGAATTACAACGATTACTTACAAACATAAATATTGCTTGCAACAATTACGACATAAACATTAATATAAAAAAAAAACAAGTATATGGTCTTCAGTAAAATCATGACACAACCAACACATATTAGTATAAAGGCATTCAAATTGAAAAAGTATCAAGTTACAAATACTTGGGAACTTTAATAAACGAAACTGGAGACCAAATCAATGAAATAAAAAGACGTATCGAATTGCCAGGATCACCTTCATAAAGATGAGAAAATATTTCTGCAATAGAGATATAAGCATCCCTCTACGATTAAGAATGTTAAGAGGCTACGTATTTACCACGCTAGTATACGGTATCGACGCCTGGACTCTCAAACAGAACAACATAAAAAATATTGAAAGTTTCGAGATGTAGTGCTACCGTCGAATGCTGAAGATAAGTTGGGTTGAAATAATCACAAACCTTGAAGTAATACGAAGGGTAGGAAGAGACCCAGAAATTTTGTTAACGATAAAACGAAGAAAACTCGAGTATTTGGGTCACCTGATGTCCCTGATGAGAGGTCATAAATACGCATTACTTCAAAATATAATGCAAGGGAAAATAGAAGGAAAACGAAATCCAGGCCGTAGAAGAATGTCATGGTTGCGGAATTTGAGAGAGTGGTTTGGTTGCACCACTAATGAACTTTTTAGGCCAGCTAAAAACAAGGTCAGGGTAGCCTTGATGATTTCCAATCTCCAATAGGAGTGGCACAAAAGGAAGAAGATGCATCGTTCTCGCTCTTATGCTCTGGTGCTGTAAGATTCCATAAATTTTGTTTATTTTGAAACATTTTGATTCAGTTTGATTTAAAAAATCATAAATAAGTTCGTTCGTTCGTCCATTCCATTTTTTTAGCAAAATCTCCCTAAAACAACTGCAACAAACTTAAGGAACAACACAGACAACTACTCGTGTCATCGAAGGAACAACTTCTGACTTGCCGTCTGTTAGAACACGAACGTCGCACGGGCCCATACCGCACCTTTGATCTTACCGACTCTCGACGGATACCACGCATCAGTACAAACGTGTCTGTGCTACCACGGACGAGACACTTACCACGGTGCGTAACAAACAAATTCTCGAACTAACAAAACAAAAATAGTGTACTCATACAGGGAGTGTTAATAGTGTCAATAAAAAAATATTAAAGCTTGAACTTTATAATAATTCCGCTAGTTGCCGCTAGGGCATCTATGTCATTTCGTTCGTTGCAATCCGGGACTGCACGCTGGGGTTTGTTTTGGTTGGATCAGGGAGAGCAGCATATGTGCCTCCTGATAAGAGACTAATAAGTTTCGAAACCGGTAGGGGTGCTTGCAGCACTCTCTGATTGGACTAGAATATGGTTCGGCTGTGTTTTCGTTTTGCAACGAAATTGTAAATGGTTATTCATTTTTGATTTACATTTACTCTGTGTGGAGTATGAAGGGAACCATTCTCGTTGGAACTTTACCGCGCTGAGCAGATGGGACGTGAATTGTAAATTGTATAATTCCCTCATCTTCCTTAGTCTCAGCATTCGTATGGCTTGCATATTGTAGAAGCCTCGGAGGTGTAACCAGAGAAGGTTCCCATTGTTTTCATTCTGGTGGGATGTAGAATAGCATTATGTTGTTTTATATGCCATTAGAGTGAAAACTTAGTCTTTTTGCTAGCAGTTGCCGCTAGGGCATCTATGCCATTTCGTTCGTTGCAATCCGAGACTGCACGCTGGGGTTTGTTTTGGTTGGATCAGGGAGAGCAGCATATGTGCCTCCTGATGAGAGACTAATAAGTTTCGAAACCGGTAGGGGTGCTTGCAGCACTCTCTGATTGGACTAGATTATGGTTCGGCTGTGTTTTCGTTTTGCAACGAAATTGAAAATGGTTACTCATTTTTTTTATATAATAATTATTGATTAATTGTAAATACTGTACCTGAATGTCTCCTTAAGTGCTCTACAGAATGCTGGACAAAACAGGTAGTATAATAAAAAATTTGCTGTCACATTAACAGCTCCCAGTAAAGTGCATATTTCTCTGACGATTTCTATAACCATTTCGTCAAGTCCTACGTTTGCTCCAAAAAATATTAAAGTGACTGCTCTAGTACGTGATAGAAAGTTAGATGGTACTTCTACTATTATGAAGAGAACAATTATAATTATTAAGGTAATCGTCAAGTTTCTGTGGTCCTAAAAAATAAAATGTGCTTTAAATATTCTATGTTAGTATGTAACGATAATGCCTGCAGTCCGGCGTTCGGCAGATCAACAACAGAAAACCCAACATGTTTTCATATCGGCGCAATCCCCCTAGGGACCACCTCTCCGACGGAACCAAGAAGTGATGGCTATCGAGGGTGTATTTAAGATGAGGAAGGAGAATCATGAAATCAATTCCTCTCGGTCTACTGAACCAGGAAGAACTCAAAAGGCAGATAGGCAATGGAGTGAATTGGTACTCTGCCGAAGTGAAAGTGCTCTGTAGTGAAGAGTCGTTCCGCCGGAACTGTAACCGCAGTGCGCGGTGGCTGTCACCTCCAACCCGGAGCTAGTCTGTGCGTCTATTCTTGTTTGTAATCACATTGGATTAATGTGTGATGAGCTACGAGTCTGTAATAATTATGTAGATAGATTGATTCCGTGTAGGACGATTGCTGTTGTATATTATACTGTGTTGTTTATTCTATTATTCTATTATTATTGCCCAGATTTACACATACGGCTCACACTCCCTCTAAGGGGAAAATTGCTTATCCCAGATACCTACGGTATCAAAAGGATTGAGCTCTGGTGGGACTCTTTCCGTGTTATCGAACCATAGGTGACTTGGTATGCAGGTGTATCTCCCAGAAATTTCGTACGCATCTGGCCGTCGCGAGTAGTACAGCTTTTATAAAGGTGTTCATTTAGACCCAGCTTTTTTATACTTTCGAGGAGGGTCTTTAAAATCTTACAAGACGTAATGAATCAGAGGATAAGTTTAGCAGATGAACAACAGGGTTTTCGTACTGGAAGATCGTGTACAGATGCAATATTCGTCATAAAGCAAATTACTGAGAAATCACTAGAGTATAATAGACCAGCATTTCTATGTCTGATTGACTTAAAGAAAGCATTTGACAGAGTAAGACTCAGGGATGTAATTCACCTTCTGTATAATAGAGAAATCCCTCTAGATATCATAAAAACTATTGAGAACATCTACCAAAATAACAAGATGGAAGTCAGAATAGATGGACAACTTACAGAACCTGTAGATATAGGCAGCGGAATAAGACAGGGAGACTCATTGAGTCCTCTGCTTTTCAATTTAATCATGGATGAAATCATCAAAAACGTCAACAAAGGAAGAGGATATAGAATGGGAAACAAAGAAGTAAAAATACTCTGCTACGCAGACGACGCAATATTGATAGCCCAAGATGAAGATAGTCTGCAAAGATTAGTCCACAGATTTAACATAAGAGCAAAAGAATTCAATATGACAATTTCATCTCAAAAAACTAAAACTTTAGTAATCAGTAAAGAACCAATCAGATGCAAAATAGAAATTGATGGTATCAGTATTGAACAAGTAATGGAAGTAAAATACCTTGGAATTACATTGTCAAGTTACGGAGACCTAGACAAAGAAGTGAGAAATCAAGTACAAAAAGCAAATAGATTGGCAGGATGCCTTAATAACACTATATGGCGAAACCGACATATTAACACTGAGATGAAGTCAAGAATTTATAAAGCCAGTGTAAGACCAATAATGACATATGCATCAGAAACAAGACCCGATACAGCCACAACACAAAGACTACTGGAAACGGCAGAGATGAGAGTACTGAGAAGAATTACAGGAAATACACTGAGAGATCGAAAGAGGAACGAAGATATTAGAAGACAATGTAACGTACAGTGTATAAACGAATGGACACTAACCAACCATATAACCAGAATGGGGGAGACACGTGTGGTCAAAATAGCACGAGATAAATCACCAATCGGCAGAAGAAGTATCGGCCGACCGCGCAAAAGATAGAGCGACAACCTTCCATAGAGGTATCAATCCGCCAATGAACAAGCAGAATTGCTTATAAAGAGGAAGAAGAAGAAGAAGAAGAAGAAGAAGAAGAAGAGGAGGGTCTTCGGAATGACTCCAGTAGTAGACATAATAATCGGTATCGTCTGGGTACCATGCATTCTCCATTGCCTTCGTATTTGAATTTCCAGATCTCTGTACTTGGCGATCTTTTCAGTAAATTTACTACGTAGATTATTGTTGTTAGGTATCGCCACATCAATTAGTGTTGTTTGTCTTGTCAATTTATTAACTAGTACGAGATCTGGTCTATTATGTGCCACTGTTTGGTCTGTGAGCATAGTGCGGTCCCAGTATAGCTTGTAGTTGCCATCCTCAAGCATACTCTCGGGGACGTATTGATAATACGGGAGATGGTCCGTTTGAAGAAGTCCCAGTTTGGAGAAGATTTTTCCCACTGCGTCATGCCGTTCCTTGTATTCAGTTGCAACAAATGCCTGGCAGCCCCCTGTAAGATGTTGGATGGTTTCTTGGGCTTGACATCCAAATCGGCATCTGTCGTTTTGAACCTGAGGGCCTTTGATGATATATTTCTGGTAATTTCTGGTTGGTATAACCTGATCCTGAATGGCCAGTAATGAACCCTCCGTTTCAGGGAACATCTTTCCTGATGTCAACCAATAGTTCGACGCTGTATTGTCGACATAGTCTTGGCTGACCTCATTGGGATGTCGCCCGTGCAGAGGTTTACCCATCCAGGTGCGCATTTTTTCGTCTTTAGTGAGGTGGTTTATGCGCATTTCTGGTTCCCTCAGCTTGATCGGTGTTGTGTCATCTACTGCGCAAATAGCGCGATGTAGAGTAGATGTCTCAGCTTGCATCTGAAAATAAGTTCTTAAATTAGCAATTTGTTTATCTAATTGCTCACCTATATCCATAAGTCCTCTTCCTCCTAGATTCCAATTGAGCATCCACTTTTGGAGTAGAACTTTTTGATATGCTGTTTATTAATTATAGTACGTTTCTTAATGGAAATATAAAAAGTTTTATCTTGTTTGATATTTTCGGTGGTCAAAAACTCCGTTGACTCCACTACTTTTAATAACGCTGTCATTGTAATATATCTGCAGGAGACAGAATGAGTTCTAAGAGGGAATATAAAAGTGGTGCAGAAAAACGAAAGTTACGTGCTCAAAAATCCGAGCAAGAACAAAAATTACCAAAAATTTCATCATTTTTTGTGACCACTGGTGAATTAAAACAGCAGCCTAGTGAAGTTTGTGAAACATCAATAGATGTAGTTGGTCTTGGTCAGGAAACAATAGGTTTGTTCTAGCATCAATTTCAAACGGTTTGAAACCATCAGCGAATAGCGGACCAGCGCGAGTAGAGGGGATAGCAATGGTGACTGTAGTATGTTCTCTCACTGACCAACTGTTTGCTGACGGTTTCTGACTAGTTTGACTGTTTGCTAGAACAAACGTATTATTTACTAATCCTACTCAAAATGAAAATGAAAACCCAGAAATAGAGTTAGACTTCAAGCAGATTAATTACGCTCGTTGTAGTTCCAGGTAACCTTTTATTTTTATTTGGGTAGATAGGCTAATTTAAAAAATTTTTTTAAATTACTTTTTAGTTACCACCAAACCATAAATTCCACAAAAAAAAATGAAAATGAAATTAAAAAAAAAATCCTACTCTTTACTACAATCTTCTTCGAGGCACTTACAAGTGGAAAGTTATGTTGCAAAATTTTTCATTAAGTTATCACGGAAAATGATAAAAAGTTGGATTTTTTCTAACGGCGCGACTGCTCCCGGGTTAAAAGGGCCCCATTTCAAATTCTGCGGGGGGGCCCGACGGAGTTTGTTACGCCACTGTTTCTATCGTATCAAATGCTTTGCGAAAGTCTACGAAAGTCAGTGGTATAGTTGCAGCTCAGTAGATCTTTTCAGAGCAGCCGCCAATAAGGTACGGATAGCTGTAATGATAGCCAACCTCGATAGGAGAAAGAACTACAAGAAGAAGAATACGAAAGCCAGGGCCAATGGTTGGTTGTATTCGTAGGAATTTTCTATAATCCCTTTTATACAGTGGAGGTGGTCGTTAGTGTCAAAGTTTTTCCTAAATCCTGCTTGTTCTCTTGGCAAAAATTTAATTTTATTTCCATTCTATTTGTCATTATTCTTGTGAATAACTCGTAGAAGTTGTATAAATAACAGGCTTATGGATCAGCAATTCTCGAGGTCTGTTGGACCACCCTTTTTGTGTAATAAAGAGGTAAGTGCACTGTTCCATCTTGTAGGTGTTTCGCTTTGGTGCAGACATAATTTGAACAGTTCGTTCAAATGTTCCTTGAAATGTTCTCTAAAAGTCTGTCTCCTCCAGTCTTTACGGCTTCTTTTAAGATATTATCTTCTCCCGGAGGTTTACTTCTTTTCAGTTTCTTAATATTATCTAAAGCAACATATTAGACAATAATTTAATCATAGATGACATATTTCATAGTTGAAAATGGCATTATTCAGACATGCTAATAAGTTATAAATGGATAGTAATAGGAAATGTTACATAGCTGAAGTTAAAGCACAGTATTAATATTGTAACATATTATACCTAGGTACAATGTGTGACAAAATTATACTAACCTGTCTCTTCCTTCCATTGCATTTAACTTTGCGTGCTTTTTGCAAGGTTCTTATTAGGAAGCTGTTTCCAATAATTAATATAGTTCCTGGTGTAATAGTAAAGATTACTAATAAAACCCAGTTATAGCAAGCATATAAGCTAAAAAGGAAGAAAAATTATATAAATAATATTAGTCCAGAGAAATAAGATTTTTCTCGTGACACATCCCCCTCCAGGCCGAAACCAAATTTTTTGAGTAGTATGGACATCTATATTATTAACCTATATGTTTCCTGCAGCCGATTTTGATGATATACATAGTTATAAACAAATGAAGATCAAAAAACGCTAAATTTTCGCTTTTTTCGTCTATTACCAAAAAGTTAAGCACTTTAAACAAATTTGAGTGTAAGACACTCATAAATCGTATAAAAAACTTCAATATGGCGTTCGCTGAATATGTCCATCCTTATTGGTTGCTTAGAAAATTGCAAAATAAATCATAAATTTTGAGTTTTTAAAAATATTCATAACATGTAAAAATTAACTTAAAACCTTCTTATTACACGGAATGCTGATACTTCTTGTACTTAAATCATATTTTAAATTTCAAAGCAATTTGTCAAATAGTTTAAAAGTTATTTAATTTGTTTATCCCAAATTCATTTTTTTTGCAACACTACAAGTCAGAAAATTATGAGGCTACAATCATACTTCGGACGGTTTATGAAAGAAGAACATTTATACTATTACCATTATTAAAAATAAATGACAAAAAATAATTTTAAACAGTGTAAAATTATTTTGAAAAAACATGTCGATTTTTTGCTTAAATAAACAATTAGAATAACTTTTTAACCGTTACCTATAGAAAAATTATTTTTTCATATTTAGAGAGACTGAATTTTTATACACATTTAGAAAGAAAAACAACTGTCCTAGGACAATTGGGGACAAAGTTAGCACCCCCCCCCCCCATTTTTTAATTCACATGTTTTTGCAAAATAATTTTGCAATATTTATAATTATTTTTTGTAATTTTTTTTAATTAAATTAATACTGTAAATTTCCTTCTTCAATAAACTATCCAAAGTATTACTGTAGCTTCATCATTTTCTGACTTACAGTGTTGCAAAAAAAATTAATTTGGTATAAACAAATTAAATAACTTTTAAACTATTTGACCAATTTCTTCGAAATTTAGGGTATGAATTAAGCACCATAAGTCTCAGCATTCCGTGTAATAAGAAGGTTCTAAGTTAATTTTTACATAAGTTATAAATATTTATAAAAACTCAAAATTTATTATTTATTTTGCAATTTTCTAAGCAACCAATAAGGATAGACATATTAAGCAAACGCCATATTGAAGTTTTTTATACCGTTTATGAGTTTCTTACTCTCAAATTTGTTTAAAATAACTATTTTCTTAGTAATAGACGAAAAAAGCGAAAATTTACCGTTTTTTGATTTTCATTTGTTTATAACTATGTATATCATCAAAATCGGCTGCAGGAAATATATAGGTTATTATTATAGATGTACATATTACTCAAAAAAATTGGTTTCAGCCTGGAGGGGGTTGTGTCACCAACAGGCTATTTTTTTCCTTATTTCTCTGAACTATATAGGTATTCTATACATGTATCTTATACAATGATGAGTGCCCTAATAATGCAAAAGATGGAAAACAATACGTTGTTTCCCACCTTTAATACGTTAGCTTAAGAACTATTTGACTTTAGTCATAATTACAGGTATGACGTCGAAAACATTTTATTTTAATTTTCACACGTTAGAACTAATTATGATTGAATACATTAAACAGATGCTAATTAGTAAAAAACATTCATTAGTAGCAATTATAATTATCAAACTAGTAATAAAAAAAAGTAACTAAACTAAAATATTTTACCAATCATCCTACTAAACGTCATATGGACAATATTATTAGTGACGTTGAAAAAGTAACTATTCGTTACAAAGTACTCGTTACTTACGAATACCGAAAGCAACGAATACTATACAGAGAGGCAAATCGTTACTTTGATTACTCTGATTACTCTGATTACTTCGTACCAATCGTATCAGAGCGAATAATCACTATTGTATCTACTTTGATTACTCTGATTACTTCGTTACTTCGTACCAATCGTGTCAGAGCGAGTAACGACTATGTATCTACTTTGATTACTTTGATTACTCTGATTTCTTCGTACCAATAGTATTAGAGCGAGTAACGACTATTGTATCTACTTTGATTACTCTGATTACTTCGTACCAATCGTATTAGAGCGAGCAACGACTATTGTATCTACTTTGATTACTTTGATTACTCTTATTACTTCGTAACTTCGTACCAGTCGTATCAGAGCGAGTAACGACTATTGTATCTACAACCAGTACACTTGATTACTTTCTAGTTTCTAAACTGACCGAAAAAATGTGGAAATGATAATGTTTCTACAGTTGTTATATCTGTGATAATGTTATATCGGAATACATATACAAAATACCTACCTACTGAGAAATACGATTTTCGATATGATTACCTGTACTCAAATACAAAAGTAAAAAAATTAATGATAGTAATCAAAGTAACGAATCCTCCTCCTCCTCCTCAGTCGTTTCCTCATTGCTGAGTGTCGTGAGTCCCTATAATACGAGCAACTATCTCTTTCCATCGGCTTCTGTCCTGAGCTTCCCTCATGGATTCAGAGAATGTTTTTCCACTGGCTTTCTATATTTGATCCGTCCATCGAGTAGGTGAGCGACCTCTACTTCTGCGCCCTTCAACGTTTCCTGAAATTACAAGTCTCTCAAGATTATCATCACTTCTTCTTGCAATATGGCTGAAAAATTTTAAGACGGTGGAGAGGCAAATAGAGGAAAGTCGAGTCTGAATATTAAGCTCTTGGAGGATTGAGTGATTTGTTCTGTGTTCCGTCCATGAGATCCGAAGCATTCTTCTCCGGCACCACATTTCAAAGGAGTCAATACTTTTTCTGTCGTCCGATTTCATTGTCCATGTTTCGGATCCGTAATTAAATATGGGAAAAAGTATGGCACGTACTAATCTTATTTTGGTGTTCTTCGACAAGGAGCGATCTTTCCAGATTTTCGATAATCGACTATAGCGTTTTTGGCCATGCCTATTCTCCTACGTATTTCTGTTTCACAAGATCCTGTATTACTGATGTAGGATCCTAGATAATTGAACTCGTTAACCACTTCAAACTGGTCTAAGGCTCCTGTTGTCTGAAGTGATTTTGAATAATCTACTATCATAATTTTTGTTTTTTGTTTATTGATCTTGAGACCACATCTATTGCTTTCGGCTTCCACTAGCTGCAGCAGGCTGGACATTTCTTCTTCGGATGCAGTTATTAATGTTGTATCATCTGCATATCTGAGATTTGAGATCTTCTTTTCTGCGATAGAAATACCGCCGTTCCATTTGTCGAGTGCTTTTCTCATTATATATTCCCCATAGAAATTAAAAAGACTTGGGGATAGAATACATCCTTGTCGGACTCCTCTACCTATTTTAAATGGATCGGACTTATGGTTTTCAATTCTTATTCTGGTTTCACTGTTCTCATAATATAGGCTTTTCACCAGAGCTAACAGATTATCAGGAACCCCCATCTCATGTAGAACTTTCCACAAAACTGTCCAGTCTACACAGTCAAATGCCTTCTGATAATCCAGAAAGCAGATGATCATCGGAATTTTGAATTCTCGTGCTTTCTCAATGAGTTGTCGCATATTAAGAATTTGCTCCCTTGTGCCTTTACCCTTTACGAAGCCTGCCTGTTCTTGCCACAGTAACGAATACTGTAAATGATTACTTGTTATATCGGAATACCTATATAAAATACCTACCTACTGAAAAATACGATTTTCGATTTGATTACCGGTACTCAAATACAAAAGTAGCAAAAGTAATCAAGTAATCATAATAGTAATCAAAGTAGCGAATACTGTAAATGATTACTTGATATAACGGAATACCTATACAAAATACCTACCTACTGAGAAATACGATTTTCGATAATATTACCGGTACTCAAATACAAAAGTAATCATAGTAATCAAAGTAACGAATACTTTAAATGATTACTTTATACAAAAGTAACGATTTGGAACGAATATTCGAAAGTAACTATAATCAACATCACTAAATATTATGACTGAGTCAACTAGAGCTAATGTCTAAAGGTGTGAAATATCATAATGTGATGTAAATTTAACGAATTTAAAATAAAACGGGGAGTGTGACAGGGAGACACAATTTCGCCAAAAAACGTATCGACACAAATTGGATGCAAACAGCACAAAACAGATGTTCGAATAACTATTCCAACGTATAAAAATTATTGAAAATATTTTTGCTGTAAGTTCATTTTTGAAATTGCAACAGTGTCAAGAGTGGCGGCTCGTCAGAGGAGGCAAGGGAGGCTTAGCCTCCCCATAAATTTTTTACACACGCTACACTGTTTTGTTTATCTTGAATCGCGAAAAACAACAAGCACTCTCACTATTATACAACGTGTAAATTCCATATTATCACTAAATATCCATACGTACGGAGCATTAGCATTAGAACGCATGATTGCGTCCAGTTTTTTTATTATTATTGTAGGCAGGACCCTGGGTTATCCCGAGATGCATGAACGGAGCCGAGAAGCCAACCAGGGTCTCGATTTTTGACCCTTCGCTTCGTTATCGAACGTATTCGCTTCGTATCTGTTTAGTATACGTAGCGAATACGTTCGATAACGAAGCGAAGGGTCAAAAATCGAGGCCCAGCCTCCGTTGCTAATGCTCCGCGCAGCGCAGCAGGCGTTTAAGGAGACCCGGTCTCCTAACAGTGGCATCTACGGTGCCATCACACGCTATCCGGAGATTTACCAACGGAGGCTAACTAGCTTTTCGGCTCCGTTGCCGTTGCGTGCATCTCGGGACAACGAATTTTAGGGTCCTGACTAAGAATAATGAAAAAACTAAAAATGCGAATTTTGTTATGAAATTTGGTATTTGGGGTTAGAATAATATTTGGAACAACTTGTTCAAATAACTTTTTCCGACATTTGTACCTCAAAGCAAAATATCGGTAATTTATCATGTTTTTGGGTTCGCAGTAGGCCGCGTTTAGAATTAAAAAAAATCAGTTGAGTATCTTAAAAAATGTGAACCGTCAACCTGTATGGACTGCAAAACTTCAAATCTGTTGGTATTTATTTTGATATGCATATCTACTTACAAACATGGAATTGTTAACAAATAAACGACACAAACTTTGGTATTAAACTTTTACAATTAGACTAATTATTTTTAAAATGATGTGATATTATGAAATTATGAATTATGTGATACTATGAAATGTAAATAAAAAATGGTCAAAAAATGGGGCCTTACATTACATTTTTTTGGGCGCATTTTTTTGTTAGTGCAAATTTGTCTAGATATTTTAGAGTTAGGTATAGCCTCCCCTATTGTAAAAATCACGAGCCGCCACTGAGTGTCAACACTGCAAATATGTATAAGGACAAAAGTGTTTAGTGTTAGTTTGTGCCTATAAAGCCGGGTTGACACGATCCAAGTTTCATCCAAGTGTACTTTGTCCAAGTCAACTTGGACGCTGCGCGCGCTACTTGGAAGCTACTTTGATCGTGTAAATTACTTGGATGTCAAATAAAAGTAACAAATAAACATTGCAAAGATGGCGAAAGTGATTATGGAGGGTATTCAAGTGGTTGCTGATTGCTGATATGTTAATACATGAGCTTGAGATCCACAAAAAAGAAATTAAAAAGAAAAAAAGGAAAATTTGGTTAATTGGATACGTGAGGCGTTTGGAGCTTCGTCTAATTTTCTAAGTGAAGTAGTAAAAATGTTGATTAAGATACATTTAAAAACTATTTAAAAATAACTACCGAATAATTTGAACAACTATTGCAAATGGTCAATCCAAAAATTTAAAAAGTTGATACAAATAAGTATGAGAGAAAAAAAATTGTATGAACATGTGCATAAATCATTCAATTATCATGTAGCGTAACTCATGTAATGTAACGTCAAGTAACGGATATTTGTACATACATAACAATACCCAAAGTATAAATAGACCAGGCCATTTAGCACTAAAAACACCCGAATAAATAGATTTTTAAATACAGCACCTAGAGACTTGCAGTTTTTTAAATTATGTTCAGGATGATGCAGGTCAGAAAAAAGTCTACTATTCAAAAAAGGGTGGAAATGCATAATTGCACTGTAAAGTGCATAAAATGCATCAAAAATTGCATAAATATAAAAATAAAGTCAAAATCAGTATACTAAGGAACACAATTTATTATTTCGGGGTTTTTGGGGTCACTGAATACGATTACGCCATCAAAATTGACCACCGGAGTACCTGGTGCCCAGGGTCGCGACAAAGGCACGTCATCGTCTGGAGTTTTAATGGATTTCGGCACTAAATTGATGTAACTGGATTATTCGGGGGTTTTTTTGAGGTTGTTAAATACGAAGATGCCATCAGGACAGACCTGAGGATCACCTGGTGCCCAAGGTCAGTGTAAGGGACGTTATCTTCTGGAGTTTCGAGGGCTTTCGGTATCAAATTGATTCAAACGGATTACTTACGGGTTTTTGAATTCGCTAAACATGAATATGCCATCAGGACAGACCACCGGATTACCTGGTGCCCAAAGTCACTGCAAGGGTCGTCATCTTCTGGAGTTTCGAGGGGTTTCGGTATTAAATTGATACAAAGGGATTACTTGGGTTTTTGGGGTCGCTAATCACGAATATGTCATCAGAATTTAATTTCGGAGCACCTGTTGTCCATGATCGCTACTAAGGCACGCCATCTTCTGGATTTTTGGCATAAAATGGATGCAAATGGATTACTCGGGGGGTTTTGAGGTCGCCAAATACGAATATGCTATTAGAACAGACCCGCGGAGCACCTGGTGACCACGGCCACTGCAAGGGACGTCATCTTCTGGAGTTTCGAGGGATTTCGGCATTAAATTGATGAAAATGGATTACTGGAGGGTTTTTGGAATGGCTGAACGCGAATACGCCATCAGATCTGACCCACGGAGCACCTGGTGCCTAACGCAGCTCATCTTCTGGAGTTTCGGAGGGTTTCAGCATTAAATTTATGCAAACGGATTACTCATGGGTTCTTGGGGTTGTTGAACACGAATGCACCAGCAGAATAGACACCAGGGCACCTGGAACCTACGGCTGGTAATCTCTTGGAGTTTCGAGGGTTTTCGGTACTAAGTTGATGCAAACGGGTTACTAACGGGTTCTTGGGGTGGATGAACACAAGTACGCCATCAAAAGAGACATCGGAGTACCTATAAGCCTAAGGCACGTTATCGTCTGGATTTTCGAGAGTTTTCGATCGAAAACACGTTTTGAATACGAATACATCATTAGAACAGACACCAGAGCACCTGTGGCTAAGGTATATCATCTTATAGAATTTCGAGAAATTTCGGTGCTAAATTGATGCAAACAAATTGCTCATAGGTTTTGGGTTTGCTGAACACGAATATCAAATCAGAACCGAACCCCACTTTCCTAGTGGCCAGAGTGGCTGCTTTGCACATCATGTTTTAGAATTTTGAGGCATTCCGACACTAAATTGGTACACACCGAGTACTCGGAAGTTTTTGAAGTTATACTTCTTTACGCGCGATATGAGGGTGAATTTTTATATGTTAAAACCTACGATCCCGGCGCATGCGCATTATAACTTTGTTCTGATTGGATGTTCAAATGACATGTCAAAAATTATCCAATATGGCAGCTGTAGCGCAGCTGTGGTTTGGACGGTTGACGGTTTGGTTATGTATGGTTGTTGCGTTTTAAAATTTGTGGGAAGAGAAACAACAAAGGTTAGTTAATAGTTATACTGCCTTTTTAAATAGTTTTCATATTATATTTCTGAAGTTATACTTCAAAATGTTTTAATTTATGTATTTATCAGTCCAGAAAAGGTGTAGAAAGAATATATTAGTGTTTTTAAATATATTTTTTTACAAACGTGTTAAAAATGCAATTTTTAGGACTCCATAGGAGCGTTAAAAATGCTACTTTAAGGCACTAGTGCTTTAAAAATTTTAAGGCACTGCAGTTAAAAGTGAATTGTCAAATTGTGAAACGTCAAAATATTTATATTTCATTTATTAACATTAATATTAATAATACAACTTGCGCAATTTGAAAAAGGTGGTTTAAAAGGTTTTTGAAGTTATACTTCTTTACAGGCGTAATGACGGTGAAATTTTATATGGGAAAACCTAGCGACCGGGCGCATGCGCATTATAACTTTGTTCTGATTGGATGTTCAAATGACATGACAAAAATTATCCAATATGGCAGCTGTGGCACAGCTGTGGGACTGTGTTTGGTTATAATGTATGCTTGTTGCGTTTTAAAATTTGTAGGAAGAGAAACAACAAACAAAAAGTTAGTTAATGGTTATACTGCCTTTTTAAATAGTTTTCATATTATATTTTTGGACTTATTTACATAGAAGAGATGATTGTTGCATGCCAATGTGAAAGCTCATCAAACTGTGCCTAGTATGAGTGCCGCAGATCTCGCTTATTCAAAGCTAAAGAATCTTTCACTGGTAAGTGTTTTATAAATAGTTGATCAAATTTTGTTATGATATTTGAACATAGCCACTTTGCACGACGCAAGTGATTGCGAAATGTATTAGTCGTTATACGGGCTCCGATACCTACCTTGAACCTACCAAAATACATAAGTAGTATGTAATACTTTTTTTTACATAATTTGATTACCATCAAAATTTATATCAATATTCACCTAATATATTGTCTTCTTACCCTATGTTTTGTTGTATTTTTTCAATTCTAAATCATTTCAATTCAAAATCAAAATAATTTGATTTACATAAGTTAAAAATGTCAAAAGGTTAATCTGTTTAGTTAGACGATCTTCGCACATAATGACAAGCTGCCTCTGTGGTGCAGTTTTAATGCGGGTGAATCCCAATACAACGCAAATACCAGCCGCGTGGTAAGTTGGTTCGAATCCCAATAGAAACTTTTATTTTTTTATTTTTTTTTATACATTTTATGATTGTAAGTATATTTATTATATAATTTTATTTTCAGAAAATACGTATTTAGTTAAAAAATTTTCCGACAATTAATGTTCAGAAATCATTTGTGGCATTTTTAATGTGTTTGTGTGTGTTTTATTTTTTTATTATTTTAATTTTTGGCACTGTTTTAATAAAAATGTTTGAGAAGTATTAAGTATAAATTAATTTAATATTTAAATAAAATATAAATAAAAAGTATATTAATTTCGTTTATAATCATATAATCATATAATCATATAATAGAAGTATAACTTCTTACGTGCGTACAAAGTACACACACATTCTTTTTTTATTATAATTTTGTGTCTTTGGATTTGTCTTCCTTGGGCGTAAAATATTAAAACATCTATTTTTATATTTCACTTGTCACCGTGATGTATAATTATGTATATCTGAAAGGTAAGTAGCATGCGGCTTGATGGCCTTGTTGGTAGAGCATTGGACCAGAGATCAAAAAATCGCGAGATTGCGGGTTCAAATCCCGGACGATTCATATTTTTTTCTTTTTTTTTTAATATTTGGCATTGTTAAGTTTTGGTTCATTTTTGGTAATTATTGTTAATTTTTTGTATTGTAACTGTTAAGTAGGTATATTTATTTTGTTGAAATTATATTATAATAGAATTATAACTTCTTACGTGCGTACAAAGTACACACACATCCTTTTTTTAGTTGCTGTTCAAAGAAAACGTTCAAATTGGTAACATTTTTTTGCTATAGACTGTTTATTAAAATAACTATGTTGTACTATACAATTTTTTTAATTCTTTATAAATATAAACTCAATTTATATCTGACAGCGTTTTTCCTTCATTTATTTCAAAATTGATTTATTATATTTTATTTTGATAGTGTGATCCTTCGTGGTCACTAGATACTCCAAAGTCTTTCATCTAAGTCATATTCGTATTCAGCAACTCCAAAAACATAAGAGTAATCTTTTTGCATCAATTTGGTACCGAAAACTCTAGAAACTCCAGAAGATGACGTGCCTTAGGCACCAGGTACACCGGTGTCTGTTCTGATGGCGTATTCGTATTCAGCAACCCCAAAAACGTATGAGTAATCCATTTGTATCAATGTAGTACCAAAGGCACTCGAAACTCCAGAAGATGACGCCCCTTGTTGTGATCCTTGGCACCAGAGGTCGGTTCTGATAGCATATTCGTCTTTAGCGACCTTAAAAACCTTTCAGTAATCTATTTGTATCAATTAAACGCCGAATACCTTTGAAATTCAAGAAAATGACGTCCCTTGCTATGATCTTAGGCACTATGTGCTCTGGAGGTCGATTTTGATTGCGTATTCAGGTTTAGCGACTTCAAACCCCTTGAGTAATCCATTTGCATCAATTTAATGCCGAAGACACTCAAAAATCCAGAAGATGACGTGCCTTAGTAGCGATTCTGCGCACCAGGTACCCCGAAATGCAATTCTGATGGCATATTTGTGTTTAGCGACACAAGAAATTTGTCGAATGCCCTAAAAGCTCCAAAAGATGATGTCCCTTGCAGTGACCTTGGGCACCAGGTGATCTGGTGGTCTGTTCTGATGGCATATTCGTGTTTATCGACCTCAAAAACCCCCGAGTAATTCATTCTTATCAATTTAATGCCGAAATTCCTCACAACTTCAGAATAGGACGTCTATTGCAGTGACCTTGTCTCCAGGTGCAGAGGGGGGTCGGTTCTGATGACATGTTCGTATTTAGAGACCTCAAAAACCCTCCAGTAATCCATTTGCATCAATTAAATGCTGAAAACTCTCGAAACCCCAGAAGACGACGTGCCTTAGTAGCGACCCTGGGCACCAGGTACTCCGGAGATCAATTCTGGTCGCATATTCGTGTCTAGCGACCTCAAAAATCCATGAGTAATCCATTCACATCAATTTAGTGCCAAAAATCCTCAAAATTTCAGAAGACGACGCCCTTGCAGTGACCTTGGGCACCAGATGATCCGTGGGTCGGTTTTGAGGCGTACCCGTGTTCAGTGGCCCAAAAAACCCCCCGAATAACAAAATTTGGTCCTTAGTATACTGATTTTGGCATGTTGATGCACTTTTGGATGCATTTTATGCACTTTAAAGTGCAATTATGCATTTCCATCCATTTTTGATTAGTAGACTTTCTTTTTGACGTCATTCTGAACATAAAGCAAAAAACTGCAAGTCTCTAGGTGCTGTATTTAAAAATTGATTTATTTTGTGCTAAATGCCCTCATCTATTATGTATATATCAAATTTATATAAACTTTATTTATATCTGACAATGTATTTAGCGACCCCTAAAACCCGTTAGTAATCCGTTTGCATCGATTTAATGCCGAAAACCATCGAAACTCCAGAAGATGACGTATCTTGCCGTGACCTTGGGCACCAGGTGATCCGGGGTTCAGTTCTGATGGCGTAATCGTATTCAGTGACCCCAAAACCCCCAAATAATAACTATAGACTTTTCTCCTGACTTCATCCTGAACATAATGCAGAAAACTGCAAGTCTCTAGGTGCTGTATTTAACTATAATATATTCTTCTATTTGTACTTATATCCCGTTTTATATTTTCCGATGCCACGCCATTGTAACTATACTTTGATGCTACTTGGAAGAAAGTTGGCCACCGTCCTACTAGACTTGGATGTGACTTGGATAGAACCTGTTGATGGAAATATACTTGACGAGGGTGGTGACACTGTCAAAGGAGCTTCCAAGCGTTGCGCGTGCAGCGTCCAAGTAGACTAGGAGGGTGGACTTGGATGAAGATGAAAAACACTTGGAACGTGTCAACCCCCTCATACGATCAAAGTAGCATCCAAGTATTGCGCGCGCTGCATCCAAGTGGACTTGGACTAAGTACACTTGGATCGTGTCAACCCGCCTTTACCGAGATAGAAAGTTATTTCATAACACATGGTCTTTTAAGACCATGTGTTATGAAATAACTTTCTATCTCGGTACCACCCTCTTCACCCTGCAAGTACCAGGGAAGCTCGCACCCAGTCAGTGCGATCTCCGTTGAAATCCGAGCGACACCCCGTTGCCGGATTCGTCTCCCTCTAGGCAGTGTGTCACAGTCCGAGGTCGATGCGATACGCCTGTCGCTCCCCCAAAACATTCCGTCAAGGAATTTTACAGTGTCTCAGCACGAGATCCGAGCAACACCCCGTTGCAGTCGGACACGCCTCTCAAAAGTGAAAAGTGTGCTCAGTGCTCCAGTACGAGTTGTTTCCACGTTGTCTCCAATCCACGTAAAAGTGTCTCAATAGGTCCATCAGGGACTCACCTGTTACCAAGCAAGAAGAAGACGCGACCTGTCCGTTGCCTCCAAGACAACCGACCACACGGTTGCCAGATCGCCTACACAGCCGGGATCGTGGTGTGGATTTTGGAAAGACAATAGTAGTGCACATCGCGAAAGACTCATTGTAGCTCGTAACTACTTCTTGTGGTTTGTAGTAGGTATTTTGTTTTCTCTCGATCAACACTATTGTTGCATATGATCATTTTGTTTAAGTGTTTTGCTCTTCTCTCGATCAACAGTAGTGTTGCATCCAACCATTTTGTTTATATGTTTCTATCTCTCATAGGTTTGTTTTGTGTTCTCTTTATGTAGATATACTCTACTTCAATAAATAGTTAGTATGGTATGTTAAACAGTAAATGGTTAAGTTCAATTAGTTACCACTATAAACAGCCCGGATTAACCGATAATAGTATAAAAGGCCCGGTTTCAGGTAAAATTTATTTTAGGCTTTATTATGGGAGTACCGTCTAGTCAGTGTTAATTGCAAAAGACCAACTCTGTCTACCTCGCTGGCTTATCGCTCCGGGTGGGTCTTAACAATGGGCCAGGTCAGATAAATTTAATAATATTTACGTCCGCACTAATTGAACTCAAACCATTTATTGTTGAACAAACCATACTCGTTTTGTAAAAACTCCTTTGAACCATAGTGTTTAACACCCTCTCCCATCCCTTGATTACAGGTAGGTAAATAGCCTCATAGTATATTTAGAACCAGCACCTATAGTCGTACAATCTCTCTCTTTGTCTAGGACAAAGATGAACGTCTTTATGAACGTCCTATTGTCATGTTGTGATAGTATTATCTCAACAACAGAAATACATGGAAAAGACTGAGGGAGACGTATATCCAGCAGTAGATAGATCTGGGTTGAATGCTGATGAGGAATGTAAATTTATAGGTTTATACCGATAATTTCCCACCTCTACTAGTTTCATCTCTTTTATTTCACAACGTATTCGTATTATGTTTTCCATCTTTTGCGTTATTTTGCCGGTTATTAGTGCGCTCATCACTGTATACTTGTGACAGCTAAGGCCTGGCACATTCAGTTTGACTGAGTTTGATGCTAGTTTTCTATAGGCTCATGATTTAATCCATACGTAACAGAGAAAGACATTTTAAATGCAGAGTATAATATCCAAAACGTATCTGCGGTAATAGAACTGGAATTCGTAAGTGAGTTGATTCGATCCGTTCTGTATATAGACCAGGGCGCATCTGTAAAAATATTAGTACATTTGTACATTGAGAGGTGACTTAAATTTTTTTGCAGAAATCGCTTGAAAATATTTTAGATAATATTATTTGAGTTATCCTCCCTCTCAAAAAGGTCCGGAACATTGTTTAAATAATCAAAATGTCAAAAAATGAAGGAAAAATTCTATTTTTTTCTTAGTTTCTTGATTATAACTTTAAAAGTATTCATTTCCGAGAAAAGTTGGGCTGACATAAAAGTTTTGTAATTAAATTTCCTACAATATAGAGTTGGTTAGAAATTTAGAAAATAGTTACCCTTGTTGCAATATAATTGCGAAAAAACCATACAAAAACCAAGTATTCGCATTTTACGTTTTTCAACCATTTATGCTACACTTGGGACCTTCATATTTCACCCAGAAAAACTTTATGACACAGTAAAACAATACTGTAAATTTCTTTGAGATCGGTTCAATAGATTTTGCAAAATAAATTTTGCAATCCAGCTTTCGCAAAAAAAATTCATATTTTCAAAATGTTACGGGACTGAAAATAAAGCAGATAGCAAGTTGATTTTTTTTGCTTATAGAAGTGTACTGTACCTTTTATTTGCAATTTGCAAAACTAAAATCGATTAACTACCACGGCGTCAGGAATTTTTTTAAATAAACATTAATTATTGGTGCTACGCGCAGGACAGCGGATAGTTTGCTTTGATTTTGCATTCCAATGACCTTTGATAATGATTGATACATTTTAATTTTTATTACATTTCGATATAAATAAATAAATTTGTTTTTTGCAAAATAAAAACACATACTCTATCCTTTGAAATAACACTTTTTTAGCAAAAACTTTCTTTGTTCATATATTTTAACTTAGAGAATAAAAGTTTATTATTTTTAAACATATGCAATTGTTTAAACAATATTTCACAAACAATAATAAAAATTAGTTTGATTTTTGTGGAATTAAAATATTAAAATACAACAAAATATAGAGTAAGAAAATAATAAGATAAAGATTGGAAGAAATTTGGGTGGAAATCAACTTGTGTGAATCGAACACCGCTGTCCTGCGCGTAGCACCAAAAATTAATGTTTATTTAAAAAATTTCGTGACGCCGTGGTAACTAATCGATTTTAATTTTGCAAATTGCAAATGAAAGGTACAGTACACTTCTATAAGCAAAAAAAAATTCAACTTACTATCTGCTTTATTTTCAGTCCTGCAACATTTAAAAAAAATGAATTTTTTTTGCGAAAGGTGGATTGCAAAATTTATTTTGCAAAATCTATTAAACCGATCTTAATGAAAACAGTGTTGTTTTACTATATCATAAAGTTTTTCTGTGTAAAATATGAAGGTCCTAAGTGTAGCATAAATGGTTGAAAAACGTAAAATGCGAATACTTGTTTTTGTATGGTTTTTTTCGCAATTATTGCTACTTTGCAACAAGGGTGACTATTTTTTTTAAATTTTTAACCAATTCTATAATGTAGAAAATTTAATTACGCAACTTTTATGTTTGTACAACTTTTCTCAGAAATGAATAATTTTAAAGTTATAATCAAAAAAAACAATAAAAAATTCGAATTTTACTTCATATTTTGACATTTTGATTATTTAAACAATGTTCCGGACCATTTTGAGTGGGAGGATAACTCAAATATTATTATTTTTTATTTGAGTTATTTTCAAGCAATTTCTGCCAAAAAATTTGAGTCACCTCTCAACGTCCATCTCAAAACAGATGAGCCCTGGACTAATTATTCCTAATATAGCATTTAGAATTCCCTTGAACTTACACTAAAAGTAAGTTCAACTACTACTAAACTAAAAGAAGTTAAAGTGGTGACATGACAGTGAAAGCTTTCTGTTGGTTTTCGCTGGAAAGAATGTTGCTGAATCTGAAAATAGAGTTTTAGGTTATAATTATTATTATTGACTGAGATATGAGAAATGATAGGGATTTCTGATAGGGAAATCATTTCCCTATCAGCACAATTTCTGATAGGGAAATAAATAGGTAGGTACTATAAAATGTAATAGGTAGATGGTAGATATACTACATACCGAGATATAGGTAGGTATAGTTTTTATGTAGTATGAAGTAGTTTATCTCTGTTCTATCCAAGATCTCTTTTATTTCTGATCCTTTTAGCGGGTCAATTTTCAAGAGTATTTTTTAAATACACATTTCAAATAATTAAATTGTTTACTTTAAGCGTGAAGGTTTTACAAGCGTGACGTTTTTTTACCTTTTACATGCCACAAGAAAACTGCTTCAAAAGTTTATTATAAAAAGTTTGATATCAGAAAAAACAAAAATTGCGCCCCCGGGTGGGCTCGAACCACCAACCTTTCGGTTAACAGCCGAACGCGCTAGCCGATTGCGCCACGGAGGCTATGAAAACATTTGCAGTGTATACGAATTAGTAATATACAGGGTTTCTATGGGTCGCTAAGTAGTGTTGTCGCCGAGCAAAATTCGGGGGGTCACGAGATAGTCTAATTATGTAGTCATTTTAATGTCAAATATTTAAATACACGATTTTATAACATCTAAATGTATTTCAAAAAATAAAAGGCAGATATCGAGCAGTTATTTATAAATCCTGGACAAGTAGGTAGGTACCTACTTTTGCTCTCAGGAGGAGAATATCCCAAAACAAAAGATCTTAGACAGTGGCGTAACCGGGGGGGTTTAGGGGTTTTCTGGGGTGTTGAAGCATCCTGATAAAAAGTTCTCATGGGTACAACTCAATCGTATGAAGTATTTTCAAGATATAGAGGCACAAACTCGGAAAATTATAAGATTTTCTGGGTATTCCAATTCGATGGTAATTCCAATGGCGACCTTTACTTTGACCTTGACCTTCAACAAACGTCATCTTCTAGAGTTTCGATGGTTTTCGACATTTAATTGATGCAAATGAATTACCGGAGGGTTTTTTGAGGTCGCTAAACACGAATATGCCACCAGAACGACTCCCTGAGTACCTACCTGATTTCCAAGGTCAATAAAAGGGGCTCCTGGAATTTCGAGGGTCTTTGGTATTACGTTAATTCAAACGGATTAGTTATAGGTTTTTGGGGTTGCTGAACACGAATACGTGATCAGCATAGACACAAGAGAGCACCTGGTTCCTAAGCCAGGTTATCTTCTGGAGTTAAAAACCTAAGAGTACTTAATCCATTTAATTCCTCAATTTCATTTCTCCGAAACTCCAGAAGATAACCTGTCTTAGGCACCAGGTGCTCCTGTGTCTGTGCTAATCTAATCACGTATTCGTGTTCAGCAACCCCAAAAACCTACAACTTATCCGTTTGCATTAATCTAGTACCAAAGACCCAGGAGCGCCTTTCATTGACCTTGGAAACCAGGTGCTCCGGGAGTCGGTTCTGGTGGCATATTCGAATATCGAAACTCTAGAAGATGACGTCCCTTGCAGTGGCCGTAGCCACCACGTCCTCCGGAGGTCAATTCTGATGGCATATTCGTATTTAGCGATCCCAAAAACCCATGAGTAAACTGTTTATATCTACATAGGCGTAACCAGGGGGTGGTTTTGGGGGTTGTAACCCCCCCTTTTGGATGTACTTTGAGCTCTATACGCCTAACACCATTATTATTCCATACCCCTAGAGACCTTCAAGTAGACGTAACCACTCCCCCCTCTTAGGATCATCCTGGTTACACCTCTGATTATATCAATTTAGTGCCGAAACCCCTGGAAACTCTAGAAAATGGCGTCCGCTGAAGGTCAAGGTCAAAGTGTGGTCGCCATTGGATAGCCAGGAAAAAATCCTAGACTACTAATAGTACTTTTCCTTGATCCAAACTTCTACATGTTGCCAGATAACCAGTAACTTAGGGAATTAGAATACCCAGTAAATCTTATAATATTCCGAGTGTGTGCCTCTATATCTTGAAAATCCTTCATACGATTCAGTTGTGCCCATGAGAACTTTTTATCAGGATGCTTCAAAGAGTATTTTCCCAAAGTATGAACGAAATCCACTGGGACCTAATTTCCATAAGGTTTGTGCGGGTACCTACTCTGCAGATTCAACATTAGATTCAACATTGATTTTAAATATAATTTTGTATAAATTATTAAGACGTTTACATTCTACAAAAACATTATTATTCTTTTTTATAAAGATCTTACCATCATTACATACAACTTCAAATCCTGCCTTTTCAGTGGTGGGTATAGACAACAAATTTGCTCTTAGTTTTGGTACACAAAACACATATTTCAAAGTGATTTTTACATTTTTATTTTGCACCACACTTATCACTTGTAATTCACCTATACATGTTACCTCCATACTTTTTCCTTTTTCTGCCAGTTGTATTTCTCTTCTCTCTGCAAATATTTTCGTGTTGATAAGCACCTCTTCGTTGTTTATATAATGGTGTGTAGCCCCCGAGTCCGCATACCACTCACTTAAACCCTCTACACCTTCAGATGTTGCACAGAAAGCAACAGCATTATCCTCTTCTCTATTACATTTTGACCGTTTATCAGTAATATTCTGCTTTTTGACTAACATTGACTCGCTCTGTGCCCCATCTTACCACAATCGAAACATTTAATGCCGCATACACTCTTAACATGCCCAATTTTTCCACAATTAAAGCATTTTACTTGCTTTTCTGTTGCACTAAAAGATGAAGGCAAAACTTTTGTGTTTCTTGAATTTTTATTGGAATGAAATTCTAACAACCTACTTTTCACAAATTCTATTTTTAAAGTATCTTCTGATAAAGTTCTTATCGCTGTGACTACATTTTCAAACTCTTGTGGCATTGACAATAGCAAGAAACAAGACATATCAGATTCATCAAAATTACTTCCTAGATTTTTAAGTTCTTTAAATAGTCGATCACATTTTGCGAAATGATTTTGAATATCTGTCATTGTTGTACTTTAAGGTTGTTAATTCTTTTAATAAATAGAACTTAGAACACGTACCTTTTTTATCAAAAATTCCTTCCAGTTTCTTTATCATCTCATGAGCTACTTCCACTTCTTTGATATATTCCAAATGCGGGTCAGCAATACTTTGAATAATTACCATACAAGCCTTATTGTTCCTTTTATGCCACTCCCCACTTCTTTCTGTCACGGGTACCGGCTTCAAAGTTTCACTGCATTCAAGGGCCTTTAACAATGATAGCAACCTAAACTTCCAGTTATCGAAACTGTTTCCATTAAAAGGTATTATGCCATATTTGTTTTCAGTTAACTTCTCCATTGTTTAAACTTTCACTTGCTTTTACAATCACGTACCTTTACTAGCCTTTCTTTTCACGTTTTCACCTCTTCCTATTCAACACATTCTTTGTTCAGCTGGGCCCATAACCAATGTTATGTAGATGAAAAATAGAATAAAAGAATGTGTTGATATTTTATTTATTTGTATTTAAACAACTCTTAATAAACGTGATTACATAATTCTACAGCAAAAAAGGAATGTGTGACATTTTTTTCATTCTTACTCTCTTACTTCTTATTGTCATCACTGTTGACAATTGACATAATATAAGCAGTGCTGCCAACCATAGAGCATCAAACGGAACCAGGACAGGTTTGTTCGTTATTCTAGAGTATTTATTTAACAATGACGGGCAAAAATATTCGTTTTAAATCATTATTTCAAGCTGCTCATTATGATCATGTAACTTTTACCCACCCTGCAGACCTTGAGACTAGAGATTGCAATTGCTGGATCCAGCATCCAGCAAGCTCTTTTTTTACATGCTGGATCTAGCAAACCGTGCTGGATCCAGCATCGCGGATCCGCAAACGTGTCAAATTCGAAATAAGTTTCTTAATGTCTTCATTAGCCTCTTTATTCAAAGCCGTGAGTCGGCAACTTGCCATTATATGACGCTAGCAGTAGCTCAGTATGCTGAAAAGCTTCTACAGCCTAAAAGTTTGAATCGATAAAGCGTTGATAGACATTGATTCTGAGATAAATTCTCTGCTGGCGAATGGTCAATAATCAATGAGTTGATCGCCACTTTTTAACCGGTGAAACTGGCTATAAAAGCTCTTTTCAGATGAGAGTTGACTTTGATAACGGCCGACACAACCATGAAATTTGCCTTAGACAAACTAAATAGCCAGGACTCTAGCCTTAGTGCCGATATATCTGAAGCACTACGCAACAGAATCGCGGAACGGTGCCTCTCTGAAATTACAGGTACATTAGTGGACTTACAAAATCCAAAAAGTATGGCGAAGGACTAAACAATCCTGGTTATTTCCTCATGCCGAAAAAGAATGCAATGCGACAAGAGATGAAAAATTGGTTGAGTCGTATAAATGAACAAGTGATTGTGGAACCAGTGCAAGAGGACATAATGGAAGAAGATGGGCCAACTAATCCGGAGCTCGTGAATTTTACTGGAACAAGAACTTATTGAATTGAAACAAGAAAGAGAAAACTTTCATAACCAAAAAAACTGATTCTCAAAAAGATTACGAAAAGATTTTGGAAAAGGACCATTTATGAGACCGAAGGAGTGAAAAGCGATCATTGGTCCATGGTCTATGACTATTTAATGGTCTTAAAACCGACCAGTATAGAAGCCGAAAGGGCTTTCTCCGCAACCATGCAGCTATATGTGCAGTTCTGTGCGCAGTAGGTTAGGCCTATGCTTTTTAAGGTCTCACTTCTAAAAAAACTAAATATTTCATGTTTCTGTTGTTAAGAAATTTAGAATACAGACAAAAAAATATTGAAATCATGTTTTTATTTTGATTCCACATTTTGCTGGATCCGCGCTGGATCCAGCTGGATTCAGGCCAGTCTTGCAAAAATCCAGCTGGATTGAAAATGCTGCTGGATTGCAATCCCTACTTGAGACCCTTGTGCCATAATATGTGCTTCAGGATGCTGTTACTTAAGATTGTAAATTTTATTAAGAGCCGCTTATTTTCAAATCTATGTAGGTGTAGGTATCGCTAAATACACACACATGCTAAAACGGGACATTTCACACACGCCGACCGCTTATTGGTGTAATTTTCCAATTTTTAATTTAGAAAATCTCATTTTAAAGTTTCTTCTGTTGAACGTTTTCGTGTAGGTACAATAAGTAGTTTTTTCACAATATTGAAATGAACGATGGTTTTTTTGTTGCTTAACTGTTAATAAAAAACAGCACGTTAAAAATTTCGATACCCACGACATGGTACTCATTTTCTATAGATTTTCCCCAGATACTCCAGTTAAAAAATATCACCCAGTTATTTTTCGATTTCTACATGCTTCGTTTCCTGGTATAATAGTGTTGCCATTTCAGTTGACTCTCATAGTACCTACCTATACAATATCATTATCTCAGAATATTTTTAAGATGTGTCTGGTGCATTAATAAGGTATTTACAGGAATATACCAGTTTAATTTTCAATATTATTATAGGTTACCTAAAGTTGATTTATTATAATTAAACGCTTTTATTTAGTTCAATAGTTTGCGTCAAATTTTAGACGTTAATTTGACTGCCTTTTCTCCAATGCAAATGAATGAAAATTTGCAGACATATGCATTCGCGGGAACAATACACGAATAATCAATAAAAAAAATGTTTTTATGCTTTTTAATTGTTTAAACAAAAAAAAAACGATTTTAATGGAAAATGCTTAAATTCTCCTGTTTTTTACAATACTTACTTACTTTCCGTGTCCGGAACACCAACAACTTTAAATTCTGTATTTCCAATGGTTGGCCACATAGATGGCCCTGTCATTTGCTATAACTAAGTCTTGTTCTGTGCAGGTCTCTCTCATCTCTGTGCATGATAGTAGATGCCGGCTGGTCTGAACCGCGCCACAGTCGCAGGTATCGTCCTCCTGGTATCCCCATTTTTTCAGGTTACTAGCACAACGTGAAACGCCGGTTCTTAGTCTGTTTAGCGCTTTCCAAGTCGGATACGGTAAATTGTGTCCAGCAGCCATTTCCTCCGAAGGAGGAAAATGTGTCGCGGTAGCTGACGCTTGCCATAGGTGTATTCGGCGCGTCTCTGGCGCTTCGGGGATGGATCTTGATGTTTTCAGGAAGCTTTTCCGAGACCTTAGTCTGCTTGGATGAGTTTGGTGGTCATATAAGGGGTGTCTTCGGTCCGTCTCCTGCTTTTTCCGTTCTACCTCTGACGTGACCTTCCTCCTGATAGGTGGTGGAGCAATTCCAGCAATGGGGCATACCTCTTCGATAGGTGTCGGTTTCAGACAACCCGATATTATACGGACTGTGGGGTGTAAAGCTAGTTCGCGTCCGTAGTAGAATACTACACGTGCACCCTGGGTAATGCTAAATGAACTAGCACAATAGGCAGCCAGACAATCTATAATCTCTAAATCTCCTGGCAAGGAACACATTAAAATAATTAAAATAATAAGATATGCCTCCAACCAACAACTTAAAGGGACCTTCTCAGGACCAAGCAACAAAACGACTCGGACCAAGCGTCCGAATATGCCATTTAAATATAGAAGGTATTAGTAGAAGTAAATGTGAGTACCTTCAAAAGGTACTCATTGAAAATAATATCGACGTAGTCGCAATTCAGGAAACCCATGTAGAAAACGAGGAACAAATTCTCGCTAGAGGAAGAATTCATGGTTACGATTTACTGGGTGCAACTTACCATCCAGCTTATGGAGTAGCAACCTATGTACGAAACAAAATAGAAAATGCACACATATGTTCTACATCAGACATAAATAACATTCATACGGTTACCATACAAATTGGCGAAATTACTGTCAGCAATATTTATAAACCACCGGCAGTCCTGTGGCCTCCGCATGTTATTCACGCCCACCCACACCCCTCAGTGTATGTTGGAGATTTTAACAGCCATCACGAACTCTGGAAGTATAGACAAAGTGATCAAAACGGCGAGGCTTTGATAAATTGGAGCGAAGGGGCTGGCACGTATTTAGTCTTTGACGCTAAAGATAGGGGAACTTTTCGATCTGCAGCCTGGAGGCGAGAATACAACCCAGACCTATCCTTTGTCTCCACAAACGAAAACAATCAACCCCTGGCAGCTTCACGTACAGTGCTCCCAGATTTTCCACATAGCCAACATAGACCAGTTGTAATAGAAGTTGGCATCAAAATACCAATAATAACATCTTTCCCTCGACCTAGGTGGAACTTTAAAAAAGCAGACTGGGCGACTTTTACTGCGAGATTGGACAAATGTCTCGGATGGATAACCCCAACACGTACAAACTATATGAGGTTTGTTGGCGCAGTTATATCTACAGCGAAGAAAACTATACCCAGAGGATATCGTAGAGATTATGTCCCAGGATGGGATGAAAAATGCGAAAAATTGTATCAAGAATACAACGAAAGCCAAGACCGAGAAATTGCGGACGAACTGCTGCACAGTTTGGATGCAGCCAGACGGCAAAACTGTGGAAAAACTAGACTTTAGTAAATCAAGCAGAAAAGCGTGGTCCTTACTTAGAAAACTTGGTAGTAGCAGACACTCAACTAGAGACAAAGTACCAATAGTTCCCAACAGAGTGGCCTCCCACATTGTAGCAAACTCAAGGGCACCTAGAGATCGTGACCACACCACCAAAGTAAAACAAGACCTAAAAATATTAAAGTCTGCATGCCCGCCTACATCTGAATACTCTGACGAGTTTACTCCAGAAGAAATTACCTCAGCATTATCAGAAATTAAATCTGGAAAGGCACCCGGCTCCGATAAAATACATCCAGAATTTTTACTCCATTGTGGCAAATATGCTAGGAAATGGCTGGCTGATTTCTACACAGATATATTAAAATCAGGAGAAATCCCCCATTTCCTTAAAAAGGCCTCCATTATAGCCATATTGAAACCAGGAAAAGCAAATGATCAACCCCAAAACTACCGACCGATTGCACTGCTGAGCTGTGTCTATAAACTGTTGGAACGCTTAATCCACAACAGAATTAGTAACACCATATTGGGGGTGATACCTATTGAGCAAGCAGGGTTCAGACCTAACCGCAGCTGCACAGATCAGATCCTATCCCTAACAACACATATCGAAGCAGGTTTTCAAAGAAAGCAAAAAACATCCGTTGCTTTCATTGACCTATCAGCTGCATACGACACCGTCTGGAGACAAGGACTAATCTGCAAACTGATCCGTGCCATCCCGTGCCAAAAGGTAACCAAACTCATTGATAGCATGCTCACCGACAGACCTTTTCACGTCACAATGGGCAACTTAAGAAGTGTCCAAATGAAGCTCAGCAATGGACTGCCACAGGGATCTGTTTTGGCACCCTTACTCTTTAATTTATACATCGCGGACCTACCTAGGACAACTTCGCAGAAATTTGGGTACGCTGACGATTGGGCCATTGCAGCAAGACATAATAACATGAATGTTACAGAGACAATACTGACGGATGACCTTGCTGTTATGGGTGAATATTTTCGCAAATGGAGGCTACGGCCCAATGCAACGAAAACTGAAGTGTGCTGTTTCCATCTTAATAATGCCCAAGCCAACAAAAAACTCTCCGTTCACTTTGAAAACAGACTACTCGCTCATAACTCAACACCAAAATATCTTGGAGTGACTCTTGACAGAACCTTAAGTTTTAAGGAACACCTACAAAGAACGGCAGAAAAACTGAAGACGCGAAATAATATAATCCAAAAGCTATGTGGCACCACATGGGGGTCCTCAGCCTCCGTACTCAGATCATCCGCTCTCGGACTCGTATACTCGGCGGCTGAATATGCTTCGCCGGTATGGCTCAATAGCAAACACACGAAGATCATTGACACCCAATTAAACCAGACAATGCGAATGATCTCAGGTACAATTCGACCAACACCGAACTATTGGCTTCCCATTCTGAGTCACATTCCACCGCCTAAACTAAGAAGAAGTCATTCTCTTCTCAGAGAATATCGAAAAATCGAGGCTAACCATCAACTACCCATCCACCATGATAAGCTTGATATCGAAATGAAAAGACTGCGCTCCAGATATCCCCCATTGTTAAGGGCCACCTCCCTACATCAGGAACATTTCGACCTCACCAACGCTTGGAGAAGACAATGGGAGAGCGACTCACCACAGGAATCACACCAAATGGCCTGTATCGATCAGAAACCGCCAGGCTTTGAACTGCCCCGCAATACATGGACGGCGCTGAACAGAATAAGGACAAGGACCGGTAGATGTGCTGACAGCTTGCATAGATGGGGAAAGGCCCTTACTCCTGAGTGTGATTGTGGTGCGCAACGGCAGACCATCCGCCACATTATTGAGGAATGCCCCCGAAGGCGATACCCTGGAGTTTTCGATGAGTTCCTGAATGCGACCGAAAATGTTTTACAGTATATTAATACATTAGATGTTCGTTTGTGATACTTCATGTAGTGTTTTATATACTTTTTTTTTTAAAATTATGTGTTCTTGTTGTATCTATGCCATACGATAAATAAAAATAAATAAATATACGGACCGTTTCATTTAGAGCCACGTCGACGTTCTTTGCGTGAGCAGAGTTTGCCCATACTGGTGCTCCAAACTCCGCGGCCGAAAAACATAATGCCAAGGCAGAAGTGCGGAGAGTGTGTGGTTGTGCTCCCCATTTTGTATTAGTTAGCTTGCGGATGATATTATTTCTGGCACTTACTTTCTTCTTGACATCTTGACAGTGGTATCGGTAAGACAGAGTTCTATCCAGACGGACGCCAAGGTATTTTGGCGTCTTGTTGTGTCCAGCATCTGACCACGCCATTCCACCTCCAGCGACCTTCGGGCATGCTTGTTTCTCAGGTGGAAAGCACATAGCTGGGTTTTTGTGGGATTGGGTTTCAGATGGTTTTTATCATATTATCGAGCTAAGTCTCCCAGGGCATCTGTCAGTTTCACTTCGACTTCATTGAAGGTTCTTCCCTGAGCTGCCACCGCTGTATCATCAGCGTTTTTTACAATGTAAAAACTTGAAAGTTTTGCGGATTGTAGCTAATGATATGAACTATACATAATTTCACTTTTTACGTTAATTGTTTACGTTATGCTTCATAAATAAACAATAAAGTTTCAAATTTTTTGCAGACTCCGACTACTTTTCGTTTTAGTACATCATATGCTTTATACATATTTTAATAAACATGACGATATATTTTAATGTTTGAAAAGTGTAAGACTAAAAAGTAAAAAATAAAAAAATATGAAAAAAATTTTTTAAGAAACGCTTTTCTTTAGGTACGAGTGACTAAATTTAAAAATATTATAAAAAATCAACTAAAAGGCAAAAAATAAAAAAAATTGAAAAAATCTAACACATTCATTAAAGTAAAGCGTGGGGCGAAAACCGTTTATTCGATGAAGACGCTTTTCTTTGACGAATGTGTTAGATTTTTTCAATTTTTTTTATTTTTTGCCTTTTAGTTGATTTTTTATAATATTTTTAAATTTAGTCACTCGTACCTAAAGAAAAGCGTTTCTTAAAAAATTTTTTTTCATATTTTTTTATTTATTATAACTTTAATCGTAACCTATAATTATGATTTTAAAAAAATATCAACCGTTTGACATTTTTGCTGTTTTGTACCGCAAAAATATCACATTTAGTATCACCGTATCAAGGTAAATCATTATGATAACAGGAAACAGCACCTTCTTGTTGATCGTACTGTGTGAATTAGAAATATGATTAGAAATTGTAAACACAATGTTGCAAAACATATTATTATGTATCACAACGGTCTCTAACTACATTGTTGATATTTTTTGTTGGTCCCTAACATTTTTGTGGCTAACTGTAGGCTAACAATCAGCCTAAATAACACCACAGCAAAGATCAGTTTCAACGGAATAACTTCTAAGGAGATCAATGTAAACAAAACCGTGAAACAAAGTAACTCTATCTCACCGACACTATTTAACCTGATATTGGAAGTAATAATAAGGAGGACAAACTTTGCACACAAAAACAGTACTTATTACAGATCAACTTCAACTAGTAGCATATGCAAATGATCTAGTCATCATAGCGAAGACAAAGATGATACTTATAAAAGCAGCTGAAAAATTAGATAGCGAAGAGAATCGGACTAGAGGTAAACCAGCACAAAACAAAATACATGACGATGGGAAAGGACGACACATCAACTTAGAAATATCTAGTAACACAGAACCATTAATTTGAAACAGTATATGCCTTTAGCTACTTAGAAGTAACAATAGGGAAAACCGAAAAAGAGAGAGAATAAAGGAAAGAATTGTGAAAGGCAAAAAAACGTATGCAATGAATAGGAACCTGAGAAGCAACACTCTCAGTAAGAGAAAAAGGATGAGCCTATATAAGAGCTGTTGTTATAATATATAGGATGGATTAACAAGAAAGAGGAAGATAGCCTTCTGAAATTATTATTAGCCTTCGATTAAAAAGAAAGAGGAAGATAGCCTTCTGAAATTTGAAAGAAAAATAATGAGAACAATACTGGACCACAATGTAACAAGAAAGGGAGAAATAAGAATGAAAACAGATTCCGAAATTGAAGAAGAATTAAAAAGAGAATATATAGTCAGATAGGTACATAAAATCTCTTCGCTTAGAATGGATAGGACATATACAGAGACGCCCACAATCAGATATGTTGAGAAGAATAACTAACTGGATACCACTATGGCCCAGGTGTACAGCAAGAGATGGAAAAGAGTCACGACAGCAGCAAAGATACAAAGCAAGTTATAAAGGACAGAGGACTAATCCACCTCGCCTAAGAATAGGATTTTGAACCCCATGGCGTTAGCTATAATTAGCTATTTCTATAAGCCCTTTGACCATCTCTAAGATCCCTTGTATTAATTGGTTTGGCTACCCCTTGTTTCCACATGTCTTTTTGGGTCTTCCTCGTTTTTTGCGGTTTGGTGGTACCCACTGCATAATCTTTTTCGGAATTCTTGGGCTTAAATAGAAAATATAAGAAAGCCAAATAATAGTATATAAGCAATCTATTAAACTTATTTAAAGGTAAAAAAAATCGATTTTCTTACAAAATTAACTTTATACTTCTCGATCCCCGGTTTCCAGCAAAGTTAAGTAATTTTCTTGGCTGTTCTGTGTCCATACAAGAATACAGTCGAACCCGCTTATTAGAATAGCCTTCGTGCCAAGTAAAAGTATTCCTATAACCGGGATATTTTGATAACCGATCATTAATGACTAGTAAAAACTTTTCCGCACCTCAAATTCCTATTCCTTAAATCGAGATATTCTTATAACCGATATTCTAATAAGCGGGTTCGACTGTATATTTCTCGAGGTAGCCTCTTGGTATGCTTGTCTTAACAGTGCTTAGTAGAGCACTAGCAAATGTTCTGTAGTTTTTGCTAGTGGGGTTATTCAGTATTCATCCTAAGCATTTATTTTCAATGGAAGTATTTAGAGGTATTTGTATACCAGCCTCAACTACAACTGGAAATAATTACTGTCTGAAAAGTCAGAAATCATTTTTCGTCAAATGCAGAAATTGCTGAATTAATTAATTGCAGTTAGATGAAAAGGTTTATGCTATCTGGAATCAATATTGGAAAAGGTTTTAATGTTCCCATATTGAATGGGGAACCAACAATACGATTAAACCAAATAGATCTCTCTGGGCTTTATTTAATTGTGTCTTAGCGTACGGCATAAGGTAGAACAATTTTTTTTTAAATTCAAGTTGATGTTAGAAAATTCAACCGTTTCAGAAACTATGACTAACGTATAAGTATAACGTATGTCCTAATATGGCCCAGGAACCGAAGCTTTTCACCTCGCAATTTTTACAGAATGGATCGATTTGCTTGAAAATTTGAGAATAAGTAGACGTGTAGTAGAATATTTGATAGTCCAAGGATCAAAATCTATATTATGCCGAAAGGCGCTTTTACCATGGGGGTGGTTGCCACCCCACCTCGGGGTGGAAATTTTTTATTATATTTTGACCGCAAAAGTCGATAAAAACATTCATTTTAAGCAAAAAATGTTCTATACATTTTTTTGATAAAATTAATAGTTTTCGATATATTCGCTATCGAAAGTTTTAGTCTTATATCGAAAAAATCCATGTTTTTGGATATTATACTCATTTACGATTCACTCAATTTTTGCCGTAAAAAAATTTTTTAAACCACGTTCTTGGGAATTAAATAACCTATAATTTCATATTTAAACATTTTTTCGTATCTCTGATGCTAATCTTTCTATTCTGAAGAAAATAGCATTTTTTACCAAACTACAAAAATTCATTATTCGTTTTAACTTCAATTTTTTAGAAACTAATCATTTTAAGTCGGTCGAATTTCTGGAATCTAATATTAATATATAAATAAAGAAGAATAAATAAGGCCAATGACTAAAAACACCGCCAACTTACATTATTATGCTTCCAATTGGATTTCTCCTTTTTTTTTCCAAAAAAAGATATTGATTTTTTAAACGTAACTTTTTTATTTTTTACTGTAGAAAGTTTGGTAAAAAAGAATTTTGTAGGTTTTTACAAGCCCTATAAGACAATTAATATTAAATCCTTTTAAAATCCTCGGTCACAAAAAGAGGTGACTTTGAAAGGGTTGTTAAAGGTGGTGTTTATGTATTGACATTTGAGACAAGTTTGACATTCTCTCTTGTTTCATGGTGTTTCGACAATACGTTTTGACTTTTTTGAGACAAGAGGAATCCCGTTCATTTGAGGCAGAATTTGCCCACATTTGAGCACAATAATTTATTAAATTCGGGAACAGTTTGTTGTACCTAATGAATTGCAGTATATAAAATTAAACATATTTTGTAACTTATCCCACCTTCCGAAAATATTTAGATCAGCATATAAATCTGTTAATCCATTTTCTTATTTTATTTGAATAAAGAATGATGGATAATTTTTAATGAACTTGTCTAATAGATATTTTGAAAATTCCTTGTAAATAATAATTGAGTTATCCTTCCGCTCAAAAAGGTCCGGAACATTGTTGAAATAATCAAAATGTCAAAAAATTCAGAAAAACTTCGATTTTTTTCTTCGTTTTTTGATTTTAACTTTCAAAGTATTCACTTCTGAGAAAAGTTACACTGACATAAAAGTTGGGTAACTAAATTTCCTACAATATAGGATTGGTTAAAAATTTTAAAAAGTGTCATCCTTGTTGCAATACAGCAATATTTGCGAAAAAAACATAAAAAATAAGTATTCGCATTTTACGTTTTTCAGCCATTTATGCTTACGACCCTCATATTTTAACCAGAAAACCTTTATGATATAATAAAACAATACTGTAAATTTCATTAAGATCGATTCAAAACATTTTGCAATCTAGCTTTTGCAAAAAAAATTAATTTTTTCAAAATGTTGCAGTACTGACAATAAAGCAGATAGCAAGTTGAATTTTTTTACATATAGAAGAAAGGTACAGTATTCTTCTATACGTAAAAATAAATTCAACTTGCTGTCTGCTTTATTTTCAGTTCTGCAACATTTTGAAAAAATTAATTTTTTTGCGAAAGCTGGATTGCAAAATCTATTGAACCGATCTTAATTAAATTCACAGTATTTTTTTATTATATGATATAGTTTTTCTGGGTAAAATTATGAAGGTCTTGAGTGTAGCATAAACGGTTGAAAAACGTAAAATGCGAATACTTGTTTTTTATGATTTTTTCGCATTTATTGCTATTTTGCAACAAGGGTGACAATTTTTAAAATTTTTAGCTAATCCTTTATTGTAGAAAATTTAATTACGCAACTTTTATGTCAGTGCAACTTTTCTCGAAAATGAATACTTTTAAAGTTATAATCAAAAAATGAAGAAAAAACTCGAATTTTTCCTTTATTTTTTGACATTTTGATTATTTAAACAATGTTCCGGACCTTTTTGAGTGAAAGGATAACTCAAATATTATTATACAGTAGAGCGTCGATTATCCGAACGTCGATCAACCGAACGACCGGTTATCCGAACTCCCGACTCCCGCGCCCCACACTCGAGTACTGAGCAAGCGTTAGTAATTATCGCTTAAAATATCTTCAATTTTCTTCAATTGTGTATCCAAAGTATGTTGTTGCAAAGACTGCACTTTTTTGTTTAATTTCTATTTGTCATTATCAAGATATAAACAATTATACAGTTATATAAATATGGTTTTTATTCACTTGTGGATAAATATGTATGACAATTTCAATATAGTTCAATTATCCGAACAAATCGTTTTTCCGAACACCCATGTCCCCCAATTAGTTCGAATAATCGACGCTCTACTGTATGAGTTATTTTCAAGCAATTTCTGCAAACAAATATGAGTCACTTCTCAACGTCCAAATTAAATCTCAACGTCCAAGTACGTGTTTTGTTGCCGTTTGCAGATCACCGCTGTGCTCGGCAGATTGTTTTTCTGCCGTACTTGTCATTCAAATAAATACGGGGAATGTATAATTGGTTGTCTATCGCCTAATATTCCATAGCGTCTTATTACAAGCAAACGCTCAACTGGGTACGGCTAGCCGAAGCGGGCCATGAATTCACACAATCTCAGTCGGGTGTATGGCTGGCTAGGATCCTTAATTTGAAAAGTCTCTTACGCACAGCGCACAGGGATCACTTAACGTATCAGATCGTTCGAATTCTTTTAAAAACAATGAATAAAATTTAGTCTGTATTATCTCACAGATATTTTTTTTTATTTCACAGAAACGAATATCATCAACTCTGATTAACTTATATATTTAAAAAAATCTATAATGTGTCCATAAATGTGTGGGTCGGCACTGCCGACCCTGCCGACCCTGACTAGCCGCCACTGCTATCAAATTATGTGAAGTTGCCGGCCCATTCTTCTCTACTAATTAGACGCAAATTTCTACGAACGTCTTTCATGAGGTTCTGGGCGGAATTTATGAATTTATATCAATTTCTCTTAGTTGTTGTAAATTCGCCTTCTAAATTGTTCTTCATCTTGGGCTTTCCAGCTTCCATAATAAAATTTCCTAGACAATAAAGCCCAAAATCCTCTATTGACCGAGCCTGCGGCCAGTTTGAGGGATTATCGTTTTTGGAAACAAAGGGTATTTGTGTTGTAGAAGCAAGTTTTGGGTATCTCTTGGGTAATAGTATGATGCTAAGTCTGAAGGAGTTGCGCTAGAAGTATTTTGTTTTGGTTAAAATTAAAGCCAATGAATTTTGTGAAAACTCTTAGGATATGCGTTACCCACCTGATGGATTTAAAAAGTGCATATTAAAAATACCTTACCTGGAATGAATGAATTTCGAAAGGCCCATAGTTCCATCTGGGTTTACAGTGAATATGAAACAATAAGGTGTATTTAGAATCACTGAAAAACCTGCACTTATGGACATTAATATTCTTGCTAATTTTGGATTGCAGAACTTTGGTTTAGTGCAATGGGCTGGATTCCAAAGATATACACATCTATCTGAAATATAAAAAATCAAGATTAAAAATATATACGTTAGAACAAACAAATTAAAATACTGATACATGCTGTTTAGTGTTTGATTAGATATACCCCAATGAAGGAAGCGCTTAAATCGGCAACATTGCTTATGAGAAAAAGTTGCTTTGCCACTGTAGGCAAAGCAACTTTTGACAATGACAAATGACGGAATGAATCGAAGCGAATCATTAAGAAGGCAGCGGGGAAACAGTGTTGCCATTTATATTGCGTATAGTATATCTAATTGAAAACTAAACTCTCTGTATAAAACGCATAATAAATAATATTACATGAAATCAAATTGAATAATGTTTTTATAAAACTATGTTTACAAGATAAGACCTTGTAATCACCCAAAAAAATCTTATCAAGATTCGAACAAGCGAGGAAAACATTCACGAACATCGAAACAAGATCAGGACTTGGTCTAGAATCTAGAGCTCAGAATCAGAATGATCAGATGTAACGTTTTCTGTGTGTTTCTGTATGGATGTGAGAGTTGGATAATGAACTCTGAAAGAGAAAAAAAGAATAGATGCAATTGAGATGTATATATCAGCGGCGGATCAAAGCATTTGCCTTAGGGGGGAACTTTCCAATGAACCAACCAAAAGACATAAATAATAACCTATATGCATTAAGTTCCATTGATTTTCCTATCTAGCGGATTAGTATTGAGTTGAGTTTGTCTGTATGTGGTTTAAGTTTCATGTCAGCTAATATATTGTTGTGTTTCAACAATCTTTTTCTTTAATTTTAAACCTTGTTAGGGAGAGAAATTTCCGCATTTTCCCTCCCCGTAGATCGGCTACTGGTATGTATACATAATAATAATAATACGAATGCTAACACTAGAGCGTTTCATTCACAGTTATTTGTTTCGAGCTTCTGTCATGTGTCGCATAATATTAATATATCTACGTCATACGTTATTGGTATAGGACAATGATACAAACCAGAGACGTATGACATAGATATATTAATATTATGTGACACATGACAGTAGCTCGAAACAAATGAGAATAGATGAAAAGCCCTATTCCATGGGTACAAAAGTTATCAACGATCAGATACTTGAAAATGAGAAAACAAAAAGAATTACTTAAAATAATCAAAGAAAAATAATAATACCTGGGTCATGTTATGAGAGGTGAAAAATATGAATTACTAGCTATGGAATGCTCGAAACAGAAGTGGAAGAAAAAGTGAATAGAGCAAACAGAGCCGCAGGTTGCCTGAATTAAACAATATGAAGAAATAGAAGTATCGGAAAAGAAATGAAAGGCAGAATTTACAAAACAGTCATCAGAGTAATAATGACATAATATGCGGCAGAAACACGATCTGACACAGAGATGACAAAAATAATCCTAGAAACAGCAGAGATGAAAACCCTTCGAAAAATCGATTCTGAGACACTATGGAACAGGGAGAGAAGTACATGTATACGACGGAGATGCATGGTGGAAAATATTAGTAACTGGGTAAGAAACAAAAAAGTAGAATGGAACAACCACATAAGCCGAATTACAACAAATATAGTAATAACAATGGCGAAAGACAAATTCACAATAGGAGTACGACCAGTGGCAAGACCACGAACGATGGAACGATAACTTACTGGAGGCACATTGAAAAAACAGACTACAGTCATGTCTACAAAAAAAGAAGAAAAGGAAAAAATCTTCTGAAGGCGCATATTTTGGTTAGATATGAATAATATTGTGTATTCTTTTTCGTTTATTTTGAACAGTTATACTTTATATATATATATATATATATATATATATATATATATATATATATATATATATATATATATATATATACATATATTTGTACAAATATTTTCGACCGTACTGTGTTAAATAGTGATTTTTTGAATAACGGTAATTCGGTCAGATGAAATAAAACTCTATTTTTTTATATATAATAATATAAAAATATATAAAAGAAGTCACCAAATAGTGACGAAATATTGAGACCTAGAACAAATAGAGTTTTATTTCATCTGACCGAATTACCGTTATTCAAAAAATCACTATATATATATATATATATATATATATATATATATATATATATATATATATAAATCCTACTATCAATTTGGCATCGATACATTATGCATTTACCATCAATTTGGCATCGTCTTGCAAAGTGGCATCTGTATATCGATGCCACTTTACACTACCTTAATAACTTTTTTCCTGTACTTGTTAGCAGAAGTCTAATCAACTCTGTAGTTAGAGATTTGATTCCTTGATGTTACTTTAATATATCAGCTTTCTTTGTTTATTCCTTACTGACTTATATAAGTTTATTCCATAAAATGTTTGAGTTCAAAATGATGGCACAGTGAAAATATTATATACATTTAGTTCAGTGTTTTACCGTTTTGTCGCTGCCGCTATATACATGAAAACGTATATCCCACTTTCATTATCAATCATTTTGGCATCAGAAATTTGGCATCACTGTTGAATACAATATTATCCACAACGAAAAATAGGCAATTTGAGAATGTATATATTATTTTCATCAACAAATCATTCTGGCATCAAGTTGTTTTCACCCAATTTTGAAAAAATGTGAAAGCTTATAATCCAAGGATGGTACTAAAGGTGAGAAATTTGACCTAAACTATCTGTCCGTCGGTCTGTCCGACCGCGAATATAACTCTTACGTCATTATACCAGGTAGAATGACAAATGAGGTGTCAAATGAAAGCGTATAATCCAAGGATGGTACTAAAGGTGAGATATTTGACTTAAACTTTCTGTCCTTCGGTCTGTCCGACCGCAAATATAACTCCTCCGTCATTATACCAGGTAGAATGACAAATGAGGTGTCAAATGAAAGCTTATAATCCAAGGATGGTACTAAAGGTGAGAAATTTGACTTAGGCTGTCTGTCCGTCGGTCCGACCGACCGCGAATATAGCTCCTCCGTCATTATACCAGGTAGAATGACAAATGAGGTGTCAAATAGAAGCTTATAATCCAAGGATGGTACTAAAGGTGAGACATTTGACTTAGGCTGTCGGTCCGTCCGACCGCGAATATAACTCCTCCGTCATTATACCAGGTAGAATGACAAATGAGGTGTCAAATGAAAGCTTATAACCAAAGATGGTACTAAAGGTGAGAAATTTGACTTAGGCTGTCTGTCCGTCGCGTCGGTCAGTCCGACCCCGAATATAGCTCCTCCGTCATTATACCAGGTAGAATGACAAATGAGATGTCAAATGAAAGCTTATAATCGAAGTATGGTACTAAAGGTGAGACGTCGGTCCGTCCGACCGCGAATATAACTCCTCCGTCATTATACCAGGTAGAATGAAAAATGAGGTGTCAAAAGAAAGCTTATAATCCAAGGATGGTACTAAAAGTGAGAAATTTGACTTAGGCTGTCTGTCCGTCTGTCCGTCCGACCGCGAATATAGCTCCTCCGTCATTATACCAGGTAGAATGACAAATGAGATGTCAAATGAAAGCTTATAATCGAAGTATGGTACTAAAGGTGAGACGTCGGTCCGTCCGACCGCGAATATAACTCCTCCGTCATTATACCAGGTAGAATGAAAAATGAGGTGTCAAAAGAAAGCTTATAATCCAAGGATGGTACTAAAAGTGAGAAATTTGACTTAGGCTGTCTGTCCGTTTGTCCGTCCGACCGCGAATATAGCTCCTCCGTCATTATACCAGGTAGAATGACAAATGAGATGTCAAATGAAAGCTTATAATCCAAGGATGGTATTAAAGGTGAGAAATTTGACTTGGGCTGTCTGTCCGTCGGTCCGTCCGACCGCGAATATAACTCCTCTACTATACCAGGTAGAATGACAAAAGAGGTGTCAAATGAAAGCTTATAATCCAAGGATGGTACTAAAGGTGAGAAATTTGACTTACGCTGTCTGACCGTCGGTCCGTCCGACCGCGAATATAGCTCCTCCGTCAATATACCAGGTAGAATGACAAATGAGGTGTCAAATGAAAGCTTATAATCCAAGGATGATACTAAAGGTGAAAAATTTGACCTAGGCTGTCTGTCCGTCGATCCCTCCGACCGCGAGTATAAATCCTCCGTCATTATACCAGGTATAATGGCAAATGAGGTGCCAAATGATAGCTTATAGTTCAAGCATGGTATTAAAGATGAAAAATTTTACCTAGGCTGTCTGTCCGTATGTCTGTCCATCCGCGAATACAACTCCTACGTTATTAATACAGATAGAATGACAAATCGGGTGTCGAATGAAAGCTTTTAACTTAAGGATGGTATTATTAAAGATGAGAAATTTGACGTCGGAGTTCCGGTTTTAGAGTTGCAATCGTAAGTATTTACTATTTTAAAGTTGCCGAAAGAGAATAAGTGATATATTATTCAACGTGGCTTAGCAAGATGAGAACAAATGTAAAATTTTGGTTTTTACGTAATTTCCGCTTAAAAAGTTATAACCGGAAATGCCATTATTCGCGGTGTGCAAGTACTTGGAACGGATACGAGAAACGATCGTGCGCGAATAGCGGAGAAATATTGCAACTTTCTTAAATAATTCATATTGTCCATTGAAATTGTCAAATTGACGTACATTTCATACCTACTGTCATTGAAGAAGAAAAATTATATGTTGCTCTGCAATATTGATATTATATGCAATTATTATATGAAGGCAAATTAAATTAATTGTATTTTGCTTGCAGTACTGCATTTTAATAACTAATTTTATTTACTACATACAATTGTTTACGTTTTAATAACATAACCTGAATCTTATTTTTTCTTCTTATTATTTTTTTGGATTATGGCCTTGACAATTATCCAGTAACCAGGACTAATATAATTGGCCAATATAATTAAAAGTGCGAATAAAGTTGCAGAGCGTAGAAACCAGGTGTCGTTTTGCCGAACTTGCACGGTCCCAATAGACTCAGAAATAGTATACGAACACATAAATCGAAGCGTATTGAAAGGTTTGAATCTTTAGAGTTATTTCTGTGTAAACAGTTTAGTAAAAATGACTCAAAATTAGTAAATTTGTATATCAATCCACGCAAAGTTACACGAAGAATTCAAATATCGACTTCCAATTCTACTTTCGATTACTTTGGGTGAAAACCTAGGACTTACGAAGTCCAATTACTTGTTTTCTTTAAAAATAAGACATGTCATAAATATGCCTTAGGCATCATAGAAGACAATGACACAGAAAAATCAAACAAGCAGCAGGTCAAAAGGGCCTTAGTTATGTATCTTCGGTCCTATTGGTTCAATCGTGACGTACAGCGCCTGAAACGATGGGATTTAACTGGCAGAATACGATGGTGTAGACAAATGAAAATGACGGCATGTAATAACACTTTAAAATTGTAGAAATAAAATGGATTAACGCACATGGTATGACATATTATGTGAGAGTATTTAACAAATAGAATACGATTACATACGTCCAGTTTTTGACAAGCGACTTCTCTACATATGATAAACGCGAAAGGGCCCCAACGTTCACTGTTCGACATAGGCCTCCCGTTCACTGCATATACCCACTGCTTTCTGACGCTGTGACTTAAGAGGATAGGATTTAACGAATAAAACGACAAAGAAGACTAAACAAGGCAGATCACGGGAAAAACACAACTGTCCGTTTTATACTCCACAGGGAAGCATCAAATATTCAACGTAAGGATATATTATAGTATAACGGTATGATAAATCTTTTTCTTTTTTTTTTTTTTCATTTAGTGCATTCCGTACGTTTTTTAAACATAATCAGGAGAAGTTGTTGAATTTCTGAAGTCTATAAAAGAATTTCTTAACAAACCTTTTTTTAATTGTGTTATGGATTATTTTTAAGAATGTGTTTAAAAGGTAGCTCACAGGCTTATTGTTCAATGGTCTTATCACTTTTAAACGCCTGTCTTTTTTGTAGGACTATTAATTGTGATTTCAAACATTCTAGCGGGACAATGCCTTTTGTGTAACTGAAATAAATATTGTTATCCATTTAATTTTTTTCCTGAATTAATTGAATGCCTCCTACTGGTGTTTGGTCTAAGCTTACCGCTTTTCCCCATTTAAGCTAAACTGCTCGTCAAAAGTTAGGGATATAGAAAATTATGCTCATTTTCATAGCTAATTTTTTCGAGAACAGATTAACGGATTCCACTAATTTTTTTTAATATTTTAGATTTTTCGTTAGTATTTACACAGTTGTGCAAAAGTTTACCCAAACTTTTTTTTGTACTTTTACCGAGTGGTATAAGTACAAAAAAGAAGTTTGAGTAAACCTCTTGTTAGGTATTAGTTACGTATCTTCACTCCCATTGGTCCAAACGTGTCGTACGGCGGCTCAAATGATAGGAATCAGTCAACAGAATACAATGACACAGAAAAATCAATTACAGTAAAATATTGAAAGGGCCTTAGTTACGTATATTCGCTGCTATTTTTCCAATCATGACGTACGGTGGCTAAAATGGTAGGAATTAACCAACAGAATACAATGACACCCAAATCCGGTGTCGGAAAGCTGGTCGAGAACACTTCGTCGACGGAAAATTGGTCGACAACAGTTGGTCGACAAACAGTTGGTCGAATGCACAATTCATCGAATGGACAATTCATCGACGAACATTTGATCGAATGGAATTTTCGTCGACAAACTGTTATTTATCTTTAGGATAAAGGGATTAATGGTGACAAACGACGGGTAACTGGAATATTGTATTATATATTTTTTTTTGGGTTTTGTTAATTTTGTACCTAAATCTTACCGGAGGTATTGCGCCTTTTATAAATGTGTAGTTGTGAATTAAGTTTTTGATAATAAAATCAAGAGGGTAAGAATCGCTTTACTTTTAAACTCTTCACTTTTGGCGCATCATGGACGGCTCGTTTTTAAAAGAATCGTTTTAATTTTTTTTTGTATAAACATGCTCTTTCATTCGTTTAAATGTTGCTTTTCAAATTTTCTAATATTTATAAACAAAGCCCCGGTGAATTTTTGAAAAAAGTGGCTAACTCGGGTTTTAAGGGTTGTAGGGCATTAAATTTTTGTTTCAGTTTCTATAAGAATACCAACATGTCGAATAAAAAAAATTAACTTCCTACGTGTTGTTGTTCTGAAGCTATTTTCTTGTGGCATTTTTGGAATTAACTAGTTTTGATGGGAAATAAGCCACAATTTTACTAAAAAAACTGATTTTACAATTTTACAAAATAAAACCATTTTTTTTAGTAAAATTGTGGCTTATTTCCCATCAAAATTAGTTAATTCCCACATGTTAATGCGGTTGTTATTTTAATTGTTTATTCGCGAACTCAATCGACTATAGGTGGCAGTGCAGTTGCATGAAAATGGCCGATGTAATTGGGATAATGCATTTTGATATAATTAATATTTTTATTGATGTAATTAATTAATATAAATAAATCATTCATTAAATGAACACACCAGACAAGCATTCAATCGACATTGATATATAGGTTAACGGATGTTTTGTTTAAATCTTCATCCCAATTCCTCTAGTTCAAAATAAGCGGCAGCACCCTCGCTTGAGTTCGCGAATAAGCTTAAAATAACACTACTTTTTCAAAATTATTTTATAATTATTTATAATATTTATTATAAACTTTTTATTCAAGACTTGATCTAATTTGATAAATTGAACCTTTCTCTTTGGTTTGATGTCTTTAGAATTTATGTTGACCTAATAGTTTATGCATAATAACGCTGTAGATAGAAGCTTTTTGGGATAAACAATTTCAATTTTGCAATAACTATTAGGTAAAACTTCTTGAAATTTTAACGGCTGAATACTTCTAATATTGTTCCTTTACTTACGCGAAAATAAAGCTTTTAGTGTATTTTTAGAAAAGTTATTAATTATTTTCAAAAAATCGACTTTTGAAGCTATTTTCCCAATAACTAAGCAACAAATTAACAAAAAGAACTTTCCAAACACTCATTTTAAAGAATTTTCTATGCTCTTCAGTAAAATTGTATCACCTTTCCATACAGCATACCGGTCTCCACCTTTAATATTTACAATCAAATAGCGATCTTTAATTGTTTATATATTGTTTATAAGTTAAAAAGTACGTTTGATTTTTTGCATAATTTTTATATTGGATACTGTTGTAACTAAATTTACCCTAATGCCATAAGCAGTTCTTAGATACCTGTATCAACGGATGTCACGAAAGAGGCCATTTATTTGCTAATTTCTCTGGTCTATCACACCCTTTCTTATCTGTGTTTACAATCCAAATCATTAAGCCACATAAAGAGGTAGGGCAATAAACTCACTATAGCTATAGAAATGCTTTTACTACAAAATTTTAAAAGATAAGAGTTATAACGGAACAAGTATGCATACCTGCATTTTAAGACCCAGGTAGATTTTTGGGGATGACACAATGACACTAAAAGATGGCTTTGCCGATGATTACATTCAATTGAGATGGTAAGTAGGTATGAATCACCTCTAGTTATATTTTAATGGCTTTGTAATTTAACTTCATGGGGTACGAAAGAATTAAGAAACTTTTAAGAATTTGAAAAAACATAGTTTTTGGGGGGTTTAGGTGTTTTACACAATTTTTGAATATCCCTAAAAACTCAGTTATTTCAAATTATATATACGTAACCTATAAAAAACCTTGAGTTAGTCTATTTTGAAGTATATAAAATGGAGAAAATCCCAAAAAAAGTTATACGTACCTATTAAAAAAACAAAAAAAAAATAAGGTTATGTACACTCGACCTTCGGGTCCATAAAAATATATGTTTTGTAAAAGCCTCAGCTGTGCGTGTGAATTTTTTGTAATTTATAATTTAATTGCAAACCAACTTAAAAAAAAAATAAAATCGAAAAATTGACATTTTTTGATGTGGGGAAAGGGGAAGGGGGTGGTGGGCTAAGATTGCGGTGATTCTTAATTTTTTTAATCACATAGAACGTAAAAAAATAAAAAAAAATATTCAGGCTGTATCGACTTCAAAATAATACAGCATCATGCCAAAAGGGCCTTAGTTATGTATGTTCGGCCCTATTGATCCAATCGTGACGTACGTCGGCTGAAATGATAGGAACTAACCAATAGCATACAATGACATAGAGAAATCAAATACAGCCTCATGTCAAAAAGAATAGAATAAACAAAAATTTCTTTTGAATTAAATATTTGAAATAAAAAATCACACTAAATTTTCTTTTTTTTTCACCCTTTCACTTATCAATATAAACATAAAAGTTTTTAGAGAGTTTCGCCCTCGGTTATAATGTAATCTTTCATTCTGCGTTTAAATTTTTCCAAAATTCTTATTAGTTTTCTCAGGATTCGAATAAACTGAATGCATTTAAATAGCATTGGTCATAATTTTGCGCCTACTCCCTCAAGGCTTAAAAAATGTAACATTTCAAAGGAATGGAGATATTTCAAAGATTCGCTGAGACTATAATTTTTATCTAATATACATATATCTGTAGTCCATCCACTCACGGTAAATATTGCAAAACCTCCGAATTTTAAACAACCGCTTGGATTGACATGAAATTGGGTATGCACATAGCTGACAGGTCAAAGAAAAAGTGATATTGTGCCGACGTGTGCTTTTGCCTTGGGAGTTAGTACAACCACTTTTATAATGTGAAAAGACATACATTCAAAATAAGTCCTAAAGTGGATAAACTGAGTAATTCTAAGCTAGTTTTTGTTCTATAGATTTTTTCTTAACATACTGTTTGAGTTATTTGCAAGTGAATATATTATGTTCGTTTTTCAACAAAAAAGTCACGTTTTTAGACGGTTTTAGAAAAAAACTCAAAAAGTATTTTAACGAAAAATATTCTTAGCAAAAATATAGCGTATAAAAAAGTGAAAACAATGGTGTATGTATGAAGTCTGTAGACCCTGTAAAAGTAGAGTTGTAGTTAAGAGGAAACAGTAGCGATCAACAGGTAGCGAAAACGCGTTCCAAGATTGCGGCTGTAATTTTGAATATTTTTTCGAGATATTTGGCACACGTATTCGTAATATAATAAAGAATGGCGGTACAGAGCCCAATTTGAAAAATATATGAATATGTGGAAATTACTCTGTAATTAAATACAATATTTAAAAAACGAGCCTGTACCGCCATTAAGAAGAACAAAAAAATACACTTTCTTCAAATGAACTTTTTTATCCGATGCCTAGATTTTGTGTCATTTTGGAACTACTAAAATTTTGTATTTCATTAGTAGTTCCAAAATGACACAAAATCTAGGCATCGGATAAAAAGTTTATTTGAAGAAAGTGTATTTTTTTGTTCTTCTTAATGGCGGTACAGGCTCGTTTTTTTAATATTATATTTAATTACAGAGTAATTTCCACATATTAATATATTTTTCAAATTCGGCTCTGTACCGCCATTCTTTATTATATTACGAATACGTGTGCCAAATATCTCGAAAAAATATTCAAAATTACAGCCGCAATCTTGGAACGCGTTTTGGCTACCTGTTGATCGCTACTGTATCACCTTAATGAAAAGCAGGTTCTACTTCGTCAAAATACAAATCGAATATTTTAACATGAAATAACCATAAAACGAAGCACTTTTCGGGAAAAACTCATGACTTACAACTGTTATAAAATGTCTAAAAAGTTTTATTTGTATTTTTATAAACGTTTCTAGCATCAAAAGTTAGTTAGCATCAAAATGAAGTCTCTTTTTTGTTAAAAAAATGTAAAAATCACCGCCTAATTTACTTATGTATTGTTTATGTGATATGTACATTTTTTACTCTTTGAGATATTTAGTATCACTAATGTTTAAGTTATTTTAAACCAAGGCATTTTTTTTCAAAATTAAAATTTTTTTATTTTAAAACCAATTTTTTTTAATAAGCATTTCTTGCCAATAAATCTTATAGATCATATAAACAGTATAATATAAGTAAATTAACTAGGGCGGTAACTATTAATTTCATATGGAATGCTAATTAGGTGGTGATTTTCACGATTTCTTTTAGCAAAAAAAGGGACATATTTTATTTAAAGCGTAACTTACTTTTGATGCTGATGGTGATAGAATAGATACTTTTTAAATAACAAAAATAAAACTTTTTTAAACACTTTAAAAAATTTGTGGCGAGTTTTCCCCGAAAAGTGCGTTATTTTTTGGATATTTTACGTTGAACTAGTCGATTTGGAATTCGACGAATAAGAACCAACTGTTGTTCAGCTCCAACTCTGTTTTTATTGTGTGTCCAGACTTCATACATACATAATTTTTTTTACTGTTTTATAAGCTTTATATTTGCTAAGAATAGTTTTTTCGATCAAATACTTACTTTTTGATTTATTTACGAAAAACCATCTAAAAACAAAAAATACAAGGAATTTAATTAGTTTATCCACTTACGGACATATTTTTACCTATATTTTTTCACACTCGAGAAGGGGGTGGTACTCATCCCCAGAAAAAAGCACACACTGGCACAATATCACTTTTTTCTTTGACATGTTAGCTATGCTTATGTCAAATTTCATGCCAATCCAAGCGATTTTGTAAAATCCAAAAACAGTGAGTAAATTGTCCAATGATATCTTTAAAAAAGACTAGTGCATTTTACAAAAACTTAGGTCAATAAATAATATGAAAACAGCGGAATATCAACCAATGTTGAATGTTTTTACAAAGTATTGTTTATTTTTCGCTACTCGAAGGGGACAACTATTAAACTGGTTTCTTCCACTTCCAGACAATTTTTTAACCGCATATGACATCAAAACCAGAATTAAAAAAATTCGGTTTCGACCTCTTAATACACGTAAATTGATCAAGTATATTTTTCTGTGACTATGTGTGTCACTTCCGGGTACACCATTTTAACCGGAAGTGGTGTAAAACTAAAAAAAGTATTTCTTTGTTCTCATTTTTCTAATGCGCGTCAAATTTCTAATCGCTAGTACCATCTATGGGTTATAATCTTTCATTCAACCTCTGTGATTATATCTGACAGACGGACGGACAGACAGGCATAAAACCGGACAGGCATAAATATTTGTTCTCGTCTTTCTAAGGCGCGTCGAGTAATACATAGTTTGTACTATTTCTGCGAATTTAGAACAATACTTCGGGTTGCAACTCTTTATCCTGAAGTCGGAGGCCAAATTTCTCACCTTTAGTACCATCTTTGGGTGATAAGCTTTCATTCCACATCTAATTTGTCATGTTTTAACCCGGCATCCGACAGGTGAACTTTTTTGCCACTAACAGACAGGTGGGATGTGACAAACCCCAGCATTGAAAGAGTTAAAGAATCTCAAAAAATATCTCTACGTTTAGATTAGTTAACAGAAACAGTAAAGATGCAGTAGAAATAAACAAACCAAGACACGTTAAATGATACTAGGAGCACTCCCGAATCATAATTTACAATGTGTAAACTTTGGAAATCATGACTTGGAATTTACAATGTATATACTGATGTGATCTTGATTATTGATATGAGATAATATTCTTATATGTCACTTAATTTAATCAATGTATTAATACTAATCTAATTAATTAACCAGATCACATATCAATATGTTTTCAATCTCAGGGCGAATTATAAATTAATTACTTACTTTCGTGGCTTCTGAATATTTCTTAATGGTTCCTAATCGGGATAGAAAAGAAAAGAGTAAAAAAAAAATACAAATATGGGTTACAATTATAATCAAAATATTTTTTATTTTATTCAAAAGGCAATCAATGCTTAATATTTGCTATTTCTTATTATTCTTAAACATAACATTTACAACTGGGAATTTTATTTCCTTTTGGTTTTCTATTGAAAGTTTTTATTAACATTTAACTATTAGGAGTTATTAGGGACAACTCTATTTAAGTTTGATGAAGCTTTTCTGATATTATTGATTATGTTATTCAATTTTTTATGTGGAATTTAATACGAAAAACCCATACATTCATGTCCAAACAAATGAGACTGACCTTTTCCTGGTGAACTGAAAATGTCCTCACACAAAACCCTTTCCTGCTATCCTTGGCTGCGATCAAACCTCGTCCTGGCTTCCAGTGATGTTCTCCTTTGAAAAACTAGCTCGAATAGCTCTCGTTCCTGCTTTTGTCGTGATGCTGTGTTCTACCTTTTTCGAAACTGCTATCAGCTACCGGGACACTCTGGGCTCAAGGAGGTTCTTTTACTCTCGACCTGGCCTACTTCTCGTTCCACGATAGATACTCCACACTCACGGAACTACCGGCTTTCTCACTCCTCGAACACTACCGTCTACTACTCGACTTCACTTCTCGACAGCTCAAAACATTCTGATCCCACTTTGTCATTCATTCACCTACTTTCTCAATATCCCTTCCAGATTCACAAATCAACCTTCCACCACCAACTCTCATTCTCAGTATTCCTCAAAAACCAATTTTTAATCTTTCTAAATATGCTTAATGGATTTCAAAAGAAAATATTTAATTCCCATTCTAAAATCACTTTCTACTATTTACAAATTTTAATGACCTATTCTCTCTTTCAAATGAGTCTTATTTAGCATAGGCTAATGATCGAAACCTTCCGCGAAAAACGATAATGAACTATCATCTATTTCACTGAGTTTTATTTAGCATAGGCTAATGATCGACCTTCCGAGAAGAACGATAATGGTACGCGTCATTCACTTTGTTTATTTTAAGCGCACTGTCCCGAGTTCCGTCTAATCACTTCTTAAAATTAAATATAACAATTTGTTGTATACAGGGTGTTCTAAATTTATATGCCCGTGGTTGAGAAAATTGAAAATATTTTATATTAAATTGAATCCTGTTTACAACCATCAAAATTTAATTTTCATATCAAATAGAAATATAACAATACATTGTAAATAATTATGATTCGGGAGTGCTCCTAGTAGCATTTAACGTGTCTTGGTTTGTTTATTTCTACTGAATCTGGATTTTAAATTTAGTATAAATTTCTACGTATTATGACTGTTTCTTGTTGAGAATAAAGAAAAAACTTCACCAATTATGGTTTCATTTCGAAAACAACGCACACATCTTATGGAAAATATAATGTCACTCAAATTCAATAAAATTTATACGAATAGATCCGTTTTAATTTACCGATCAAATCTTATCATTGCGCCAACTCTCTATTTTCAAAAATAAGAGCAGAAATTGATACAAATAAATCTGAAATCAAATGGGTAGGTACATAAGTTAGAGAGAGAAAAAATATTTTAAACTACCCAGATTTTCGGTACTCCATAAATCAGCGGATTAGTTTCACTAATCCGCTTAGGCCCAGCGGGATTTAAGCTCTTATGAATAGCACTCGGAGCAATAATGATTGTAACTTTAACACTTTTAACACTTTATGGACTCCAAAAATGTGATTTCGATAAACTTTAATTGCAATTTGCGCCGTAATTAATCATAATTAAGAGTTGGCGCAATGATAAGATTTGATCGGTAAATTAAAACGGATCTATTCGTATAAATTTTATTGAATTTGAGTGACATTATATTTTCCATAAGATGTGTGCGTTGTCCGTATTATGACTGTTTCTTGTTGAGAATAAAGAAAAAACTTTACCAATTATGGTTTCATTTCGAAAACAACATAAGTCCACAAACTTTAAAACATAATATCAAAAAAATAAGCAACATTTAAACTTTTTTGGTCTTTCAGATATAGGTCTGGATCCCGCGTATGAAAAAAAAGTTGATTAATAGCAAGCTGAAAATTTGTTAATAGCTTAAGGGTGTCTAGTCGGATAAACTTTGATATATGGGAACACTGGAACAGGGGCAGTTTTAATTTTGGAACAGGTTAAAAATTTGAAACGGTCACACCACGAAAACGGCACATGTATTTTGTCCGACAGAACAGACTTAAACTCTTCGAACAGAGATTAAACTCTCATGCAAAAATTAGACTGCTATTTATCACCAAATGGGCCTTTTAATGAGTAGAGCATGTAGAATATGTCAAATGACAGGAATTATGACAGGTGATAAATAGCAGTCTAATTTTTGCATGAGAGTTTAATCTCTATTCGGAGAGTTTAAGTCTGTTATGTCGGACAAAATAAATGTGCCGTTTTCGTGGTGTGACCGTTCCAAATTTTCAACCTGTTTCACAATTAAAACTGCCCCTGTTCCAGTGTTCCCATATATAAAAGTTTATCCGACTAAACACCCTTAAGCTATTAACAAATTTTCAGCTTGCTATTAATCAACTTTTTTTTCATACGCGGGATCCAGACCTAATAGATGCATTTATAACCCATAATACTTATATAAAATATAGTATTACTATCAGAATCTCTAACTACTAATGGAAAGATTTTTACGTTTCCTGAAAAATTTACACATTGTAACATACAGTGCTTCCATAAAGTAACGCATAATTTCATTATTTCGTAAACCGGCGACTTTAAGGAAAATTTTCGAAACAGGTCGATTTTTATTTTTAAATTACAATTTTTTGGCATATTACATATCATACTAGTGATGTCATCCATCTGGGCTTGATAACGTAATCGATGAATTTTTTAAATGAGAATAGGGGTCATGTGATAGCTCATTTGAAAGGGTATTTAATTCTCTATTTACTAATACAAACAATAACATAATTATATATACAGGGTGTCCAAAAAGAATTCTTTAATTAAATTAATTGAGACAAAAAGAAAAATGTATGTAACTTATTTAATTCAAAATTCGTTTTACTTTTGTCAGAAAATTAAATGTTAGAGCTGCCATCCACCTGCCTCTTGGAAGTTTAAGATTACGCTTAAGCGAAAATCAATATTTAGGTTTTAAATAAAACATTTTTATGTTTGCTGGCACCAATAAAATATATTTAGAATTAAACAAATTACATACATTCATCTTTTTATACCAATTAATTTAATTTAAATAACATTTTTTGGACACCCTGTATAAATAATTATATTAACAATTATATTATTGAATAGAGAATTACATACCCTTTCAAATGAGCTATTACATGCCCTTTATTCTTATTTAAAAAAATCAACGATTACGTCATCACGCCCAGATGGATGACGTCACTAGTATGATATGTATGCCAATAAATTGTAATTTAAAAATAAAAATCGACCTGTTTCGGTATTTTTCCTGAAAGTGTCCGGTTTGTGAAATAATGAATTTATGCGTTACTTTATGGACGCACTTTATATTGTTTCGCAATGACCCATTAAATTATTATAAATGCAATTAACCATTGACCATGTCATGAAAATGGCAATATAAAATTAATTTTTCAAATGTCAAACTTTAAAATTTGTTTTTGTTAACAAAAAAATAATTTAAATATCTATTATGAAATTCGTTACAAACAAAATCTGATATTTCAACTAAACGAAACAAAATACACAATAAAAGTGAATTATTAAACTCATTCAGGGACCCGTTCAGACAAAAGAGCTTACAACTGGTTTTTACCTGAGTGCGAGTGGAAGACTTGTAACGTGAAGCGATCGATATTATGTATCTAACTAGGTACTGTCTTTTCCGTAAAAATGTATATCTTGGCAACATCCTGTTGTTGCCAAAGTGATGTTTAAGCAATGTTTTTGACCTACGGGGGTCAAATTGTCGTTATAGTGTAAGGAATAAAATATATAAATAAATCGGATTACTGAAAATCCGACAACGGTGCCAAGCTTAAAGAAGTGTACTAAGCGAACATTCACGGATTATACCTAGAAAATGATAGCATTTCTAGGTGATGCCAAATGACTGCAACGTGAAAAGATGCCAATTTAATAGCGGGATGTATATATATATATATATATATATATATATATATATATATATATATATATATATATATATATTGTTATATTTCTATTTGATATGAAAATTAAATTTTGATAATTATAAACAAAATTCAATTCAATATAAAATATTTTCAATTTTCTCAACCACGGGCATATAAATTTAAAACAACCTGTATACAACAAATTGTTATATGTAATTTTAAGAAGTGATTAGAATAAGCGTACGAAACTCGGAACAATGTGCTTAGAATAAACAAAGTGAATGACGCGTACCATTATCGTTTCTTCGCGGAAGGTCGATCATTAGCCTATGCTAAATAAAACTCAGTGAAATAGATGATAGTTCATTATCGTTTTTCGCGGAAGGTTTCGATCATTAGCCTATGCTAAATAAGACTCATTTGAAAGAGAGAATAGGTCATTAAAATTTGTAAATAGTTAGAAAGTATTTTAGAATGGGAATTAAATATTTTCTTTTGAAATCCATTAAGCATATTTAGAAAGATTAAAAATTGGTTTTGAGGAATATTACGAATGAGAGTTGGTGGTGGAAGATTGATTTGTGAATTTGGAAGGGATATTTAGAAAGTAGGGGAATGAATGACAAAGTGAGAGCAGAATGTTTTGAGCTGTCGAGAAGTGAAGTCGAGTAGTAGACGGTAGTGTTCGAGGAGTGAGAAAGCCGGTGTAGTTCCGTGAGTGTGGAGTATCTATCGTGGAACGAGAAGTAGGCCAGGTCGAGAGTAAAAGAACCTCCTTGAGCCCAGAGTGTCCCGGTAGCTGATAGCAGTTTCGAAAAAGGTAGAACACAGCATCACGACAAAAGCAGGAACGAGAGCTATTCGAGCTAGTTTTTCAAAGGAGAACATCACTGGAAGCCAGGACGAGGTTTGATCGCAGCCAAGGATAGCAGGAAAGGGTTTTGTGTGAGGACATTTTCAGTTCACCAGGAAAAGGTCAGTCTCATTTGTTTGGACATGAATGTATGGGTTTTTCGTATTAAATTCCACATAAAAAATTGAATAACATAATCAATAATATCAGAAAAGCTTCATCAAACTTAAATAGAGTTGTTCCTAATAACTCCTAATAGTTAAATGTTAATAAAAACTTTCAATTGAAAACCAAAAGGAAATAAGATTCCCATTTGTAAATGTTATGTTTAAGAATAATAAGAAATAGCAAATATTAAGCATTGGTTGCCTTTTAAATAAAATAAAAAATATTTTGATTATAATTGTAACCCATATGTGTATTTTTTTTTACTCTTTTCTTTTCTATCCCGATTAGGAACCATTAAGAAATATTTAGAAGCCACGGAAGTAAGTAATTAAAATTTATAATTCGCCCTGAGATTGAAAACATATTGATATGTGATCTGGTTAATTAATTGGATTAGTATTAATACATTGATTAAATTAAGTAACATATAAGAATATTATCTCATATCAATAATCAAGATCACATCAACTGTCGTCCAACGTGGAAAGCATTGTAAAGTATTTCTAGTGGCAAATTTGAAGGATAGAAAGAGTAAAGCCGGTATTTGAAAATTTATATGCCTGTGGTAAAAAGTGAGATACTTACATTTGATAACATAAAATTTTAGATCTCTTTAGGTACAAATTTTACATAACTGATTTAATATTTTATTTTTACGATATTTACATTTGATATATTTATTGACAATTTATAATATTTGGGTGAGAAAAAGTCGTCTTGGTAACATACTAGTAAAATTTCATATTTGGCGGGGACAGTACTTCTTGAAAACAAATGTCTGTGACAAGAAGCCAAAGCAAGGACAACAAAAAACAAAAAGAACATTCAGACCAAGAAGATATTTTAGACAAGACAATCATGGCATCAGAACAGCAAGAATTATCAGGAATAGATAAACTATTACAACTGATGCAACTCCAGTCACAAAAAATGGATGAAGCAAAAAGGACAATGGATAAAAATCAGGAGGAAACAAAACTAGCAATGGATGAAGCAAAAAGGACAATGGATAAAAATCAGGAAGAAACATCAAAGAAAATGGATAAAGTGGATCAAAAAATGGAGGAAACACAACAAAAAATGGAACAGAAAATGGATAAAGTGGAGAAAAATATGGATGACAATCAACAGGAAACAAAACAAGCGATAGAAGAGAACAATAAGAAAATAGAGGAACGCATAGAAAAGTATGAAATGAAAATTAAAGATCACATGCAAAAACAAGAAATGAGAATGAAGGACCACATGAAAGAACAAGAAATGAAAATTCAAAATAAAATGAAGGAGTTAACGAATTGCCAGAAAAAAGAAATGGAAAGTTTGGAAAACAAGTTGCAAAACGCTATTCAAGCAGACATAGAAGAAGTGGAAAGAAAGATTGCGGAAATCAATACGCAACAAAATGTCGGAGAAAGAAGAGAAATGGTTATACATAGCACAGATGACGTGAAGATAAGGTTTGGCGGGGATGTAAGAAGATTACACCCAGTGCCGTTCATTAATAGCCTGAAAAAGAAAATACAACACATCGGAAATTTCGATACAGCAAAAGAAACTATCAGAAACCATCTCAAATATGAAGCAAGCCTATGGTTCGATAGTAAAGAAGAAGAATTCGGCAATTGGCAACAATTTGAACAAAAATTTTTGAATTATTTCTGGGGAAAGGTCCAACAATTAGAAATTAACAAGGAATTGCAAAATGGGAAATACAATGATAGGATGGGTGTATCAGAAAGGACATATGCTTTGCAAATTTACAATAATGCAAAACATTTACAATATAATTACTCATCGGAACAATTAGTCGAACTGATTGCAAGACATTTCGAGGAAACGCTGGAAGACCATATCACATTGCAAAATTACAAAGACATAGATAGTTTATGCCAATTCCTACAAATAAGAGAATCACGTCTAAGAGAAAGAAAATCAAGAAGGTCGCGAGAGGATTACAGGCCCCGAGAAACACAAGATTACAGAGATAGAAATCAAAATAGGAGGGACTATACAAGACGAGATTTTAATCCCAGAAGGGAAAACGAAAATAGAGACAACGGAAGAGGAAATTATGAACAAAGAAATAGGCAATGGAATGAGGACAGAAATCGAGAATACCAGAATAGAAACACCACACGCTCAAATCAAGAAAACAGAAATAATGGTAGACAAAATGAACAGGGATATCGAGAAAACCGAAACAGATCCGACAGACCAAGAGAAAATAGAAGATAAGTGAATAATACCCAGACAGATGAATATGACGGAGAGAGACATTATGACGAAAATATAAACAACGATGAGCAACCGGCGTCTTTTCACGACGGCGCTCACTAAAAACCAAAAATCAAACAGGAATCTTTTGTCACCCCAAGGAGTTTATTAAATTGGCAGGAAACAACGAAAAGAAAAATGGAGTTAATTTAAAATTTGTGGATGGATTTATCAACGAGAAACCAATTAAAATTATGATAGACACTGGATCTGAAATAACATTGGTCAACAGAAAACTAATAGAAGAAGTTAACTTAACAAATTTAATTTATAAAATACCTAGGGTAAATTTAGTGGGCGCAAACAAACGGACATTGGCAACTATAAATGAAGGCATACGAGTAATGGTACGACTGGGCAAGAATATGTATGCACTACAATGTGTAATAATGCCAAACATGTCACATGCCATGATAGTAGGAGTGGACGAATTGGCAGAAAAACATGTAGTGATAGATTTTAAAAATAATACGATGAAACTAATAGAAGAAAAAGAAAAAGAACAGGACAAGGAACATGAGAAACAAAATACGGACGAATCAGGTAAAGAACAAACAGTGGAAATGAATTTGGCAGCGAAGCAAGGACAAAGAAGAAAAAGGAGAAAAGGTCAGAAAAAGATAAAAGAAAATGAAACCTGTGGCTCCTCAAAAGAAGAGTTGAGCCCAGAAGAAGAAAATTTGAGAGTATCAGAAACAAAGGAAACCTGGGATTCCTCAAAAGAAGAGACGGGCTCAGGAGAAGAAGAAATAAAGCTAAAAAATGAAAGTGAAAAGAATATGATTGAAACAGTGGTATTTGAAGAGGAGGTATATGCAAACGAGGATGCAGAATGCACGGCAAACATGTGTGAAGAATCTGAGAAAAAAGACAGAAAATTGATATGTGGAGAAGGGAAAGAAAAAGAATTGCGGTTGATGTTAAGAAACTACGAAAATTTGATCAATAAGGAAAACAGAGTGGCTAAAAAGTACGAACATTCATTTGAGGTGAAAAACTTGGGAAATTTTCGATCAAAGACTTACCCGATTCCATACAAGTATCGACAAGAGGTGAAAGAAGAAATAAATAAAATGTTGGAAGATCAAATCATCGAAAGATGTGATTCACCGTATGTTAACCCGATTGTGATAGTAAAGAAAAGCAGTGGAGAATTGAGATTATGTTTAGATGCCAGGAATATCAACCAGCACACTGTATCACAATATGAATCACCTCTAAACATCGAGGCCATTTTTGGAAGAATCACCGGGTCACACATATTTTCGAAAATTGACTTAAAACACAGTTTTTGGTTGATACCGTTAGCTGAAAAGTGTAGAAACTACACCGCTTTTTCTATTGATGGTATTGTCTACCGGTTTAAGGTAGTGCCGTTTGGATTGCAGAGTGCTTGTGCTGCACTCGTCCGAGCTCTACATACCATTTTGAATCGCCACGAAGATTTCATAGTTCATTATATCGATGATTTATTAATTTTTTCACAAGATACTCAGAGTCATCTGAAACACATAGAAATAATTCTGGAAGAATTGGACACAGCGGGATTGAAATTAAACATTGAAAAATGTCAATTTTTTCAAAAAGAAGTCATTTATTTGGGTTTTCAATTGGACACCAAAACAGTAAGATTATCCGAAGACAGAGTCAAGCTCATAGATGAATACCCAAGACCAACGAATTTGAAAACATTGAGAGGTTTTCTTGGCACGATTAATTATTTTAAAAAACTGATTCCCGATTTGAGCCAAAAGGAAATCCCTCTGATAAAGTTGCTTAAAAAAGGAATAAAATGGAATTGGAAAGAAGAACAGGAGGAAGCTTTCGAAACATTAAAACGAGAATTCGCAAAAGGAACGAAAATATACCACCCCATTTACAATTTACCTTTTATACTCCGAACTGATGCGTCCATACAAAAATTTGCAGGAGTTCTGTCTCAAATACAAAACGACCAAGAAGTGCCGATATGTTTTATATCGCGAGTGACTAAAACACATGAGAGAAAATATAGTGTTACAGAATTGGAGTTTGCCAGTGTACTATATTGCGTGAACAAATTGAGGTTTTACTTATTGGGAGCAAAATTCACAATCGAAACAGACCATGCAGCTTTAGTACATATCATGAAGAATAGATTAGTAAATAATAGAATACATAGAGGTATTCTATTATTACAGGAGTATGATTTTGAGTTCCGATATATAAAAGGAAAAGACAACATAATAGCAGACGCTCTAACACGGGATGAGGACACGGGAAAAAAGGAAACAATTACTCTACAGGTGGGACTAAATAGATTAATACAAGAAGAAGGGATATATTCGTTAAATGAGATAAGGACAAACCAAGAAGACCTAGAGGAAAGAGAGAAAAGAAGAGCGGAAGTAGAAAATGACATATATTTTAAGAGAATAGACGGAAAGGAACTATATTTAGTGACACAGACATTGGCCGAAAAGATAATAAAGAAATTACATGAGGACAATGGGCATATCGCTAGCAGAAAAGTTTGGCTCGTTTTTAGGGAAAATTACATCAGCCGACAGGATTACCGCATTGCAAAGGAAATTACCCAGAAGTGCGATGTATGTCAAAAATATAAGAGTCGGAATTTCAAAAACGAAAATGTGGCCAAAAATATTGAAGCCCGAAACAAACTAGACATTGTAGCAATAGATATGTTAAGCGATCTAATTATGACCACTAAAAGGAACAAACATATTCTGGTAATGGTGGATGTGTTTTCAAAATACGTAAAATTATATAGTTGCCGCACCACAAAGGGGGAGGAAATATTAAGAAAAATCGACAATTTTATAGCCATAGTTGGAACACCAAAAAAGATCCTACTGGACAATGCAACGTATTTCCGAAATGATCGTTTCAAGGGACAACTTCGAGAACGAGGAATAGAGACAAATTTTGTCAGCATCAGGCATCCACAGAGTAATCCTTCGGAACGATTCATACAGGAAGTGACGAAATTTCTTCGCATTGCAACAGATGGTCAACATCGCCACTGGGACAGGAAAATGGCGGAAATAGAAAGGTATCTAAATACAATTCCGAGCACAGTAACAAAAGAGACCCCAGAATACATCATGAAGGGTGTATTGCCGATAAGGCCATGGGAAGACCAAGAGCCAAAAGAATATCAACAGGTGATTGAAACTTGAAACCGTACAGAGAAGATTACGGCGAAGCAACGAAAAATATATCCAAAGACAGGAACAAAATAGAAAAAGAAGACCAGTGACTTTCCAAAAGGGTGAAAAAGTACTCGTGAGGGCATTACGAGTATCAAATCTTCCTGGGGGCATTTGCGCAAAGTTGATGCCTGTTTTCGAAGGCCCGTACATCGTGAATAATGAAAATGGGATAAATAGTTATGAGTTGAGGCACAGGAACTCGGAAAAGATCCGAGGAATTTATAATATTCACGATGTATACAAATATCACGAATAAAAGACAGAATTACATGAAGTAGATAGTAAGTTAGGATATAAGACGTAGATTAAAGTAAGGAAATATACAGGGAGTTGGTTTTGCCTCGAGAAAATTTATTTAAAAATGCAGATAAATTTTATCGAATACAAGGCGGGGATTTGTTATATTTCTATTTGATATGAAAATTAAATTTTGATAATTATAAACAAAATTCAATTCAATATAAAATATTTTCAATTTTCTCAACCACGGGCATATAAATTTAAAACAACCTGTATACAACAAATTGTTATATGTAATTTTAAGAAGTGATTAGAATAAGCGTACGAAACTCGGAACAATGTGCTTAGAATAAACAAAGTGAATGACGCGTACCATTATCGTTTCTTCGCGGAAGGTCGATCATTAGCCTATGCTAAATAAAACTCAGTGAAATAGATGATAGTTCATTATCGTTTTTCGCGGAAGGTTTCGATCATTAGCCTATGCTAAATAAGACTCATTTGAAAGAGAGAATAGGTCATTAAAATTTGTAAATAGTTAGAAAGTATTTTAGAATGGGAATTAAATATTTTCTTTTGAAATCCATTAAGCATATTTAGAAAGATTAAAAATTGGTTTTGAGGAATATTACGAATGAGAGTTGGTGGTGGAAGATTGATTTGTGAATTTGGAAGGGATATTTAGAAAGTAGGGGAATGAATGACAAAGTGAGAGCAGAATGTTTTGAGCTGTCGAGAAGTGAAGTCGAGTAGTAGACGGTAGTGTTCGAGGAGTGAGAAAGCCGGTGTAGTTCCGTGAGTGTGGAGTATCTATCGTGGAACGAGAAGTAGGCCAGGTCGAGAGTAAAAGAACCTCCTTGAGCCCAGAGTGTCCCGGTAGCTGATAGCAGTTTCGAAAAAGGTAGAACACAGCATCACGACAAAAGCAGGAACGAGAGCTATTCGAGCTAGTTTTTCAAAGGAGAACATCACTGGAAGCCAGGACGAGGTTTGATCGCAGCCAAGGATAGCAGGAAAGGGTTTTGTGTGAGGACATTTTCAGTTCACCAGGAAAAGGTCAGTCTCATTTGTTTGGACATGAATGTATGGGTTTTTCGTATTAAATTCCACATAAAAAATTGAATAACATAATCAATAATATCAGAAAAGCTTCATCAAACTTAAATAGAGTTGTTCCTAATAACTCCTAATAGTTAAATGTTAATAAAAACTTTCAATTGAAAACCAAAAGGAAATAAGATTCCCATTTGTAAATGTTATGTTTAAGAATAATAAGAAATAGCAAATATTAAGCATTGGTTGCCTTTTAAATAAAATAAAAAATATTTTGATTATAATTGTAACCCATATGTGTATTTTTTTTACTCTTTTCTTTTCTATCCCGATTAGGAACCATTAAGAAATATTTAGAAGCCACGGAAGTAAGTAATTAATTTATAATTCGCCCTGAGATTGAAAACATATTGATATGTGATCTGGTTAATTAATTGGATTAGTATTAATACATTGATTAAATTAAGTAACATATAAGAATATTATCTCATATCAATAATCAAGATCACATCAATATATATATATATATATATATATATATATATATATATATATATATATATATATATATATAAGATTATGGTATTCTTGACTGTGTATTTAAATATCAAGCAGTAATTCTTGAGGATGCAGTCAATTTTTGGCCCACAAGACAAAGAAAACTCTTTGACTTACTGTCAAGCTTTCGAATTTATTTTAATTCTTTTTCAAGACATCTGTTGACAAAAATATACAAATATAAAAATTATGTACTTACAATTTTCTTAATTACTTACTAGTCGTGAGATTACATTGGAAAAATTAGGAACTTTACTAAAAGGACAATCATGCACATATAAAAACTCATTTTAAATACTTCAATTATGTTGTCATGTTTGAAATATGTCACGAAATATATAAAGTGTATATACTTTATGTAGAAGGAAAGTAAAACTAGTAACAATATAAATTTTTATTAGATTTTATTAGTTTGATATATGAAAAATAAATTAAGTTCAATTAGTCCAGTCAATTTGTCTAAAGTATATATTAATTTTGATGTTTGATTGTATGATAGAAAATCAGATTATGATGTGCTAATTTTTTTGTTGATATGCTAATATGTAACAATAAATGTTACTTAATTTGTCTATATCGGATTTTCTATTTATACATTTTTTATTTTTTTGTATATGTGTCATTTCTATAAATAACCTCTTCTGTTCATTTTTTACCCTCTGTAGGATTGACGCTTGTGAAAAGTTAAGTGTATGATTTAAATTAATTGAGTGCTCGGCTAACGCACAAGCTTGTGATTTATTTGTGTTAATATCACTTCTGTGAGAAATTATTCTACTGTGTAATGTACGAGAAGTTTCTCCTATATAAACTTTATCACAGTCTGAGCAAGGTATTTGATACACAACTTTTGAACTTTCCTTAGTCGTTAGAGGATCTTTAGTTTTAGTGTATAGTTGTGCTATAGTTTTAACATTTCTAGTAGCAATTTTCATGTTTTCCAATCCTTTAAATAATTTTAGAAGTTTTTGTGTTAAGAATGGAATATAATAATAATAATAATAATAATATCGTCTTTATTATTTCTTCAATATAGAAATGTACATTTTTATATAAAACATAGTATATTATTTTCAGAAATAAATAATATATTATGTTTTATATAAAAATGTACATTTCTATATTGAAGAAATAATAAAGACGATATTATTATTATTATTATTATATTCCATTCTTAACACAAAAACTTCTAAAATTATTTAAAGGATTGGAAAACATGAAAATTGCTACTAGAAATGTTAAAACTATAGCACAACTATACACTAAAACTAAAGATCCTCTAACGACTAAGGAAAGTTCAAAAGTTGTGTATCAAATACCTTGCTCAGACTGTGATAAAGTTTATATCATAAAGTTTATATAAGGTAAAGATCCAAATGTTTGCGATGTTGCTGGTACTAAGGTGTCAACTGTTGGGCTATTATTTATTTCTTGGCTTGTAATGATGGAAGGTGGAGAGGTTGCAGTACTAAAAATTAATTTATTAAGTAGGCCTACCGGATAAGAGTTTTCCATTAATATGTTTTTTATCTCATCCAACATATAGAGAACAGGGTTTGAAGAGACTAAAAAACATATTAATGGAAAACTCTTATCCGGTAGGCCTACTTAATAAATTAATTTTTAGTACTGCAACCTCTCCACCTTCCATCATTACAAGCCAAGAAATAAATAATAGCCCAACAGTTGACACCTTAGTACCAGCAACATCGCAAACATTTGGATCTTTACCTTATATTCCATTCTTAACACAAAAACTTCTAAAATTATTTAAAGGATTGGAAAACATGAAAATTGCTACTAGAAATGTTAAAACTATAGCACAACTATACACTAAAACTAAAGATCCTCTAACGACTAAGGAAAGTTCAAAAGTTGTGTATCAAATACCTTGCTCAGACTGTGATAAAGTTTATATAGGAGAAACTTCTCGTACATTACACAGTAGAATAATTTCTCACAGAAGTGATATTAACACAAATAAATCACAAGCTTGTGCGTTAGCCGAGCACTCAATTAATTTAAATCATACATTTAACTTTTCACAAGCGTCAATCCTACAGAGGGTAAAAAATGAACAGAAGAGGTTATTTAGAGAAATGACACATATACAAAAAAATAAAAAATGTATAAATAGAAAATCCGATATAGACAAATTAAGTAACATTTATTGTTACATATTAGCATATCAACAAAAAAATTAGCACATCATAATCTGATTTTCTATCATACAATCAAACATCAAAATTAATATATACTTTAGACAAATTGACTGGACTAATTGAACTTAATTTATTTTTCATATATCAAACTAATAAAATCTAATAAAAATTTATATTGTTACTAGTTTTACTTTCCTTCTACATAAAGTATATACACTTTATATATTTCGTGACATATTTCAAACATGACAACATAATTGAAGTATTTAAAATGAGTTTTTATATGTGCATGATTGTCCTTTTCGTAAAGTTCCTAATTTTTCCAATGTAATCTCACGACTAGTAAGTAATTAAGAAAATTGTAAGTACATAATTTTTATATTTGTATATTTTTGTCAACAGATGTCTTGAAAAAGAATTAAAATAAATTCGAAAGCTTGACAGTAAGTCAAAGAGTTTTCTTTGTCTTGTGGGCCAAAAATTGACTGCATCCTCAAGAATTACTGCTTGATATATATATATATATATATATATATATATATATATATATATATATATATATATATATATATATACAGTGATGAGCGTGCTAATAACCGGCAAAATAGCGCAAAAGATGGAAAACATTAAATTGTGAGATAAAAAGAAATAAGGTGGGAAACAATCAATATAATGTCAATCTATAAGTTACTATCGCTAAATTTAACACCTTCACTAGGTTCATCTCTTTTTATCTCACAACTTAATATGTTTTCCATCTTTTGCGTTATTTTGCCGGTTATTAGTGCGCTCATCACTGTATATGTAGGTATCAGGAAAATTTACCTATTGTCACACCAACTGTAGCCATCACTGCCATGGAATTAAAGGCTCCAGCAAGTGGTAAACCTACCAATCCATCAAGCATTGATAATTTGGTTCCGTAAAACGCACCCCTAGCTAGACCTCCTAAGAAGAAGATTATTGAAAGGGCGAGGTCGGTAGCTGCTAATACTACAATATAAATAAATATAAAAAATACCTATTTAAAACATAGAAATTATATAAGGAATATAAACTATATAAAATATGTACAATATATTATATTTATAAAATATATAAAATATGATCTTCTTCTTCTTGTAGTGCCTATCCGTTTCGGATGTTGACGACCATCATGGCAATCTGTACTTTACACACTGCTGCTCTAAAAAGACTTGTGGTTGTTGTGTTGAACAATGTGCGTAGATTCTTCAGCCAGGAAATCCTTTGCCTTCCTGGTCCTCGTTTTCCCTCCACTTTTCCTTTCAAGATTAGTTGCAGTAGTCCATATATTTCGCTGTTTCTCATGATGTGACCAAGGGATTCGATTTTGGCTCCTTTTATTGTGGTTAACAGCTCTTTTTCTTTTTGCATTCTCAGCAAAACACCCTCATTAGTAACGTGGTCGGTATAAGATACCTTCAGAATTCGACGATAAAGCCACATCTCAAAAGCCTCAATTTTCTTGCAGGTGGTGTCTGTGAGAGTCCACGACTCAAGTCCGTACAACAGTATAGGAAAGATATAACATCGCAGTAACCTGACTTTTATGGGCAATGATAAATCATGACATTTGAATAACTTAGCCAGAAAATAATCAGGGGGAAAAATCAATAGGAAGTAGAAGATATTCCTGGCTGAAAAATCTGCGTGAAAGATTCAATACCATTAATAACCCACTGTTTAACATTTAGCATTTTTGGAACGGAGACAGAGCTTAAAGGAGAAGACTTTCAATATAATATACAGGGTGTTTGCTATAGAATTAGCCATAGCTTAACCGTAGATTCCTGAGGTTAAAATAGGTCGATTTAAGTTAACTTAGTACGAAAGTTGACAATAACCGAAATACAGGGTTCAAAGTTAAACCTTCATTTTGTTTATTCTTGAATATTTTTAAACTTAAAAAAAAACATAAAAATTTACAAAAATGTATCGCAAATTTCTTCAAATTGAATTTAAAATGCAATGACATAAATATAAGAACTGGCACAATTATTATTGTTCTAAGTTTATTTTTCGGGGCTAACTACAATATTATTCAAAAAATTATGTTGTATCGCAGATTTAAAATGCGTTTATCTCGAAAACAGTTGAGTTTAGCGAGATGAATGTAGTATTCCTTTTTTACGTAAAAATATTAAAAAAATAAAAATTTTGCTTCAAAAAGTGTGCAGAGTGGGGGATAAAAAAAATTGAACGTATTAAATGAGCGCTGAAAGACGTATGTGTCGCCCTCTGGGCAATACACCATTTTTGGTGGCGGATTTACATTTCTCATCCCAAAAAAATCCCCCGCTTACCAAATTTCTTGTTATTATCCCATGCTTGTCAGGAAATATTCAAGAATAAATAAAATAAAAGTTTAACTTTGAAACCCTGTATTTCGGATATTATCAACTTTCGTACTAAGTAAGTTAGCTTAAATTGACCTATCTTAAGCTCAGGAATCTAGGGTTAAGCTATGGCTCATTCTTTATCAAACACCCTGTATGTCTGAATTGTCATTATCAATGCGGCAGATAAAATTAAATAAGAATTTTGTTTATATTATTTTCAATAATATCGAGGCAAGAGTATCGACAATACAAGAGTATTGTATTGATTTCAGATAATGAGTATCGTATCGACATTAATATTGCTCAGGTATGTATTATATCGGTATTGTATTGGTTTTCGATACGATATCAATACAATATCGATATTTTTATCGAATATCGTGAAGCTCTAGGAGCTCCAGCTCTCGTACCATCGTTTTTTGGCTGTTCCTATGGGTCGCTTGGTGTTGGGCTTCTGTGTTTTCGCCCATTTAGTCATACTTTTATGGTCCATCCGATCTACGTGGTCTCTCCACATGCGTCGTCGTGCTCTTGTCCATCTCACTACGTCTTGAACGCCTAGCCCTCTCAATGTGTCTTCGTTTCGTATCCTATTTTTAAGTGTGTTATAGTAGGGCAGCAAAGTATGTTAAATGTTCAGTCACTCGAGCGTTATGGGGACCTATTGGGTTGTGAAGAGTAGGTCCTAAAACCAAAAAAAGTTCAGTAAAGTTTTCCATTTTAGTGGGCGCTTGCCATTTTTTAATTTAATTTTCCATTTCGAACAATCGTTTTTTCCGATTATAACGCCATTTTTCCATAATTCGAAAAAATGTTTCGAATAAAGTTACTTATTTTTATATAGGGAATCCAAATCTGCAATAAAACACGGGGGCTCCTATTTAAGATTTTAAAGTAACCCCCCACCCCACCTCCGTGAGGTGTCGTGTTTGGTGCCATTCGAAAAATTTTTCAAAAATATTGAATAAGTGTATTTTACAGTTTTTCGATCTGATGTTGATATCTCGAAATATCGCGGGATTCGTATTTAAAATATTAAATTTACCCGCCACCTCTCTCCGTGGGAAGTCGTGTTTGGTATCATTCGATAGATTTTTAAAAAATATTGAGCACATATTTTTTAGTTTTTCGATCTGTCGTTCATTTCGCGAAATGTTCGCTTTTTTCTTGTGAAATTTTGGGACTCACCCATTTCTTTAAGCCCGGCTCAAATCGTCAGATTTTTGAAATATACACTCTATTGCATGTACTTAACTTACCTTATCTTAATCTGACAATTTCGAGTTTTTTTAAGAATATATTTTTTTTTCAGGCCTCCCTTAACGAATTCCCCTGTGTTAAGAGCCAATATATGGTAGAGGTACATCTTCAGGGTACCAGGTTTCTCCCCATATGATAATCTGACGCGCTCGAGTAACTGCAAAAATCCCAGCTTGGGCTCCCCTACCATTACCTCTTATGGATATTAGGGTTTTCATCTCTGTTGTTCTCAATATTTGTTTGGTCTTTGTTGTCTCAGTCATTGTTTCAGCTGCGTATGTCAGTACGGGTCTAACACATGTCTTATAAATGTGGACTTTACTTTCCGTGCTCATATATTTATTCCGCCAGATATCCCTCAGGAAAACAGATATTCTCTCTGCTTTCGTTGCCTGCTGTTTTGTTTCTTGTCACATATGCCTGTCTCTAGATATTTCCACAGCCAGGTACCTACAATCCATCACCTATACGATTATTATGGTCGTCCACTACTAATTTACATCTAATTGGGTTCTTGGATATTACCATCGATTGGATTTTCTCTGTTGATAATCTCAGATGATACTTTTCAGCGGTTATTTTAAATCTTTGTAGTAGTCGTTGGAAGTCATCTTCGTTTTCGGCTATTAAGATAGCATCAGCTGCGTAGCAAAGTATTCTCATGGTTCGGTTACCCATTCTGTACGTACCCCTGATTCATTTTATTAACACTAGCTGGAAATTCATCCACTATCAAATTAAATAGTTATTATTAGTGTATAGTTCCTATTTCTTATTCTTGTTTTGTTGGATCTATTGAGCTCTTTGATTATGTTTCTATATTTTTATGTGTTTCTTTCCAAGGAGAGTGACTATGTCCTTCAATCATAATATATTGAATGCCGCTTCAGATCTACAAAGCATGTGAACATGGGCTTTTCGAGTTCTATTAATTTCTCAACTATGTAATTGTCGCATGATGAAGATAGCGTCTATTGTAGATCTCTTTGGGTGGAAACCCTGTTGTTCTTCCGATACACCGACTTGCTTGTATATTTTTTGGGATAGAATTTTTGTCAATAATTTTGATATAGATAAAAAAGATCAAGGCAGGTTTTGTTTATATTTGATTCAGAGTTGGACCACCATCTCCATATAGCTATTTCAGCATCCTTATGCCTCATCAGTGAAGCTCAGAAGTCTCAACTCAATTTTGATGTAGTAGAATTGGGTAGGGTAATTCCTCGGTAGTTCGTAGGATCTGTCTTTACGTCTTTCTTGTAGATTTATATTGTTATACTCTCTCTTCATCCCTCTGGTCTCCATTTTTTTTATTGCAGTTTTGGATTCCTTACGTAAAAATGAGTAACTTTTATTCGAAACATGTTTTCGAATTATGGATAGATGGCGTTATTCGGAAAAAACGATTGTTGGAAATGAAAAATTAAATTAAAAATGGAAAGTAATTAAACTAAAATGGAAAACTGTACTTAACTTTTTTTGGTTTTAGGACCTACTCTTAACAACCCAATAGGTACCCAAAGCGCTCGAGTGACTGCACATTTAGCATACTCCCCTACTATAAATATATTGTATGAACTAATTAAATGGTAATCAGGAACATGTGCATGTTCCTAATTAAGAATTTTTCGAAAAAAAAGCGATGGGTTCAACATTTTTAGCCAATTTAAACATTTCGTACATACTGGACATATATACAATAGTTATTTTTCGCTTCAATGGTAGCGAACTCACAACATTATTTGTGTGTAATAGATGATGGATGGGAAGGATCGATTTTCTGCACCACAATGTATTTTCAATGCAGAAAGTTAAAATGTACTTTTTTAGTTCGAATAAAACAACGTCGTTTAATGGAAAGGGTACATTTGGTTAGAACTTTCGAGAGAAACTCAATGCCGAAGTTATGTCAGCTTAAAACTTTATTAAGCTAGCTGATGGTTGGTGATATGTTCGTTTTTTAAAAGGTATAATATAGTAATGTAGCTTTGTTTTGCTTTTTTATTAACATTATATTAATTTTTTTAGTTGCTTTATAGCATATCTCAAAAACACTAATGTCTCGATACATTCTTTTTTAAAGAAAATATGGCATCATCATTATCAGTGGCCTTACAACTCTTCGTGGGTCTTTGCCGCGTTTACTATTGCCGTCCATTTTTGTCGGTCCTGTGCCACTAATTCCCATTATCTCACTCCCATTTTCTCCAGACCTTCTCTGGCTGCATCTTTCCACCTTTTTCTAGGCCGTCCTATAGACCTTCCATCTGGAATTTCTCAAAACACGCTGTTTATAAGGTGACTGTCGTTAATACGTATCACATGTCCTCCCCATCTGAGTCTATTGGACTATATTTTCCTTTCCGAAGAGAGACTCTAATGCCTCTTTCATCTTTACGACTTTGGTCGTCACGACAAACGGTCGTACGATAGTTTGTCGTGCTCACTGGACTTTCACAATTTATGACAGTATTCATCTTATTGTCGTAGAGAGCACAGGGCGTAGAATGAGTCGGGCAAAATTTTTGGCTTTATGGTTAATTTATTGCCTTAAAAAAAGACAGAGACGTAATCGCCTACATTGGGTGCATCCAATCAATGGAAGAAGAGAAGAAGTAGGTTTATATCATATACTTTTTGAAGATTTAAGAAATGACCAAACTAATTTTTTTAATTATTTTAATGATTATTGCAAACAAATGAAATTTGTTTGCAATAATCATGTCAATAATCATATCAAATTCATTTTCATGAAAGTTGTTCTAGTCATTGGTATTCTTCGTTTTATTTCTATATCTTGATCTAGTTGGTCCGTTATGACAGTTCCCAAATATGTTATTTTATGAGCTTTTTCAACTTGGATTCCATTTATGAAGCTCTGTATCTGGATGTTACGTCTTACGTCTCTGTATCTCTGATTAGGTTACGACCAAAAACTAAAAATTTAGTTTTGCTTCAGTTTATTTTAATAGTTTATTTTATCTTCTACTTCGTGAATAGGATCAAGCACAATTTTGAGACATTCAATATTTTATTGCGGAATTACTGTATCGTCAGCGTATTTAATTATATTAAGTAGTTCCCCGTTGATTTTTATTCCATATGGCTCTTCCAGTCTCTCAAGTGCCTTTTTAAATAACTGGTCCAAGTACTCCAAGTAAACATTGAACAATGTTGGGGACAAAATGCAACCTTGTCTGACTCCCCGTTGATTGAAGATTTTGTCGGTGTAGTTATCTCCAATTTTTACGATGGCCGTTTGATTCAAGTACAAATTTTTAACGGCACGAATATCTTTGTCATAATATATTGCTATATTTTTTAACAGCTTCATTAATTTTACATCCTGTACTTTGTCTAATGCCTTTTAAAAGTTCTAGGTCTGGATCCCGCGTATGAAAAAAAAGTTGATTAATAGCAAGCTGAAAATTTGTTAATAGCCTAAGGGTATCTAGTCGGATAAACTTTGATATATGGGAACACTGGAACAGGGGCAGTTTTAATTGTGGAACAGGTTAAAAATTTGGAACGGTCACACCACGAAAACGGCACATTTATTTTGTCCGACAGAATAGATATAAACTCTCCGAACAGAGATTAAGCTCTCATGCAAAAATCAGACTGATATTTATCACATGGCATATATATATATATATATATATATATATATATATATATATATATATATATATATATATATATATATATTGTTATATTTCTATTTGATATAAAAATTAAAATTTGATAATTATAAACAAAATTCACTTTAATATAAAATATTTTTAATTTTCTCAACCTCGGGCATATAAATTTAGAACAACCTGTATACAACAAATTGTTATATTTAATTTTAAGAAGTGATTAGAATAAGCGTACGAAACTCGGAACAATGTGCTTAGATAAACAAAGTGAATGACGCGTACCATTATCGTTCTTCTCGGAAGGTCGATCATTAGCCTATGCTAAATAAAACTCAGTGAAATAGATGATAGTTCATTATCGTTTTTCGCGGAAGGTTTCGATCATTAGCCTATGCTAAATAAGACTCATTTGAAAGAGAGAATAGGTCATTAAAATTTGTAAATAGTTAGAAAGTATTTTAGAATGGGAATTAAATATTTTCTTTTGAAATCCATTAAGCATATTTAGAAAGATTAAAAAATTGGTTTTGAGGAATATTACGAATGAGAGTTGGTGGTGGAAGATTGATTTGTGAATCTGGAAGGGATATTTAGAAAGTAGGGGAATGGATGAGAAAGTGAGATCAGAATGTTTTGAGCTGTCGAGAAGTGAAGTCGAGTAGTAGACGGTAGTGTACGGAGAGTGAGAAAGCCGATGTAGTTCCGTGAGTGTGGAGTATCTATCGTGGAACGAGAAGTAGGCCAGGTCGAGAGTAAAAGAACCTCCTTGAGCCAAGAGTGTCCCGGTAGCTGATAGCAGTTTCGAGAAAGGTAGAACACAGCATCACGACAGACGCAGGAACGAGAGCTATACGAGCTAGTTTTTCAAAGGAGAACATTACTGGAAGCCAGGACGAGGTTTGATCGCAGCCAAGGATAGCAGGAAACGGGTCTTGTGTGAGGACATTTTCAGTTCACCAGAAAAAGGTCAGTCTCATTTGTTTGGACATGAATGTATGGGTTTCGTATTAAATTCCACATAAAAAATTGAATAACATAATCAATAATATCAGAAAAGCTTCATCAAACTTAAATAGAGTTGTTCCTAATAACTCCTAATAGTTAAATGTTAATAAAAACTTTCAATTGAAAACCAAAAGGAAATAAGATTCCCATTTGTAAATGTTATGTTTAAGAATAATAAGAAATAGCAAATATTAAGCATTGATTGCCTTTTAAATAAAATAAAAAATATTTTGATTATAATTGTAACCCATATGTGTATTTTTTTTACTCTTTTCTTTTCTATCCCGATTAGGAACCATTAAGAAATATTTAGAAGCCACGAAAGTAAGTAATTAATTTATAATTCGCCCTGAGATTGAAAACATATTGATATGTGATCTGGTTAATTAATTAGATTAGTATTAATACATTGATTAAATTAAGTGACATATAAGAATATTATCTCATATCAATAATCAAGATCACATCAATATATATATATATAATCTAAACCTTTCTACCTAACGGTGTAAGGTCATAATTCCTGTCATTTGACATATTCTACATGTTCCACTCAATAAAACGCCCATTTGGTGATAAATAGCAGTCTGATTTTTGCACGAGAGTTTAATCTCTGTTCGGAGAGTTTAAGTCTATTCTGTCGGACAAAATAAATGTGCCGTTTTCGTGGTGTGACCGTTCCAAATTTTTAACTTGTTCCACAATTAAAACTGCCCCTGTTCCAGTGTTCCCATATATCAAAGTTTATCGACTAGACACCCTTAAGCTATTAACAAATTTTCAGCTTGCTATTAATTAACTTTTTTTTCATACGCGGGATCCAGACCTATTCACCAAGCATGCAAATACATATTTTCTTTGATCACGGCAACAGGATATTTAGGGCAAAATGTGCCTTCATGGTTCTCATAGCATTTCTAAAACCGAATTGGCTGTCTTCGAGATCTTCTTCGCATTTGCGTCTTATTCTGTTGTAAATAGTCTATGTGGTAAGAGCGCTCCCGTCTGAAAACGGGACTAATTGTTAAATAATATGCAAGTCCATCCGATTTTTTTGCCGGTGCGGAGCGCTCTATTTCAACAATCTCCTATTTTCCTACGAAAAATATTTATTTTTTCGATTGTTTGGGACATTCTAAATAAAATAGGTTTCCTGTCATTTTTCTCGAAAGTTAATAGTTTTAAAGTTATAAGCGATTATGTGTATTTTTGCTTTTTTCGGATTTTAAATCACTTATACAGTCCCTGGCCATATTATTATGACCACCTATGAATTTTTACAAAATTCAACTATTTCACTAGGTACGTTTTGTTTAAAATATGATTTTGAAATTTAATTTTGTTATGCAATGTTAATGTTATGCGTTAACTATAATATATTTAATAATAAACAGCAATAAAATATTTGAAAATACTACATATTTATATATTTTTTAATATTTTGTTCCCTTTATGACCTTAATCAGATGGAAAATATTTGGGAGCTTTTAAAACGAGAAATTTCTGATGAAAAGGTCACTAACGAAATTGTTTTGATTAAAGGACTAATATATCGTTGAAACCACAATGACAAATTGAAGCAAAATAAATTTAACTGCATTCAAAGTATGCCAAGACGGGTAATAGCGGTAATCAAAGTTAGAGGGGGCTCAGCAAAATATTAAAAAAATACAAATATGTAATATTTTCAAATGGCTTATTGCTGTTTATTATTAAATGTATTATATTTAATAATAAACGCCAATAAAACATTTAAAAATATCACATATTTTTATTTTTTCAATATTTTGCTGAGCCCCCTCTAACTTTGATTACCGCTAGTACCCGTCTTGGCATACTTTGAATGCAGTTAAATTTTTTTTGCTTCAATTTGTCATTGTGCTTTCAACGATATATTAGTCCTTTCATCAAAACAATTTCGTTAGTGACCTTTTTATAGGAAATTTCTCTTAAAAGCTCCCAAATATTTTCCATCTGATTAAGGTCAGAAGTTGAACAAAATTTTAAAAAAATATAAGATATGTAATATTTTCAAATATTTTATTGCTGTTTATTATTAAATATATTATAGTTAATGAGTAACATTAACATTGCATAACAAAATTAAATTTAAAAATCATATTTTAAACAAAACGTACTTAGTGGAATAGTTGATTTTTGTAAAAATTCATAGGTGGTCATAATAATATGGCCAGGGACTGTAACTATAAAACTATTAACTTTTGAGAAAAATGACAAGAAAACTATTTTATTTAGAATGTCCCAAAGAATATAAAAAAAATATTTTTTGGAGGAAAATAGGAGATTGTTGAAATAGAGCGTGCCGCACCGGCAAAAAAATCGGATGGACACGCATATTTAGCAATTAAATAAAAATGGTCTAAATTGAAGTTAGACCCGCTATCTCTTCAGAATCTTGAAAATGATTGTTTAAACTACAATTTAAGAGCTTGGCAACCGCAAAAATACCAATTTAAATATGAGTTTTTAAGTCTAGAAAATGAGCATCTTTGCATTTTTTAGATTTTAAATCGCATACAACTCGAAAACTATCAGTTTTTGAGAAAAATCACAGGAAACCTTTCTTCTTTAGAATGACCCAAAAAATCTAAAAAATATGTTCCAGAGCAAGAAAATGTGACCTTTGGTATTTGTTTAAAAAAATTGTTTAAACAATTTCTACCCAAAAATTCCGCCCGGCACCCTTCAGATTTGTTTAAAGGGAACATTTTTGAATAGGATCCTGCAAAGAAACTGCATCAGAAATTTTTTCAGACGGGCGCGGTCTCACCACATGTACTAAAAGTATTTTTGGAAAATCTTTAAAGTGTGACTCATTAGGCGAATTAATTTATTTTCTGAGCATTTTCTAACATTGTATTTTTTAAATATTGCGACAAAGGGACTTGAGCCAGCCTGTGGGAATCACTCGGGACATACTGCAGTAAAAAGTTTTATTGTCGAAACGGAAATCCGTCAGAATTCACAACAATGTGGCAGTATCAATGTTTGGTATATGAAATTCGATATGTTGAAGAAATTCCAGAAGAATTCCAAAGAAGTCTCTTAGGGATAAGATATTTTAACAGCCCATTATTCAATGATCAAATTGTTTACCTTGGATATCAATTAAATTGTAACGCAGAGAGCCACGGAGAAATTAGATCTAGGATAGAGCATACCGGAGGCGCTTTTATTTTAGAAAGATGTCCAAGGTATTATGTAACAGAGACCTAAAATTGGGATTAAGGGTCCGCCTACTTCGCTGCTAGATGTTCTCTGTCTTACTTTACGGTGTCGAGTCGTGGACTGTGAATAAAATCGATCTAAATAGCTTTGAGGCTTTCGAAATGTGGTGCTATAGAAGAATTTTAAAAGTTTCCCGGTTGGAGAAGATTCGAAACTCCACAATACTAGAACGTCTTAGCAAGACTTCTTCTTCTTAAAGTTCCCTCTCCTATCGGAGGTTGGATATCATAATGGCTATGGTCACTTTGTTGGCTGCTGCTCTGAATAGTTGTAATGAACTACAGTTAAACTATTCTCTAAGGTTCCTCAGCCAGGAGATGCGTCTTCTTCCTATGCCTCTTCTTCCTTGGATCCTTCCTTGCATAATAATTCTCAGCAACTCATATTTTTCTCCTCTGGTAATGTGACCCAAATATTCCAGTTTTCTAGTTTTTATACTTTTCATAATTTCTAACTCCTTATTTAAACTTCGTAGCACTTCAACATTGGTAATCCTTTGAACCCACTGAATTTTCAATATTCTTCTGTAACACCACATTTCGAACGCTTCTATTCTTCTTATGTGTTGTCTCTTCAATGTCCAAGCTTCCATTCCGTATAGCAATATAGAAAATATGTAGCATCTTAGAGCCCTCAATCTGAGAGGCAACTGAAGGTCTTTGTTTGTAAGCAGTGTCTTCATTTTTATAAATGCTTGCCTTGCAGTTTCAATTCGGACTTTAATTTCTTTGCTTTGGTAATTTTTGTCATCAACCCAGGTTCCCAGATATTTGTATGTCTTAACTTTTTCTATTTAGCAAGACTACTGAAATTATAAAAAGCATCAAGAAGAGAAAGTTGGAGTATTCCGTACATGTAATAAGAGGTATTGGATATTAATCTTTCCAAAACCAAAATCATGGTATTCCACAAGAACCCCCATGAACAAATTACACCCAACATACAAATCAATGGTATCATCCTTCAGAGTTCCAAAGAGCTTCATATACCTGGGCAGAGAGCTAAACAGTCAGCTAGACCACTCAAAAGAAATTAGAAGACGCATTGAAATAGCAAGATCTGGCTCTATGAATATGCGTAAAATGCTCTGTAACCCCAAACTATCAGTCACAATAAGATTGAGAACACTAAAGTGTTATGTGTGGTCTCTATTAGTACATGGTTGTGAGACCTGGACATTAAAACAGTATGACGTCAACAAACTGAATTCATTCGAAATGTGGATGTACCGCCGAATGCTAAGAATAAGCTGGACCAGCAAAACTACAAATGAAGAAGTACTGGAAATAATGAACACACGTCCTCATCTGGTCAATACAATCAAAATTAGAAAGACGTCATATCTAGGACACATAATGCGCCATAGGGAATTTGAGCAGCTTCAGGTAATATTAGAAGGCAAAATCGAAGGTAAAAGGGGTATAGGAAGAAAGAAGAAATCCTGGCTCCGAAACATCAGAGATTGGACCCACACAACAGGAAATGACTTAATCCATCAAGCCCAGAACAGAGAGAAATTTGCCATATTGATCGCCAACCTCAATAGAGAAGGCACTTAGGAGAAGGAGGAATGAGAGGTCCAAAATATAGGTTGCTACGAAATATTATAGGGAAAAGGGAAAATAGCAGGCAAACTCAGTCCAGGACGATGAAGAACCTCATGGTTGAAGAACTTGTCAGATTGGTTTATGGTTGGTATAAACGTGCTATTTAGGGTGACAGTGAATAAAATTATAATAGCTATGATGGTAACCAGAATCTGAAAGGCCATGGTACATGAAGAAGATTAATCATTGTAAATTAATCGATGGATATTAAAATATTTAGACGAAAAAAATTACTCAAGAGAAATTAAACGTTTTTTTTACTTTTAAGAACAAACAAAGCAAGTTCATTAGCGGAACCGAATTCAAAATTATTTTGCACCTCATATTTGAAAAATTATTTGGTTAAAACAGCTCATTTTTGTGGGTAAATAAATATATTAATTTGTTTGGACTAAATTACGGTTCTGTTAATATCCTAAAACACTTTGGTATTCGCACTCACAGTTGTCAAACAGAATTTTGATATATTCCTTTTAAATTTTCTAGCCGATTTCCGAGCCGACTATATAGTCTAAAAGCTAGCAACATTTTCGAGAAATCATTTTAAGACGGCTGATTCTTTCATATATTGTTCCCTATGCTTCCTCGAACACCGTACCGGCCATCTGGCTGCTGATACAGGTTGCGTTCATTACTGCGCAGCACACCTGTACAGGTAAACACAACATCAGGGTAATTGATTAGTGTGAAAAAGCTTAGTAGATCCGCTATAGTAATAGATAGCAATAAAAGTTAATAACAAAAATTGTAGCTAACTTTGCGCTTCACATTACAAAATTAGTTAGAATGTTACAGGGTGTTCGATAACATAGTGGCAGACCAAACTTTTGTTTTTTTTTTTAATGGAACACCCCATATTTTATTTTATATTCGAAATCTTCTTAACTTCCTAATCACAAAAATATAAAGGTTTGTTATGTTATACAGGGTATTTACAAAGTTATAACCAACGTTCTATGAAAATCATAATAAGTTCAGCTCCCTGTATAAATAAAAATAGCACAACAGCAATGGTTTATTGGTGCCATATTTTTTTGTTGATTGTCAAAATTTATAAAAATGGTTGATATTGCCAATTTTCTTTATATCGAATACAGGCTGAGTCAAAACGCAAGTACATTATTATCACAGTAATTTTAAATAGAACACCCTAATTAATAACTTGCTCTGAAAAATGACAATATCTCGAAAACTGACAAATTTAGGCATAGGGAATATTATACAAAAATTAAAGTACGTAATGATATTTTTCGATAGTAATATAAAATACAGGGTGTTCCATTTAAAATTTCTGAGAAAAGAATGTACTTGCGTTTTGACTCACCCTGTATTCGATATAAGGAAAATTAGCAATATCAACAATTCTTAAAAATTTTCACAATCAACAAAAAAATATGGCACCAATAAACCATCGCTGTTGTGCTTTTTTTATTTATACAGGGAGCTGAACTTGTTACGATTTTCATAAAAAATTGGTTATAATTTTGTAAAAGACCTATCTATATAACATAACAAACCTTTATATTTTTATGATGGGGAAGTTAAGAGAATTTTGAATATAAAATAAAATATAGGGTGTTCCATTTAAAAAAACATAAGTTTGGTCTGCCACTATGTTATCGAACACCCTGTAACAATCTAACTAATTTCGTAATGTGAAGCTGAAAGTTGGCCATAATTTTTATTATTATCTTTTATTGCTATCTATTAATATATATACTTACTCATCAATCACCCTGTATATTACATTTAAATTATTTTAGGACGAAAAATTTTTTTGTCATTACTTTTTAAACCACAGAAATGTCTAGCAATTACAGTTCATATTTCTAATAATGTTTAAAAAGTAATGACAAAAAAATTTTTCGTCTTACAATAATTTTAAATTCGATATGTTTACCTGTACAAGTGTGCTGCGCAGTAATGAACGCAGCCTGTATCAGTAGCCAGATGGCCGATACGGTGTTCTAGGAAACATAGGAAACAATATATGAAAGAATCAGCCGTCTTAAAATGATTTTTTCCGACGTCCAATACTACTACAATGAAACCAAAGTGCAGTGTTATTTCGCATTTCCCAACTGATAATATTGTAGCTTTTTCAAAGCTATGGGAATATTTTATAATATTTCGTTTTCGTCACTGTATTCACCCTGTATTTTTGTTCAAAATAAAAAATATGTACAATTTTATTTTATATGATTTGTACATATCTTGACTGTTCCTTCCCAATTTAAAAACATCATAACTTCACCGTCAAGGTAAGGAATAAACGTCAGTGTAATATCCTTTCGGGATTTGCATTAGTCCTGAAAGCGGAAATTATTCTAATAATTTCCTTAAACGATGTTTTGCTCCTCGCTGCTTCCTCAATTTATTTTTCTCGGAAAATGATTACTCATGAAAAGTTTAACAAGAAAGAGGTGAGAATTTTAAATAGAAAAGTTTTCTGATTGGTTTGAAGAAAAACTGTAATCTTGTCCCAATTCACTCAATTTGATTATTTGTAGCAAATGCTTATAATTTTTCTAACGATTACAAATTATATAGAAACAGGGAAATCCTGTATAGCTCGTAGTGCAGAATCCTTGGTAACTATCTGTTTCCTAAGCTTTCTACAAATTTATAAAGACACTGGCCGATAAATAGCGGACATGGGCGAACCTCCCAAGCAACCAAACAACGTTTACAAAACGTTGAAAAGACGTCATAGTTATCACTAAACCATGTCAGTTTGTCACGTTTTTTCGACGTCGAAAGTCACGTGAATATGTCCCACCATAACTGACGTCATTTTTATCACGTTTTAAATAGGTGATATAAAAAACGTAGTTTTTATGTCGTTTTTTTAGATTAATTTTCATTTTATGGTTTTAAAAATACACAATAATAATTATTCGTATGGGTATTGTTGGTATTGCTATTTTTCATTTAACTGTTTTAAATTTAGCTTATAGGCTAAGGTATACTTACTGTGTCAAAACTGAAACACCATATAAACTAATAAATAATTTATTAACAAATTAATTGAATTAAACTCGATAAGACATAATAATTAGTTATTAGTTCATTATTACAACAGAAAATATTCACCAAAACAATACACATAACCTCAAACCGTTTTCAAGAAGAACTATTGCATTAAGGTACTAGTACACTTTAGAAGACCAAAATAATCATTTTTTCAAGAATTTTTTTCTCAGAACCTTTATTAAAAATGAACATAAAACTTTTTACATATTAATATCTAACTCTTACAGAGTACAAAAAAAAATATATCTTTTTTCATTTGTGCATGTGCACTAATATTGTAAAGGGCGCAAAAGTTGAGGCCTCGAAAAATGATGGCGGACAGTTAATCTCAGGATTGGGATATCTGAAACAAAAAAATCGTACAGTAAGAAAAATGAAAGAATACCCATGAACGAACATATAAAACATGCTGTATTTTCCTTTCACCGTGTCATACAAAAAATTGGCCAGCGCAAGTACATATAATAATTATTGTTACATGTATTTGCACTGGACAATTTTCTTTGTGACACGGTGATAGGAAAATACAGCGTGTTTTATATGTTCGTTCATGGGTATTCTTTCATTTTTCCGACTGTACTTCATTTTAAGAAGGAAGGTTTCTTACGTGACAATTTACCACGAATTTACCAAAAAATAAAAAATTAATATGTACATTTTTAACCATGAAAAACTGAAAATAAAAACGGGCGATTTTTTCACAAATTGTTTTCAAATTTCCTTAAAATCTTTTTTTTGCGAAATTTTTCACTATAGGTGGTAAATTGTCACGTAAGAGGCCTGTTTTTTTCCAATTCCGTACGATTTTTTTGTTTCAGGGATCCCAATCCTGAGATTAACTGTCCGCCATCGGAACTACTTTTTTTTGACGCCTCGACTTAGGCGCCCTCTACAATATTAGTGTACATGCGCATAAATGAAAAAAGATATATTTTTTGTATTCACTAAGAGTTAGGTATTAATATGTAAAAAGTTTTATGTTCATTTTTAGTATAGACCAGTGCAAATAAAAACAATAAAAAATTAATAGCAGGATGAGACCAATTCCAAATGAAAGTACACATATTAGATAACATGTGGAACATTTTTCACCAAATCTGGATGAGGGGAACATGGGTTGGGGGAGCGTTTTTAGGGGTGAAAACGGTTAATTACGATTTGCGGCAAAACGGCACATCCTATCGAAAAAAGTTCAATCGTAAAGTTGTAGGCTATAAGAAGATCTACAACTTTTGTAAATAAGCATTTTTCACATAACCTCAAAATATCCGAGAAAATTGGAAAATTCGATGTTTTTGATTTTATTTTTTTTTTTTCTCATTGAAAAAAAAAATTTTTTTACCAAATATGGTAAAAACTTACCTCTTTATGTCCCAAACACGCTGTAATTTTTTTGTATAAAAATATTTTTTTAAACTCTTGTTTTTTATGTTTAAGGGAAAATGTAAGCATTTTTTCAATTGAAAAATCTCCCGAAATTTTTTTAGCTTTTTTAAAGAAGTTGGCATTTTTTTGTTTATTGAGATTTCTGTTTTCTAATGGTGTAAAAAAATATATACGTTACTGTGGAAAATTTTGTCACAAAAGGAAAAAATCGGAAATTTATTTATGAGTACGATTTATTTATGAGTACAAATGAACCAATGCATTCCAACGGTATTGTACATGTCGTGGACGGTGGCTATTTATTGCATAAAGTAATTTGGCATAAAAATGAACCAGTTGAAGAGATCATTAATAAATATTTGCGCTATGTACAAAATCGTTACGTACCAGGCAGCTACATCGTTTTTGATGGGTACCCCGACATTGAAAAAACAGTTACTGCCACAATAATATCAGCAACTATTTCAACTAAAAGTGTAGAACGTAGTCGCAGGAAAATGCCAGAACATATTCCAGAATTCAATTATCAATATCACACAAAAATACCATTTTTGCAGGAAAAATTTTTATCTAATGAAAAAAACAAGGATAAAATAATAAAAACATTACTTGAAAGATTACAGTCAGTATGCTTTTATTGTAAGCAATCAGAAGAAGATGCCGATGCTGACATAATTAAGACGTCGATAGAAATTGCCAGAGATAGTAATAAAACTATCATAGTTGTGGGTCAAGATATTGATCTTTTGGTCCTTTTGAATCAATTCAATACTCATAAGTATGACATTTATTTCCTCAAGGCAAGTTCTGGTAATATAAAAGATCAATTTTTTACCTCGTACAGTTTTAAATATGAATGCTTAAAAAATATCGTTGCATTTCTGCATTGTTTTTCGGGTTGCGATACAATATCGGGTTTTGCAGGAAAAGGAAAGAAAAACATAGTGAAAGCATTATTAGACAATAAAAACTTGTCACATTTAGCCAATATTTTCTACAAAAAAGATGCAAGTAAAGAAAATATCGCCAAAAATGGTTTACAATTAATTCTATCAATTTATAAATGTAGAAATGAAAATATAAGTTTGAATCAATTAAGATTTAACAAATACCAATTAGCAAGAGTAAAAACAAAAACTTCTTTTAAACTATCTAATCTCCCACCAACTGAACAACACTGTTACAGAGCATATCATCAGATTCAATCTTGGATGGGTATCAAACTGACGGCAACAAATTGGGGCTGGAAGCAACATGAACGTGGCATTGTGCCCATATTCACAAATGCAGAAATATTACTAAAAAGTATTTGCTGCAGCTGTGAGACTGGATGAAATAGTCAAAAATGTGGGTGCCGAAAGCATGGTTTGAAATGTACCAATTTATGTTCAAATTGTATTTCTGATAAATGCTCCAATGTCGAAAAACCATTTTTTTTTTATATATATTAATGAATATGATGACATTACGGATGAGAAACCAACGCCAAATGAAGAAAATGTAGACGAAGACCATGATGATCTAGAAGATTTAGAGGAAACTGCAGAATCTGTAAGCATTACCGAATGTGATGAAGAAATGCCATCAAAGAAGCAAAAACCTAATTAATTGATGAAAAATTGGCCATTAAAATTATAATAAGTACTTTCTTTTGTATTAAATAAACTTTTTCGTTAAAAAAGTTGTTGCGACTTTTAATTTGGTTCATGAGAAAAAAGTTTAAAAAAATGTAGTTTATAGGTAAGTAGGCCGACTTTTAAAAAAAATATAGTTTAAAAAAATAAAAAACACGCTTTTAAAGCACTAAAAATTTAAAAATAACTTTTAAAATTAAAGCTAGTAATATTTTATTTTTAAATTTTTAGTGCTTTAAAAGCGTGTTTTTGATTTTTTTTTAACTATAATTTATTCACAAAATTAAAAATCACAGACAACGGCATTAGTGTAGTAAATTTTTAACAGAGGTTCGTTGGTTCCTGCTCGCTATGCAACTTATATTACGTCTGAGAATCTGAAAATGGTGAAAGGTTGAAAATAAATTTCCGATTTTTGCCTTTTGTGAATATTTTTTTACACCATCAGAAAATAGAGGTTTCAATAAACAAAAAAATGCCAACTTCTTTAAAAAAGCTAAAAAAATTTCGGGAGATTTTTCAATTGAAAAAATGCTTACATTTTCCCTTAAACATAAAAAACAAGAGTTTTAAAAAATATTTTTATACAGAAAAATTACAGCGTGTTTGGGACAGAAAGAGGTAAGTTTCCACCATATTTGGTAAAAAAATTTTTTTTTTCAGTGAGAAAAAAAATAAAATCAAAATCATCGAATTTTGAGGTTATGTGAAAAATGTTTATTTACAAAAGCTATAGATCTTTTTATTGCCTACAACTTTGCTATTTAACTTTTTTCGATAGGATGTGCCGTTTTGCCGCAAATCGTAATTAACCGTTTTCACCCCTAAAAACGCTCCCCCAACCCATGTTCCCCTCATCCAGATTTGGTGAAAAATGTTCCACATGTTATCTAATATGTGTACTTTCATTTGGAATTGGTCCCCAGCTAGCAAGCTAACGTTACATTAACGTTAAATTTAGGTTTTTTTGTATTGTTACGTAACATCTATCAAAAAATGACGTTACTGATACGAAATTTTAATACGTATGTTATACGTATGAATTTATTCGTTTCTGAAACGTGGCTCTTTGGTAGGTTTTAATTCGTATGAATTTATTCGTCTCTAACACGTGGCTTTTTGTTTGGACACGTATAAGATCTCGTTTGAGATTGCAGCGCCATCGCGTATTTATTTCGAACTTTTCATTAATACCTAACCTTACATTTCCGTGATTAAATTAAAATCGTGTTTGTTTTTATGGAGTATGGAGTTATGTCAAAAAAATCGAATTATTATTGTTGTGTGCCGTGCCTCAATGTGATTCTTAGATAAGGCGTACCTAATAGTAATTTATCGTTTCATTCTTTCCCTAAATAAAATAAACAAAATAGAATTCTATTCAATGACAGTTTAGTTGAAAAACGAAATGTATGGAAATATCTTCTAAAAATGGGGAAGCAGCCCAGTCCTTATATGAAAGTGTGCAGTTTACGAATGAAGATTACTTCAAGGGTATGTTTATGTATTGTAATATAAAGTAGCTATTAATATTTTTGTCTCTTTCTCTCACATAAAAGTCAAATATATAATAAATGTTTATTTCAAATATTTAATAAATGTGTCAGCATCATGTATGTGGTTTTATTTACACAATAATTTTAAGTCCTATTTATAAATATAGGTCTGGATCCCGCGTATGAAAAAAAAGTTGATTAATAGCAAGCTGAAAATTTGTTAATAGTTTAAGGGTGTCTAGTCGGATAAACTTTGATATGTGGGAACACTGGGACAGGGGCAGTTTTAATTGTGGAACAGGTTAAAAATTTGGAACGGTCAGACTACGGAAACGGCACATTTATTTTGTCCGACAGAATAGACTTAAACTCTCCGAACAGAGATTAAACTCTCATGCAAAAATCAGACTGCTAAAATCCAGATCATTTATACCGAAAATTCTCCTAAAAAGTGACGTTTTTGTGACGTTAAAAAGGTTACGTAGAAATAACGTAAATTTTAAATTTTTTAAATAAAAATTTAAATAAATTTTAGGGCCATGAATGAGGAGTATACCTACTGGTCAATTAAATGTTTCCACTTCTACATATGTATGTATGTATGTGCGTGCATAAGTATTATATGTGCGCACATGTACCTAATGCATTATGTAATGCAATGTATTATATTTGGAATATTGTAGCAAACAGTAATTTATTATCTATCGTGGCTGAATGGATCAAGTAATCCAAAGCCAATAAGGAAGAAAAAAAAACGTAAATTTGTTACGTAACATCGCTGTGACTTTTAAACGTATATTTTAGGTAAAATTTGATGTATCTTTTGTCGTAACTTCTCCCAAAATGTTGATGTTTGTTTGACGTTATATGTACGAACACTGTTAGCTGGGTCTCATCCTGCTATTAATTTTTTATTTTTTTGGTCCATTTTAGAGCTATCTGCACTGGTCTAATAAGAGTTCTGAGAAAACAAATCTTGAAAAAATGCTTATTTTTGGTCTTCTAAAATGTACTAATACCTTAAACTAACTCACCTTAAACTAAGACTACCAGGTCATAATTACGACCTGGTATTTACGGCTATCTTTATAATACGGACGCGGCCAAATAATCTAGTACATATTTTTAAAGCCCGTTTCATAGAAATTTACCTGTTAATAACGGCCAATATATGTTGATAGATTTCAGTAGGTAAGTAATTGGAGTTAAAATCAGTAAGTTTATTGAAAAATCAGTAGATCTGGTAACCCTGAACATTATAAGCATTTACCAGTTAAGCTCCTCCCATTTTTGTGACGTCAGACTTGGGCTGTCTGAAATGAAAACGTATTTTTAAACGTATTTTAACGTCATTAATCTTACGTATTTAAAATCACCTACAAAAGACGTTTATACGACGTAATGTTCAAACACGTGTATATATTCAACCAAAAGCTGACGTTTCCTCGACGTTATTGACGTCACTTGGTTGCCTGGGCTACAATATACATCTATTATCTGTCCGCTTATCTAGATAAAATTCCAACAGAATTCTGCATCCTTAGTACTCAAATATGAGTAAAATGAAATAAGGAAAGATAGCTTTACATTAAACTCGATTCAGGGCCATCACCATTGGCTGACCATTGTTTCTGCTTTTCAGCGTCTTCATAGCCGCCTGTGATGTATCCCGAAGCGAACTGAATCCAGCTGTCGAATGATGCATATTAGTAAAATATTAAATGCGTACGGACGCGTTCATTGAAGATTGATTGAGCCTTATGGAATACCGTGTCTTCTTAGAGATTTATTTGTTGTTAATATCAAGCAAACTATCCAAAATAGTTAATATAGTAGTTGTATATTTTTGTTGTAGTAAATGTATAAATAAATGTATTACACATAACTTACCTGATAAATAGGTATAGACTGATCCAACGAGCTCCTTTCTTCTAAGAACTGCCAATGACATTATATTTCCAACTATTCCAAAACAACTTATTATTGTAATAACAACGGAATACAGAATAAAATCTAAAAGAAAACACATAAGCTAATACATAGTATGTTCTACTATCTAGAACTTTCTACTAGAAAGTTCTAGAACTTTCTAATTACACAACGAACCGGAATTACACAATTAAAGAATTGAAAATTAAGAATCACCATTTTCAACGTAAATAGTGTTAGTCCATTGAAATGTTACATTTAGGGTTGCATTTCTTAGAGGAGTCAATTTTATTTTTTTTTAATGTGCAGGAGGGTTCAGTAGAAGTTTAAGTTCAAGTTTTTGGGGTCGCCACTCTTGTCCCCCGGCCGCCATCTTGGAAAAGGGGGTGCTAAGGGCTTCTGCGCTGTATCTCCTAAACTAGCTTTCCTACAGAAAATTTAATTACACCTAAAATGTAGAAAATTAAATTTTGTACAATTTTATATCTATCACTTTTTATTGTCAAGTGATCAACAAAAAAATTATAAACAAAAATAAGAGAAAATTTTGTAAGAATTTTCCTTTTGGAGGTTATTACTTTTTTTTCGTTCATTTCACAATAAAATAATATCATAGCGATTTTGTAGAGGATTTTTCAACAAACAATTTCCACTATAAAGTTGTTTAATTTTATTTATTTATCTAGGTTTTACAGCGCTCCAAACTTGACCAGGTTCTCGAATTCTCATAGGAATACGATAAAAACAAAACCTTAGGCTTAGATACTTTTCTATCTATATATTTATTTATTATAATTTTAACATTCCTATGCTATTATTAAGCTATGTTTCACGCTTTTCCCCGCCACCTATGAGGTAGAGTCTGGAGGCGCGTTTTTTGTGTGGTATCCCCAATAATTTAATAGGCCTAATCCACGGACAATTTCTAGACAAAATAATATTATTTATTATTACATCTTGAAAAAGGTCTATCATAGCTATTATTTTTTCATTTTTTTTTTTTCGATGGTCCAGGCTGCGAGTCAAGATCTGAATCAGTATCCGAGGTGAATTTTTGTGGTATAATGAGAGTTAGAGTTGGCGTCATTGTCGGTAATTCATCTTCCAATTAATTTTCTTCAATAATTAATGTTGATATGTCCACGATGTTGCTGCAACTTTCACTACCACAATTGAGGCGCATTGCTGAACATTTGAGGTCTGCTTTTTGGCAACCACATGCACTTCCAATTTCCATTGAATCTGCAAAAGATGAATTTAATAAGCTCAGGGTACTGGAGGCTTGGAAGTTTCGATTGGTATCCAAAATTTTCCATGCTTTATCCAGCCCCAATCTTCTAGATCACAATGTTTACCGAGTCATGATTGCATCTGGTGATACACTCGGAGTCTGTGGAACCGGGCTGCATCTTTTGTTGGAAGAAATGAGAAGAGATTAAATGCATTTTTTGTCACTGTTTTAGGAAATCGTTTGTATCCCAGGGTTTCCAGAGACTCGTCTTTATTTCCGCCATATAAAGAGACGAAAAACGTTAGACCACAACAGTAAGTAAAGATGACTCGACTTTCCCACTGACAAATAATTTTCCCCATAGGTTTCTTACAAATAAAATCACCAACACTCATGATGCGCGCCCACAAAAAAACACAAAATGCTTATCTAATCACAAAAATATAAATTTTACCCACAAGACTCTGAATAGTATTATCTATAAAACTGAAAATACTTTTCACAATTTTTCACGGTGTTCAAGAGAAAATCTAAACAAAAATTGGTCGAACCCCCTATTTTTTTGCTGTTATGCTAGCAGTATCCCTTGTAGATCAAAAATACGTCAAAATTAAAATCGGCTACTTTTTGCGCATGCGTAAAAGAAGATTTTTTCTATTTATTTTTCTGTCTTTTTATTTTTCTTTATTTGTATAATCGGATTTTCATTTATTTTAATATATGTGAGTACGTATGTATATGATACGTGTACACACTCACACATATACACACACAAATATACCGGGTGTTAAATAGTCAAACGGGGCATAGGAAACAATGGGGAATGCTTAACTGTTGAATTCCTGCTTCCCTAATTATTTTAAATCAAAAGTCATGAGAAACTATTTGTAGAGAGGACTGAAATCACTATTAAAAACAAATGTTAAAATTGTTCTACGAATTAAACAGATTCCAAAATTTGCAAAAATCTAAAGCAATTGCCAGAGTATTATTAGTCCAATCGACCTCTAAAAGTCAGTTTTTACCTATAAAAACCATACGAACTAGCTGAATTTTCTAAGAATGTGAATTTTGGGACCTTAAAAAAAGCTGCATAAAGGATTGCCACTCCTACCCCCGGGCTTCTCCCTAAAACCACCCGTCGTAGAGGGGGAAAACTTCATATTACCAAGAATATGTTTACGCCGTATAAAAAAAATATAAACAAAGTGTAGCTGAAATTTTGAACAAAAATGTTTGTTAGAATTTTTTGTGCAGAATGAACCGTTCTTTCAGAAACAACGCTTGAAGCGACCGGCGATTTTAAATGTGAGTTACGCCCGCGCACTCAATTTTTTAAATAAAATTTGTTTCAACTCTACGGTCAAAATTGGATACCTTTTGATCAAAGCGTCCTTTTGACAAAAATCCAAATGCGTTTTAAAGATAAAATATGTTCAGCTTTGGTGTCTAATTTTTGCATTTTGTAGCAAATGAAGTCAGTTTCTGTGTAGCTGTTAAAGGAATAAACAATACTTTTTTTGGCACATTTTTTACGATTATCATGAGATCAATATAATTTATTATTTCCATTGGCTGGTCGCTTTGAAGTTTTCATTATTAGAGCACCATTTTCAAATCTTTAAAAATTCGATTTTGAGTTTTGGCAACAAATATGAGGCATTTGAAATACATATGCCTAAATACGCTGAATTTAAACTTTCACGTTACAAACGATCTAAAACGTTGAAAACTGCTTCTGATCGATGACACAAGTAAGTTCCTCGAAATTAAACTACTTAAAAAAACAACAACTTTAAACAAACAACTTTTAGATACAAATTCCACTCACGTCTTTCTTCGTGAAAGCATTTTCCCTGACGTGAGATCATTTGTAATGAGATAATTTAAATTTAGCGTGTTTTAGGCATATTTCAAATGCCTCATAGTGGTTGCCAAAACTCAAAATCGACATATTATGTTACAAATTTTGAAGACTGTGCTCTACTCTAATAATGGAAACTCCATAGCGGCCAGTGAATGAAAATAAGAAATTATATTGATCTCATGAGAATCTTAAAAATGGCAAAAATCGCATAACATTTATTTATTTAACATTTATATAGAAACTAACTTTATTTTCTCAAAATGCAACAATTGGATATCAAAGCTGAAATTTTTTATATATAAAACGTATTTTTATTTTTGGTAATAGAACACTCTGATCAGAAGATATCCAATTTTTACCGTCGATTTGATACAAATTATATTTAAAAAATTGAGTTTGCGCGCTTAACTGACATTCAAAAGCGCCGGTCGCTTCAAGCGTTGTTTTTAAAAGAATAGTTCATTCTGCACAAAAAATGCTAACAAACATTTTTGTACAAAATCTGAGCTACATTTGTTGTTTAAAACATTTCTTTTGTACGGCATAAACATATTTTTGGTAATATGTATGAAGTTTTCGGTTTCCCCCTCAACGAGGGGTGGTTTTAGGAGGAAGCCCGGGGTAAGAGTGGAAAACAGGTTTGCATCTTTTTGGGGTCCCAAAATTGATATTCTTAGCAAAAAACAGCTTGTTCATAAGATTTTTATCTCACTTTTAGAGGTCGATTTGACTAATAATATATGCCAATTGTTTTACATTTTTGCAAAATTTTGGAATGTGTTTAATTCGTAAAACAATTTTAACATTTGTTTTTAATACACATTTCAGTCCTCTACAATTAGTTTCTCACGACTTTTGATTTAAAATAATTAGGGACGCAGGAATTCAACAGTTTAGAATTCCCCATTGTTTCCTATGGCCCGTTTGACTATTCAACACCCGGTATATTTGTGTGTGTGTGTGTGTGTGTGTGTGTGTGTGTGTGTGTGTGTGTGTGTGTGTGTGTGTGTGTGTGTGTGTGTGTATATCTGTTTGTATATGTGTGAGTGTGTATACATGTCATATACATACTCACACATATTAAAATATATGAAAATCTGATTATACAGATTAACAAAAATAAAAAAACAGAAAAATAAATAGAAAAAATCTTCTTTTACGCATGCGCAAAAAAGTGCCCCGTAGCCTATTTTAATTTTGACTTATTTTTGGTCTACAAGGGATACTGCTAGCATAACAGCAAAAAAATATGGGGTTCGATCAACTGTTATTTAGATTTTCTCTTGAACACCGTGTTTTAATACGACTTCACGTGGCCAAATAGGTAGCACAACTGTAAGAATAAGTTAAGTAGAGGAGAACCGACTGCTGTGCCACCTAGGATAAATTATAATAATAAAAGTAATAGCAGGCAGATATTCAGTCCGGTATGGAGGAAGAATGACGTAACTGCAAATTTTCTCAATTCCTGTTTATTGCGATAACTTCTAAAATATTACGTACAGATGATACAAAAACGACCGAACTGTAAAAATGTACTGAGCCACTATAGAATAGTTGCGTCGTTACTGAAATACGCGCTACGTTAGACCTTGTTTCAGATGCATAATGACGCAACTGTAGATAGGGTTGAAAATGGGGCGATTAAATTAAGATAATGAAATTCGAACCAATATCGATGAAAATAAAAGCCATCGTTGTCAAAAAACAAAAGCCATACCGATGCTCCTGGACGATTACTCTTAATTAATCCCTATTTTAAATATTCAAAAATCGTTTTTGCTCTTCTGAAGAATTTTGCATTTTGCGGTTGCGACATTCATCATCTGGACCGGCGAATTTGTCCTCAAACAACTTCTTGTGCCTTTTCCATATATGCTTAGGGTTCTAAGTTTTATAGTGGAGAGAAAGGTCAAAAATATATTATAGTTCAATCAAGTTAGTAAAAAATAAGCCGTTTTTCGACATAATTGAAAAGACGAGGTTTGACAGTTGAAATATGTAGTATGAAATATTACAAAAGGGCTACCATCTTGGGATTCATCAATTTTTTAGTGGAACAATTTTTAAATAAACAATCAAAACGTCAAACTTAGTTTTGTGCTCATAACTTAAAAACTTGGTTATTTAGAGATTTGACGTTCACAGATAACTTTTTTAGAATAAAAAGATACATCGAATGAGATACACTAAATGAAAATCGGTTAATAAACAAAAAAGTTATTGCAAAACAGACGACAAAATCATTGTTTTTAATATTGTTAATAACAATTTTATTGTTTATTAGAATATGTTTAAATATAGGTACCTAAACTTGAGGGCATTATGGTGTTTGAAAGGTGTGCAAAAAATGGTCCAGATCTGTTTAATAGTTTTCACAAAATTGAATCTGTTTATAATTCTTTTTGAAAAACGAACTAATTTCTGAGGCTGGTCCAGTTAATATAGCTGAATGTATCTCAATAATGCGGAGCTCCTTTCCTTCGTTAAGATGTATACTAACAGCCTATGAAAAAAAAAGTAAAAAAAATACATATACGTACACAAAATTATTTGTTAATAAATAGCAGTTTTTAAGCTTATAAACAATTACAATAATTTCGTAGAAATTAGATCAAATTAAATGGCAATAAAAAATACGGAAAGCTGGTTAAAATACACATCTTCTAAAAAAAAATTTTAGGTCGTCCGACCCTTGGGGTCTGAGATAGATCCTTTTTTTGAAAAAATCACTGTTACGTTAATTAACAACACTAAGATCTGAAATTAACCAATATTTTATAAGAAAAGTCAAAGTTTTTAACAAAGTATTTAGCAAGAAAAAATGTTAAAAATTGTTTAAACAGTAGTGTTATAAACAAAAAGTCTTTTGCGTTCCGACTAAAGTAAAAAATAGCGGGCGTAGTCGACTGTCTGAATAGTGGGCGCGGTTGGCGACCGGCAGCAACTCCTAAAATTACGTTATACCGACCACAAAAATCAACTTTAAAGTGAATAACAAATTTTCGTCATTCCTTATGTTTTCGAGGTCTCCGAATCCGAATATGAAGTTTATTTTTTTCTAGAATTAGTGGAACATGTTCAAAAATCAAATTTTATGCCAAAATGCGATAAATCAATTTTGATAATTTTTCAATTTTAACTCACTGTATTTTTGGTCGCTGTAAATATTTCCTTTTGAAAATTTTACTGTGTTATCTTTGAAGCACTTAGATAACAATGAGATTTGTCCAAAATGATTAAACACATTAAAAGAGAAGTTATTAATTTTTAAACATTTTGTCGTCAGATTTCGTTAGTTTCATGCTTACTTAAAAAAGTTGAGTGACAAACTTTTTAGTTTATAATTTTAACTAACACAGAAATAAAATATAATTCATGAAGAAGTTTTCCAAAAAAAATTAATTTAAAATATGCAATAGGAAAAATGTTATGTGACTTTATAGACGAGCGGCACACTGGCACACCGCAAAAAAAGCTTATTTCTCGAGATACTGATACTAATTTTGGTAATAGGTACTATTATTACTACTTTGTTTATTAACCGATTTTCATTTAGCGTATCTCATTCGATGTATTTTTTTTTCTGAAAAAGTTATCTGTGGACGTCAAATTTCTAAATAAACAAGTTTTTAAGTTATGAGCAAAAAACTAAGTTTGACGTTTTGATTGTTTATTTAAAAAATGTTCCACTAAAAAATGGATGAATCCCAAGATGGTAGTATTTTTGTAATATCTCATACTACACATTTCAACTGTCAAACCTCGTCTTTTCCGTTATGTCTAGAAAAAACCTAACTTGATTGGCCTATTAATAATAGCATAGGAATGTTAAAGTCATAATCAATTGTATGAATAAAAAATATATAGATAAAAAAGTAAATCTAACGTTTTGTTTTTATTGTACCCCTATGAGCATCCGAGAATCTGGTCAAGTTTGGAGCGCTGTAAGACCTAGATAAATAAATAGAATTAAACAACTTTATAGTGGAACTCGTTCACTAAAAAACCCTCTACAAAATTGGTAAAATGCTATTTTATTGTAAAATGAACTGAAAAAAAGTTATAAACTCCAAAAGGAAACTTGTTAAAATTTTTTTACTAATTTTTGTTTATATCTTTTTTGTTGGTCACTTGACGATAAAAAGTAATAGCAACAAAATTGTATAAAATTTAATTTGCTACATTTTATGTTGTATTAGATTTTCCGTAGGGTTGGTAGTTTACGAGATATAGCGCGAAACCCCTTTGCACCCCATTTCCAAGATGGCGGCCGGGGGACAAGGGTGGCGACCCCAAAAACTTGAACTTAAGCTCCTACTGATCTCCTCTACACAATAAAAAATAAAATTGACTCCTCTAACAAATGCAAGGTACGGCCTAAAAAATGTAACATTTCAATGGATTAAGTTAAATATAGATATAATAATGTTGGTGACAATACATCCCATTGACAGTACACCTTAGTTTCGCTCAGATTTATGTCACCTGATGTTATTCCTATCTGAAGCATCTGAATAATCCACTTGTATAGGGCTTTTCATCGATTGTCATTTGTTTCGAGCTTCTGTCATGTGTCACATAATATTAATATATCTACGTCATACGTCTTTGGTTTGTATCATTGGTTATATCAATAACGTATGACGTAGATATATTAATAATATGTGACACATGACAGAAGCTCGAAACAAATGACTGTGAATGAAAAGCCCTATATTTTGTTGTTGATTTTCTTCCTCACCAGTGCTCTATGTATTGAATCGATGGGGTTATTATCAAATGCTCCTTCTGCGTCTCAAAATACAACAAGGGCGACTTCTTTCTGATGGAAACTTCTTTCGACTTCCGACATCAGATTGTGCAGAGCGATTTCACCTGATTTTCCTGTTTGATACGCCCATTACCGCTGGTACAGAGGATTTTCATTGAGTTTTTTTTTCTTAATGTATTCATTTAACAATGTTTCCATGAGTTATAATATAAATGACGTCAGAATTATAACGCTGTATGATTTTGCTAAGGTGTAAGTCTATTTTTCCTGGTTTGGGAATATACGCCAACCTCGATCTTTGCAATCTATTGCGAACAGGGGATCAATAATTATTTCCAGTCTTTCTTGGAGTGCCTTGAAAATTGCATCGATCATGGAAAGTGAACACTTAAAAAATGCTCTACAAGTTTGTAAAAATGAACAAAAAATCCAAGAGTTCATACATTTTTATGGTTCAGCATTTTTTTTTTAATTTTGGACCTTGTTAGGGGGTATAAATTTTCCTCCCCGTAGATCCGCTACTGAGCTAAGAACTGCCAGATTTTCTCCTGCTCTTGGGATAAGAATATACCAGTAGTAAAAATACAAAGCAGCCTCGTTTATCCCAAAACTGTATAGTTTCCCGTTGATTCCGGACACGAAGGGCAACAAAAAAAGAAGTAGTTCGAAGTTTCTTTTTGATTTAGTTATAACAACCATATTATACATTTTGCAATTTTTTTGTCCTTAATTTTTCGTTCTTTTTATCTACTGTCTTTTTCTCCATACATAATTTCAATTTGCTATATTTTTTTATCCATAATTTCAGCCCTTTTATTCGTCTGAAAGTTGTGGAAATACTACATGCATAATTATTAATGTTATTAAAGGCCATTTTTAACAATTAAACCTTTTGAAGAAGCCCGTTTATTGGGTACGTAAGCTAATATAGAAAGTAAGTGACATTTTGAATATTAACTGGTATTAAGTAGATTTTTCTGTTTGTCGTATGACAGAGGGGGACAGTTTTGAAATTGATAAAAATCAACATGAAGTTTATATATTAGTATTGTTTATTAGGTACTATATTAATGGATAAATTTTTATGCCTCTTTAATAAACACAATAAATTACTTCGTTGTTATCTGAGTGGAACACTGGTTTATAAAGAGGGTAAACATGAAATTGGTATTACCAGTGATTATCTCTATCAACAGACCATATGCTGTTAGATTTGGAATTAGTTTATTAAATAATATATAGTACTTTTATAAATTTTATTATTACAGTTATTGTAGAAATAATAATTTAAAGTAAGTAGATCGGTCTTTTAGAGGGTTTGCGTCTTGATCCCTTGAACTAAACCCTAGAATAATATCAACAAGCTTATTTTTAAATTTAGCTTTTTAAATGTTCATTTGTTTTTGTTTTCCGTTGGAAATTAAGCTTCATTATGTGAATAATATGGTGACATTTGTTTATAACTAATTAGCTGGCATTTGATATTGTCACAGTCACAATTAACACCATTAACAAAACAATCAAAAACATTTTAAAAATTAAAAAATTATTAAAATTTGCTTAGGGGTCGTCTATAAGAACTTATTTTCTGATACAGACTGAGACATTTACTTTTAAGTCAATCAAAACTGTGTTGACAATACAGCGTCAAACTATTGGTTGACATCAGAAAAGATGTTCACTGAAACGGTAGGCTCCTTTCCTGCCATTCAGGATTAGGTTATACTAACCAAACATTATCTGAAATATATCGTCAAAGACCCTCAGATCCAAAATAACAAATACCGATATGCTTGCCAAGGCCAAGAAACCACCCAACATCTTCCCGAGGGCTATCAGGCATTTGCTGCAACTGAATATAACAAACTGCATGACTCAGTAAGATGGATCCTTCATCAAAAGATAGCTAACAAACTGAGACTTCTCCAAACCAACCAACTTCCTTATTACCAATACCTCCCTGACAGTATGCTTAAGAATGACAACTGCATGCTATATTGGGACTTCGCTATGCTCACAGACCAATCAGTGGCACATAATAGACCGGATATAATACTGGTTAATAAACTAACTAAACTTCTGCATACGGTGTCTGCCCTTTCAAATGTTGGCGATCAGCATGGCTATCCTAACTTTGCTTGCAGCAATTTATTGGTTAACCAAAAGCCGTGTGTTTAGTATTTCGTGCTGACTGACTACCATTTACTTTGTTTTTTTGATATTGAGATCCACTTAATTTCCTTTGCTTATATCTGATATGCTCGACATTCTTTCTTACACACCATGTAAACTATCTTACTAATAAAAGGCAGATATCCAGTTCTTTATTAAATCTAGCAACGTATTGGCTACCAGCACTAAGCCACATATCCCCGTCACAAATCCGTCGAGAACATGCCCTTGTCAGGGAGTATAGAAAAATTAACACCGATCCTGTGCTCCGCTCTCAAGTTGGTATTAACGACAGAGACATAAGTAGGCTTCGTTCAAGAAAAAACCCTCTGGATTCTGCAAGGATACTAATTGAAAATAATTTCGAAATTACCGACCGTTGGCAAGAAGATTGGGAGAAGAATGCTCCACCTGACATCCGAAATATGTCATGTATTACAAGCAAGCCAGAGGGTTTCAATCAACCAAGACGGATCTGGGCGACACTAAATAGAATTAGAAGCAACTGTGGTAGGTGCTCTGACTCACTTTTTAGATGAGGAAAAACACCTTCTCCAAATTGCGATTGCGATTGCGGTGCTGAAAGACAAACGGTTAAGCATTTGGTGGAGGAATGCCCATGCCCCATCAGATCGTACAGTGGCAATTGGTCCGATTTTTTAATGGCGACCAATGGATGGATTCAATATATTTATCAACTAAATTTTCGTTTATAAAAATTAATTTTTATTATTTTTTTATAATGTATTGTGATCTTTATTGAAGATATTCTTCTTTAGCGGCGAATCGATTGAGGGTAAAATTTGATTGATCCGCGCGCATGCGCACACCGACAGTATGGTATTAGTTGTTATACGGGCTCTGATTGGGTGTTGAAATTTTAAAATGATCTGTCAATAATTGTTCAATATGGAGGTTATCGGTAAACAAAAATATTGTATAATATTAGTTTTTATTGATGTGTGGACAGAAATAAAATCAAATTTATAATTATAGTGACTTTTTAAATAGTTTTGAAAAGCCGCAGGTACGTAATTCTAAATGTTTCAGTTGGAAATACCTGATAGTTTCAATACCTATCTATTTGAAAAATGTAAACAAAATAATGTAGTTACCTATTAGTAAGCAATGCTTTAATTTACATAATCTGATTACGAACAAACTTTCTACAAATCTTCATCTCATATATCGTTTTCTTACTCTATATTTGGTTGTATTTTATTTCGACAAAAATTAAACTAATAATTTTATTAAATTCATATAAATTTATGGTGTTAACGTTTAGTTTGTATATATTCCCACATGACGTATACGAGAGTTTGGTGCAGTTTGAAATGGCGTCAACTTTCGTACGGCGCGGTAGACGTGAAGTGGGCTCAAGCCCCAAGCAAGTTATTATTTTTTTTTTATTTTTTTTATAGATTTTATGATTGTAAGTATATTATTATATAATTTTTGAAGATATTCTTCTTTTTTGAAAGTGGTAGATAAGAAAGTTAGTTTGATTTTTAAATAAAATAAGTATAAATAACCTTTTAAGTATATTTACTTCGTTTAAATTACCTATTATATAATAGAAGAGTATCTTCTTACGTGCGTACAAAGTACACACACATTCTTTTTTTTTATACAAAAACTGTGACATAGCCATACGCTAAATAAATAAATAAATTAAATCTAGCCCAAATAATTTCACTCTCAGAGTGTCTTCAGGGGCATTTTGTCAAAAAAATAGTAAGCTATCCAGCACAAAAATAGTTTAAAACAAGTAATTGGACTTCGTAAGTCCTAGGTTTTCACCCAAAGTAATCGAAAGTAGAACTGAAAGACGATATTTGAATTTTACGTGTAACTTTGCGTGGATTGATATACGAATTTACTAATTTTGAGTCATTTTTACTAAACTTTGACATTTGTCACCTCATTTGTCATTCTACCCGGTATAATGACGGACGAGTTATATTGGCGGTCGTACGGACCGACAGAAAGATTGCCTAGGTCAAATATCTCACCTTTAGTACCATCCTTGGATTATAAGCTTTCATTTGACACCTCATTTATCATTCTAGCTGGTGTAATGATGGAGGAGTTATATTCGCGGTCGGACGGACCGACGGACAGACCGCCTAGGTCAAATATCTCACCTTTAGTACCATCCTTGGATTATCAGCTTTCATTTGACACCTCATTTGTCATTCTACCTGGTATAATGATGGAGGAGTTATATTCGCGGTCGGACAGACCGACGGACAGACCGCCAAGGTCAAATATCTCACCTTTAGTACCATCCTTGGATTATCAGCTTTCATTTGACACCTCATTTGTCATTCTACCTGGTATAATGACGGAGAAGTTATATTCGCGGTCGTACGGACAGACGGAAAGACAGCCTAGGTCCAATATCTCACCTTTAGTACCATCCTTGGATTATAAGCTTTTATTTTACACCTCATTTGTCATTCTACCTGGTATAATGACGGAGGAGTTATATTCGCGGTCGTACGGACCGACGGAAAGACAGCCTAGGTCAAATTTTCAAAATATCTATTAGACAAGTGTATTAAAACTATGCATCATTCTTTAATCAAATAGACAACTAAAGAAATGAATTAAAAGTTTTATATGCTGATCCAAATATTTTCGGAAGATGGGATAAGTTACAAAATATGTATAATTTTATATACTGCAATTCATTGCAACAAACTGTTCCCGAAATTAATAAATTATTATCATGAATTCTCTCATTGCTACCAACTTTTGCCTTAAGGTGATACAGTAGCGATCAACAGGTAGCAACAAATGCGGTCCAAGATTCCGAAAGTTCTACGAACTTTCAAAAGTGAGGCAACAGTGCGTCGGTGATTCGACACTGACAGTGACGTTTATACTATCAAAAACAATAATTTTTATACAGATAGGGGCGAAATATTGCCAAGTCAGTGACGTTCGATTTCTTGTTAAAAAAAATCGATTTTTGGTAGTTTCAATGTGACACAAAGTCTAGGCACGGGATAAAAAAGTTTATTTGAAGAAAGTGTATTTTTTTGTCTTTCTTAATGGCGGTACAGGCTCCTTTTTGCAATACTTTATTTAGTTATAGAGTAATTTCCACATACTAACATATTTCTGAAATTGGGCTCTGTATCGTCATTCTTTATTATATTACAAATAAGTGTGCCAAATATCTCCACAAAATATTCAAAATTACAGCCGCAATCTTGGAACGCGTTTGTTGCTACCTGTTGATCGCTACTGTTTCCTCTTAAATGAACGGGATTTCTCTTGTCTCAAAAGTGTCAAAACGTATTGTCGAAACACCATGAAACAAAAGAGTATGTCAAGCTTTTCCCAAATGTCAATAGAAAAAAACTATTAAAATATCTCCAACACATTAATAAATTTTACGATGATGTTATAACCCATTTTGCTACGTCCAAACAACATAGACTAAAGTTAATTTATAAACATGTTTAGGATCTAAATCTAAATCTAATGTGAATAAAAAACAAAAAAAAACAAAAAAAATAAATAAAAAAAACAAAAACCAAAAATCAAAAATCTTCTATGATGATTGAAGGCTTTCAATTAGATGGTATACCTATCTGAGGAGACAAAAACCTTGCCGACCCTGTCCCTAAAGCCACGAGCCGCCACTGCACCAGACTTCGAAACAAAATACTTAAATTCATACAACCAGACAAAAACCGAATTCGAAAATGAATTTGAAAAAGATAAATAATGGCTTTCTCGATTATCCAGTGGAACCTACGCAACATGCCCTCCAAGAACTCAAGACATACAGTAATCATAATCTTATATACCGATGCCTCTAAAACCATGGAGGGAGTGGGAGCAGCATTTATGTTCAATAAAACTAAAATATTAATTATACCCCCGAAATTAACTTCCATTTATACAGCCGAGTTAACCGCTATCCTCAACGCAATAAATTTTGTGGTAGAAAATAACATAAAAATTCCTGTCATTATTACGGATTATCCTCTTTAGAGGAGGTCTTTAGAGGATTACCTATATCCTCTTCATCCAAGTCTACTACTTATTAAATCAGCATTAGGTACACTAATTGCAAACTATAAATATCAATGTCAACTTTGTATGGATTCCATCACATATCGGAATTGCTGGTAATGAAGAAGTAGATTCATTGGCAAAACTAGCAGTATTAAGCAGGGAAGCTGTAGAAATCAGATACATTCCACATCTATATGTAAAACCTGTAATCAAGAACTTGGTAATCAATGCTTAGTAAACGAAGTGGAATCAATCAACATCCAAACTGCGGGAAGTAAAACATTCAATACTACCTTGGAAATCAACCATAAATAAGCGATTACATCAAACCATTCTCTCTCGTCTGAGAATAGGCCACACCGCCATCACGCATCTGGAGAGTGAAGTAAAACCACAGTGCTACGTGCTACGTATGTGATATTGTGCTCAGTGTTCGCCACATTTTACTGAAGTGTCCTCTCTATTGCATGGAGAGACTTCAATATAAACTACAAGACACCTTACAAGCAATATTAAGTGACGGAACTGATACGAACAATTTGATATCATACTTGTATTCTATAAAAATGTACTAAATAAATTGTAAACCTTTTAATTGTATTGCGCCAATGAACATTTGAGGTTGAGGCATAAAAGAATATTCTGTTTTAACGCTTAAACGTATTTTACCGAATTATTACTTCCAATTCCTTTACTTGTTACTGATGGACCAAAATTTTTAAAATTGTGTATTTTTGGCATTAAATTATTAATAATTTCAAAAGTCCACCGAACCACTGCAGGAAACATAGAGGTTTTAGTTATCGAGGTCCATAAAACTCAAACCCAAACTCAAAAAACTTGTCAGATACTTGTCCGGGTCAGAGTCTCCAATAGAGTACCAACGTTTTTACCTTATTTAATTCTTATCTAATTCTTATAATCTAAACTTATAAACCTCATCCGTGGTCCAGTACTCTCTGTCTACTAAAAATGAATGGGCCCCTAGACGAGAAGCAAGTCACCATGTAGTAGTGATGTTGATTATAGTTACTTTCTAGTATTCGTTACAAATCGTTACCTTTTTATAAAGTAATCATTTGCAGTATTCGTTACTTTGATTACTTTTGTTACTTTTGTATTTGAGTACCGGTAATCATATCGAGAATCGTATTTCTCAGTAGGCAGGTATTTTGTATAAATTAATCATTTACAGTATTCCTTACTTTGATTACTATGATTACTTTTGTTACTTTTGTATTTGAGTACGGGTAATCATATCGAGAATCGTATTTCTCAGTAGGTAGGTATTTTGTATAGGTATTCCGATATAACAACGACCTTCACCGATCTGCTTAAGGGATAAAAATGATTTGATTACTATGATTACTTTTGTTACTTTTGTATTTTGTAACGAAGTAATCAGAGTAATCAAAGTAGATACAATAGTCGTTACTTGCTCTAATACGATTGGTACGAAGTAATTAGAGTAATCAAAGTAGATACAATAGTCGTTACTCGCTCTGATACGATTGGTACGAAATAACGAAGTAATCAGAGTAATCAAAGTAACGATTTGCCTCTCTGTATAGTAATCGCTACTTTCGGTATTCGCAAGTAGCGAGTACTTTATAACGAATAGTTACTTTTTCAACATCACTACCCTGTAGTTTCTTTATCGTATTTTCTTTTATCAATTATCCGTTGATTTTATATTAGGGATAGCAGTGTGCATTTGCCTGGCTGGAAAGTCTATTACAACTAGCTGAATGAGTACCTAATGTCTATACCAGGGGTGGCCAAGCTCCTTGATAGTCACAGCCATTTTTCAACATTTGAAATTTTTCGGGAGAAGCAATTAAACAATTTTATTTAAAAAGTATTAAATTTTTCTCTCAATGTTTGGATTTCACAATTGTAAAGTAAAATAAAATGGTTCGCATCGTTGTTTCAAATATGCAAATAATTCTACAAGCAGCTTTACTAATTTAGGATTCTTCGATTCTTCATCATCCTTCCATCTTTTTCTGGGACGCCTACTGATCTTCTACTGTCTATCAAAAAACACTGTCTTTAACACTCTGTCTTCCTCTGATCTTACCACATGACCTGCCCATCTTATCTTGGCTTTTATATGTCCGACTTTTTTTTAGTAGAATACAGTCACTAATTCAGCTTTGCTGCGCCTTCTCCACTCTCCTGTCAATTCATCTCTAAAGCCAAATATCATTCTGAGAACTTTTCTTTCAAAATAAAGCAGCATATATATTTCCCGCTGATGTAGGGTCCATGTTTTACTTCCATATGTAACAATTGGGCGAATAATAGCAACTTTTTAGAAGCTTAGATCTTAATAATGATAAGGAGTATACTGCTATATCATGCAGCTATCCTATTCTATTAAAAGTAATTCAGGTACATTTATTGAGAGCCACAAGTACTCCTTCAAAGAGCCGCATGTGGCTCGCGAGCCACAGTTTGGCCACCCCTGGTCTATACCATTAAAAAAAATAAGAGAAAACTTACTTCTCAGAGACGGAAGGTCATCATCATTTAAACCATCCAAATGGTCACTGTTATTTATTTTACAATGCACCTCTTCACTGTGGGGTCCTATTGGTGGGGGGCATGTTGGATAATTTGGGGGTGGTGGGTTTATCGTCTGGTAGAGATACCTTTCGAATACCAAAAAAGAACTTCCCATTTTACTTAACACACAAAGTTAATAAATAGGTATTTTAGTTGTCTAAGTTACAGCGTCACATGTCGTTAACACTGCCCAAAATATTAGTTACTAAATGAATAAGTTATAGTTAAAATGTATGAGTTATACACATATCAAAAAATCAATCCGTTAAGTGTTTGTTTGGATGTAATAACGATTAAGATTAACATGTTTGCTCTTGTGGAATAATTAGTTTTCCATGTTTTCATAAAATGCGAGATGCACTGGGTCGAATGATTTACGTCAGATATCAAACACTTAACGAAATCCAGTTAATGATGGTACAGGATACTACAACAATGTCATGTGTCTGATAACAAAAAATATAACCATTATTCAAAAGGATTATTTATTATTTATTTACGGGTAAGTATACAATATTTTTAAAAAGTATAACATCAACCTGTACATGTACATGGCATTTACTTGTGTTAAAAAAATAACCCAAAATTAGTATTGAACTAAACTAAATTTTAGGAACATAACTTATTAGGTAATAGGTAATCATACTCAAAACCTTATAACTAATTTCTAAAATTGTGTTGTAGGGATTCCAAATATCTAAATTTTTGGTGTGTTCATTGGTAGTTCTTAGAATTCTCGAAATGGATTTAATTTGACCATAGTTTAGGATCCTTAAGCTAGCGGCGACGCATGGAGCGGAATCCAACTTAACCTTTGTCATATTTTTTCACCAATTTATTAACACCCTAATAATTTTTCACCCTAAATCTCTCTAAGAGGAGCGATTCTGCTAGCTTAATACATATTCAAGCAAGCAGAATTAAAAAAAATGTTTGTGTGCAAATGTGTTCTGCTATGTTTTTACGAATTTATTATCAACCTAGTACCTAATTGTTCACCCCTTAACTAGGTTAGTAACTATTTGAAATATTTTAAAGTTATCAGCAAACACACCGAGAGAAAAAAATTCTTGACATAAAGAAACTTTATTAATATTTAAGAAAGATCGACTTGGCATATTGCCTAAGAAATATATCTTTGTATGTAAGATATAATTTTCTAAAATATTTCAAATAAATTCTACTATAGCCAAAGAAATATATCTTAAACATGATTGAACTATCACTTTCTGGCAAACTTCAAACCCATTTATCAGAAAGAAATTGCACTTGATGTTAATTAATTTTATTAGTCATAAAAATATATTTTCTACACATTACAAAACTATTCTTTCTGAGCAATAATATTTCTTAGTAATAGTACATTGTTTACCGGGTAGGAAAAGCTTAACATTCCTGGACGACTGTGAAGATTGCTAAGTCGAGGCGCAAGCCGAGACTTAGCAACACAGAGTCCAGGAATGTGGCTTTTCCTACGAGGTAAACATACTATTTTTCCGCAAATCGTTTAAAATTCGACAGATATTGATTGATTTAAAAAAAACGCGATAATTTTATTCCCAAATAAATGGTGCTTTGAAATTCCTAATAAAATTACTTGGGTTACTATGGAAACGTATTGAGGTTGAATTGTCAAACTTGACGCTTATAAATTTAATTGCTGGTGTTCTCGAAAGTAAAATGATAAGTGATGATGAAATTTCCATTCCTGGGACTCCTCCAGAGCTGGTTGAGGCAGTGAATACTGCTTCATTAGAATTATTGCCAAAGAAATCAAGAGAAAAGTACGAAAATGCATACAGACGTTTTATGGATTATTAATAATTTTTTATCATTTATGTAGAACACTAACAACTGTACGGAAATATCATTTCCTTACAGTAAGGAAATGACATTTCCTTACAGTAAGGAAGTCCTGACTTTTTCTTCAAGAAATTTTGACAGGAATGTCAAAATTTCCTGGCGATTTGCGGAAAAAAATATTATTATTTTACTATTAATAATTAATGTATTTAATGTTAAGAAATATATTTCGCAGAGATAAACGTATATTTAGAGTTAAGTTAACATTTCTTGAAAATAAAGTGATATTACATACGGCGAAATAAATCATTGTGTTAAGGTAAAATCATTATTTATTAATAAAACAAGATATAAAACATTATTACATAAAAATAGTTTCTCCACTCTTAAACCACTGGCTTCTACACAACAATAAAAGGATGGAGAGGCAAATCCAACTTCCTCAAATTTTCTTTCTTTTGTTAATAGCACTTTGTATATCAGCAATTCACTAAAACAAAATCATTATGAAGAAAGAGTAAACTTACTTTAATAAAAAATTTTTTATAAAGATATAGATATTTATTTTGACAAATTTAGGAAATACAAAAAAAACAAATACACGGCCCCACATAAGAACTATTAATACTAATAATAATCAATCATATTTAGTTCAAACATGGCATTATTTAACCTACACATCTTTGTTCATTTTTTTCTTGTTGTTAATGAAATATTAATTATTTATCTGTATAATACAGGGTGAGTCATGAGGAACTGTACATACTCCTACCTCGTATAGAGACTCCTATGGGGAATAACAAATGACCATTAAAAAGTGTCTGCTCCCATTGTTTAATAATATACAGGGCGAGTTTCGCATTTTGACAGAAATTTGTATTCGTCATAATTTTTGAATGGTCAGATCGATGTGTCTCTTATTTTGGCCAATCGTTACACTATTACCACCTAATCAACTAATTTATTCAAACTAGAAAAAAATCAGGTCCGGCTTTAAAAAAATTTGTTCGTTTGGGTCTTAGAAAAAATTTCACCCTGTATACGCTTTTTGAAAACTCTAATATGAATTTTACAAATTAGACAAATAGGCAATTAAAATGGCATATTTATTTTTTTCCGCACACGATTACTTAATTTTTTATAAAAAAATCAAATTTCACTATGAATTAAAAGTTTGGTAAAGTGAACCAGAGATTTAAAAAAATTACTTTTATTACAAAAATTATTTTTTTTTGCACAAATAAGTAATTTATGTTACCATCCAATCAACTGATTTATTCAAACTAGAGAATAATGAGGTCCGGATTTAAAAAATTAGTTCGTTTTGGTCTTAGAAAAAATTTCACCCTGTATACGCTTTTTGAAAACTCTAATATGAATTTTACAAATAAGACAAATAGGCAATTAAAATGGCATATTTATTTTTTCCCCACACGATTACTTAATTTTTTATTAAAAAATCAAATTTGTCAAAATCGGAATTTTAACCTAAAAATGAAAAAAAAATGAACTCACGGTTTAACTCGCTACAACTCTGTTCCATTTTAATATTTTTTTTTCTGAAATTTTTACAGCACATACCTCTTACCATTGTGAAGACTATGAAAATTGTTGTAGACTTTCAGTCGTCTTCTTGTAAAAGTTGCAAACTTGTAAATCGCAAAAATTAGGTGGAAAAATTTAAAATTTATCAATTTGATCACGTCTATGTTAAACTATAGAGTCCAAAAGAAGTGTTATGGGAAGTTTTAGATCTAGACGTGTTATAGAAAAAAAAAAATGGTAAAACTTTTAATTTTAAGAAAAACGTTGTTTTTGTAAATTAATTTTTGTAAAAAAAGTTAATTTTTTTAAATCTATGCAAAAACTTTGCCAAACTTTTTATGCATAGTCAAATTTGATTTTTTAATAAAAAAATAAGTAATCGTGTGGGGAAAAAATAAATATGTCATTTTAATTGCCTATTTGTCTTATTTGTAAAATTCATTAGAGTTTTTCAAAAAACGTATACAAGGTGAAATTTTTTCTAAGACCCAAACAAACTAATTTTTTAAATCCGGGCCTGATTTTTTTCTAGTTTGAATAAATCAGTTAATTGGGTGATAACATAAATTAAATATTTGTTAAAAAAAATTAATTTTTGTAATAAACGTTATTTTTTTTAAATCTATGGGTCACTTTACCAAACTTTTAATTATTCATAGTCAAATTTGATTTTTTTTATAAAAAATTAAGTAGGTAATCGTGTCGGGAAAAAATAAATATGCCATTTTAATTGCCTATTTGTCTAATTTGTAAAAATCATATTAGAGTTTTCAAAAAGCGTATACAGGGTGAAATTTTTTCTAAGACCAAAAACGAATTTATTTTTTAAATCCGGGCCTGATTTTTTTCTTGTTTGAATAAATCAGTTGATTGGTGGTAACATAAATTAAATATTTGTTCAAAAAAAATTAATTTTGGTAATAAAAGTTAATTTTGTTAAATCTATGGTTCACTTTACCAAACTTTTAATTCATAATCAAATTTGATTTTTTTATAAAAAATTAAACAATCGTGTACGGAAAAAAATAAATATGTTATTTTAATTGCCTATTTGTCTAATTTGTAAAATTCATATTAGAGTTTTCAAAAAGCTTATACAGGGTGAAATTTTTTCTAAGACCCAAACGAACTAATTTTTTTAAAGAGGACCTGATTTTTTTCTAGTTTGAATAAATCAGTTGATTAGGTGGCAATAGTGTAACGATTGACCAAAATAAGAGACACATCGATCTGACCGTTCAAAAATTATGACGAATACAAATTTCTGTCGAAATGCGAAACTCGCCCTGTATATTATTAAACAATGGGAGCAGACACTTTTTAATGGTCATTTGTTATTCCCCATAGGGGCCTCTATACGAGGTAGGAGTATGTACAGTTCCTCATGACTCACCCTGTATTAAGTCACACAATAAACATTGTTTAGCTAAAACAAGAGGGAAAATACAACCAATGTAAAACATTGAAGCAGACATAATAATATGTAATTTTCTTAATTTTTATAATCTAAATGGGACAGGATACCTAATCATTAAGAAATTTTATTACGGGAAAGTATTATTAGTTTACATCCAAGTCATTTAATACATATTAACTAATTCACGGTTTTCGGCAATAACATTTCTTAACCATAAACATATATTTCTTTTAGACTAACTGATTTCTTTATCTCAAATAAATTAACAGAAAATATCCTCAGCGTTGCACCCGCCATGTTTGATATAGCGTTGTATTGTATATTTTTATAGAAGACGATACATTCAAGAAACCTATTATAGTTGATACATAAGTATACACATTTTTAAAAAGGTACTTACATGTATGAAGTTCTACCATTTCTGGAAGGCCCCGCAGTTGGTTAATAACTCCTTTCTTAATATTGTTCTGAAGCTATATATTATATCATTCTGTCCCAGCTTTAAATTGTGGCATATTTCCCAGTTAGAATAATAAGCTCCTTTATTTCAGAGTCGTCCATCATTATACCTAAAAAGCATATAAAGATACTATTATGTTTCTTTTTTAACCATTCGGATACGCAACAATATTATTATTACATCTTAAATTACTCAATTTACTTTTATTTAATACCTGTATATGTACGTACCTTCAAAATATCCGTTAATTTTTAAAGAACACTAATAAATCCAAAATCCATCTATATGAACATGAACATATCACGCCATCTTGACAAACACTGACGACTAAATCATAAATAGTTAATCTGCGCAATCCTTTTGTGGAAGAAAATCTCTTTGCAAGTAACATTTTGGCATTAATCACAAAGTTTTTATTTTATAAACACAGTTACTACAGAAGGTATTTCTGAAGAATTATTTATTGTGGTTTAAAATATTTAATTGATTGCAAGAAAATTTCTTGTTCACAAATACATATAAATATGGATTAACTTAACATTATATTTCTTATACTGCAAAATATTTGTAGTTTTCAATTTAAGAAATAAAAACTTTAGGATAAGAAAATTGAATGTAACCATTAATGCATTTCTTAGTATTGAAGAAATTATCTGTAAGAAATTATTGAGTTGTGTTTAAAAAAACTCGTTTCTTTATATGTGAACCTGTATGTTTAAGTTAATAGGATATGTTAACTTTTAAGAAATATTGCTCAAAGAAATCGGTGTTTTAGGAGAAAAGAAATTGTTCTCTCGGTGCACCTAACCCAATTTGGACACCTATATTGGTCTATGTTGAGTTATAGAGAGCAGAGTTAACCCATTCTTCCAGCAGTTGACCATTTGAATGGGTTTCATTAAGCCCAATAACCTACCGTAAAGATGTTGAAATCTCCTACTACGAAGTAGTTTCCTATTTCCCAAAGTTTTCAGGCATTTGTAGGTTGAGTGGTTTGTCTGGTGATTTATAGGTGGATGATACTGTGAAGGCCCCACTCTCGATAGTGAGCATTTTATTGTCGTTTGTAGTTTTATTTCTCGTGGATGATATAATCATATTGGTTTTTTTGTGAAAATGACGCTACCATAACTTTTATGGACCGCTTCGACAACAAGTCGCACGCCGTTTCGCGTTTTCATCTCTGTGTGTTTCCTGCAGGTATATTAGGTTGTTCAATAAGTTTCGCGGTTCGATAAGAGAGGGCGGGGCGTTGCTATTAGCCAATTTTTTTGTTATGTTAGTACACTCCTTGTATGAACGTATGTGAAGTTTTATTTCAATCTGCCAATTTATTATTTTTTTAGAAGCCATTTAGTATCGATGGATCACAGTATTTTTTACAATGGAAATAATCAAGTATCGTGCAGTGATTGAATTTTTATTTTTGAAAGGTTTAAAAGCAAAGGAAATTTATGAACAAATGTTGAAACTGTATAAGGATTATTCGCCTTCAATTATTACAGTAGAAAGTGAGTTGCTCAATTTAAACGTGGTCGTTCAAGCCTTGAAGACGATTCACGTCAAGAACGCCCAAAAACAGCAAGAACACTAGAAATCGTAGAAAAAACACAGGATATGGTATTGGAAACTCATCGAGTAACTGAAAGTGATTTAGTAGAATCCCTAAGCATTAGGTACATTTGGCAGTGTAAGCAATATTTTGGCCGAAGTATTGGGTTTCAAAAAGCTGTGGTCACAATGGGTGCCGCATTTGCTGACAACGGAACACAAACACATTCGAATGCGACTTTCTCAGCAATATTTAGGGCGTTTTCGAAATGATAAAGTATATTTTGTGTATACATTCATCACAATGGATGAGACTTGGTCTATCACCATGATCCAGAATCAAAACAAGACGTTAAAGATTGATATAAACTGGTTTTTCGGCTCCAAAATGAGTTTATGTCCAGAAATCTACCAAAAAGATTTTAGTGTCAGTTTTTGGGATGTTAGAAAATGTTTTTTGGTGGATTACTTGCAAAATGACAGAACAATAAATTCTTGATATTATTGTAACCTTTTAGACCAGCTGAAGGAAAAAAATCGTGAAAAATTACCCGGTTTGCAAAAGAAAAAAATCCTTTTTCATCAGAACAATGCACGGTGTCATATGAGCATTTTGGCAATGGCTGAAATCCATAAAGTAAAGTTCGAATTGTTGGAGCATCCACAGTATTAATCAGATTTGGTTCCTAGCGACTTCAATTTGTTTCAATCTCAAAAAAAATTTGTGCGTGGAAAGCGTTTTTCATCAAATGATGAGTAATATAACAGCTGTGGAATCGTATTTTGCAGCCCTTTCTGATTCTCCCTGAGGGATGGAATTTATAAATTGAAATCTCATTGAAATAAGTGTATTGATGTTAAGGAAGACTATACTGAATAATTAAGTGTATTACAAGTCATACAATTGTGTTTTTCTTATCGAACCGCAAAACTTATTGAACAACCTAGTATGTTCCAATTTTTAGTCCGACACAGTTGAGAGATTACGATTTCCTTATAGATTTTATAATGCTCTCGAGTTCAGACTAGAAATTGTCAGTTTTTGGCTCTAAGAAGAACCTTTTTGTTTGTGTTGTTTTCCGGTGGTGGAAGGATTGGGGCTCTGCCTGTAGAGCAGTGTTTCCAGAAAACGCCGACAAGGTTTCTATTTAACTGAGAAGTTAAGTACAGAGTATAAAGAAAATTCACGCGTATATGCTCCTTCCTTGCTCCACGGAATGATACCAATCCAAATGACATTCAAGAAGGTCTTGAAAAAGTCACTGTTTTTTGTGGATTTTCGGCTTGCGGCATTGTCGGTCCATATTCGTTGAGAACGACCTTCGCCAGATATCACCGTCAACATCGAGCGCTATTATAGGTGCATGATTGATAATACATGATCTGGATACCAACGATATTGTTGTTTAAAGTATCAACACAGTGGATATATTACTGGGAAATTAGAAAATAAGTAATAAAACGCCATGTGCTCTTGTAGAGTTCAGTAATTAACCATGCTTTATTGTTCATAACCTCACATAAACATAATACCTGGCATATGACATAATAAGTCATCTTCATAGAACATTATTTTTGAACTAAATATTACCAAAACCCCCACTAGTTCAAAATACAATATAACCTTAAGAAACCAAACAAACAATATTCAAACAATTCATTAATTTATGTTTAGCACTATGCAAAGCTTTAGTTAATAAGTCTGCTGGCATATCAGCTGTTTCTAAATATCTCAGTTCAATTTCTTTTCTGGATATCGTATCCCTAAAAAAATGATAACGCACGTCTATGTGCTTCGACCTTTTATGGAGTACACTATTCAGAGAAAGCTTTTGAGCCCCTTGATTATCAGTGTACAATACAGCAGTAAAAGATTTACCCAAGAGTTCTATCAAAATATTTCTCAAATAAATAGTCTCTTTTGAAGCTTCACTAATTGCCATATATTCCGATTCGGTACTAGAAAGTGCCACAGATCTCTGCTTCGTACTCTCCCAGGATATCACAGATCCAGCAAGTTTAAAACAAAAACCAGTGTAAGACTTTATATCACTCACATTTTGTGCCCAGTCAGCATCAACAAAACCTTCCAAATTTTTGTCATTTTTAGTAAATTTCAGACAAAATGACTTGGTAGCCTTTAAATACTTTAAAACCCATTTTGCTGCATGCCAATGAGATTCATTAAAACAATTGTTGAACTGACTTAGGTAACTTACGCAATAAGAAATATCAGGTCTAGTCATAACACAAAGATACATTAAACTTCCAATTAAATGTTGATATGGCACATCTAAATTACAATTGCCTTTTTCAAAAATTGGATTAACTTCCATTGGTGTGGTCACAGTTTTAGAACCTGTCATCTTAAACTTTGCCAATAAGTTGTCAATATATTTTTCTTGATCAAGTGTTATAATATTTTTATCTTTGTTAATATTAATTCTAACACCTAAACAGTCCTTAGCCTGTCCCAAATCTTTGATTTTAAATTTTAACTCTTTCTTAATAAACTCAGTTTCGTAAGCATTATTCAAAAAAAGGAAAAAATCGTCTACATACAAAGCAATTATTGTCATAAGACCATTTTCTCGTTTAATAAAAACACAAGATTCATAATTTGACCTTTTATAACCTAATTCTGTCAAAACTACTTCAACCCTCTTATACCAAACCCGAGACGATTGCTTTAAACCATAAATGACACGTTTGAGCTTTAAAACTTTATTTTCCTGACCCTGAATGATAAAACCTTCTGGTTGCCGCATAAATACATTTTCTTCCAGCTGATCATTCAAAAAAAGCTGTGGCCATATCCAAATGAGTTATATCTAAGCCTAAATTAACCGATAGTGCTATCAATAACCTAAAAGTGGAATGCCTCACTACTGGAGAAAAAGTTTCCTGAAAATCAATACCATATTGTTGTGTAAAACCCTGCTTGACCACTAGTCTAGCTCTATATCTAGTCTTACCTTCACTGTCAGTCTTTCTTTTGAAAACCCATTTACAGTCTACCACACTGCCTGTTTCTGGAATGTCAGTCATTTCCCAAGCATCATTTTCATTGAAGGATTGCATCTCTTCTAACATTGCTTGCTTCCAATTATTCCCATCTGGTCTTTCCAGAGCTTGTTGGACAGTAATTGGATCATTTTCTAGATTATATTCTGTGCATAGATATGTCACATAATCAGAAAAATCTTTAGGTTTTCGGATACGCTGAGGTCTGTCTCTATCCTCCACTGGTATATTCTGCCCCTGCACATATTCTTCAGGTTCATGTTCGCTAACATCACTCATTCGCTAACATCACTCGATTCATTTACAGAAGAACTATCAGGTGTAGCAAAGGTTTCTGTGTCAGTTTCTTGCTCTACTAACTCTGGGTTTTCTGGAAAGTTTTCATTTTCCCCCACTGAAACTGATACTTCCACATCTTCTGCAGAATTTTCACTTATAGGATTACCAATTTTATCCTCAAATATAATTACATCTCTGCTAGTAGTGATTACGTTTGTTTCTGGGTCAAACAGCCTAAAACCCTTAACGTTTTCTGAATACCCAATAAAAATCTGTTTCTTAGACTTCTTGTCCCATTTCAGTCGCTTTTCTTTAGCAACATGGACCATTGCATGACTTCCAAAAACTCTAAAATGGCTAATATCATGTTTTTTATTATACCACATTTCATAAGGAGTTTTGCTATCTAATCCTGAAACAGTAGAACGATTTCTAATGTATACAGCTGTATTAACGGCTTCTGCCCAAAATTTCTTTTCCACTTGAGCATCAAATATCATACACTTTGCCTTTTCTACAATGGAACGGTTTAATCGTTCAGACATACCGTTTTGTTCTGTGGTATAAGGGTTTGTTTTCTGATGTACAATACCATGACTTTCCAAAAAACTGTCAAATTGTTTGTTTACAAACTCACCCCCGTTATCTGATCTAAATGTTTTAATATTTAGGTCAAGTTGTGTTTCAACTAACACTTTGAACTTTTTAAACGCTTCGAAAACTTGATTTTTTTGTTTTTAAAAAATAAACAAATGACATTCGTGTACAGTCATCAATTAAAATAAAAAAATACTTAGAGCCTCCAATTGACCTAGTTTCCATGGGTCCACATAAGTCTCCATGAATAACTTCAAGTGGCTTTTCTGCTCTTGTACCTATGTTTTTAAAAGACATACGAGTCTGTTTACCTTCACAACAAGTAATGCAATTAGATTTACTTAGCTTTGTAACATCTGAGCAACTGAGTCCTAAAACAGAACCATTTTTTATTTTATCCATGTCCAAACTATTAATATGGCCAAGTCTACGGTGCCATATTTCAGAAGAGACATTAAAATTACATTGTTCAGAATACTGTACATTAGCTACATTAAGTTTATACACACCATTACAAAGTTCAGCAACAGCAATTAGACTATTATCAGCATTAAAAATTTTACACAACATAAGTTCAAATACTACCTTATTTCCATTTTTAAGCAACTGACTAACTGACAAAAGATTTGTCGACAATTGTGGTACACAGAGAACATTTTTTACAGTAACATCAAAAATATCTTTATTTACAACAGTTTTTTAAAGTACGTTACCTGTAGCTACTACTGGAACCATCGTTTTATTAGCTACCATAATTTCTTGACAAAAAGAGTCTTTACATACCTTGTTTAACAAATTTCTATCAGCTACTAAATGCGAACTAGCTCCTGAATCTATATACCAATCTGTTTTCTGAAAGTTCGTACTCAAAAATACAACACTAAAGGTATTTTCCTTTTTGTTTTGAGATTTTTCTTTTGCTAACAAAGGACATTTGTTTTTGAAATGGCCTAACTGTTTACATCCGAAGCACCTCACTTCACGAGTTCGTTCTTCTTTTTCAACTCGATCACTTTCTCCAAAATTGTTGCGCACAGTCGAATTTGACTGATTTCGATTTGGATTATTTCTGTGACGGGTAAAAAATGCACCACTTTTATTATCACTATCACTTTCCATATCAAGGAGTTTTGTTTTAATACTATCAGTGGTAATTTTAAGAGAAGAATTTTCGATTGCAAGTACCATGGGTGTAAATTTCTCAGATAAGTCCGCAAGCATTAAGGAACCCACCAGTTCATCATCGATCCCAAATCCGGTACCTCGTAACCTCTGGCTTGTTTCTACAATCTGATTAACATAAGAAACCATTGTATCACAATGTTCTAAACGAATAGAAATCAAATTGCGTAACAAACTTATGCGTCGTGTAATGCCAGAATCGTCAAACATTGACTTCAATTTATCCCATAACGATTTTGCAGTCTTCGCCTCCTTTATATGTACCTATATAAAGAGATGGATCTATGGGTAAGATAAGTTTTGCTTTAGTTTTCTGATCTTCATTCTTCGTGGCTTCGTCAGTTCCTGGTTCACTTTCGACACGTTCAGCAAGTCCTTCTAAGATGAGAAAATTCTGAGCAGCGAATGCCCAATCGTCATAATTAATACGACCTTTTAACTTCGGCACGTTCATCAAATAATTAGACACCATTATCTCTACAACAAAATCTGCACTTACTTGTATTACTATCAATTTTCTAATAATCAACCCTGGATATAACACGAATCAAACTGGACCATAACCTGTTGTTTAAAGTATCAACACAGTGGATATCTTACTAGGAAATTAGAAAATAAGTAATATAACGCCATGTGCTCTTGTAGAGTTCAGTAATTAACCATGCTTTATTGTTCATAACCTCACATAAACATAATACCTGGCATATGACATAATAAGTCATCTTCATAGAACATTATTTTTGAACTAAATATTACCAAAAGATATGTGGTTTCAACAGGAAGACGTTACATAGTTACATGCTGCACAGCTCATATCATATTGGACATTCTGCGGAGCGTTTTGAGGGATGGTCATCTCACGTGGAGGTAATGTGAACTGAACACCAAGATCGTGCCATTTGGCATCATTAAACTGTTTCTTGGGGTTTTTTAAGTCGCAGGCATATGCGAATAATCCGCAACCACAACAGCCCCCAAAGCCAACATATTATTATAACTCTTGCCATTGGTCCAATTCAGCCTGATTTATGCGTCGAAGTCTTGGAAAATTGGACATTACAGATGCGCGCCATCGAATGAATTTTCAAATGAATAAAAATTTTTGGATATCTCAAACACACTTTGTTTTATTTAAATTTAAAGATAGGAAGATTTGCTCTGTCATTAATTTTGTATTTAACGAAATACATAAAATATACGTTTATTGTAAGTAGTATGTAGGTATTTTATATTGTTTTTCGTCATAATTTCGCGGTTACTTAGATTTTTAAGATAAGTATATAAGTGAATACATTGTGACCTTGGTACTAGTTGACAATTAATAATGTGCGAAAAGCGATAAGCAATATCTTAAAAATAGTGTTTTATGTTTTTTTGTAACAATACAAATTTATAGTAATTATAATCAATAAGTAATCAAATCGGTAAGTTACATTTATTTTATTTTAAATCGGCACTTTTAATAATTCATGCTAAATATTCTAATAGGTAATTACAAAAATCTAGTTATCTAAGTGCGTGCCAATATTGCGGTGGTCATCGTTCTTATATATGTTTAAGGCAATTTTTTTGTCAATTATTTAAACTTTATTATTATATTTTTTATTTTCTATTTATTCAAAACCGAATTATATAAATGGGGGTCCAAACAAGTAATATCTATACTACTAAATTTACAATTAAAAAGCAGTAGAAATAAACAAACCAAGACACGTTAAATGCTTCTATTAGGAGCAAATTGTAAATCCCAAATCATGATTTCCAAATTTTATACATTGTAAATTATGATTCCGGAGTGCTCCTATGTAGTAGCAATTAACGTGTTTTGGTTTGTTTATTTCTACTGCATCTTGATTTTAAATTTAGTATAGGTATTTACCTACCTGTTACATAGTAACTTTTATATTTATAGTGGTTCAGTACTACAATTAAACGCTAGGATTCTGTATATATTATAATAATATAATGATATAACCACAGTGGAACCTCAATAAATCGGATTAATCGGGACCACGGCCGATCCGGGTTATCGAAAATCCGGAGCCGGAGAATATGATAAAAATTAATAAAACACGGTATTGCTGGTACTTACAGATAAACTCCGTTATAATTGTGAAAGCATGAAATACATATGCACAGTAGGTACATCTAAATTACGTACAGTTGTAAAGTTGTATACAGTAAGGTAAGTGAGGGTAACTTCGGCGGCTTAAGGCCTTATTTGTTAAGGTATAATTTTTTAGGGCAAGCACTTCTCAGTTATACACATTATAAAAATTGCAGTATGTGATTTCGGCTCAGAAATAATGTCTTTATCAAAAGGGGAAGGCTAGTTATTTTATTTATTTTTCTGATTTAGTTAAATAAAAAAAGAGTGCAGAAACTACCTGCGTGAGTAATTTCGGCATAGGGAGGTGCTATTTTCGTGATGGTTATGCTGGTAATTTCGGTGGTGACTGAAGACAAACTATTGTTAGAAAAATATTTGCCTTTTTTTTATTTAAAATTTAAATAAGAAAATTTTAAACAAACATTTAATAAACCAACATTTATTAACATTTTAAACAAACATTTATAGGAACTAAAACTGAAATAAACACCTAAAAAATGTATAGATGTGAAAATATGACATCACATTAAACATTAGGTACTTACTTCATGTTGTCAAAAAACGTTCATAACAAAACAGAACGGACAAATAAGTACTTACATCTAAATGTTTAAAAATATTCCTTATTAATAATATACCAACTAATAATCACAAAACATTTATTATTGCAAAACAGTGTTGAACTTAATAGGTATTTAACGGTATTTAAAACTATTTTTTGGTATTATAGGAACCCTTATTTATTAAATAATTTGATAAACTCTTTTGGCATATCCGGTACTTCATATATTTTTTTGGTTTCATTTATCAATTTTGGTTCTTTAATCGAACAGACAACATGTTCTTTTGGATAGGTTAATATGTCCTCCTTTTGTGGCCACTTCCAAAAAGACCCCGACTTTTCCATACACCTGACATTAAAACTTTTATTTTCCTTATTCACAGAGATAATTATTCCTGGAAATAGGTTGTCCTCATAATTTACCACCAAATACTCTCCAATATCTGATTTTAAGGCAGTTCTTGCTGGTTCATCTTTGGAAGATTTATTTTTTTTTGTATTTGGTTTCTTTTTTAACTGCTGGTTTTCCTTTTCTTTTTGTTTATCAATCCTGCTTTGTTTTCTTTCCTCTTTTTCTTTGATTTCTTTTAGTTTTTTTTCGACATCTAAACTTTGTTGCAGATCCTGAGTAACACCGTTTTTAAAAAACTTTTGGAATTTTATGTTATCTGGGTTAAAGGGCACGAGCCCACAAGTTCGAAATCCATTTTGTATTGTTTTTGAAAAGTGACAATTTTTTAATAACGCTTCATTTAGAATTGGACCAAAATTATCTTTGGCAAAGGTTTTATTTGGATTATCTACGCGCCAGTTTTGAATAAGTTTTTTGTAGGTTGATTTAAGAGAATGGAATAAAGCCACATCCAATGGTTGCAATATGTGGGTAGAGTTTGGATATAGGCTGATCAGAACTATTCCATTTTTGGAGCAGAATCGGCTGAGCTGAAGGGTTAGATGAGAAGTGTGACCGTCAACAAATAAAATAATTGGCCTTTGAATTTTGTTATCATGTAACCACTTAATAAATACATTCGCAATGTATTCAAAAAAAGTTTCCTGGGTCATCCATCCATTTTCGGAGCGTCCCATTGCCCAACTTTTGGGAAAGCTGGAACTGATCACTTTTGAAACTCGTTGCATTGCGTAAACTACCATAGGAGGAGGCAACTGGCCTAGAGCATTAACCATTATTAATGAAGTAAGGCACTCTTTTTCGCTTGTAGTAATAAACGCATAGACGGTTTTATCTCCTTTTTTGGCCAAAACTTTGTCTCCTTTTGGAGACAGAAAAAAAGCCGTCTCGTCACAATTATACACCCTACTTGGATCTAGGAGGATATCCAAGAAGCCGTCTTTTTCAAGGTAGCTACTTATTTCTGCAAACCAGTTACGTATCTGTTCTTCCGGTACTTTAGAACGTTGTTTAGTCAAATTTTGGGACATCCTTAGACTTATATTGGGGTGCCTTCTCATAAATCTGTCATACCAATCCCTACCAGGCCGGTTGTTGTGAAAAGGATTTGGGCGCTGCAGATCATCCAGTATTCCTTTTACGCTATTTAAAAGCTGCTCTTTTGTAACGGGAAATCCTTGCCTTGCTGAGTTAAGTATCCATTCTTCTAAAAATTGCTCTTCATCTTTAGACAAAATTGTCTGAGTCCCAACTGATCCAGTATGTTTGTTATTTCGTTTATCAGAAAGAGTTGTGACTTGTATTTGTTATTGTTTTTATTTATGATTCTTGTAAGCTTTGTCTATAAAATTGTTAAATTTTTCATGACAATAAAGCATATTTCTATTCTATTCTATTCTGAGTTTGTCTGGGTATGTTAAATTGTTTAGCAGCAGCTGTTATGGACATTCCTGCTTCAATGGCATCAACAGCTTGTTTAATATCTTCTTGAGTATAAGGCTTTGTCTTTTTGGGCTTCATTATGCTAAAAAAAATAGCTAAGTACTTACTTAACTACTGAAGACCCAATTTATTGTTTAGTTAATATTAGTTAACTAAAACTAAACTGAAAGAAGATATAACGAAATTACCGCATAAAAAAGTTGGACAATTTTTAATAAAATTCTTAGTATATACGTTTTTATCAATTTTGTTAACAACTACTTAAATTTAAAAACTTTATGACTTAATGAAATTGGTCTGTAAGGCAATTCCGGCAATAGCGCCGAAACTACAAAACTTAGTTCTGGGCTATTGGTAATTTCGACGTTTACTTTTTTTTTGTAAGTATAAAACAAAAAATTAAAATACGACTTAAAACATAAAGTTTAAACCTTTGAAACTAACCCGGGGTTAAAATAATATTTGAAACACAATTTTAGCATATAAAAAAATCTATGACATAATGCATGCAACTTTCATTTTTTTAATGTAATTTATAACACGTTAAAAAATAGAAACAGTAATACTTAGAATAAAACTAACAAAAAGAATGACGAATTTACCTCAAGAAAAAAATTAGATACTTTTTTATTAAACTTGATAGTTTTTCATATTTTTTGTTGGCAATTGAATTTAAAGAATAAATAATAATACAAATTGTTCTAGCGGGAAATTTCGGCAGTACCGCTGAAATTATCAATATTTTGTTTTAGGCTGTTGGTAATTTCGGCATTCACTTTTTTTTGTAAGTATAAAACAGAAAGTCAAAATATCACCTAAAACAAAAAGCTTAAACCCTTGAGGTTAACTCGAAGGTAAAACAATATTCAAAACACAATTTTAGTATAACAAAAATGTATAGAAAAAATGCATGCAACTTTAATTTTTTTTAGTGAAATGCATAACACGTTAAAGAATAGAAATAGTATTACTTAAAATAAAACTTATAAAAAGTATGACGAAATTACCTCAAGAAAAAAATGTGATATTTTTTTATTAAATTTAATAGTTGTTCATATTTTTTGTTAGCAATAGAATTAAACAAACTTTATGTTAATACAAATTGGTCTGCAGGAAATTTCGGCAGTACTGCTGAAATTACCAACACTTTCTTTTAGGCTGTTGGTAATTTCGGCATTCACTTTTTTTTGTAAGTATAAAACAAAACACTAAAATACGACTTAAAACACCAAGTCTAAACCTTTGAGGCTAACCTGGAGCAAAAACAATATTTAAAACACAATTTTAATATAAACAAAAATGTATAGAAAAAAATGCTTGCAACTTTAATTTTTTTTAATGCCATTAATCGAGGTTCCACTGTAGGTATTATATAATTTTATTATCAATGTCCACATTATCAAACTGTGATAAGCTACAAAACGGGCCTATTTTTTCAAAAAAAAATGCGATGTTGTCAGTTCTATACAGGGTGGCAACAATTGGTTTGTTCCAACACGACCGAGAACCGTCACGAAACGGTAACGCTCCTGCGCAGTAAAGAAAATCCGTTCCAACAAAAATATGATCGTCATCGGATCGTCCTTCCCACTGTTCCAACAAGAATTGTGATCTTTCGGTGACGGTTTCGTGATGATCATTTCAGTAATCGGGCAAATGCATAATGTGCTGGTTGGACTGACTTGAGCACTAGGATTTAATTCTTTAAATTTTTTGAGCCTTTGATCGACTAAAAGCACACAAGCTGTCACCAACAAAAATGACAAATATATGATTACCGTCATGGGACGATAACTGGGCGATACAATTACGAACATGCGCACAACAAACGGTACAAGTAGTTTCGTGACGGTTTCTGGGCCGTCCAAAAGTTAATGTTGGAACAAACCTAACAACTAAAAGTTTCTTATGCTTATGCTTATAATTTTGTTTAAGTAAATTTAGTCGACGATAGCTATTAGTAGGAAGATATTACAACTTAGATAAATCTAATGTAAATGTATTGAACAATACTGTTTGAAAAAATGAGTTAAATTCTTCTAAAAATTGTAACTAACATCATGATACCCATCATTGGTTTAATTTCGATAAATTAGACAACCGCGCAAATAAGTTCTATTATTGACAAGTCAAAAGTGAGGTTATAAGCAGTTATAAGTCAGGAATAAAAATGAATTCTGAATTTTAAAGTTAAAAAAGAAATGCAGGTAAGTTATAAATTAGATTATTAATAATTACATTTTTTATTAAATCGTACCCTATTGTAACTGTCACATCGTTTGGTAACAGACAACAAGCATAATAATTTTAATGTTTTGGTTAAAGTACTGGTACTTTACTGATAACTTACTGTTACACCTCTTCTGCATTTGTTAATAATTTGTTATCAAAAAGATATGGGTTTTCTGGTTTATTGTTATTTCCTGTTTAGTTTATAGTTTTGACCATATTTTTTTGAGTATTATTATTTCCCAAATTTTTAGTTATATTTGTGTTATTGTCAATTAATAAAGGTACCTACTTATTACTTAAGTATGTCTATGAAAGAACATAATGCTCATTGTTATTTACTTCTTCTTTGAAATAGTTACATCCTTCTTCTGCTTCTTGTAATTATATACTGTTAACTGCTTACCATAGGAGCTGTTCTACAACATGATCCTACCTTAACCTTAGAACCTTTTGTTCCTTTAGATGTAGCCATATCGCTCACACTCCATACAAGGGGAAAATTCAGTCATCCCAGATACCTATAGTATCAAAAGAATTGAGCTCTGCTGGGACTCTTTTTGTGTTATCAAATTGTGTTATCGATGTACACATCTGGACATGGAAAGTAGTACAATTTTCTACATGGTCTTACAAAGATGTTAATTCAGACAATAGATATATTTATAATACTCTAGATTGCACCCTGTCATCTTAAAATGGGTGACGGTTGCGACAGAGATAAATGAGCCTATTTGGTCGGTAGTCTCTTTTTAATTTAAGGGGAATATCGACGACGTGACTATCCCACTTTATCGAGTAATATGTGTTGACAGTTGGAGCGGGTGGTGACGAGAAATGGTCTTTGGTCTTCGGACGTGGATAATCGTGGTTCGAATCCCATACCAACTTTACCTTTTTTATTTTTATTTAATCAATATTGCGTTTATTAGATATTTTTACATCTGAAAAATGGACCTAAGTAAATCTAGCAGATAATAAATGTATGTATAGTAAGTTAATATTGGAATACATAATTTGTGAACTGCATAGTAAAATAAAAGTCATTCGTTATTAATATAAATTCGTCCTTATTCGAATGATGTGAATAATGTTTGTTTTGCTTCTACTTTTTTAAAAAATTGTAACAATAGTTTCATAAATAAAAATAATGTCTAATTACTTATAATTGAATCGGTTATTTCAAAAACAGCAAAGTCCACAATTTTCAGAAACTAACTTTTTGAGAGGAATAGACTCCTTTAAGATAAACGTTGTGTGCAAAAACGACACCAGTCCAGTAAAGACATTAGGAACAAAACTACAATATAACTCTGAATTTTGATGTCATCCATTTCATCCATCTTTCATATAGATAGTTTTCTTTGCTCTTCTGTAAAATTAGGAATATGTGACTCATGTTGTTTTTGAAATGACTGATTCAATTAATAAATCGATGGTACATTATGTTGATATTAATTATTGGTAATTTTTTACGAATATTTTTTTAACAATTACTTTATACTATTCTACTATTAACTTATTAAAAAAAAACATTGGCTTTTATATTTTTAAAAATCTATAGGTACCTACACAGTTTTTCTTATTTGTTATATATTTCTTTGCATAGATTTATTTTAGAGATGTAATAATGTCTAATAAACGCAATATTGATTAAATTAAAACTAAAAAAAGTAAAGATTGGTATGGGATTCGAACCACGATTATCCATGTCCGAAGACCAAAGACCAGTTCTCGTCGCCATCCGCTCGAACTGTCAAAACATTTAAATAACACTCGATAGAGTAGGATAGTGACGTCGTCGATACTCCCCTTGAATTAGAAAGAGACTACCGACCTAATAGGCTCATTTATCTCTGTCGCAACCATCACCCATTTTAAGATCGCAGGGCGCAATCTAGAGTATTATATATCTATGATTCAGACCCAGCTGTTTTATGTTCTCTAGCAGGTTATTTGGTATGACTCGAGCAGTAGAGAGAATAATAGGTAGCATGTGGGTACTTTCCATTCTCCATTGTCTACTTATTTGTATTTCGATATCTCTATACTTGGTGATCTTGTCGTTTTATTGTTATTGTATATTGCTCCTTATTATTAGCAATATTTTTATATAAGTAGGTACTTAATTGCATTAATACAGACCTTTCTTTTACAATGTTTTTTCAAAACAATTTTATATAAGTAATAACATTCATACTACAATCAAATTACTCAAATTTTACATTAAAGATGCTCTTCTGTATTCTGTATTATTATTGATTTCTTGAAAAGCCTGAATTGTGTGGCATTGGAAGCATATCATAAAAAGTTTGTACGAATGTAGTAATTATGGAATCATACCTATTGTAAAATGGACAGCGTTATGCATAACTCGACCAAGCGCCACTTCTTTAAAATCCAGACAACAGAGGATTCTGGTGACACATAGCTAAAACTATCTGTTATTGTCACGTTAACGGTTACTAAGAAAAACAAAATTAAACCAAGCGACATTCTGTCTATTAAGGGTATATAAATGGATTTTTAAGAAACGACAAACTTTGAAGTCATTTATCTCAAAACTATGTTTTGGCGCTTGGTCGAGTTATGCATAACGCTGTCCAAATCCATACAATCTATACTTAACTTAATCTCATATTACGCTAAAAGAGTGTCAATTAGACTTGTCACAATTTTAATATAACGAGAAACTGTTCAGATTTCAAGTTTTGTTATAAAGAAGAGAGTCTGCTTCTGAACAAAATGTGGACCTCCAATTTGTGACATAAGAAATCTCAGTTACAGAAGTATAGACAATTTTAATAGCAACTTGAACAAATCGACATTAACTAAGATACAGATGAAGATGAAGGATACAATATAGCATACATCTTCGATAAGTATCTGCAGTGATTGGGCTATACTAGGAAACTATTGTCTGTCACTCTTAATGTCTGCTAAACGTCAGGGGAAATAATTTCAGATCAAGGTCTGAAAGTCCTGAAAACAATATAGTGTTTCATTATATGTTCAATATGTATATAGTTTTGAAAATCAAATGTCCATGATTTTTTTGAATAATTTAAACAATGTATTTTCAAGAATATTTTACTCTTTGTTGTATAGTATTTGTTGCCTATCTGATCTTCTATTTTTAATTTTTTACCATATTTCTTAATCCTATTCTGAATACCATGTGTGTATTCCTAATATGTGTGTAATATACCATATTCCTAATGTTCAAAGAATAATATATAGTTCTGCTAGCAAACTAAGAGAGTCATTAATATTCAGCTCAGGGGGGTATTGTTAAAAGAATGTCACACCTTGAACTTTGAACAATAGCACCCCGCTGAGCTGAATATTCTGTGCTGAGCACAGGAAGCATAAAGAAATGCCAAATAGGTAAACTTAAAGACAAAGATGGAAATCTTATTTTAGATCTAGAGAACAAAATAAAAAGATGGACAGAATACCTGAATGAATTATTTGAAGACGATAGAAACAACTTAACTCAGATAATCAATGCAACTGGGCCAGACATATTGAAAGAAGAAGTAGAATACGCAATAAGAAACGTTAAAAATGGAAAAGCAAACGGACCTGATGAAATCCCTACAGAACTGCTGAAGCTTTTGAATGATAAATCCGTAACCATAATATTGCATATATATTCAATACAATATACAGTACTGGTATAATACCGCAAGAATGGTTGCTGTCTATGTTTGTCACCATATTGAAGAAAACTAAGGCAATGCAATGTTCAGATCATCGAACAATCTCCTTGATGAGTCACCTGATTAAAATATTTCTTAGAGTCATCCACAACCGAATCTATCAAAAACTAGACATCGATATTAACGATACACAGATGGGATTCAGAAAAGGATTAGGTACAAGGGATGCTCTCTTTGCCTTGAACGTTCTAACACAGAGATGCCTAGATGTTAACCAAGAGGTACACGCCTGCTTTATAGACTTTGAAAAGGCCTTTGATAAAGTACGCCACAGTAAACTCAAAGGAATCCTGGAGAGTAAGAACATTGACACCAGAGACATACAAATAATATTAAATCTGTACTGGAATCAGCGAGCTAATATAAAAATAGAAGACCAAACATCGGACGAAATAGAAATACATAGAGGGGTACGACAGGGTTGTATATTGTCACCGCTCTTGTTTAATATCTACAGCGAACAAATATGCCAAAAAGCTCTCTCATATGCAAACGAAGGGATAATAGTCAATGGAGAAGTTATCAGTAACATTCGATATGCTGACGATACTGTGATAATGGCAAGAACAGCGGAAGATCTACAACATCTAGTTGAAAGTATGAATGAGATATGTCATAACTACGGCATAAGGATGAACGTCAAAAAAACCAAATATATGAAATTCAGTAAGAATCCAATAAATGACACTAGTATCACAATAAACGGTACCCAACTTGAAAAAGTAAACGAATACAAATACTTGGGAACCTTTATCAATGAAACAGGTGACCAAAATCACGAGATAAAAAGATGTATTGAAATTGCCAGGTCTACTTATTAGTATTCATCTACGAACTAGAATGTTAAAATGCTATGTATTCAGTACTTTGCTCTATGGTGTTGAGTCATGGACTCTTAAACAGAGGAATATTAAAAATCTTGAAAGCTTTGAGATGTGGTGCTACCGCTGTATACTAAGAATAAGTTGGGTGGATAAAATTGCAAATGAAGAAGTAATACGCTGAATAAATAACGAGCCAGAAGTTCTACTGAATATAAAAAAGAGAAAACTTGAATACTTAGGCCACCTGATGAGGGGACAAAAGTACACATTCCTACAAAATATAATGCAAGGAAAAATCCAAGGACGAAGAAATCCAGGCCGTAGAAGAATGTCCTGGATGAGAAATTTGAGAGAGTGGTTTGGCTGTACCACTAACGAATTGTTCAAAACAGCAGTAAATAAAATTAGAATCGCCCTAATGATATCCAATCTCCGATAGGAGAGGCACTCAAAGAAGAAGAAGAGCTGAATATTAATGACTTTCTTAGACAGGTTGTCTGTCAGACTTTACATACAATATAAATATCTCAGAAATGACTTGCATGATTTTTATAGGATTCAGTGGATAAGGGTCTTGTGATGCAGCCTATATTATGGTGGTATTTACATTGTTGTCATATATTCCGATTTTCTGGAAATCGAATGAACTTTCTTATTTTAAATGGAACACTCTGTATATTTTTTTTATTTTGAATTCCTTAGGAAATACTGTTTATTTTTCATGTAATGTTCCCTATTTCTTTACAAATTTTTTTAACAAATTATAAAACCAATTCTTTCGACCGAGGTAGACATTATTTTAGGTTTTTCTAAATCGTTCGAAACAAAAAAGGACTTTTGTAATTTTTCTCTCAGTTGATTGTTTTCAAATAATAAATAATTTAATTCTAAAAAAAAACAAAAACTGATTTTCAAGGCTCAAATATACAATTAAAATATTTTTGAAATTACTAAGTGCTTAAATTCAAGTTCAAACCTTATTGTATCAGTTCACGATAAGTTTATTTTATTTTAAAACATTGTTTTTTAGTTGTTAATGCAGCCTGATCGTCCGTATTATCATACATTTTTTCATTGACAATTAAAAAACAATGTTAAAAAAAACATGTCAAAAATTCTTATCGGAAGCTAATAGAAGAAAGTTTGTACTTGACTTTAGCTACTTCGCAATTTTAAAATTAATATTTTATAGGTAATTGTGTTTTTAAGCCCCGAAAATCGGAATTTTTCGTTTTGTTTTAATTTAATTATTATAACTCGACTTTTTTGTTCCGAATGATCTAAAAAATAAAAAATAATATCTGCCCGGGCCGAAAAAAGGTATTTTTATAATTTATTTAATAAAACTTGTTTAAATGAATGTAGCAACAACTTCGAAATTATGGTATTTAGGTGTATGGAACATTACATAAACAATAATTAGTATGTCTTAAGGACTTTATTTAAAACGCAAAAAATATACAAGGTGTTCCATTTGAAATAAAAAAGTTCATGAGATTTACATAAAAAGGGAAGATCTGACAACAACGTAAAGACCACTATATAATATCGGCTGTATCACAAGACCCTTATCCACTAAATCCTATAAAAATCGTGCAAGCCATTTTCGAGATAATTGAAGTGTTCCATTATAAAACTTATTCTGTACAGTACTGCTGCAAGAATTAAGTAAAAAAAATTATGACCAATATTGCATTAGTTTAGTGTCTTAGTCCAAAAATATTGTTGAAGATGAACCAAACTTTCATTTTGTAGATGCCAATTCCATAATGGAGGAGGAATCTGAAGCCGAAGAAAAAAATAAAAAATATACAATTATAGTGTCTGGTCTCGTCATACATTTTCTTCTCCTTCTCGCTGTGTTCGATGTGTATTTTGCCAGTCCCCTGGACAATGGAATGTCACCAATTAGAAGTACCTCTAATCCGCCAGCTAAGAGACTAGTGTTGTTTGTTGCAGATGGATTGAGAGCAGAAGCTATTTTTGGTGAAGGAAAAGAAGAACTGATTCCTTTTTTGGCAGATAAGTTAAAAAATGTAGGGAGTTGGGGTGTTGCACATACAAGGGTTCCAACGGAGTCCAGACCAGGTCATGTGGCTATGTTAGCTGGAATATACGAAGATCCTAGTGCAATTTTAAAGGGTTGGAAATCTAATCCTGTTAATTTTGATTCTGTAATTAACCAAAGCACTAATGCTTGGGCTTGGGGAAGTCCAGATATAGTTAAAATATTCAATAAAGACAATTTATCTAAAATACACATATCTTCTTATGATGCACAAATCGAAGATTTTGGCAAACAAGATACAGGTATATTAGATACTTGGGTATTCCAAAAAGTCCATAATTTTCTGACAAACGAAGTAAAAAGTTGCACACAAGACTGTGATCAATATTTTAAGAATGGTAACACATTTTTCCTGCATTTACTGGGAATTGATACTGCAGGACACGGCTACAAGCCACATTCCAAAGAATATAAAGATAACATTAGATTAGTTGATAGGAATATTGCAGTTATTACGGAATTATTTAATAACCTTTACCAAGATGGTTTGACGGCTTTTGTATTCACTGCTGATCATGGAATGACAGACTGGGGATCTCATGGTGCTGGAACCGACCATGAAACTCAAGTACCTGTTATAACATGGGGAGCAGGAATTGCGAAAAATCACAAAAGACAAGACATTAATCAAATTGATTTAGCTCCTATGTTAGCATCCCTTATTGGAATACACATTCCTATTAATTCCTTAGGAATTTTACCAGTAAATTATATTAATACTAGTCAAGAAAATAAAGCACAGATGATGAAGTCGAATGTATTAGAATTGTTAGAAATATATAATCGAAAAAGATTAAGAACAAAAAATGGTGCTTTATTTTATATACCTTTTAAGCATGACGAATTTATAAATGAAAAGTTAAACAAATTGGAAATTCTTAATGCTAAATCCCAAACTGATTATCTCATTTCTGAGTGTCAAAATCTTATCGAAGTGTTGATATCAGGAGTAAATTATTATCATAACTATTATCAGTATCCTGTGTTATTGACTGTGAGCTTAGGATTCATATTGTGGGTCATATTCTTGTGTTTATCTGTTTTTGGTATAAAAAGAAGAAAAGTTACCAACAAATCTTTGGACTTAATTATATTTCTTTTAGTGATAGGAACGACGTTTCTATGTGCCAAAAGCCAGTTTAGCTTTACCTACTATCTATATTTTAATTTTCCAATTTTAGTATTCTTCTTGCTTCTTAAAGATAGAGAATTTTATAAGTTTCCTCTACAAGTGACATATCCCAATATTGTGCAAGTTGTTTATTACATCATAGGAATAGAACTGATGGTGTATGGCTTTTACAATAGATTGTCGTTTAGTGTTATAATGATTTTAATAGCTAGCTGGATCAACATTTCCAAATCTCTTAGAATCAGTTCTTCCTCTGCTGAAAAAACTACTTGGGTGGTGTGTAGTATAATCTTAGCAATCTTTCCATGTTTACCTGTGATGAGAACTTCCTTTAATCTTCCGATTTATATAGCTGGTTATGTAGGATACTTACTAATATTTCTGAAAATATATTTTTATGATCTTAAACGTTATAATCAACTTAGCAGTCTTCAATTACATTATAGAATATACTTGCTCCAGTTTTTCTTTTTGCAAATAGCAGCAGTGTATGTATTACTGATAGAATTCGAATATATTCCTTCTGATTCTGTACTCAAAGGTGTTTCGTGGGTTATATTTATCGTTCCAATTTTAGTAATTCCATTGACTGACAAATATGTTGCTCTTCGACTTGTAGCTACAGTTTTTGGTTTTGCGCCTTTCTATTTGATGGTGTCACCCAATTATGAAGTATTATTTTCAGTATTTTATATACTATTACTTTACACATGGCTTTTGATAGAAAGCAAGACGTTTAAGTATGAGTCGTCTCATAAACTTATTTATTTTATGAGGTTTGAACATTACAAAAGCGAGAGTTTCGTCAATACAGATGACTTTAGACGAGCTTTTCTATTTGTGGTATTTATCTTTGTAGGATTCTTTGGTACAGGAAATATAGCAAGTATGAACTCATTTGATCCAATGTGGGTCAGAGCTTTCCTTACCGTGTTCAGTCCGTTTAAAATGATGGGTTTGATTCTTCTCAAATTTATTGTGCCATTTATCTTTACTTGTAGTATTTTTAGGGCCATAAACGAAGTGGGAAAACAGAATGTCATGAATATATTTTGTATTATATTAATTTTTTCGGATCTAATGGTTCTGCAGTTTTTATATTTGATAACGAATGTTGGTTCTTGGTTAGATATCGGCACTAGTTTATCGCATTTTATTATTATGGATAGTTTTGTTACGATGTTGTTATTGTTATATGGATTTGCGTATTGGCTAATGAGTATAAAGTACTGATAACTTTGTGGTAAGCTACGAACAAATAGTACTGAGAAACAGAATTCTGTATGTATTTGATAGATATTTTTATTGTCTTATATTGTAATTGTTTATATAATTTATAGCCAACAAATAAAATATAAAAATTATAATTTGTTTTATTAAATAATGTTCTTTCTTTGTGCCTGAACACACCCTATTATTTTATGCATATACATAAGTAGTTTTCTTTGAAGCATTTGAAACAGAGTATGAAACTGAGGAAAATGCGAAATAAGTCAGAAATTTCGTTATTTTTTATATAAATGTCTTCTTCTTCGTCTTCCCTCTTGTATGTAGGCTTTAGAGCCTGTTTCTTCTTCAATATTAGCCTCCTAAAGTGTTTAAGTTATCGCACCATCATTTTATTGGTCTGCCAATACTTCTTCGTCCATTTAGTGACTTATCTCGTGCTATTCGTACTATCCTATCCTCTGCCATTCTACTAATGTGTTCGTTCCACTCCTGTTTCCGTTTTGTCACCCATCCATTTATGTCTTCTACATTGCATGATCTTCTTATGTTTTCGCTTCTCTCCCTATCCAACCGACTTTTCCCTGATAGGGGAAACCCGGGCAAAATGGGGTACTTAAGATTTAAATTAGGATTTAAAACACATCTGTAACTTTTAAGGTCTGGAAATAAGCCAAATACCATTGTTATAGTAGTAACTATTTATTAATATAACTTAAAGTTAGGAAAAGTAAAAGATTTTCTTATCATATAAAAAAACAAAAAATAATGTAAAGTACCCCATTATGCCCGTCATATAGGGTAAAATGGGGTACCAAATTAAAACCAAGAAAAAGTTATTGACAAAATTCGCATACAAGTACTGCTTCGTCATCTTCATCTTCTACACCTGCACATTAATTTTTAGCCCATTTAAGGCAACTGGATCAGCTTATCCATCCTTCTGTGGAACTTAAATAAAAGTTTCCGCAGAACCAGTCAGTGTCACTATCTTCGCCTTCTGAATCTGACTCTACTTTTTTAGTTTTATTCAATTGCGATTTCTTACACGTCTGTGATTTGGTTTGATCATCGGCTATATTACTTGGTTTGGTAAAAAGGGTAAATACTACCAATAGGTATGGTAAAAAGGGTACCCCATTTTACCCTACCTATTGGTACCCCGTTTTGCCCAAAGAGCAGATTTTGAGATTATGACCTGTTTAAATTATTACTTTTAAGCTTTGTTGTCGTACTTCCTCTTCAACATCTCCGTAACTGGTTATATCTATTCCCAGATATCTAAACCTTGCTTCCTGCTTTATTATTTTCCCATCAATTTCGATTTTACATCGTAGTGGGTATTTAGATGTTGTCATACATTTGGTTTTTTCTGCTGATATTATCATATTGTATTTCTTGGCTGTTGTATTGAAGATGTGTGTTAATCTTTGAAGATCGTCTTCTGTCTCGGCGATTAATGCGGCGTCGTCTGCATAACATAATATGTGGATTTCTTTGTTCCCCATTCTGTAACCAAGACCTTTACGTAGTGCTTCTATTATTTCGTCCATTATTATATTAAAGAGCAGTGGGCTTAACGAGTCACCTTGTCTGACTCCGCTTTGTACTGGTATAAACGGCGTTAGTTTTCCATTTATTTTTGCCTGTATTCGATTATGAAAGTAGATGTTTTCGATGGTTTGTATAATATTGATTGGTATGTTTCTTCTATTCAGTAAATGTAGGACGTCTTCGACTTGGATGCGATCGAAAGCCTTTGTCAGGTCTATAAAACATATATATGCTGGTTTATTGTACTCGATGGCCTTTTCTGTTATTTGTTTCAGTACAAATACGGCGTCTACGCAGGATCTTCCGGATCTGATTCCTTGTTGTTCATCTGATAAAGTTGTTAGTTTATTGATTTTGTTGGTTAGGACTTTTGTGGTTAGCTTAAGTGTGGTGTTCAGTAGATTTATACCTCTATAATTGTTGGGGTCTTCTTTGTCTCCTTTCTTGAACATTGGTATCATTATGCTGTTTCTCCATGCGTCTGGTATCTTGCAGTGCAATATTAATTGATGGATTCGACCGTTACTTGATGGAAGTTCATTTTATCTCACAATAAAACACTGAAAACTTTTGTTTTCTATACTTCCACAAAATTTATTATTTACAACTATGTGACTATAGCTGTTTCGGCAGAGTGCCTTTCTCAAGTGATATAATTTACAATGTGTTTGCCTTTTTAAGTCTCTAACTGAAGAGGTTGAGGAGTGGGGAGCTGTTTTTCTCGAGTTGGTCATTCAGAATTATATCTGTATTTTTCAGTTTATTAATTTCCATAGATTCTAAAAAAGATATCTTAAGGCTTTTATTTTGGATATGCAGAATTTGAAAGTCTTCATTGAAAGAATGATTATGATCTAGAAGGTGAAGTGCGTATGTAGAAGTGTCTGTTTTTCTATTGTTGAAAGCCCTTTTGTGTTCTGCTATCCGTTTGTCAAAAGTTCTGCCAGTTTGACCGATGTACGTTTTCGGACAGTCACCACAAGTTAGTTTGTACACACCACTTTGTAGTTGCTTTCTCTTTCGGCTTTTATTGTTCTTAATATAAATATATTTATTAATACAAATATATTAAGAACAATAAAAGCCGAAAGAGAAAGCAACTACAGAGTGGTGTGTACAAACTAACTTGTGGTGACTGTCCGAAAACGTACATCGGTCAAACTGGCAGAACTTTTGACAAACGGATAGCAGAACACAAAAGGGCTTTCAACGATAGAAAAACAGACACTTCTACATACGCACTTCACCTTCTAGATCATAATCATTCTTTCAATGAAGAGTTTCAAATTCTGCATATCCAAAATAAAGGCTTTAAGCTATCTTTTTTAGAATCTATGGAAATTAATAAACTGAAAAATACAGATATAATTCTGAATGACCAACTCGAGACAAACAGCTCCCCACTCCTCAACCTCTTCAGTTAGGGACTTAAAAAAGGCAAACACGTTGTAAATTATATTACTTGAGAAAGGCACTCTGCCGAAACAGCTGTAGTCACATAGTTGTAAATAATAAATTTTGTGGAAGTATAGAAAACCAAAGTTTTCAGTGTTTTATTGTGAGTGCAATATTAGTTTTTGTATAAGTTTTGTCAGCTCTAGGGTTAGGTATACTTTCTCCTCCGTATTTTAGAAGCTCGTTGGTTATTCCGTCTGGTCCTGGCGAGGCTATCTCTACTTCATGAAAACTGATTTCTATTTCGTGTCTTAATTCAGGTAGGTTATTGTTTTGATTATTATTTTCCTTTCCTTTAAACAGTTCCGTCAAGTATCTTTTCCATTCGTTTGCTGGTAAGTTATTGTATTCTATCAATTCTTCCATTTCTTTCCGTTGGCTTCCTATGAATCTCCATATTTGTTTTTTAGTTCCGTAGAAGTCGCTTTCCATCCTTTTTGTAAACTGTTCCCAGTGTTCATTTTTTGTTCTTCTTACCAATTGCATTGTTTCATTTCGTATTCTTCTATAGGTGTCTCTGGACTCTGGAGTGTTTGATGTTTTATACTTCATGTACGCCTCTCGCTTCTCTTTGCATTTCGCTTTTATTTCTTTTCTGAACCATGGTGTATTGTTGTTGTTTCTTTTGTTCAGTATCACTTTGCGTTTTCCTAGAGCTTCTGTTGCTGCCTCTTCAATGCTGTTTTTAATTTTCTCCCAGCTCGCGTTTATATCTTCAATGTCGTCTATTTGTTTCAGCTGTATCTTCTGTGCCAGCCTCCTTTGGTACATTTCTCTTGTATCATCGTTCCACAGTGAAATTTTTGAATTTTTTCTCGGTGATTTCCTGTAGAAAATGTTTTGGTGTTAATTTCATTCTTATTTTTGCTAGGACTAGTTTGTGTTCACTCCCTGCGTATGCTGAGTTTAATGTTAGAATATCTAGAATCTGCTTTGGGTAGATTTTTCTATTCGTGACTATAAAGTCAATCATAGATTTGTGTCCCCTGGAGTTTTCAAACGTATATTTATACTGAAGCTTATGGTCGAAAAATGTATTATTGATTCTCAGTTCGTTAAAAGCACAGAGATTAGTCATGAGTTCTCCATTTGCGTTGACATGGTTTTCATTGAATCTTTGTTTTACTTCTGGAACTATTTCATTTCCGATTCGTGCATTAAAATCACCCATAAGAATTAAGTGTTCTTCATGAGGTATGTCATCCAGGATGGTTTGCAACTGTTCGTAGAATGCCTCTCGTTCCTCCTTAGGTTTGCAGTCCTCGGGTCTATAGATAGATATGACATTTAATTTTTGATAGTCCATTGTGATGTTCATAATGTATTATTCTTTCGAAAATGTACCGGCAGTTACTTATGTTGTCTTTAAATTTTTTATGGACAAGTATACCTACGCCTGCTCGTGCTCGTTCTTCTTTCTTCACTCCACTATATGCTAAAATATATTGGTTATAGTCTCTTTGGCCTTTACCTTTCTTCTTGGTTTCTTGGATTGCACAATGTCTATGTTTTTGTTTATCAGTTCTTCTATTATCTCTTGGTCTTTGTTGTTGAACGAAGTGATGTTCCATATTACTAATCTGATTGTGGGTTTCTTTTTCCTTCTCGTTTTCCTTTTCTTTGCGTGGTTCGTCATCTTAGGTTCCGTCGGGTTATATTAGGCTTTATATCGGTTCTTTGAGCCTTGTTTTCTTTTACAATGGGTAGGATGCTAACCTGGTCCATCAACCCTCCTCTTTTATCCGGGCTTGGGACCGGCTGTGAGTGTGAATGAGGCTTCTGAGCTAGTCAATCCACTCATCTTCACGCTCATAACCCCCACGCAGAGTTTTTTATAATTGTATTTTATAAATGTTATTAACTTATTTAAACATGAACTTACAACCTTCATATTAAGTAAAATGTTGAGTCTTGTAGTGCTTAAAAAAATTATATTTCAAAGCGATCGGTCACATATTTTAAAAGTTATTTTATTTATCCCAAAATAACTTTTTTTTGCAACAATAGCTATAACTCAGAAAATAATTAAGTTACCTACAGTCACTTTAATGGTAGCTTATGAATGAGGAAAGGTCATATTCTATCAGTATTATTAAAAAAATACTACCCTAAAACTATCAACTAAAATTTTATAAGAACTAATGAATTGAGGATTTTAGCAGAGAAGTTTAGCAGATGAACAACAGGATTTAGTCTTCAAAGACTAGTCCTCATAGCATGAGAGCTGTTAGACATTTTTGAGTAGGTATTTTTATAGGCAATGTAGGTATTTATTTAGCCAATCTGAAAATTTTTAAGGTAACTCGTCCATGATAGCCTAATACAAAAATGCCGGTCTGGCTGGAGGATAGTGGTTATTTTCCCCAAAAATCCCCCCAAAGTTAAAAAAGGGTAAAAATTGTTATTACAAAAAAAATATCATTGACGTGACTTTAAAGTAAATTTAAATATTCAAATATAAAGAAAATAAACAGGCCAGACGATTTGCGACAGATTTTAACTCTGCAAGATGCATGCCTGGGCGCCCCAGTATTATTTTCAGTGGGTACATCTGAACTTCAGAAGATTGCATCTGAATCTGTACATACTATTAATCAATATAAAATATACAACTATACATGCATAGCTATGTACTTTCTTTCCAGACAGGGGGTGCAATTGTTATTTTGATAGGGTATTTTTTAATATTAAAAATAAATATTCTAAACAAGACAGGTTTTTTTTTGGTGAAATTTTCTAACTGCCAGATGATCAAACAAATTACGCGTGCATGTGAATGAAAAGCGCTATAGGTAAGCAGAAGTGTGAGAAAGAGCGTATACCGATAGATATTTGCGTCCTCTATCGCAGCGAGTCCATTTGCTCGAGCAAAATCACGTGACCTGGCGATACCCATGTTATTGTTCCTCAAAATGTTGGAGTAATTAATATATATTTTAGATTTTTCAGGTATCTTTTTATTAATAATAATTTAATTTATCGTTAACGGATCTTGGAGTTGTTCACGTTACCAGTTCGCGCGATGAAATTTTCGAAACTTTGGACATTTGCAAAATGTATGTTACAAAAAATTTATCAAATATCAACACAGCACGATTTCAAACATTCTGCCAAAATTATAAGTTTAATAAGAAAAATGAGCCTTTTAAAAAAATATTGAAAAAGTGTGATCCATCTACTTTACCTCCGTGCAAAGCCGAATTAAGACAACATCTGCTGAGAACTCAGTATATCACGAGCATTTGACGAAACGCATATTTGCAAGTCCCCAGTTCTTTAACACCTAACGGAAATGGATGGATACTAAATATGGATAAATTGGATTTTAATTGGTTTGAGGGAGATTGTTTGCTGCAATCAGTTTATGATGCTATATTTCATCATCGAACCGAAGAGAATTTTAGAAATATTGCTGAAGGTACGCTTAGATGTTCTTTTTATAACTAAAATCTTTTTTTTTTTTTAGTTAATTCAATCTTCCGCTACTTCGTGTGCCTCATCCTTTCAGGACAATGGCGATCATCACGGCCCATTTTGTTCTGTCTGCAGCGATTCTGAAGAGTTCTGTTGTTGTTTTAACACTTCACTACTTTAAATTTTTCAACCAGGATATGCATCGTCTTTCCGGTTCTCTTTTCTCTTGCACTTTTCCTTATATAACCAATCACATCACGTGTTTTATTTCTTAGTATGTGACCAAAGTAGCTCATTTTTTTCCTATATAATGTTGAGTATTTCTTGTGCGTTTTTCACCTTTCTTAATGTTTCCGTGTTTTATACGTGTTGTGTCCATGATATTTTTTACATTGCTCGATAACACCACATCTCAAAAATGGCAAGTCTTTTTTCAGATGCGCTTGTGATTGTCCAGGCTTCGACTCCGTATAAAAGGACAGACAATACGTAGGTAGCAACTCAATTAATTAATTACTACCTAATTAATTATAAACACATATGACACACTATTTACAGAGCATATTATAGAAGAGGAATCTGAGTCTCGAGGGGAGTCTGACGAAGAACAAGAAAATAAATATTTTAGCTCAGATGAAGAGTTTGAAGAAGAAGTACAAGATTCGGACACAGAATTAATTTAGTTCATATTTTTATACTTTTCTACCTATATATTTATAATAATAAATTTATCTTTTTCTATCATATTTGCAAAATCTATTGTATAGTACCTACGTATTATTTTCCTTTATTCAATAAAAAGTTACTTAAAAATCTAAAATATATAATAATTACTCCAACATTTTGAGGCACAACAACATAGGTATCACCAGGTCACGTGATTTTGCTCGAGCGAACGGACTCGCTGCGATAGAGGACACAAACAGCTATCGGTATACGCTCTTTCTCACACTGCTGCTTACCTATAGCGCTTTTTATTCACATGCACGCGTAATTTATTTGATCACCTGGCAGTTAGAAAATTTAACCAAAAAAATCCTGTCTTTTTTAGAATATTTATTTTTAATATTAAAAAATACCCTGTCAAAATAACAATTGCACCCCCTATCCGAAAAGAAAGTACATAGCTATACATGTATAGCTGTATATTTTATACTGGTTAATAGTATGTACCTACAGACTTAGATGCAATCTTCTGAAGTTCAGATGCACCCCCTGAAAATAATCCTGGGGCGCCCATGCAAGCATCTTGCACAGTTAAAATCTCTCGCAAATCTCCTGGCCTGTTTATTTTCTTTATATTTGAATATCTAAATTTGCTTTAAAGTCACGTCAATGATATTTTTTGTAATAACAATTTTTACCCTTTCTTTAACTTTGGGGGGGATTTTTGGGGAAAATAACCGCTACCCTTCAGCCAGACCGGCATTTTTGTATTAGGCTATCATGGAAGAGTCACCTGAAAAATTTTCAGATTGCCTAAAATACCTAGGTACTCAAAAATGTCTAACAGCTCTCGGACCATCAGATTTATTGTAAGAGCAAAAGAATTTTTAATATGACAATCTTAACTTAAAAAACTAAAACAATAGTAATCAGCAAAGAACCAATCAAATGTAAAATAAAAATTGATTGGTATCAGTATTGAACAAGTAATGGAAAAAAATATCTTGCAATTACACTGTCCAACTATGGAGACCTGGACAAAGAAGTGAGAGATCAAGCGCAAAAACCAAATAGGTATACTAGTTAGTCCAGAAAGCACTGTGCATCCGCTAGGAAAAATATTCCGATTCGGATTTTTTGCACAATCTTACTCAAAAAGGACCTCCTTTTAACAAATTTGCATGTTGCCAGGACCAAAAGTGGGCAAAAATTTTTTAAACGTTTTTTTTTTTTGTTTTTTTCCTAAAATTATTTTTTTTGCATGGAACAAAGTTTTTTTTAGGTTTTTGGGATCATTCCAAACAAAAAGTCTTTAGTGACTTTTCTCTAAAGTTGATAGTTTCTGATTCGATTTCTGAATCAGAAACGAAACCCTACAGTCACAATAGAAAGACTACTAAGAGAAACAAGGAAACTTGAGAATGATTACAGGAAATAGGATGAGAGATCAAAACAGGACTGAATACATTAGAAAAAAACGTAACGTACAGTGTATAAACGAATGGATACTAAATAAAAAAAAGAATGGAATAACCACATAAGGAGAATGGGGGGAGACCCATGTCCAAATAGCAAAAGATAAATCACCAATAATTGGTAGAAAAAGTATCGGACGACCGCGTAAAAGATGGAGGATACAACCTTCCATAGATGTATCAATCCGCCAGTGAAGAATCAGAGTTGCTTATAAAGAGGAAAAAGAAGAGGAATAAAAAATTAGTTTGTCGGTAAAGAGATTACAACTACTTAAATTATTGATATACCAGTTGACTTTTATTCCACTTAAGATTCTTGAACGGGTTGCCTCTTCGTTTAGGGCGACGACATTACATCCATTATTTAACGATAAAAGATATGCTCTTGAGCTGTCTCGGAGTTTCCCGGAAAAACTTCTTCCATTGAAGATGTTTCAGGTGAGCTGTCTTAATTGAAGCATCTTGTTTACTTAAAGGTATATGTAATGCAAACATCAATATTTTGCAAACTTTAAGTAAGCAAAACATAATTAACTTAATCTGTGTCGTTGTCGAGGTTACTATTTTTTCTTCTACTACCATTATAATTTGATGTTGTTCTGAAGCTATTTCCTTGTGGCATTTTTATAATCAACTATTTTTAATGGGAAATAAGCCACAATTTTACCAAAAAAATTATTTTATTACCGTTTCGACGCCCAAATCGGGTTTCGTTGTCAAAATACAAAATACTACTAAAATAAACAAAGATGTTGTTGCTAGGTAAAAAAAAATTCTTCTAATAATTTATTTAATCTGACTCATTTATATTGGCAATTGAGACATATAGGTACCGGGTGTCCACTTATATTTTCCCCCATTTTAACTGCCTATAACTTCTAAACGGCTCAAGATAGAAATATGCGGTTTTCACTGAAATGTTTTATTTTAGTAAAAGTTTTGTCTGAATGGATGGAATTTTTTATATCGCTTTCAAATACGAAATAAAAAATGGCGGATTTTTGAAAAGAACTTTGTTGACTTTTTTTTAATGGAACACCCAGTATATTCTTTTGTAAATTGAAAGAAAGGTCATTCACCTATCTAGCGATATAAAGTTTTTCAAAATCGGTTTTCAAATCACTGAGTAATTAATTTTTAAAATGAGAGGTGCAACGTGGATATCACATACCTAAATAACATAACTAAGCAAGTTATGTGATTTCCACATTGCATCTCTCATTTTAAAAATTAATTGCTCAATCATTTGACAACCAATTTTAAAAAATTTTATATCGCTGGATAGATAAATGACCGTTTTTTCAAGTTTTCAGGTAAATGACCATTTTTTATGTCGCTTTTAAATAAAAAATGGCGGATTTTTGAAAAAAAAACGTTGTTGACTTTTTTTATTAAAACACCCAGTATATTTTTTGTGTCTTGAAAAAACAGTCATTTACCTATCCAGCAATATAAAATTTTTTAAAATCGGTTGCCAAATGACTGAGCAATTAATTTTTAAAATGAGAGATGCAATGTGGAAATCACATAACATAATATCATTTTACTCAGTTATGTTATTTAGGTATGTGATATCCACGTTGCACCACTCATTTTAAAAATTAATTACTCAGTGATTTGACAACCGATTTTGAAAAACTTTATATCGCTGGATAGGTGAATGACCTTTCTTTCAATTTACAAAAAAATATACTGGGTGTTCCATTAAAAAAAAAGTCAACAAAGTTTTTTTCAAAAATCCGCCATTTTTTATTTCGTAATTGAAAGCGATATAAAAAATTCAATCCATTCAGACAAAACTTTTACTAAACTAAAACATTTCAGCGAAAACCGCATATTTCTATCTTGAACCGTTTAGAAGTTATTAAAATGGGGGAAAATATAAGTGGACACCCGGTATTATACATTTTAAAGTAGAAGATTTTAAAATGATATCGCCAATATTTATGAGTTGCGTTCCTGGGACGACTTTACTAAAAGATAGTTCATTCGATTACATGAAATCAATTCCAACTCAAGAATATCCGTCACAAAAAAATCGTAGCATGTAATCTGTCTTTAGAAAGACAATTTTTTGGTAAAATTGTGGCTTATTTCCCATTAAAAATAGTTCACTATAATTTGCTATCAGCGCATGATAAAAAAAAACAACATAAATAATCCTTCATTCAGTATCAAAAATCATCGACGAAGAAGAGCATAACAAACCCCTAAAGTTATCACAAATAAACAAATTATCAATATTTCGCAAAATAGGAAAGGTAACAAGGTTAAATTCACACGTGGCTCGATAATATTTTGGGTTGTAGCACGTCATATACATAATATTTGTGAATATAAAGGGAAACTATTTATCTATAGTTCCTACTTTTTCTTTCTGTGTTTAAGAGAGTGGTTGGTAGAAAAAGTTGGTAGGTAAGTGTCACGTTATGGTAACTTTTTTATTACAATGTGTCGATTCTATTTCAGTTATGTTATACAAGAAAATAATATTTTTAAATACTCCAACATAGTTGAGTTATTAAAGGTGCTTACTGCTTGATCCTCAGAAAAAGATCCGGTTTTGTTGTTTTTTAATCTTAATTTTTATATATGATTTGAAATCAGATACATTGTACACATGGCGTATAGTGTTAACAATAATAATTTTTGTTATTGTTATATTATATAGTCAAGTACTATAATAGTACTTGACTTGTACCCTCTCTATTTCGGAAAATATACAGGGTGTAACAAAAATGGAGGTCATAAATTAAATAATCCACGAGGAAAAAATTTCCTGTAGTTGGCTGTATACCATTTATTACAAAAAACCATGAAATCCTTTATAAATCACTTGCTTCCACACAGCCATGATGTGAACAAGTCAAATTTAGCTCAATGGTACCTCGAGCGTAAAACATTGGATATTTTAAACATCCATGTGTAAATTCACATCATTTTTATATGTTCCTATGAAGGATTAATTTTAAAGGGTTTTTACCTAAATATTCTTTACTTTGGTGGTTATAGCATGTTCGATTCAAGAAAACACTGATGATGATCGGTCAACCGATTGAAAACTAGTTCTGTTTGTGTTATGATGTAGCCCTGCATAGGGATTTTAACAAGTATACCTTTTATAAAGGATTTCATAAATTAAATCTCATATTCTGGGACCAAAAATAGCTTAGTACAAATATGCACACAAAAAAGTCACAGCCCATTGAAGTTATAAAATGAAAATAGATTTTTTCCAATATATCGAAAACTATTTGAGATTTTTTATTGAAAATGGACATGTGGTATTCTTATGGTAGAGCCAGCTCAAAAAAATAATAACAGTGAAATTTTTACACCCCATAAAATTTTTATGAGGGTTTTGTTCCCTTAAATCCCCCCAAACTTTTGTGTACGTTCCAATTAAATTATTACTGCGGTACCATTACCTTTCTTGGCTCTTAGTATTTTTTTGATAAGCAAATTTTTATCGAGATGCGGCTTATTTTTTAATATTTTTACATAAAAATTTTATGGGGGTTTCGTTCCCTTAAACGCCCCAAATATTTGTGTACGTTCCAATTCAATTATTATTGTGGTACCATTAGCTAAACACAATGTTTTTAAAACTTTTTTGCCTCTTAGTATTTTTTCGATAAACGATTTTTTATCGAGTATTAATATGTTTCAAAATATACCTAAAAAATGTAAATTCACAATAAATTTTCATATTCTTCCCGGGTCTCTATAATTTTACTTACCATGTAAAAATTTGTGTTGGATTTTACAAATGTTCAAAATATCTCGATAAAAACTGACTTATCGAAAAATTACAAAGGGACAAAAAAGTTTTAAAAACATTTTAATAATTGAGTTTGAACGTACACATATATTTGAGGGGGTTTAAGGGAACAAAACCCCCATAAAATTTTTATGGGGTGCACAAATTTCACTTATATTTCTTTTTAAAAGTGTCCCTGACATATGAATGCCACATGTCCATTTTCAATAAAAAATCTCTAATAATTTTGAATATATTGGAAAATATCAATTTTTATTTTGTAACTTCAATGTGCATTTTATATGTGCATATTTGTACTAAGGTAAGTTAGGTTCGATCTAATTATTTTTGGTCCCAGAACATGTGGTTTAATTTATGACGTGTATTTTTGTTACACCCTGTATATGCACGTCGGAATACTTCGGACATATTATGTGAAATGAATCTAGATATGAACCCCTACAAACCATCCTGCAAGGAAAAATATCCATCCTGCAAACCTTCACATGCGTGCCTTAAAATTGTACTTTTAACACTTATATCATAAATAACGATTATCTACTCTATGTCATATTATTATGTATAAATTTTTAGTTTGTGAAAACTGTCATTATAGATAGCAGTGCGTGAAGGGTTTAAAGTGTGCGTGAAGTAACAATGTATTTTAAATGGGATTTAATTTTTCGCACACTTTCAATGGGTTTTTTGCCACACTTTCATATAATCAAATATCCTTAATTTTCGCGTTGTCATGGTAATGGCAATATGAGCAATGACTTACAACAAAATTTTTGACAGTTTTGTGGTTTGAAAGTAGTTAGGATTTTTAAATGTCAAAGTTCTAAAAATTGTAGAATAGAAATGAATTGGAGTGACGAAGAGTTACAGTTTTTTTTTATTTGTTAATCGTAGATAAAATATTATATGAAACTGTGCGTGAAGTACTTTTTGCGAACTTACGCGATGTATAGCACTCGCTCCGTTGTCGCTCGTGCTCTAAAAATCGCGTGCGTTCGCAAAAATACTTCACGAACTGTTTCATAAATAACTATTAAATGGGATTTACTTTTTCGCACTGTTTTTTGGCACACTTTCATATAATCAAATGTCCTTAACTTTCGCGTTGTCATGGTGATGACATGTGAGCATTAAATTTTTAAATGTCAAAGTTCTAAAAATTGTAGAATAGAAATGTATTCCAGTGACGAAGAGTTGCAGTTTTTATTTGTTTATCGTAGATAAAATATTGTATGAAACTGTTCGTGAAGTGCTTTTTTCGCACTTACGCGATATATAGCACTCGCCCCGCTCGTGCTCAAAACATCGCGTGCGTGCTCAAAAAGCATACTTCACGAACTGTTTCATAAATAACTATTATGTCACTAATGCCTGGTTGCATCAACAGATATTAAACTTAAGACGTTGTTTAAGCTCAGCTTACGAAACATACGCGTTGGACCATTGAGTCTTAGATCAATTTTCAGCTTGTCACAATGGATTGCCACGTGGATTGGATCGATAAGAATCGAAAATTATGGTGCAAAGTAAGTTAGACTTACAGCGGCCCTATCGATAAGCGGAGCTGGGCTAAGCTGGAGCTTAAGATTTATTAGTGCAACCAGGCATAAGTTATTTATGCCTGGTTGCACCAACTAGGGATTGCAATCCAGCAGCATTTTCAATCCAGCTGGATTTTTGCAAGATTGGCCTAAATCCAGCTGGATCCAGCAAAATGTGGAATCAAAATAACAACACGATTTTAATGTTTTTTTGTCTGTATTCTAAATTTCTCAACAACGGAAACAAGAATTATTTAGTTTTTTGGAAGTGAGACATATTAAAAAGTGAGACTTAAAAAACATATTTTATCTATCGTCTAACCTACTTCGCACAGAACTGCACATATAGCCTGTTGCGGAGAAAGCCCTTTCGGCCTCTGTGCTGGTCGGTTTTAAGATCATCAAATAGTCATAGACCATGGACTCATGGACAAATAATCGCTTTTCACTCCTTCTGTCTCATAAACTGACATTTTTTAAAGGACGAGTTTTTTTTTATTATAAAAGATTTCTCTTTCTCGTTTCAATTCAATCTCAAGATCTTGTTCCAAATTAAAAATCACGGACTCCGAATTAGTTGGCCTATCTTCTTCCATTATGTCCTCCTACACTGGTTCCACAATCACTTGTTTATTGTTTATTTATACGACTCAAATTTTTCATCTCTTGTCGCATTGCATTCTTTTTCGGCATGGGGAAATAACCAGGATTGTTTAGTCCTTCGTCATATTTGTTTGGATTTTGTAAGTACACTAACGTACCTGTAATTTCAGAGAGGCGCCGTTCTGCGATTCTGTTGCGTAATGCTTCCGATGGATCGGCACTAAGGCTAGAGTATTGGCTATTTAGTTTGTCTACAACCTTTAGTTTGACAATTTTCATTGTTGTGTCGGCCGTTATCGAAGTGGACTCTCTTCTGCAAAGAGCTTTTGCAGCCAGTTTCATCTATTAGAGTGGCGATCAATTCATTGATTATTGACAAAGTCAGGCAAATATGCAAGAGTGCATATGCATTTGCATATTTTTGTATTTTTCTTTTGAATTTTGCATATACTTGTATATTTAATAAAAATAAAGTGCATATACTAGGTTTTCAAAACGAATTTATTTGTTGATTCATAGTGCAAAAATACCTTCGTACCTGATATTTCCAAAATAATTGTATTCTTATCTTAATCTTTTAACAATTTCTAAATAGGTACCTGAAAGTAGAAAGTATAACTTCCCAAGAATTAACCTATTGGGACCTCTTATTGGACTTTTATTAACTTAGGTAAGGAAAATTTCAATGTAGTTTATATGTATATTGAACTTGAACAGTTACTTTTGGATTTTGGTGTGTACAGAAGGTAAAAAGTTTTATCCAGTGTAGCTAAAATGTCGAAAGAATCGAATTTGTCTACGTGGATCAAGACATATCCAGAATTATTCATTGATATGGGAAAAGTATTTTTCTTACCATGCAGTAACTAACAAGTAAGCCTAAAAATTTTAGTTTGCATTAAAATAATCCGAAAACCATCATTTTTGATCCTTTAAGTTATTTTGTTACACATTTAAGTGCTTTAAATAACCATTGATCTAAAAATTATTTAGTTTACTGTAGGAATTTTTTTAAAACTGCTTTACACACCGGCAAGAAAAAAGAAATTAGAATCGGGAGAGAAAAAGCAAGATTCGATATCTAGGTGCTTACAATCAACTAATCGGAAATAAGTGAGCAAGAGATATTTAACCATGATTTGTGCGAAACATTGTTAAGCTCAAATATACCTTTGTCCAAATTATCAAACGAAAATTTGCGCATGTTTCTGGGAAAATACTGCAAATGGAATATTCCAAGTGAAAGAAGCTTCAGAAGAAACGAGGTCGATTCTGTATATTCTGCGGTACTGAGTAAAATAAAATTAGATATACAAGACAATTATTTTTATGTATGTGTAGATGAAACAATAAATTGATTCTTCTGGACGTTACATCGCACATTTATTAATCGGATCTCTTAAAAATGAGCAAGCTTGTAAATTGCATTTAATTGCTTTCAAGCAATTGAATAAAACCAACACACACTAACAGATTAAAGGTTTTTGCAAAACAGTTTAGCAATTTTTTTCTTCCTTTAGCTGTTCCCAACGAAAAATGTTTGTAATAAATCATCATTTCGTTGTGAACCGAAACAAAAGCCACCTTATTTTAGTTAGTTTCGCCAAAGCCGCCAAAAGTACTGGAACTAGTTTCAACCCTTCTTAGAGTTTTTTTAAAGAGTGCATATTTGATTCTCAGAGAGAATCGGTTAAACAGTTTATAAGTGCTCATTTTGTTTAAATAAATGCATATACATGCATATTTGACACAAAAAATATATGCATATATATGCATATTTGACATAAATAAATGTATATACATGCATATTTCACACAAATAATATGCATATATATGCGCATATATCTCACTTTTCAGCCTGCATATTTGCCTGACTCTGATTATTGATCATTATCCAGCAGAGAATATTATCGCAGAATCAATGTCTATCAACGCTATATCGGTGCAGACTTTTAGGCTCTAGAAACTTTCCAGCATACTGAGCTACTGCTAACGCAATAGAATGGCAAGTTGCCGACTCATGGCTTTGAATAAAGAGGCTAAAGAACTTTGACACGTTTGCGGATCCGCTCTGTTGGATCCGCTGGTTGCTGGATCCAGCATGTAAAGAAAAAGTGCTGGATCCAGCTGGATTGCTGGATGCTGGATCCAGCAATTGCAATCTCTAGCACCAACAGATCCTAAGATCCAGCTCAGCTTATATTTTAATGCTGGGGCCACACTAGCGTCTAATACCTTTCATTATCGCATTATTTGCATTAGAAATATGTCAAATAATGCGATAATGAACGGCATTAGACGCCAGTGTGGCCCCAGCATAAGGATTTACATTCATATTTAAGCTTAAGGTATGCGGTAAGCTTAATATCTGTTGGTGCAACCAAGCATTAATTACAGAAGAATAATTACTTCCCTAAAATTTTAGTTGAAAATTAAAAATTTCGTGGGGAAATCCCGGAAAATTTTTGTCGAAGGAAATCGCAAAAAAAAATATCTCTGTGCAGAATTAAATTACGGTGAATTTTTATTTGAGTATTTTTAAAGGGAAAGTCTTCGTGCGCTAATTTGTTTATAAACACAATCGCACACTTTATGTGGACTTTGCATACCTATATTACTAATATATGCAATCATAATATTCAATTCCAGGAATAAAATAGTTGGTAAATAACTTTTACCAAAAATGGCTTCTTTTTGATTATCTGCCCAGACTGCTATTGAAATATTAATACTAATATTAACACGTACATGGATTCTCATATCGGCATATTACCAAAGCACTTGCAACACATGTATAACTAACTACTTGCATCTTGCATTCAAGAAACTTGTTATATTATTATACACTCTAGGGATGGGAAAAACCTACCAGTTATAACCTAAAACCGGTTTTTTACTCCACAATAATCGGTTTTTTCGGTTGTTTTTTGTCCCGGTTATAACCGGTTTTTTCTTTTTAAAGTAATAACCGGTAAAAAACCGAATAAGTGGAAAAAATAATGCATTCAGAGGAAAAATTGGAAAATGTTCGCTCCTCGCACGCGAACGAGAAAGTTTAAGCTGACCGAAACCGATTTGACAACACTGATGACTGATATCGATTCGTATGGAGTATTGCAAACTAAAAAGCAATGTAATTGTTGTAATGATAGGCTGACGCTCCGTCCAAACATCGACACTCGGAACCGTGCGATTCTCTCAAATCGCGCAGGTGCCCCCACTAAGTTCCACCTCTCCGAACCAACGCCGCCAGAGGGATATTTAAGAGCATCGTAAGCGACGATCCGGCAGTCCTGAACGACCGTTCTGGGCTCCATAACCAGCCAAGCGAAGTGAGCGAGGCCGGCCAACCTGAATCGCGACGTGCACCGTTCGTGAGGTGATTCGTAAACTCAGGCAGGCCAACTCGAGACGAGACGCACGGTGTACCGAAGTGAGGTAATGTGCGACTCGTAATTCAACGGAGGCAAGCGTATTGAGCGAGCCCCGATAGATATAATATATTTGAATACCTCTGTTAATTTTGGTTCTTCTGTTACAGACGCCCATCCGGAGGAAGACTTCGCTGGAACGGGATAAAATATCAAATTATTATTTTGCGTTATATTGTTATAATTTAGAGTTAATAAATTTGCTTTGTTTTCAACCTGTGTTTTACTGAGTCTGTCGTCCTGAAAGAACTACCCGTTACAAATTTGGCGCCCGAGCAAAAGTCGAAATATACGCAAGTAAACGTCGTTATTCGACGCCCAGATAATACCAAAAATGCCGACAGATAAAGACACAGACTCAGTATCAGGTGCCACGACGGGTACGTCATGGATAAATCGTCTTTCCAAAGAGGAATTACAGCGCGACGCCGAAAGATGCGGGTTGGATTCCAAAGGAACCGTCGACGAGTTAAGATTAAGACTCAGAACCTTTTATAAGGATCGCGGGGAAGCGACAGGAACAATCCCAAAAAGCAATACTTCCAAGGAAGCCGAACCAGAAACACTGACCCAAGAAATTTCATTAATCAGAAACCAATTACAAGACTTAACAATGACAAAACAAATGAGGCAATCAGATTTGCTAAATCAAGTGCGGAGGTGGAACACACACTTCGACAAGAAACATTCGGATGCAGTAGACTTCATAGAAAGGATAGATGAATTAAGCCTAGCCTACGAGATCGATAAGCAAGATCTGCTAAAAGCATTACCAGAATTGTTAGGAGACCACGCATTGTCATGGTACCGAAACAACAACAGAAATTGGGATTCATGGACGGACTTCATCAAAGATTTTAAGAAAGCTTTTTATCCCAGAGAATATTTGCTACAGCTAGAGGAGCAAATCAGAAACAGGAAGCAAAGGAAAAACGAACCAGTGGATAGATACATCACGGATATTCAAACATTGATCAGACGAGAGGGATCTTTGTCAAGAAACCAAGAACTCGACAGGATATATAAAAATATGCTGCCAGAATATAAGCTCTACGCTCGCCGCCGGGATTTCGAAGACTTATCGGGATTGCAAGAATTGGCCCAAGAGTACGAAACTTTGGAAGACGAAAGGACCCGAGAAAATAAAAATTTTCACGGAAATTGGAGACGTACAGACCCTACAGAATACGATGCCAAAAGGACATGCTTCCGGTGCAAGATGACAGGTCACTTCCGTAGGAATTGTAAAAACCCATGGAAAAAGTTTTGTTCGCGATGCGGCAAAGAAGGGGTCTACAGCAGTGACTGCTGTTCCAGACGTCAGGGAAACGAATAACAGACTGGAGAAACAAGGAGTCGTCCCAGTCTGAGGAGCAAGATTCGACTCCGCTCGTTCTAGCCGTTACACAACAAGCAGGAAACGACATGCGACTATTCGCATCACTGAAAATCGGACAAAGTTCCTACAAAGCATTAATTGACACAGGGACCACCCAAAATTACGCCGGAGATAGAATAGCGCAGATATTCAAACACTCCCTACATAGCTATAACGGAAGAACTAGACTAGCAAACGGATCTTCAATGGAGCTCAACCAGAAATTAACAATTGACTGCGAGATCGATAATTTACGAACAAGACAAACATTTATAATAATGCCAGGGTTAACGGAAGATGCAATACTAGGAGTGGAATTCCTCAGGGAACATTCGATCGAACTTAAGTTCGATAGGGATACATCCAAACAGTACGAACAACATCAAGAGGAAACATGTAACATTTTAAAAGACTCCACCCAAAATACAGAGATAGAAAGGTTCCTAAGAAGAGAGCTTAGGGAATTCGAGAAGTTAACAGGTCCCACCAACTTAATAAAGCACGAAATAAAATTGAAGAAAAGGTGCGATCCCGTCAAACAGCCGTATAGGCGGCAAAATCCCGCAATGTTGCAGATCATCAACCAAGAGGTGGATAAAATGTTGAAAGAAGGAACTATCGAACCCTCTGCAAGTGGTTGGAGTTCACCGATTGTACTAGTAAAAAAAAAAGATAACTCGTACAGATTTTGCATTGACTTTAGAAAAGTCAACGAACTATCAGAAAAGGACGCGTATCCGTTACCGCGGATATCAGAAATTTTGGATAGACTTAAGGAAGCAAATTTCATCTCAACTCTCGATTTGAAGCAGGGATATTTTCAAATACCCCTGGAAGAAACAAGCCGCCCAGTGACAGCATTTAGCGTACCCGGAAAAGGTCATTTCCAATTCAGAACTACCCCGTTCGGACTGCACTCCGCCGGAGCAACTTTCCAACGACTGCTAGACAAAGTAATACCGCCCGATGTAGAATTCGCGTTCGCATACTTGGACGATATCGTGGTAATATCGAAGACATTCCAAGAGCATTTATATCACCTACAAGAGGTCTTCCGAAGACTAAAAGAAGCCAGATTACAACTTAACTTCGAAAAATGTACATTCTGCCAGCCAGAACTCAAATATTTAGGACACGTTGTGGGAGCAGAAGGAATAAAAACTGACCCGGAGAAGACCAGCGCTATAACCGAACTTGCACCACCGAGAAATGCACGTCAGCTCCGTCGCTTTTTAGGAATAACCTCATGGTATCGGCGATTCATAGAGAATTATTCGACAATAGCAGGACCACTAAACATGCTTCTAAAGAAGAAGATAAGATGGAAATGGACGGATAAGCAGGAAAACGCGTTTAAGGAACTCAAAGCGAAACTTACGACGGCTCCAGTATTAGCGTGTCCCGATTTCCTACCTACTGGGTATTGGCTATTGACTAAAAAAACCAAAAACCGTTTTTGGAATAACCGGTTTTTTGGCCGGTTATAACCGCCAGGTTAAACCGTAGGTAAAAATAAACCGGTGTTTTGTCAACAACCGCCATCCCTAATACACTCTCACTTTCCTTACCCTTCCATCGAAGAAATATACCCATAATTCGATGTATTAAGAAAAATTTATATATTTTAATAGGTAGGTATCTAGTATGATTAGTGTGACCAACTCCAATTTAGTCAAATTCGGGACAAGGCTGAAAAACCTACCTAAAATCCGGGACTTTTCAATGAAAATCGGGCCATTTTTTTTAATATAAAACTTGATTATCATCATTTTATTGACTATTTAACATTTTTATGTTGACAAAAATTTTTTTGATGGAATGGTTTGTAATGATAATTACATTTTTGCTAGTTTTTGACTTTTCGACTTTCAATCCGGAAATCGTTCTCAAAAAACGAAAAATTAGAAAATCAACTAATATTGGATTTCCATGTAAATTGAACCTTGGGTTAAAATATAATTATCATTATTTGATATTCATGTTTTTAAATCGTCTTTTCAGAAGACGATAATTAATATACAGAAACCGGAAAAAGTCCAGATTTTGAGTTTTCGTAGAACTGATATAAAATGCATGCGTTTTGGATGTGGTATTAGTATAACAGTTTAGAAATTGTAGACTTTTTTTCGTCCACCAATTCAATTTGATGTGAATTCTTAGAAGAATAATCTATTAAAAATTTCAAAATGGAATTTTACCAAAATGTTGAAAATTCGGATGGCCCGGAAGCCTTGTCCGGGACACGACTTCGTAATTCGGGCCATGTCCCGGATTTTTCGGGCTAGTTGGTCACACTAAGTATGATACTTACCGGCGAATATTATTTTAAACTATTTATTACGCATAATTGCTACGGTTATGCCAACTTTCAAGAGCCTAATTATCTTTATTTTAACAATACTTGAGTACATCCGTTCCCAAGATTCTGGTGGCGACAATTTTTTAGAAAACAATGGTTCGATTGCTGAGTGTCATTAGCATTTACAATATAGTTTAAATTATGTAATAAAGATGTAATACATCCCTTGTGTAGTAAAAAGATTTCTTCTTCTTGTAGTACCTATCTGTTTCGGATGTTGGCGACCATTATGGTAATCTGTACTTTGCACACTGCTACTCTGAAAAGATTTGTGGTTGTTATGTTGAACCGCATACGTAGATTTTTTACCCAGGAAATCCTTCGTCTTCCTGGTCCCCGTTTTCCTTTTACTTTTCCCTGCAAGATTAGTTGCACCAGTCCATATATTTCGCTATTCCTCATGATGTGACCGAGGTCTGCGATTTTGGCTGTTTTTATTGTGGTTAACAGCTCTTTTTCTTTTTGCATTCGCAACAAAACACCCTAATTATTAACGTGGTCGGTATAAGATATCGATACAGAACCAAAACGTCAACTAATTTAACCATCAAACACTTTTTTATCTTTGAAAACTCGCTAATAACTATTAAATTTTGTAGAAACAGATTAAATTTCAGTGAGTAAATACACACATCAAAATAATCTAGGGGACATCTATATGCTCTGAGCTTGGCTGGTGTCGCTCCTAGCGGATTACTAATGCAACTTTCACCGGTAATTTTTAAATTTATTATTTAATTGTTATCGCTTAATATTTACAACGCAAAAAAGTAATTAAATTGTAATCGATTTTTAAAGATTTTGCTAATCATTTTAACGTTCTATTGATGAAAAATATTAATTTCTTACTTCGGATACTTTCACAATCATCGTGTAGATGGCGCTTGGATTAATTTATAATTACATATTACGAAATATTAAAAACACTTAAATTCAGTATTTAAAACGTAAGTATATTTAAGGTAAAAATATAGGTACACCACAGCTTTAACCAACTAATATTATTTCCTATTAATGTTTTAAATTACAATGTTTTAAATTAATCACTTTGACATTTATGACAAATTTAAAGTAAAAGCTTACAGACTTGTCACTACTGGCGCTCGCGAATTTTTAATTATCCCCTCTACCTACGAGCTCATAGCGTATTGAGACCGTGCCAGTTCGGCAAAGCGACACCTATTTCTACGCTCTGCAACTTTATTCGCACTTTTAATTATATTGGCCAATTATATTAGTCCTGGTTACTGGATAATTGTCAAGGCCATAGCCCAAAAAAATAATAAGAAGAAAAAATAAGATTCAGGTTATGTTATTAAAACGTAAACAATTGTATCTAGTAAATAAAATTAGTTATTAAAATGCAGTACTGCAAGCAAAATACAATTAATTAAATTTACCTTTATATAATAATTGCATATCATATCAATATTGTGGAGCAACATATAATTTTTCTTTTTCAATGACAGTAGATATTAAATGTACGTCAATTTGACAATTTCAATTGACAATATGAATTATTTAAGAAAGTTGCAATATTTCTCCGCTATTCGCGCACGATCGTTTAACGTATCCCTTCCAAGTACTTGCACACCGCGTTCTTTTGAGCTTCTGTCATGTCATGTGTCACATAATATTACTATATCTACGTCATACGTTATTGGTATATACCGTATATACCAATGATACAAACCAAAGACGTATGACGGAGATATATTAATATTATGTGACACATGACAGAAGCTCGAAACAAATGACAATCAATGAAAAGCCCTATATTAACAGCTTTAAATCAATGTTAACTGCAAATACAAAAATTAATTTATGATTTTAATATTTTTTTCGATTATTTAGATACCAACTTGGACGGTAATGCTGACAAGAATGGCTATAACAAAATTTAACAAAACTTCAATAATATGCTTTTTTGTCTTTAAGATAAGAAGCAATATTTCTTTATTGGGACTTGATGTTCGTTGTGAGGGCCGGCGTAGCTCAGGCGGTAGTATGCTTGGCTCGAGTGCTTGTATGCCGGAGTTCAAATCCCACGGAAAGAACAACTAGACATTTTTAAAAATGTGTATAGGCCCCAGGTTGACTCCGACTGAATAAAATGAGTGCATTGGGTAAAACCAGGGGTAATAATAGGCGGTTGAAGCGTAGCACTAGCCTTGTTACCTTTCTTGTATTCCGTAGGCCCTAGATATAGCAGACTACCCTGCTACACTCCCAAAGCCACGTGAACGGTATAAAACAGGAGACTATTATTATTATAGATGTTCAATGTCTATGTGGATTTTTATTTAATTTTACAATTGCCAATAATGGAGAGACATCATTTAAATCGCGAAATGATGTGGCAGGTAATAGGGACGCTTAGACCTGGCAGAAATCAAAGAGACGTTGCTGAGGTCCTCCACACGAACAAAAATGTCATTAATTGTTTGTGGTTAAGGTTTAATTAAGCTGGTGATGTTGTTGAACATTATACCGGCCGTACAAGGATAACCAATCAGATTAAAGACCTTTTTCTTAGGTTGCAGGTTTTGCGAGATCTCACTACAACTGCATCACAATTATAAATGAGGCTGCAAGAGACCCATCAGGTGTTTGTAAGTTGCCAAACTATTAGAAATAAACTACATGAAGTAGGTTTAAATGCTCGTGAGAGTGCATGTGTTACTTCAGTGGGCATAAGAATACGCAAAGTGGGTTAGACGTGAGTGATAGAAGAGTGAAAACACTACTTTGTTCACAAATAAGTCGCAATTTGGATTTGCACCAGATACAAGCTGGACAAGAATTTGAAAACGATCTGGCAATGCTGAACGATTGGCCACCGTGCAGGAGGTTCATAGACAGCAAGGCGGCAGTATAATGGTATGGAGTGGCATCACTCTTGGTGGAAGAACCAATCTCGTTTGTCTGGAACGGTTTCTAAATGCAGCAGACTGCCGCGATATTATTCTCGAACCTATTGTTGTAGCCTTTGCATAACAAGCTGGTTCCCAATTTCAATTAATGTACGACAATGCGCTTCCACATACTGCCAGGGTCTTGCAATCATTCCTCGAGGATAATAAAATTGAGGTTTTGTCATGGCCTGCATAATCGCCAGATTTAAACCCAATTGAGCATATATGGGTCATATTGGGCCGACGCATTTTACAACAAAATATTGCGTTCAAACCAAGACAACAACTGTTTGACGGCCTTTCAAAGGAATGGAGCAGAATACCGCAGCAAGACACTGGCCATCTGATCATGAGTTAGCCTAACAGATTTAGGGCAGTAATCAACAACCGTGGAGGTCATACGCTATGCTAACTTAACCTAAAGACTATTTAAATAAATTATTTGAAAATAATTAAAAAAAAAATTATTTGAAAGAAATTAAAAAATTTGAAATAAATTATTTGTATACAACCGTGTTAAAAATGCAATTTTAAGCACTCCATACGAGCGTTAAAAATGCTACTTTAAGGCACTAGTGCTTTAGTCGAGGCATTGAAGCACAAAAAAGGCCTTACTGTCGATTTTTGGCGCAGTAAAACGGATTTTAATGCAGTTTGGTGCGTTGGATTCGTGAGAATGTCAGGAAATTTTGTGAACTAATGTAATAAATAAGAAATCTGAAATTGCATTTGTGCACAAGAAAAATGCATTTCAAAAGTGCACTCGGTAAATAGTGGGAAAAATTGACTCAATTTTCTTACTCGTGGGTTTTTGGGGTCGCTGAAAACGAATTTGGGGTCGGCGAGAGTGTGCAAACTACCTGGTACCTGCAGCGGGTGTAATAAACGTCTTCCTCTGGAGTATTGTGGTAATTTATCATATAATTGGCTTAAACTCATTACTCCGGGGTTTTTGGGGTCGCTGAAAATGAATATGAGGTCGGCGAGGGTGTGCAAACTACCTGGTGCCTGCAACGGGTGTAATAAACGTCTTCCTCTGGACTATTATGGTAATTTGTTAAATAATTGGCCCAAACTTGTTACTCGGGGGTATAATATTCTGTAGTTGTAAGTCAGACTGCGTCAACTCATGCGGCTGCAGGAAGCATGGGTTAGTTTGTAATTTACCCTGCAAAAATTGTGCAGGCTCTGATTGCACAAATATTGCATTGGACTCGAGAGAGGAAGGCAATAATGAAGAAAAAGATGACAATGATGAAGAAAATGAATTTTAAAGATAAATTACGGTAAATTTTGTATAATGAACTTTTTTAACCATAAACATATTATAATAATAAAAATTTATGTTTATTTATAATAAAAATACCAGCCTTTTCGATCACTATAGTTACATCGAAGAAAATAGATTACCCCAAAAAACCCCGAGTAACGAGTTTAAACTAATTATACAGGGTAGTGAGAAAGTATGGAAACACGGTAATTTCTCGGAAACTGCTTGAACGATTTTTGTAAATTTTGGCCAGTAAGGGTGTTCTAATACGGCCGATATTATAGTGATAATTACATTGTTGTCAAATCTTCCGTTTTTCTGGAAATCTAATGAACTTTCTTATTTTAAATAGAACACCCTATATATTTTTTGCGTTTTAAAGTCCTTAAGAAATAATGATTATTTTTTATGTTATATTCTCTAGACCTAAATGCCATAATTTCGAAGTTATTGCTACATTTAAAAAAAATTAACAACTAATAAAAATTAATTTGTTCGGCCCGGGTAGATATTATTTTAGATTCTTTGGATCATTGGGAATAAAAAAGGTCTTTTGTAATTTTCCTCAAAAGTTAATCATTTCCGACTTATAAACAATTTAAAACTGAAAGAAATCGAAAGATGACGATTTTCTAGGTTCAAAAACAAAAGTAAAAAAAATCATTTTTAAAATTAGGAAGTACCTAAATTCAAGCTAAAACCTTTTTTTATCAGATCCCTGTAAGAATTTTTGGCATATTTTATTCTAAAACATTGTTTTTTTTTTAATTGTTAATGAAGGTCATATGAGAGGACGGGCGATCGGGCTGCAATAACAACTAAAAAATAATATTTTAAAATGAAATACGGCCAAATCACTTATCGGTATCTGATACAATAAGGTTTGACCTTGAATTTAGGTACTTCGTAGTTACACAAATAATATTTTTTACTAGTGTTTTTGAACGTAAAAAATCGTCATTTTTAGATTTTTTCAGTTGATAACTAGGAAAAGATTTACTTTTGAAGAAAATTACAAACGACTTTTTTTTGTTCTCAATGATCCAAAGAACCTAAAATAGTGTCTACCCGGGCCAAAAAAATTGATTTTTATAATTTGTTACAATTTTTTTTAGTAAATGTAGTAATAACTGCTAAATTATGCATTTAGGTATAGGAAATATATCATGAAAAATAATCAGTATTTCTTAAGGACTTCAAAACGTAAAAAATATACATGGTGTTCTATTTAAAATAAGAAAGTTCATTAGATTTCCAGAAAAACGTAAAATTTGACAACAATGTAATTACCACTATAATATCGGTCGCATTAGAAAACCCTTACTCACCAATATTTACAAAAATCGTTCAAGCGGTTTCCGAGAAATTACCTTGTTTCCATACTTTCTCGCTACCCTGTATGATAAATAACCATAATACTCCAGAGGAAAACGTTTATTACACTCGCTGCAGGAAATAGGTACTTTGCACGCTCTCGCCGACCTCATATTCATTTTCAGCGACCCCAAAAACACCCGAGTTACAAGTTTGGGCCAATTATTTAACAAATTACCATAATACTCCAGAGGAAGACGTTTATTTCACCCGCTGCAGGCACTAGGTAGTTTGCACACTCTCGCCGACCTCATATTCGTTTTCAGCGACCCCAAAAACCCCCGAGTAAGAAAATTGAGTCAATTTTTCTCACTATTTACCGAGTGCACTTTTGAAATGCAGTTTTCTTATGCACAAATGCAATTTAAGATTTCTTATTCATTACATTAGTTCACAAAATTTCCTGACATTCTCACGAATCCAACGCACCAATCCGCATTAAAATCCGTCTTACTGCAAAAAAATCGACACTTCAATCCTTGAATGCCTCGACTACTTTAAAAATTTTATGGCACTGCAGTTCGTATTGACCGTATAGACAATTTTGATGTAATGTCAAAAAAATATAAAAATGGAATGTCAGTCAAGTTCAAGCAAAAGCTTTTGTAGATATTGTCATGTAATTACGTTTGTAGAAAAAATATTGTATGATATGCGTGTTAAAAAGTACATTTTTAAGGCACTCATGTGAATTGCAGAACTCGCTTCGCTCATTCTGCAAACTTTCACATGCGTGCCTTAAACGTGTACTTTTAACACTTATATCATAAATAACTATTAAATCCTGTAATATCGGATTTTGTTTTTGTCCCCTAGATTATTTTGATGTGTGTATATTTTAAAAGCCGTATTGCATGCATATTTATGTTAGAGGTTAAATACTTTACTTTTTGGCAGATCCTAAATATGCATCATAAAATTGTACTATGGAGTATAAAAAGGGGGAGATTGGTATCTCAGTTACAAGAATTTCGATACTACAGCGCTGTATGCAACCATAATAGAGATTTTTTTTGCAATATACGATTATCTGAAAAAGATCAAAGCTCGCGAAGTTTAGCTATATACGCGATACGTTCTTTCATATTGTTTCCTCAATTTTATGTTGTGTCTTTAGGATAAGTAAGATGTGACACAATTTTCTTCGTGGAATTCAATTAAGATTTGATTATTTAAACATACAGAGTGGGCCAAATATTTGGCAGTATTTATTAGATTTTAAGGAAATGACGAAACAGGTCGTTTTTTGATCTAAGGGGACACATTTTTACGGTACAAATATTTGTCATATGTCAACCCCTCCCTTCCACTTCCCCTACCCCTTATTTTTAAATAGGGAATAGGGGTCGTGTGCTAGCTCATTCAAAAGATAATTCAGTTCTCTATTCAGTAATATAAACATTAACATAATTATTTATACAGGGTGTCCAAGAAAAAAATATTTTAATTAAATTAATTTACACAAAAAAAATGTATGTAATTTCTCTAATTCAAAATATATTCTACTGCTGTCAGAAAACAGAAAAAAATGTTTTTTTGATAAATAAACATTGCTTTTAGCTTAATTTCAATGTTCAAGCTGCCACCAATCTGCCTCTTGCTAGGTTAAATATTGAATTTAAGCGAAAAACAATATTTATTTGTCAAATAAACTGTTTTCTGTCAGTTGTAGAATGTATTTTGAGTTAAATAAATTGCATACATTTTTCTTTTTGTGTCAATTAATTTAATTCAAAATCATTTTTCTTGGACACCGTGTATAAATAACTATGCCGATGTTAATATTACTGAATAAAAGAATTGAATAACCTTTTAAATATGTAACCTTTCAAATGAGCTAGGGCCTATTCCCTATTTAAAAATAAGGGGTGGGGGAAATGGAAGGGAGGGAGTTGACAAATGACAGATGTATGTACAGTAAAAATGTGTCCCCATCAAAAATCGACCTGTTTCTTCATTTCCTTAAAATCTAATAAATACTGCCAGATATCGAGGTGGACTCTTTTCTTTGACCCACTCTGTATAAGTATTTCATTTGTAGATATCGCAAAATTTTAAAATATTTATTATTTATTTATTAAAATTTGTGTACTTTGACTTCTTATTTGGGGAAGAAGAAAAACTGTTCCCATTTTCCTCTTCCCCAGGTTCCCTAGGTAAAACTATGAATAGGATAAGAACGAGAAAAATGGGGGAAAATAGACCAAGATGATGTAAACTGTGACTGTAAAGAAATACAAAATATCTGCAAAATCTTCTTAAATATCTTCTTCTTTAAGTACCGTGCCCAAATTCTTTAAGTACCGTAGCTTCCATAAACATTTGCCGATATCTTTCTCGATCTTGCGCGGCATGTAATAATTGATCTGCTTATAACTCAGTCCATTGACGAAGGTTTCGGAGCCATGAATATTTCTTCCGCCATTTCCTCTTTTTTCGTCGATCTTTCCATTGAGTATTAACTGCAGCATCCTGTATCTGCTACCTCTCATTATATGTATGTCCCAGATATTCAAGTTTTCTCTCTTTTATCATCTTGATTAAGTCACCTTCGCCTTGACCTACTCTGTTTAAGACCTCTCTGTTTGAAATGTGTTGAGCCCAAGATATTCTGAGCATCATCATGTTAACCTTCAATATACTGGGTTGAAATTATATGAATGACATGTCCTGACACGACAAATAAAGTAATAGTCCATTAAAATGTTAAATTTGTTAGGCCGTACCTTGCATTTCTTAGAGGAGTCAATTTTATTTCTTTAATATGTAGGGGGGATCAGTAGAAGCTTAAGTTCAAGTTTTTGGGGTCGCCATCCTTGTCCCCCGGTCGCCATCTTGGAAATGGGGTGCAAAGGGGTTTCGCGCTATATCTCGTAAACTACCAACCCTACGGAAAATCTAATTAAACATAAAATGTAGCAAATCAAATTTTCCACAATTTTGTTTCTATTACTTTTTATCGTCAAGTGACCAACAAAAAAGATATAACCAAAAATATGTAAATTTTTTTAACAAGTTTCCTTTTGGATGTTATTACTTTTTTTCAGATTTTAAAATAAAATAACATTATAGTAATTTTGTAGAGGGTTTTTCAGCGAACAATTTCCACTATAAAGTTGTTTAATTCTATTTATTTATATAGGTTTTACAGCGCTCCAAACTTAACCAGATTCTCGAATGCTCATAGGGATACAATAAAAACAAAAGTTATACTTACTTTTCTATCTATATATATTTTTTATTCATACAATTTATTATGATTTTAACATTCCTATGCTATTATTAATCTGTTTTTGACCTTTCTTCCCACTATAAAACTTATAATTCTAAGCATATATAGAAAAGGCCCAAGAAGTTACTTAAAGAAAAATTCGCCGCTTCAGAAGAAGAATGATGCAACCGCAAAATGCAAAATTCTTAAGCAGAGCAAAAAAACGATTTTTGATATCAAAATCATAAAGTATGATAAAAATTAGCCATTCACCACACCGTGGTCAGAATCTCGAGATATAAGCGTTTTTTGGGGTGTGCCGCTTGTATATGAAGTAACATAACTTTTTTCCTATTATATATTTTGACTTAAAATTTTCCAAAAAACTTCTTCATGAACTATATTTTATTGTTGTATTGGTTAAAATTATAAACTAAAAAGTTTGTCACTCAACTTTTTTAAGTAAACATGAAACTAACGAAATATGATGACAAAATGTTAATAAATTAACAACTCCTTTTTTAATGTGTTTAAACATTTTGGACAAATTTCATTGTTATCTACATACTTCAAAGATAACACAGTAAAATTTTTAAAAGGAAATATTTACAGCGACCAAAGATATAGCGAGGTAAATTTGAAAAATCATCAAAATGGATTTTTGGCATTTTTGTATAAAATTTATTTTTTTAACATGTTCCACCAACTCTAGATAAAAATAAACTACATATTCGGATTCAGCGACCTCGAAAACATAAAAATAGACCAAAATTGATCATTTACCTTAAATTTGATTTTCGTGGTTGGCATAACGGTTAATGCCGCTCGTCTAATTTTATAGATAGAAAAGCATTATTTTTTTACGAGAATTCGAGAATCTGGTCAAGTTTGGAGCGCTGTAAAACCTAGATAATAAATAAAATTAAACAACTTTATAATGAAAATTGTTTATTGAAAAATCCTCTACAAAATCGCTATGATGTTATTTTATTGTGAAATGAACGTAAAAAAAGTTATAAACTCCAAAAGGAAATTTCTTACAAAATTTTCTCTTATTTTTGTTTGTAACTTTTTTGTTGGTCACTTTACGATAAAAAATAATAGATATAAAATTGTAGAAAATTTAATTTGCTTCATTTTATGTGAAATTAAATTTTCTGTAGGGTAGCTAGTTTACGAGATACAGCGCGAAAGCCCTTTGCACCACTTTTTCCAAGATGGCGGCCGGGGGACAAGGGCCTCAACCCCAAAAACTTGAACTTAAACTTCTACTGAACCCCTCTACACATTAAAAAAATAAAATTGACTGCTCTAAGAAATGCACACTAAATGTAACATTTCAATGGACTATAAAGTAATTATGAACTAATGTTTAACCCTAGAAGGACCAAGGAAGGTTAAAAAGTATTCACAACATTGCATTACATCCGATTTTCTAAATACCTTTGTTATTAAAATTTTTAAATAATTAGTAGTTGTCGGCGTACTACTGCCCTATTAGATGGCATAATTAGCATTTCTATAATTTAATTCAGTTCCTCATACTTTTATAAAAACTTGACAGTGGACTATAAATACTCCCCTTGAATACACCATCTCAAAATGGAAAGGGACGATGTCATTCATGTGTCAAATTAACAAAATCTAAAAGAAAAAAGGCCAATAAGTGGGCAACAACACTCATAGTTTGTTCAAAATGCAACTATGTATGCGGATGTTTCTGTATCCTACGCTAATGCCAATTCCACTGAAGCCGAAGACTCCGGGTAAATTATAAATTCGTATCTTTTACTGTTCCATTAACGTCTAGGAATAATATAAAAGTGTTATTTTTAAATTAGTTTAAATAAAGAAGCACGTTTTTGATTAATTTATGTGTGGACATTTATTGTCCCTCCTTGGTCCTCGCTGTTTCTACTGAAAGGTTGGTCCTGCGAGGGTTAAGGCTACATTCAGTTTGGGCTATCAATTTTGCATCGTCTTCGTAACAGAGAATTTTAATTTCGTTACCCATTCCCTTGACGTCTGAAGCTTAAGAGGAAACAGTAGCGATCAACAGGTAGCGAAAACGCGTTCCAAGATTACGGCTGTAATTTTGAATATTTTTTCGAGATATTTGGCACACGTATTCGTAATATAATAAAGAATGGCGGTACAGAGCCCAATTTGAAAAATATATTAATATGTGGAAATTACTCTGTAATTAAATACAATATTAAAAAAACGAGCCTGTACCGCCATTAAGAAGAACAAAAAAATACACTTTCTTCAAATAAACTTTTTTATCTGATGCCTAGATTTTGTGTCATTTTGGAACTACTAAATTTTTTTATTTCATTAGTAGTTCCAAAATGACACAAAATCTAGGCATCTGATAAAAAAGTTTATTTGAAGAAAGTCTATTTTTTTGTTCTTCTTAGTGGCGGTACAGGCTCGTTTTTTAATATTGTATTTAATTACAGAGTAATTTCCACATATTAATATATTTTTCAAATTGGGCTCTGTACCGCCATTCTTTATTATATTACAAATACGTGTGCCAAATATCTCAAAAAAATATTCAAAATTACAGCCGCAATCTTGGAACGCGTTTTGGCTACCTGTTGATCGCTACTGTATCACCTTAAGATATGGCTATACTCTGGAAGACTTGCGTGAATGATATAGAGGATAAGATATGCCAGAAAATGACATAGTCAATATTAGTGAGCCACGAAGGTAACACCTACAGAAGAATATGCATTGCTTCAGATGCAAAAGCAGTTATAAATGCAAGAAGTCTGATCGTACAGCATCTTTATGTACTGAATACCAAACCCTACAATCAGAATCTACTACAACCACAATCCAATACCAACCCTGTGATTCACATTTATATATTGAGCAATATCCAATCACAATCTCAAAACGACCCACTGATCATCTCTCACACTCCACAATCCTCACCGTCACAATATTTGTTGACCCTCAACTTCAACAAACTTCGGCTTCTCAAACTTCTCAACTGCAAGGTGAATCCAAAGAGCTATTAATTTTATTAGGTCCAACAAGCTCAAAGCAAACTATTGATAATCCACTGAATCAACACTCTACTCTCTCTAACACAAAATTAAAATCCAAAATCACACTATTTAAAACTGTAAATGAAGATGCTTCCTCCAGCTCAAAACGTGCGTAAATGAAATGCTCTTTCCTGAAAACGACCCTGAAAAAATTCTGAATAATGTCTATTGTTATTCCGAACACAAAAAAAACAAACCGAAGTCACTCTCCCACTGACCAAGAAAAAAATGAACATTCCAATTTAGATCTCTCCGTCAATCTTTAACCACTAAACGATTGTATCAACAACCATTACCCACGTGCTAAATTGCTCACCACTTTGTCTACTTCTTGACAGTGTGGTAGGTTCTGCGGATCCTATCAGTTAAGTGATCCTATCAGAGACCTAAGGTTAGTGAAATAGTAAGTGAATACTCACTTCTTCTTCTTCTTTAGTTTATTTGCCTTCACCTACTTGGGTATTTGGCCAGCTCATAGACGCGGAATAAAGGAAAAATCCCTTATTCAAATACAATTTGGAGTTGGTACGGGACAGATACAACAAAGGTAACTTTTCTCGCTCAGGAATAAGTGCCGACCTTTACACAATCTACTACTTCTTCTTTGGTTAACTGGCAATTTTGAGTTGGCATGAGAATACTCACCATGTGAATAATACTCACCATTTGACTGTTAGTGAATACTCACCATGTGATATAAAATCTTGGCTTAAGTCGAAAGTGTTGTGCTTATATTAATTATGGAAACGCGAATACTTCCAGTCTCGTTCTAGACTCCAATCTATCAAAAACGACATAATACCTTGGTGCCCCTGAACTGACAACAGCCGCTTACAAACAGTGCTAAAATATAACCTATTTATTAGCGTATATGTATAACATATATCTTTTGGTAGTCGCTGATAACCTATGGTTGATGGGACATTTTTCTTTAAATAAAAAATATTAGAATGAGAGCTAAGAGACATTTTTGAGTAGGTATTGTAGGTAATCTGAAAATTTTTCAGGTAAGTCTTCCATGATAGCTTAATACAAAAATGCCGGTCTGGCTGAAGGGTAGCGATTATTTTCCCCAAAAATCCCCCCCAAAGTTAAAAAAAAAAGGGTGAAACTTGTCATTACAAAAAATATCTTTGAGGTGACTTTAAAGTAATTTTAAATATTTCAATATTAAAATATAAAGAGAATAAACCAGCCAGACGATTTTCTAGAGATTTTAACTCGGCAAGATGCTTGCATAGGCGCCCCAGGATTATTTTCAGGTGGTGCATCTGAACTTCAGGGGATTGCATCTGAATCTATACATACTATTAACCAGTATATAATAGCTATGTACTTTCTTTCCGGACAGGGGGTGCAATTGCTATTTTGACAGAGTATTTTTTAATAATAAAAATAAATATTCTAAAAATGACAGGTTTGTCAGAGATTATTGTCTACCTGCTAGGCAATCAAAAAAATTACGCGTGTATGTGAATGAAAAACGCTATAGGTAAGTTTGTGTCATCTTTCGCAGCGATTCGCTTGGGCAAAATCACGTCACCTGGCGATATCCATGTTGTTGTGCCTCAAAATGTATTATTATATATTTTAGACTTCTCGGATATTTTTTATTAACTAAAAAAAGATAATACGAACTACAAAATCAATTTTGCAAATATGATAGAAAAAGATAAATTTATTATTATAAATATAAAGTGTAAACGTATAAAAATATAAATTAAATTAATTCTTTCTCCGAATTTTGTATAAGGTAAGTGCGCCAAATATTGCCATGCTCCTAATATTGGAATTAAAACAACCACTCTAAAAACGTTATAGGTGGAACCAGTCAGTATTGGTGTTCACGGCAAAGTAGCGCGTAATTCGTGCGATTTGTTTATAAAAACGTGGGAAAACTGTAATGATTGTTATAATCTTGCTAATACCGATTATAGAAGGGTGAGAACGGTATCAGGTAGGTACATTCAAGTACTTTATTAACCCATATTGTGTTTAATTAATATAAAAGGGAATAAAACATAAATCGCCATTTTTCTTCCGCAGTAGTAATGATCCTAATATTGCCACATGAGATAGTTCCTAATATTGCCATGGCAATATTTGGAACCTAACATGAAAATTTACTTTTTATTATTAAAAACTTTCTTTTCAACAGAATGCCGAATAGAAAGAGAGCCATGTGGTCTGAGGCGAATCTCGTTGCAGCGTTAGAAGCAATAAGAGCTGGAAGCAGTATAAGCCAAGCTTCATTACGATATGAAATACCTCGAACAACACTTGGATTACATTATCGCAGCCAAAATTTGGTTAAACGACTTGGAAGGAAAAGTGTTTTAAGTTTTGAACAAGAAAGAGATCTAGTTCGCAGAATTCATAAACTAACATAGGTGGGCATGCCAATAACCAGTAAAATAGTAAGAAGTGTATTTTCGTATGCGATGATAATGAACATTCCCAATTTTTTTTTCTGATACATCTAAATTAGCAGGAAGGAAATGGCTAAAATTATTCTTTGCAAGACATCCTGATGTGGCTAGAAGGAAGGCAAATGAATCCAGCAAGAGCACAGAAAATGAATCCGTTTATTGTAAAGGATTATTTTAATGAATTGGAGGAAGTATTAATTAAATTGGAATTGTTTGATAAACCTGGAAACGTTTACAATATGGACGAGAAAGGTTGCCGTCTAACGATCCATAAACAGCAAACCGTATTGGCCAAGAAAGGTGCTAAACGTATCCACTTGACAGCGCCTGAACACGGTGAAAATGTTAGTATTGTGGGTTGTGGAAATGTCCTGGGGCAAGCCATCTCACCGTTTATTCTTTTCAAAGGGAAGATATTGAAGCCTGAATGGAATGATTATCTACCACCAGGATTAAGTGTAATGATGACACAGAAAGGGAGCATGACAAATGAGGCGTTTATTTCATGGCTAGCACATTTTTAGCAACGTTTGGTTAAAAGCGATGACACCAGCTAACATCATCTCTGGGATCAAAGCAACTGGAATATTTCGTTTTAACCCAGACATCATACCTGAATCAGCATTTGCACCCAGTCTTATAACGCATATTGAAGAAAATGTGTTGGAACCACTAGACGTCGACGATAACAACGTAAATAAGCCATCAACTTCTACAGTTGATAAAAACGGTCCCTGCACAAGTGGTATAAGTAATAAAAAAAATCAACAAAACGTCTTCGTTTATATAGCGAGTCGTCTCATTCTGAATCAGATTTCAGTGTTCATGATAGTACATCTGATGATATAAACAGCGACGATGAAAATATGGTACCATTCACTCCCGAAAAAGTTCCAGAACCAGACTTTTCTTTTAAAGGTATGGGCTTACTAATTTCGCCCCTAATCAAGATAACTGCTACAAAGCGAAAACCAGCAATTAAACCTCAAGAAGTTACGAAGGATTTATTTTCCACAGAGATAGAAAAACCACCCAAAGGTAAAAGTAACAAAGAACCTTCCAAACAACAAGAAAAATCAAAAGACAAAAACAAAGAACAGGAAGAAAAGAAAATTTAACAAGTAGTGAATCATGGTTCTGTTATGTATGTAATGAAGACCGCCAGGCTAATATGAGATTATGTCTTGCATGTGGCCAATACGTGCATGAAGAGTGTGTGGGTCTTACTAAACATGATAAGGACAAATTCATATGCCCCAATTGTTCTCAAAAATAGTCAATGTCTCACATTAGTTTTTTAAATATTAACGTTCATTATTATTACTTATTTTTATTAACAAAATACCTGTTCGTTTTATTGCCAGTACTGCGGCAATATTAAGGGTATAGGTTCCAAATATTGCCAGTTGGCAATCGTTTAAAAAAAGAAGAATATATATTTTTTTGATTGTTTTATTTTTATAATTGTTTAGAAATTAGACTATAAACATGTTTGTTACTTGTTTAATAAATTTACAGGTTATTTCAAATAAATTTGTATTTAATAAAAAATAATAAGTCTTAGCATGGCAATATTTAGCTCACTTACCTTAATACTTCTTTTTCAAACTCTTCATCTTAGCTATAATACTCATTTTCTTCTTCTTTTTCGTCGGACTTCATTCGACACTGGGATTTCTCTATAGGATCTATAAATATTTATATATGTTTATTGAATTAATTCAATCTTTTTTATCTTCGTGTGCTTTATCCTTTCAGGACAATGGCGATCATGACGGCCCGTTTTATTCTGTCTGCAACGGCACTGAAGAGTTCTATTTTTGTTTATACACTCCACTAATTTAAATTTTTGCACCAGGATATGCGTTGTCTTCCCTGCTCTCTTTTTTCTTCCACTTTTTGTTGTATAACTAATCGCATCAACTAACGTTTTACAGTTCTTAGTATGTGATCAAAGTAGCTCATTTTATTTTTCCTTTATAGTACCAATTGAGTATTTTTTTCTTTTTTCATCTTTCTTAATATTTCCTTGTGTGTTACGTGTTATGTCCATTATATTTTTTTCATTCGTCGATAACAACACATCTCAAAAATAGCAAGACTTTTTTCAGTTGAGCCCGTGATTATCCAGGTTTCGACTCCATATAAGAGGACAGATAATACGTGGCAACTCAATTAATTTAATTTATATTTTTACACTTTTACACTTATTTATGTATAATAAAATCTTTTTCTATCATATTTTCGAAATTTATTTTATAGTATGTATATGTATTATCTTCTTTTAATCAATAAAAAGATATCTGAGAAATCTAAAATATATGATAATTACTCTAACATTTTGACGCACAACCACATGGGTATCGTCAGGTCACGTTATTTTGTCCGAGCGAATGAAATCTGCGAACGAGGACGCAATCGCAAACAGCTATCTATCGATAATACGTTCTTTCTCACACTGCAGCTTACTTCTAGCACTTTTCCTTCATATACACGTGTATTTTTTATTAACAGAAAAACCCGTCTTTTTTAGAATATTTATTTTTAATATTAAAAAATACCCTGTCAAAATAGCAATTGCACCCCCCTGACCGGAAATAAAGTACATAGCTATACATGTATACAGGGTGATTGATTAGTAGGTTAAAGCTCAATAGCTCCGCTGTAGTAATAGATAGCAATAAAAGTTAATAACAAAAATTTTAGCCACCTTTGAGCTTCACATTACAAAATTAGTTAGAATGTTACAGGGTGTTCGATAACACAGTGGCAGACCAAACTTATGTTTTTTTAAATGGAACACCCTATATTTTATTTTAAATTCGAAATTCTGTTAACTTCTCCATCACAAAAATATAAAGGTTTGTTATGTTATACAGGGTATTTACAAAGTTATAACCAATTTTATATGAAAATCGTAACAAGTTCAACTCCCTGTATAAATAAAAATAAGCAAAACAACAATGGTTTATTAATGCCATATTTTTTAACGTATTGTCAAAATTTTCAAGAATGGTCGATATTGCTAATTTTCTTTATATCAAATACAGGGTGAGTCAAAACGCAAGTACATTATTTTCTCAGTAATTTTAAATGGAACACCCTGTATTTTATATCACTATTGTAAAGTACCATTACCGTACTTTAATTTTTAGATAACATTCCCTATGTCTAAATTTATTAGTTTTCGAGATATTTTCATTTTTCAATGGACCAGTAGCGTGGCCACCCAAATCACCAGAATTTAATAAACTGGACTGATTTTTTTGGACTTACATTAATAATGAAGTTTATAAAATACCTCCAACAACAAGGGATTAGATGAAAAATAGAATACAAAGTGTATTTCGATGTGTTAATGATCGTTTTTAGGCGTACATAAATCTGTTAGGAGATGAATTTTGAACACCTTATAAATATTAAAAATATTTTATTAAAAGTAGCTTCTCATTTTTTCAAACATGTTTTTTTTGCAAAATGTATTACTGATAAGCTATGTTTCGTTCTTTATTTGTTACATTGTTACATTTACATAAAAAAGTAGTGTTTAATTGTCTTCACAAAATATTGTATTTTGTGTTTGTGTGTTTTTTTTTGTAAAATTTATTACTAATTTTCTTTGTTTATTTGTTGCATTTACATAAAAAGATAGTTTTTAATTGTTTCAAAAATGTTGCATGTAGTGGTTGTTTTTGTTTGTAAATGTATTACTAATAAATTATTTTTATTTCTTTATTTGCTACAGTGTTACATTGATTACCGGATTGATAATCGGTAATCTTCAATTGTCAATTCAGTCATGGCTTACTTAAAATTTAGATAAATTTAAACACCTAAAATAATTTGCTCTGAAAAATGAAAATATCTCGAAACTTAATAAATTTGGGCATAGGGAATGTTATGTAAAAATTAAAGTACGGTAATGTTACTTTTCAATAATGATATAAAATACAGAGTGTTCTATTTAACATTACTGAGAAAATAATGTACTTGCGTTTTGACTCACCCTGTATTTGATATAAAGAAAATTAGCAATATCAATAATTCTTAAAAATTTTGACAATAAATAAAAAATATGGCATTATTAAACCATTGCTGTTGTGCATATTTTTATTTATACAGGGAGTTGAACTTGTTACGATTTTCATACAAAATTGGTTATAACTTTGTAAATACCCTGTATAACATTACAAACCTTTATATTTGTGTAATGGAGAAGTTAACAGGATTTCGAATGTAAAATAAAATATAGGGTGTTCCATTTAAAAAAACATAAGTTAGGTCTGCCACTGTGTTATCGAACACCCTTTAACATTCTAACTAATTTTGTAATGTGAAGCTCAAAGGTGGCTAAAATTTTTGTTATTAACTTTTATTGCTCTCTATTACTATAGCGGAGCTATTGAGCTTTACCCTACTAATCAATCACCCTGTAGTTGTATATTTTATACTGGTTAATAGTATGTATAGATTCAGATGCAATCCCGTGAAGTTCAGATGCACCCCCTGAAAATAATCCTGGGGCGCCTATGAAAGCATCTTGCAGAGTTAAAATCACTCGCAAATCGCATAGCTTGTTTAATTTCTTTATTTTTGAATATTTAAATTTACTTTAAAGTCACCTCAAAGATATTTTTTGTAGTAACAAGAAGTATTACCCTTTTTTTAACTTTGGGAGGGATTTTTGGGAAAATAACCGCTACCCTTCAGCCAAACCGGCATTTTTGTATTAGGCCATCATGGAAGATTTACCTGAAAAATTTTCAGATGGCCTAAAATACCTATAATACTCAAATATGTCTAACAGTCTCGGACCATATATTTTTACTGATAAAAAAAAAGTCATTTAAGATCAACTTTCAGATTGACAGACCGTCATGCATGTTTACATTTTTAAAGCTACATAATATATTATATTCACTAGTAATACCACTAGAGGTCAAATTATTTCCGGAAATTTTTTTGAGATCATGAATAGTTTGAAAATTTTCTAAAAATATTCATGATCAAAAAAAAATTTCCGGATATTAATCTGACTTCGCGTGGTATTCGGTAAGAAAATTCCACACCAAAATTCCACATAGCTTTGTCAGCAATTATTTAGGCTTTCAAATTCGTAATTTCTACTCATTGTAGTTGCATGGGAATACCATTTCAAGATAGAAAATAGTATATTCTTCAATTTTACATAAGTTTTGAGTAACTACAAGTGATAGAAAATTATTTTTTGGCGTTTTTCTTAACGTGCGTTATGCGCGTTTTAATGGTATGGAATTCATAACCAGCGTCAGCAAGCATCAAAAAAATGAATCGATTTGAAAATCATACAATATGCAAAATATGCGTGAAATTATCTGATGTAAAGATCAATCATCGTACCATGGCTTATTTATTTGAATTAATAGAGATTGTGGCTTCAACTTGAAGAAAGAAAATCTGTTCCAAATTGTCCACGAATATTTGCGACTAAACTACGCAAAATTGAAAGTACTGAATGGGAAAAAGGTAAATAAATTAGTGTCTAAATATTATATATATTTTATTAGACATAGAAACTTAATTGAAAACATTCAAAGTCCTGCATTTTCGCCATTAAGAAGAGAGGAGGTGTCCGAAGAATATAGAAAACATCTTAGCTTTCTAACTATAATGAATCAAAACTAAATTATGTAAACAAATAAAAACCAGTCTGTCAAAAATGTTCTGTTATTGTAAACGTCAAAAAATTTCCACTATAATTCGGTGTTGGGTACCCCACGAGCAAGAAATTTCCGATAAAATACCTCCGTTGCCATGGTGATCTGTCAAAATAACGTATTTTGATTGGTTCAAAATTACAGGTGTGGAATTTTCACTAGTAATACCACTAGAGGTCAAATTATTTCCGGAAATTTTTTTGAGATCATGAATATTTTGAAAATTTCCCGAGTCGCAGACGAGGGAAATTTTCTAAAAATATTCATGATCAAAAAAAAATTTCCGGATATTAATTTGACTTCGCGTGGTATTCGGTAAGAAAATTCCACACCAAATTTGCATTTGAAAATCCAAAGCTGCATGAACAGATTAATAGCGCGCCATAGCTTTGTCAGCAATTATTTAGGCTTTCAAATTCGTAATTTCTACTCATTGTAGTTGCATGGGAATACCATTTCAAGATAGAAAATAGTATATTCTTCAATTTTACATAAGTTTTGAGTAACTACAAGTGATAGAAAATGAATCAAAACTAAATTATGTAAACAAATAAAAACCAGTCTGTCAAAAATGTTCTGTTATTGTAAACGTCAAAAAATTTCCACTATAATTCGCTGTTGGGTACCCCACGAGCAAAAAATTTCCGATAAAATACCTCCGTTGCCATGGTGATATGTCAAAATAACGTATTTTGATTGGTTCAAAATTACAGGTGTGGAATTTTCACATAAATTTTTAGTTTGAGTAATACACATGTATTACAACCATATATATTTAAAACCAGCAAGTACTAAATGCAACCAAACTTTAGATTTTCTAAAGTATATACCTAAAAGAATTTTCTAAAAGCCATGAACATTTTTTAAACATATATACAGAATGTACCCAAAAGGTCATAAAAGAAACTACATTTTGTTAAGATTTAACATTAAAAATAACAATCACGAAATATGTGCTATAGAGGTATTAGAAACCTTTAAATAGAAACGAACAAATGGTGTCTTAGACGGGAGATAGTTGTTGTTAATTGGCTTTATAAGACACCAAACTAAATTATCACTCCACCTACCAAACCCCGAGTACTGTATTGGTCGGCACAACAAACTAAGTAAGGATAGCCAGATTTGCCCAAAATCCAGCGGCTGTCGCCAGCTGTCTTGGAAGTGACCACAAACCATACCCCTGAGATCGAAAAGAATCGGGCAGTACCTGCAAAACAGTATCTGCATGACGTCGTAGTGGTACCTGCACAACCGATGTTTACACAGCGATGAAGAAGACAACGAATAACTACCTCATTGATATCTTTTGTCACCAAATGAGAAAATTAATATTGATCACTGACTTCAGAAGCCGAGATCCAACAGGAGATAACCGACGTACTCGGATTGTACAAAATCACTACCAAGTGGAGAATAAAGCAATATCAAGATATCAAAAGGTTCCCATATACAGGGTGTCCCGAAAAGATTGGTCATAAATTATACCACACATTCTGGGGTCAAAAATAGTTCGATTGAACCTAACTTACCTTAGTACAAATGTGCTCACAAAAAAAGTTACAACCCTTTGAAGTTACAAAATGAAAATCGATTTTTTTTAATATATCGAAAACTATTAGAGATTTTTTATCGAAAATGGACGTGTATTATTATTATGTCAGGAACATCTTAAAACAAAATTATAGTGAAATTTGTCCACCCCATAAAAATTGTATGAGGGTTTTGTTCCCTTAAACCCCCCCAAACTTTTGTGTACGTTTCAATGAATTCATTATTGTGGTACCATTAGTTAAACACAACGTTTTTAAAACTTTTTTGCCTCTTAGTATTTTTTCGATAAGCCAGTTTTTGTCGAGATGCGGCTTCTTTTTTAATATATTTACATAAAAATCTGATAGGGGTTTTGTTCCTTTAAACTCCCCAAATGTTTGTGTGCGTTCCAATTAAACTATTATTGTGGTACAGTTAGTTAAACACAGTGTTTTTAAAACTTTTTTGCCTCTTAGTCTTTTTTTGATAAGTCACCTTTTATCGAGATGTGGCTTCTTTTTCAAAATATACCTAAAAATGTAAATTATAAATAAATTTTCAGATTATTAACAGGTCTTTATAATCGTACTTAACCATATACAAATATTTGGTGGATTCGACAAATATTCAAAATATCTCGTTAAACACTGGTTTATCGAAAAAGTACTAAGAAGCAAAAAAGTTTTGAAACCATTGTGTTTAACTAGTGGTGCCACAATAATAATCTAATTGGAACGTACACAAAAGTTTGGGGGGGTTTAAGGGAACAAAACCCCCATAAAATTTTTATGGGCTACACAAATTTCACTTTAGTTTTTTTTTAAGATGTTGCTACCATAAGAATGCCACGTGTTCATTTTCAATAAAAAATCTCTAATAGTTTTCGATATATGAAAACATATCGATTTTCATTTTGTAACTTCAAAGGGCTGTAACTTGTTTTGTGAGCACATTTGTACTAAGGCAAGTTAGGTTCAATCGAACTATTTTTGACCCCAGAATGTGTGGTATAATTTATGACCAATCTTTTCGGGACACCCTGTATATTAAGTAAGTACCGGGTGTCCCAATAAGAATGGCTCTCGGCCATATCTCAGGAACCGTTTATAGTAGAGCTTTGAAATAAAAAATTTTATAACAAAAGTTGCCTCAGGAAAAGCCTGGAAATTATTTTCATAATTATGGGACCACCGCTAGAGGGCGTAATTGAATATCAAAAATTAAAAAATCTAAATTTTACAAAATTTTCCTAATAACTGACACTGGAAATCCGATCGTCGTATTCTTCATAAAATTCTACGCATATTTGATTTCACAAGCTTAGGTCTACCTTTGGAAACAAGAGGTGGGGGTGAGTGGGAACCTTGTTATGAAAAACTGGCTGTGAGTCCGGTTCTGCTTAATCAAATTTTGCAAACTTGGTCTTGTTGAAGACAGATCTTTTTCATCAATGTAAAAGTTATGATTTCGAACCAACTTACTGAGTAATATGCCAGCTAGAAGGTGCTATTTAATTTTTTTCAGAAATCTAGTTTTCTTTGGAAAATATTAAATACAAACATGCATTTTTGATACCATATTACAAAATTAGACAAAATTAGCAACAGAATGGCGAAAACCGCATGTTAATACCTTTTTTCTATCTCGAGATATCATACAAAACGTGTAAATTTAAAAACATAACTATTACTGTCACCGGTAAACGAAGTTTAGGAAAAGTATTGTGCTATGGAAACAACAAAGAAACATTTTCCAGCTGTCAACGTATATTAGGTCTTTTCAACGCTTCTCATTTGTTTCGAGCCTCGTTCGTATCTCGTATATTAATATTATACACGGATTATACGGCATATGACAGAGGCTCGAAACAAATGAGAAGCGTTGAAAAGCCCTATTACAAAGAAATAAAAACAACTATTTAGTGATGACATAAATGTTCAAATTTCTGCCCATCATTTTCGTTGCAAACATTTACTCTTTCAAGAGTAGATTGAACAGCAGTCTCAATTTCTGCTCTCGATATGCTTTGAATGGCGTTTAGTATTCTCTGTTTAATGTATTCCAGAGTAGTGTATGATGGGCAACAATTTGAATATTTAGGTCGTCACTAAGTAGTTCTTTTTGTTCTTTGTTATATTTAATTTTAATAGTATTGTTTCTCTTTATATTGTTGTTTTAATTAATTATATTTTTATACGTTGACATCTGGAAAATGTTATTTTGTTTTTTTCCACAGCACACTACTTTTCATTAACTTAGTTTATCGGTGATAGTAACAGTTATGTATAAAATTTACACGTTTCTCGAGATATCTTGAGATATAAAAAAGGTATCGACATGCGGTTTTCGCTATTCTATTGCTAATTTAATCTAATTTTATAAAGTATGATTAAAAATTCATACTTGTATTTAATATTTTCCAAAGAAAACTAGATTCCTGAAAAAAATTAAATAACGCTTCCCAGCTGGCTTATTACTTAATAGGATGGTTCAAAATTATCACGCTTACATTTAAGAAAAAGATCTGTCTTCAACAAGACCCAGTTTTCAAAATTTGATTTAGCAGAACCGGACTTACATCCATTTTTTCATAACAAGGTTCCCACTCACCCCCACCTCTTATGTGCAAAAGTAGAGTTAAACTTGTTAAGTCAAATATGCGCAGAATTTTATGAAGAAAACAATAATCGGATTTCTAGTGCCCCTTCATTAGGAAAATTTTGTAAAATTTAGATTTTTTAATTTTTGATATTCAATTACGCCCTCTAGCGGTGGACCCACAATTATGAAAATAATTTCCAGGCTTTTTCTGAGGCAACTTTTGTTATAAAAATTTTTATTTCAAAGCTCTACTATAAACGGTTCCTGAGATATGGCCGAGAGCCATTCTTATTGGGACACCCGGTACAAGAGTTGAAAGGTAAATACACATTATTATAAAAAAGATTAGTAATATTCAGATTTAGGCATAGAGCTCACACTTCCTCTGGTGGGACTATTTCCGTGTTATCGACCCCTAGATGACGCCGTATGTCGGTGATATGTCGAAGTATCTCCCAAAAATTTTCATTCACATCTATTCTGATTGGCAAAGATGTCTATAATTTTTGAAAATCGTTTGATTTTGACAAATCATGCTCAATGCACAAAGTTGCTAGGCCAGTTAGCCGATATTTCTTCATTGTACCATGGACAGTGCTGGATTCAATCCATTGGAAAAAGTTGCAATTCACCAATATTATATTTTTATATCGCTTTAAAATGAACAATTTTCTCTAACAATTCTTCACTGATGTTTTTTTTTACTTAACTTGCAAAATATATATTTTTTTTACTATTGTCATCTTTATACAGTGCGTAAATCGTTCAGCTGGACATAGGGAACATACATTGTATATATTTAGATACATAAATACATACATTGTATTAAATTAAGATAATATGGCAACTTCGCTATCTCAATGACAATATAGTTGTTAACCTTAAAATTGACAATTAATTTTGGGTGACACAAATAAACGTCAAAACATGACATTGCAGTAGAACTATTTTTGACCTAATGGGAAAACTGTATCTGTTTAATTTGGAAATTAATTTTTAAATAAAAGATATTTTAAAAATTAAAGTAAAATTATTAATTCATCAGTCATAATCTTTGTTTTTGATTTATTTATGGACTGCCTTGCATGGAAAATCACTCATTCTATTCGTTCTAACAGCCCTATTGCACCAGAAACTCGTACTCGAACAGAAGTTTCAACTAACACAGATTAGCGCAGTTGCCACAATGATCTCTATGTATATTCCCTATGTCCAGCAGAACGATTTACGTACTGTACATATCAGAATCTCCATGTTCATAGAATATTATATGGAGAAGAGTTTCATTTTCCGCATTAAATATTGTTGTTTATGATACAATCCACAATCTAACCACAATTGACCGGTTTGAGGTTGTGAGCTCGTACTTATATCTGGGATTATTGATCACAAATACAGGAAGAAATAAAACGTAGATGTGATTCAGCAAAAGTTGCCACAGCAAAAATGGCCACAAAGTGGAAGAACTGTCAAATTTCAAGAGCGTTAAAGATGAGGTTGATCAACTGCTTAATATTCCCAATACTGACTTACGGATGTGAATCTTGGACCCTGAGAAATCTGGAAAGAAGAAAGATAGACTCCACTAAAATGTTCTGTTGGAGACGAATGCTACGAATTCCTTGGACCGACCATAGAACAACGGCTCTCCAGAAAAGGCCATCTCCAACAATTAAAATACTTTGGACATGTTATGAGAGCGAACACAGAAAACATGGAAAGACTCATTATACAAGGAAAGGTGGAAGGCCGAAGATCACGAGGAAGATCCCCAACAAGATGGATCGATCAAATTACAGGAATATGCAAAAGACCTGTTAAAAGAAATGACCAGAGACAGAGATCTTTGGAGACGGACAATACACGACATCACGTCGACCACTACACTTCCTCCGGGGGGTGAGGACTGAAGAGAGAGAGAAATAATTATACAGCTTTCAAATGAGAATATTTGTGTTTTTAACGTTAAAATGTACACTTGTAGTAAGTTTATCTAAAAAAAGTCTACAACTGGAAAAAAATATGTAGTTTTCTTTTCTTATAAATAAATTATTAATCTATTATTTCAGAATGTAATTACGGTGAATTTGTATTTGAGTGTTTTTGGTGTAAAGTTAAAATCTTTGGAGTTATAGAGCAAAAATTGAAAAAACACGATTTTCGGGCGCCATTTTGTTTATAAAAAAGTAGCACACTATCTGCGGACTTTGCATACCTATATTATTAATATATACAATCATAAGATTCGATCCCAGCAATAAAATTGCTGGTAAATAACTTTTTCCTTGTATTTTGCAAATTAGCCCAGAGTACTGGTCTATTTGAGATACCTATACGGTTGCAAATGTGTTTAATTTTTTTAAGTGTAAAGCTTTAAAAAAGTTGTTAATCATTCTTATAGCGTCTAAACTAAGAAAAACAGATATAACGTACACATGTAAAATCTGTAACAGCGTAACCCACAAATATAAACACGATAAGATATCGTAAGCCACAGAAACAAATAATGCAAACACTTGGCATTGGCATTCAGTTTACAACCATATTTTTAAAAAGAATAAATCACTTCAAAATAAGTCACAGATATGTGACTAATGTATAGTTCATACCGAACCCTTCTTTGTGTGCGTCAACGAAAAAATGTCGAAATAATTATACTAACCTAGAATGACGAAAGTATGCAACTATTCGTCAACGAATACATAATTTTCTGAGTTCTATGCGCATAATAATCACGATAAAGAGAATTCGACAAACTATGATGCACTGAAAGAAGGGTTTGGTATGAACTCTAGTTGATTACCTACTAATGTTTTTGGTAGTCCATAAATTTCATTCAATCTGACAAGTTTTCCTAATTTTTTTTTAAATTGCTTCTTTCAACTTTGTCATTAATTGACCTTATCTTTCTTTGTTGCTTTTCTAGAAATGAAAATAGCAATTATTGGAGGAGGAGCTGCGGGCTTAGCTGCTCTAAAACACAGTCTAGACGAGCATTATGAGTGCGAACTTTTTGAACAAACTGGCTTGATAGGTGGTACCTGGAATTATAATGAAAAAATTGGAATTGATGAAAATGGACTACCCATTCACTCTTCCATGTATGATGGACTTAGGTAAGTTAGTATTCTAACCTTCCGCAACTAACATAGCGACGATTAAACTGCAAAACCTCGTGAGTCGATTTTTGTTCCATTATGACTTTTATACTTTGTTGGTTTATGCTTTTACATATCTTTTAAACTACGAAAGTTTGTAAGTCAATATTTAAATTTAATGGTACTAGCGACATCTACAAAAACCTCGTAAGTAAGATTTTAAGTTACAAAACCTCGTAAGTAGCATTTTTATGAGACAAAACCTCGTAAGTTTAAGATTTTAAGTTACAAAACCTCGTGAGTCGCTCTTTGACAAAGAAAATCAATATTACTGAATTTTACTTAATGGTAATGGAATCGTTACCTTAAAAGAACCCTACACACAAAAAACGAATAAATTGAATCTTACATAAAGAAGCCAACATGTTTTTTGTCCCTCCTCTAAAGTTACATAAAACTGACTTACGAGGTTTTGCAGTTTAACCGTCGATAGGTTTTCTGAACATTAAAGCTAACATCCGTCTCAGAGACCGACATAAAAAAATGTTTCCATTGACACACTTTCAAGTGTAGGGTTGTGTTTACTCCTTGAAGGAGTGTAATTAAACAAGATTGATACCCATTTTTAATTTATTAAGCCTCTTAAACATTAGCAAAATACCAATGAAAATAAAAACAATTATACAACATCTCATTTGTCATTTGTGAAAAACAAGCTTAATTTTTCCACTGCCATCTTTTTGTACCTAGCTTCACCTTTTACTTCTGGCAATTGGATTACTAAATTATCAGCACTTGTTCGCATTATGTTTCGTTAATATAAATATTTTTTCATCGAATATGTCACGTCCAACATCGATCTCTGAGAAAAAATTTTATATAAAATTGCCGATAATTGCATAATCACTTGACACTAAAGACTCAAACTTCAACACTAAAAACAGACACCTGAATCAGCCAGCTACTGATGGCGGCGAAGATACATAACGAACAATTTGGATATAATCGTAAAAACTCTAAGTGGTCCGTCTCACAGACCCAATATTAGTCACGGAAGGCTAATTCGAAAGTAAAATTGTTGCACATAAATTTGTGGATAATAGTGTTTGTTTAATTTTTCACATATAATTTTTTTTTATTTAACCTCCCAATTTATTTACAATCTGTAAAACAAGTTACAATGAGTAAATGTTATGACCACTAGTGTAGGTGACTTGGAGAAAATGATTCATTAATCATTTTCTTTACAAATATTTTACATAGATATAAAATTGTTTGTCTCTGGGAATTACGACACATATAACTAAAATCGCGATGGTAAATCACTAGGTGTATTTCGTCTAAGTCTTCGTCTGACTGGTTGTCTCATCAGGTTTCTGGCTAGTACATTTGGATGTTGTGTGTCTGTCTTCGTATTTCTGTGCGAAGTTAGTAATTTCTTCTTTTACTGTTGCAATTTCTAGATCGCGTCTAATAATATTATTTGCAACATACCATGGGGCATTTGTGATTATTCGAAGAACCTTCGACTGGAACCACTCCAAGATTTCGATATTGGAGTTTGATGCAGTACCCTAAAGTTGGATCCCGTAACTCCATATTGGCTTCAAAATTGCTTTGTAGACAAGTACTTTATTTTTCATCGAAAGTGATGATTTGTGACCAATCAGCCAGTAAAGAATAATCATATTTTTTCGCTGTATGATTTCAATCATTTTCATCCTCAGTTTTAAACTATTCCTTAATAGACCAGTAGACCAGTAAGGACCTGTTTTTAGGTGGATGTGAGAGGTGGCATTCAGATTTTTGCGGATAAAGTTAGGTGATAACTTCGTTAATAAAAAAAAATAAAATATTTAAAAATTTCAAAAAATTTCGTTTTTTTTTACTTTTTTTGCTTATAACTTTAAAACGATTCATTTTGGAACAAGGTCGTATAGGAATAAAACAAAGACAATTAAATTTTCTATCAGATGCGATTGGTTAAAAATGTCTTAATTTATCACCCTTGCTGCAAAATAGCAATAAATATAAAATAAGGGGCAAAACAAGCCTGTCCTTATTCAATGATTTTCCATCACTTAGGTTACACCTGGAACCTTCCTAATTCGCTTAGAAATTTTTTGTAATGTGCTAAAACCATACACCAAATTTCATTAAAATTGACTTACTAGATTTTGAATAATAATTTTGCAATCTAAACATTTTTTAAAAAATTAAATTTTTTTTAAATCTTGCACAACAAAAACTAGAACATACAAAGTTTTGTCAATTTTTTTACATATAAAGAAGCACTCTACCTATCTAATGCACTTTACAGAATTGAAATCGGATTATTTAAGCAGCCTCAGTAGTGTTTTAAGTTAATAAACAATTTTTTGGCTTATAAACAAATTAGTGCTGTGGCCAGGAGGGGGTGCTACGGGCTCCTTTATTTAGATGGACTTACCCAAGATTTTTTATGTATTTTGACCCGTGTAGAACACGAATTTTTTGGGTAACAGTTGATCTGGTTGTCGATAAGATTGTTATAAACAAAGAACTTGAGGAATAAATAATATCGATTTTCGCAAAATAAAACATTTTTTTTTTGTATTTCTTGGGTAATTCTAAGCAAAAAATGTTCTTACAAGTTTTTTCGTAGAATGCATAGTTTTCGAGATAAACGCGGTGGAACTTTCAAAAAATCGAAAAATTGCAATTTTTGAACGCGAATAACTTTTGATTAACAAAATAAAATAGCAATTATGCTGACAGCATTTGAAAGTTTAAGTCAAATTATACCGGTTTTAATTATTTGCATTGCTAAAAATTAATGTTTTTATTATTAAAGAAAACTATTTGTTTATAAGCCAAAGAATTGTTTATAATTTTAAAACATTGCTGAGGCCCATTAAATAATCCGATTTTAATTCTGTAAAGTGTATTAGATAGGAAGAGCACCTCTTTATATGTAAAAAAAATTAGACAACTTCTAAATGGTCTACTTTTTGTTCAGAAAGATTTTAAAAAATTTGAACTTTTTTAAAAAAATTTAGATTGCAAATTTATTATGCAAAATCTATTAAGTAAATTTTAATGAAATTTGGTACACGGTTTAAGTGTGTCACAAACAATTTCCTAAGTGAATTACTAAGGTTCTAAGTGCCACCAAAATGGTTAGAAAACATTGAATAACAACAGGCGTATTTTGCCCCCTTATTTTGTATTTATAGCTATATTGCAGAAATGGTAATACATTAAGACATTTTTGACCAGTCGTATATCATACAAAATTCAATTATCTTTATTTTATTTATCTACGACTTTGTTCCAAAACGAATCGTTTTAATGTTATAAGCAAAGAAAGCGGAAAAAAATCGATGTTTTTCGAAATTTTTAATTTTTTTTATTAATGTTCCGGGCATATTTGAGAAGTCAATTATTATTACTAAAAGTGTCACCTAACTTTATCTGCAAAAATCCGAATGCCACCTCTCACATCCAAAACTAGACGTTTTTTTCACAGATCCTTACTGGTCTACAGGGCGGATCTGTGAAAAAACGTCTATTTTTAAATGTGCGAGGTGGCATTCGGATTTTTACAGATAAGTTAGGTGACAGCTTCAATAATAATAATTGACTTATGCTCCTTCTCAAATATGCCCGGAACATTAAGAAAAAAATTAAAATATATAAAAATTTCGAAAAACATCGATTTTTTTTCTAATTTCTTTGCTTATAACTTTAAAACGATTCATTTTGGAAAAAAGTCGTGGGGAAGTAAAATAAAGATAATTTAATTTTGTATCATATTCGTCTGGTTAAAAATGTCTTAAATTATTAACTTTTCTGCAAAATAGCAATAAGTATGTACAAAATAAGGGAGCAAAATAATCCTATTCTTATTCAATGTTTTTCAACCACTTTGGTTGCACTTAGAACCTTCGTAATTCGCTTAAGAAAATTCTTACAACCTACTTAAATCGTCCACCAAATTTCATTAAAATCGACTTATAGATTTTGCATAATAATTTTGCAATTTAAATTTTTTTAAAAATGTTAAATTGTTTTAAAAACTTTCTGAACAAAAAGTAGACCATTTAGAAGTTTGCTAATTTTTTTACATATAAAGAGACGCTCTACCTATCTAATGCACTTTACAGAACTAAAATTGGATTATTTAAGCGGCCTCAGCACTGTTTTAAAGTTATAAACAATGCAATTTTTTTGGTTTATAAACAAATACAGTGAGGACGTTTGAGTTGGAATAAATTAATTTTTCAGTTATTTATCAAATAAACATTTTTTTATGTTTTAGGACAACAGTAAAATGTATTTCGAACTAAATAAATTATATACTTTCTTCTTTTTGTCTCAATTAATTAAAAAAAAATTGGGCACCCTGTATAAATAATTATGTTAATGTCTATATTAATGAGTAGAGAATTGAACAACCTTTCGAATAGGTCTGGATCCCGCGTATGAAAAAAAAGTTGATTAATAGCAAGCTGAAAATTTGTTAATAGCTTAAGGGTGTCTAGTCGAATAAACTTTGATATGTGTGAACACTGGAACAGGGGTAGTTTTAATTGTGGAACAGGTTAAAAATTTGGAACGGTCACAGCACGAAAACGGCACATTTATTTTGTCCGACAGAACAGACTTAAACTCTTCGAACAGAGATTAAACTCTCATGCAAAAATCAGACTGCTATTTGTCACCAAATGGGCGTTTTAATGAGTGGAACATGTAGAATATGTCAAATGACAGGAATTATGACAGGTAATAAATAGCAGTCTGATTTTTTCATGAGAGTTTAATCTCTGTTCGGAGAGTTTAAGTCTGTTGTGTCGGACAAAATAAATGTGCCGTTTTCGTGCTGTGACCGTTCCAAATTTTTAACCTGTTCCACAATTAAAACTACCCCTGTTTCAGTGTTCCCATATATCAAAGTTTATTCGACTAGACACCCTTAAGCTATTAACAAATTTTCAGCTTGCTATTAATCAACTTTTTTTTCATACGCGGGATCCAGACCTAGAATAAGCTGGCACACGATAACGATTCTCATTTAAAAAAATCATCGGTTACGTCATCACATGACATTTTTCTGACATTTTTCTGACATAACCGTACATGATCAAAGAATTGAGCGTGTTAGAAAATATAATTACCTGGGAACTGTGATTAATGAAAACAACGACAACTCTGAAGAAATCAAGATCAGAATAGAAAAAGCTAGAGCTACTTTTACCAAAATGAAAACAGTTTTATGCGGAAGAGAGCTAAGTTTAAATCTTAAAATTCGCCTGATGAGATGTTACGTGCTGTCAGTTCTTTTCTATGGAATGGAAGCTTGGACACTGAAAAAGATCGATACAAGGAAAATAGAAGCATTCGAGATGTGGATGTACCGCAGGATACTGAGAATATCGTGGACAGAGAGAGTGACAAACATGGAAGTGTTGCGAAGGATGCAGAAAGAAAAAGAACTTGCGCTTACTATTAAAAAGCGCAAACTGCAATACTTGGGACATATAATGAGGGGACAAAAGTACCAGCTACTACAATTAATTATTCAGGGAAAAATAATGGGTAAAAGATCCATTGGCAGAAGAAAATATTCATGGTTGAAGAATTTAAGAGATTGGTACAAGTGCAGCAGCTGCCAATTATTTAGATCTACGGTATCAAAAATACGCATAGCCTTGATGATAGCCAAACTTCGGAACGAGGACGGCACCTGAAGAAGAAGAAGACGTCATCACACCCAGATGGATGACGTCACTAGTATGATATATATGCCAAAAACTTATAATTTAAATATAAAAATCGACTTGTTTCGGTATTTATCTCCAGAGTCGCCCGTTTTTGAGAAAATAAATTTATTCCAACTCAAACGTCCTCACTATATTTGTTTATAAGCCAAAAAATTGTTTATAATTTTAAAACAGTGCTGAGGCCGCTTAAATAATCCAATTTTAGTTCTGTAAAATGCATTAGATAGGTCGAGCGCCTCTTTATATGTAAAAAAAAATTAGCAAACTTCTAAATAGTCTACTTTTTGTTCAGAAAGTTTTTAAAAAGTTTAAACTTTTTTAAAAAAATTTAGATTGCAAAATTATTATGCAAAATCTATTAGGTATATCGATTTTAATGAAATTCGGTGGACGGATTACGTATGTTGTAAGAATTTTCTAATCGAATTACGTAGAAGTGCAACCAAAGTGCTTGAAAAACATTGAATAAAAACAGGCTTATTTTGCCCCCTTATTTTGTATTTATTGTTATTTTGCAGAAAGGGTAATAATTTAAGACATTTTAAACCAGTCGTATATCATACAAAATTCAATTATATTTATTTTATTTTCCTACGACTTTGTTCCAAAATAAATCGTTTTAAAGTTATAAGCAATGAAAGTTAAAAAAAAATCGATGTTTTACGATATTTTTAAATATTTTAATTTTTTATTAATGTTCCGGGCATATTTGAGAAGGAGCATAAGTCAATTATAATTACTGAAGTTGTCACCTAATTTTATCTGCAAAAATCCGAATGCCACCTCTCACATCCACCTCAAAACAGATCCGCCCTGGTCTATAACCCAAGCCTTATTATCTACCTATGTGCACACATTATACTTAGACATTGCGACAGAACTCTCTTCCTCTATTGATTGTCACACGCCGCTGGAGACAGGTCTCTACACTGATTTCTCCGCTTGAAAGCAAAAGACTATTCCCTCTTGACCCGCAAATGCAACAGAACTGTAAATAACGCTCTTGCGCTACCCGCCGAAGGGTAAAGACCTCTCTTGTGTTAACTTTCGTTGGCAACACATCTATCTAAGTACTTGAAACTTTCTCTGGGTTCAACTATTAACCTCTCAACTATTTCCTCTCTCTGCAATAGTAACAAACGATAATCCGATATAGACAAACCGTGAATCCGCTAAACCTCGTACGAGAAGCAAGATAGCGCGTGTGAAACCGGTATATGTGACGTGATAGAATCACGAGTGGTGAAACAGTGACGGGTAAAATTTTTTATAAACTTATAATCTTGTCTGTATCATCATATCTCTCTCTAAATTCCACTTGAACCAGCAACCTAAAAACATACAGTCCACAAACCTGAAATTATATTAATAAATTCATAGTATGTAGATACATGTTTTAATTGGACACTTTCATTTATAACTTGTCTTGTCAACTCCTTACGGTTATTATCCAAATTTCGTTTTTTAGTTTACAATTAGGTAGGTAGTATATACAATACATACTTTAAAAAATTACTTAATTTGAAACACCAACATATTACAATTTAGGTATTATGTTTCAGTGGCGTACAGAGCATGGTTCCGCGGAACCAGGGCCCGGACCCCGCAGGGACCCGCTCTAAAGCGCTTTTTGCTTCTTTTGTTTCTAATTTGATGGGGACATTTTAAACTACACAAGCACACACTACTAAATGTAACTGTTTAATAAATTTTAATTTGTGTCTACGTATTTATTAATAATAACGAAGAATAACTATTCATTAAAAAATTTGAAATCAAAATTTATTAAGAAACACAGGGAACACTTTTGTAATATTTTATTTACTCGTTTTACCTGCTTGCCGAAGTCCTTGTTTAAAGACTAATCGCCGGTGCCTGCCTACACGTGCTAACTCAAACACTTATATTTTTTATATTAGCACGATCCATGAATAAGTTGTAGGTAAACTACAAAGTTTCGAAAATTCGGAAACTGAGATATTCAATGCAAGTTTTATACGGTGGGTCATAAAAAGAATCCCAATACAATAGGCTAGATGCTCGATACTCGTGTTATACAATGTGAGTTTTTATTGGGCGGGTGGGCCCGCATTCCAACTGGAACCGGGGTCCGCTGATCTATCGGTACGCCACTGTTATGTTTATATGGGATTTAACCACAATTATTGCTGAAATGAAATTCACATTTTTAATTAACTACTGTTTTTGACATTTCAATTTCCACTCCGGAAATCGTTCTCAAAAAGAAAGCAAATTAAACAATTCCGGAAAGATTTTATAACTTGATTTTTTTAGGTTATGTATTTCTTTTCAAACAACGAAATTTTGGTCGCGATCTTATGGACTGTAGCAATCTGTGGTTGAAAAAATTGTTTGAAATTGATGTTATTGCCCTAGGAGTGTCAAATTTTGACTGTTTTTGTGTTAATTTGTTTGTGTAATCTGTATCGCAAATGTGATTGTTGTAAAAATTAAATTTTGAATTTTGTTCATGCTTGTGTTGTGTGTTGGATATACATTGTGTATGAGATTTTAAAAAAAAATTCTTCAACTACCTTTATTTCTTTAATACAGACTTTTATTGTTGTCATTTATTTATTGTCATCATTAATTGTTGTTTAGGAAATATGTTGTAGTATTAAAGCCTTTACTATTTTAGAACCAATTTGCCCAAAGAGCTGATGCAATTAGAAGACTTTCCATTTTCAAAACCAGACTATTCTTACTTATCGCAACCTCAGGTTCTGCAATATATTAAAGATTATGCAAGTCATTTTAACTTACTATCTCATGTTCAGGTTTGTATATTTATAATTTTTTACAATAATGTCTTAATTTATATACTTTATTGAACTATAGACTTAAAATAAAAATAACAAAAAAATAAGAAATTTGCTGTACCTATACAGGGTGTTTGGTAAAGAATGGGCCATTGCTTAACCTCAGATTCCTGAGGTTAAAATAGGTCGATTTAAGCTAACTTACCTTAGTACAAAAGTTGATAATAACCGAAATACACGGTGTCAAAATTAAACTTTTATTTTATTTATTTTTGAATATTTTCTGACAGGCATGGGACAACGACACGAAATTTGGTAAGTGATGCTGGTATTGTACAATCTACTAAATTATGTTAGACAAACGTTTCTGGCTACTACCAGAGGCGTACGACGGGGGAACGTGAATTGTTGACCCTTTCCAAATTCTACGCCACTGGCGGAATTGCTTTTTAGTGCAATTTTTTTATTCTCCAATACTTTCTATTCAAATAACATACTCTTCATTCGTAACGATAAAGCCATTAGTTTTCGAGATATTTGAAGCTAAAAACGAAGGAGCATAATACATTAATCAAAATAAGTGTGCCTTTTCATTTTTAACTTCAAATATCTCGAAAACTAATGACTTTGTCATTACGAATGATGAGTATATTATTTGCATAGAAAGTATTGGAGAATCTAAAAATTATGCTAAAATAGCATGTTTATCAGTGGCGTAGAATTTGGGAAGGGTCAACCATTCACTTTCCCTAGTCGTACGCCTCTGGTAGTAGCCAGAAACCATTATTTAACATAATTTAGTAGGATGTACAGTACCTACACTTTGTGCCAAGTATCATAAGGATATGTCAAATAGTTTTATAGTATCGGGCACACATAATTCTTAAAGTTTTAAATAAAGAATAAATTATTAAAAAAAAAGAATACTTTCAAAATAATTTGACATATCCATGTCATACTTGGCAGAAAGTGTAGGTACTGTACACCCTACTAAATTATGTTAAATAATCGTTTCTGGCTATTACCAGAGGCGTAGGACAGGGGAAAGTGAATGGTTGACCCTTCCCAAATTCTACGCCACTGATGAAACTGCTATTTTAGCATAATTTTTAGATTCTCCAATCCTTTCTATGCAAATAATATACTCTTCATTCGTAACGATAAAGTCATTAGTTTTCGAGATATTTGAAGTTAAAAATGAAAAGGCACACTTATTTTGTTTAATGTATTATGCTCCTTCGTTTTTAGCTTCAAATATCTCGAAAACTAATGGCTTTATGAAGAGTATGTTATTTACATAGAAAGTATTGGAGAATAAAAAAATTGTACTAAAATAGCAATTTCGCCAATGGCGTAGAATTTGGTAAGGGTCAACCATTCACGTTCCCCCGTCGTACGCCTCTGGTAGTAGCCAGAAACGTCTGTTTAACATAATTTAGTAGGGTATACAGTACCAGTACCACTTACCAAATTTCGTGTTGTTGTCAAATGCCTGTCAGGAAATATTCAAAAATAAATAAAATAAAAGTTTAACTTTGACACCCAATATTTCGGTTATTATCAACTTTTGTATGAAGGTAAGTTAGCTTAAATCTACCTATTTTAACCTCAGGAATCTAAGGTTAAGCTATGGCCCATCCTTTACCAAACACCCTGTATACCTGGGACACGTAATGAGGGCACAGCGATCTGAAATTAAGACTGATAATACATGTAAAGATAAACAGAGGAAGGAGTATATGAAGAAAGAGATTGTCATGGTTGAATAATTTAAGGGACTGGTTTAAATGCATTGCTATAGAACTCTTCAGAGCAGCAGTAGATAGAGTTAAGATAGTGATGATGATATCCAACCTCCGATTGGGAAACGACACTTAAAGAAGAAGAAGCCTTAAACTTCTTAAATGTTAGTTAAGAATTATTGTTAAGAATTAAACTTTGAAGTGTTTAAAAAGTTTATATATCTAGGAGCAACAATCACCAATGACAACAATGCAGAACGAGAAGATAAAACGCGAATAATCGCTGGAAACAGATCTTTCTTTGTAATGCAATATCTAATGAAGTCAAAACTTTATCAAAAATAAAACAAAATTTAATCAAAAATTTACCTGTCAAAATCTGTGGGTTTTTCAAAAATGTATCGTAGTTCCTATTGTACAGAGTTGAGTGGTGGACTCTCACAGACGCCACCTGCAAGAAAATTGAGGCTTTCGAAATGTGGCTTTATCTACCAATCCTGAAGATATCTTTTACCTACCACATTGCCAATCAGGGTGTTTTGTTGGGAATTCAAAAAGAAAAAGAGCTGTTAACCACAATAAAAACAGCCAAAATCGAATACCTCGGTCACATCATGCAAACAGCAAGAGATATGCACTGCTGCAACTAGTCTTACAACGAAAAGTATAAGGAAAACGAGGACCGGGAAGGCGAAGGATTTCCTTGCTGAAAAATCTATGTAGGGGAGACCAGGGCAGAACGGGATACTTAAGAAAGAAAAATCCTAGAAAGAAAATTAAACGGTGTATTAATGTGTTGAAATGTGTTGGATTGGCAACGTGACATTGAAAGTGTTAAAGTGTTTGATTTTTCGCCAACGATAAACCCGAAAATTTCGAGAATTGTTGCGAAAATTAAATGTTAACTGACAGTACCAGGTGATTATAAAGTGAAGAACAATAAAATAAGTGTAAATCCACTGCGAAAAAGTGATATTCGGCGTTAAAAACAATACTGACAATAAGAAAAACAAGTAAGGTTATATTGATAAAGTGCACTTTACATCAACAATAAATTGAACAAGAAATTGACAAAGTTATTCAAGGTCAAATTTGACTTATACAAAACACCCAATTTTGCCGTGAATAAAAAGAAAATAAAGAAATTTGACAAAATAAAACATATCCAATTGTTCTATTTCATCAAATTCCTTCATTTTCTTTTACAAACCATACATTTTGTACACGTTAAATTTGGCCTTGAATAACTTTGTCAATTTCTTGTTAAATTTATTGTTGATGTAAAGTGGACATAAGATAAATAAAACAGCTAGTTCTATAGCTGAAGTCCGGTTCGAATATAAAGCGGTGGTGCCAAACCTCAATTAAAGCGAATAATTATTGGAAAGCGTAACTTAATAAAGTTTAGAGAAGCTGATTGCACTGAGAGGGGTAGATATTTCTGAAGGGTTGAACTGGATATCATCCCCTATCGCGGTACAAAGAATATTCTCGCGAAACTAGGGCAACATCAAGAAAAGTGAAATCTTATAAATATGACAGACTCAGATGATACGTATTCAGAGGGAGGAAAAAGAATAGCAGGAACTTGGGATGATGTATTCAAAAATTCCAAAAAAACCTATAGATCACCAAAAAACGGGATGATTCAAACCCAGAAATGCTAGCCCAAATGATGGATTTGCTAAAAGGACTGGCTGTGGATACAAAGGAAATAAAAAATCAACAGAAAAAGCAGGCGGAAACCATGAATATGCTAAAGGAACTGGGAAAGAAAAGCGACTGACAAAAGGGAGTGGAAAAGAATAGTACATCAAGCCATGGACCTACTAGGCTCGTAGTGCTTACATATTATTATTATTATTAAAAAATAACAAAGTCAGAGAGGATCATTTGCTATTAAACTTCATATAACTTACTTTATTGATAATCCAGATTGCTTAGTTATTTGGTTATAAAAAACTTAACTTATCAGTCCGAAATTCCCATTTTGCCGGTTACGGGGCAAAATGGGAATTTATTTTAGTCAGGCTGGCAGAGTTCGCAAATATGAGCACCTTCGTCTTCATCCTCAACACCTGCTCAGGAATTATGAGCCATGGCAGACACTACACACTACCCATCTTTCAGTTGAATGCAAATATGAGCATCCGTTTTCTTATTTAGTTTTCTTCCATCCATCTCGTACCATATAACGTCCATCTCGTTTTCTTCTTTAGTTTTCTTTGATTTTTTTTTTATTATCACTTTTAGTCCGATTCTTCTCACAAAGTTTAAATGCTGTAAAGTAGTGGCAATTTAGGAGAACGGGGCAAGATGGGATAATATCCCGTCTTGCCCCGACCGTTTTGCCCCAACAGACATTATTTCAAATAAAATTAGTAATTTCTTACGGAAAAGATATAAAACGGTTCACAGCACGCAATATTAAAATTCAATAACATATCTATTATATTTGAATGAAAAATGTGATAAAACTTACTGGCTCACCTTATAGCATTTCTATAAATATCACCAAAATTTTTAACAAAACAAAAGAAAACGGATTTTATGTCTGTAAAGAAGCACACTACGTGACTAGAAGTTTCTTTCTAATGACTGAAGTGAGTCAATCCATGTTCGTTCGAACGGCGCTATTGCCAATATTATGACGACTACCTATAAGTTATGCACACCGATGCATTTCCCGTTCTGCCCCGAGCCTCGTTTTGCTCCGGTTTCCCCTACCTATGTGGTTCAACACAACAACCTCAAATTGTTTCAGAGCAGAAGTGTAAAAAGTACAGATTGCCGTGATGGTCGCCAACATCCGAAACGGATAGGCTCTAACTTTATAGACATAATCTAAATATGCTAGCAATAAAGGTAGCACAATTTGACAGAGTATACTAAAATAAGCAGGCTTAGAATAAGCTATCTAAAGGAAAAATTATTAGAAGCACAATCTGAAAAATATTTTAAAACTAAACTGTTCACATCATAATTCAAATTGAAGATGATTAACAATTTTATGAACGAAACGTTCTACTACTCACCAGCTTTGGCCACTTGTTGAACAACAACTTCGAACCCACATACTCAAGTACGCAAAGAACTAAAAAAGGATACCAAATGGGAGAAAAACAACTTAAAATAATCTGCTATTCAGACAATGCAATACTCTCTCAAAGTCTCAAAATCTCAAAGATGATTTACAACGTTTGCTGCATCAATGTAATATAACCGCTAGAAAATTTAACATACTAATTTTCCCACAGAAGACATGCATGGTTATAACAGCAAATCTACTAAGATGTAAATTAGAGCTGGAGGGTCAGATATTAATACAAATGATGGAGTTTAGATATCTAGGCATCACACTATCTAGCTATGGGAACCTCGAAATAGAACTGGAAGATCAAGTTATAGTTCAGAGTAATAAGGATTTTCTCGGGACACTCAAAGATCCAGGTAGCTCTACTTTTTTAGTTATTGTAGATCTATGGGAAGAAAACCTACCTGTTTCCTGTCTAGATTTCGCGTCCGTTTTTTAATTATTAACAATTTAGTGCAAAAATCGCAATTTTTTCGATTTTTTGCACTCCATTCAAAAGCTAAATAGTTGACATAAAACTACAAAATTCAGTTTTTTAGAACATTGAAAAACCTTCAAAATGCCGATTTTTGAAAGTTAAAAAGTTAATTTCTTGCTACGCAAACTGCAAAATAAGTGAAAATCATTATTTGTTAATAACTTTTACTAAAATTATCTTAGAACTTTATTGTTTCAACCAAAGTTGGGTATTGGCGTACTTAACAAACCTTAAAAATTTGAGACCGATCCATTAATTAGTTTAAGAGTTATTCAATTTGTTTTTCCCAGAGACCTTTATTTTGCAATAAGATAAGACAGAAAATAATGAAGATAGGGCAATTCTGAGTATGCCAAATGAAAGTAGAAGAGTGATAGAATCAAAATGTATTAAAAAAAGAAAAAAATAATTAATATAGTCAAAAATCCGAATGCCAAATTTTTGAAATTTTGTAGTTTATAAACATTTAGAATAACTTTAAAAATGTTGTCCGTAGAAACAATCTTTTTATATATTCGAAACTATAGTATTTTAACACGAATTCTCAAATAAAAAAATTTAGCCTGGGTTCATTTGGGACAAAGTTAGCCATATGTTTTTTTTAATTCACAGCTAATTTGTTTATAATAATTAAGGAATCTCATTGATGCCATTTTAAAGAATGGGATTTGTATTTTTTCTTGAAAAATTTGCACAAACATTGTACCTTCACAGCACCCTCTACGATTTTTCAAAAATGTAGTTCAAACGATTACTAGGGGGAACCTACAAATCCACCGAGTTAAAATACCGAAAAAGCAATTTCAAACGAATATAGTTTTCTGTATCTCCGGATCAACTCAATGGATTTTGATCTTTCTTTTTTTAATTTGCATTGAATTTCTACGTACATTACAAATGTGCAATTTATTTATAAATTTATTAATTAGCAAACAGTCTAATTTGTTTAAACAATTCTTGAAAAAATATTTAGGTAGGTTTCCTTCCTATAGGTCTACAATAACTAAAAAAGTAGTCAGCTACCTGGATCTTTGAGTGTCCCGAACATGGTCTATTTCTAGCTTATTACCCTGGAGTATTAATAGAGCAAATAAAGCCGCAAGTGGCCTGAATAAATCAATATGGAGAAATAATGACATCGGAAAAGAAATGAAAGGCAAAATTTACATTTACATATAGAGGACAAAAATAATGATAGAAACAGCAGAGATGAAAACCTTTCGAAAAATCAATAGTAACATAGGTACTATGGGACGGTTTACTGTAAAGAGGCCGAAATTATTAGACCCAGTGCTGTTTTTGTAACAATGTTATTTAAAATTGTTCCGGTACGCAATGGTTCCGGTACGCAATGTTCCTGGGGTTCTGGGGAGTGTTCATAGGGGGGTTCACCACCGGGAAAACTTTTTAAATTTATCATCAATAAGGGCGTTTTAAAGCTATTTGGGAGCAAGGGAAGAATTCAGGAATTTGTCTATAATTTTGTTGATTTTTTAAATTTTTTGTACCAAGAGGTGCCGGTACGGCGTACCGGCGCGTACCGTCACAAAAACAGCACTGATTAGACCGAAAGCAGTACTGTAGAAGACTGAACTCATTAGACCGAAAAGCACTTTACCGAAACCTCACTAGACCAAAAAGTAGGAGACCGAAAGCATGAGACCGAAAATCATTAGGTACATAATCCAGGGTGCTCAAACAGGATTGTAATCTGAGCAAGGGTAACATCAACCTCCCTTCGCCCTTTATCCAGGTTTAGGACTCACAGCACAAAGTACTGGCTAGTTTAGAGGTTGTTTTTTGCTTTGTTTTTTGCTTTGTTTTTTGTTTTTATTTGTATTTAGTTTATTTTTTTATTTATTATGTACAATACTAAAAATTAAATACTAAAAATAGTTTAGAGGTTGTTTTTGCTTTGCTTTTTGTTTATTTTTTTGCTTTTTTTTTTTGTTTGTGGTTTAATTTTTTTATTTATTGTGTACAATACTAAAAATTAAAGTTATGTGGAATTCGCCTAACGTCACTTTACCCTTAATTTATTTTTACCTTCACTAATCTGTTTAACGGATGAATATTACTTCATATCAGACTGTACAGAATAGCAATTTACACAGTCTATAGTATATAGAATAATACAAAAAAATACAATAAACAATAAGACAGATATACAAAATCTTTAAATAATTAGTGCAATCTTTTTGATTTATGTACCATTTCGGTCTAATGCTGTTCGGTCTACTGAGGTTTCGGTAAAGTGCTTTTCGGTCCAATGAGTTCGATCCACTGCTTTCGGTCTAATGATTTCGGTCTAATTGTCGTGTACCCTATCTATGGGACAGAGCTGGAAGTACAGATATACGATGGAGATGCAAGTGGAGAACATTAATAACTGAGTAAGAAAAAGAAGAGTAGTACGGAATGACTACATTAACATAATAAAAATAAATAGAGTAGACGGTTCCCCAATAGGAAGACGAGCAGTGGGAAAACCACGAAATCAATGGAATGACAACTTACTGGAGGCACATTGAAAAAAACAGAGTCATGTGTACACAAAAAGAAGAAGAAGAAGAAGAATCAACTACTGGGAGAGGGGTCAGTCGGCTACTGGTACACTTTCGTTATATTAATGCATTATCTTTATTTATTATTTTATTCAGTCCTGCTTTTTTATTTCCAGCTTTTTAAACATGTAATCAAAGTCACTCCCCTCGAAAGGGGGAAGTGGTCAGTGGAAATCAAGGACCTGAAATCTAAACTTAGCGAAACAAAGACATTTGACGCCATTTTTGTCTGTATTGGAAATTATTCTACTCCTTTCATACCAAAATTTCCAGGCACTGAAAACTTTCAAGGAACGATCATTCATAGCCATGATTATAGGAAACCGGATCGGTACAAAAATCGAAAAGTACTCATTGTTGGTAAGGGTCCTTCAGGAATTGATATTGCTAGAATTATTAGTAAAGTATCAGATAATGTAAGTATAAGTACTGCTCTTTGCAATTAAAAAAATAATAAAATTTGTAAAAAAAGACAGCTTTAGACTAAATTCGACTCGGGGCCACCACCATCGGCTGACCAAGGTTTCTGCCTTTCAGCGTCTTCAGAGCCGCCTGTGGTGTATCCCGAAGCGAACTGAATCCAAGCTGTCGGATTATGTATATACAGGTTGATTGATTAGTAGGGTAAGGCTCAATAGCTCCGCTATAGTAATAGATAGCAATAAAAGTTAATAACCAAAATTTTAGCCACCTTTGAGCTTCACATTACAAAATTAGTTAGAATGTTACAGGGTGTTCGACAACACAGTGGCAGACCTAACTTATGTTTTCTTAAATGGAACACCCTATATTTTATTTTATATTCGAAATCCTGTTAACTTCTCCATCACAAAAATAGAAAGGTTTGTAATGTTATATAGGGCATTTACAAAGTTATAACTAATTTTGTATGAAAATCGTAACAAGTTCAACTCCCTGTATAAATAAAAATAAGCAAAACAGCAATGGTTTATTAATGCCATATTTTTTTATTTATTGTCAAAATTTTTAAGAATTATTAATATTGCTACTTTTTTTTATATCAAATACAGGGTGAGTCAAAACGCAAGTACATTATTTTCTCAGTAATGTTAAATGGAACACCCTGTATTTTATATCATTATTGAAAAGTAACATTAACGTACTTTAATTTTTATATATCATTCCCTATGCCCAAATTTATTAGTTTTCGAGATATTTTCATTTTTCAGAGTAAATTATTTTAGGTGTTTAAATTTATCTAAATTTTAAGTAAGCCATGACTGAATTGACAATTGAAGATTACCGATTTATCAATCCGGTAATCAATGTAACACTGTATCAAATAAAGAAATAAAAATAATTTATTAGTAATACATTTTACAAACAAAAACACAACCACTACATGCAACATTTTTGAAACAATTAAAAACTATCTTTTTATGTCAATCCAATAAATAAAGAAAATTAGTAATAAATTTTACAAAAAAAACACACAAACACAAAATGCAATATTTTGTGAAAACAATTAAACACTACTTTTGTATGTAAATGTAACAATGTAACAAATAAAGAACGAATCATAATTTATCAGTAATACATTTTGCAAAAAAACATGTTTGAAAAAATTAGAAGCTACTTTTAATAAAATATTTTTAATATTTAATTACATAAGGTGTTCAAAATTATCTCCTAACACATTTATGTAAGTACGCCTAAAAACGATCATTGAATGAGCTACTTACTCTACGGAGCAATTGTAAATTAACACATCGAAATACACTTTGTATTCTATTTTTCATCTCATCCCTTGTTGTTGGAGGTATTTTATAAACTTCATTATTAACATTACCCCAAAAAAATCAGTCCAGTTTATTAAATTCTGGTGATTTGGGTGGCCACGCTACTGGTCCATTGAAAAATGAAAATATCTCGAAAACTAATAAATTTAGACATAGGGAATGTTATCTAAAAATTTAAGTACGGTAATGGTACTTTTCAATAGTGATATAAAATACAGGGTGTTCGATTTAAAATTACTGAGAAAATAATGTACTTGCGTTTTGACTCACCCTGTATTTGATATAAAGAAAATTAGCAATGTCGGCCATTCTTGAAAATTTTGACAATACGTTAAAAAGTATGGCATTAATAAACCATTGTTGTTTTGCTTATTTTTATTTATACAGGGAGTTGGACTTGTTACGATTTTCATATAAAATTGGTTATAACTTTGTAAATACCCTGTATAACATAACAAACCTTTATATTTTTGTGATGGAGAAGTTAACAGGATTTCGAATTTAAAATAAAATATAGGGTGTTCCTTTTAAAAAAACATAAGTTTGGTCTGCCACTGTGTTATCGAACATTCTAACTAATTTTGTAATGTGAAGCTCAAAGGTGGCTAAAATTTTTGTTATTAACTTTTATTGCTATCTATTACTATTGCGGAGCTATTGAGCTTTACCCTACTAATCAATCACCCTGTATGTTACTGTGAAAGTCCGAAATTGGTGTATGTCGACATTCACCAGTGAATGTGAATGTCGACACACGCCAAATGCCTTGGTGAAAGACCGATTATTTATAAATTTTGCTATAGTTTCGGACGATCACCGGTGTATGTCGACAATCGCAAAAGAGTTACGGTGAATGTCGGAAATAAGCGGTTGTAACTAGTTTTTGATGATTTAGGGTGGCGTGTTTTATTTCTTGTTGTCTCCGGTCATTCCTACACAAGGTTTAGAAGCGCAAGCTAAGTTGATTTTATATTAGGCGTTTTTTCAAAAATTACATGCCCTAATTGAAAGTAAACGAGAAGACAATTGTTTTTATTTTTCTCAAGACAGATACAGATACTGAATTCTGCTAAAATTAAGTACAGTACACCTTTGGACTACAGGCGTTTAAAATGTTTTAACATTTTAAAGGTTAATGATGATGACAAGTTAGTTGTGCCATTAAAACCAGGAGAAACCAATATCCAGTATTATGTTACAAATGAAGAGTTGTTTGATATCCTTTTCGAAACTCACATAAGAACAGGGCATGGAGGAAGAACACGAATGCTGAAATAATAATAATTCTTCTTCTTCTTCTTAGGCAATCCACTAATGGATGTTCGCGATCACGTTTGACCATTTTTCTCTGTTCCTTGCAGTATGTATTAGGTCTCCTATGTTTTTTAGTCCTGTCCATTGTTTGACATTACGGAGCCATGACATTTTCTTCCTGCCCACTCCTCTTCTTCCTTCGATCTTTCCTTCAATTAAGGTTTGCAGAAACTGGTATCTTTCATTTCTAATTAGCTGCCCCAGGTATGCCGTTTTTCTATGTTTAATTGTGCACATCAGTTGTCGTTCTGTACCAATTCTTCTCAGGATTTCTTCATTTGTTATTATTGCAGTCCAGGGAACTTTAAGGATTCGTCGATAGATCCACATCTCAAATGCCTCTAGCTTATTCATTGTGTTTATTTTTAAAGTCCATCCTTCCATGCCATATAGGAGCACCGACCATATATAGCATTTTGTGAATCTTAGTCTTAGGTTTAGGTCAAAGTCAGAGTTCGTAAACGTTTCTGAATTTCATGAATGCACTTCTGGCTCTTTCTATCCGACATTTAATTTCCATATCCGACATCCAGTCTTCACATAGCCAGGTTCCCAGGTACTTAAACTTTCTTACGCGCTCTACATCTTGGTTGTTATATGCTAGTCTTGAATTTTGATGTTGACATAATAGACGGCTGATTATAAGGAACTTCGTCTTTTTTATGTTGATGCTAAGTCCCATGTTCTCGCTATGCTAATAATTACAACTTAAGTATAGTCGGCTCGCTAAACTCAGACACAACTGGCTAGTGATTTTAGTAGGTATTTTTTTATGTTTTTGGCCAATTTTACAGAAATTGGTAAAATTACTATTAAGTATTTAGTAATTATTAACTATTTAGTAATTATTTTTTGCCAATTTTACCAAATTGGCAATTTTACTTACTAAAATCACTAGACAGTTGTGTCTGAGTTTAGCGAACCCACTATACAAAAATATTACTCATGAAGTTGTAATGTTATATTTAGATTTGTGTAAACACTGTTAAATGAAACATAGTGCTCTAAAAAAAGGTATTGTTGTGAAACCAATGATAAGTTCCGAATTTAACTCTAGATGTCAAGTCGACTTAATTGACTTGCAATCACATAGTGACGGCTAGCATAACCTTTCCGGCTAGCCACCTCTTTCTTTGAAGTTTGAACATTTAATTTAAGCGAAAAGCAATGTTTATTTGTGAAATAAACATTTTTTTTCTGATTTGTGACATCAGTAAAATGTATTTTGAATTAAATAAATTACATACATTCTTTTTTTTTGTCAAATAATTTAATTTATTAATTTTTTTTGACACCCTGTATAAATAATGTAAATGTTTATATTACTGAATATAGAATTTAATAACCTTTCAAATGAGCTAGAATAGGGGTCGTTATTCTCATTTAAAAAAATAATCGATTACGTCATCACGTCCAGATGGATGACGTCACTAGTATGGCATATATGCCAATACATCATAATTTAAAAATAGAAATCGACCTGTTCCGGGATGTTTCCTTAAAGTGGCCGGTTTACGAAATAACGAATTTATTCCTTTCATTTGCACCATACTGTATACATCTCAAAGGCAGCTATTCTATTATCTGTTTTAGAGTCCATTGTACAACTTTCACATCCATACAAAAGACAGAAAAAACGTAACATCTGATGATTCGAATTCTGAGCTCCAGACTAAGGTCTGATATTGTCAAAAATGTTTTCATGTTCATGAGTGTCCTCCTCGCTTGTTCTATTCTTGATAGGATTTATTTTTTTGGGTTACACTGACATGGTTATGGTTATGGACATTTGCTCCCAAATATTTTATGGAAGTTACCTGCTCTAATATTTGGCAGTTGGCATGAAAATCTACGTTTATAAGGTGTCCTTGAAAATACTACAATTTTAGTTTTGAAAAGTTTAGATGTAAATGTATGTAGATGACAGGGCCGTAAGTACGATGTTGTGGGCCCCGGGGCTCGGGGCAAACATGATCTGGGGCCCCCCTACCGGGGGGTTTAACCCCCAGAGAAAGGGGAGGTTAAACCCTCCATCTTTCATCTGAAATCATCTGAGAAAAACGTTTTACGAAGTTGATTGCTTCGTTTTGAAGGTCTTGTTCGTTTGCATTCAAAATAAAATCAGGTTGAACAATTCGGTACGTATCTAACACTGCTTTCATTCCTTGAAAGCGAGTGTCTAGCTGATGGCATAATGTGTCGATCATTGAGTAAAACACGGTTACTCTAAAGCATGACTTGGGATCATGAAGTCTTTCATCTTCGCACAGTTCATCGAAATGTTTTTCTTTCGTCTTCTGCATTCTTTTTGGAGCGAACCCTACTGGTATTCCCCAACGTTGACACATATTTGAAGCCACTTCAAAGAAGGTTTCAAATTGTCCTATCATTTCAGTTAGTTTTAAGAGGCTCTCTTCAAGTAAACTGCAAGCTGTTAAGTCCCAAGATTTTGATTGCAGTGTTTTCGAGACTATGTTGAGGATTTCAAGGATTTTATTTTGCACAACTAGTAACAAAACAAATTTGAATGATTCTAGTTTCTTTTTTTCAGTTGTGCTGCTTCGTCTCTTTCATTTCTTTTGTTACTTGTCAGAACTAGACTTGAAAGCCACTTCAAAACATCGCAAAATCTCTGTTTCAATGTATTGACTGCATCAAATATTCCAGGCCAGCGTGTTGGGTTAAGAGGTTTTATAGAGTCACTTTCGAGGATTATCTTTCAGATTGGTATGAGGATTTCAGTGCCTCCCAACGAACGGTACTGTTCGTTAGGAGTTGGAAAAATATGAAGATATGAAGGTTTATTTAGAGAAAATGCAGGAAGAGGTAAACCATATTGCTGAGAAGATACAGAAAATTGAAAAGGTGGGTGAAAAATTCGAGAATGCGTTAAAATTCGATATGGAAAAAGTGGAAGAAAAATTGAAGGAGATAGGAAAATGTCAAAAAGGAGGAGAGCGTAGGGTAGTAACTGTATACAGCTCTAATGAGAGCAGAATCCAATTTGGCGGGGATATTAGAAAACGACATTCGGTACCTTTCATTAAAATCTTAAAAAAAAACAAATTCCAACATATGCAGAACTTCGACGACTGCAAAGAAATTATAAGAAGCCATCTAAAAGACGGAGCTGCTTTGTGGTTTGAAAGCAAATAAAATGAGAGAACTTTGGAGAGATTTTTAAATAAATTTTTTATAATGGTGCAGGTGAAACAGGTTAAAATTGATCATTGAAGTTGTTAGAATTAATATGCCTTGTACTTACTACAATCGGACAACTCGAAATACAACTTGACTGAAAGTACTTTAAAAAGTTTATTTGACCTCGTTACAATCTATGCACGGCCAACCAAATGGAGGCCCCTGGGGGAACCCTCTTGGCTGGGGGCCCCAAGGCACTGCCCCGGTTGCCCCAATGGTAGTTACGGCCCTGGTAGATGACGTTCGCTATAACGAACTACCGCATTTATTATATCTTGTAGTTCTTGTGCGTTGCTTGCTATTAAGACGGTATCATCAGCGTACCTGATGTTGTCTATGCTGGTTCCGTTAATATTGATTTCACCTTGGACAGTCGTCCAATGCTTCTCTTAATGTAGACTCTGAACAGATTAAATAATAGCGGTGATAAGACGCAACCCTGTCGCACAGTGTATGTTCTTACACTTAAAGCTACTTGAAAATTTATATCTCAAATAAGGAGAAAAATTAATACTCACCCAATTTTTCCGTTGTACATAGTTAATTTTATTATTTGTGACAATATAATTGGATTAATTTATATTGATGCTCTCGGTCTTAGGTCGTACTATCAACTGTGCATTGTCGGTCAGGTTGTAAGCTAGGGATGGGAAAAACCTACCGGTTTAAACCTAAAACCGGTTTTTTTACTAGGCAATAACCGGTTTTACCGGTTGTTTTTGTCCCGGTTATAACCGGTTTTTTCTTTTTAAAGTAAAAACCGGTTATTAGGTTTTTACGGTGATTAGGATTAGGTTAGGGTTAGGTATTATTTCGGAGCCCAATCATAATTATTATTCTCAAGTAATTATTCCAAACAAAAATTTAATTCAAATTTCATTTTATTTTATAAAATACAGAAGCAAACTGAAAGTGCAATCTCACATCAGCCAGAAACAATTATTAAGTTTTATTATAATATTTCCTTGAAAAGGTATTTGTAATCATAATATTTACATAAGAAGTGATCTGGTTGAATTAGACGCAAACATCATCTATTTTTCACACTTAACTCTTGATATTGAACGTGACTTTTTCTTATTGCCAAGAACCAATCTCCAAGAATTTCGCTATGTTTTCAAAACGATACACTCATACAGGAAATATTAAATGAGTTAAAATGTGCCTATTCTACAAAAATTCAAACGTGTTAAAAGTAATACATGTTCTTTCGATAGTACTAATTTTGATCATATTGATATCGAGTCGAATGGAGTATCGCAAACTAAAGTGTATTGTAAATGTAACTTTGTAACCTATTGGATTAAAAAAACCGAAAACCGGTTTTTTAAAAAACCGTTTTTTTTTGGCCGGTTATAACCGCCAGGTTAAACCGTAAGCAAAAAAAAACGGTATAACCGAAAACCGGTGTTTTGTCAAAAACCGCCATCCCTATTGTAAGCCTTCTTTTCTAGGATTTTAAAATGTCTTTCTTTGCACAGAAATACAGGGAGTGGTTACTTTATGTTTGATTACAATGTTTTTTAATGTTGTACTCTTTCAAAAGATTTTTTGATATCTATGATGTTTACAAATAATCAACCTTGGATCAGTCGAGAACATCATATATTTGTTGATTAAACTTATCCCAAGATTTGCAAGCCGTGCAAAAGGATACTTCATAATCTCATACAGAGGGTGGATTACGTACTGTAAAACCAAGACTGCCATGTTGGGTTTATCTTTAATATGACCCCTTCTCTTAATTGGTATCTCCCACGAATTAATCACAAGAGCGATTCAGCTGAAAGGAATAGACGAAACAAGCTGCACATAACAGAGCAGAAATGCAGATAGCCACAGGCTGTGCGTAAGGAGAATTTTTTTGCTCCATTGTAGAATCTTATCAGGGATGGTTCAGCAACGACAGATATTATGTCTTGATCTATGCGGATGACCTAATATTACGATGACTCTGACTGTAGTTACAAAGGGGACTTCAAAAGTAGGGCCTTCTGGTAATCATAATGGTACTTCAGAAGTAATCAGAATCTGGTACTTAGAATCAGCAGATAGAACTACTAACCAAGCGAGAGGTTACTATGTTATAGATAGCCAGACGCAATCATGGGAAATATATTTAAAACCAGTCAAGATATATTGAAATTATAATATGATGATAGAACAAACGATAACATATTCCTCAGTAATATGGTGAAAAAATTTGTTGCAAAAATGGCTATTCTCAAATTAAACCAGGTGTAAAAACTTTTATGCCTTGGAATTGCAGGAACTCTGAGGGGCACACCAACAAGATCTATGGAGGCCCACACTAGATCGCAGGTGGTACACATTTTTTGGAGTAGTACTCCAAAAACATATGGTACCTAATCAGTAGTCCTGTACAATCTGGTACAGAGTTCCAGAATTCTAGAATGGGTATCATGAATAAATGAAAAATGTGTATCAGCCAATTGGCTGCACATGACTGCCTTATAACAGATGGCATCCAAAACAAAGGGTCGTGTGAATTAGCTATCTGAGTTGAATTTCTTTTTCTTCTTCTTATTTTCCTGTCCTGTTTCTTCTGTTACAGTCTCTGCTGCGATCCGGAGCTCCAGTTCTCGTATTATCGTTTTTTGGGGTCTTCCTATGGGTCGCTTGGTGTTAGACTTCAATGTCTTCGCCCATTTCTGATCTACGTGGTCTCTCCACATGCGTCGTCAAGCTTTTGTCCATCTCACTACGTCTTGAACGCCTAGCTCTCTCAATGTGTCTTCGTTTCGTATCCTATCTCTGAGTGTGATATCTCTCATGGATCTTGGGGTTTTCATCTCTTTTCTCATTATTTGTTTGGTCTTTGTTGCCTCGGCCCTTTTCTCAACTGCGTATGTCAATACGGGTCTAACAAATGTCTTATAAATGAGGACTTTGCTTTTCGTGTTCACATATAGTTATTCGCTTCTTTCGTTGCCTGCTATTTTGTTTCTTGCCACAGATGCCTGTTGCTAGATATTTCCACACCCAGGTATCTACAGTCCATTACCTGTTTGACTATATGGTCGTCCACTACTAACTTACATCTAATTGGGTTCTTAGATATTACCATTGATGAGTAAGAGAAAACCCAATCAATGGTAAATATTTTTCTTCCTCTTCTTCCTGCTTCCTTAATAGGCTCGCACCTTTTCCATCTTCGGTTGCCTCCTCATCAGATATCCAGGTTGTCACTCTATCTCTTCATTGGTCTTCCTATACTGCTTTGGCCGTTTGGTGATCTGTCTCGTGCTATCTTTACCAGTCTCCCTTCTCCCATTATGTTTATATGGCTATACCATTCTTTTTTTTTTCTCTTCAGTGTCCAGTCATTTATATTCTCTATATTACAGCTTTGCCTAAGCTCTGTGCTACGTTGTCTATCCCATAATGATTTTCCTGTTGTAACGGTTTGACACGTTACGGGCTCATTTTTGAACTCTTTAATTATTGCCTAATTTATTTTCTGTTGATTTCTTTCAAATTATTTTTAATTTTCTCGTAAAGGACTACTTACGTGACGTCACACTTCGGCGTCTACGGAACAGGGTCTAGGACATTTCGGCGTCGCCGTTTCGGCGTGGCCATTTCGGCGTGGCCGTTTGGGCGTAGAGCCGTTTCGGCGTAGGCCGTTTCGGCGTCGGCCATTTCGGCGTCAGAGATTTTATTTTAGTTGACTAAATACCTACATTGGAGTCTATTAGTAAGACATTATTTTGAAAAAAATCTTTTAATATAGTTATTTAAGTAGATACATTGGAGTCCATTGATCACAAAATTTTAATATTAATGGTAGATTTGTATATGTCAATTTTATACTTATGTGTGTGTGCTTGTTATTTAGCTCATAGTTAATGTAATATCTGTAATTGGCTTCTAGCTGTAGATATTATATATAAATAAATGAATAAACAAGATTTTGGAAAAATGAATATTTTATTTTAGTTATTATTTACATGTTATAATTAGATATGTGCTAGTCCAATTAAAAATTCTGAAACATTTATACTTACATACAAGACATTTATATTTAACCTACAAAACTTATTCACGAAATATTAATTAAAATAAAGTACCTACTTACATATTATAATTATGTGCTAGTCCTCTTAAAAATTCTAAAACATCCCCGTTTGCATCAAAATTTCCCACAAGCCGTGAAATGCGATCATCTGCGTCTCTGTATTTTCTTAATTTCAATGGTGGGAGATTACCTGCCACAAGTTGCTCGAAATAGACATCTCGACCTTTCTGCACCTGACGCAGGCCATCTATAAATTTCCATATGGTTGGATGATCTGCTCCCAATTCCATCTTGAGTCTTCTATGGGCGGCCTCAGCGTGATTATTTGTCCGGTCTTCTCCATCCAGAGTTCTCTGGTAGAGGTTCCACATCCTTTGGGGAAATAAACTTGGTCTTCTGCCATTTCCTCTTCTGTTCATACGTCCAATATAGTAGTCTTCAAACCAGTCTACAAGTGGTTGGTGTTCAGCAGGTAGAGCTTCCGCTAGAACGGCAAAGGCATCATCTAAATGTTCGATAGGAACAAATGCTAATGCTGTCAACATTCTGCAATTTAAAGCGAATTGTGGATCAGCATTATACTCTCTCGTATATCCCATAGCAGCCACTTGTTTCTTCATATTTTGTGCCAAATGGAAAAAACATCCATTGATGTCGACGCCTGGAAAACAATCTTCCATTGCCTTAAATGCCGCCTGTTCGAAATCGCAATGGATTGCTCTGGGTTGCAAATTTGGTACAATTTGTCTGATCAATTCAAACATACGGGTATATGTGGATCTTGTTTTATTCGGCAGCATGGCATAAAATATTGGATGGACTCCATTATATTTTGTGGCCATAACTGTGTATACTTGTAAAAATAGAGATGGTGCTATAGCAAATGTACCGTCACCATACCACACATCTGAGGTCTGTAGATGTTGCAGCCACGATTCTCTCCCGAAAATCAAAATTCTTTGCAATCCTTCTCCATCATCTGCTAATAAAAAATTTTCTTCTACACCATCTTGTAACGTGTAAACACGATAAGACTCGGGAATTACTAACTCTTCAACAGTTGTCGGATTTGATGGGGCTGCATGAACTTCGTTACGTTTTCGTCTGATGAATTTTCTCATCGCGCCAGTGTTTGGGAGCCGACCATGACAAGCTTGACTTGTATTTCTCAGGCACTCATTGATTACCACTATTGTCCCTTCGTTTGTTTCTGTAGCACGCTTTTTCATTTTTGTAACAACTTGTGCTACTTCCACGTCCATCGCCGAGGAGTCGTGAGTGTGAACATTTACTTTCTTGATGACTTCACCATCTCTTGTATGTATTCTTGCTTTGCACGTTTGTTTCCTCTCACACCTCCAAAATTTTAGGGATTCATCGCTTTTACTAACAGCGTCAAAAACATACATGAAACCATCAGTGGTAAATTTCTCTCTTCCTCTGGTCGATAAAATTTTTCGTTCCATAGCTTAAAAATTCTTCGTCTGTATATCGTATAAATACTACTATGAAATATTATAAGACACTACATAAACTCTTAAACTGATCTCTGTTCGAGGTATTTCCTAATAATAGTACATTATATACCGCGGGACTGAAGTAGTACATTTAATCCTGAAGGTAAAGTTTATGGCCCGACCGCAGGGAGGGCCATAATTTACCTGAAGTTTTACCTAAGTTTTCGAGGAAATGTTAATAACATTATTATGTGATTTATAGAATTTTGTATTTAAATTTTCGAAGAAACTGCAATAAATATAGGGATAACTATTATTATACTAACTAATGGTAAATATTTTAAAAGCAGATTCCTTTCAAGAAAATATTGTATAATTTAATTTTTTTTAAAAATATACATTCTGCAAATATTTTTGCTTAAAAAAGATATTTTAACAATATTAAAATTCTCCGTCTATATACCATATAATGTATGTCTAATTAAAGTTGAAAAATGTCAGTTATCATCTAATTAGCTCTGGGACAATTAAGAGAACAGCAATTATTATTAATATGCATTAATAAAAAATCCAATATAGGTATTTGCAGAATAAAATATAACAAAATGTTTATAAAAGAAATATATTTAGTTTATTTTTCTACTTGACCATTAATGTTAAAATTGTGTGACCAATGAACTCCAATGTATTTAAATAACTATATTAAAAGATTTTTTTCCAAAAAATTGCCTGACCAATAAACCTCAATGTAGGTATTTAGTCAACTAAAATAAAATTTCTGACGCCGAAATGGCCGACGCCGAAACGGCCTACGCCGAAACGGCCTACGCCGAAACGGCTCTACGCCCAAACGGCCACGCCGAAATGGCCACGCCGAAACGGCGACGCCGAAACGTCCCATTCCGTACGGAACATACTTGTTGAATCGTTCCTTGATGTTTAATTCGTGTTCCGTGGTAATTTGACGTTCTCCTCTTTGAATGAGAGATGAATGATCGACATCGACACTTGGCTTGTGGCTGTACGTGAGGTTGGTACGTTGGTACCATGAAATGGCGGATAATTTCCATCCAACTTATTTTATTCAACAGCAGTTTTAAAGTGAAAACTTACCACCAATGTTTGTGTGGAGTAGGGAGACATGTGTGTGACACAACTCCTCTTGGAGCCTGAATAGGAATCATCCGGTGAGGGTTCATTTTTATAATAATTTTGTTGTTAGCCTTGGGATGTTTTTTGTTATGAAATATTAGAAACACTAGTTTCATTGTTAAATTTCCTTAGTGAACCCATTAGGTGAAGTTTATGTAGATTATTTAGATCTTTATTGAATATTCGTTAAGGGAAATTATAGGTATATTAATGTGTTTTTTGATTTTACATAACCAAACATTTTTTGGAAGTTCTCAAATTAATATTGGAAATAATTATTATTTCTCTGTAGGTTTTAAACTGATTGAGCATCCAATATTTTTATAAATTGTCAAGTAACTATCTTTTGCCTGGTTTCATACCATCTCATGAAGGTATATAATATGTGTGTAGATAGCTATTATTATATGAATATCATATTCTCTCAAATAAATCATATTCTATATTTCAATTTCAAATTCAATGTCATTATTTGTTCATATCTTCACACTCAAAATAGTTCAAGGTTACCTGAGATTAGTTTTTGTTCTATTTAATGGTCGCTTTTTCTGCATTATTTTCTCTAAAAAGTTTTTCTCATTTATTTCTTCTTCTTTTTACTTTTTGCTCACCAGTTTATATGAGAAATAAAACGAAGGATATGTTTTTAGCCATTTGGAAGAAACCAATATGTGAAGTCGTAGCCCCTTTGACCACCTAGGGAAGCCCTATTACAGCCACAGCCAAGTCAACATGGGAATAGGTCGATTTGGGAACAAGCTATTCAGCTTTCCAGCTCCTGTTTTTTTTTTCTACACCTGTACAGTGTAGGAAACCAGTCTACAGGAAACATGGTTCGGCACCCCCCCCCCCCCCCCCCACTGGTGCTAATTTTCTGAGACGCAGCAACGAACCTTTTGGGAGTAGTTCAAGGAATGTGTTGTTTTGAGAACATTTCAGTTTTGTGTCTGGTAGTAACTATGAAGTTCATATCACAGACATTTCGGTCGATGCACTATGTTTACTAATTACTTTGTTTAAGATTTAGCTTGCATTTATTTGGTTTTTTAATATAGGTACATATAAGTTTATTAAGTTCCAAGCATGTATGGTTTTGCGGTATTGTACGTTGAGCTCGGCGTATTTGCCAAAAAGGTATTAGGTTTTTATATTTTATTGTTAATTTAGGTCTACTTCATGTCATTATGTAAATTTAGGTTGTATTAGTTGTTTGTTTCCCAGATATTTTGGTGTTCATTTACGTATCTTCATTTATTCGGTCAATTCAAGTCGGTTGTATATTATAGTTCTTCACTTAACTTTCATTCATTAATTTTACTTAATTCATTATAGTATTTTCTCTTAGTCAGGCTTGTGCCTATTTATTTATATTACTTTTGATATTTGTCGGTTTTAATTAAGTTGTACGTAGCAAGCGTGTTTGGTAAAGAAGTCTCATGTGAGTTGTACCCTATATATAAGTAAGAGGTATATAATTTTGTAAGATACATATAACAGAACTGTTGTTATATTGTATATCATGTTTAACGATAACTTTTGTCATGCTAGAGTCACATTCTATGCATTGTTTAACTCAGAGATTATCAAAGATCTAGTAGTTATCTTTAATAAATGTTTATTTATTTTGCATATCATTTCTTCTTATTCCTTTATATGTACATTGAATAAATTTAATATTTGACAGCGGTGTAAGATACCTGGGAGAATGATCGAAGATCATTTTCTTGGCGCCCATGATTTGTTAGTGTTATTTAGTTTGTTCTTCTTTAGCAATTATTCTCCTTTATTTATTTTCAGAACATTATTCTTATCTTAGTATATACCTTTTCTAGTCTTCATTATCTACTTTGAGCTACTGTTCTTCGACAGGCATGCAAACGAGCCGTATCCATCCTTGAGTGTCAAGTTGTTCTCTTGCATCTCTTGCTAGCCAACTCCATTCAGTTTGCCTCTGTCTTTTCATACTTTTATTATTTCAGTCCATCTATTTCTACATCTCATCATTTTCCCCATACACTAATACTACTACAAAGTATTCTTTATTACTTCGGCTTCTCCAATGAGAAGCCACCTCACTCTCTCTTCATTTTTGTTCCTCTAGTATCAATATTTTTTCCTTACTTCTGTTGGGGTTTAGTATCCTCTTTACTAGACGTCTGTGGCATTCATCGATTTATCGGCTGCATATGACACGGTTTGGAAAGATGGCCTCATCTATAAGCTCCTGAAAATAATCCCCTGCAAAGCAACCGCCCGACTCATAAATACTATGCTGAGCAGTAGAAACTTTCGTGTAACCATGGGAACTACAGTGAGCAAACAGAGAACGCTTAACAGCGGCCTCCCCCAGGGCTCCGTACTTGCACCGCTGCTATTTAGTATGTATATAGCTGATATGCCCCCTACCAGATCTAAAAAATTTGGATATGCAGACGACTGGGCACTTGCAACTCAAAACTCCTTAATACAAAACTCCGAGGCAATCCTAACGGAAGATCTGGAACGCCTGGTTAAGTACTTTAAACAATGGAGACTTAAACCTAACCCCAAAAAAACCGAGGTTAGCTGTTTTCACCTGAACAACAATATGGCCCACACAAAACTTAAAGTGTACATTGATAACCAACTGCTCACGCACAACTATAATCCCAAGTACCTCGGCGTCACCCTGGACAGAACACTCTCCTTTAAGAAACATCTTGAGAATACCGCAGTAAAGCTGAGAACCCGTAACAACATCATACAGAAGCTTTGCGGGACTACATGGGGCTCAACAGCAAGTACACTTCGGTGTTCAGCCCTTGGACTCGTATACTCCGCAGCTGAATACTGCTCCCCTGTTTGGCTGAACAGCGTTCACACAAAAATTATAGATACTCAGCTCAATGTCGCCATGCGTCTCATATCTGGAACGATCAAGTCTACACCTGTGGAGTGGCTTCTACTACTGAGCCACATACCTCCACCTAACCTTCGTCGTCAGCATGCTCTGCTTAGAGAATTCCAAAAGCTGCTTAACAACCCGCAGTTACCTATACACACATATGTCGCCGACGCTAACTCACATCGATTGCGCTCCAGAAAACCTCCGACTAGAGATGCAATAAACTTGAGTTCCAACAATTTCCAAATGAACTCCCAGTGGAAGAACATGCAGAGCGACAGACCGAACCTAATAATGAGAAACACACCATGCATCACAGAAACTCCACCAGGTTTTGACCTCCCCCGAAAATCATGGTCAACTCTTAACAGGATAAGAACGGGTCATGGAGTCTGCGCAGATTCCCTTTATAAATGGAAAATGAGAACCTCTGCTGAGTGCGACTGCGGCGCCGAGAAACAGACCATCCAGCATATGATTGCCGAATGCCCTCGGAGAAAGTATGATGGAGATCCTCTGGACTTCGCCTCTGCAACATTAGCGTCGATTGAATATATTAATACATTAGATGTTAGACTATGACATATGTGTGATAATGTTGTGTATGAAATTGCCATACGCTAAATAAAATAAATCCTCTTTACTTTCACTCCAACAGAAGTTCTTCTTTCTTGTTCCACTGTGATAGCTCGGACTATTTTCATTTCACACGTGTCCATCAGTCTTTTTGTCCTTGTGGTATCAGGTCTTGTTTCCGCAGTGTAAGTCATAATTGGCCTAACTACTGTCTTGTAGGTATTGGCCTTTGTTTCTGTCCGTAGATGTGTGTTGCACCAGATAGTGTGTTTAAGACATCCTTCTATTCTGTTGGCTGTGTTTACTTGTTCGGCAACTTCCGCTTCTGTGTCTCCTTGGTAAATATTGAATTGATAAAATATAATTCTAGGTAACAATTTGCCATAGAAGTCCACCTAACACAGCGTTGCAAATACCTGAAGGGATTAAGAAACAATTTCCTATCCAAGAGTTTCGTCAGCATTCCATTTTATTCAGTGACGGGTCAGAACAAAACATAGACGATGTGATATTGTGCACAGGTAAATATTTAATCGCAAGAGCACCGTATTCCTTTAATCCAAAGTTCATTCTTCCTTTTCCTTTTTTCTTTGTTCCTATTTCGTCTTCCTCTATTTCTAGTCCTTCCTTTAATCCGTTCCTAATTAGTTACTCTTTAAATATAAAGTAAAAGAGTATCAATGGTCCCATTCAGGACATAGTCCAGGAACCGAAGCTTTTCACCTCGCAATTTTTACTGAATGGATCGATTTGCTTGAAAATTTGAGAATAAGTAGTGGATAGTCCAAGGATCAAAATCTATATGATGCCTAAGGGCGCTTTTACCATAGGGATGATTGTCACCCCATCTCGGGGGTGGAAATTTTTTATTATATCTTGACTGCAGAAGTTGATAAAAACATTAATTCTAAGCAAAACATGTTCCATACATTTTTTTACTAAAATTAACAGTTTTCGATTTATTCGCTATCGCAAGTGTTAGTTTTATATCGAAAAAATCAATGTTTTTCGATATTATACTCATTTACGATTCACTCAATTTTTGCCATAGAAAAGATTTTTCAAACCAAGTCCTTGGAAATTAAATAACCTACAATTTCATATTTAAACATGTTTTCGTATCTCTGATGCTAATCAGAGCTTCGTCATTCGTTTTTAAGTCCAGCTTTTTAAAAATTAATCATTCTAAGCCAGTCAAACTTCCAGAATCTATTAATATACATAATATATAAAGAACAATGAATAAGGCTAATGACTAGAAACACCGGTAACTTACATTATTATGCTTCCAATTGGATTTCTCCTTTTTTTTTTCAAAAAAATATATTGATTTTTTAACCGTAACTTTTTATTTTTCGTCTTAGACAGTTTGGTAAAAAAGTATTTTGTAGGTATTTACAAGGTTTATAAGGTTGTTAATATTAAATCCTTTAAAAATCCTCAGTGACAAAAAGGTGACTTTGAAAGGGTTGGTAAAGGTGGTTTTTGCATGTTATTACAAGTTTTAATTGTCACTAGCTCACTCAATTTTTCCGTAGAAAAATTTTTTTGGGAAACCATCTTTTTGGAAATTAAATAAGCTAGAATTTCATATTTATAAACTTTTTCGTATCTCTGATGCTAATCTTTTTATTCTGAAGAAAGGGGAATTTTTTACCAAACTACAAAAATTCGTTATTTGCTTTTAACGCCATTTTGTTAAAAACTAATCATTCTAAGCCGGTCAAACTTCTAGAACCTATTAATAATACATAAATAAAGAAGACCAAATAAGGTCAACGACTAATTTAAATTAGGGTGGTGATTAGGGGGTTGTGTCGGATCACTTTTTCGCTGAAAAAAATAGAGACTGACATTCTTTTCATTATAAGTCACTTAATTTTTGAGTCAGAGATTTACTTTTATTTATGGAGATTGATATTTTTAATTACTTTAAATTAGTTTGAACAAGTTATCCTCGAAAAATGCGTAGTTTCCCCGTCTTTTGACTTTGAAACTAGAATATTTAGCATTTCACGAAGAAGAGCTACCATATAATAAAGTATAGCTCGATTACTATTAGTCTTAAAGAAAATTAGAAAAAAAGGTTTTGTTTATTTTTTCAAAAAGTACATTTTTATTAAGCAAAGTTGTTTTGATAAAACGAAAACTTTTTGAGTTATTAGCAGAAAACTGATTAAAAACATTGATTTTTTCGATATAAAACTAATATTTTCGATTTCGAATAAATCAAAAACTATTAATTTTATCAAAAAATGTATTGAACGTTTTTTGCTTAGAATGAATGTTTTTACCAACTTTTGCGGTATAAATATAATAAAAAATGTCCACCCTCGAGATGGGGTGGCAGCCACCTCCATGGTAAAAGCACCTTTCGGCATCATATAGATTTTGATCCTTAGACTATCCACTACTTATTCTCAAATTTTCAAGCAAATCGATTCGTTCTGTAAAAATTGCGAGGCTTTGTCCTATTTTAAGCTTCATTACTTGGACTAAGACCAAAAAGGGAGTGAGCAGTTCTCGATGTAGCGGTAACCGTTGTGTTTCGTCTTGTGAACGCTCCGCTCGCTAAATTCGTGACAGCCTTCTGTTATATGTGAGGTTTGTTCAATATTGTTCGTTAATATCGTCAATAAATTGTTTTTTACCTCATAATCATGGTCAAAGACAATGGATTGTTTATCGTCTGCGCTATTTTCCAATTGATATAATTAGTAGTTGACACCATCTTTCGACAAGTCTGTTGACAAATTCACAAAAGTAGCATACGTTGGACGAAGGTAGCGGAATTAAAATGAGCTCACTCTCATGGCGACCGTTCCGTAACACGTTCCACAAGTAGCGCCACATTCAGAAAACGAATTCCCATCAGTTACGGAACCGCTCCGTAACTTTTTCGTCTCCTGAATGCGACAATTATTGTGTTACGCAACTAAACAGTGCTATTCAGTAAAAAATTTAGTTAAGAATTCAGCATAATAAGCATCGAGTAGTATATTTTTGTTCTTAAACCTAATCATTTCTATCAAGTTGTCATTTATCTACAGCAATCGACAGTTGCGGAAGTTTGGTTGTGAAGATTTTAAAAGGGTCCATTTGAACGAATAGTTTAGTAAAATCTTAGGTTGGTTATCTTAGCAAAATTAGGTATGGGGAATTCGTGTCCATACTTCTGTTATAACTTGATGATGTTGATCATGTGGAAAATCGGGTAGAATAAAGGGACTTGGACAATTTATTTTGTATGTTGTGCAGTGGATGCAAAAATACGTCATTTTGCGCGCCTCACAACAAATTAGGTTATCCGTATAATATTTGTGGATGTCTGTTGTCCTCAACATAAGACGAGAACCAAACTTATAAGTGGTTGATATACTTTTCTTATAAATGGCAAGCTTTGTTGATTTATGAGGTAAAAGAACTTAAAGACATTTAACGAAAACCTCGACCCGTTTTTTGTAAGTAAATATAATAAGGGGATATGGTACAGAGACGTATTTAACCAGGGAGCAGTCGCACTCACTTCTGTCACGTAAGCAGACGCGCATTACGCGCATCAATTTAAATACGAATTTAAAACAAATTTCTATTTTATAATATTTTTATTTATTTGTTATGTTAAAAATATTTATTTCTAACAATTTTAAAGCTAATTGCTTCTCACCAAAGCCATAAATTCCAAAAAAGAATTAAAAAATTAAAAGATTAATTTTTTTTTAATTCCCACGCATTACTACAATCTTCCTCGAGACACTTACGAGTGGAAAGTTATGTTGCAAAATTTTTCATTAAGTTATCACGGAAAAGGATAAAATATTACATTTTTTTCTAACGGCGCGACTGCTCCCGGGTTAATGAAATATGTTTATCGAGAAGAAATATATACAGCCAGTATTAAGAAAGATGTACCTATAGTCTAGTAAAATAAAATTACACTACATGTAAATCAAAATGTAAATTCGTACAGGTTGAAACAAATTTTATATCAAAGTTTAGGTGGGTACAAAAGATATTTTCAAAAAAAGTATCCAAATCATACAGGGGGATCATTGTTTAAATAATTAAAAAGGGGTCATTTTTGCAAAAAAAAAATACTTTTTTAACTACTGAGGTCATTCAATTACTAATGAAGGTCTATAGGATTATTTTCTACAAAGTTGAAGGGTAAATCTTTCATATAAGACTTACTAAATTAAATTCGACCCCCTATTTATTTAAATAATTGTACATAAAACTTTAAAAACAAATTTGCAAAATATTATTTTTAGCGTTTTAAATAAGCACTATAAAATATCCTATTTTACAGAAGAAGTTGCGCTATGTTACCAGTATTAATAAAAAAAAATTGGTTAAAAAATATTTAATATTTTTTGAGATATTGAATTTGTTTATTAAATGTTACTATATTTTCAATTGCAAAAACGCGGTTGTTGCCAAAGACCTATTTACCTGTATTAAATCTCATTATTTTTATTTTTATGTATATTTTCGATAAATGTATTGATAAATTCAAATTTCAATTAAACTTCCCCCTAAAATGGCATTTGAAAATTATTCAAATTTGTTTATAATTTGTTTTTTTAATAACGTCGCGGGGATTAAATATTTTGAAATGCCGTTTCGATAATTGAGTTCCTGAGAATTTTTCACTAATTAACAAATTTTTTTGTCTTTTTTTTTTCTCTTCTTTTTTTTTTTCTTGGAGTTATATTACTACGGGCCCTTTTAGGGTTAAATTTCATTAAGCTTGTCGACTCTCTAAGTTGTAGATTATAGACCTAAAAATATTAAGATTTACCAAAAATCTCTTTAATAAAATGTGTCTACTTACTGAGTTACAGGGTGTTTCATTTAAAAATTTAAAAATTATTGTTACCAAGTACAGTGGAACCTCGATAACTCGGATTAATCGGGACCGCGACCATTCCGGGTTATCGAAAATCCGAGATAGCCGGAGAATATGGTAAAAATTAATAAAATACGGTATACTTACAGATAAACTCCGTTAGAATTGAAATAACATGAAATATATTTATAAATATGCACAGTACCTACTCATTCAAATTACTAGAAAAAACACCAAACCCAAACGTAAGCAAATGGAAGCGAACAATACAAGACACACAATACTAAAGACCATTGTTTATAAAAGAATTTTTTAAATAGTCTTTCCTAAACAATGCTGACAGTTTGAAATAAAAAGGAATATATACTACAGACAGGTGGCTGTTGTTTTTTGACTATGAGTCATTTTTAATATCGTATACTTCAAATTACACACATACACATTATCTCTCAAATATTATATTACATACATTTTTATTGTTGAAAGGTTTGTCTGATAATTAACTATTTTGATTGGAAATAAGCCACAATTAAATTGAAAAATACAAAATATTGAAAATCAAAATGTTTATCTGATGAAAATCGGTCCGGGTTAGCCGGACTTCCGGGTTATCGGGGACCGACTTATCGGGGTTCCACTGTACTTTAAAACTATTTGACGTATCCTTATCATACTTGGCAGAAAGTGTGGGTACTATACAGTCTACTAAATTGTGATAAATAAAAGTTTCTAGCTACTACCAGAGGTGTACGACAGGGGATAGTGAATTATTGACCCTTCCCAAATTCTACGCCACTGAAGGAATTACTATTTTAGCAAAATTTTTCGATTCTCTAATACTTTCTATGTAAATAATATACTCTTTACTGGTAACGATTAAGTCACTAGTTTTCGAGATATTGGACGTTAAAAACTAAATGGCATAGTTATTTTGATTTATTCATTCATTCATTTTAAACTTCCAATATCTCTCAAACTGATGACTTTATCGATACCAATAAAGTTATTTACATACAAAGTATTGGAGAATCTAAAAATTTCGCTAAAATAATAATTCACTCAGTGGCGTAGAATTTGGGAAGGGTCAATCATTCACTATCCCCTGTTGTACGCCTCTGGCACTAGCTAGAAACGTTTATTAATCACAATTTAGTAGGGTGTATAATAGCCACACTTTCTGCCAAGTATGATAAGGATACGTCAAATAGTTTTAAAGTACTTGGTAACAATAATTTTTAAATTTTTAAATAAAACACCATGTAACTCAGTAAGTAGCCACATTTTATTTAAGAGATTTTAGTTAAATCTTAATATTTTTAGGTCTAGAATCTACAACTCAGAGATTCGACATTCTTAATAAAATTTAACCCTAAAAGAGCCCGTAGTAATATAACTCAAAGAAAAAAGAAGAAGAAAAAAACGACAAAAAAATTTTTTTAATTAGTAAAAAAATTCCCGGGAAGGCAATTATCGAAACGGCATTTCAAAATACCTACTTAATCCCCGAGACGTTATTAAAAAAACAAGTTATAAACAAATTTGAATAATTTTCAAATGCCATTTTAGGGGGGAGTTTAATTAAAATTTGAATTTATCAATACATTTATCGAAAATATACATAAAAATAAAAATAATGAGATCTTAAGCAGGTGAATATTTCTTTGGCAACAACCGCATTTTTGCAATTGAAAATATAGTAACATTTAATAAACAAATTCAATATTTTCAAAAATATTAAATATTTTTTGACCAGTTTTTTTTACTTAATACTGGTAACATAGCGCAACTTCGTCTGTAAAATAAGATATTTTATAGTGCTTATTTAAAACGCTAAAAATAATTTTTTGCAAATTTGTTTTTAAAGTTTTATATACAACTATTTAAATAAATAGGAGTCAAATTTAATTCAGCAAATCTTATGTGAAAGACTTATCCTTTAACTTTGCAGGAAAAAATCCCATAGATCTTCATTAATAAGTGAATTACCTCAGCAGTTTAAAAAGTATTTTTTTTGCAAAAATGACCCCTTTTTAATTATTTAAACAATGATCCCCTTCTATGATTTGGATACTTTCTTGAAAATATCTTTTGTACCCACCTAAACTTTGATATAAAATTTGTTTTAACCTGTACGAATTTACATTTTGACTTTTCATTATTTTATTAGGCTACTAATGTATATTGTCGATTTGTTACAATAGCAACACCGTATGTGGATATTTTCTTTAATAAATATGTATATTTAATTTATCAGTAGGTACCACTAAGTTTTGTTTAAGTATTAATATTCTCATCAAGACAAACTCAAAATCCATAAAAATAGAAAGCTTACTTAAATAATAGCTGTAGATACGTTATTAAACATTTCAAAGGGCGACATTTTTGTTATCTGCTGTATTATTCGTTGGAATGAATTTAACATAATATGTATACACATTTTTATTAGCATACCAAAAGATATCATTTACCCTAATCATATGCCTCATTTAAGAACGTAGAAAGTAACCGTGGCGTTAATTTTACGTATTGTGAATACACATTAATAATAAATATAATCTAATATACATATAATGCGGATAGTGAAAAAGACATTAAAAGATAAAAAACACAACATGGGAGATCGAATGTGTGAAAATTAGCTTGTTTTTATTATAATATAATTATTATTATATAATAAAATAAACATCATAAACAGAAATCAAGATGAGAACTTTCTTCTTCCTTCTTTTTCAAGTGCCTTCTCCTTAGCCCCAGAACCAGACGAGCCACTCTTCAGCGCTTCTGAGGGGAGCCACAAAGTGGCTTAGGCAGGCAATTTTGTAGCGCCAATGATTTTGTAATGGACGCCACTAGCAGCGAGGATCGGCGACAGTGACTGGCCACTGTCGCTCGTCTGGAATGGCACGTTTAATTTACATAAGAATTTACGGCTAATCATCGGAAGCTACTTTGTGGCGCCACAGAGTAGTGGTTAGTGGAGGTTAACTACCTACTACAATTGCAAACTCTTTCCTGTATTCAGCTGTTCATATTAGCTGTTCAAAATTTAGCCCTGTCCATTGCCGGATGTTTCTCAGCCACGATAGTCTTATATGTAGGAAAATATGTGATAGAATAGTTTTTTATTTTTTTTATTATTATAGGTTATTTACACAACTACCCCTTTCTGTCACAAGAATGCGAAATTAAAGTAGAGAATAAGTGGGTAAAATATTTATACAAACAAATTATTAACATTAACCACCCAACTATGGCATTTATTGGAATTCCAACCGGAGTGTTTCCATTTATACTTTTTGGGATACAGGTAAGAATGTTTTGCTTATATGAAACTAATTATTTTTATATCGAATTATATCGAATAATATCTTAATCCGTGGCAGGAAGAACCTGAAGTAATGGCTCGGGTGCATTAGTGCAGAACTTTTTAGATCGGTGGTCAACAAGGTCCGCAGAGTCATGATGCTTCGATAGCTTCGATAGAAGATAGCACTTAAAGAAGAAGATTTATATGGTATAGGGATGTTAATTTACCTTGAATATCATTTAGTTGCATTAGTGGCAATAATACATTTTATGTCGTTGTTCTGACAAAATTGCCTATAAGTTACCTACTTTCCAGTTTCTCATAAAATTCTTCTCTTCTCCGTTACCTTCTCACCTTCTTCTTTATCTTCAAAGGGAGCATTTTTTATCTCTATATAGAAGGGGTTTGGATTCTTCAAAAACATCTCAGTCCAGGACGTAGCCTAACCTTGGTGCAGGATTCATTTTTCTTAGTCCTGGCGATAGTTCCTGTTCCGTTTTACATTTATTTTTTGTTTATGCAAATATTCGTTTTTATGGCTATACTCAAATGTAAGCATACCAGTTCATTCAAAACCTGTTTATAAACCGCCGCCTAGAGCGCGCCAATGTGTCGTGCGAGACACAATATCATTACAGTCCCAACTTCGAAGCAGAAAGGTTGTCTGTGTAACTAGTATCCATTTAAAAGTGTAACCAATAAACTCTCATTTCTTCACAGTTCCCGAGGTACCTACTTCAAAACGCCCTATCATCGTCGAGGCTATGCCAAACACCTACCTGCTAAGCCAGACCCTCCTCTGCCATCCAGCGCTCCGAAAACAGAATGGCCGCTGTAAGGTCGGCATCGCTTCCGAATCACCACCTTTATTCATCAACAGACTGTCAACAAGGAGACCCTTCCCTTGTCCTTGTTTCCCCTTTTTTAGTCCAAGATTCTGGGTTTTTAGGAGCTCCGTCCCAAGGAGCACGTGGAAGGTCCCCATCACTCCTATAACGGCATTATACTCCCAGCCTGGCATTTCCTCCTTCCCCACAGTCTGGCTACTAATTCGCCTCTTATCAAAACCAACATATTTCCTCTACCTTAAATTTACAACATATTTTCCTCTTACCTTTGTCGTTGGTACAAGCTGTCGTTCTTCTTGATCACTGCACAGATATAGTTATGTATGTATACTAGTCCACCCTGCTTTATTTTCAATTATTCTCTCAATCATGTCACAAAATTTAGATCCGTCTCTCTTTCCATTCTGTTCCTTTCTACTATCCATCTGTTGCACTCTATCATCGTATGTGTCTCGCAGTCTAGTCCGGGTGCCCGCAGTATAGGTATTCATCAGTGTCAGCTTTTTTGAACCTAGAGAGGTAGGCCCTAAAACACTCGGGTTCTGTGATCGCTTTAGGAAATAATACAGTCGCCTGTGACCACAGGCCTCCCAATCTCTTAGGTTCGAGAGCATCATCTTTTTCCACTGTGCCACATCCTCCGTGTTGTTCCATTTTTCTTGCCATCTTTCAATTGACCTTTCCCTTTCCTGTCTTCTCTCGGCCATAGTACCTAATTATTTATAGGTAGCTCTCTTTTCTAATATAGCTCTTTTCTTTCCATTGCCAACACATGCAGCGGAACCTGTCCCTTATTCAGATTCTATATCCTTGGACTTATTAGGTCGAAAAAATGTTCAACGAAATAAGTTTATGAATTTTTTAAAAATTGTATTCTTTATTTAAGTATTTTAATTTTTATTTTAGATTATAGAATTTTTATTTTAATTGAGTGTCAAGTTGACAATTGACACTCGATTTTCAGTATGTGAGGTTCATCCCTCTAATATCACATCCACGTGGGTTAGAGTCCTGTGTTGCCCTGGGTAATATCCAGGAATATTTGCAACATCCACCCATTTTAATCATAATATGTAGTATCATATAAGATCTTATAACTTTTAAAGGGTTTTTACCCAAAACTTTGTGGTGGCTCACGCGTGCATGCTATTGACTTAACACTGATGATGGATTACTTGTTAATCCGAAAACGTTTTGTTTTGTGATTTAACCCTTATTGGGGTCTTTTAAATATATCTTTTACAAAGGATCCTGTATTTTTTTTTTATTTTAGATTCGCTTCTTCTTGGCCCATCTTAAAGGCAACTTTTCGATAAGCAAAGAAAAAATGATGCAAGATCTGGAAACTTATATGAACAACCAAAAAGCGGAAGGACAGACAGTTCCTCACTTGTTGAGTCAAAAACAAGGTGAATATATGGAAGATTTAGGAACAGTTGCTAAAATCAAGAAGGTGCCTCCAGTATTTGCTAAATTGTATAAGTATGTTCACAATGAAGGCAAAGGAAAAATTTTGACATATAAAATATTAAATGACAATGATTTTGAAATTGTAAAATTTGTTTAAATTTATCTATGTTATTTAAAAATGTATATCTGTTTATAATATATGTTTCTTGTTTTTTTTTTCTTTTTTTTTAAGTGCCCAAGTGTCCAAGACATTTCTTTAATGTGAGTAACTTTGATCACCTATCTTTTCTTTTAAAATACTCTGATAATATCACCTTGATTTAACAAATTTTTCAAAATCTCCCATTTTGTTCTTCTCATGTCTGTGTTTCCTGTTTCTCCTCAGGTTCTTTAACACGTTGACTGCCAAATACTCCGATCGGAGTGTGCCAGTCTCTTTCGGCAACGACGACTACTCCTATTGGAGTATCGATTACACAATCGAAGTAAGGCTCACTGAGTAGTCGGCGTTACCGAAGGAGGCTGGCACACTCCATCGGCAGTCAACCTGCTAATTGGATACATAATATACTTGTTTGATATTTATCCCCTTCTTTTCTAATCACATATTCTAAAAATCAAGTGTTACATTTATTAGATCAAAAATAAAAAAATATATATCCTTTGATTTATGCAGTGGGTCTATCTGTTTGGTGACAGTGTAGCAAAAACTGCGGTTGATACAAACAAACTGAAGTGGGATTCAGCTTTAAGAATTTCGTTGGAGTAAAATACGATGAAAGAAAGTTTTATCAACATCAATTTCTAACTCACTAGGCTGCTATTAAAGTGTAGCACACTAATGTGTACACAACATGAACAAAGGCTGCGTTACTCTAAATTGGAAGAGATGTGGGGGTTCTTTGGATTATTCTTACTATGGTATATTCACTTGAAAAAAATGTAGCTTATCAACACCAGGAATGCTTCATCAATTCATTCACACTTTCTAGAGGGGGGCTAAAGAAGTATCTACTTGTGTTAAACAATTATGAATACTGTAACTGATTATGCATAAAAGCCTAAGAAAAGTAATAAGTAAGTAGGTTCTCACAAGTAACGACAATCAACACCTCTATTCACATGTTCTTTGTGAATACACCTTAGCTCAGAAACAAAAATAAAATTGGAGAGAAAGAAAAAATTATAAGATAGAACGAAATTATTGAAACTAATTAGGGCTATTGAAAATTATTTAACAAAGAATTAGAATAATTTACCTTGGTTATTTGTTACATCATGATATGTACTTTTTTGTTTTTAAAATCCACATACATATTCATAATCAGTGTTGTATTGTATTATAAAAAAAAACAAAGATGACAAAACATAAAAAAATTCGTGATACCCCTTAAGCAATACACTAACACGGCACCGCACTGGGTACATGTAAAAAAAATTAAATGATAATAGGTAAGTACAGGTCACCATCGTTGAAACAATTTAGTTTAGTTATTAACTCTAGGTACTATCGTATATATACAGGATCATATACGATAGAAGATAAAAAACTTACCCTCGTACTATTTTATTGACTGCATGCTATCACCAAACTACATTATTACCAAAGGATCTTTAAAAATAAAGATCCTCATACTTTACCTATACCCTGTCTTGACGGGGTATTCTTCTTCTTATGCAATACACTAATGGATGTTCGCGATCACGTTTGACAATTTTTCTCTATCCCGTGCAGTATATATTAGGTCTTCTATGTTTCTTAGTCCTGTCCATTGTTTGACATTACGGAGCCATGACATTTTCTTCCTGCCCACTCCTCTTCCCCCTTCGATCTTTCCTTCATTTAAGGTTTGCAGAAACTGGTATCTTTCGTTTCTAATTAGGTGCCCCAGGTATGCCGTTTTTCTCTGTTTAATTGTTCATAGCAGTTGTCGTTCTGTACCAATTCTTCTCAGTATTTCTTCTCCATTTGTTATTCGTGCGGTCCAGGGAACTTTAAAGATTTGTCGATAAATCCACATCTCAAATGCCTCTATATTCATTGTGTTTATTTTTAAAGTCCATCCTTCCATGCCATATAGGAGTACCGACCATATATAGCATTTCGTGAATCTTAGGTTCAGATCAAAGTCAGAGTTCGTAAAGACGTTTCTGAATTTCATGGATGCACTTCTGGCCCTTTCTATTCGACATTTAATTTCCATGTCCGACATCCAGTCTTCACATAGCCAGGTTCCCAGGTATTACTTCAATTTTAAATAATACTTAAATTTTCTTACGCCTTACGCGCTCTACATTTTGATTGTTATAATGCTAGTCTTGCATTTTGATGTTGACTTAATTGACGGCTGATTATAAGGAACTTCGTCTTTTTTATGTTGATGCCAAGTCCCATGTTCTCCAATTTTATTAAGAAGGTTTTGGAGGTCTCCTATATTGTCTGCTATTAAGACCGAGTCATCCGCATATCGTATATTATTAACCAAGGTACCATTTACTTTGATGCCGCTTTCGCATTCCTCAAGAGCTTCCTGGAAGATACTTTCTGAATATAAATTGAACAGTAGTGGGGAGAGAATGCATCCCTGTCTGACACCTCTAAAAATTTTTTGAGCTTGCATTGTTTCATTATCCACCTTGACGACAGCTGTTTGATTCCAGTAAAGAGCTTCTATGCCACGAATGTCTTTTTGATCTATGTCGATTTGTTTGAGTATATGTACGAGTTTATGATGTCATACTCTATCGAACGCTTTTTCATACTCTATAAAGCATATCATTAGATACGTCTTTCCTTTCATCGTCTTTCATCATAGAATTGGGCCCAGAGATCTGCTTTGTGGGATGCCTGAGTGAATATGATATATCTTAGTGTGCTCGGTACCATGCTTCAACAGGAAGTGTCTATTTTCTATGTAGGATTTTAAGAGCTGGAAGTGAGGATAGGGTAGGAGCTTCTTTAATTTTATTTGTAGTCCTATGTGCCATACCTTTTCAAAAGCCTGAGATATGTCAAGGAAAGCAGCAGAACAGTATCTTTTGGCGTTAAAATCCTTGTTTATTTGGTTGACAAGCCTATGCGCTTGTTCTATGGTTCCGTGTTTGTCTCGGAAACCGAATTGATGTTCCGGAATTATTTTATGTTCGTCTATTATCGTTTTTAACTTTTTTACGTACATTTTTTCAAAGACTTTACTAATCATAGGCAAAAGGCTTATTGGCCGGTATGAAGATGCATTTTCCGGTCTTTTTCCGGGTTTAAGGATCATTAGGATTTGTGCCACTTTCCATGAACTAGGGAAGTAGTTTAGGCGCAGGATTGCATTAAATATAAAGATCATTAGTTTTATGCACTTATCCGAGACTTCTTTTAGAATCTTGCCAGAGATTAGGTCAAATCCAGGTGCTTTTTTGATGTTGACTTCATTTATTGTTTGTTTTACTTGGTTGACTGTAAATTTCGTGTGGGGCAGATCCATTTGAAACGGTGCTGTTAGGAATCTGGTTAGTTCTGTTTCTTCCTCTGTAGATACTGTAGAAGGGTATGGCGTGAATACTTTTTGAAGGTGCTTGCCAAAAAGATCTGCTTTTTCTTTGTCGTTCCTAGCCCAGGTGTTAGCCTCATCTTTGATTGGTGGGTTATGCTGTTGGGGGCGTTTGAGTTTTTTTGTGGCTTTCCAGAGTGAGTAATCTGTAGCTTGAGTTGGTGTTAAATTTTCTAAATATTCTTGTATTCCATGGTTTTCTTCTTCATGTATTAATTCCTTTAATTCCTTTGTTGCTTTGTTAAGTAGTTTTTTCTTATTTTCTACCGTTCTTGACTGTTGCCAATTTTTACGTAATTGTCGTTTTTCTAAAAATTTTTGTTTAATTGTGGGAGACACATTATTTCTGTTTGGAGATGGTTTGTAGCTGGGAGTCGCATACCATGCAGCAATGTGTATGCTTTTTGTTAGGTTATCTACAGCTGATTCTAGTTAGAGTTCATTTTTCAAGGACAGATTTAGTGAGATCAGGCTGTCTAGTTTTTCTCTAAATTGGGACGAGTTAGTCTTGGTGTTATGCAAAGTTGGTTGATGTACTTTGTTTAAGATTTTTTCGAAGATTGTTATTATAAACGGTGAGTGGTCTGATGATAAATCGAAGCATGATTCAGATTTACATTTTTTGGTATCAATGCCTTTTGTGATGCAGAAATCAATGACATCAGGTATTTTGTTTAAGTCAGACGGCCAATAAATTGGTTCGCCAGTCGAGATTTGTTGCAGGTTATTTTCTAACATTGCTTTAGCTAATTCTCAGCCTCTTGGTGTTGTTAGTCTAGAGCCCCACATCGGATGTTTTGAATTATAATCTCCACCTGCAATGAATTTGTTCCCTAGAGTGTTGAAATATTCTAGGAAATATTCTTTTTTAACGGCATGTTTAGGTGGGCAGTATAAGGCAGATATTGTTATTGGGCCGTGTGCTTCCTCAATTGTTAAGCTGGTTGCTTGCAGGTAGTCTTTGTTATATTTTTCCCTTTCGGAGTGTTTAATATAATCACGTATAATTATGGCGCTTCCACCGTGAGATCTACCGTCTGGGTGTTTTGTATGATACAACTTGTAGCTGGGAATCCGCATGTAGTGTTTGTCTGTAAAGTGAGTCTCGGAAATTAAAAGTATATCAATATTTTGATTAAGTATGAATGTTTTGAATTCTTTGGCCTGTTAATAAAGGCCATTTGCGTTCCAGACTACTATTTTATATTTTATTTGTGAAGCCATTAATAAGCTATGACCCATTTTTTACCAAACACCCATAAGATTGAAAAATGTATGAAAAATATACCAGAAAGAATAAGAAATATATATCAAAGAGCATGAAAAAATATGTAAATGTAATAAAAAACGTAAATAATACCAATGTTTGGATACCAGTTGTCCTGGCTGGTGGTTTTGTCCATCATTCTCGGTGAGTTTGTCCTCTAGGCCATCAGGGATCGATAGGCTATGTCCAGACGGTGGTAGCAGCAGAGTCTGAATGCTTCCTCTTTGGCGTTCACTTACCAAGTAGTGACTGGCTGCAACGTGGAGCTCCAGTAGCTCTCTGGGGTTGATGGCTCCGAAAACTCCTCATCTGATCGAGGAATCAGGAACATAGACTGTTTCGGCACTTCAGAAAAACTCCAGGAGCAGGAATCCTCAGGGTGGTAGATTAAAATGTTGTGCGCCTATGTCAAAGGGGCATATAATAATCCATTGGATGGGCTTATGCATTGATGCTCTAAATGGCCCGATGAGGCGGTCGGACTCTGTGTTATGTGTTGTGAAACAGCGTCTTCATAGTTTTACGTAATATATAGTATATGTATAAGTATATTATACTTTAATTCGTATATAATATAATTTCTTACATTATGAAAATCAGTGGTTAATGAATAAAACTTTACGCGGGAGCCCTAACGACGACAACGACTGAGGATCAATTCTCTAACTTCGAACTGATATCGGTGGGTGAATCGAAAATCTATCGCCTATCGTTATAGTTTTGTGAACAGAGGAACCAAGTAGTGGAGGTGATTTTTAGACGTCCACAAAAAGTCCGTATTTCGTCCAGTACGGACATCCAAAGGACGTTCGTATTTATTCAACCATCGGAAGTCCGAAGGACGTATATATTTAGTCCACCGTATTCATATTTATTTCACCCGAAGTACGTCCAACGTCGGACGTCCACAGGACATCCATTTATAGTCCATAGACATTAGGACTAAGACTGGACCTATTTTGGGCACGGCCACGTATATTCAACTTCAAAAAGATGCTCTTAAGATTCATTTTTAGTACAGATACATTGATAAAAATTATATTTTTGCTTACTAGAATTAATTAGCAAACTTATGTCATCTTGGTAACTAGAATAAAAAAACATTGTAACAAATAATTTACAAATAAGATTTTCACACTTTACAAAAAAAAAACAAAAACATGTTTAGAATATTAAACTGTGCAATTTTGAATTAAATATAATTATCTTTTCGATGTAAACTATTTTATTAACATAATTAAGTTAATATTTTATTGAATTATTTTGCTATTTTATCCCGTAATTCGTATAATATGTCGAATATGGACGATCAGCAAACGTCCGTATTTCGTCCAGTACGGACGTCCAAAGGACGTTCATATTTATTCCACCCGAAGGACGTCCAACATCGGACGTCCGAAGGACGTACATATTTAGTCCACCGAAGGACGTCCAACGTCGGACGTCCGAAGGACGTACATATTTAGTCCACCGAAGGACGTCCAACGCCGGACGTCCAAAGGACGTCCATTTATAGTCCATGGACATTAGGACCAAAAATGGACCTATTTTGGACGTCCAGAGGACGTCGTGTGCTATTAGGGAAGCGATCTTATTAATGACAGTAGTAAGTAAATTGAGCATTGTGCCCATTTGCTCCATGAGTTTTTTCATCATTTCTTCCAGCTTGGCTAAGTTGCTATCAGGTTGGTTAGGTCCTGGTATTGTTTAGTTGTTATAGCTACACTGTGGTTGATTTTTGTTGACTATTTGAGCATAGGTTAAATCAGGTTGTATTTGTTGAGTGTTATTTGTTTGAATAGGTGGTTGCATGATTATTTTTTCTCTTAGTGTAGGATATAGCTTCTGCTGTAGTTGAATGTGAACTTGGCATCCTCTACAGTTAGCCGGGTGGCCACCGTTACAATTGATACATTTTACTTTGTCATCACTTGATTTTCGAGGACGATCTTTTGTTTCGTGATTACCTGTACATTTTACGCATATGTGTACTTTACGGCAGTAGGTTTTAGTGTGTCCGTAGTCTTGGCATCTTGTACACTGGGGGATTGTTCTTTTTGTACGAGGAGGTTCGCATTTGATGATATTTTTTCCTAATTTTTCTATTTTATAAACTTCTTTGTTGTTTTCCTTCGATACGATATCAATAAAAAACATTGGCAAGGGGGTTTTTGATACATAATGTTTTATATTGTGAATGTTTACTGCTTCGTGTCCTTGTGCTGCTAGATTTGCCTTTATGTCATCAGTATCTGTACCATGATGCAGTCCTTTTATGACAAACCTGAATGTTTTTTCGCTTTTTGGCCTCAAAGTGTGGTATTGCGTATTCCTTTTATCAAGTTCAGTGATCAGTGTTTTAAAATGTTCGGTCTCATGGACTTGAACTTTTACTGTTTCATAACGAATGGTTTTAATCGTGTATTTATCTCCTGTGGTTTGCTTAAGTAGGTCATGAATGTGTTGGACAACACCTACATTATAGATGGTTATCGGTGAGGGCTTGGGTACATCTTTTGTATTGTTTTCTTGATTATTTGCTTCGTCTTTGCTTTCTTCATTTTCTTCTGTAAGCATACTATACGAGTTTTTTGTTTCTAGTGGCTTTTGCAGCCAACAATCACTTAATTTTGTTTGTTTCCTGGATATTTCCACTTCGGGACTTCTTATTCTTTTTTTATTTGTTACTGTCTCCCATTTATCTTCAGATTCAGAGTTATGAGCTGCTTGTTCATTCGTGTGTTGGACTACCTGTGGATTTTGTGGATTTTGATATACTAAGTGTGGGGGGAGAGGTAAAGATAAAAATTGGTTGCATTTGAGTAGATGAGCCTGGCATTTGCTGATATATGGCCTGTTGATTTTGATCATGGTAACCCGTTTGGGGCTGTGACATTGACGTAGTAAAAAAATATTGTTGATAAGACATATTATTATTCACCTGATATCCGGATTGATGAGTTGGCACACCATTTTATTTGATGTCCCTTTTCAATTCTACTCCACTGGTATGAATTTTTGAAGATTTTCTTATCACTAATTGCCTTCTGATAACTATTTATCGATTCCAAAATACTTATTTACTGTTAAAATATAATTAAAAATAAAAACTGAATTTGTTTATGAGAACAAGTTTACGGAGACGTTCAAATGACTGATATTAGAACATGTAGGTAATTAAAATCACATTTGAATACTCACATTTTGTACACAAATCGGAATTAACGTTTACAATATAAAATGTTTTAAAATAACTAGACTGAATGCGACCGCCTTGATCGGAGGTTTGTGGTCGACTTTTGAAATAAGAAGTCACTTAGACATATTCTTAGCCACACCCTCCATGTCCATCAAAAACATTTCATCCAATCATCAAGAGACTAAACAAAACGGATTCCAGTAGTTCGTACAACCTTTTTCCCATCAATAATGCAGAATCACCGTTTTCACATCTGTGGTCTTTGGACGCTTACTAAGGCAGTGTTATTGCTTTATATAAACAATCCAGCTCTAAAATCAACATTCCACAGTTCTACTGTCGCCAATAACCACTTATCGAAGAATTTATAACTAAAGATTCCTTTGGCGGTTCAAAATAATATAAACACTGTTGTAGATAATCGATCTAATATTGTGAAAAATGAAAAAAACTAAACTTCACGCAATACACAATACAATTTCTAAAGCGATAGATTTGTGAGAATTCAACTGTTTTCCTCTGAAACACAAACATGATTTTAATGAATTTAGAATACAGGGTGAAGCGAAAATGTTAGTGATTCGAAAATGTTAGAGATTTTCGCACCGTTACATCCCACATATTAAAAAGATGTGCGGTAGTACATTCTAAGTATATAAATAGAAGGTTTATAGCACCTCCTTAGAAAATTCTAAAAAGTATATTCTTGGTATATACTGAAAAGAAGTGCGGTAGTACATTCTAAGTATATAAATAGAACGTTTAAGTACTGTAATTTAGTATATACTTACTTAGCATCTGCTCTACACATTCCCAATGGTAATTACGCATATTCTCAGCATATACCTACTTTTTCTGAAAAGTATGTTGTATGAATATACTAAGAACATGAAATTGTTATGTGGGATCCGCCACTGAAGAATCAGAGCTTATTAAGAGGAAGAAGAAGAGGAATAAAAAATAATTTTCGGTAAAGAGCTTATAATTAATTTAATTTTATTGATGTACAGCTGGTTAAAAAAAAAACGGATACGACTCTTAAAGCGAATTTTGTAGAAAATTGAGCAGTGTATTTTGAAGGATAAATAATTATTATTTACATACTGTCACTGTCACTGCCAAATCTTAAAATTTGTCACATAACTTATTCTGTTCAACCTCAAAAAATGGCTCCACATGCTGGCAAAGAACTAAAATTAAGAATTGTATTGAAATTAGAAGGTGGTTGGTCACTATCTGCCGTAGCGAACCATTTTAACGTAAGCAGAACAACCGTTTTTAATATTAATAAAAGATGGAGAGAACAAGAAACTCTCGAAATAAAGCAAGGTTTGGGAAGAGCTCTCTGAAGAAGACAATCTCATAGTTCCTTTCACGCAGATGGACCGAAGACTACAAGCTGTTATCACTGCTGATGGAGATATTACAAAATATTAATTTTATTTTTACATAACTAAATTTAGTATCGTTTTGGTCTTCCAGACCCTCGCTTTCTTTCGAGAGTTTCTTGTGCCCTCCATTTTTTATTAATAGAAAATTTGTGGTTCTGCTTATGTTAAAATATTTTGCTGCCTCTGGTAGTGCCCGTTAGCTTTTAATTTGGTTAAAATTATTGCTTTAATATACATATTGTTAAGTTAAGTCGTTTTGTTTTATTCCTTAGGAATAAAAAATGATAACAACAGCCACATTTTATGTAAAAACTATCATTTATATACCTACTCTTTATAAAATGCAGAAATTCAAAATAATATAAAAATTTAGACCCTAATACTTAATTATTACAATTTATTAATAATAATTAACATATTGTAATGAGTTGTTAGTTTGTTTATTTTAATTGATTTTGACAGTCTATCATAATAAATATAATATAATGTCAGACCAATCAAATACACTGCTCAAAATAATCAAATCTTACTAAGAGTCGTATCAGTTTTTTTAGGAACCAGCTGTACCTCCCATGATTGTTGACTTATTGAACGGGTAGCCACCTAGTTTAGGGCGACGACATTGCATCCATTACTTCACGCTAAAAAGATATCCCTTTGGGAGCAAAATTGACCTGTCTCTCGTAGTTTTTTGGAAAAACTTCTTCCATTGAAGATGTTTCAGGTGAACTGTCTTAATTGGAGCATCTTGTTTACTTGAAGGTATATGTAACGCAAACATCAATATTTTGCAAGCTTTAAGTAAACAAAACATAATTAACTTCAGGGCCGCGCCGTCCACGTGTGCAATGTGTGCGGCGCACACAGGCGCCAGCAATTAAGGGGCGCCACTAGAGTTGTTACAAAAATTTTACGCAAATCAAAACAACCCGTTTACCGACCTTGCCGCCCTGTATATTTCAGCTAACTAACTTCGTTAGCAAAAGTTTACAATCAAAAACAATGAATATGCAGCCTGCCTTAAACGCTTTACAAGAGTTAAGGGCGTAGGCGCAAAATTTTGCGCCAATGTGTTTTAAATTCATTAATTTCTTTCAAATCCTGAGAAAACTAATAGCTATTTTAAAAAAAATTTAAACCCAGAATGAAAGATTGCATTATTATCGAGGAACGAAAGTCCCTGAAAACTTCTATAATGTTTATTTTAATAAGTTGCAAGGGTGAAAAAAAAAAGAGAAAATTTAGTGTGATTTTTAATTTCAAATATCTCATTCAAATAAAACTTTTTGGTTATTCTCCTCGGTAATAATGTAATCTTTCATTCTGCGTTTAAATTTTTCAAAAATACTTTTTAGTTTTCTCATGATTCGAAAAAAATGAATGCATTTAAAACACATTGGAGCGAAATTTTGCGCCTACGCCCTTAAAACAATTTTTGCTCTAGTTTCGGATACTTAGATAGAAAATTTAATGAAGTTATTACTACAGCAAATGAAACTGCAGAGAAACTGGATTTGGTGCCCAGTTTTCAACCAGCCACACAGTTACGGCGTCGGAATAAGAGCAGACAGTTCGATTACGAACATAAAGACGAACCGATTTTTGATCCTAAAATGTCATACAAATTTCATTTCTTTTATTGTGTTCTCGACCAAGCATTAATTTCAATAAATGAAAGATTTTCGATATTGGAGAATCATGTTGATTCTTTCAAATATTTATATAATTTGAACGACAGTACAGAAAACTCACAATTTGTAAAAAAATGATATTCAATGATCATCTAGATATTGACGGAGACGATTTGTTTGAAGAAATTATATAGCTTCTGCCTTTGTTAAAAGAATTAAATAATGATGTTTGTAAAAATTTTAAATTTATATTTTTAAACGAATTTACTGTAGTTTGCCCAAATTTAACAATAGCTCTTATCCAATAGCACTATATGGTGCTATCCTCAATAGCACCAATATTATAAAAAGATTTTTCGAACTGAAGGCGCGAAAAGTTAATATTTTATAAAATAGCTAAGTATTTAACCTTTAACTACCCGCTCATCAAGTTATAAATACAAGCGTGGCGCTCTTTATACGCCACAAGAAAATACACTTAAAAACAGCGGATTTGTTTATTTTTGTGATTTTTTAAATGAGCAAAAGTATTGTTCATAAAGAAAAATATATTTTTTGCCATAATGACTAAGAAATAATTAAAAGATGTACTTATATTATTACTTATATTACTATAATCGTGGCGTATATTGTCCACCACCGAAAACAACAAATAATAAACTGTAAATTACGATCTTCCCAGAACGCTGATTATAACGAAACTAAAACCAATTGTAAAGCACATTCCAGTGATAGATTAGATAGATAAACAAGGTCAAAAATTAAATTCTTAAATATATTTGCAGTAGAATTCTTATATCTGGCGTACAAAATACGCCAGCGCGTGTACTCAAAGGTTAACGTTTCCATACCTATATCTTTAGTTTTTTATGCTGCTACGCCAAACTGTTTATTAATTTTTATTTAATTATTTTTACTCACAATCGGTTAGTAATTTATGGATTTCTAACCTTTGAAGTAATCAGGAAGCGACTTATTACTTACTTTACTTTCCCAGCTAGCCGGGAAAGTACTTTCCCGGCTAGCATCTGTCACTTTTCTACCTGCACATGTCAATGTCATTTTTGATTAAAAGATGGTTTAGAACTCAACATTTATTTAATTAAGAAACAACAATAACAATAACAAAAAGAAAACTATTTGGAATTATAAATATTAATAGTTACATTGGAATTATGATTACTATTAACGGTTAAAGTAAGACCGTGTTGCTCAAAATTATGAGTTTCAGAAATAGATGATGACACCGACGTTTCTGGATTTGCTACATGAGACAACATATTAGCAATTTTTATTTGTCCATGTAATGAATTCTCCACATATCCCTCTGCTACGGTGTTGGATTTCCAACCCCCCAACTTTTTCAACTGTAGGATGTCTCCACCTGTATTTGCTAATAATGTTGCTGAAGTACGTCTAAAACAATGTCCTGTAAACCTGTTAACATTTTCCAACTTTAAATAAGTTGCTATTTTTTTGGGAAAACTTCTTATAGCATTATGCCCAAAAGGCTGTCGTGTAATTTTACCAAATCTTATTTGTAAAAAAAATCTATCAGTCAATGTTATTACGAAGGTCACAGTATTGCTTTATTATTTTTATCCATTCCGATTTTGTAATTACAAATGTACGGGAAGAGTAGGTTTTTGTGACAGGAATCACTATTATAATTCGATTTTCTAAAATATCCAGGTCACTTATTTTCATTTTTAAAAGTTCATCGCACCTACAGGCTCCGGAAATGCCAATAAATAAAGCAACCTAAAAAAATTTAATATAACATATATTTAATATGCACTAAATAAATTAAAATTACCTTTTGAGGAAGATATTTTATCGGGGCATTGTTTAAAAATGTATCGATGTCTGCTTCAGAAAAAACACTTGACTTTTTAGCTTGATATCCCACATTCTGCCTTTTCAAAAATGCCCGCAATTTTGCGTATTTACTAATATCAACATTATGCCTAAAGTTTAATACTGCTCGCAACATCGAATATCTTGACCATAATGTGGAGGCTTTATTTTGTTTGCTCATTTCACAAAAATAAGCAAGAAGTACCGTCTCAGAAGTATGCTGCACACCTTTAGCCACGCACCATTTACTGTATAGTTCATAGGTGTTTTCATGCCTCTCCCTGCTTTTTTCAGGAATTATTCCTTCAGGAGCTCTCTTTGCAGCTACCCGCAGTTCTGGTGGCATACATTCAAATTCACTATCAGACAGTTTTGTATAATAAACAAAATTTGATTATATGTACAATTAATGGCGTCGTGTATCGCCTAAATATCAGATTCAACAATCTTGTTTTGTTACCTAGCAACGATCTCACAGGTTACTTAAAATAATTCATCTTATCACATAATGAAAATGGATACAGATATTTGAAACGAAATTATTATTGGTAGATTGTGAGTATTAGAAATCCATAAACTACTAACCGATTGTGAGTAAAATAGTATACAAACCTCGCGGGAACTCATTCTAGCCTCGCGTCTGTAGTTTACCTACCTTGCCGCTCGGCTGAAATAGAGTACTTTCTCGCTAGGTAGGTATGTAATATACTATAACTTTACATATTTATTTTCCTGTCGCATGTGTAAGAATCTTTAGCTATTTTTTGGTCACAATAAATAATTGTTCATTTTGAGCGCCATTAAATGTTTTGCACACAGGCACTACCACGTGCTGGCGCGGCACTGATTAACTTAATCTGTGTCGTTGTCGAGGTTACTATTTTTTCTTCTACTAGGTACTACTATAATTTGCTTTCAGCGAATTATTTAAAAAAACAATATAAATAATAATTTTGTATCAAAAATCAACGTCGAAGAAGACATAACACACCCCTAAATTGATCACATATAAAGAAATTATCAATATTTCACAAAATAGGACATGTAACTTCATTACCAACAAGGTTAAATTCACACGTGGTTCGATTATAATATTTTGGGTTGTAGCACGTCACAGACGTGGTTATAAAAGAAACCTATTTGTTGTCTATTGGGTCTAGTTTTCCTTTCAGTGTTTAACAGAGTGGTTGGTAGAAAAATTTGGTAAGTCTCACATTATAGTAACTTTTTTATTACAATACGTCGAACGGTTCTGTAAGGGAATGTTTTTAATTTTTAAAAACACTGGGGTGCAAAATTAACCGGAGACCTTAAAAATGGGTCATTTTTGATGTCTCGAATTTTCTAAACCTGTTGTCCGATTGAACTGATTTTTTAATATGTTATAACCTTATTCTTTAACACTATCGCTGTAATCATATTGTTGCTAAACAGGTAAATTTTCATTGTATACCGGGTGTACCAATGAAACTGTGTTTTTTCTCAAACTTCGCATCACCCTGTGGAATATTCTAGCATTTATAAAATACTCAAATTAAAACCCAACTATAGCCTCATGTTTTCTCAAAATTCCCTTTTTTTAATTTATTCGCTTATGTTGGACCGTAAAAAGTTAGGTACTTTTTCATAATTAGCCATGTTTTTCATCAATACGGGGTGTTTTTAAATAAGTATGAAAAACTTCAAGGGGTAATTCTACATGAAAAATAATGACAGTTTTCTTTATAAACCTATGCCCACAAATGCTTCGTTTCTGAGATAGAGGGTGTTAAAATTTTTCTTACAAACTGACGATTTATTTATTGCTTTAAAACCGGTTGAGATATGCAAATGACATTTGCTGCGTTTTAAGATGTAGTTATTTTACATTTTTTCACATACAAGTAAGAATCTATTATTCTTCATTGGCGCGCATACGGGTAATATGACGGATCATATTACCCGTATGCGCGCCAATGGTGAATATTAAATTCTTACTTGTATGTGAAAAAATGTACAATAACTACATCTTAAAACGCAGCAAATTCCATTTGCATATCTCAACCGGTTTTAAAGCAATAAATAAATCGTCAGTTTGTAAGAAAAATTTTAACACCCCTATCTCGGAAACGAAGTATTTGCGGACATACCGTTTATAAAGCAAACTGTCATTATTTTTTCATGCAGAATTACCCCTTAAAGTTTGCCATACTTATTTAAAAACACCCTGTATTGATGAAAAACATGGCTAATTGTTAAAGTACCTAACTTTTTTATTATCCAACATAAGCGAATGAATAAAAAAACAAAATGTTGAGAAAACATGAGGCTATAGTTGGATTTTAATTTCAGTATTTTATAAATGCTATAATATTCCACATGGTGATGCGAATTTTGAGAAAAAAAACACCGTTTGATTGGTACACCCGGTATAGGTACATTGAAAATTTAACTGTTTAGCAACAATACTATTACAGCGATATTGTTAAAGAATAAGGCTATGATATATTAAAAAAAAATCACTTAAATTGGACAGGAATTCAGGAAATTTGAGACATCAAAAATTACCAATTTTTAAGGTGTCCGGTTAATGGTCCGGTTAATGGAAATTAAGTTTATGTGTTAGTCTCTTCATTAATATTTTTATAAAGAGTTTGTAGGTACATATACAGTGCACTGAAATAAGTGTCACCCCCCTTAACCATTAACCCATTAACTTATTTATTTTTAGCAAATAAGCAAAACTCTCGGACAGGTCGATTTTTAAAATAATCATAGTATATTATAGCATCAATGTCATAACTTTGATTTTTTTAAATAGGAATCATGTGACACCTCATTTAAAAGCTTTTGAAATACTGATTAAAAAAATTTATAAATACCATTGTTTAACTAGACTGTGTCTATAGTCTGGGAAGATTATCGGAGAATGGGCCATTTTTGAGAAAAGTTATTTACCAGCAATTTTATTGCTGGAATCGAATCTTATGATTCTATATATTAATAATATAAGTATGCAATGTCCGCAGATAGTGTGCTACTTTTTTTTATAAACAAAATAACTCCAAAGATTTTAACTTTACACCAAAAACATCCAAATAAAAATTCACCGTAATTAAATTTTGCATAGAGACGTGTTTTTCCCGATTTACTTCAACGAAAATTTTCCCCGGAAAATGCGGGTTTTTCTAACAATATCTTTAATTTTCAACTAAAATTTTAGATAAGTAATTGTTTATCAATAATTAAATAACTTGGTAATATAAAAGCTCTTTTCGTATAGATTATAATTCCAGAAGCCGATGAAGATTTAATGAACAGTTTAGCAACAATTGAATTGTTAATTAAAAATTTACGGTCGCTATAATAACCATAATAATTATGGTATATAAGAGATGTACTTTACAGAATTGAAATTGGACTATTTAAGCGGCCTCAGGAATATTTTAAAATTATAAACAATTTTTTGGCTTATAAACAAATAGAATATCTCGGGAAATATTAAATTGAATTAAATCATGAAAACGGTGTTGGAAAAAAGCCACAGGACGCTTCTTTTAAAATAAAAACGTTTAATTGTGATGCGTGGTTCCTGAGATACAACTGGTCAAAGTTGACCGGCATTTAGGGCAAATATATATTCAATAGGATCATAATTCTCGAATTATCACCTTTTTATTTCTGTCCTCTTTCTCCACACCAATTTTGAAATCTTTAAAATACTTATAACATATATTATTATAAAAAAACTATCGATATTACGAGTGAAAATTGCCAAAAATAGCAAAATTCCAAACAAAAATTAGATTGGAGAAAATGTAATATCAAAGTTCAAAATCGGTATACGTTAAAAAATGCATTTTCTCGGCTTCCCATGGAGCAATTTTCTTCATTCTTTTTTTGTTCCCAAGTAACTCGAGTATAGCCATCTAACAAATGCATTAATAGATGTCAAACTTGCTTTTGTTTTGTTATAATCATAGATATAATAACAGAATAGATTAGGCCAGTCCGAAAAATAGCGTAACGCGGAACAGTTCAGGTCGGTGATCTATCTATCTCTCTACCGGTGCTTAGCTTTCTCTCTCTAGCATATGATGGCTGTCGCCTCTGTGTCACTGTCGTTCTATTACTCCCACCTCTTGGTAGATACGCTCACACTCGCACGACAGACAAAGATAGCTAGACCACCGTACTTGATATCGGCGTTACACCCCGATGCATTGAGTGGCAAATGACTAGCCAGATCTATTGTTGACGTATCTCTGGTTATAATAGTATAATTTATTTATAAGAAAAGAAAACTACATATTTTTTTTTGTCCAGTTGTAGGTTTTTCTTAGATAAACTTACTACAAGTGTACCCTTTATCGTTATAAACACAAATATTCTCATTTGAAAGCTGTATAATTATTTAAACAATCTTTATTTAAGCAAATTAAAAATGTTTGTTATAATAAATAAATTAATGTATTATAACAAAACAAAAGCAACCTTAATATTTAATAATACGTTAGTTAGATGGCTCTACTCGAGTTACTTGGGAACAAAAATAAAATGAAGAAAATTGCTCCACGGGAAGCCGAGAAAACGCATTTTTTTAACGTATACCGATTTTGAATTGTGAGATTACATTTTCTCCAACCTAATTTTTGATTGAAATTTTCCTATTTTTGGCAATTTTCACCCGTAATATCGATAGTTTTTATTATAATAATATATGTTATGATAATTTTAAAGATTTAAAGATTAATGTGGAGAAAGAGGGCAAAAATAAAAAGGTGATGGTTTGAAAATTGTGATCGAATTGTTTATATCTTTGCCGTAAATGCCGGTCAACTTTGACCAGTTGTATCTCAGGAATCACTCATCACAATTAAACGTTTTTTCTTTTAAAAGAAGCGTCCTGTCGCTTTTTTTTAATGGCGTTTTTATGATTAAATTTCATTTAATATTTCCCGAGATATTCTATTTGTTTATAAGCCAAAAAATTGTTTATAATTTTAAAATATTCCTGAGGCCGCTTAAATAGTCCAATTTCAATTCTGTAATATACATTAGATAGATACATTGTGTGTTTATACAAAAATCATAGCTATTCTTATGTATCATAATTATTGTGGTTATTATAGCGACAGTAATTTTTTAATTAACAATTCAATTGTTGCTAAACTGTTCACTCAATTTCCATCTGCTTCACGAATTATAATCTTTACAAAAAGAGTTTTTGTTTTGCGCCGCATAAAGATTCCTGACGATTGGCACGTTTACACTATTATCCCGGTTTTAAAGCCAGGAAAATCATCAAAGAATTGGGATTCTTACCGTCCAATCGGTCTGGCTTCCTGTATACTGAAAACATATGAAAGACTTATTAAAAACCGTCTGGAATTTTGGTTAGAAAAGAACGACCCATTACCAAAAAGTCAGTTTGGTCTTAGAAAAGGTAATTCCACCAAGATAGCCTCTGCCACTTTTTAATAGACATTTATAGTTCCTTTACTTATAAGAAAGCAGTTAGTGCTTTGTTCTTAGATATAAAAGGGGCTTACGACAACGTTAAACTTCACATACTACACGCGAAAATGTTGGAAATAGGAATACCCGAGATAGTAACATGGAACATCATTAACTTATACATTAATCGAGCAGTTCACGTTAGATTAAATGGAGATAAATTTAACTCCCGCTACACATCTTTGGGACTACCACAGGGTAGAATCTTAAGTCCTATATTATATAATATACTGTATACTGCTGACTTAGAAACTAAACTTCCTCAACACATAAAAATCCTACAGTACGCTGATGATGTTGCTATATATGTAGAAAATAAGTCAATAGATAGATGTAATGACTACCTTAAATCGACATTGAATATTATAAAAAAAAATGGGCTACCGATAATAACTTAACAATCTCAGAGAGTAAATCAACCATTGTTACCTTTACTAAAAAACGATATTTTCCTCAAATCCATCTACAATTTGATAATAATAGTAAGTAATCCTTATAAAACTTCAATAAAATTTCTTGGCGTATTCTTAGACTCCAAATTAAATTGGAAAGAACACACAAATTACATATTACGAAGAATGGAAAATTCAGTGAATATCATGAAGACGGCAAGTGTCAGTGACTGGGGAGCTGATCCAAACATATCAATATTACTATACAGAAATTTGATAAGATCGATCTTAGACTATGGATCTATTTTTTATGGTTCAGCATCAAACTCTGTACTCCAAAAAATCGAGAGGGTCAAAAATAAAGCACTTAGGTTATGCACTGGTTATCTTCGTAGCACACCTATATTGGTCATGGAATGTGAGCTTAATGAACCTCCACTTTCATTACGCAGGGAATACCTAAGTGAGAAATTTATAGTTAAAGTAGCGGTTAACGATAAACTGCTATTTAATAAAATTGTTCATCTAACCACCTCATACCTAACTCATTATTACTGGGAAAAAATAAACTGCATTTAGTAGTGGAAAGCTTTCTCAACGTTTCAAATTCCATTGGCGACATACACCAAATAGAACAAAGCTCGTCTCGAAAACTAAATTATGAAGATTATTTATCTCCAGTAAACTGTCATTTAAGTAATATTCGTGCGACAGACTTCCTTACTAAAATAGACCACCTTCAGTGTGTACAAAACAACTGGGGAAGTTATCCGAAATTATATACGGATGGTTCAAAAATGGAAGGAAAAGTTGGATATGCTATATATTACCCACAAAAAAGTATAAAAATAAACAACATGTTACCTGATAAAATGACAATTTTCACAGCTGAACTCATTGCAATCAAAGAAGCATACAAAATATGTATTAATCAAAAAGAACTCAATTATGTTATATTTACAGACTGTCAAAGCATTGTAAAGAAATTGAAATATAATATACATAATTTTGCAGAAAATTATATCATCAGTGACATCATAGCAATGAACAGTGACGCTTTGAAATCGGGCAAAAATATAATATTGTGCTGGATAAAAGCACACATTGGTATAAAAAACAACGAAATAGTAGATGGCTAAAAAAACAACAACGGAGGAATCCGCTCTGCAAACCTATCAACTTCCTATGGGAGACATAATTTCTATTATCAGATCTATCAAACGGACGAAATGGCAGGAACAATACAATAATTCAGACAAAGGAAATTATTACAAAAAATCCAGCCTACACTTCCCGTCAAGACATGGTTTAATCAAGTTTCCAACAGAGGCTTTATAAAGACTATTTGTCGAATAAGAAGTAATCACTGTCTGACTCCACTCCAGTATACAAAAGAGAAATAGGACTTGTAGATAATGATAAATGTTTATGTGGAGAGCTAGCTGATCTACAACATATGCTGTTAGAATGTCCTTTACATTTTATTGAAATATCAAATTTCTATACCAATCTAGTTCAAGTTAATGTACAATTTCCTTTTAATCTTATATACCTTTTACAATCAAACAATCTAGATGTTTATAAAATTTTATACAACCATGTTAATGGTTTAAAATTAAAGCTCTGAAAAAAAAGAATAAAAAAAATTATAAAAAAAATAATAATAAAATAAATTAAAAAGTTACTAAGAAGGTCTAAACCTCCGAGAGGTTGAATCGGGTTTAGGTCTTAGCGTAGTAAAAAAAATATACAAAAAAATACATAAAAAACAAAAGAAAAAAAACTAAGTAAAAAAAATAAAAAATATAATAAAAAATTATTAAAAAATACATATTAAAAAAATAAAAAAACAGAGTAAAAGAAAACTTAGTAGTAGTAATAGTTTTAAATTTAGATACTAAGCATATATTTTGTAAAAGAGAATATTCAAAACACATTGACTGGCCAGTCGGTTGCTTAAACCAGTGCCAATAAAACATAAACACACACACACATTTTGCCAAGTTATTTAATTATTGATAAACAATTACTAATCTAAAATTTTAGTTTAAAATTAAATATTTTGTTGGAAAAACCCGCATTTTCCAGGGAAAATTTTCATCGAAGTAAATCGGGAAAAACACGTCTCTATGCAGAATTTAATTACGGTGAATTTTTATTTGGGTGTTTTTGGTGTAAAGTTAAAATCTTTGGAGTTATAGAGCAAAAATTGAAAAAACACGATTTTTGGGCGCCATTTTGTATATTAAAAAGTAGCACACTATCTGCGGACTTTGCATACCTATATTATTAATATATACAATCATAAGATTCGATTTCAGCAATAAAATTTCTGGTAAATAACTTTTCCCAAAAATGGCCTATTCTCCGGTAATCTGCCCAGGCTACATTTAGGGCCGGTTGTTCGAACGCTAATCAACAATGATCACTATCAAATATTTAATTACTGTCACAACTGTCAATGTCAACTTTGGTTGGGTTGCTGAAAACGTAATTGGTTATAATTATGAGATTAGTTAATCAATTAACATAACAATTATAACATAATTGATTAACTAATTTCATAAAATTGTAATCAATAATTATGTTTTCAGCAACCCAATCAAAGTTGACATTGACAGTTGTGACAGTAATTAAATATTTGATAATGATCATTTTTGATTAGCGTTCGAACAACCGGCCCTTAATTTATGCAACAAGCAATGTTTATTTTTCAAATTAACATTTTTTTCTGTTTTTTGATACGATATTTTTAAAATTGTTTAGACAAAATAATTGTTATTGTTTAAACAGTTAATAAACAATTAGCGGCCAAATCTGTGAGTAGAACTTTTTACTTTCACATATATATAAACTAACAAAAAAAGTTTTAGAAAAATATAAGCTTGTTTGAATTTTTCCGAAACAATGCCTGTTTTCGTTCTAATTGCACTCCTCTAATAGGAATGCTTGCGCCACCATTGGAATGTCATCGTACGTTCTAGCGACCGCACTTTTCAAATTCTTAGTGTGTGAAACTGGGGCTACTCACTAATATAAAAATCATGCAAGCAGTTTCTGGGATCACTGAGACGTTCCATATATAAAGCTCACCCTGTATACTGTGAATCCTTAGTGTGCAGATAACATTAAATAACCACGTGAATTTTTACCCATTACCTACATGTTTTTACTACCATTTAATAGACCTGTAAGTTTGGTCCGTATCCCATTTTTCGTTGCTTTGAACAGGTACTGCTAAAATATTCTCCTCCGGAACGGGTACTTTCTTAAACACGATGTAGGGCACCTGTTTTATTACTTCATACGGTACAGGCCGTTCAATTTTAACTTCCACAGGGTAAGGTACTTCTTTTTCCACTGGGACCTCTATTATTTTTTCGACTGGATACGGTTGGGGATCTGCCACGTGTACAGGCACTTGAACTTCCTTTTCAATTCTAACAGGAACGGGTCTGTCTACAAATACTTTGACTGGGTACGGCTTTTCAACTGGAACTGGCACGGAAACTTCTTTCTCCTCGACAACCACAGGATAGGGTTTGATAACTGGTACTGCCACTGGTCTGTCTACAGCTACCTTAACAGGAACTGGTATTATTTTGTGAACTGGATATGGTTTGGGTACTTGAACATGTACCTTTACTGGCACTGGCACGTTTTTAATTACAGGATAGGGTTGTGGTACTTGTACAGGTGTTGGTACTCCAACTGTTTTGTACACTGGTACTGGAACTGGTTCCTTGACTTCTACGGGATAAGGTGCATCAACTTTGACTTCAACTGGCACTTTAACTATTCTCTCAACTTTGACGGGTTTGTGTATTATTATCGGTACTTTGTGTTGTACTTTAACCGGATATGGTATTATCTTTTCCACGGGATATGGTTCTAGTACTTTGACCGGAACTGGAACTGGAACATTTTTTATTACAGGAACCGGAACATTTTTTTCTACTAATACAGGGACTCTTTGTTCTTTATAAATGGTAATATATTTGTCTTCTTGTATTGGCGGTAGAATTGGTTGCCATTCTTGTGATGGGGCTGTCCAGTCTGTATTTGATGACCAGGGGCCAGACTCATCTAGATTTGTATTACCATCGCTAATCCATTCTTCTGCAGAAAGGCCGGTGGCTAGTGTTTGATATTCTCCTGAGAGTAGGTTAGGAATACTTCTTTTATTGACCGATGATGTACTTGGTTTCTTCTCATCTACGGAGCATTCACCCAATATAAAAATAGGTAGTAGGAGCAAAACCTGGAAATATAATTATATATTAAAAAAAGGTTTGTAAGTAATGGATATTGTTCTGAAGAAATTTTCTTGTGATATCTTAATATAATTTACTATTTTTACTGGAAATAAGCCACAAATGAACTTTAAAAGAAGTTCATTTCCTAGAAAAGAGAGAAGAGTATTCCTAGTAAAAATAGTAAATTGTCTAGAGAACAACAAAATTGTTAAATTTTTACTTGTAAAAAACATGAAAACAAAGAATATTGTAACTAAAAATTTGAGTAATAGTGGAGTCACTGAAGGTTTTCACCTCCGATTTCGTCGAACCTTCATCGGTTTTCATGAAAATTGGTGAGTAGTTAGAAGATACTTCAAGGAACAAAGGTGACGTGATGCCAACTTGCGCTTCTATCCTGGGGGTGGATGCCACCCATTCTCGGGGGTGAATTTTTTTTTAATAAAAAAAATACCAGAAATCGATAGAGGGGCAACTTCTAAGCAAAATTTGTTATATAAAGTTATTAACATAAATCAATACTTTTTGAGTTATTAAATATCAAAAATTTTATTCTTTCTTAAAAAAATGCATGTTTTAAAGCTGTTTTTCACGTATTACTCAAAAACTATAAGCTTTTTAAAAAAACTATTGTTACCAATATTAAAGATAATAAAAAATTTAATACACTCCCCAATTAAAGAACTACACTAATGTTATTTCAAAGTGAATTATGGGTAATTGAGTGTATATTTTTTTCAACGAGTACTCAAATCTAAGTATTCAATCTTACATAACGGGAAAACGATGCATTTTATAGAATATGCTTGTTAAGCACTTATCAAAGTACTTCGGAGTACCTATCAAATGAGCTCCAGTAGAAGTAAATAGCATCAAAATTAAGCAAGCTATGATGAAAATAAAAGAACCCTTTCGATTTTTTTAGGAAAAAGTGAAAAATGTAACATACGCCATTTCCACAAAAATTAAAATTTGTAGTAATCCTCACAAGAATTTCTGTAGGTTAACATAGTTAATGACTTCAACAATTGTCACCGGTTTAAAATGCATATTTTTGAAAAAAAGGTACAATTTAAAAAAAATCAGAATTTTTAAAATTATCGTACTTTTCATTTTCTTTTGAAAATAACTCCAAAAATACTCAATATACGTAAAAAATGATATATAACTAAATTTTAGTTTTTTCTGTTCCAAATACACTACTCATTTTATTATTTCCTTAGAGTAAAAAATAACCGAGACAGAAACGTTTAAAATTTCAATTTTGCTGCGAGAACCATGTAACCGGGGCCATTTAACCTTTTAGTGTTAAAAAAGTGAGAGGTTTAAAAGACTATTTTTGACATTTTTTAATAGCTCTTGGAATCAACTTTTAATTAGTATTTAGGTGAACCTGATATCTTAAAAATTAACGGAGTTATTTACAAAAAAGCAATAACATTTTTTGGAAAAATTTTTATAAGATAAATTTTGAACATTTTTGGTGCATAAATTTTAATTCTATCAACTTGTTCGAGGGCTTATTTGATAGATATTTCTATGAACTTTGACAAATGTTTAATAAGTTTATGTTATAAAATGCATCATTTTGCCGGTATTTAAGCTTGAATACTTAGATTTGGGTACTCGACGAAAGAAATATACATTCAATTACCTATAACTTACTTTTAGTTAACATAGAAAGGTTTTTCTAGTAAGAAGTTTATTTATTTGTTATTAGCCTTAATTTTGATAATAATAACTTTTTTGTAAAAACTTATAGGTTTTGAGTTATTTATGAAAAATCGGTTAAAAACATGCATTTTTCTCACGAAAAATTAATCTTTGATCTTTAATAACTCAAAAAGTTTTGATTTATTTTAATAACTATATATAACAAATTTTGCTTATAATTTGACCCTCTATCGAATTGTGGGGCTATTTTTAATAAAATAATTTTCACCCCCGAGGAGTTGTGGCATCCACCCCCAGGGTAAAATCGCAAGTTGGCACCATGTCACCTTTGTACCTTGAGATATCCTCTAACCACTCACCAGTTTTCATGCAAATCGATTGAGGTTCAACGAAATCGGAGGTAATAGCTCATATCCACCTTCAGTGACTGCACTAAAATGAAACAGAACTTGAGCCTCCATTGTATAAAATTAAAGTACATAAACAAAGGAGTTAAAGCATTAAATCATTAAACTTGAATGGTTAAGACAAGACAAGAAATAAGAATATTTCTTCTTCTGCTTCTCGATGTGCCTATACGTGACGAATGTTGGCGATCATCATGACAATCTTTATTTTATCTGCAACAGTGCTGATGAAAAGTTTCACAGATGTTGTGGTGAACCAGGTTCTTAGGTTCTTCTTCTTCCTGGACCTCGCTTTCCAAATATCTTTCCTTGCAGGATGTCTTGTAGGAGGGCATATCTGGATTCATTTCGCATAATGTGTCCAAAGTATTCCAACTTTCTAGATTTGATGGTGGTTATTACTTCTCAGTTCTTCCCCATTCTTCTAAGGACCTCCTCATTTGTGACCCGATCAGTCCATGGGATTTTAAGAATTCTCTTGGTTGTTGGTCCATTCTTCATTTATTATGGTGCCAAGGTAGTTGTAGTGCGTCACTCTTTCTACAGGGGTTTGGTTGATGTAGAGTAGTGAAGAATATTATGTATAAGGGTCATTCCATTTCAAATCACTCAATTTTGGAGCAAAAAAAATTTTGGACCTCCGATTTGTCTGAAAATTGGTATATAGCTTCTGCGGGACGTACAAATAAGATATTTATGGTCAAAAAATCTTCTTCTTTTTTTCTCAAAATGTTATTTTATGCGATTTTACAGTGATTTGGTGTTTATTTATACAAATTTGCATTTTCTATCGTAAAGTATCAACGAAAAACATAATATTTTAATAGAAAGGAGTCAAAAATGTCATTATATGGCATTATAACAAGTTATAATGAGCGCCATACACGTGTTAGGCTGCCGTAAATGCTGAGTGCGAGAGAGATACAATTCCGGCAGTCCAATTGTGCATCTTACTTGTACTCACATTTACAGCCGCGTCAATGCGATCTAACCGCTCATTGTTATTAATTAAAAATAACAGCTTAGTAATAAATTAATGACACAGATTTCTTCAGAATCATGTAGCGGGGGCTTTAAACTTTGATTTAGCCACTTTCTGACTTTTATGATAAAAATTTTTTAACAGAGTTATTAAGTCTTAAAAATGGCCATTTTCGCGTTTTTCAAATTTTAAATTGCTTATAACTAGAAAAAGATCAACTTAAGAGAAAAATTATAAGAGACCTTTTTTGTCCAGAATAGTCCAAAAGACCTAAAAAAATTTATCCTGGCCAAAAATATTGATTTTGTAATTTGATTAAAAAAAAAATTGTTAAAAAAAATTTGGACCACTTTTCACGTGGGCGACTTCTTGAACCTTATTCTGGGATGTCTCACGAATGTGATTATGCAAAAAATCTCATGGGAATATTTTTCCCAACGAACCCGCCGTTTTCGCCTTATCTAAAAAGATTATTTTAAAAATATTGAAGTATTCTTATAACCAAAAATTGTTGTTTAGCGGTTTTTTTTAAACTCACAGATTACTTAGTTTGTCCTCGATATTTTAGGCTTTTAGTTGAAAATTCTGAGGTTGGTGTTTTTACTCTCGGCATGATATCAAATTCTGATTATTTTGTGTGTTTTATTTGTTTGTATATTATACATTTGTGTTTTATGTGTTTTTGTGTTATATGTTTATGTATTGTGTGTTGTACATGTATTATGTATAATCGTAGATGATGTGTCTACAAGTTTTTATTATTCTGCTAATGTTGGTATATTCTTGTTACTGACTTCTTCTCTTTAATTTGTCAACCAGATTTGCTACATTCTGCTAATGGGTTTGCTACATATTTTTTGTGACTACGCCAAAGCTTTTGATTGTGTAAATCACAACATTTTGATAAAAAAAGAATGTGTGTACTTTGTACACACATAAGAAGTTATAATTCTATTATATGATACGAAATCAATATACTTTAAACAGTTTATTTATATTTAATTAAACTAATTTTAATACTTACTACTTTCCAAAAAATTTTATTAAAACAATACCAAAACTTAAAAAAATAAAAGAATAAAACGCACACAAACACATTGAAAAATGCCACAAAGAAATGATTTCTGAACAATAATTGTTGCCAAAATTTTTAACTTAATACGTATTTTCTGAAAAAATTATATAATAATATAGTTAGAATCATAAAATTTATAAAAAAAATAAAAAAATAGTAACTTGCCTTGAGGATCGAACCTGCTTCCCGTCGATCCCGCCGATCAAAAACCGAAGTTCTTTCCCATTGCGCCACCTTCGCGTGTCTGTCATGTGGGAATATACACCAACTGAACGTTTACACCATAAACTTTTTGACAGTAGTTGTTTATTATTTATATGAATTTAATCAAATTAGTTTGATTTTGGTGGAATTAAAGGAATATTTTGTGGAATATCAATATATTAGGTGAATATCGGTAGAAATTTTGATGGTAATCAAATTATGTAAATCAAAGCATTACATAGTATTTTGGTAGATTCATTTTAAATTTTCCAAATAGGTAGGTACCTATGTAATTTTTTATTAGGATACTGAAACATTTACAATTATTACGTACCTGTCGCTTTTAAAAACTATTTAAAAAGTCACTACAATTATAAACTTGCTTTTTTCTCTGCCATCACAACAATAAAAACTAATATACACAACATTTTTTTATCCATAATCTCCATATTGAACAATTATTGACAGATGATTTTAACACCCATTCAGATCCCGTATAACGTTTGAGCGACTAATACCATACGTGACCATACTGTCGGTGTGCGCATGCGTCAGGGAATGTAAAAATTCACCCTCGTGCCTAAAGAAGTATAACTTCAAAAAAACTAAATTTCTATGGAATTCGAGGTATTTCTTTGAATTGGTTCCAATCTTACTTGGATGATAGGAAACAACTGGTTAGAGCAAATGATATAGGCTCTAGTCTCAAAAACATTGTATGTGTACCTCAAGGATCAGTATTGGGTCCTCTACTTTTCCTTATATTTATTAATGATATCACTAGTTTAAAAATCGATGGAAAAATCTGTCTTTTTGCTGATGATACCAGTATCACTTGGAGCAACTCAGATATTGCAACTCTTCATGCTACTATAACTTCTGATCTACTTACAATAAAAACCTGGTCTGATTCTAATTTACTCTCGTTTAACGTAGAAAAAACAGTAGCATTATCTTATAAAGGAGCTCTTCAACCCTTACCTCTTAATAACAGCCAGATCAGTACCGTTAATTCTGTAAAATTTCTTGGTATTTTTTTAGACAGCAACCTTAAATGGTCCCTCCATATCGATTTGTTAAGGAAGAAACAACACATCTTCGTTATGATCTTCCTTTTTGGGTTTCTGGTATAGCTGCATAATTCGATGTTATTTTCGAATTACAAAAAAGAGCAATAAGATATCTGTTTGGCCTCAGAAGAACAACACATTGCAGAAGTTACTTCAAAGATCACGGAATTTTAACCCTTCCATCTTTGTATATTTTAGAAACTGTTTGCTTAATTCGTAAACATCTACATGTCTTTTCACCAACACCTAATTGTTTAACTGTTCGATCACCCCCGTAGTACAAATATTTAAGATGCATACAAATATTTAAGATGCAACGGTAAATCATCTCTTCACCCCTCGCGGCCGTACCGGCTCGTACCTGGTACCGACAGCTGCCAACCCCTAGCACCCCGAGAGGACATCAGCCGAAGACATTCTTCATTCAACATTCAGATACATAACATGTACAATTTGTAAACTTTATTTATATTTAAATTCATTAAAATTTTCTTATTCTAAAAACATTTCTTATGTATATAATTCATACATAATTAAATTGGTCCTTCGAACGGATTAATCAGTGCAATTATAATTATTAATTAGTTATTGTGCAAAATTCCGAAAAATCGCTGTGAGAATCCACGCCGCATTTTTCGACGATAAGCAGACGAGAAGCAGATCATCCGGGACGAGAATCAAAAGGTCAGTGTAAGCGTTCTATATTCTATTCTACCAATTCCTTTACGATTTTATCCTCGTTTCGACTTGATTTATTCACTTTATTCTTTCTCAAACGTTTCATTACTTTTATAAAATATAACATTATTTCTTTCTGAATTTACATACATTTTTCACATTATTTTAAACTCATACTTACATTATATTGCGTCACTTCTTATATTTAGCCTTTTTTTAATTCTATCGATTATAACAAGCATTTAAACCATTTTAAACCTTACGTTGTCTACTTACGGGCTTATTCTTGTCATTTTACATCACATTCTACATTTTTGTTATTTACATTTACACATATTAAGGTAGGTTTACATTTAACAGTACATAACACTTTTATTAACACTATTATTATTCAAAATGTCGCAGGAACAAAATGTTCCATCCCAAAAAAACGATGAGCTTGCTTCTGAGCTCAAAAGGCTCCACATTACGCGTGGAAATTGTAAATCTCAAATAACAAAATTCAAAACTTATCTTGATAAAGAAAATTCAAAAAATAACCCTGATTTTGCTCAGCTTAAAGTTAGACTATCAAAAATTGAACCTCTTTTTCAAGCTTTCGATGACATTCAGATTCAAATAGAATGTTTAGAGACTAGCAATGATGTATCAAATCAAAACGAGCGTCTAGAATTTGAAGATAGCTATTTTAGTATCGTTTCTGAGGGTCAAGCAATCTTAAATAAGTCTACTGATCAGCAGGTAGCAAATGCATCAATCTCTAGCAATCCTAATAGTTCTAATGCACCAACACACCACGTTAAGCTGCCTTCCATAAGTTTACCGTATTTCGATGGAAGTTTCGATCAATTCTTGTTCTATAAAGATACCTTTCAAGCATTAATTCATAATGACAAATCCATACCTGATATCAATAAATTCCATTACTTGCGCTTATCGTTAAAAGGTCAAGCAGCGGATTTATTGAAATCGCTTGAAATATCAGCAAATAATTACAGTGTCGCATGGAATCTACTAGTTCAACGCTATGAAAACAAACCTCTATTAAAAAAGAACCATATAAAAGCCTTATTCGAGACAAAGCCTGCTGCAAAAGAATGCCATGTAGAATTAAGAAACATTCTAGATGACATGAATCGGCATTTAAGAGCCTTAAAAGTCCTAGAAGAACCTGTAGATTCCTGGGACGCATTGATAATTCATTTATTCTCCATAAAGCTGGACTCAACAACTCGTCGTGAATGGGAGGGGGAATACGCCAAACATGACAAGGTAACTAGAGAAATATTTTGCAATTTTCTCTCTGAAAAATGCAGAATTTTGGAAACTTTAAATATTCAAGGTAATAAAGTCAAACAAAATGTAAAAAGCCTTTTTTCAAGTAATTCTCCAACTTGTTATTTTTGCAATAAAGAGCATACAATTTATAACTGTAAATCATTTATCGAGTTAAGTCCAAGGTCTAGACTAGCTGAGGTCAAAAAATTGAAACTTTGTGTCAATTGTCTGCGAAATAATCATTCAACTAACCAGTGTCGGTCTATGCATTGTCGAAAATGTGATAGTAATCACAACACCCTGTTACACTTTGGTGTCAATAATCAAGATAACAATCAAAATTTCAACTCGAATAATCCTGATACATCTGGAAGAAATACCTCGCAAAATAATCATAACTCCAATTTTAATGCTAACCATTCCACTGAAACTTCTGATTCTCCTGAAATTAGCTCAAATTGTTTAATTGCAGGTAATAACTCCCCAAGCATTGTTTTATTGTCAACTGCCCTGGTAGACATTTGTGATAATCATGGTAATGTATTTTCTTGTCGTATACTTCTTGATAGCGGCAGTGAGTCAAGTTTTATCTCTGAGGAAATGTGTAACAAGTTAAACGTAAATACAACTCCAATACAATGTTCTATTACAGGGGTTGGGCAAAAAACCACAAACATTCTAAAACAAACTGTTGTGTCGGTTCAAGCACGTCAAGTTCCGTTTAAAACAAGTTTCAAATGTTTAGTTATTCCTAAAATCACAAGCAGAATACCCTCAAACTTTATTAATACGTCAAGCCTAAAAATTCCTCATAATCTGATACTAGCAGACCCAACATTCAATGAACCCGGTCCAATCGACATTTTGATTGGTGCTGATAACTTCTGGGATCTGCTCATGGTAGGTCAGGTAAAACTTGGCAAGCATTTGCCTACATTGCAAAAAACTCAATTTGGTTGGATCGTCTCGGGTACTATACATTCACCCCAGTTCATACAACCTTCTAACATTTCTATCTTATGCAATCTAAGCACTTCTGATCAGGCTATTCATTCACAAATAGCTAAATTCTGGGAAATTGAAGAAATCAATGTTCCTAAATCTTCATCTTCAGATGACATTCTCTGTGAAGAACTCTTCAAAACTACGACAATTAGAAACTCGTTGGGTCAATTTATCGTCCAACTACCGTTTTAGAAACCGGTTTGCTCTCTTGGCGATTCAAAGGAAGTAGCAACCAAATTCTTATTCAATTTAGAGAAACGATTACAAAGAAATCCTGAACTAAAGTCTAACTATACAGATTTCTTAAGCGAATACGAAGCCCTTGGTCACATGAGCAAGATAAATGACTCTGAATTATCAGATAAACCTTGCTATTATTTACCCACCACGGCGTGGTAAAGGAGTCAAGTACTACTACTAAGTTAAGAGTCGTTTTCAATGGATCAGCTACAACAACTAGTGGCTTATCACTTAATGACATTTTAGTAGCCGGTCCAACTATTCAAGATGATCTATTTTCTATAGTTTTACGGGCAAGAAAACATAATATTATGCTGACCGGAGACATAACTAAAATGTACCGGCAAGTGTTGGTAGATTCATCACAACGCTCGCTACAACTTATTCTTTGGAGGCCTAATCCTGATTCAGAAATACATACGTATCAATTAAATACACTTACATACGGCACAGCACCTGCAGCCTTTCTGTCTACGAGATGCTTAAAGGAACTGTCAATACAATGTAAAGATACACATCCAGACATTAGCAGAATAATCGCAAAGGACTTTTACGTTGATGATCTTTGCACAGGGTGTTCATCAGTTGATGAGGCAATATATCTTAAACAAAAGCTTTCTGAAATTCTCATTTCTGGTGGCTTTCCACTCCGTAAATTCATGTGCAATGCACCAGAAGTACTTTGTGAACAATCTGAAGGAGATAATATCATATTAAATTTCGGTGAGGATTGCAATAACAAAACTTTAGGTCTTCTCTGGAACTCTCAATCTGACACACTACAATTTTCAATAAAATCTCCTTACAATTCATGTCCAACGAAACGAAAAATACTATCTTGTGTCTCTCAAATATTCGACCCATTAGGATTAGTTCAACCTGCAATAATCATAGCAAAATGCATTATTCAAAAATTGTGGCAACACAAACTTGATTGGGATGAATCAATCCCACAAGACCTTTATACTAGCTGGATTAAATTCCATAATCAACTTCAAGATTTAAATACATTAAAAATCCCTAGGAATGTTCTACCTAGCAATCCACTTCTATTAGAAATCCATGGCTTCTCTGACGCCAGTGAAATGGCATACGGTGCTTGTATATACATTCGATCCTTAGATTCAGAGGGTACTTATCATTGCCACTTACTTTGCTCTAAAACAAGAGTGGCTCCCCTCAAAACAATTACGATTCCTAGGCTCGAATTGTGTGCAGCCTTGTTGCTGGCAGAGTTGACTCAAAAGGTCATAATCTCTTTAGATCTTTCTATTACTCAAATCTTCTACTGGTGTGACTCAACTATAGTCTTATCATGGATCAAATCTCCTTCTACTCAATGGAAAATTTTTGTCGCTAATAGAGTGACACAAATACAATCATTAACAAATTCAGATTCTTGGAGATACGTCAATACTCATGAAAATCCAGCAGACTTGCTCTCTCGGGGTCTTAGCCCTACGTCTTTAATTGATCATTCTCTATGGTGGAATGGCCCTAAGTGGTTGCTGTATCCTGAAGAACAATGGCCCACTGGTGTTTCAAACACTATAGGTAATTCTTATCTACCTGAGAGGCGCAAAGAAAAATTAATTTCCTTTCAGTCTACAGTTACTGAAGGACTAGATCTTATCAACAGATTCTCTAGTCTTAACAAGCTTCAACGGGTCACTGCTTATTGTTATCGATTCTTTGATAATTGCCGTGTACCTAAGGCAAATAGAAAATCCGGAGCACTTGATGCTCAAGAACTTAATCATGCTCTAAATACTCTTATTAGAATTGTTCAAAGGCAAGAATTTCCGAATGAATATCTTGACTTATCAAAATCTAAACCTATTAACTCTAAAAGTAAGATTTTACGATTAGCCCCATTTTTAGATGACAAGGGCATAATTAGAGTTGGTGGCAGACTTAAACACTCCAAATTTGATTTTCAAAAGAAACATCCTGCAATAATACCCGGTAAACATGTACTTTCTAAATTAATTGTAAATCAAGAACATTTGCGCCTTCTTCATGCAGGGCCACAACTATTACTAGCCTCAATACGAGAACGGTTTTGGCCTACTTCTGGCAGAAACTTAATCAAACAAGTTGTGAGGCAATGCTTACCTTGTTTTCGCTTTAGTGCTTCTCCCACTCCATATTTGATGGGAGATTTACCAGAGCATCGAGTAACGCCTCAACGGCCTTTCTATAATACAGGTACAGATTTTTGCGGACCCTTTTTATTAAAGGATCGACAAACTAGAAATTACAAAACAATTAAAGCTTACGTGTGTGTTTTTGTGTGTCTCTCAACGAGAGCGATGCATTTGGAACTTGTAAGCAGTCTTACTACAGACGCTCTTATTGCTACTCTTCGTAGATTTTTCGCTAGAAGAGGTTTAAGCGCAAATATATATTCCGATCATGGCACCAACTTTGTTGGCGCTAAAAATGAGATTTATAAATTTCTACGCACGAGTGAAAATGAAGTCAAATCTATTTTAAATTCTGAAAACGTCAAATGGCATTTTATACCTCCTCATGCTCCTCATTTTGGTGGTATCTGGGAAGCGGGAGTCAAATCCACTAAATTTCATTTAAAGAGGGTACTCGGTCAAATCCCACTTTCTTACGAAGACTTCGTAACTGTTCTTCATCAAGTCGAAGCGTGTTTAAATTCCCGACCTTTATCCCAGATTTCCAATGATCCCAATGATCCACAGTCTTTGACACCTGCACATTTCCTAATTGGAGAACGCATTACTGCTTTACCTGACCATGACTATTCTACATTCAAAGAAAATTCGCTCAGCAAGTTTCAACGTCTTCAAAGAATCATCCAAGGTTTCTGGAAGCGATGGTCAAAGGAATATATTTCCGAACTCCAGCAACGGTCTAAATGGAAAAAGACCTACCCCACAATTTTGAAACCTGGACTCCTCGTCTTGGTTAAAGAAGATGGAATCCCGCCAATGAAATGGAAAATTGGCATAATTGAACTCATTCATCCTGGTGTTGATGGTATAGTCAGAGCTGTTACCATTAGAACTGGCTCCGCCGTATACAAACGACCCGCCATGAAGATCTGTGTACTTCCAGAGGATCTTCCCAATCATTAGTTGCTTGTTGAAGCCTACCAGCTGTCAAGGGGGCCGGTATGTTTAACTGTTCGATCACCCCCGTAGTACAAATATTTAAGATGCATACAAATATTTAAGATGCAACGGTAAATCATCTCTTCACCCCTCGCGGCCGTACCGGCTCGTACCTGGTACCGACAGCTGCCAACCCCTAGCACCCCGAGAGGACATCAGCCGAAGACATTCTTCATTCAACATTCAGATACATAACATGTACAATTTGTAAACTTTATTTATATTTAAATTCATTAAAAGTTTCTTATTCTAAAAACATTTCTTATGTATATAATTCATACACCTAATCATGACTACTTCACGAGAAATTCTACCTTTGAAGTCTATTTACCGACCCGGTCATCTGAGTTAGTAAATAAATCTATATTATATTCCGCAAAAAAACTTTACAACCATCTCCCTCTACAACTTAAATCGGCAGCATCTTTCCCAAAATTCCGCAAACTGACAAAAGCCCACCTATCTGAAAGACCGTATTATGCAGTAGAAGATTTTCTTAATCAATAACTAAGAAATTACAGTACCCTTTGCACAAGTAGTATTTTTATTATTATTTTTGAAGATATTCTTCTTTAGCGGCGAATCGATTGAGGGTAAAATTTTATTGATCCGCGCGCATGCGCACACCGACAGTATGGTATTAGTTGTTATACGGGCTCTGATTGGGTGTTGAAATTTTGAAATGATCTGTCAATAATTGTTCAATATGGAGGTTATCGGTAAACAAAAATATTGTATAATATTAGTTTTTATTGATGTGTGGACAGAAATAAAATCAAATTTATAGTTATAGTGACTTCTTAAATAGTTTTGAAAAGCCGCAGGTACGTAATTCTAAATGTTTCAGTTGGAAATACCTAATAGTTTCAATACCTATCTATTTGGAAAATGTAAAACAAAATAATGTAGTTACCTATTAGTAGGCACGGCTTTAATTTACATAATCTGATTACGAACAAACTTTCTACAAATCATCATCTCATATATCGTTTTCTTACTCTATATTTTGTTGTATTTTTTTTCGACAAAAATCAAACTAATAATTTTATTAAATTCATATAAATTTATGGTGTAAACGTTTAGTTTGTGTATATTCCCACATGACGTATACGAGAGTTTGGTGCAGTTTGAAATGGCGTCAACTTTCGTACGGCGCGGTAGACGTGAAGTGGGTTTAAGCCCCAAGCAAGTTATTATTTTTATAGATTTTATGATTGTAAGTATACTATTGTACAGGGTGTCCCGAAAAGAATGGTCATAAATTATACCACAGATTCTGGGGCCAAAAATATGTTGATTGAACCTCACTTATCTATATACAATAGTGCACACAAAAAAAGTTACAGCCCTTTGAAGTTACAAAATGAAAATCGATTTTTTTTTCATATATCGAAAACCCTTCGAGATTTTTTATTGAAAATGGACATGTGGCATTCTTATGGCAGCAACATCTTAAAAAAAAATTGAAGTGAAATTTGTGCACCCCATAAAAATTTTAAGGGGGTTTTGTTCCTTTAAACCCCCCAAACTTTTGTGTACGTTCCAATTAAATTATTATTGTGACACCATTAGTTAAAAAAATATTTTACAAACTTTTTTGCCTCTTAGTACTTTTTTGATAAGCCAGTGTTTATCGACCTATTTTGAATATTTGTCGAATCCACCACGTATTTTGTATATGGTTAAGTACGATTATAGAGACCTGTTATAGTCTGTTCGCTAAACTCAGACGCAACTTTCTAGATATTTTAGTCGGTAATTTTGCCAATTTTAGTAAAATTGGCAAAAAATAATTACTAAATAGTTAATAATCACTAAATAGTTAGTAATTTTGCCAATTTTTGCAAAATTACCAAAAAACAAAAAAATTATCGACTAAAATATCTAACCAGTTGCGTCTGAGTTTAGCGAACCGACTATAATAATCTGAAAATGTATTTATAATTTACATTTTTAGGTATATTTTGAAAAAGAAGCCATATCTCGATAAAAGGTGATTTGTCAAAAAAAGACTAAGAGACAAAAAAGTTTTAAAAACACTGTGTTTAACTACTGGTACCACAATAATAGTGTAATTGGAACGTTCACAAACATTTGGGGGGTTTAAAGGAACAAAACCCCCATAAAATTTTTATGTGAATATATTAAAAAAGAAGCCGCATCTCGATAAAAACTGGCTTAAAAAAAAATACTAAGAGTCAAAAAAGTTTTAGAAACGTTGTGTTTAACTAATGACACCACAATAATGAATTAATTGGAACGTATACAAAAGTATGGGGGGGTTTAAGGGAACAAAACCCCCATAAAATTTTTATGGGGTGGACAAACTTCACTATAATTTTGTTTTAAGATGTTACTGCCATAAAAATGATACATGTCAATTTTCAATAAAAAATCTCTAATAGTTTTCGATATATTGAAAAAAATCGATTTTCATTTTGGAACTTCAAAGGGCTGTAACTTTTTTTATGAGCACATTTGTACTAAGGTAAGTTAGGCTAAATCGAACTATTTTTGACCGCAGAATGTGTGGTATAATTTATGACCAATCTTTTCGGGACACCCTGTATAATTTTTGAAGATATTCTTCTTTTTTGAAAGTGGTAGATAAGAAAGTTAGTTTGATTTTTAAATAAAATAAGTACAAATAATCTTTTAAGTATATTTACTTCGTTTAAATTAACTATTATATAATAGAAGAATATCTTCTTACGTGCGTACAAAGTACACACACATTCTTTTTTTATCTATATTGGGGTGTCATATGCAGCAGCTTAACTTTTAAACTTAATTACTAGGTAGACTATGCAATTTGCAATTTATTTAAATTTTTAAATTTTGCAATTGATTCTTTCTGTTTAACGTTATTATTATTATTATTATTTTAATTTATACTGACGATTTATGTAATTTTGGTAAATTGAATTTAGTCCTGTCGCCAGTGGGAGTACAACGGCCTCCTTAATTCAGATGGACTTACCCAAGTTTTTTTTTATGTATTTTGACCCGTAGAACACGAATTTTTTGGGTAACAGTCGATCAGGATGTCGATAAGATTGTTATAAACAAAGAACTTGAGGAATTACATAACAGCGATTTTTTCGCAAAACAAAACATTTTTTTGTATTCTTTGGGTGATTCTCAGCAAAAAATGGTCTTACAAGTTTTTCCGTAGGATGCATAGTTTTCGAGATAAACGCGGTTGAACTTTCAAAAAATTGAAAAAGTTCAATTTGTGAACCCGAATAACTTTTGATTAAAAAATAAAATAGCAATTCTGCTTACTGCATTTGAAAATTCAAGTCAAATTGTATCGGTTTTGATTATATGCATTGCTAAAAATTAAGTTTTTGTTTGATAAACAAAGCCATAAAGACATAGTGTTTCCCGTGCCCAATTCATGCGTTTTAATGTTCGTAATCTACGTAGAAATTGCTGTATGCGCGCCTACTCGTTCGATTTCAAATGAGAAATGCATTGAAATCATCATTCAATCACTATGTGTTTATAGCTTTGTTTAAAAATAAAAAAATTAATTTTTAGCAATGAAAGTAATCAAAACTGATAGAATTTGACTTGAACTTTCAAAGGCGGTAAGCAGAATTGCTATTTTATTTTTCAATCAAAAGTTATTCGGGTTCAAAAATTGCAATTTTTCGATTTTTTGAAAGTTCAACCGCGTTTATGTCGAAAACTATGCATCATACGAAAAAACTTGTAAAAACATTTTTTGCTTAGAATGACCCAAAAAATACAAAAAAGTTTTGCGAAAAATCTCTGTTCTGTGATTTCTCAAGTTCTTTGTTTATAACAATCTTATCGACATCCGGATCGACTGTTACCCAAAAAATTCGTGTTCTACGGGTCAAAATACATAAAAAAAACTTGGGTAAGTCAATCTGAATTAAGGAGGCCGTTGTACCCCCACTAGCGACAGGACTTATTGTTATTGTTTTGTTTTCTTGACTTTTTGTAAGCTTTGTCGATAAAATTGTACAATTTTTCATGACAATAAAGCATATTTCTATTCTATTCTATATTTTTCTTCATTAAGTGGGACTGTAGCATGTTCATTTTTCTTGAATTTAAAATTTTATTTAACCCTAGAATACTAACCTTATTTTTACCTTCATTTATACTAACCATCGTAAAATTTACTACGCGGAGAAAAAAAATGTGATAACTGAAAAAGTATTTTATTTAACTTAATTCTACAAATGATTTTAAATAAAGAGATCTTTCTAAAATCTAAAAATCACAAAAAAAATATAAATTCTACATTTTAGAACTACACTGCTGACAACAAAGGGCGCGATGTTCACCACAAAATGGACGTCTGCAGTGCTCGCAATGGTTGGTTGTCATCCGTCGTTTTTTAGACGGACAAAATTGGCACATGGCACGTTTTGATACAGTAGGGCATATTCTTTCTTGCTGCGGCTCCAGATTTAAAATATTCTCGATAAGTAACTTTACCGGGCGGTTCAAAGTTGGCCAACTTATACGATGCTGTAACCAAGGTTTTGTTAGTTGTTCGGACAAAATGGCCATAAATTTTTTTCTTGTGATGGTTTTTTTCTTCTGTCGTTGTTGGTTATGATTATAAATTATATAAGAGTTTATGCAAGCAATATTTAACATTCCATAGAACAGGCAAAGGGGCCATCTTCGTGTTTTTCTGGAGATGTTCATGTTTCCGCACATTTGGTCAAATGTGTCTACTCCGTACTTGGTTGCATTATAAAATTTAATGATATCTGGCTTTCCTGTTCGATCACATTCTACTGGACCATTGTGGATTGTCGACAGAAGAAGCACAGACTTATTTACTTTTGTCTTATAGGATACCATGGTTTTTTCACCATCAAAGCAAAATAAGGAATGACCAATTTCACGATTTTTGAGATTTATCATATCGGAGGTATTTCTCTTTTATTTTGCCGTAGAGTACCAACTATAGTTAAATCGTACGGAGGTTTTAAGAGCTCCGTTGCTAGTGGTACTGACGTAAACCAATTATCCATGGTTATGTTACGCTTACTTCCGTACACACCCTTAGTTAATTGTTTTACATAATATTCTCCTAGAGGCTGTCCATTGGTTTTAGTTCCCTTTCCTAAATACAGTTCTGCATCGAACATATATTTGGTACCTACGTCACACAGCATTACGATTTTCAGTCCATATTTAGCTGGCTTGTTTGGGATATACATTCGGAAAGGACATCTTCCCCTAAAAGCCAGTAGCTGCTCATCGATTGTTAGGTATGATCCAGGCTTATAGGACGTTTTGCAGTTCTGTATAAGATCATCCCATATTTCACGAATGGCTGCTAATAGGTCTGTTTCCTTTCTGTGTGGTCTAGATATTTTATCATCAAAACGTAAACATTCTATAAGAAATTCAAATCTTTCCCGTCCCATAGTTGCTTTATATATCGCACCAGAAATTTTGTCATCAAACATTTGTCTTGTCGCTAAATGATTGTCTTTTTGGGCAGCAGCAAAAATAAGTAGTCCTACGAGCGCATGCAATTCGTCAATATTTACTTTCGAGTTTGTAAGTTTTTCGACTTTATATTTTTGTGCCCTAACAGAAATTTCGGCATTTGTATATTCTACAATTTTTTCCAGTAAATTAGGACTCATAAAACAATGAAAAGCATCTAAGGGAGTTTGCGCTTCTTTGGTTTTATCAGTGGGGCCTTGAACAAAATGTACGAAATTACGTTTTGGAGTTTTAGTAGCGGCCTTTGGTTGAGAGGACCATCTGTGTCCATTTTTACCTTTTAGACTCGACGGCAACCGAGTTTGCTTCTCTTTAGCTGCAATGTCTGGAGATTCTTCTTCTTTTGGTGGAGTTTGCTGAGCAGGACATTTCTTTTCCTTGTCAATTTTAGAGTAATTATTGTCTTTTCTTGGAAACACTGAAGTAAACTCCTTTTCCAACCCATTACTATTTTTAGAACTTCTTTTTCTTTTCTTACTAGTGGATGGCAAGTCATGGTCGGAATCTGAGTCATTTTCGCTTGAAGGTTCGAACTCTGATTCAGAAGGACTAAATTCTTCTAAAACGTCATCTTCTGTTTCTTCTTTTCTTTTTGTTTGCTTCTCTTTAGCTGCAATTTCTAGAGATTCTTCTTCATTTGGTGGAGTTTTCTGAACAGGACATGTCTTTTCCTTGTCGATTTTAGACCCATTACTTTCTTTTCCTGGAAACACTGAAGTAAAGTGTTTTTTCAACCCGTTACTCTTTTTAGAACTTCTTTTTCTTTTCTTACTAGTGGATGGCAAATCATGGTCGGAATCGGAGTCATTTTCGCTTGGTGGTTCGAACTCTGATTCAGATGGACTGAATGCTTCTAAAACGACATCTTCTGTTTCAGATCCACTTTCTGATTTATCAGAATTGTTATCCGATTCATCTTGCCAAATTTCTTCCAGGCACAATTGCAACTCAGCTTCCAACTCCCGCTGCGTGAGAGGTCTGTGCATGTCTATCTTTTTCGTATTCATATTTCACACTAAAAAAAAAACTGATAATAAAAATAAATAAAAACTGATACAGTCGAACTCGCTTATTGGAATAGCCTTCGTGCCAAGCAATAGTATTCCTATAACCGGGATATTCTAATAACCGATCATTAGCTGGTAGTAAAAGTGTTTCGGGACCTCAAATTTCTATTCCTTAAACCGGGATATTCCTATAACCGGTATTCTAATAAACGAGTTCGACTGTAATAAAAAATAAATAAAAACTGATAATAACAAAAAATAAAAACTCATAATAAAAAAAAATAAAAACTGATCCAGTCGAACCCGCATATTGGAATAGCCTTCGTGCCAAACAAAATTATATTCCTTAAACCGGGATATTCCTATAACCGGTATTCTAAAAAACGAATTCGACTATAATAAAAAAAAAATAAAAACTGATAATAAAAAAATAAAAACGATAATATCGTTGTTTCTACAATTATAACGTTACTACTTACCTTCGTAATATTTACGAAGCTGTTCTCATTTACAGGTACTTCACTAATAGTGTAGGCGTCACTGTACTTGTAAAACGTATCGATATACACTAATGTAAGAATAGATGAGCGGGCGAGAGATACTGGTATACCCCTTCCACAATATCCTACAACAATGACATTGGCGTCGTAAAAATTACGATGGTTAGTATTCTAGGGTTAAACCACCACACATCTCGCTAGTCTTTGAGTTTTATTGTTTAGTCTAGCGGAAATAATGGTACATTTTCTGTAAATTTTTATTGTCTAATAATTGGCCGTGAAACGAAATCAATATTATATTTCAGTTTGTTCAGAGAGCGCCATAAACACCCTTACTAGCTTCATTCTCATTAGAAATCATCAGAGAGTGTATAATATATGGTTATCTCTGAACAAACTGAAACAAACCAAGCCTCCTGCTAGGACCGAATCACGACAAAATAACTGGATATAGATGCCATAGCGACATCTGTCTAAAACAATTCGAAGTTTTATTCCCGGAGAAATAAAACTTCTAATGAGACCAAGTTTCTGGTTACGCCTTCGTGGTTTCTATTACTTGCAAACCAAGCGAATGCCGAATAAAAGAAGACACGTGGAGGTCTATAATTTGCACCTCACTTCCTGTCTATTCAACTTGGCAAAATTAGACAACGTGGCAACGTAGCGTAACCAGAATCTTGGTCTCATTAGCAGTTTTATTTCTCCGGGAATAAAACTTCGAATTGTTTTAGGCAGATGTCGCTACGGCATCCATATCAAGTGATTTTATCGTGATTCGGTACTAGGAGGCTTGGTTTGTTTCAGTTTGTTCAGAGATAACCATATATACTTACACTCTCTGATGATCTCTAATGAGAATGAAACTATAGTCCGTCCCACCTTGACTTTACAGTATAGGGAACATAGGCAATGCAGTCCTTATGAGAGTTTTTAGCGCGGTAATGCCGATTTTATCAAAAATAATTTGTAATCGAACATTAGAGAGATTAAATTAAAACTGTTTTAGAAAGGCAATCTACAATTGAAGGGCTTAATGTGAAACAATGACAAGCCACACATGAGTTCAAAAAGGGTTAGTATTATTCTTGGTTAAATTAATAGTATAACGAGCCACTAACAAATTGTTTCAGCCCTTCGTAAATAGATGGCCCGATTAATCTATGGTCACACTATTGCATAAGCCTAGTTTGTCTTTAATATCTACTCGACATAATGACAAGCCACATCAAAATGGCGAACATGGGCGGAAGTGTTTTAGATAATTATTGAGTTCTGACGATCCTAGAAAGAAAAATAGTAAAGTTGACTTGACATTCGATGACAGTGATCGTGACCCTGACTATGTACAACCTAGAAGTCACTGGCGAAGCGTCCATGTAACCACTGTTACCATTGGTAACAGTTAAAAATCTTGCAAATAAATATTTTATGACTACTATGAAATATTTGTTAATAGTATCTACCTAATTCAGTAAATAGCCAACTAGACGCACGAAAATATTGGCGAGATATGTGAATCCATTGCACGTTATTATATGCTGTTACCAATTCTGGCAGTGGTAACGCAAGAGGAAGGAGGAACCTCGCTATCGCGCGGGACTAAATAGCTCGTTTCTGAAAATTTTGAAGAAGCGACGCGACGGCTCTAGAGACGGCGCGCGGGCACGCTGTGTATATCAGTATTGTAACCATTTTGAGGATTGGTAACGTTGCTTTAGTACCTATTACAGATTACAGTGTGCGTGTATTTAAACATGGAAGAGTGTTGCTGCGTATTGCTTAATTGATCAACTACTTGAAAAGTCATTATCCTTGTATATATAATTTTTTATATATATAATTTTGAAGAAAAAAATGAGATTATTGAAAATGGAAGAATTAAAATATAAACAATAGTTTTCAAAATCTGTTCTTTTTCCTACTTGTTCATTTTTTATGTTAATTTAAGGGTAGAATAATATGTTTAGTTTGTTTCATATTTATTGTTATACCTGTTACCAATGCTGTTACATATACATAATTACATACATATATATAATTTGGGAATGGTTATTTGTTTAATTTTATCCCACAGGATTGAAAACAAAAACTTATATTTGGGAGGTTCAAAATATTTTTTTTAAATAAGATTTTTTTACGTCTGGTTTTGGTAACACTTTAGAAAAAGTCACGCGTCGCCACTGCTAGAAGTGACTCAAGTAATGAAAATACAGCGACATTAAATTTTTTCCTAAATGTGGCTTGTCACATTATTACCATTCAAGATTAATGTAGTGGCTTGTTATATTATTGTATTTGGTTGTAGGATAATGAACAAGTTCCGTCAAAAAAAAAGGGACAAAACCAAGCACACCCGTCAAAAATTCCAACAAAATGATGAAGACAAAGAAATAAACACTGTTTAACATCTATAGGGTTGAAACCACCCCGAACTCAGTCAATATTAGAAAATTGTGAATCTACATATATCTAAAATTTGGGTATTTATTATTAACCCTCGTAAAGCGGTGCTTAGATTCTTACGTAAACGACGGTGCGGGCTGCATTTGCACCCCATCCGTATATCCATTGTTTTTCATATTATGTGAACGTCGGGGAAATTGATATGAAAGATAAATAGGACTTGCTTATTAAACTATGAAACATAATTTTACAAACAAAGTACTCATTTCTTCTTAAAAAAAATTATTATCGTTGCATTACAAACACATGAAATTTTTCACAGAGTGAGCAACACAAAGTTTTTACACACAATACAGTTATGTCGGGACTTTCTGTCTTTTTCTGTGACATAAGTAACACCGACCTTGTCCCGTAGCTCTGTTAGCTCCAGGTGGAACATCAGAAACGTCCAATTCAGGATATGAAATTTTCATCATATTATGCACCCTGCAGTCATTTTTCCAAAAAAAAAACACTTAAATGCAAAGAGTTTTAAATGCTGTAATGGTTGGAGTGCGTTTAGAATTGAATTTAATGCGAATAAAAAAATGGACACAAATAAAAAAAATTATTAAAAAAGATATTTGAGAAAAACGAGGTCTGGGGTGCAGTTGCACCCCGGACCGCATTACGAAGGTTAATGGAATAATGTGACAAGCCACATTTTTTTAAATAAAGGCTGTTTTTTCTCGAGTTTCAAGTAATTTGATTAATATTGTTGTCAACTATAGTCCCATATGGCATGATGCATCTAAATATCTAAACTGAAACAATAAAAGTTGTTACTGGATTTTTTAATATTATTTTTAACATTCAAAGTCAAATATCTCACTTTTACCTTTTTGAGGCTTGTCATTGTTTCACTTTAAGCCCTTCAATTTTAGGATTCACATGCGTAATAACTATAGTATATCAAATAAACTTAAACGCATACGCATCCTAAAATTGTAGATTGTCTTTCTAAAACAGTTTTAATTTTTTAATCTCTCTAATGTTCGATTGCAAATTATTTTTGATAAAACCGCACTAAAAACTCTTATAAGGACTGCATTGGCTATGTTCCCTGTACTGTAAAGTCAAGGGTCAAGGTGGGACGGACGTTAGTAAGGCTGTTTATGGCGCTCTCTGAACAAACTGAAATATAATACGTCTCTTGATTTCGTTTCACGACGAATTCTTCTGTATTAGTTTTACTCCTAACTGAGTATCGGGACCAAGTTTTCGTTGGAATTTTGCCACGCTGAATAGGCAGGTAGCGAGGTGCAAATTTTGGACCTCCCCGTGTTTTCTTTTATTCAGCATTCGCTTGGTTTGCAAGTAATAGAAACTACGAAGGTGTAAGCAGAAGCTTAGCCTCATTAAAAGTTTTATTTTTCCGGGAATAAAACTTGGAATTGTTTTTATTTTCTACTTTATCTTATAATTCGTTCAAACTTTCTATTAAAAGTATCTTTTTTGTTGTTAAAGGGTCTTTCGGCACGTCAAGCTCTTAGAAATTCACCTCACTATTCCCGTATAGTTTTCTGCGGTGAGCGGCTGCTTATTTGCAATCCGACATCAAGTTAAGAGGGCTGATACCTGTTTCGCCACTCAAAATACCGAAGGTTAGTCTCTAGTCCAGAGAAATAAGGTTATTGTCGGGACACTTGAGCAGCCAGGTTGCAAATGGATTTTTTGGGTACTATATACCTAACACATTATAAATACAAAAATGCCCGTTACAGTTTGGACGAGAAATTTAGTTATTAACAAATAAGGGTCAAAAATAGAAGTTTTTTCGTTTAAATCGCTACAGGTAAAAATAGGGCAATTAAATATCTTATTTATAATATTCTGCTTTTAGTAGATGGACCAAAGTTTAAAATGGCACTTTTTGAATTTTGATCCGATCATTTTTTGCTTCGAAAATTGCAAAATAAGACTAAAATTTCAAAAATAAAAAATGTGCTATAACTTTTTCGAAAATGGCCTTAAGACTTTCATTTTGCACGAAAAGTTGAGTCAAACATTTCATATAATGCAGAAAAATTTTTAAGACCATGCGTCAATTAGTTTAAATTTTATTCAATTTGTTTATCGCAAAGAGCTTTTTTTTCAATGCTATTGTTCAAAAAATAATAATGATATAGCATTTTTGTGGAAACCACACGCAAGAAGAATAGTTATATTTTCGAAGTATTAAAGAAAATTATTAAAAAGTCGTTTTTATCACTCCAAAAACAGTTTTGTAAAATAGAGTCCTTTTTGGCTTAAAAACAATTTGAATAGCTTTGTTAATATTGACTATAGAGTAAATCTACTTTAGGATTTTAAAATCTGGTATTTTTACACAAATTTTTAGAAAAAACTTTTTGCCTAGTTTAATTAGGGTCAAAGTTAGCCAGTTTTATTATTTACTTCAGTTACTTCTATATACATCAAATTCTCCTGTAACAGTGTTAGTTACCATACTACTCCGAAACGGCTTGGCCGATTTTTATGAAATTTTACACGTATATCCTATAGAACGGAGAATAGGTTTTAATCTATTTTTTATACCCATAAGTTATAAGGGGGGTTGCCCCCCTGACATTTTTTTTATTTCAGTAGCCACGCTACTGAAGCATTTTTTCGACAGGTAATACCTATAGGAACAAATTTTCACTATTTCCTGCGTAGGATCTGGCGGCCATTTTTATTTATAAACAATTAACTGTCAAAAAATGGCATTTTCCCCTTTTTTTTTCAAATCAACGGAAAACAGTGAAACTTATGATTTTTTTAGAGCAAATATCTTCGAGATTATGAAAAAGGTTTAAAATGACGTATTGTAAAGTTTGATATACTCATTTATTGTTAATATAATTGCGAAAAAAGGTCGGAATTGCAAAAAACATATTTTCTCAATAACTGTTATAAAAATTAGTGTACAGCTTTGAAATTTTAGTCAAATGAGGGTTCTTTGGTGCTTAATATGTGATAAAAATTTCAAAGCGATTCACTTAATTGTTTAAATCTTATTCAAATTGTTTATCCCATAGAGCATTTTTTTGTATTAACATAAGTCAGAAAAAAATGACCCTAGAACCATTCCAAAGGTGTCAAATAAAAGAGTGTCAAAAAATGCATTTATTAGTAAAAAATAATTATGCAAATGTATCGTCAATTTTTCTTTATAAACTTTTCGAATAACTTTTTCCAAAAAAATTAACTTTTTTACCCTGTTTTAAGTGCACAACTACCAAGAAATATTCTCTATATCATAATTGATAAAAATTTGTAATAAATATGTATAATTCCTTATATAACAAAATAAAAAGTTTATAAGGAAAGGTATACAATACTTTTGCATAATTATTTATTACTAATAAATGCATTTTTTATTCACTTTTTTTAAACCAAGTTGAAAATATAGCTCATGCCCTTTCATTTAACACCTGTGGAATGGTTCTAACGTCATTTTTTTCTGACTTATATTATTGCAAAAAAATGCTCTCTGGTATAAACAATTTAAATAAAATTTAAACAATTGAATGAATCGCTTTGAAATTTTTATCACATATTAAGAACCAAAGAACCCTTATTTGACAAAAATATTAAAGCTGTACACTAATTTTTACGACAGTTATTGAGAAAATATTTTTTTTGCAATTCCGAACTTTTTCGGCATTTATATTAACAATAAATGAGTATATCAAACTTTGTAATACGTCATTTTAAAGCATTTTCCATAGGCTCGAAGATATTTATACTAAAAAAACCATAAGTTTTCCTGTTTTCCATTGATTTGAAAAAAAAAGTGAAAATTGCCATTTTTTGACACTTAATTGTTTATAAATAAAAATGGCCGCCAGATCCTACGTAGGAAATAGTTACAATCTGCTCTCATAGGTATTACCTGCCGCAAAAACGCATCAGTGCCCTGGCTGTTTAAGTGTCATGGAAACAACCTTATTACCCTGGACTAAAAGTCTTAAATTCATTTTCGCAAAAGTTATAACAAATTTTTTATTTTCGAAATTTTAGTTTTATTTTGCAATATCTGAAGCAACAAATGATCGGACCAAAATTCAAAAAGCTCTATTTTATACCTTGGCTTATCTACTAAAAGAAAAATATTATAAGTAAGATATTTAATTACCCTATTTTTACCTGTAGCAATTTAAACGAAAAAACTCCCATTTTTGACTCTTATTTGTTAATAACTAAATTTCTCGTTCAAACTGTGACGGGCATTTTTGTATTTATAATGTATTACGTATGTAGTACCCAAAAACCCTATTTGCAACCTGGCTGCTCAAGTGTATCGAACATGGTATATTTTTGCCTTATTTCCCTGGTGTACTCATACATGTGTGTTTTTTGCCTGATTCGTTGACTTCTTATTTATTGGGGCAGTCCGTAAACAATGAGAGTTGAATTAAATAACTTTCATTATTTGAACGCATATTTTTGTAATTAATGTTACGTAATGAACGTCTCTTTGTAAAGACAATGAAGTCGACTTTTACTAAGTAACAAGACATTTACTCAACATATACACGATACATTACATTATAATCTGATTAGAGATCAGGTCAGATTTTTTTATGAAGTTTGTGTCAATATTTTTTTAAATACTAAATAAATAGGTACATTTTATTTAAAGTTTACAGTGATCATTTCGTTTTATTGAAAATGTAACATTTTTTACAGCATACTAGTCGAGGAAATGAAGCATTTTGGCTAGCAATTTTTTCGTCCAGCTTGGATTTACTTGAAATTTTCACAGAAGGTAGGGAATAGTACAAGGATCATTTTCTATATCATACCGCTGTACGCTAAAATCTTGGGGGTGGTTGTCACCCCATCTCAGGGGTATGAATTGTTTATTAAATTTTAACCATGTAAATCGATGTAAAAAGTAATTCTAAGAAAAAAATATTTTTTACATTATCTTCGTAAAACTAATATTTTTCGAGTTATTAGCGCTTGAAAGTAACAGTTTTTCGACGAAGAAATCGACTCCTTTAGAGGGTTTTTTAAGAATACCTCGAAAAATATGCATTTAATCAAAAAAACTGTAAATATCAAAATTATATCTTTTAGTAACATAAATCAAATTCTTTTTCTATAATATCTTTAAGACCAATACAAACCGTGATACGGTACGTTAAAGGTTAGCTTTTTTCGTCAAATGTATAATTTGAAATATTCAAAGCCAAATACAGGGAAAACTTTGCATTTTTTAAGGAAAATTTAAATAATATTTTTTTAAGTATACAATTAGATATTTAAAATATAATAATAAAAAGTTTCTAGCATGAAAATTTAGTGACTTATGATCAAAAAAAGTTCGGTGCCTGCTTTTCTCTACGAAAAAATCAGTGAAAACAACTCCCTAACTACCCTCCTAATTAAAAATTAATCTTAACCTTTCTGCAATTCCTTGTATATTTGTATTACCAACACATCCAAGAAGTTTGACCTATTTAAAAGGCCTAATTTTAGAAAAATTCGAGTTTAAAGGAAAATTGATTTTTTGCAATTTCGTATTTTTCACCTTTTACTTCAAAATATCTCCGAAAATACTGGAGTTACGAAAAAAATAATCGACTACTAAATTGTACCTTTTTTAATAACTAAAATTTAGTTGTACATAGATTTTCATTAAAGTGAACAGTTAGCGAGATATAGCTGTTTAAAACCTCTATTTACGAGCAAACACCGCCTTATTCGAGCCCTTTAAACCCACCCTAAATAAAAACTAAGGGATCTTACGAAATTTAATTTACACAGTCTTATAGCTCTTAAACAATCCTACAAAATCATTTTTCAAAAAACTTTTTATCGCCAAAAATGAAGGAGCTATGTTTATAAAACGATCTTTTTTTTTCGAAAAATTCGAATAGTCCGCTTATGGAGCATTTTTAATGTATGTATAATACCACAGAACCGGTTCGTATACTGGAAGATGACTAAAAAACTATTTGTATTTGTGCACATTTGTAAATTCGTATTTTTCTGTAAATAAATGTTTTTGTAATTCTTTAATTCTACTTGTTTTTCTATATAGATAAATTAAATTATCTACTTATTAAAATTGTAATGTTATTAAGGGTGGTTTTTAAGGGTTTAAATATTATGATATTATATCATAAAGCATAAAACAATCATTATTTAACCAATCAACACCAAATTTTACCCATATTAAAGTTTACAATGTTTTTATATAATTTTTGATAATAAGGGGTAGTTTACACCCCTGAAAATAATCAACGCCCTTGAGAATGATATAGAATATAAAGTACAGGGTGAGATAATCCTAATCCTAAATTTTTCTGTAAATCGATGCAAACCGAAATTATTCTTTTAGGATAAGTAAATTTTTTATATATAGCTCCAAGGGTGGTTTTAAGGGTTGAAATATTATGGTAGTATATTCTAAAGCATAAAACAATCATTATGTAACTAATAAGAACCAAATGTTGACAATATTAAAGTTTAAAATGTTATTTTATAATTTTTTACAATTAGGGGTAGTTTTCACCCTTAAAAAACCAAAAGCGTACAACGGCTCAATATAGAAAATTTTTGTACAAATCGATGCTGGACGAAAAAATTGCGAGGTTTTGTCATTTTTTCAGCTTCATTTCCTCGCATTTCCATTTCCACAAACATGTCAATTTTAGCTGTATTACTTGCTTAATTAATAGTCGAAGCAATAAAGCACTGAACCTGCGAAAATAAAGGACAAGACGGATCTTAATAATGATTCTTTTTGCATTCGATTCGTGAATGCGCCAGGAAACTTTGTGAACCGGAGCCATGATATAATTTTGAAAAACTGCATACAAAAAATGCATTCCTAAAGTGCATCTCAAACAGACAAAAAAAAATCAGAACTCGTCAATTATCGGCGGAAATGAGTTCAATTTTGTTACTCGGGGGTTTTTGGGGTCGCTGAAAACGAATATGACGTCAAAAGTGATCTCCGGAGTACCTGGTGCCCAGGGTACCTACTGTGTACCTCGTCGTTAAAATTCATTAAAAAATTAGTCAAAAATCATTACTCGGGGGGTTTTTGGGGTCGCTAACAAGAATATGACATCGGAAGTGATTTTCTGAGTACTGGGTGCCCAGGGTACCTACTGTTTAGCACTCTTGTGGAGTTTTCGGCAAAAAATTTATTAAAAATTTATTCAAAAATAATATATTAAACAATAAAACCCCGTTAACGTTGTAGTTCCTTTCTAAAATACATAATCAATAGCCTATTATGTAAATATTTTATTTTTATCATTTAATATATTTTTTAACATGACTTTCACCACGACAATGAAAGTTTTATTTTTTATTACCTTTAATTTGTACCCTTCAAATTGGCACGATCTGTAAACATAATTACATATTTGATAAGTAACTGTCATTCTTTTCATTACTTCTAATAATTTTAGAGATATGATAATTGCTCGTACATTACATTTACAATTAGATATTTAAATTTTTTAACTTCTTTTATGAACTAGCTAATTTAATATTTCCTAGATAAACAGTAGTCATATTTTTGTTTATTAAACCTATTAAAAATGATTGGTTATCATTACCTTCGTTTAGATTTATTTATTTGTCTTCTTTTTTAATAAAATTAATTACTTTCTTTATGATTTCATTTAACTTTATTATTTGCTTATTTTGTTTTTTAAACAGAATATTTTAAAAGAATATATAAAATACAAAGTAAATCAAAAAACATTTTTCTTGAAACAGCTCACGAGTAAAAAATAACTTATGAAAATTATTTAAATAAAAATAAAAGTAAACCTACATATTTAATTAGGTAGCTATCATTTCTTAAATAATTATTTAAATAATTATAGAAATTATTATAGAATAATAATAATAAATTTATGTATTATATTAGCTATTACAATATAATGACATCCGGTGTAATAAAAAATTTAATAGCTTTTTAATTATTAATTGACGGATTGAACTGAAATTTTGGGGTTGGTTAAGCACTACAATAACCCCCTTTGGGAACAATCATAAAAGGTAAATTAATGTTTACAAAAGTTATAAACAACTAAGCGAAAAATGGTAAATTGTCAAGAACTAAAATAGCCAACCCAAAATTTCCGCCGAAAACGTGTAGGTTTTCTTACTATAGTTATATACAGGCTGTAACAAAAAGGTAGGTCATAAATTAAATTACAAAATGAAAATCGATTTTTTTCAATACATCAAAAACTGTTAGAAATTTTATATTGAAAATGGACATGCGGCCTTCTAATGGCAGCAACATCTTAAAAAATATAACAGTGAAATTTTATGGGGGTTTGTGCTCTTAAAATACCCCAAATGTTTGTGTACGTTCCAATTAAATTATTTTTTTTACCATTAGTTACAGAATGTTGTTAATTTTTTATTTTTGCTTGTAGTACTTTTTCGATAGGTAAGCTAGTTTTTATTGAGATTCAGCTTCTTTTTCAATATGTTTCAAAATTTCTGAGTAGATATCTAACAAAATGTAAATAATGATAAAAATAAATTTTCATATTATTACCAGGTCTACATATTATAATAATCTTACTTAACCATTTACAAATATGTGGTGAATTTCACAAATGTTCAAAATATCTCGATAAAAACTGGCTTTTAGAAAAGGGCAAGAAAGTTTCAAAGACATTGTCTTTAATTAATGGTACCACAATAATAATTTAATTGGAACGCACACAAACATTTGGGGGGTTTAAGGGAACAAAACTCCCTAAAATTTTTATGAGGTGCACAAATTTCACTTTTAAGTGTCCATTCCATCCACTTTCAATATAAAGGCTTTAACAGTTTTTGATATATTGGGTCTATTGAATAAAAAGAAGTATTTGCTTTTACTTAGATGTATTTAAGTATTTACTTAATAGTAATTGAATACAGTCATTTCTTTAATGCTTTATTTAATTACTATTAAGTTAATACTTAAATACGAGGAAGTAAAAGCAAATACTTCTTTTTATTCAATAGACCCATTGGAAAAAATCGATTTCCATTTTGTAACTTCAAAGGGCTGTAACTTTTTTTATATGCATATTTGTGATAAGGTACGTTAGGTTCAACGAAACATTTTTAGTTCCAGAATATGTTATTTAATTTATGACCTGCCTTTTTGTTACAATCTGTATTATGGGAGATATAATGGGGATATTATATATCGTCGTCGTCGCGGCAAAAGTCATTAAGTCCAAAATAAGAGGTCTGCTAAAACGAACATTTTAGTTTTAATTGTCGTCTAAAATTCATCCTTATAAAAGTCAAGGAAATTACCGATGCAATTGTACAAGTCTAGTAATGCTTTGAGATGTGAATACACCATGTTATTTGAAATCCATGTTATTTGGTCAAAAACAATATTTAATGGACTTAGTGATTTCTGGCAAATTGGTAAAAGGTAAATTTGGTGAATTAGTTAAACACATTATGAACATTACTTTTTACTTAAATTAAAGTAACTCACTAAAATAAACACATTTATAGAAATGAAAACTAAAATTCAATGAATTTAGATACGCTGTTCGTCATCGCTTCCCTCTGATTCACTATCGCTATAAATACTGGGCTCAGTACTTCTGTCAATAACTGATTTGGATGTTGGCAGAGTAGAGACGAATACCAAGAATAGAGACGAATACCAAGCATCGAACTTCGAAAGAATAACGTCGGTAGTGCATAATTTCTGTAAATCATTAAACTTTGCTAACGAAATTGGACGCATACCTAGGTAAGCCTGTTGAAGAAATAGGGAGGCTTGTGCTGGAGGTTTTCCTCGTCCATAAATAGTTAGTTAAAAGTAGGGACCGTAGTGCCCGTAGCGATATTTGATGATTCCTGGGTATTCCCTTTCCACTCTGAGACATTTTATTTGCAACCACCTAACTTTTTCACCAGATTTATTTAGTTTTGTGATTTTTACCATATTTTTCGCAAGTAGTTTCCAGTTAATAAAATCTGAATATTGTAACTCGTGGACTACATAATAAGGGCCCTTCTTTTTGATACCTCGTTTAGACCTAGCTTTGGCAAAAATATTTTTCCAGTCATGAAGCGTGTGCACTGCTACATACCTCTTTTCTCTCTCGATGGCGCTATGCATACTGTCGCATTCCATCATCGTATGTCCTGACTCTAGAAACTTCTGCTCGAGAACAGTAATATTGTGGCCAGATAACACATGAACAAAATAATACAGCATTGCGCCGACAAATTGATTCCTGTTTTGTTCCCCACAAGTATCGGAAAACAATGATACTTCTGTGACTCTCGCATGGAGGTTTTTTAAATAGCGATACAAACATGTCACAATTTTTAAGCTCGCTCTGGCACCATTAAGTTCAGTCCAGGTAAAACAGTGTGCATTATTCGGGTGAGCTCCTTCATAAATGCATAAATTAAAGGCAGATAATTTTCTACTATAGTATAAGGGTGATACATCATTACTTGGTATTTGCAGCACACTTTGAAGGTCAAAAGTAGCAGTGACAAAATCAGGATTTTCAGTTGCTCTTTCCTTATCACTGTCTTTAGCAGTATTTGCATTCTTTTTACGCTAAAATACACAACAATTACGATCTACATAAATCAACATGTGCTCACACCACAGTTGGAAAAATGAAAGATTATTATATCCAATCACTTATTTTGTATTTGCTGTCTTTTTATAGAAAGAGACAGCAAATACAAAATAACTGATTGATTTTATCGTTCATTAACTGATACTCTTTACTAGTATCTTTCGCATCGTAATCAGGCAAACATCATTACGTCCAGTTAGTGACTTCTGTCTGATAAGAAAATGGTAATTTTGGACTTAAGTATATTCAGTGCTTTAGGCAGCCAACTCTACGTGCTTTGTAGGACTTTGTTATGTCTGCCAGACTATGAAAATTGATATTGTGAATCAATCAGTACACTTACCTCAATTTTGACAAAAATGGACTTAGTGAGTTTTGCCGTGACGACGACGATATGTGAGAAAAACAACTTAAAATAATCTGCTATACATACGACGCAATATTAACCTCTCAAAGTGAAGATGATTTACAACGTATGTTGCACCAATTTAATATAACAGCCAAAAAATTTAACATTTCTAATTTCCCCAAAAAAGACAAAATGCATGGTTATAGGTCACAGCAAATCAACTAAAATATAAATTAGTGCTGCAGGGTCAGATAATAGAACAAGTGATGGGGTATAAATATCTAGGCATCACACTATCTAGCTACGGAAAGCTTGAAACAGAAGTGGAAGTTCAAGTGAATAGAGCAAACATTAGCCTCAGGTTGTCTCAATTTAGACGAAGCAATAAAGCACTAAAATCGGCCTTACCTCCGAAAAAAAAAGGACAAAAAGGATCGTAATAATTATTTTTGCATTCGATTCGTGAATGTGCCAGGAAACTTTGTGAACCGGAGCCATGATATAATATTGAAAAACTGCATACAAAAAATGCATTCTTAAAGTGCATCTCAAACAGACAATAAAAAAAATTCAGAACTCGTCAATTATCGGCGGAAATAACGAATATAAGTATAACGAATATAATATTATAGTCGAGGCATTCAAGGATTGAAGTGTCGATTTTTTTTGCAGTAAGACGGATTTTATTGCGGATTGGTGCGTTGAATTCGTGAGAATGTCAGGAAATTTTGTGAACTAATGTAATAAATAATAAATCTCAAATTGCATTTGTGCATAAGCCAAATGCATTTCAAAAATGCATTTCGGTAAATAGTGGGAAAAATTGACTCAATTTTCTTACTCGGGGGTTTTTGGGGTCGCTGAAAACGAATATGAGGTCGGCGAGAGTGTGAAAAGTACCTGGTGCGTGCAGCGGGTGTAATAAACGTCTTCCTCTGGAGTATTATGGTAATTTATCACATATTTAATTTAATCTTGTTACTCGGGGGCTTTTGGGGTAATCTATTTTCTTCGATGTAACTATAGTGATCGAAAAGGATGGTATTTTTATTATAAATAAACATAAATTTTTATTTTATTATTATAATATATTTATGGTTAAAAAAGTTCATTATACAAAATCTATCGTAATTTATCTTTAAAATTCATTTTCTTCATCATTATCATCTTCTTCATTATTGCCTTCCTCTCTCGAGTCCAATGCAATATTGCTGCAATCAGAGCCTGCACAATTTTTGCAGGCTAAATTACAAACTCGCAAGAGTTCCCGCAGTCTGACTTACAACTACAGAATATTAAATTTAAAATGTTTGGAGGACCATGTGGCTGAGTCATTCTAACTGGAATTAATAATTATTTTGTAATTCCCATCCCCAATCGGTTGGGTTCATGTTACTGTCCTCTCCATGCAGCCAAATTTATGTTTGTAATTATAACCCTTTTAAATGTTGGGTAAATGCATCAACAGATGAAAGAATTTTTCCAATGACAATCTTTTTATTTTTGGCAATAGCCATTAAGTACATTCTGTATCTAGTAATTTTCTCTCAAGGCAAAACCACATCATCCACTTGCGCCTTAATTCAAACTGCTTTAAATGGTATGAAATTAGAATTTAGTCGTTGCGATGTTTATTTTCAGTGACCCCAAAGACCCCCAAATAACAAGTTTGGGCCAATTATTTAACAAATTACCATAATAGTCCAGAGGAAGATGTTTATTACACCCGCTGCAGGCACTAAGTAGTTTGCACACTCTCGCCGACCTCATATTCATTTTCAGCGACCCCAAAAACCCCCGAGTAATGAGTTTAAGGGAATTATATGATAAATTACCACAATACTCCGGAGGAAGACGTTTATTACACCCGCTGCAGGCACCAGGTAGTTTGCACACTTTCGCCGACCTCATATTCGTTTTCAGCGACCCCAAAAACCCCCGAGTAAGAAAATTTAGTCAATTTTTCCCACTATTTACCGAAATGCATTTTTGAAATGCATTTTTCTTATGCACAAATGCAATTTGAGATTTTTTATTCATTACATTAGTTCACAAAATTTCCTGACATTCTCACGAATCCAACGCACCAAACTGCATTAAAACCCGTCTTACTGCGCCAGAAATCGACAGTAAGGACTTTTTTGTGCTTCAATGCCTCGACTATGACGTCAAAAGTGATCTCCGGAGTACCTGTTGACAAGGGTACCTACTGTTTACCTCGTCATTAAAATTCATTAAAAAATTAGTAAAAAATCATTACTCTGGGGTTTTTGGGGCCGCTAACGACGAATATGACAGCGGAAGTGATTTTCGGAGTACTTGGTGTCCAGGGTACCTACTGTTTAGCTCTCTTGTGGAGTTTTCGGCAAAAAAATGTATTGAAAAATTAGTCAAAAATAATTACTTCGGGATTTTTGGGGTCGCTAACGACGAATATGACATCGGAAGCGATCTCCGGAATACCTAGTGCCCAGGGTACCTACTTCTAATGGAGTTTTCGGCAAATTCATTAAAAAATTAGCCAAAAATCATTACTCGGGGGGTTTTTTTGGGTCGCTGACGACGAATATGACTTCGGAAGTGATCTACGGAGTACCTGGTAACCAGGTTACCTACTGTTTAACTCGTTTACTGAAGATTTTAACTTTAAATCAAAAGCACCCAATTAAAAATTAATTGTAATTTAATACTGCAGAGATTATTTTTTTGATTTCCTTCGAATCAGAATTTTCCTCGAAATTTTTCCCAACAAAATCGTTAGTAGTAGATAATAATTTTCCGGAAACCGGCGATAATCTAACAAATAGTTTAGCAACAATTAAGTTGTTAATTAAAATTCTACTGTCGTAATAATAACCAGAATAATTATGACACATCAGAATAACTAGATTATTGTATAAAAAAAAGGCATTACACCTATCTAATGCACTTTGCAGAGTTGAAATTGGACTATTTTAGTGGCCTCGGGAATGTTTTAAAGTTATTGGACAATTCGATGTAAATATCAGGATCGAATTGTTCTGTAATGCCCCTTTTTCCGCTTCTTCTCGATCGACGATGGTAAATAAATGTTGGAAGTGTGGAGTAAAAATATGGTTTTATTGACAGCTACTGAGTATTACACTATGTATAGAGATGTTGTTCAGGTAACTTTCTATAATAAACTGCGACCCAAAATAGTCCCTTTGTCTAATTTATAATCTCGGCAAAATATACTTCTAGTCTGGGCAGATTATCGGAGAATAGGCCATTTTTTGGGAAAAGTTATTTACCAGCAATTTTATTGCTGGAATCGAATCTTATGATTGTATATATTAATAATATAGGTATGCAAAGTCTGCAGATAGTGTGCTACTTTTTTTATAGCCAAAATGGCGCCCGAAAATCGTGTTTTTTGAATTTTTGCTGTATAACTCCAAAGATTTTAATTTTACACCAAAAATGCTCAAATAAAAATTCACCGTAAGTAAATTCTGCATAGAGACGTGTTTTTCCCGATTTACTTCGACGAAAATTTTCCCCGAAAAATGCGGGTTTTTCCAACAAAATCTTTAATTTTCAACTAAAATTTTAGATAAGTAAGTGTTTATCAATAATTGAATAGCTTGGTAATATAAAAGCTCTTTTCGATAGATTATAATTCCAGAAGGCAATGAAAATTGAATGAATAGTTTAGCAACAATTGACTTGTTAATTAAAAATTTATGGACGCTATTATAACCACAATAATTATGATACATAGGAATAACTATGATGTTTGTATAAAAAGGTACTGTACCCATCTAACGTACTTTACAAAATTGAAATTGGACTATTTAAGCGGCCTCAAGAATATTTTCAAAATAATAAATATTTTTTTGGCTTATAAACAAATAGAATATCTCGGGAAATGTTAAACTAAATTAAATCATGAAAACGGTATTGGAAAAAAAGCGGCAGGACGCTTCTTTTAAAAGAAAAAACGTTTAATTGTGCTGAGTGGTTCCTGAGATACAATCGGTCAAATTTGACCGGCATTTACGGCAAAGATATAAACAATAGGATCATATTTATCGAACCATCAGCTTTTTATTTCGGTCCCCTTTCTCCGCACCAATTTTCATATCTTTAAAATACTCATAACATATTATATTATTATAATAAAAACTATCGATATTACGAGTGAAAATTGCGAAAAATAACAAAATTCCAATCAAAAATTAGGTTGGAGGATATGAAATCTCAAAGTTTAAAATCGGTATACGTCAAAAAAATGCAATTTCTCGGCTTCCCATGGAGCAATTTTCTTCATTATTTTTTTGTTCCCAAGTAACTCGAGTAGAGCCATCTGATTAATGCATTATTAAATGTCAAAGTTGCTTTTGTTTTGTTATAATAAATTAATTTATTTATTATAACAAAAATTTTTAATTTGTTTAAATAAACATTGTTTAATTAATTATACACCTTTCATATGAGAATATTTGTGTTTTTAACGTTAAAAGGTACACCTGTAGTAAGTTTGGCTAAAAAAATTCTACAACTGGAAAAAATATGTAGTTTTCTTTTCTTATAAGAAATTAATCTATTATAATAAAACAAAAGTAAGTTTGACATTTAATAATGCATTAGTTAGATGGCTCTATTCGAGTTACTTGGAAACAAAAGAAGAATGAAGAAAATTGCTCCAAGGGAAGCTGAGAATAGTTATTTATGAAACAGTTCGTGAAGTATGCTTTTTGCGAACGCACGCGATATTTAGAGCACGAGCGACAACGGAGCGAGTGCTATACATCGCGTAAGTTCGCAAAAAGTACTTCACGCACAGTTTCATACAATATTTTATCTACTCTTCGATAAACAAATAAAAAACTGTAACTCTTCGTCACTGGAATTGATTTCTATTCTACAATTTTTAGAACTTTGACATTTAAAAATCCTAACTACTTTCAAACCACAAATCTGTCAAAAATTTTGTTGAAAGTCATTGCTCATATTGTCATCACCATGACAACGCGAAAGTTAAGGATATTTGATTATATGAAAGTGTGCCAAAAAACCCATTGAAAGTGTGCGAAAAAGTAAATCCCATTTAAAATACATTGTTACTTCACGCACACTTTAAACCCTTTACGTACCGCTATCTATAATGACAGTTTTCACAAACTAAAAACTGATACATAATATGACATAGAGTAGATAAAATGAATTTTTTTAACGTATACCGATTTTGAACTTTAAGATTACATTTTCTCCAACCTAATTTTTGATTGGAACTTTGCTATTTCCATCAATAAGTTGCATGACAACAGCAACGAACTTTGAAATCTTTTGAAAGATTACAACTACAGTTTATTGAGGAAACTATTGCAACATGTACTAGGAAGTACAATTGGAAATACCACGATTTGGCAATTTATTTAGGTTGCAAAAAGTTCACTGGATTCTAATAATTAAAATATTACTCGATACATTTTCCCAATGTTTCAATTATACACGGTGAAATTATAAAAGTTTAAGAAGTTAAGAATATTGTGAGATTACAAAGTAAGGGATTAATTTGAGATTGAACAATTATAAACAATTTTTTTGGCTTTTAAAGAAATAGAACATCTCGGCAACTATTAGATTAAATTAAATTAAGAAAACGGTATTGGAAAGGACGCTGCGGGATACTTGTTTTAAAAGGAAAAAAGTTGAATTGCGAGTAGTGGTTACTGAGTTACAACCGGTCAAAATTGATCGGCATCTGCAACGAAGTTATAAACAATAGGCTGGTAACCTTCGAATCATTACCTTTTTATTTCGGTCCTTTTTGTGCCTAAAAATTTTCATATCTTCAAGAGACTCATAACATATATTTAACACAAACGATCGGTATTACGCGTGGAAAATACCAAAATCCCAATCAAATACTAGGTTGAAGAAAAAAGAATTTCAAAGTTCAAAATCAGTACCTACGTTAGAAAAATGTACCTATTTTCTCGGCTTCCCATAGAGCAATTTTCTTCATTTTTTAATCCGAAGTAACTCGAGTAGAGCCACCTAACGCAATACTAAATGCCAAAGATGCTTTAGTTTTGTTAGAGTGACTTTATTTATTTATTATAACCAACATTTTTAATTTGTTTAAACAAAGATTGTTTAAATAATTATACAGTTTTCAACGTATTTGTTTCAAGTATTTGTATTTTGAACAATAAAAGGTTTTTCTAAAAAGTCTACAACAGAAAAAATACTTAGTTTTACTTTGTTATAAAAGCTTGTTTGTCACTAAGTTATTTAATTACAGATGAATAATTACACCTCTAAAATTTTAGTTAAAAATTAAAAATTGATAGAAAAACTCGGATGTTTCGAGGAAAATTTTCGTCGAAGGAATTCACAAAAAAAATATCTCTGTGCAGAATTAAATTATGGTGAATTTTTATTTGGGTGTTTTTAAAGATAAAATCTTTAGATTTACAGAGCAATAATTTACAAAAGAAGATTTCGGAGCGCTAGTTTGTTTATAAACAAAATAGCACACTTTCTGCAGACTTTTTATGCCTATTTAGTCTAGTCGCAGCATAGATAGCATAGGGGTCCCGTGGGCCCGTTTAGGTCGCCGCGATTTGATGGTGGTATTATAGGTTTTTTGGGTCGCTGAATCCAATGGAGGTGGTCTAGAAGCCCAAATGTGATGGGTTTAATTGTTATTAACAAATTATGGTAAATTTCGGTGTTTTCAGGAATTATTAGAAGCTCTGTAAATAAATTGAGAGTGTTAAGGTCTTCTCTAGTGTATTTTTGGTCGCTGAATCGAATACGACTAGTCTCGATTACTCAAAATATGTTCTTATTTTGTTAATAACAAAATAATTGTTTATTCGCCGAAAAGCGCGAAATGCGCTATCTATAGCAAGTTTGTAGTCTTTTTCATAGTATTTTTATACGCTATATCGATTGCCACTAGTCGTGATAGCTTAAACCACGTTCCGACTTTGTTATTAATAAATTATTGCAAAAATAACGGTTTATAGTACGTTCACTAACGATTTTTGCTCTAGATTTTAAAAAACCACTTGGATTGATATGAAACTTGGCAAACAGGTAGCTAACATATCAAACAAAGCAAGTGATATTGTGCCGATGTCTGATTTTACCCTGGGGTGAGTTTCACCCCTTTTCGTGGGTGAAAATATAAACCTTTAAAATAAGTCCGGAAGTGGATAAACTAATTTAATTAATTATAAGCAACTCTTGTTCTATACAGTTTTTTCACTAAGTCAATACTTTTCGAGATATTTTTGTCTTTTTTTTGAAAAATCAACATATTCACATATTATTCACAACATATTATTTTTGCAATAATTTATTAATAACTAAGTTGGAGTGTGGTTTAAGCTGTCACGACTAGTGACAATCGATTTTGCGTATACAAATACTATGAAAAAGACTACAAACTTGCTGTAGATAACGCAGTTCGAGCTTTTCGGTGAATAAACAATTATTTTGTTATTAACAAAATAAGAACACATTTTGAGTAATCGCGACTAGTCGCATTCGATCCAGTGACCAAAAATACACCAGAGAAGACTTTAACACTATCAATTTATTTACATGGCTTCTAATAATTCCTGAAAAATCCCTAATTTTACCATAATTTGTTAATAACAATTAATCGCACCACATTTGGGCTTCCAGACCGCTTCTATTGGATTCAGCGACCTAAAAAACCTATAATGCCACCATCAAATCGCGGCGACCTAAAAGTGCCCACGGGACCCCCTATGTTGCGACTAGACTAATTTTACTAACATATGCAATCTTACATAGGCGTAACCAGGGGGGGGTTTTGGGGGTTGTAACCCCCCCCATTGGGATATACTTTGAGCTCTATACGCTTAACACCATAGCCCTCAGAGACCTTCCAGTAGTTGTAACCCCCCCCCCTTTTAGGTAGTTGTAACCGCCCCCTTAGGATCATCCTGGTTACGCCTATGCAATCTTAATACATATTCAATTCTAGCAATAAAATAGCTGGTAAATAACTTTTACCAAAAATGGCTTTTTTGGAGAAAACTCAGAAAATACTCATTCCGAGTTTCGACCAACCCTGTATACTAATATAACCCTGTATAATATTACAAAACCTTATATTTTAAGAAAGAAGACATCGAAGAGAATCCAAAAATGTAAAAATATACAGGTTGTCCCATTAAAAAAAACGAAGTTATAAGCAACTTCCGGTATAACCGGAAGTTGCAAAGAGATGAAAATATTTTCATTTAATAGATCATCCTTCAAAACCCCTTTATTCCAATTTTCATGATTCTGTTGCCTTTAGTTCTCGAGATATTTCTAATAGGCCAGTTATCTGCCTCACCCTATATACACTGTAATCGACACCCAAAATTATCAATTAAATGAATCGTTTATAATACTGCAAAAAAAAACCATATCAGCAAGAAATCAGATCTCTGACCGATAATCTTTGAGAACTGGAATAAAGTACTAATTATATTTTATATTTTGAAATAAATTCATACTGAAAAATAATTTTTTAAATTTATTGAACATAGTCAAATTTTAGTTTGCATAAGTATTTTTTTAGTAAGTAGATTATTTTTAAAGTGTGCATTATGATGAACAGAACAATTTTATTTAAATGAAAAACAGGTGATCTTTCATGATGAATGAGTGTTATATACAGGGTGTCCCAAAAGTAGCGGAAAGGTCGAATAATTCGCGAAATGAATATCGGATCGAAAAACTGAAAAATACGTGTTCAATAATTTTCAAAAATCTATGCGATGACACTAAACAAGTCCACCACTTCAACTCCTGGGTGTGGAGCGGGGGGTAACTTTAAAATCTTAAATGGAACCCCTAATTTTTGTTGCAGATTTGGATTTTCCTTGTAAAAATAAGCAAATTTTATTCGAGCCATTTTGAGAATTGTGGATACATAGCGCTATAATCGGAAAAAACGGTATATAGTGATACCATAGCAAAATTATAGAAACGGTCTAATATCTCGAGAAATATACTTCCAAATAAAAACTAAAAAACACGTGTTTAATATTTTTCAAAAATCTATAGAATGACACCAAACAGGATTTTTCATTCCACACTCTGAAGGTCGGGTGAGAGTTAACTTTAAAATCTTAAATAGGAACCCCCGTTTTTTCTTGCAGATTGAGTTTCCTCCTCAAAAAATAAGTAACATTCGAACTTTTTTAGAATTGTTGACGGATGGCGCTATATTCGGAAAATGCGATTTATTTGCGCTATCTATCAACGATTCTAAAAATGTTTGGAATATGTGTGCCTTATTTTTCATAAGGATTCTAAATCTGCAAAAATAAAGGGGGCTCCTTTTTAAGATTTTAAAGTAAAAACTTGGTTCGACACATACTCATGGTTAGTCTGCTCGCCAAAGTTGAAGGGAAGGCTTTTCAAGCATTGTATTCTTTTCAAACGGGTTTTAAAGAGAGGTGTAACTTTTGAGGTACCCATGACATTTCCATTTAAAAACTTGGTCTAGTGTTTAAATGTATGAATAATTTCTCACAACAGGGTTCAAACTAGGTTTTTTAGGTGGTTTAAACTACAGTAGACTCCCTCTATAACGAGAACTGAAATGGTGGATTAATTATCTCGTTATAAGCGGATCTCGTTATATCAAACAATAATAATATTGAAATGTTTTGATGCCTCTTACGTAGTTTATTAGATGTCTATGGTCAACCTGAACAGTGAACAATATGAGACTTCGCCGCCATAAATTGTAAATTTCCTGTAGTATTCAATATCGGTCGATAAACAGGCAGATGTTTATTACAGGTGGCCGAGTTTATTACGGCACTGGCCTCGATAATAGACAGATGTTGGGCATTTCTATGTACAGGTAGTTGGGGCATTTATTTATTTATGACCATTACAACGCTAAAAACAGGTAAAAACAAGTATTCTTCGATTTAAATTTTCCTTGTTATAACCAAATATGCCTCGTTATAGAGCGTTATAGTTCAATAGGAATTTCATGGGATACCTAATGTACCTCGTTATAAGCGAAACCTCGTTATATCCGTGTTCGTTATAGAGAGCGTCTACTGTATATATTGTCATCCGAAATATACAAAATGCAATGTGCAACATCCTCACGTTTGGCCCCCCCCCTAAAAATTTTTATATGGGCGCCCTTGGGCATATTACCAAAACACTTGCATCACATGTATAACTAACTACTTGATGAAAAAGACTACAAACTGGCTGTAAATAACGCAGTTCGAGCTTTTTGGCGAATAAACAATGATTTTGTTATTAACAAAATAAGAACACATTTTAAGTAATCGCGACTAGTCGCATTCGATCCAGCGACCAAAAATACACCAGAGAAGACCTTAACACTATCAATTTATTTACATGGCTTCTAATAATTCCTGAAAAACATCTAATTTTACCATAATTTGTTAATAACAATTAAACGCACCACATTTGGGCTTCCAGACCACTTCCATTGGATTCAGCGACCCAAAAAACCTATAATGCCACCATCAAATCGCGGCGACCTAAAAGTTTACACGGGACCCCATATGGTGCGACTAGACTAATTTTACTAACATATGCAATCTTAATACATATTCAATTCCAGCAATAAAATAGCTGGTAAATAACTTTTACCAAAAATGGCTTTTTTGATAATCTGCCCATACTACTATTGAAATATTAACACTTACATGGATTCTCATATCGGCATATTACCAAAACACTTACATCACATGTATAACTAACTACTTGCATCTTGCATTCAAGAAAATTGTTATATACACTCTCACTTTCATTACCCTTCCATCGAAGAAATATACCCATAATTCGATATATTAAGAAAAATTAATATATTTTAATAAGCATCTATGTATGATACACCGGCGAATATTATTTCAAACTATTTATTACGCATAATTATTGCTCCGCTTTCAAGAACATAATTATCTTTATTTTAATAACACTTGAGTAAAACTGTTCCCAAGATTCTGGTGACGACAATTTTTTAGAAAAGAATGATTTGATTGCTGAGGGTCATTAGCATTTACATAGTATATATTATGTAGTTTAAATTATCTAAGAAAGATGTAATACATGCAGGGCCGCCGAGAGGAATGAGCGGGCCCCGGTAAGAAGTGAAGAACGGGCCTCCGGCAAAAAGTGAAGAGCGAAAAAAATTGTTTAATTTTTATAGAAATACAATTAATTATCAATAATAAATAATAAGAAATCTTAATTCAAATTTTATTAAATTTTGATTATATTTATATGTATTATTGGAAATATTTATAATACAGGTGGTGCTTTTCGAGTTTTCCCAATGAACAAAGTTATTATTAGGCCAGTAGTTAACCGATCCTGTTTCATTGTAGATCACATAGCATTTTTAGCGCGAGAAAGACAACTAAGGGATCTTTCCACTTCGGCGACTGTCACCGGTAATGTGCAAAATATTCTTAACGCAATATCAGCGTTAGGAAATAATGATTCCAATTTGGGATGTTTAATTTTATTCAGTAAATCTAATAAAGAAAATCAAAATTAATCACTATTATCCTTGTATATCGCTCTCAAATGAAAAATTTCATCCATCAATTCTTCACTGATATCTTCTTTATCTCTCGTATGTAATAGGTAGGTAGGTATAAGGTAAGGTCGCCAATTAAGGCCACCTTAAGGTTTAAATATCTGTAATATTTTATTCAGGAACAATATGGGGGAAAACTCTTGTATACGTATTGCCTAACATTTTAGCTATCTAATTTCAGGATAAACTACTTACTAAATAAATAAAGAAATATAAAATTTCAACATTGACTAAATCTGGAATATCTGGCCTTATTAGGAACTGGTAGCTTAATAAGGCCAGTTTCATTTTTTACGCAAATTGAGGTGGATAATAAATTTTAAACCTAAGAATTAAAGAACAAATACAAAATTTAGTGAAAGAAACTTTTATTCATATTAAAAACAACAATTTGTCAATACATTAAGCACACATATCGCACATTTACACACATCTAGGACAATTGGCTTTATTTAGACACTGTCTACTTTTTTTATTTAACATAAAAAAATAATAAAAAGCAATTAAGAGAAAAAACAGTTCCAGTTCCTTAAAAAGTATTAATTTACTATCGCTTTACAAAGAAAAAATAATTTACTTATATTCATTAAGTACCATTTTAGTAATTTTATAACTTACCTAAAATTTATAAACGAACTTCCGCATCGTAATAAACACGTGTCTAGTCTACTTGGCGCTGCTATGTGGTACTACCGACTGAATGGCGTAGACCAGTGGTTCTCAATATTTTTGAGTCATGTACCACAAAATACTTTTTAATATTTTTGGTACCACCTAACTGAAATAACTACCTATCTAGATAGGTAATCTAATTAACTGTAATAGTGGTGATTTTGACAGTTTTGCGTTTTGTGTACCACCGCAAATAATGATATGTACCACCAGTGGTACATGTACCACAGATTGAGAACCGCTAGCGTAGACGATTTTGACTGAGAAAGACATTTACGGTGACCTCTAATATATTGTTACAACTTCTTTAAACTACTTTATTTAACTTCAATTACAATACAAACTCAATGACAACTATCAACTTTAAATACTTAATTACAACTGAACTATAGAATGTCAAACACATAATGTTTATATAGTTTTCTGACGTTCTAGATGTCACCAGACATTTCTGGGTTATTCCATGACATCCAGAATATTCTCGTACGTGACTACTTCTTCTTTCACGTCGAGGGACTCTTTCTATGTAGGAACAATCTACGGAACTGTCATAACACTGCTCCCTCCTTTATAGTTATTCGCCTCGAATAACTGGTCTATCAGGGACTGGTTGAAGCCAACAGGGTGGATCAGTTCCATGATATGGGGCTAATCTCTCAATGTGAACTACCTTGGGTTTACTTCTCGCTGAAAACTGGATGCGGTAGACCAGATCATTTATTTTCTTTAAGACGGTGTACGGGCCTTCCCAGTTTCGTTGAAGTTTCGGACAAAGTCCTTTCTTGCGTGTGGGATTGTATAGCCATACTGGATCACCTCTTTCGAAAGTTGTCCCTGTAGCTTGCACATCGAACCTGGACTTGGCTTTATCACTTTGAAGCTTCAAACTTTTACGAGCAAATTCGTGGACTTTTTCCAGTTTTTCTCTTAAGCTTTCTAGGTACGTCAGGGATGAAGGTTCTTCTTCACAGGTAGGCAATTTTCCGAAAATAAGATCTTGAGGAAGCTTCATTTCTCTTCCGGTGATCATCATTGATGGAGAATAACCGGTTGCTTCATGTTCAGAACTTCTGTAGGCTAACAGGAATAGAGGTATTAGGGTATCCCAATCTTTTTGATTATCAGCAACAAACATTGAGAGGTATTGACAAATAGTTCTATTATGTCTTTCGATCATTCCGTCTGATTGTGGGTGGAGAGGCGTAGTTCGAGTTTTCTTAATACCCAAGATTTTCATTAATTCTTGCCATAATTCGGATTCAAAATTTCGTCCCTGATCAGAATGCAACTCTAAAGGAACTCCATGTCTTGATACGACGTGTGTTATGAATGCTTCTGCTACAGTCGTCGCTTCTTGATTAGGAAGAGGTGCAATTTCAGGCCATTTTGAAAAATAATCCATTGCAACCATTAAGTACTTGTTACCTCTCTCTGTCGTTGGAAGTGGACCGAGAATATCAACTGCAAGTCGTTCAAAAGGCTCTCCGGAAAGATATTGTGCCATTTTACCACGACTTCTTGTTCTAGGGCCTTTTCTACCGTTACATAAGTCGCATTTCTTACACCATTCTTCTACATCTCGGCGACAATTGATCCAATAAAATCTGTCTCGAACCCTGGCCAGTGTTCTTTTTACCCCAAAATGTCCTCCAGACAGGCTGCTATGAAGTTCTTCCAACACACTTTTAATGTGTGATTTTGGCAATACCACCTGTTGAACTATACGTACTCCATCGGAACTTTCCCACTTCCGATATAACAAACCATTCGAAAGATGCAAGGATTCCCATTGAGCCCAGTACGCCTTTATAGTTCGACTGTATTTAGATATTTCCTGCCAAAGAGGTCTTACTCCATTTTTAAGCCAATCTCGTATAACTCTTAAGTCGTTATCTTTCTTTTGACTCTTCTTAATGTTTTCCAGAGAAATCTGGTCATTATCTTCTTGCTGTTCAACTGTGGTCATCCGCAGACTAACTTCTTCGGTTACATTCTCTTTTTGTGCTAGCTGACGTTGGTTTTGAACTTGTAATTCATTTAATGCATTTTGGTATTCTTGCAATTGTTTATTTAACACATTCTTCTCTTTCATCAGTTTTTGACATTTGTTTTCCAGATTGGACTGTGTAGTTTTTGCATTATTTTGAATTACCTTACACTCTTCTTGCAATATTGTCACCTGTTCTCTTAATCTTTCTATTTTATTTTTACTAATCGCTAGGTGTTCCTTCAAATGGCTAACTTCAAATTCCAGTGTATTTTCTTCCTTTCTATGGTCAGTTGTGGGAAATCTGTTTCTTAGTGACCATCTACCATCATTTCTAGTGAGACTTTGCGACAGGCTTCTGGATGTCGAACTAGGCGACCTTCTGATCTCATTCTTGTATTCTTCTTTTCGTGCTTGGGATCGGCTTCTGCAATTGGATTTTAGATGTCCCATTCTTCCGCAGTTAAAACATCTTCTGTTTTCATTTCGAGGTTTTTGTTGGATATTTTGTAGTAAGCTTAATATCTGGGATAAAACTAGTTGTTCATTATCTGTGGTAGTGACTTGCTTATTTTCTGTAAATCTTATTTCTTTTAATTGTGGAAGAGATCTAGAAATATTTTTCGCCGCTTCGTACTCCTGAGCTGAGATTAGTGCTTTATCTAGCGTTTTGTGGTGTTGTAATCGCAGAGCCTGTTGCATTTCGATATCATGCAGTCCATCTATGAAAGCCTGTATACCGATTTGTTCCAGAAAATCTCTTGGTGCCTGAGGATATGCCAAATGTAATAATCTTTTAATATCGGCTTCAAATTCTTGCAGGCTCTCATTATGTTTTTGATATCGAACTTTCAGCTGACTTTGAAAAACCTGCTTCAGATGTTGCTGGCCATACCTTGTCTCTAAAGCTTGTACGAGAGAGGTATAATTGGGTGCATCCTGGGGAAGAAATTGCAAAACGGTCGCTGCCTGACCTCGAAGCGACACCACCAAGGAAGCTGCCATTTCGTTCTCATTCCAGCCATTTACTCTAGCTGCAGCTTCGAATTGAAAACGATAAGTTTCCCATGCTGTTTGGCCATCAAATGTCGGTGGTTTTAAGATTTTGCTCGTTCTGACGGTACCTGGATACACTATCGAAGATGAAGGGGCTGTTTGTTCAGAGTCGATATTAGTTACTGAAATATGTGATAATGAAGCTTGGGTATTAATTTTGGTTTGTAACTCAACTATTTGTCTTTCTAAATTAGATTTCAAATCGTTTTGTTGTTGCTCTAAATTAATTAAAGAATTTTGTTGCTGCTGTATTTTATTGACTAAAGAGTTTTGTTTTTCATCTAATGTGTCTATTCTATTATTAAGTTGGCTTACCTCTAATTGAAAATTTTCATGAATTTGGGTTAAACTATTTATCATTTCTACCTCTGCTTTTCTACGCCTCTCCTCCTCTTCTTGTCTAAGCTTCTCCTTCGCCTCCCTACGCTTCTCCTTGTCCTCTTTCTCTTCTTGTCTACGCTTCTCTTCCTCTATATTTTCTTCTTGCCTACGTTTCTCTTCATCTGCTTTCATTTGTAAAAACCATTCTGGGGGTCCGGACTTATCCATTTCTTTCTTAAATTCTGTTGATCTCGTATTAACCATTCAAAATGTAGTTGTGTCTTCAATCCCACCGCTGTCACCAATGTTACAACTTCTTTAAACTACTTTATTTAACTTCAATTACAATACAAACTCAATGACAACTATCAACTTTAAATACTCAATTACAACTGAACTATAGAATGTCAAACACATAATGTTTATATAGTTTTCTGACGTTCTAGATGTCACCAGACATTTCTGGGTTATTCCATGACATCCAGAATATTCTCGTACGTGACTACTTCTTCTTTCACGTCGAGGGACTCTTTCTATGTAGGAACAATCTACGGAACTGTCATAACAATATAATATCTATATTTAAGAAAATATTTGCAATTGGCCTAATTAAGACACTGGCCTTATTTGGCGACACTACCTTATCAATATTTTTCTTAATATTGGCGTCATATTCATCTCGGAATCTGCATAAAATGTTAAATAGCGAATTAATTTCAATCTATATATAACAATAGGTATTAAATATTAAAAAATTTCGCAGGCTTCTTGCGCCGTTTTTCTTTATTTGATGTAAATTCTGGATTTATTCCATAATTGCAACGAATTTATTATATATTCTTCAACAATGGAAGACCTGAATGTCTGACTTTTTGTAAATCTTCTAGAAGCCCTGATATATTTTTAATCTCCATATCCATAGTTATCTGACTGTAGTATTTGACTCCAGTGATTTATTGTTGCTAAAATTTTAAACCAAATCGATCACATTCAAATTTGTTAATGTATTTTTCTATTTGGTTTAAATTTGTTTAAAAAAAAAAACGGGAAAAATTACGTTTTTGGTCTGGTCGACGCCGGGCCCCTTACATCGTCGGGCCCAGGTAAAATGTACCGGCTGTACCGCCCTCTTGGCGGGCCTGAATACATGTCTTGATATTCGAAGCAATAAAGCACTGAACCATCGAAAAAAAAGACAAGACGGATCTTAATAATTCTTTTTGCATTCAATTCGTGAATGCGCCAGGAAACTTTGTGACCCCGAGCAAGGATATAATATTGAAAAACTGCATACAAACAATGCATTCTTAAAGAGCATCTCAAACAGACAATAAAAAAAATCAGAACTCGTCAATTATCGGCGGAAATGAGTTCAATTTTGATACTCGGGAGGTTTTTGAGGTCGCTGAAAACGAATATGACGTCGAAAGTTATCTCCGGAGTACCTGGTGCCCAGGGTACCTACTGTTTACCTCGTCTTGTGGAGTTTTCGGAAATTCATTAAAAAATTAGTCAAAAATCATTACTCGGGGGGATTTTGGGGTCGTCAACGTCGGATCTGATATCGGAAGTGATTTCCGGAGTACCTGGTGCCCAGGGTACATACTGTTTACCTCGTCTTGTGGCGTTTGCGGCAAAGAATTTATTAAAAAATTAGTCAAAAATAATACTTGGGGGTTTTTGGGGTCGCTAAAGACGAATATGACATCGGATGTGTTCTACGGAATACCTGGTGCCCAGGGTACCTACTTCTTCTGGAGTTTTCAGCAAATTCATTAAAACATTAGCCAAAAATCATTACTTGGAGGTTTTTGGGTCGCTGACAACGAATATGACATCGGAAGTGATCTACGGAGTACCTGGTACCCAAGGTACCTACTGTTTACCTCGTTTTCTGGAGTTTTTGGCAAATTCATTAAAAAATTAGTCAACATTCATTACTCGGGGGTTTTTGGGGTCTCTGACGACGAAAATGATATCGGAAGTGATCTCCGGAGTACCTAGTGCCCAGAGTACCTACTGTTTATCTCGTGACTAATGATTTTAGACTAATTTTTTGATGAATTTGCCCAAAACTTTAGAAGATGAAGTAAACAGTAGGTACCCTGGACACCAGGTACTCCGAAGATCATTTCCGATGTCATATTCGTCGTCAGAGACCCCAAAAACACCCGAGTAATGAATTTTGACTAATTTTTTAATGAATTTGCCGAAAACTCTATAAAACGAGGTAAACAGTTGGTACCCTGGGCACCAAGTCCTTCGTAGACACTTCCGATGTCATATTAGTCGTTAGCGACCTCAAAAACCCCCGAGTAATTATTTTTGACTAGTTTTTTAATAAATTATTTGCCGAAAACTCCACAAGACGAGGTAAACAGTAGGTACCATGGGCACCAGGTACTCCGGAAATCACTTCCGATGTCATATCCATCGAGCGACCCCAAAAACCCCCGAGTAATGATTTTTGACTAATTTTTTAATGAATTTGTCGAAAACTCCACAAGACGAGGTAAATAGTAGGTACCCTGGGCACCAGGTACTCCGGAGATCACTTTCGACGTCATATTCGTTTTCAGCGATCTCAAAAATCCCCGAGAAACAAAATTGAACTCGTTTCCGCCGATAATTGACGAGTTCTGAATATTTTTTATTGTTTGTTTGAGATGCACTTTAAGAATTCATTTTTTGTATGCTGTTTTTCAATATTATTTCATGGCTCTGGGTTACAAAGTTTCCTGGCGCATTCACGAATCGAATGTAAAAACAATTATTAAGATCAGTCTGGCCTTTTTTGTTTTCGGAGGTAAGGCCGATTTTAGTGCATATTGCTTTGCCTATGAATAGTAAAGATATCTCTTTTTCTTCTTGTAGTGTATATCCCCATAGTTTCCCACCTTTAGCCGTCTGCGACAGGAGTATTTTATAAAATTCTACTGTCACAGTGACAGTCATACTCCTCTGATACGTTTAAAGGTGGGAAACTATGTAATGTAATGTTGACTTCTAAAGGCTGTATGACACTATGCATTTTCTTGTATCATTTCTAATATCGTTTCTGATATGTCAAAAAAATGTATAGTGTCATACACAGATACAAGAAACGATATCAGAAACGATACAAGAATTTGTGTCAGGCACAGATTCTTGTACAATAACTGCGCCAATTTCTGCGCAAAGAGCAAAAACGTAAAACCTGCTGGTAAAACTTCTAAATCTCATAATGGCGGCTGAAAATGAGATCATATGATTTATGTCTTGATAAATTTATTTGTGTTTTGTAGGTATTATTTATAAATATTTTATTGATACTTAATATACCGTTTGGTATGGACTACTGTTCTACTAATAACCATATATTTAGAATAACTTTGGGTTTCATATTGCATAATTTTTTAATAGAGGAAAATACAATAGTTCCAATTTGGATCAAACTGAAGATAATTATAACGCAAATATTTTAGCACAAATATCAAAACAAAATAAAAAACACAAATAATCAACAGTCAACGTAAAAATTCTAGTTATTATAACAATAAAATATTTGTTTTTAAAAGTTTATAAATTTTATAAAATCCTTAAAATCAGCTGTAGACGCAGTACTACCATACCAATGTAAGGTGACAGGGTGACAAACAAAATTTCGACCAATCACGTGCCGAATTTCATACAGTTTTCGATACAAGAACTTGCATAGTGTCATACAGGGCACAAATGTACATACAAGAAATGATACAAGAAAATGTATACAAGAAACGATATCAGAAACGATATTAGAAATGATACAAGAAAATGCATAGTGTCATACAGCCTTAAGTTTATAACGATAGTTTCCACCTCCACTAGTTACATATCTCTTTAAAGTAAAGTTCTCTCTTTAGTTTTGTAATGTATGTTTTCCATCTTTTGCGTTTTTTGCCGGTTATTAGCGCGCTCATTACTGTATACAGTGATGAACAGGCTAATAAACGGCAAAATAGCGCAAAAGATGAAAAACGTATTAAGTTGTGAGATAAAAAGAATTGAAATTAGTGGTGCTGGGAGAGTAAGCGATATTAACCTACAAATTATTTACATTATATTGATTGTTTCCCATCTTTAGACGTATTGGACATGCCCCGCGCACTCTAATAAAAAAAATGTAATTGTATTTATTTTCCTTCCAATTTGTCAGAGGCGCTGATGTCGGCATCGTGATTGGTGGAACATGACTTTTGACAAATCCTGCGCTATCTGTGTGTGAATCTGTGACCTGTGTTCAGTCATTTATAGGTCAATCCAACCTATGGTCGGTTATGTGATGTGCTTGTGTCACCATAAAAAGCTGATATTCAGTCGTGTTTTTTGATATTTTTGTTTAGTAATCGAGTACCTTTTTAAAGGTAAGTTTTTCTGATTGTAGGTACTGTTTATCCAACAGTTTTAAATACACATTTTATTTCGCGTTTTGTTGTTAGGTCTAATGGCTCCGATCAGCTGTTGTGTACAGACGGTGGAAAAATTCAACAAGTAAACATATATTTAATCCAAATGAAATACTCATATTTCTATTTAAAATGTCACATTATTGTATAAATAAATAATTAAGAAACAAAAGTTGTTTGTGTTTTACCTTTATTGTCCACTTGAATAAAATATTAAATATTGGAAGTACCGTATGGAGGTTAGGATGTACCTAGCATGGAGGCTAGATTACGCTACCCTTCCTATCCAATCAACAACAAGAACGTTTAAAATTTCACACCTATCATGTCGAAGCTACAGACCACTTATGTGGAGGCCAGATTTGTAGTATCCTTCCAATTAACCAGGTGCTGAAATGGCGCTGAAATACGTGACATATTTTTTGAAGAATAAGATCGCGTTCTACCCAATCACACAACACTTATCTATGATATTGGACGAGTTTGGCAACTGCCACTGTCACAGAGACAGTTTTACTTGACATACTCCTCTGATACGTGTAAAGTTAGGAAACAATCAATATAATGTAAATTTATAGGTTAATAACGCTAAATTTCCCAGCTCCACTAGTTTCATTTCTTTTTATCTCACAACTTAATACGTTTTCCATCTTTTGCGCTATTTTGCCGGTTATTAGCAAGATCATCACTGTATTATTTTACTCGATTGTACTATTTTATAAAAGTCGATAGATCAACTTTCAGATTGACAGACCGTCATTTATGTTTATATTTCTAAAGCTACATACTATTCACATAAATTTTTAGTTTGAGTAATACACATATATATTATGTATTACAACCATATATTTACAACTAACAAGTACTGAATGCAACCAAACTTTAGTGCTTTTACTTTTAAAGAATTTCCTAAAAGCCGTGAAAATTGATTAAAAATATATACGGAATGTACCCAAAAGATCATAAATTAAACGACCACTAATTTATCTTGGTACAAATGTGTATTTATTAAAAATTGTCACGTGGTTTGCTTCTGGCAAGATTTAAATAACAATCACGAAATATGTGCTGTAGAGCTTAGACTGGAGATAGTTCTTGGTAATTGTCTTTATAAGACATCCAACTCTGATATCACTACACCAACCAAACCCGAGCAACTGCATTGGTCAGCAGAGCAAACTAAATTAGGATAGCCAGATAATATGCTAAACATCTAGCGGCGCGGCGGCTTCTAGCTGTTTTGGAAATGACCACAAACCATACCTCAGCCAACGAAAAGGATCGGACACACAGCGATGAGGAAGACAACCGATAACTACCTCATTGAAATTTTTTGTCGTCAAATGAGAAAATTAATATTGACCACTGACTTCAGGAGCCGAGATCAGACAGGAGATGACACACGTAGTCGCACTGTACAAAATCCCTACAAAATGGAAAAGAAAGCAAAAGCAAGATGTCAAAAGATTCCTATATGGCATATATTAAGTAAGTATAAGGCACCAACATAATTCCTGTAATTTGACATGTTCTACGTGTCGGACTTATTAAAATGCCCAGTTTGTGATAAACACCAGTCTGATTTTTGCATGAGAGTTTAATGAAAGGGTAAAAAATAAATTGGAAGTTCTGTCCGACAAAATACATAGAACGTTTTCGTAATCTGACTTTCCAAATTTTTAACCTGTTCCACAATTAATACTTCCCCTGTTCCAGTATTCCCATACATCAAAGTTTGTCCGACTAAAAACTGTTAAGCTATTAACAAATTTTCAGCTTACTATTAATCAACTTTTTTTGGTACGCGGGTATTAATCAACTAATACGAGATCTGGTATATTATATGCTACTGCTTGGTCTGTGAGCACAGTGTGGTCCCAGTAAAGTTTGTAGTTGTCATTCTCAACCATACTCTCCGGAATGTATTGATAGTATGGGAGATGGTTTGTTTAGAGAAGTTCCAGTTTGATGGCTATCTCTTGATGAAGGATCTTTCCTACTGAGTCATGCCGTTCCTTATAATCAGTTGCAACAAATGTCATTTTGGACCTGAGGGTCTTTGACGATATATTTCAGGGAATTTTTTGTTGCTATAACCTGATCATTAATGACGAGTAATTAATCTTCTGTTTCAGGGAACATCTTTCCTGATGTCAACCAATAGTTCGACGCTGTGTTGTCGACATAGTCTTGACTGACTTAATTTGGATGTCGCCCATGAAGAGGTTTAGGTATCCATCCAGGTGTGCAATTTTTCATCCTTAATGAGGTGGTTTATGCGCATTTCTGGTTCCCTCAGCTTGATCGGTGTTATGTCACCTATTGCACAAATCGCGCGATGTTTAACAGGTGTCTCAGCCTGCATCTGAAAATAAGTGCTCAAATTAGTAATCCGTTTATCTAATTGCTCATTCACTTATATCCATAAGTCCTCGTCCTCCTAAATACCGTGGTAATATTCTTTTTATTGTACTTCGAGGATGGTGTTTTTGTGCCTTTGTGAGGTGTGTTGGTAGTTTCCGCTGAAGATTTTCTATATCCTTTTTTGTTTTTGTCCGCTTTACTCCGAGGTATTTATACATATCATTTTCACCCATGGCCCCGATGTTCTGACCATTTTGCATATCGAATCTGCCAGGTTGAATCTTTCCTCATTCTATATTTTAAAACTATATATATCGATCGGTTTTAAAACGTCTTGCGACGTTCTCCGATGCCTAATTTTCATGACACTCTATCATCCCATTGGCTCTCTCTAAGATCTGTTGCGCTCATCGCCTTCGTTACTCCCTCTCTCCAAGATTTCTTGGGTCTTCCTCTCTTTCTGCGGTTTGGTAGTACCCATTGCATAATTATTTTAGGGAGTCTCGAGTTATCCATCATCTGGACGTGTCCGTACCATATCAGCTGTTTTCTTTCTATGTCTGTTGTTAGAGAGCCGTCAACCCCCATTCGCTGTCTTATCTCATCATTACGTATTCTCTCTCTGCGTGACACTCCTACTGATCTTCTAAAAGCGTCCATTTCTACTGCCTCCAGTTTTCTTCTGTTGTTTTCGGTTATCCGCCAAGTTTCTGCTCCGTACAATAGACTGCTTTTAATAAGAGATTCGTATATATTGTGTTTTCTTCTTTTTCCTATTCCATGACTCCACAGTACGCTGTTTAGACAACCTATTGTTTTTCTGGATTGTGTTATTCTTCTCTTTATTTCTTCATCATCTTTCCCCGTTGTGTCAAATACGATTCCTAGGTATGTGTAATGGTCGCAGGGCATGATGATTTCATTATTTTCTAATGTGATGTTCGATAGTTCGGTACCTATTGGCACCTATATTTTAAAACACATTATTAATATTAACACATTATATAACAGTATATAGAAATTTCATTCATCTCGAAAAGTGCTGTGTGGTGCGCAAAAATTCAATAATGAGCATCAAAAAACACTTTTTATCCATTATAACACAAAAACAAAATTGGTAGTGGCACGCAAGTCCCGGCGCTAAAGGTACGTGGCTTAAAGGTGGCTTAAAGTGTAACAGTGCGGAAAATCATCGCTTCATTCATCCCTATATTCTCTATCTGTTAAAATCATGTTTGTCTTTCAGAGAATTGTCAGGTTCTCACAAATCTATGGTATTGCGTAATTCGTTCTCGATTCTCATGCATATTCATATCTCTTTTATCTGAGGGACCTCGATCTGTTTTGTACCGCCAAAAGAATCGGACTCGTACTTGGCGACTGTGAAACTGTAAAATATTTCTTATAGAGATTAAGTGGTTCAGAGTTTTACCAACGAGTCCAAGTGTCTTTTTCGTTGATTTGGCATTTTTCGTGGGAAGAAGGTCGTACGAACTACTAAAATCGGTTTTATTTATTCTCTTGGTGATTGGATGAGCTGTTTTTGGTATACGCTAGAGGGTTCAACCCAAAGCGTATTTGGCATTTCCTAATTGGTCAAGATTTTGATTGAGTAAGTGTCTTAAGTCTATGATTGGTTGTTAAGTATTATCGATGGGGAAATCGAATGATTTTGGAAAGGGCGTTTGGTTTCTGAAGATTAAGTTGTAAAAGTTTGGATATTCAGTCTAGTTTGAGCCGTCAAGAAGTCAAGTTTGGGAAGTTGAAGGGTTCTATTCCTGGACTCATCAAGTGAAGTTCGTTTAGAATGTAGTTGCAAGTGAAATTTCTTCAGCTTAGCTCAGCCCGGCATATATGGCGGTTTGGAACGTTGACTCCGGCATTTTCGCTAGTGTTAGGCGGATGTCGATATGTATCCTTATACCACTATTGGTATGATTTTTTTCTTACATGCAGTCAGAATTTATCCAGGAATTATTCAGAAGATAGTTAGAAGTTTTTTTTGTGTTAGTAGTTTCTAACATTGCAGTTAAAGCATGGAGTTTCTTTTGTATTTTTTTGATTGTTTAATATACTAAAGGACTAATGAGTTCTTCAAATTTTTGTTCGAGTAGTGCCGATTTATTTTAAGAAATAAATGCTGAATTTTTCTATAAACTATGGAAACAACCATTGATGTACTGTTCATGTATCTATTCCTTTGTAAAGTGACATTTAGGAAGTGTAACTGTGCCTTGGACTTTTAAAAACCAACCAAGAGAAGATACAGAAATTCTTTAATTTTTTTTTATAAACTTGATCTCTTACTTTTGTAATACCGTAAGAGATTTCAGTTCCTTTTAATTTTATTTTATTTTGTTTCAATAAAAAATAATGTTTGGTTCATTGCAAAATACCTTCTTTTATTATTGTCTTTTCCCTTTCTCTTGTTTCGTAAGTACAACAAAGAATTTTCTGAGTAAAGACATAGATAAGGTAAGTCACGCCATAAGTATTTTATATATTTTGTATTGACTATGTTTTTGTTTAATTTTTGATTTAGCTATCTTTTCTTTTACGCTTCTATTTTTGTATATTTTTGGTTCCCATAAGGAAACCAGTGGCGCCCGATATTTTATTTCTTTTTATTTTGATATTCTATTTGACTTTCTATTTTTTATTTCTAAGCTAATAAGAGGATATTAATAACACCCCGTTAAGAACCACCCCCAACCCTCCGTACTGAGCAACCGAGGACTTGTTCTTCAAATTGTGTAACACGTTACATCCCCTAATATGACATATCAACATCTTGTCAAATTCTATTTTCCATTATTCCTACAGGGTGATCTTCGTCGTTACAAAAAGGACGTATTTATACGTTAATGCTCCGTGCTATGTGTATCAGCGCCACATAGTGGATACGTTGGTGCTCGCCGCTCGGCGCTCACCCTTGTTTGTGGTTTGTGGTTTATATGTAGAGGAGCGCATGCCGTATCCATCTGAGCAGCTACACAGAGCAACAACGAACCTTAACAGGCCCATTATCGCCGGCCCTATCTTTTAAATAGATAGTGATGATTTTCCTAAAAATGTTGGCCACCCGTCTATAAATATGTAGTATGTGCTAATAACGAGCTCTAGTTTTATTACATAGGTATGGCACCGTTTATTATTTGTAAATAATTTATAATTTATATATACTTTATTTATATTCTGATAACTAGACTAAGTTTTTGCAAACAATAAATAACTAGCAATACGTATATTAGCTAATATCGGTTTATGCAATAATTAGACTAAATACATTTTCAGTGCGTGATTTAAGAGTAGAAAGCAAATTTTAAGTAAAGATTAATCTTATTGGCATGTAGATTGTATTAAATATAATTTGAAATATTAGAACTATTTTGCTTAATCAATATTACAAACATATACAATATTATATTTATTAATATCAAATGTGTTTGAGGATGTAGACATATAGTACGTAATATGTTTATCTTTATTTAGGGCAAACTTTTTTTAATCTATGTATGCATAATGAAAGCATTCCAAATAAATGGAACAATTCGGTTACAAGGGGTTCGGACAAATAATCCCCGGACAAAGATTCCCCACAAAGTATTCCTTTACAAAAAATCCCCACAAAAAATACCTGGACAAATATTCTCCGGACAAAAAATTCCCACATAAAATCCCGGACAAATAATCCCCACAATTTTTCCCCATTTCATTTCATTAGTCGGACAATCTTTGATGTACGGAAACACGGGAACAGGAGAAGTTTTATTTGTGGAACCGGTTAAAAATTTGGAACGTCAGACTACTAAAACGTTCCATGTATTTTGTCGGACAGAACTTTCAATTGATTTGTTACCATTTCATTAAACTCTCATGCAAAAATCAGACTGGTGTTTATCACCAACTGGGCATTTTAATGAGTGGTACACGATGAGCATGTCAAATGACAGGAATCATGTTGGTTAGTAATAGCAGTCTTATTTTTACTTGAGCGTTTAATGAAAGGGTAACAAATTAATTGGATGTTCAGTCCAACAAAATACGTATTCCGAAAACGTCCCATGGGAATCTGACGTTCCAAATTTTTAAACTGTTCCACATTAAAACTTCCCCTGTTCCAGTGTTTCTGTACATCAAAGTTTGTCCGACTAGACACCGTTAAGCTATTAACAAATTTTCAGCTTGCTATTCTTCTTCTTCTTCAGCCTGTGTTCGTCCACTGCTGGACATAGGCCTCTTCCATTTGCTTCCATCGATTTCTACTCTTGGCAATTCTCATCCACTGTTTGCCCGCGACTTGTTTGATATCATCTGCCCACCTCTTCTGCAGTCTGCCTACTCCTCGCCTGTTCTCTCTTGGTCTCCAGTTTGTTAGTCTCTGTGTCCATTTTTCGGGATTATCTCGGGCAACATATCCGACCCATTGCCACTTGAGCCTTGCTGTACGTTCTGTGACATCAGTAATCTTTGTTCTTTCACGAATGTCGATATTTCGAATTTTGTCTCTCAAACTAATCCCTAGCATGGCCCTCTCCATCGCTTTTTGAGTTGTACTGAGCTGCTCTAAGGTTTTCTTTGTAAAGGCCATGGTCTCCAGTCCATATGTAGTTACAGGCAAGATATATTTGTCATAAACTCTAAGTTTTAGACACATTGGTATATCTCTATTCTTCAAGATAGAGCTTAACTTGCCGAAAGCTACCCAAGACAATTGTATGCGTCTTTTTATTTCGGCTATTTGGTTTTCTTTGCCGATTTTAATGGTATGTCCAAGATATATATATAGTGGTCTACATTTTCAAGACTGACGTTGTCAATAACAAGATTAGTTTGTACATTACTCATTATTTTTGTTTTCTGAAGATTCATTTTGAGACCTATTTTATTTGACTGCTGGTTTAGTTCCTTCATCATTTGTCCAGTTCCTTGATATCTGTAGTGAATAATACTATGTCGTCCGCAAACCTCAAATGACTCAAACGTACACCATCAATGTTTAGACCTTTTTCCTCCCAGTCGAGCTTTTTGAATACATTTTCCAATGCTAAAGTAAAAAGTTTTGGTGAAATAGTATCACCTTGTCTAATACCTTTACCAAGGCGTATTTTTTCGGTTTTTTGGTCTTCATTGATTTTGATGTGGAATGTGGCCTGTTCATAAATGTTTTTAATGAGTGTAGTGTACCGTGAGTCTATTAGAGCATCCCTTAGGGCTGACAAAAAGGACCAGGTTTCAATACTATCGAAAGCCTTGTGAAAGTCAATAAATGCCATATGTAAGGGTACATTATATTCTGTGGTTTTTTCTACCAGTGTTCTGATCGTTTGTAAGTGATCGTTAGTACCAATCCCTTTTCGAAATCCCGCCTGTTCAACCGGTTGATATAAATCAAGTTTTTGTGTTATGCGGTTGGTTATTATTCTTGTTAGCAATTTGTATAAATGTGACAACAAACTTATAGGCCTGTAGTTTTCAATATTAGTAGTGTCTCCTTTCTTGTGTAAAAGTATTATTTCGGCGTTTTCCCACAGATTGGGTATTCTTTTCTCTATTAGACACCTATTCAGCAAGACTTCCACAACCTCTACAACGGTGTTGCCACCTTATTTTTAACATTTCAGACGTTATATGATCCTCGCCAGGAGCTTTTTTATTCTTCATTTGCTGTAAGGCATGTCTAATTTCCGCAGAAGTTATTTTAGGGAGAGTTTCCGAGCCGACGTTTAGAATTGTTCTATGGTCTGTTCCGGGGTTCTGTATAGTGGATGTATAAAGATTCTTGTAGAACGCAGGGGCGGCCCGTCGGGGTAGGCAAGGTAGGCGCCGCCTACCCTCTTCAAATGTAGTACAATAATATAAATTATTAATATAAATTACTTATCTCAAAATTGTAATTTATAAATTTTGACACAATATCTACAATAAAATAGCAAAAATTATCCAAATTATTTTTAAAAATATCCAAAAAATTTTCTCCGTAGTTATAATTATTGTACGCTCCTTGTAGTATCAGTAGTACTGTATAGATTCTATATTCTCCTTGGTCAGTCACTCGGGAACGTAGCCTGAAATAGAACGACGCCAACATCGAATTGACGTGCGATCTCTCTCTGTTTACGCGAGCAGGCCTGCTGCAGGTCTGCTCGTAGCGACCCGTATTCTACGATTTTGAACGGGCGGATAGGCACAGAGTCTTATAGCCGGACCTACAAAATTTTATCAGTTGCTTCTCTTGTGTCTTGTGAAACTGTTTTAAAATAATTGTTTTTTGATTTTGGCTGTTATTAGTAGGTTAAGTATTGAATAAAACTAGGTAGGACAATTTAAATTTGTTTATGAAAACTGAATAATGTGTTATTAGATTATATAGATAATTAAAAATTTAAAGCGAGGTTAATTGTTAACTTATCAATTTATTCGAATAGTAAATTATTATTTGACACATAAATAAAATAAGTAATATTTGACGTTGTTGAAACGTAGGTGTGTTAGTTTTATTGGTGGAAAAACTTTAGTCATCGAATATGAATATTTTAAACGATGTAATATGCAGTTTGATCGAGACGCCTTTTTCAAGGCGCCAAAATCAAGAAAGATTAGTAATTATTTCAATGGGCCGGCCTTTACAAAATTTAACAATTTTATCCACAGATAAGACAAAAGACAATCAACCATTTTCGAGATCGTTTAAAACAATATGGTATGAAAATCATAAATGGCTAAGCGGAAGTTATTTTAAAAATTCACTTTTCTGTTGGCCTTGTCTGTTGCTCTCAAATTTGAAGCAAAATGTTTGGGTGAGTCAGGGATATTCAGATTTGAAAAATTTATCAGCTAGTGTAAAAAAACATGAATCTTCGAAAGAACATTTAAACAATTGCTTAGATTTAAAACGGTTAGAAAAAAATAAACAAACTACTGATAGTGCTTTCGCTGGACATATTTCTCTATCTAATAAGATATATAATGAAGAAGTTGAAAAAGATTGAAGAAGTTGAAGAAATTGATGTTACAATTCTTTTAGCAAAACAAGAACTTACATTTCGCGGTCGTGATGAGAGCCATAATTCTTCAAACATGGGTAATTTTAAAGAAATTTTTAATTTAGTAGTTAAACGCGATCAGGAAATCCAGGATCATGTTAAAAAATAGAAGGTGTGTTCACGGGTTTGTCAAAAACAATACAAAATGATTTAATAGATTGTCTTGCCGATTACGTAAAAAATGAAATTTCAACAGAAATTAATGAAAGTCAATTTTTTTCTATACTAGCTGACGATATTACTGATATAACCGAAAAATCACAGTGTACTTTAACAATCCGTTTTGTTAACAAAGTTGGTCAGGTAACAGAAAGATTTTTAGGGTTTTTTGATGTTAGCGATAATAGATCTGCAGACGCTCTATATAGTTTAATTTCAAACGTGCTTGAGCCATATGATTACAAAAATAAATTAATTGCTCAATTTTACGATGGTGCAAGTGTAATGGCTGGCTCTTTAAACGAATTACAATCAAAAATTAAAGTAGATGCTCCAAAAGCAATTTTTACACATTGTTGCGCTCATAGATTACATTTAGTATTGCAAGACGGCTCAAAATGTATTACAAACTGTAGGATATTTTTTGTCGCCTACCCGAAGTATATGTGTAGCCTACCCGCATACTGAGGCCACGAGCCGCCACTGGTAGAACGTTTGTATTTCCTTGCTTATTTGAGTTTTTTCCGTCACCGTATTCCCCTGTTCGTTTTTGATTTTAGTTATCTTCGATTTTCCTTTAGTTAAATTTGATTTCAATACTCTCATGTTTCTATTGTTTTCGATGGTTTGCAATATTTGTTTTGTTTTATAAGCCAGCAAATCTGACCTTATGCTCTTTTTAACTTTATTGTTGATAGCCTTATATTCTGGTAATTCTTTAGATGTTCTTCTTCTTTCTTCCATTAAATCCAGTGTTGTGTGTTTAAGTTTCGTTTTTCTCGGATTTTTATTTTTACCACAGATCTTTTTTGTAGTTGATGTTATGTCATTCGTTAATTTTTGTGTTATTTCATTTATATCTTTCGTGTTGAATACTGGTAAAGGTCCTAGTTTCTTTTTTAGTTCACTTTGATATTCCTCTTGATTCATTTCGAGTGCTTCTATGTTTGGTAATTTGTCCTGTGATAATAATTTTCTTCTATCGAATTTCGTATTTACTTCTATTCGCACCCTAACTAATCGATGGTCACTACCAGTGTCGACAGAATTTAGTACAGTAACATCTTTAGCAATGTTTTTGAAGTTAGAGAGTATAAAGTCAATTTCATTTTTTACTTTGCCGTCTGGGCTGTGCCACGTCCATTTTCTCTGCATCTTTTTCTTGTAGAATGTGTTTAAGCAGAATAGCTTTTCTTTGCTGAGGAAATTTGCGAGCATATCTCCCCTGTGATTTCTACTTCCCAGTCCAAAATTTCCAATATATTCGTTGTCGTTGTTATTTTCGTTCTTTCCTATTTTAGCGTTGAAATCTCCCGTAATTATTACGTAATCTGCTTGCTATTAATCAACTTTTTTTGTACACGGGATCCAGTAATGTAGCTCATATCAGATTTACTAGGGCAGTCCGATAAGTACTTAGCCTCTCCGCCCGATGGCGCCACTATTGCAAATGAGTGTACTGTCATTTAATGCGTTCTCGTAGACGGCTAATGTCAAAATTTCAGCCAAATCGAAATTATAGTATTGTTGTGATTGCGTGTGAAAGTCAGAGTGTCCGCGGATTTTAATAAAATGGAAAAAGAGCAATATCGGTTGGTGATTCGATTCTTGTTTTTGGAAGGGAAATCACGCAGCGAAATCAAAAAGCGCTTGGATGCTGTGTACAGTGACTCTTATCCTTCGATGGCAACTGTCAAAAATTGGTTTAATTAGTTTCAACGTGGACGAACGTCAGTTTTTGATGAGCCACGCGTAGGTGCCCCGAAAATGGCTACCACGGAGAATAACGTGACAAAAATCCACAATCTTGTATTGGCAAACCGCCGACTGAAGGTGCGCGAGATAGCTGACGCAGTAGGCATCTCAAAAGACCGCGTAGGTCATATCCGGCATGAAATTTTGGGCATGAGAAAGCTGTCAGCGCGATGGGTGCCGCGTTTGCTTACTTCAGACAATAAGCGCAACCGTGAGACCACTTCAGAGCAGTGTTTGACGCTATTTTAAGTGCGATCCAAAGGAGTTTTTAAGTCGTTTCATAACCGTCGACGAAACATGGATTCACTGGTATACACCAGAAACCAAGGAACAGTCGAAAGAGTGGACAGCACCCGGCGAACGCGCTCCGAAGAAGGCGAAGACTGTCCAATCGGCCGGAAAGGTGATGGTCAGCATTTTCTTTGATTCACAAGGTGTGATCTACATCTACTACTTAGAGAAGGGCAAAACGATCACAGGGCCCTATTACGCCGAATTATTGGGCCGATTCGACGCCGAATTGAAGAAAAATCGACCCCATTTGGCAAAGAAAAAAGTGCTCTTCCACTATGACAACGCACCGGCTCACACCTCCGCCGTCGCCATGACCAAATTGGTCGAATTGGGCTACGAACTGTTGCCCCATCCACCGTATTCTCCAGACTTGGCCCCGTGCGACTACTATTTGTTTTCAAACTTGAAAAAGACACTCGCTGGGCAGAAATTTAAGTCGAATGAGAAGGTCATCGCCGCCACGGAAGTATATTTTGCAGACCTCGAGAAAAGGTCTTTTTCAGACGGGTTAAAGAAGTTGGAGCATCGCTGGGTCAAGTGTATCGAGCTAAAAAGAGACTATGTAGAGAAATAAATTGCCACTTTTCCAAAATTTTCCTTTTTCTTTTGTAGGCTAAGTACTTATCGGACTGCCCACGTAGATCCGGTTACTTATGCAACACTTAAAACATCGCATTCGGAAAAGAAATCCTATTCCTGTGACACTTGGGAACTAAGGATTGCAGCACAAAAATTTCAGTTCACATGATAATTTCAAAATATGCAATATTTTTGTCCATGAGCTTATTTTTCTAAAAATGTCTTCTTTCAAAATTTTTATTAATTGATCTCTCATTGGCTTGTTGCTTTTTTAGAAATGAAAATAGCAATTATTGGAGGAGGAGCTGCGGGCTTAGCTGCTCTAAAACACAGTCTAGACGAACATCATGAGTGCGAACTTTTTGAACAAACTGGCTTGATAGGTGGTACCTGGAATTATAGTGAAAAAATTGGAATTGATGAAAATGGACTACCCATTCACTCTTCAATGTATAAAGGACTGAGGTAAGTTGGTATTCTAATTTGAAAGTAAAAGTGCTGCACATAAAATTTTGTATCATACTGGTAATCAAATATGAGAACTGAAAAGCTTTTTTTTTCATTTACTATTTTATCTTGTCAACTGCTTATAGACGGAGAGGCAGCGCCGAAAAATCTCTCTGAATCTACTAAAGGTAGTTTTTTCACAGTTGATTACCGTGATTGTGTAGAGAAACATACTGCGGTCGGTCAAACCAAACGTAGAACAGGTGGTACTGACAGCTTGTCAAAGTTGCTTACCTGCGGAGGTAATTAAATCCATTTACCAAGACTGAAAATCAGGACACATATTCTAAATTGAATATAAATAAAAGTTATTATAATCGGTCAGCTGTATGACGAGACAGAGCCGGTCGGTCGGCCCCAATGAATGTACAGTGTTATTCACTATATTTTGACCCCCTTGTAAACTGCTTTATTTACAGAATTAGAAAAAAGATGTAAAATACAAAAGTTATTCGATTTTTAAATTATGATTTTTTGACATATATATCGTACTAGTGACGTCATCCATCTGGGCGTGATGATGTAATCGACATTTTTTTCAAATGAGAAGTGACAGGAACTTGCTGTTGCGTTTAGTAAATTTCAATTTCCGACTTATTATAATCGACTTATTTCGTATGCTTTAAATGATGACGCACGCGTAAAAATTCAGGGATTCAACTGTATTTATTGCTTCCAGACGTTGTTCTGTATTCGCGGTGTGCAAGTACTTGGAAGGGATATGTGAAACGATCGTGCGCGAATAGCGGAGAAATATTGCAACTTTCTTAAATAATTCATATTGTCAATTGAAATTGTCAAATTGACGTACATTTCATATCTACTGTCATTGAAGGAGAAAAATTATATGTTGCTCCACAATATTGATATGATATGCAATTATTATATAAAGGTAAATTTAATTAATTGTATTTTGCTTGCAGTACTGCATTTTAATAACTAATTTTATTTATTACATACAATTGTTTACGTTTTCATCACATAACCTGAATCTTATTTTTTCTTCTTATTATTTTTTTGGGCTATGGCCTTGACAATTATCCAGCAACCAGGACTAACGTAATTGGTCAATACAATTAAAAGTGCGAAAAAAAGTGCAGAGCGTAGAAATAGGTGTCGCTTTGCGCAACTTACACGGTCCCAATAGAAGCGTTTGTTTAAAGACATAGAACAATTTATTATTGTTTGTTATTCTGTACAAAACTGCTAGCAATATTATTTATTTATCTATCTATTTATTAGCGTAACTTGTTTTGATGCTAGAATTTTTTTTTATTAAACAAAAATTAAGCTTTTTTTAATCACTTTAAATTAGTTGTAATGAGTTTTCCCCGAAATGTGCTTCATTTTTGGTTATTTCACGTTAAAGTATTCCATTTGGAATTTGACGAATATGAACCTATTTATTAGCTATAACTCTGCTCCTACTAGGTATAGAGACGTGATATATACACCATTTTTTTTTTAATTCCTTACAGGCTATATTTTTCTACAAATATTTTTTCGACAACTATTTGAGTTATTTGCGAGAAACCGTCTAAAAGCGTGGTTATTTTGTTGAAAAAATGAACATATTCACTGGCAAATAACTCGAAAAGTATTGACTTAGTGGAAAAACTCTATAGAACAAAAGTTACCTAGATTTAGTCAGTTTATCCTTTCCGGACTTACTTTGGACGAATATTTTTTCACCCCCAAGAAGGGGTGAAAACCACCCCCGGGGCAAAAGCACATATCGGCACAATATCACTTTTTTTCTTTGACGTGTTAGCTATGTGTATGCCAAATTTCATGTCAATCCAAGCGGTTCTTTAAAATTTAGAGGTTTTGCAACATTTTACCGCTTAAGAACGTACTAAAATAGGGTATATTTTTTATATTCATGAACATCAAACGACGTCGGATTTGCACTTATGGACCCCTCCCCCCTGTCGTATACCGTCGTAATAAGCAAAGTCCCCTTCCCCCTTTTCAGCGACGTAGTTTATGGATGTTCCCTAAGGCTATCTTCTTCTCGACGTACAACATGTCTCTCCTGCTCTATTAATTCTTGTCGATCTTCCTTAAGTAAGGCTTGATAGTATTCTTTCCATTCTTGAGTTCAGATCGTGTATGGGCATCTATCTGTTTTATTATATAAGGGTTTTATTATATAAGGGATATATTATATAGGGGAGTGCAATTAGAACGAAAACATGCAATGTTTCGAAATAATTCAAACAAGCTTATATTTTTCTAAAACTTTTTTTGTTAGTTTATATATTGTTTTAATAACAATTGTTTTGTAAAATTAATTTTAAAAATTTCGTTCAATTCATCATTTTACTTTGATCAAATATGTTTCTATTTTGTTTTTGGTTATGCTGAATCCGAATATGGCATTACAATTTGAAAATTCTTATACAGAAGCTCTTATACAGTATGTTTGCGTAGCTAGGAACCACATGAAAAAATTTTTTATTATCAATTTTACGAAAAAAGGTTATTCTTCATAAAATACTCTGGATAGCCAAAAATCTAAAACTCAACCACCAGATATTAAATTTTATCAATTTTATTCGAGTTATGTCAAAAATATGAATTTCTTTAAAGAGTAAAGTACCTTTTTATTCCAGAATATCAAAAAATGCTATTATAAAAAGTTGTTTGAAATTAAAAACTATATTTTAGTATACAATTACATTATTCTAATCGAAAAAAAATCAATTTTTTTCAAATTACGGATACCCATCATTTTATTACAATTATTGTACTATTTTCTTATTAGTTTAACGAAAAAAAGTTATTCTTCATAAAATGCTCTATCTGGTCTAAAATCTATGATACAACTATCAGATATCAAACTTTTTCAGTTTTATACGAGGTAAGTAAGTAAAAAATATGAATTTTTATTCAGAGTCAAGTGCCTTTATTATTCACAATATTTTAAGTACAAGGATATAGTTGAACACTGAAACATATTTTTTAATTCCAAACAAGTTTTCTTTATAACAATTTTCGATATTGTGAAATATAAAGGTACTTTACTCTTGAGTGAAATTCATATTTTTTGACATAACTCGTATAAAATTGACAAAATTTGATATCTAATGGTTGAGTTTTAGATTTTTGACTATCCAAAGCATTTTATTAAGAATAACTTTTTTTCGTAGAAGAATGAATGTAGAATGTAGAAAATGGGGCGGCCAATAGAGCCTGATACACTGCGACCTTAGTAGATCTATTGTGTTTCCCCTTTCTTTTAAAGCACTTCATCTAGCTTAGTCCTCTTAATGAGACTTAACAGCCTTGATAGTGGCCTTTTCATGTAGCCTGGTGCTTCCGGTTTTTCCTCACCGAGTTCTAGAAACCGCACTCGTGCGAGACCTTCGCAATGACACAGAACGTGTAGAGCGGTTTCCTCTTCTTCCAGACAGAACCGACAGGTGTCCTCTTCTGTCAGGCCTATGAGACTCAAGTGTCTATTGAGTCTACAGTGTCCAGTCAGCAGACCCACTATCATTCTGACAGTGCTTCGACTGCGCGAAAGTAAGTCTGTTGTAAATTTAGCCGAATGTCCTTTGATGAACTGTTTGGCCTGCCTCTGTCCTGGGGAGTTGTTCCACCATTCAAGAGACCTCTGTTGCGCCCATTTTTGTATAGCTGCTCTTTTTATCGTATTTGCGATTCCAAAGACGGGTTCCGGACCAACCAGTGGCGTAGATGCGCCTTCTCGGGCCAATTCATCGGCCTTCTCGTTGCCACGATAACCCTTATGTCCCGGCACCCAGGCAAGTGTCAATCTGTTTCGACTTCCCACCTGAGAGAGGACACTCAAACAGTTCCATACCAGCGATGAATCGACCTGTACCGAACTGAGAGCCTTCAGAGCCGCTTGACTATCCGAATAGATAACGATGGAGTCGTTATCTAGATTCCGACTGATTAGTTCCATAGCGCACCTTTGTATAGCAGCTACTTCGGCTTGAAATACGGTCGCATATGTCCCTAGACATACCCGGACTTCCGTCCTTGGTTTTAAGCCATATATTCCAGCCCCTGTACCTATATCGGTTTTGGAGCCGTCCGTATACCATATTGAGTTTGCCGTTATCGGCGGACCAGCTTCCCAGTCCTCTCTTTTTGGTATTGTGACTTGAAAATTTTTGTTAAAGCTATACCTCGTAACCATTCGGTCTACAGGCATTCCTAGAACGGGGTCTGCCTTTATGTCCTGGTATAGCCTTAAGTTATCAGTTCCCTGCATCATACTTATTGGAGCTTGGCCCTGGATCAACCGATGTACTGTTGATCTGGCTTCACTCTGTATGTATATATGTAGAGGTGGTAGGTTTAGTATAACTTCTAGCGCGTCCGTTGGGACTGTTCTCATGGCTCCCGTAACACTCAAGCATGCAAGTCTTTGTGTGCTACTGAGCAATCGAATCGCCCCGGACTGTTGCGTTTTGTTCCACCACGCCACTGAACCGTAAGTTAGCATGGGCCTTATAACCCTTGTGTATAGCCAGAGGTTCATTTTAGGATTTAACCCCCAATTCTTGCCACACATTCGTCTACATCTGTTCAGGGCTATAATGGCCTTCTGTGTGACTTTTTGAATGTGTGCATTCCATGTCAGCCTCTGGTCGAATATTACACCTAAGTACTTGGCCTGACTTGTGAATGGGATTTCTACTCCCTTGAGCGCTAGTGGCTGTAAGCCTTGCAGTGCTCTTTTCCTGGTGAAGGGAACAACGGATGTTTTTTGAGGGTTAACCTTCAGGCCTTCTTTCTCACACCAGCTGTCCACCATCCTCAGAGCGACTTGAAGTCTCTCTGAAATTACTTTGGTAAAGCGTCCTCGAACTACAATTACCAAGTCGTCCGCATATCCCAGACAGTAAAAACCCTCCCTGGACAGCGTGTTAAGTAGGTCGTCCATAAGCGTTGCCCACAGTAATGGGGATAGAACTCCTCCTTGTGGGCAGCCGCTTACTGCCTTCGCTTCAATGGTGGCTTCACCTAACGAGGACACCATGATCCTATTTGCTAAGGTCGTCTTTGTCCACTCGCATATGAAGGCAGGAACTCCTCTCCTTTTAAGCGCTTCCGTTACAGACTCGAAGGAGACGTTATTAAATGCTCCCTCCACGTCCAGAAACGTCGCCACCGCTATCTCTGTGTCATCTAGCGACTTTGAGAGCAGTCTGTTAAGATCATCCAGTGCCAAGTCAGTTGACTTTCCTGGCTGGTATGCATATTGACGATCGCTAAGTGGTTTTTCCATCAGCACATCGTCCCTAATATACCTGTCTATCAATCTTTCCAGCGTTTTTGCTAGGAAAGAGGATAGACTTATTGGTCTGTATGACTTGGGGGTCTGGTCCATTACCCTACCAACCTTGGGGATATATGTGACTTTCACCCTTCGCCATGCAGTTGGAATATATCTCCATGCCAAACTAGCTTTAAAGATCTTTGTTAGATGCGGGATAATCACATCCTGTCCCTTCTGTAGGAAGGCTGGATAGATCCCGTCCATTCCAGGTGATTTATATGGCTGGAATTTATTGATCGCCCACCTGACTTTTTCCGGTCTCGTGATGTCGGTAGCTAATTTCCAGTCCGCCTTAGTAGGCCTTCTGGGATAAGCTAGCTCTACCGGAGGATTATTGTCAATAGATGAGCCGGGGAAATGTGCCTTGGTGAGCATTATTAAGCTTTCCTCCAGGGTTTCCACATACGTTTCGTCCTCTTTCTTCAAGAGGCCGACCTGATTCACAATACCATCCTTAGCCAGGACCTTGTGGATTCTGGAGCATGCGGGAGCCTGTTCGACTTCCTCGCAGAACTTTCGCCACGAGTCTCTTTTGGCTTTTCGGATCTCCTTATTGTATTGCGTCAGTTTTTCTCTATATATGGACCACTCCTGGTTGAATTTGGCTTTATTGAATAGCCTTCTTACATCTGCCCTAAGCTTTTGTAAGTGTTCATTCCACCAGGGTGTGTTTTTCTTTCCTTTCTTTTCTCTCTCTGGACAATTCTCCTGGTAAGAGGCCAGAACAGCTCCGCTCACCGTTTCAATTGCCAGCTCGAGATCTTCCCTATCTCTTATGGTGCCGATTCCTCCCTCGAGAGACTTCTCGAGTGAGCCTCTATAGCCTTCCCAATCCGTCTCTCTCGGGTTCCTGAATCTTGCCACCATTCGAATCGAAGTAGCTAAATCGAATCGAATGTGCCTATGATCGGAACATGAAGGTTCCTCTGACACATGCCAATTCTTTATAGTATCATACGTTTTTTCACTGCAAAGTGTTACATCTAAGACTTCTCTGCGCGTGGCCGTAACGAAGGTAGGTTTATTTCCTATATTGGCTATTTCTAAACCCATGCTTAAGATGAACTGTAGTAAAGACTCACCTCGACTATTGATGTTCGTACTCCCCCATGCCAGATGGTGGGCATTGGCATCACATCCCAGTATTAGATGAAGGTTCTCCCTTCGACTGTAGGTTATAACGTCCTCTACTATGCCTGGGCGGAAGACCTTCTCTCCAGCGAAGTAGGCAGAACAGACCAACCATCTTTTACTACCTTCCTCGGTGGAAGCGGTTAGAATACCTGTAACAAAGTCTCCGCAGCAAAGATCCGGAATCAGTGTACAGTTTACTTCGTTGCCATATACAATGCATGCTCGAGGTGTCTCTCCTTTCGCATCGTATAGTAACTTACCTTGTTGCGGCTTTAAGCCTGCAACTCTCCCTCCGTGGAGCCATGGTTCCTGCAGTAGGGCCAAGTCCAGGCCTTCCATATCAAACCTTCTGCACAAAACCGCCGACGCAGATTTGGCATGATGTAGGTTGACCTGCAGGATCTTTATTCTGCCTTCCTCTAAATTGAAGGCTATCTTTCGGGTTTTCCCGTGTCCTCTACCCCTTCCATGGGAGAGACCACACGCTCAGTGGCTTCTAGCCTTCTGGGCGGGTCTGTAGCACTCCCCTGCAAGTCGGTGCGGACTTCTTCCGGGATTTTTCCTTCTTTTGCTCCTTCCCTTGACTTATCATCCTTAGGGGGAGCCTTGCTTTTGCTCGAAGTCTTAACCTTCTTTGACGCTACTTTAGAGCTTTGCGCCTCTGAAGGTTTGACTTCTTTTCTTTTTTGCTTAGACTTAACTGCCGAGGTTGTGGCAGTTACGCCTTGCAACCCCCTTGGTCCGGCCTCTGCAACCTTCTCAATGTGCCCATCATCCTTGACACGAAATTTAATTCTTCCTATGCCAAAGTAAGGACACATTTGAAGTTTTTTGAGTTCCTCAAAGGACTCTTTGTCCATTGAGAGGACCCATACCTGCCCTTTTCCTGCAGGTGTTTTGCCCAAAACGGTCCATAAAAGAGTGTTGAGCTTTCGGTTGCTGACCCTTAATCGAGTCAGCACACTTTCCGCCTCCAACCTCTTTCCGTCCTCGTCTGGGATGTAGACAGTGCAAGAACACGGCCTCTCGACTTCACTCTCGTCCTTAGCCTGGAGGTTTGCACCTTCCCAAGGCTTTAGAGCGGGAGCAGTGTCGATGAGCCATTGTGCGCTTGCACTATCCGCGCACGTCATTACCAGGTAACCGGGTTTGAACGTGCTCTTTAGCAGCCTGATTTGCGGCCCTCCTTCTGGCGTTCTCTCCAAAGCCTCCAAGATGGATGTTTGCACTGCCTTAAGCTTTGTGGGTTCCATCTTGACTTCGGGGAAGCCATCACATACTACCGCCACCTTTGTCGAGCAAAGGGCTTGTGTAAAAGTCATTTCTGACTTTCTCGGCCTCTTTTTGACTTCCGCTGGCGGCGTGCTGTGGTCCGACCTTTGCCGTTTCTTTGTAGGCTTTTGCGTAGCCATTTCCATTTCCAGCTTTTGCTCCGCCTTCTCTTTAGACTTAGCGGCACTGCCCTCCTGTCGTCCAAAGACCTTGGTAAAATTGGCCTTGATCACCGAGCGTTTGGCTTCAATGTAATCCTGGCCTTTTCCCACCAGATCTTTTACCTTCTTCTTGGAGGCCCCAGCCAGCCTGGCCTGAATGACCTCCTCGTCTGTCATCAGATCCACCTCCTCTAAGGAGGTGACTCTGACTGCCTTCCTTGTGGTCGGTTTCGCTATCTGCGTAGTAGTGCCTTCGGGGCTTTCTACTACGGGTTGTTCGTGAATATTGGTTTCCATATTTTTGTCCATATTGTTCCCACGAGTAGCTAGGGAATTGCAGTCCACTCCACCAGAGCCCCGCATGCCGGAGTAAGGCTAATTACTGTGAGGTGTCGCCTGGTTCCTCGCAGGAATCGCTCTCGACCAACTACGCATGGCCATTCATCCTTCGCCGCGATGTCTTCCAGCTTAGATTGCGGATTTTTTTAAAGCTGATTTTCTCCATCTGGACTCTTCTGTCTGGGTTACCATTCCATAGTCAAAAGGTCCCCGTTTTGTGGCGCCGAGAATTCGCCATTCATCCCCCCTGAGGGTAAGGACTAGTCGGTGATGCATGCTGATATGCAGTTGGGCTGGTCTTCTCTTCTACTGGTATTTGTCGGAGTCCCTTATTTGGCGTCAGTGATCCCACCAGTGCCCCGCCGACAATTTCCGAGCTACGAGCTTCCTGTGGGGTATGGGGGGTGGGGGGTGGGGGTGAAGTTGGGTTGGGTGAGGCATGTCGGCTACTCCTAGATAGTGCGTCGAGAAAGACTCGAAAAAGTGTGTCGGGGGCGAGGGCGGGGGCCCGCGCACTGACAGATGCGGCCAATGCGCGGGACCCCACCGCCGCTCCCGGCGGCTTGGTTTTGGAGCTTGGCGACTGAGATTAGGGTGATTTGGAGTAGCCGTAGGGAAGTTGGAAGGGTAAACTAAAAGCTGAAGGCGAAGGCGCCGCAACTGTTCGCCTCAATTGCCACGCCTTTTTGCGTCCAGTGGCGGTGTCCGGCGGCCACCCGGTGCACAGGCGCTGGACGCTTAGGGACTGCGTTTAGTTTCACTGGTCGTGCTCCCCTCACAATTTCAAGGACCAAGACCAGTTACTCGGCCCTCCCACCGACGTCGAGGAAAAATTGCAGTCCCGGGGAGGGGGATCAATTATCCAGCAACCAGGACTAACGTAATTGGTCAATACAATTAAAAGTGCGAAAAAAAGTGCAGAGCGTAGAAATAGGTGTCGCTTTGCGCAACTTACACGGTCCCAATAGAAGCGTTTGTTTAAAGACATAGAACAATTTATTATTGTTTGTTATTCTGTACAAAACTGCTAGCAATATTATTTATTTATCTATCTATTTATTAGCGTAACTTGTTTTGATGCTAGAATTTTTTTTTATTAAACAAAAATTAAGCTTTTTTTAATCACTTTAAATTAGTTGTAATGAGTTTTCCCCGAAATGTGCTTCATTTTTGGTTATTTCACGTTAAAGTATTCCATTTGGAATTTGACGAATATGAACCTATTTATTAGCTATAACTCTGCTCCTACTAGGTATAGAGACGTGATATATACACCATTTTTTTTTTAATTCCTTACAGGCTATATTTTTCTACAAATATTTTTTCGACAACTATTTGAGTTATTTGCGAAAAACCGTCTAAAAGCGTGGTTATTTTGTTGAAAAAATGAACATATTCACTGGCAAATAACTCGAAAAGTATTGACTTAGTGGAAAAACTCTATAGAACAAAAGTTACCTAGATTTAGTCAGTTTATCCTTTCCGGACTTACTTTGGACGAATATTTTTTCACCCCCAAGAAGGGGTGAAAACCACCCCCGGGGCAAAAGCACATATCGGCACAATATCACTTTTTTTCTTTGACGTGTTAGCTATGTGTATGCCAAATTTCATGTCAATCCAAGCGGTTCTTTAAAATTTAGAGGTTTTGCAACATTTTACCGCTTAAGAACGTACTAAAATAGGGTATATTTTTTATATTCATGAACATCAAACGACGTCGGATTTGCACTTATGGACCCCTCCCCCCTGTCGTATACCGTCGTAATAAGCAAAGTCCCCTTCCCCCTTTTCAGCGACGTAGTTTATGGATGTTCCCTAAGGCTATCTTCTTCTCGACGTACAACATGTCTCTCCTGCTCTATTAATTCTTGTCGATCTTCCTTAAGTAAGGCTTGATAGTATTCTTTCCATTCTTGAGTTCAGATCGTGTATGGGCATCTATCTGTTTTATTATATAAGGGTTTTATTATATAAGGGATATATTATATAGGGGAGTGCAATTAGAACGAAAACATGCAATGTTTCGAAATAATTCAAACAAGCTTATATTTTTCTAAAACTTTTTTTGTTAGTTTATATATTGTTTTAATAACAATTGTTTTGTAAAATTAATTTTAAAAATTTCGTTCAATTCATCATTTTACTTTGATCAAATATGTTTCTATTTTGTTTTTGGTTATGCTGAATCCGAATATGGCATTACAATTTGAAAATTCTTATACAGAAGCTCTTATACAGTATGTTTGCGTAGCTAGGAACCACATGAAAAAATTTTTTATTATCAATTTTACGAAAAAAGGTTATTCTTCATAAAATACTCTGGATAGCCAAAAATCTAAAACTCAACCACCAGATATTAAATTTTATCAATTTTATTCGAGTTATGTCAAAAATATGAATTTCTTTAAAGAGTAAAGTACCTTTTTATTCCAGAATATCAAAAAATGCTATTATAAAAAGTTGTTTGAAATTAAAAACTATATTTTAGTATACAATTACATTATTCTAATCGAAAAAAAATCAATTTTTTTCAAATTACGGATACCCATCATTTTATTACAATTATTGTACTATTTTCTTATTAGTTTAACGAAAAAAAGTTATTCTTCATAAAATGCTCTATCTGGTCTAAAATCTATGATACAACTATCAGATATCAAACTTTTTCAGTTTTATACGAGGTAAGTAAGTAAAAAATATGAATTTTTATTCAGAGTCAAGTGCCTTTATTATTCACAATATTTTAAGTACAAGGATATAGTTGAACACTGAAACATATTTTTTAATTCCAAACAAGTTTTCTTTATAACAATTTTCGATATTGTGAAATATAAAGGTACTTTACTCTTGAGTGAAATTCATATTTTTTGACATAACTCGTATAAAATTGACAAAATTTGATATCTAATGGTTGAGTTTTAGATTTTTGACTATCCAAAGCATTTTATTAAGAATAACTTTTTTTCGTAAGACTGATAATAAAAAAGTTATCAATAGGTTCCCAGTTTCGCAGACATACTGTATAAGAGCTAAAAAAAAATTTGTTTAACATTTATTATTGTCGAAGCTTATTATTAAATGTATTTTAGATAAGTTTTACAGAAAAAAAATTTGATCATGTTGTATAAACATTTTTTTAGCTGGTAATTTTCGGTTTTTGTATTACATTTTTGTTATCTTTCTTAATTTTCTCAAAAAGAAATAGTTTAATTCATTTCTAAAGTAAAGTAATTTAGTGGATTTTAAAGACTACATCCTGAGATTTAAAAGAACACCTATAAAACTGTAATAGATCTGTTGAAAAATAAGTAATACCGTCTTTAAGTGGTGGTAATTATGTAAAACTGTTTTTCGTACTGTTTTTCGTCTGTTTTTCGTATCATTTAAAATAAATTTTTGAGATTTTTTTTTTGAATGAAACATCGTTTAGTAAGATGATTGTAAGGTAAGTTGTGCAAAATTGAGAGTTTTGTAAGAAAAATTGTATTAGTTACACATTTTTAAATCATTTTGAAACAAAATTCACGTAAGTCTTATTTTCAGCCCACACCGTACTTATGCCCATACATTTTGTTTCTTTTTATTATAACTCTAAGATAGCTTAATTATTCTTCTTTCATATTCAATTTGTAAAATTTCATTTGATCGATTAGTTAAAGAATTACATTAAAATAACTCAACCGTGCACTTCGCCTTACGCTAGTTTACAGTGCGCCAATGTTTGTCAGAAGGGTGACTTTAGCGTTATAAATAAAAAATTATAGAAGCTACAGATTTAATTTTAGAAAAATCTTTATATAAGGTTTTTTTTTGTAAAATTTTCTGAATTTTTTAATGGTCAAGTCAGTTTTTTTCAAAAATTTATATTTTCGGAGTTATTTAAAAAAACATCTATTTTCGCAGTTCATTTGTTTAATAAAAAATTAAGCACCCACTTCTCGAGTAGAACTTTTTGATATGTTGTTTATTAAACATTTCTTAATAAAATTACAAAAAGTCCTATCTTGTTTGATTTTTTCCTAAGTGAAAATCTATATGCACTCCCCTATTAATCATTCGTAATAGTCTCCAGGCTTCTGTCGATTGGGTGCCACCTAATTTGCTTTCTACCTCAGCACACTTCCTAGACTCTAGACCACATTTCATTCTTGCATAATAAGCACATCATTAATTGTTTAGGAAATATATTTTACTGTTAAAGCCTTTACTATTTTAGGACCAATTTGCCCAAAGAATTGATGCAATTAGAAGACTTTCCATTTTCAAAACCAGACTATTCTTATGTGTCGCAACCTCAGGTTCTGGAATATATTAACGATTATGCAAATCATTTTAACTTATTATCTCATGTTCAGGTTTGTATATCTATATTTTTTACAATAATGCCTTCACTTTTGTACTTTATTGAACTCTAGACTTAAAATTAAAATAAACAATATGAGACTTAAAACACCTGGGGACAGGTGTTTTAAGGGACAGGTAAAAAAAAACAATATGAGACTTAAAACACCTGGGGACAGCGATATGATAATACAGGGAAAGATAAGAGGAGGAAGGAGTATAGGAAGAAGGAGAGTATCATGGTTGAAGAATATAAGGGACTGGAAATGCAGTTGTATGGAACTCTTCAGAGCAGTGGTAGATACAGGGCCCCCGTAAGAACTACTGGCGCCTGTGTGCAAAAAAGGATTTTGGCGCCCCTTAAGGGATTTTAATAATGTTTTTTTATTTATTTTTTTGAAGGTAGGTAAGTAGGAGCTTGAAGTAAAGCAAAATAGGAACAAATAACACTATTGCAACACCATAGCAAACCTTTATTGAATACCTTTTGAAGGGGCTTTATTGAATCCATTCTGCTGGAACATCTTGTCACACTGAGAGGGTTTAAACTTAACCCGAGAACATTTTTTCTCACAACATCTACCTTTTTGTGGATGACGAACCCAGAGTAACGCGATTTTCAAATTTTGTCCATTTTGACGGGGACGTATCGTCGCCTCCGTTAGCGAAATTATTCCGATTCGATTCTTTGCACAAACTTACTAAAAAAGAGGTCCTTATATCAAATCCACAGGGTGCAAAATTGTTTAAACAATTTTTTTAAACAAATTCACAAAAACGAAATTTATATTTCGAACAAATTTTTTTTAGATAACTTGGGTCATTCTGAGTAAAAAAGGTCCCATGTTTTATGGGACCTTCGTGTCATGTTTCTCTAAAATTGATTGTTGTCGAGTTACACGCGATTTAAGATTTGAAAAATGCGAAAATGGCCATGACATTTTTGTGAATTTGTTAAAAAAATTGTTTAAACAATTTTTGGACCAAGGTACCGCCTGGAACCCTGTGGAGTTGTTATAAGGACCTGTTTTTGATTAAGTTTTTGCAAAAATTCCAATCGAAATAATTTCTCTAACGTGGCAACGATACAGCCTGGACTATAGCGCTAATTGTTAATAATTAAAAACAACAGCTTTGTTATAAAATAATGACAAAAATTTTTTTCAGGATCTTGAAGGAGGGGTTTTAAACTTTGATTTGGTCACTTTTTGACGTTGACTGAAAATGGCCATTTTCGCATTTTTTAAATTTGTAATCGCGTATAACTCGACAATAATCAATTTTAGTGAAAAATAACAAGAAACCTTTTTTACCCAGAATAACCCAAGCGATCCAAAAAAAAATTGTTCGAAATGAAAAAATTATTTTTGTGAATTTGTTTTAAAAAAATTGTTTTAACAATTTTTCGACAACGGCACCGCCTGGCTCTTTGTGGATTTGTTATAAGGACCTCTTTTTTAGTAAGTTTGTGTAAAAAAATCGAGTCGAAATAATTTCGCTAACGGGGGAGACGATAGAGCGCGCTCTAATTAGTTATTTGATAGGTATGTGATTTTCAAATCTTGTCGATTCATCATTTGAGCGCCACACAATCGTTCGATCGATGAGATAGAATTACCGCCCACACACGATTGCTCAATCAGTGTACAATTTGGAATTTTTCCACTAAATCAAGGCATAGTTAGGTATTTCTTATCTACAGTTTTGTCTACGGAATGGGTGTTTGTTATTTTTATAGCGGGATTTTTTATTTTATATCTATAGAAAGACTAATAATGCCATCCAAACAATATAAAACTAAACTATTTAATTTCTCAACATCTTAAAATCAATTTTTGCTTCTTGATTTTTTTTTGTAAATATTTTTGCAATTTTTGACCCTTGGTTTTGGCGCCCCTAAAGGATGCCGCCCGTGTGCAGTGCACACTTTGCACATATGGAAGCGGGGGCCCTGGGTAGATAGAGTAAATACAGTGATAGTCCAGAGAAATAAGGATTTTCTCGGGACACTCAAAAATCCAGGTAGCTGACTACTTTTTTAGTTATTATAGACCTATAGGAAGAAAACCACCCCATTCAAAAGCTAAACAGTTGACATAAAACAACAAAATTTAATTTTTTAGAACATTGAAAAACCTTCAAAATGCCGATTTTTAAAAGTTAAAAAGTTAATTTGTTGCTACGCAAACTGCAAAATAAGTAAAAATTGTTATTTGTTAATAACTTTAATGTTAAAACTTTAGTGTTTCACCCAAAGTTGGATATTGGGGTACATAAACCCTGAAAATTTAAGACCGATCCATTAATTAGTTTAAGAGTTATTCTATTTGTTTATCCCAGAGACCTTTATTTTACAATAACATAAGACAGAAAATAATGAAGATAGGGCAATTCTGAGTATGCCAATTGAAAGCAGAAGAGTGATACATAGTATGAAAATGTATTAAAAAAGTTAAAAAAATTAATTTTTATAGTCAAAAATCCTAATGCCAAATTTTTGAAATTTTGTAGTTTATAAACATTTAGAATAACTTTAAAAATGCCCGTAGAAACAATATTTTTATATATTCGAAAAGTTAATATCTTAACCAGAATTTTCAAATAAAAAAATTTGGGTTCATTTGGTAAAAAGTTAGCCATGTATTTTTTTATTCACAGCTAATTTGTTTATCTCATTAATGCCATTTTAAAGAATGGGATTTGTATTTTTTCTTAAAAAATTTGCACAAACATTGTACCTTCACAGCACCCTCTACGATTTTTTAAAAATGTAGTTCAAACGATTACTAGGGGGAACCTACAAATACACCGAGTTAAAATACCGAAAAAGCAATTTCAAACTAATACAATTTTCTGTATCTCCTGATCAACTCAATGGATTTTGATCTTTCTTTTTTTAATTTGTATGTAATTTCTACGTACATTACAAATATGCAATTTGTTTATAAATCTATTAATTAATAAACGGTCTAATTTGTTTAACCAATTCTTGAAAAAATATTTTTTTTACAAAAATCGTATTTTTTTAATCGTAGTATCAATAATGATCATAGAAAAAGTTAAAGTACACTTTAATAAATAAATTATTTTTATTAGATAACTATTTATATATTTATTAAAGTATACCTTAGCTTTTTCTATGATTAATAATGATAGTATGATTAAAGTCATGGATTTTTGGGAAAAAATTATTTTTTCAAAAATTAGACTGTTAAACTAGACTGTTAGACTATAAAATATTTTTGTAGCTCATAAAAAAAAACAAAGAGATTCGTTTCGTCATAAATCTTCTAGTTATAATACAAAAAGGGGTATGGAGGTGAGAAGAGTTTGTTTTTTTTGATGCATGCTCAAATCGGTGTATTCAACTTGAAATAACAGAGAAACAGCCGATTTTAGGTGTATAATGATACTAATAATTTTTGTAGTGCTTGAAAAGACCTTTAAAATGACCAATATTAAATGTCGATTACATTCAAAGTAAGCGAGGTATGCTGTAAAAATCTTGATGACTAATGTATTTTAAGAAAAAATGAGAAGTGTATTTAACCTCTCATCCACTTCGCATCGTTTTCCTTCTACAATACCTTTTATTTTAGTATTATTTCTATGTCCAAAAAAGTTGGACTGATTAAAATAAATGGTTTTTGAAAGAAATAAGATCAAATAGTAAAGCGCATTTTTAAATGTTCTTAAAAATCTTCCTTTTTCTCCATGTAACTCGAAAATGATAAGAGATACGAAAAAAAGATAGCAATTTAGTTTTTATATTTTATTACTGTATCTCTTATCATTTTCAAGTTACATGGAGAAAAAAGAAGATTTTTAAGAAAATTTAAAAATGCGCTCTATAATTTGATCTTATTTTTTTTTTCAAAACCCATTCATTTTAAACACGTCCAACTTTTTGAGCATAGAAATAACACTATAATAAAATATATGGTAGAAGGAAAACAATGTATTTATATTCTGGTGGATGGGGGTTAAAGTAACTTCTCAATTTTTCTTAACATACATTAGTTTTTAATTTTGTTTGCAGCATTATTCGCTTACTTTAAATATAATGAACCTTTAATATTACTCATTTGAAAGGTCTTTTCAAGCACTAAAAAAGGTATTGGTAGCATTATACACCTAAAATCGACCGTTTCTCTGTTATTTCAAGATGAATACACCAATTTGAGCATGTAACAAAAAACACGAATTCACAAATTAGACTGTTTATTAATTAATAAATGTCTAGACAAATTGCATATTTGTAATGCGCAGAAAAATTACATACACATTAAAAAAAGAACGATCAAAATATATTCAGTAGATCCCGAGATATAGAAAATGGTAGAAGTTTTAAGTTGCCTATTTTAGTTTTTGAACTCATGCATTTGTCGGCTCCCAGCTCCCCCTTCACTTACCACGACTAGTCACCAATTAAACTACATTTTTCAAAATTCGTGTAAAATACCAGCTTTTCTATTATGTAAAAGGATTATTTTACGGACAATATTTTTAAAGTTATTCTAATTATTCATAAACTACAAAATTTCAAAAATTTGGCATTAGGATTTTTGACTATATTAGATAATTTTTTATCTATTTTTAGTACATTTTGATAGCATTAGTTTTCTACTTTCATTTGGCATACGCAGAATTGCCCTTTCTTCATTATTCTCTGTCTTATGATATTGCAAAATAAAGGTCTCTGGGATAAACAATTAGAATAACTCTTAAACTAATTACTGGATCGGTCTCAAATTTTGAGGATTTGGTAAGTACCCTAATACCCAACTTTGAGTGAAACAGTTAAGTTCTAAGGTAGTTTTAGTAAAAGTTATTAACAAATAACGATTTTTCACTTATTTTGCAGTTTGCACAGCAACAAATTAACTGTTTAACTTTCAAAAATCGGCATTTTGAAGGTTTTTCAATTATCTAAAAAATTAAATTTTGTAAGATGAAGTAGTTTTCAATCCTAATAGCAATATTAGTAATATTTAAAAATATTAAAATATTACTAAAAAATTTTTAAATTGAAACTTATTGGTCCATTTCCTTGGTAACACATCTTGTCATTTTCAATCCTAATAGCAATATTAATAATATTTAAAAATATTAAAATATTACTGAAAGATTTTTAAATTAAAAACTTATTGGTCCATTTCCTTGGTAACAACTCCATGGCTCCTAAAATTTGCAAGCCAGATGGATGCCTTCGCTTCAGCATGTATTCAGCCTTGTATTGCGCATCACTAAAAGTTCTCTCATCAGGTGCAAAAATCCAGATATGCAAAACCATAATACGACTAGCAGTCGTATCAGAATTTAATCAAAAATGTACTTGTCAAAACCTGTGGGTTTTTCAAAAATTGGAAGACGTTTTCTTAATAGTTTCTTAATAGGAAGACGATCAGTGGTGAAATCACGAAAACGATGGAACGACAACTTACTGGAGGCACATTAAAAAAAGAGAGGCATGTCTACATAAAAAGAACAATAATCAACTACTGTGAGAGGGTCTGTCGATTATTAATATATTTTCGTTATATTAATTTATTATTATGTTCCAGATTTAGCCATACGGCTCACACTCCCTCTAAGGGGAAAATTGACTCATCCCAGATACCTACAGTATCAAAAAGATTGAGCTCTGGTGGGACTCTTTCCGTGTTATCGAGTCCTAGGTGACTTGGTATGCAGGTGTATCTCCCAAAAACTGTCGTACACATCTGGCCGTTGCGAGTACGAGTAGTACAGCTTTTTGCATGGTCTTTAGAGGAGGTTCTTCGGAACGACTCCAGTGGTAGACATAATAATAGGTATCGTCTGGGTATTTTGCATTCTCCATTGTCTTCGTATTTGAATTTGCAGATCTCTGTACTTGGCGATCTTTTCAGTAAATTTACTACGTAGATTATTGTTGTTAGGTATCGCCACATCAATTAGTGTTGTTTGTCTTGTTAATTTATTAACTAGTACAAGATCTGGTCTACTATGTGCAACTGTTTGGTCTGTGAGCACAGTGCGGTCCCAGAATAGCTTGTAGTTGCCATCCTCAAGCATACTCTCAGGGACGTACAGTGGCATAACTAACGCCAATGCAACCAATGCGGTGCATTGGGGCGCAGGCCTTAGGGGGCCCAAAAAACTGATATTCTGGAAAAATTTTAGCAAAAAAATATGTTGAAGCAAAATTCCCTGTAGCTTCCCGAAAATAAAAAATGTAAAAAAATATTCGTGTTATTTTATTCCGTTCACTCACTTCCGTTCAGTCACAACAGAATGTTGGTGACTCTTTTGTTTACTATTATCTTATCTCATCTCCTCGGCGCGACGATGCACATCTGTGTTTATGGCTTTCTCATCACAACTGCTTGTGTTTATTTATCGTTGTTAGCTACAAAGATATTCAGGTAAATATTTCTCTGGAGAAATGTCGTTGTTAGTTTCGTTGGGGGGGGGGTGGAGAATAAGTCTGGGAATAGAGGCGCACCAGGAATTACTTGCATTGGGGCGCAGGTCAGACTAGTTACGCCACTGGGGACGTATTGATAATATGGAAGATGGTCCGTTTGGAGAAGTCCCAGCTTGATAGCTATCTCTTGATGAAGAATTTTTCCCACTGCGTCATGCCGTTCCTTGTATTCAGTTGAAGCAAATGCCTGGCAGCCCCTTGTAAGATGTTGGATGGTTTCTTGGGTTTGACATCCATATCGGCATTTGTCGTTTTGGACCTGAGGGTCTTTGATGATATATTTCAGGTAATTTTTGGTTGGTATAACCTGATCCTGAATGGCCAGTAATGAACCCTCCGTTTTAGGGAGCATCTTTCCTGATGTCGTTGCGCATTTTTTCGTCTTTAGTGAGGTGGTTTATGTACATTTCTGGTTCCCTCAGTTTGATCGGTGTTGTGTCATCTACTGCACAAATAGCGCGATGTAGAGTAGATGTCTCAGCTTGCATCTGAAAATAAGTTCTTAAATTAGAAATTTCTTTATCTAATTGCTCACCTATATCCATAAGTCCTCTTCCTCCTAGATTCCGTGGTAATGTTGATCTGTCTACTGCACTTTTAGGATGGTGTTTTTGTGCCTTTGTGAGGTGTGTTCTTACTTTTCGCTAAAGATTCTCTATGTCCGTTTTTGTCCACTTAACAATGTCAAACGAATAGCTAAGCGCGGAACATGCGTAGTTGTTTAGTGGCTTAAACAAATTTCTACTGTTAAGGTGTGAACGAAACAGCTGTTTTACCCTTCGTATAAACTCAGTAGTTATCTCAGTTTTCATTTGCTTATGGTCAATTTTCCGCGCTTACTTTACTCCAAGGTATTTATACATATCGTTTTCACCCATGGCCTCGATGTTCTGCCGTTCTGGACATTTTGCATATCGAATCCTCAGGGCTGTACTTTTTCTCTGACTATATTTAAAACACGGCACTTGTCTAGTCCGAAGTGCATACTAATGTCATTTGAAAAGGATTCTACAGTTCTTAGCACTCATCTAGTTAGTTTTCCATATACAACAGATGATTAAGCTTCGCCACCACATTGTTGTTATTTTTGATGCTAAAACCTGCGTCATTGGAGTTCAATAGCGGAGAAAGTGGGTTCATAGCTAGACAGAACCACAGTGGACTTAAGGAATTTCCTTGGAACAGGCCCCGGCCGACTGCGATATTTTTAGTTACGATGTTATTTTATTTATGTTTATTTAATATTGTATTCAGTTCTGCTTTTTTATTTTCAGTTTTTTAAACATGTAATCAAAGTCACTCCCCTCGAAAGGGGGAAGTGGTCAGTGGAAATCAAGGACGTGAAATCTAAACTTAGCGAAACAAAGACATTCGATGCCATTTTTGTCTGTATTGGAAATTATTCTACTCCTTTCATACCAAAATTTCCAGGCATTGAAAACTTTCAAGGAACGATCATTCATAGCCATGATTATAGGAAACCGGATCGGTATAAAAATCGAAAAGTACTCATTGTTGGTGCGGGTCCTTCAGGAATTGATATTGGTAGAATTATTAGTAAAGTATCAGATAATGTAAGTATTATTACTGCTCTTGGCAATTAAAAAAAATAAAATATGCCACCACATTACCACATATATATACCTACCTATAATGTATTATACAAGAAAAAGGACCAAGTTAATAATAACTCATAAATTAAACGTGTACAGTATAGGAAATATTTCCAACAAAAATATATTCTACCGTCTTTGTTCCTATTCTTTTCTCTATAAACCACCCTCTTTCTTTGTATGTGAGTGTATTCTTACACTTACATAAATTGAAGCTACTTGAGAGTTTTAATCTCAAATAAGAGAAGAATTCTCTGATGTTTGGGATAAAGGGCTTAAGTCAGAATTTCACAAAAACAAGTTTTGATGCCTTTTGGACCAAAAAACTCGGCTCTTTTTATTGGTACATACATACAGTTTACAAGTCACAACAGCCCAGCAGGCATCAAACCATTATTGTTGTGAAATTCAGACTTAAGCCCTTTATCCCAAACATCAGAGAATTAAGAGTGTAGGCGCAAAATTTCGAGCCAATGCTTTTTAAATGCATTATATTTTCGAACCCTGAAAAAATTAATAAATATTTTTGAAAAGTTTAAACGCAGAATGAAAGATTACATTATTAAAAAGAGAGTGTTTACTTTGTACGCACGTTATACTTCTATTTTTATGATTTCAACGAAACAAATGTATTTTGAACATTTTAATTGTATTTTTATTTAAATATTAAACTAATTTTAATACTTAAAATAATACCAAAAATTAAAAATAACGTTAATACGTCATTTTTTATGTACTGGGGCGTCCTTGCAATTGCTTTTCTCGTGAGGAATCGTATAAACTATAAAAAACGTCATTTTTCGACAAAAAATTTATACCTACTATAATTTTTCCATGGGTTATAGCCTTTCGAGTTTCTGCTGTATTTTCGTCAAATTTAAATATTATTAAAAATGGTAAATTTTCGAAAAATAATATCGACGAACTGGAGGGTCCCAGCAATTGCTTTTCCCTTGAGAAATCGTAGAAATCTAAAAAACGTCAGATTTTCTACACAATTTTAATAGAAGTATACCTTTTAACGAGCGTACAAATAGGCTATTGATTATATTCAAAATAAGATAGCTAAAAGGAACTACAACGTTAACGGGGTTTTATTATTTCATATGGTCAATGGACATCTATATATGAAAAAACCGCGGAGTGCTACCATTTAAAGGGGTGCGTTTTTGAGAAATGGGTGAATTAGTCCCTGGGCACAGGTTACATTAGGGTGAGTTCTATGAACTTTTGGTACAAACACGTCTACATAAAATTTGTTCCTGGTTAAATTTCCTATCTACATATCACTTTTTGAAGTCAATGATACTTTTTTTACAAAAATATATTTAAAAGAAAAAGCACAAAGAAACCCAAAAGAAAGAAATTTTGTTTTTTGTCCCATAACTTTTGTCCACGAGGATAGAGGTATAGACATTGCTTTACAGAAAAAAAAAATCTACATATTTCTTCTTTAAATTGTTGTTTAGTAGAGGTCATTAGGATTTATAGTTTTTGAAATATGATTTTTCAAAGTTCGCCACTCACAGCAATGTTGGGCAATTTTCCTTGTTATTTCGCAAATATTGTTCTGTAACTTTTTTCTACGTAACTTTAGGTATATGCAATGGACACGTAATAGGAACAGAAATGAATTACCTTTAAAATGGTCTACTGTATAACGTTGTACGACTTTTTCTTTTCGAAAGAGATTATGGTTTTTCAAGGTTTTATACTTTTAACGATTTTTTTAATATAATATAAAAATAAAATATAGTATATATAATATAATATTATATTATATAATACCTAATATAAAAAAATATTATTTTTTACATTTTTTACGATTATTTTTGAAATTTCTCATTATAACTTTTTTCTTCTACATTTAGGTATATATTATATTTTATAATAAAAAAGCTTATTTTGTTTACTTTAAAATGGTGTATTACAAAAAATTCTAGGATTATTTTTGAATAAGATATTATTTTTCAAAATGTAATAAGTACTTGCAACGATTTTTGATTTTAGGATTATTTTTTAAATTTCTCATTATAATTTTTTTTCTTGTAAGTGAATATACTATATATTGCTCAATAAAGAGGGATTATTTTCTTTTCTTTAAAATGGTGTATCATCTATATTTAAATAATGGAAACCGAGTGATTCTTTGATATTTTTTTAACTGTATTATTCAAAATTATTTCTTTTACAAAAATTACATAAACATTAGTCTTAGAAAACATCACTTTAGTTAAAATTATTTAAACGTTGACATTTAAAAAATTTTCAAAACCAAATTCCATCTCTTCGTTAGCATTAGCTTCAATATCTTCCTCTGACACCTCAGTTATCTTAGAGTTCACACAATTAGTACCCATGCACATGCACCCTTTGCAGAATATTGAACAACTAATTCCTATCTTCCTACAACCGCAGTTTTTTGTACATCCTTTGGTACATTTACATGCTATTTTTTCAAGCAAAGCTTGTGGTGCAGGAGCTTTGACAGTAAATATTGGAATTAATCCATACTTTGAAGTTTGCCCGGCCGAGTCAAGTGGATCCAAAGTATTAGGTACCTCTAAAAAATAAGATTCAATCATAACACACAATCACATAAAAAAGTTGTAATGAGAAAATTAAAAAATAATCCTAAAATCAAAAATCGATGCAAGTACTTATTACATTTTGAAAAACCATATCTTATTCAAAAATAATCCTAGAATTTTTTATAATACACCGTTTTAAAGTAAACAGAATAAGCTTTCTTTTTTATTATAATATATACCTAAATGTAGAAAAAAAAAAGTTATAATGGGAAATTTAAAAAATAATCGTAAAAAATATAAAAACTCGCTAAAAGTATAAAATCTTGAAAAAGATAACCTCTTTAAAAGAAGTCGTACAACATTATACTGTAGAATATTTTAAAGGTAACTAATTTCTATTCCTCTTACATGTAGCATTGCATATGCCTAAAGTTTCGTAGAAAAAAGTTACAGAACAATATTTGCGAAATAACAAGGAAAATTGCCCAAAATTGCTGTGAGTGACAAATTTTGAAAAATCATATTTCGAAAACTGTAAATCCTAATGGCCTCTACTAAACACGATTTTAAAGAGAAAATATGTAAGTTTTTTTTCTGTGAAGCAATGTCTATACCTATATTTCCGTGGACAAAAGTTATGGGACAAAAAACAAAATTTCTTTCTTTTGGGTTTCTTTGTGCTTTTTCTTTTCAATATATTTTGTGTAAAAAAAGGTATCCTTCACTTTAAAAAGTTATATTTAGATAGGAAATTTAACCGGGAACAATTTTTATGTAGACGTGTTTGTACCAAAAGTTCATAGAACTCTCCCTAATGTAACCTGTGCCCAGGGACTAATTCACCCATTTCTCAAAAACGCACCCCTTTAAATGGTAGCACTCCGCGGTTTTTTCATATATAGAGATTCATTGACCATATGAAATAATAAAACCCCGTTAACGTTGTAGTTCCTTTCTATAGTACATAATCAATAGCCTAAAAGTACACACACATTCTTTTTTCTATATTAATAAGTCCAAAAATATATATAAAAACTATTTAAAAAGTTGTCACTTTTGTCTCTGTTCTCACAACTTTTAAAACACAACTTAACAACCATAACCATAATAATAAAAATGACAGCAACACATTCTTACACCACAACCGCCATATTGGATAATTTTTGACATGTCATTGGAATACCCAATCAGAGCAAACGTATAAAGGCCGCGTCTCACCATCAAATAATTTGATCAAACAGTTTGAGCAAACTTGACGTACTTGAGGAAGTACGTCAAAGTGACGTCACAATTGCAGTTTTTTTGAAATTCTAAAAATCTGTGCTCTCACTATCAGTCTAGTTTGATCAAATTTTTTGTATTGAGTTGTCTAACTTGTTTGTACTTTATTTAAAATTAAAATTTTTCATTATTATCCACAATGAACACTCAGGATGTGACGTCACTAACTGTCACTTTCTTGTCACTTTCAGTTTGCTCAAACCAGTTTGATCAAATTATTTGATGGTGGGACGCGGCCTTTACGTATCTGCGCGTAGCACTAACAATTTTTGATGAATTCGCGTACATTTTCATTCACTCCCAATCACGCATAAAGAAGTATAACGTCAAAAAGTTTCTTTTGAATGAGATATTTGAAACTCAAAAGCAAACTCAATTTTCTCTTCTTTTTCACCCCTGTAACTTATTAAAATAAACATTATAGAAGTTTTCAGGGACTTAAAATTTGGGCTCTCGGTAATAATGTAATCTTTCATTATGCGTTTAAATTTTTCAAAAATACTTATTAGTTTTCTCAGAATTCGAAAAAAAAATGAGTGCATTAAAAAGGCATTGGTCCGAAATTTTGCCCCTACGCTGTTGATATTCACCTCAATAGTCCTAGATTTTAACCCAACACGTGACCGGAAGTTGAACCGAAAGCTAATATTTGAAATCTGCGCCCAAGAACTTCCGGTCCATAACTTTTTAACCGGAAATGACATCAAACCAGGAATTAATATTCGAACTCTTCTTTTCAATACGCATAAATTGATATATTATGTGATGTGTATTTTTCTGCGACTTTAATGTGATACTTCCGGGAGTTCCGGGTGCAACATTTTAAGCAGAAGTGATATAAAAACCGGAAGTAAGTATATATCTGTTCTCGTACTGCTATGGCTTATACTATTTCGACGACTTTAAAACAGTACTTCCGGCTGCACCTCGAAACCCGGAAGTTCGAGGTCAAATTTCTAATCTCTAATATCATCTTTACGTTATAGGCTTTCATTTGACATCTCATTTATCATTATCCTAATAACAGATTGAGATACAGCCATAAAACAGTTTAAAGTATAAATTGGTTAAAGTATAAATTAGTCTCGTCGTGCTAGACGCATCGAATAATATATCGCTTGTAAACTAAAAGTCGAACAATTAGGAATGCACGTCATAGATTTGCCAGAGTCACGTCACAAATTGCACCGATACAAACTTAACGGCAAACAAATTTAACAAAATTTTCCTCATACAGTTGAGTCCGCGAGACTTTACCCGTGCGTCATCATTTAAAGCATACGAAATAAGTCGGAAATTTATTTCACGTAACATCAACTGACAGAAAGTGGCTACTGTTCCGATTACGGGTTTTATTTTAAAATTTGACGTTATCAAATATATAGAATGTCAAATGTAAGTTTTGCTTCAAAATTTTTGTGCAGAATTACAGCTACATTTGAAGTAGCTTAATAAATTATTTTATTATTATTGATTAATAAATAAATAAACAATTTATAAAAAAAATCAATAACATATTTTATTTTTGTTATTTTATTCACTTTGACCGAAATCTAAACACAATCATTTCTTTACGGTGTGAGTGACGTTAGCTTTGTATGTTTTAAATATTAATTGCCAAAATGATTTTTCCTTAAAATTTCAGAGCCCAATATAAAATTAGTTGTGAAAACAACTGTTTGTGTAATATAAAGAAACTTCAAAACGCAAAAATTAGACAAAAACCGCAAAAAATTCAACTGACTGACAGCCACAAAAATAAACAAAGCAGAAACGTCAAACAAATTGTGCTTAAAATATGAAAACATACCGAATCGTCTTTTTTTGTACCTATCTCTTTTCAATGCATTGAGTCTAGATGGTTCATAAAAATAACATGTGTTTTTACTTAATAACAAACGGCAGCTGGTTTGTCATGAAAGAGAATGATGCTAGATAAAAAGTTTGTGTTTTATCTCTCCAGGTATTAATGACGCACGGGTAAAGACTCGCGGACTCAACTGTATATTAGTTTTTTCGATACCGTCAAGTTTGGCAGGACAGCGCTGTTGCCAAATAAAAAACACATATTTATTTACCAAAGCTGATACAGCCTACACTCTGTCTCTTTGTCTTTAGGAGTGTGAAACATAGATAACTACCTTTACTAAAGTGTCAAACTGACATTGTCCGATAAAAGGTTATGTAAGATGTTTGTTTGTTTATTTTTTTCTTCTCCTTTTATGGTCTTTGTGAGCTGTGCCCATTTAGCCAGCAACATTTCTTAAAATTAACGCCTAATTATACCTACCATACAACAAGACCAATCAAGGATAGGGCAGGGAAAGTGAAGTTGGTGAAAAAATAAACTGTTGTTAAAAGATAAACTAAATAAAAAAATATAATTTGAAAACAATAATTTGACATTATATTTAACAATCCACGAGGAAAAAGTTTTCCTGTAGTTGGCTGTATACCATATATTACAAAAAAACGACTAAATTCCTCAATGAAAGGTATATTTGTTAAAATTCCCTAAAAAGGGCTACATCACAGAACTAGTTTTCGATCGGAGACCGATCATCATCAGTGCTGACGCGATGCTGACATGCTAACCACCAAAATATGCGGGTAAAAACCGTTTAAAATTGATCCGTCATGGAAACATAGATTAAATTAGTGAACTTAGATATGGATGTACAAAATATCCCATGTATTCTGCAGGTAAACAAGTCAATTTGGGCTCAAACGGTACCTCGAGCAGAATACAATTTAATCTATGTCTCTATGACGGATCAATTTTAAACGGTTTTTACCCGCATATTTTTGTATATTGGTGGTTAGCATGTCAGCATCGCGTCAGCACTGATGATGATCGGTTATCCGATCGAAAACTATTTCTGTGATGTAGGATGTAGCCCTTTTTAGGTAATTTTAAGATATATACCTTTTATAAAGGATTTTAGTAATTTTTTTTTATATTTAACATCCAATATTATGACAGAAGTCAGTTACCATTTACCATCTGACCAAATATAATAATGACGTCATATATAATCGTCACTACTTCTAGCCAATAAAATGATCGCTGTAATATAAATGGCATGTAAAAAATCTGACTATTCCCTATATATTTTTTCAAATTTAGAATATGGCAACAAGGGAAAATTGCGTGCATTCCTTATTGTTTGTTAAGTTAAGTTTATAAAGTATAATAATTGCAGGTATCAATTTGCCATAGAAGTCCGCCCTACGTATCACTTCCTATACCTGAAGAGCTTAAGAAAAAAATTCCTATCCAAGAGTTCCGTCAGCATTCAGTTTTATTCAGTGACGGGTCAGAAGAAAACGTAGAAGATGTCATACTGTGCACAGGTAAATATTTAATCATCAAAATCATCGCATTTCCTTAATTTCAGGCTTCATTTTGCGTTTTCCTTTCGTCTTATTTTGCATTCCTCTATTTCTAAGTTCTTCCTTTATTCATTTTCTAATTACAAATGGCCACAAAAATCTGTTTTTGTCTGATTCTGAAAATTTTGTTGCCTGATTCTTATAGTACTTTTTACACTGAATTCAAAACTTATAAAAGTTTCTTTATATCGCGCAAGGTTTTTTTGTAACAGTTAAATACAAATTATACACTTCTTAACTTCTAACCTATTTACAACTATTCGGATATGGATTTTCTTGAGTATTTTGCTTGTGGTAGGTACATATCTTTTCAGGGTCCAGCAGTAGTCAGCCAGCATTCTCGGACTCCATTTGCCTCGATATCGTTTTTCCCTACTTGGAATATCTAGATGAAAACATTCTCCATATTCATCACTAATGGCTCCGAGTTTTTGTGGGAAAAAGGTTTAAGTTGGAATCAAGGAAATGGATTTTAAGAGACATACTTTTTTTCGTAAAATTGATAATAAAATAGTTATCATAATTGTAATAAAATGATGCAGCCGTAATTTGAGAAAAATTTGCATTTTATTTTGTAATTAGAAGGATGTAATTGAATATTAAAACATAGTTTTTATTTCCAAACAACTTTTCATAATATCAATTTGTGATATTCTGAAATATAAAGGTACTTAACTCTTTAACGAAATTCATATTTTTGACATACCTCGTATAAAATTGATAAGATTTGATATCTGATCATTGAGTTTTAAATTTTAGACTATGCAGAGCATTTTATGAATAACGTTTTTCGTAAAATTGATAATAAACACGTTTCCCATATTGTTCCTAGTTACGCAGACATACTGTACCTATAAGAGCTCGAAAATTCTTTTTTCAAATTGTAATGCCATATTCTGATTCAGCATAATCAAAAACAAAATAGAAACATATTTTATCAAAGTAAAATGATGAATTCAACGATATTTTTAAAATTATTTATACGAAACAATTGTTATTGTTTAAACAATTAATAAACAATTAGCTGCTAAATATGTGAGTAGAACTTTTTTACTTTAACATGATGTATATAAACTGTCAAAAAATATTTCAGAGAAATATATGCTTGTTTGAATTTTTCCCAAAACAATGCATATTTTCGTTCTATAGACTCCCATATATTTAATCGAAAACTAAAATGTAGGAAAATATGTGAGAAATACTTTTTTATTTATTTTTTATTGTAGGTTATTTATACAACTACCCCTTTCTTTCAAACGAATGCGAAATTAAAGTGGAGAATAAATGGGTAAAATATTTATACAAACATATTATTAACATTAACCACCCAACTATGGCATTTATTGGAATTCCAACAAGAGTGTTTCCTTTTGTACTTTTTGGAATACAGGTAAGAATGTTTTGCATATGAAACTAATTGGGGACTAATTAAAGACTAATTAAGGACATGTAATGACGTGAAGAGAGGTCAAGGATATCTTATTCCGTGGCAGTAAAAACTTAAGAGATGGTTTGAGTGCCTTAGTAAAGAACTATTTAGATCAGTGGATAACAAGGTCCGCAAAACCATGTTGATTTCCAAACGTCGTAGAGTGGTTCCATATGCTGAAACGTGGTCATGAGGTAAAATAAAAAGTCCCTAATACACAGGTATAAGGATCAGACCAGATATCTTATTCATAACTCCCGGGACAAGTGAGCCATATGTGCACTACCTTATTTTGGCCGGCAGTGCAAGTCAAAAAGAACGCTTACCCAAGGCCAGCGATAACGAGCCTACAAGGGATGCACTGCAGGCGGGCGCCATTGTTTAGGGGACGTCATAATGAGCTTTTTTTCTGCTGGTGTTACACAAAATCATCATCAGTAGCTCGACAACCCTTTTTGAGTCCTGGCTTGTTCTAGGATTTTCCGCCACTCTGTTTTGTTCCTTGCTTTGTTCTTCCAGTTGGTAATCTCAAGTGTTTTCAGATCTTGTTGTTGTTCCACTTGTTCCATGTATCTAAGTTTGGGTCTTCCCTTTGACCTTCTCCCTGCTGGTGCCTGCCTCATTATATGTTTTGGTGCTACACAAAATACTAATTTAAAAAACCGAAGGGCGCCTATGCTAGTTTTGCAGGCGGGTACCTTATACCCTAGCACCGGTACTGCGCGTACCTGCATTGAAAACGCTGTAAAACGTTTTGTGGTATATCCATTTTATTGCTGTAAAGCATATTCTTCTTGTTAAATATGTATTAATGTATTAAATGTATTAATTAAGTATGTATATTAATGTAAGATAAAAGTTGACTAAATATTTGATAACAATAAATGCATAAATTTTTTTAATTAATAACAGTGAAAATTTACTTGAAATAATCAAAATTTCGTAAAAATACATTCAAAAGTACATAATTCTGCGATTAATATTTAATTAATCTCAAAATGTACAGTCAGAAAAAATAATCACATTGGTGTAACTGCCCTTAACTGCCTTTGCATTGCTGACAGTTGTTTGATTATACCTAAAAGTGTGAAATGACGCACATTAAATTATTCTGGCGATTGTTGCCTATGTATGGACGGTTGTACATAAGGAATAAGTTCCGAATATTGTACTTCAAAAAGAAAATATAGGTATTCGTAATCAGCCATTTCAAAAGTCACTTATAATAATAAAATTTTAAAAAGATATGCGCTTAAAATCAAATTTTCGAATTTATGTCGACCATATTGGATACGCCATTTTGTTTTTCAAAAAAATAATGTTAGATTTGTAATCAGCAACTTTAAACTACCAAATTTGATAAAAAAATTTGCGTTTTGATTGATATTTTTAATTTCTTGCCGCCATGTTGGATCCTCCATTTTGTTTTTCAAACAAAATAATGTCAGATTCGTAATCAACTATGCCAAAATCCCTTAAGTACGAAAGTAATTCTGAAGAGTATGAACAATATATACGCTTTTAAAGGTTCATGACCACCATTTCGGCATTTGGAACCACAGTACGTCGATAGAAGATGGCACTTAAAGAAGAAGGTTTACTAATATATGGTCAAGGGATGTTAATTTATCTTGAATATATCATTTAGTTGCATTAGTGGCAATTGTAATTTTTATGTAGCTGTTCGGACATTGCCTATAATTACCTGCTTTCCAGTTTCTCATAAAATATGTCCTTCTCCTTCTCCTCTTCTTCTTTATCTTCAGGAGCATGGATATTGATGATATTGTAGTAAAGAACTTGCCACTTATTCAGATTCTCAGAGCCGTGCGGTACATCTTTTCAATATGATGCAAGTCTTCGAAATGCCGCCCCCTAAATATTATTGAAACTTAATAGTATTTTGTATTTATTTTTATTAAATGAAAATACACAAAATGAATGAAAACTTTTATTTTAAAAACAAAACATACTTAAAATTAAATGAAATATGTATTAACATTAAATAACATTTATGAAAATTACAATTTTATCATTTTGATTTTAATTTTGGCAAAATCAAATCTGGTCAATCAGATTGGTGTAGTCTAAAGTAGCAGCTAGTGGGGACTCTATTGAAATAAGTACTAATTTTTTTAGTTTTATTTGTCTTATGGAGCTTCGTAAATAGTTTTTAATCATTTTTAGTTTTGAAAAACTTCTTTCCCCAAGTTACCGAGACAAAGAGTGTTAATAAAATTCTTAGGGCCGGTATTTTCTGCACCTCGCATGACAAAATTCCTCTAACCGAGGTTTAATCGGGACAGATAATACCGGCCCTTAGTGATACAACTATATTTGGGTATAAAGAAATTAGGTTATTTTGGCACAAATAGTTCAAAACCTCTAAAGGTTTCATGGAATATGGTATCATTTGAATGGTATTGAATGAAGATTTTCTGGTATTTTATCATCTTTCCCTTTTCCCTGTTCTTATATTTCCCTCAATTTAAAAATATCATATTTAAATTTTTAAAATTTTTATTGTGAGTTTCTAAAAGCGAAAATCGATCAATCAAAGAATTAAAGGCAATGTCTAAAATATAGATGATCTTCCTCTGTTGAGAGCTGATCCACAGATCAAATTGACGCATTTTTCTCTTGCCTCAATATTCATTTTCAGCAGGAAATTCGGAACTTATTTACAAGATTTTCTGCAATTTCATTATCAGTAATTTTCATTTGGTCATAGCCAAATTGTCAGTAAATTTTCATTTTTTCCATAGTTTCTGACGACATTTTTACACAATCGACAAATTTATAGTTCCATGTTACAACGTCTTCGAGACCGAATTTATATGAAATAATTTAAAATATCATGCCAAAGAATGCACGGTATATAAATTTATAATTTTTAATATTTTTCAGTAATCCTCGTGCTTTGACTTTAGTTTCTGAATCATTGTTGACGTCTTCTACTATTTCGAATAAGGCATTATATATTTCACAAAATTGAAATCTTAGAGGTTTCAATGCATCTTTCGACTTAACCATCTAGTAGTACTCAACGGTTTTAGTGTTAGTTGTGCAACATGTTTTTTTAAGAACTTCTCAACGCTTTGTAAAACCAGAAAAAAAGTGTACAGTTCTTGTATAATACAAAAAAAAGGTTGTTGTTTCTGTAGAAGAAGACGCTGCGTCATTTATGACTAAGGTGGCATGCACAAAGCACGTAAAACGCCCTCGGATATTTTTCAAATATTCTGTTTTGCACACCCTTTCTTATTCCTTTCATATTAACCCCGTTATCATAGCCTTTTCCTCTGAGCCGTTTTAAATCAAGAACCAATTTTTCCAAATTTGTCAAAAGAAGTTCTGTACCTTCACCGGTTAAATATTTTCGGCTGACACTTGGTCCTATTAGTCCGTTCTTTAACGGAAAAATATTGCAAAACCTCTAAATTTTAAAGAACCGTTTGGATTGACATGAAATTTGGCACACACATAGCTAACAAGTCAAAGAAAAAAAGTGATATTGTGCCGACATGTGCTTTTGCCCTGGGGGTGGTTTTCACCCCCTCTTGGGGGTGAAAAAATATTCGTCCAAAGAAAGTCAGGAAATGGATAAACTGGCTAATTTTAACTAACTTTTGTTCTATAGAGTTTTTTCACTAAGTCAATACTTTTCGAGTTATTTGGCAGTGAATATGTTCATTTTTTCAACAAAATAACCACGCTTTTAGACGGTTTTTCGCAAATAACTCAAATAGTAAGTATTTTGTCGAAAAAACATTGTCAACAAAAATATAGCCTATAAAAAAGTTTAAAAAATGGTGTATATATCACGTCTTTACACCTAGTAGAAGCAGAGTTATAGCTAATGAAAAATAGGTTCATATTCGTCGAATTCCAAATGGAATACTTTAACGTGAAATAACCAAAAATGAAGCACATTTCGGGGAAAACTCATTAAAACTTATTTAAAGTGTTTAAAAAAGCTTCATTTTTGTTTTATAAAAAACATTTCTAGCATCAAAATTGAACAAGTTACGCTCAAAATAAAGTTAGTCCCTTTTGGTTTTGGTAAAAAAATCGAGAAAATCACCCCCTAATTAGTATCTTAAATGAACTTAATCGTTACGGCTTCACAAGTTTCTTGACTCACGTATATATTGTTTATATGATATGTAAGTTTCATCGGTTCAAAGTCCTTATTATTGAAAGGGCTGTAGCTAAAAGGGGTTGAACGAGTCACTGATCACGAATGTATGCAAATTTAGAAACACCAAATCTTAATCAATTTTTGTCTAACAGAAAAACAAAAAAATACATGATATTCAAAAAAGCAAATCTGACTTTTTTTGTTTTTCGAGATTTTTGGTATCTGTAACAAATTTTAAGGTATTTTGAAAAAAAGCATATTTTTCAATATTTTAATTTTTAAAAATTTTACTTTGAAACCAAATTTTTTCAAAAATAAGCACTGAATCGATGAAACTTACAGATCATTATAAACACAACATAAGTAAAATAATTTGTGGAGCGGTAACGATTAATTTAATTTAAGTTGCTAATTAGGGGGTGGTCTTCCCGATTTTTTTTTGCAAAAACAAAAGGGACCAACTATATTTTGAGCGTAACTTGCTTAAATTTAATGCTAGAAACTTTTTGTTAAAACGGAAATAAAGCTTTCTTTAAACACTTTAAAAAAGTAATAATAGACTTTCCCCAAAAAGTGCTTAATTTTTTGGATATTTCAGGTCGAAATATTCTATTTGAAATTTGGTGAATATGAATCTATTTTTCATTGGCTATAACTCTGGTTCTACGAGATCCAGAGACCTAACGCGTACACCATTTTTTTACTTTTTTATAGGCTATATTTTGCTAAGAACGTTTTTTTCGACAAAATACTTACTTTTTGAGTTATTTGCGAAAAACCGTCTAAAAATGTGGTTATTTTGTTGAAAAATGAACATATTCAATTGCAAATAACTCGAAAAGTGTTGACTTGGCGAAAAGCTCTATAGAACAAAAGTTACTTAATATTAGTCAGTTTACCCATTTCCGGACTTATTTTGGACATATATTTTTTCACCCCCAACAGGGGGTGAAAGTCACCGCCAGGGCAAAAGCACACATCGGCACAATATCACTTTTTTTCTTTGACATGTAGGTAAGCTATACGTATGCCAAATTTAATGTCAATCCAAGCGGTTCTTTAAAATTTAGAGCGAAAACCGTGAAAGAATGGACTATACATATATATATATATATATATATATATATATATATATATATATATATATATATATATATATATTTATTTAATTATTGAATTGTTCTATATATATATATATATATATATATATATATATATATATATATTTATTTAATTATTGAATTGTTCAATTATTTGTATTTTGATTTTACTGATTATGCCGCCCCTCTTGTGATGCCGCCTGATGCGGCTACCTCACCGCATCATAGCACCGCACGGCCCTACGTATATATTCTTCTACTTATTAGGTCCAAAAAAAAATATTCAACAAAAAACGTTTATGAATTTTTTTACAATTTGGTAGGTACTTTATTAAAGAGTTTTAATTTTTATTTTAGATTCGTTTCTTCTTGGCCTATCTTAAAGGTAACTTTTCGATAAGCAAAGACAAAATGATGGAAGATCTCGAAACTTATATGAATAATCGTAAAGCAGAAGGACAGACAGCTCCTCACTTCTTGAGTTTAAAACAAGGGGAATATATGGAAGATTTGGGAACAATTGCTAGAATCAAGAAGGTACCTCCTGTATTTGCTAAATTATATAAATATGTTCACAAGGAGGGCATAGGAAATATTGCGACATATAAAATATTAAATGATAATGATTTTGAAATTGTAAAATTTGTGTAAATTTTGTTTGATGTATTTATTGTATGTTATAGCATTTTTACATATTAAGATAATAGTCAGTTCACATAGGGACAGTCATATATAATATGTTTAAATAATGTGTAAACATCAAATGTTATTTACAAATGTATATCTGTTTATAATATATGTTTCTTGTCACCTTTCTTTTTTAGTGGGTTCCTATCGATTGACATTAGCAATACAATAATAAGGCTTTTCATTCACAGTCATTTGTTTCAAGCTTCTGTCATAAGTCGTGTAATCCGTATGTAAATACTATACATAGATTATTCAACATATGACTGAAGCTCGAAACAAATGACAATCGATGAATAAAAGCCCTATTGTATTGTAATACAATTTATTGTACATTAGATTCATGATAGCACAGATTCTGATATTCCTATCTCTGTTGGTTTATTCCTACCTTTGTACCTTTATAGTAAATTGTTGAAGGCTGTATCATTTTCCTTATAAAAACAACATTTAAATATGCAACCAATATACATGGTGTCCCGAAAAGATTGGTCATAAATGATACCACAGATTCTGTGGTCAAAATAGGTTGATTGAACCTTACTTACCTATATACAATAGTGCACACAAAAAAAGTTACAGCCCTTTGATGTTACAAAATGAAAATCAATTTTTTTTCATATATCGAAAATTCTTAGAGATTTTTCATTGAAAATGGACATGTGGCATTGTTATGGCAGCAGCATCTTAAATAAAAATTAAAGTGAAATTTGTGTACCCCATAAAAATTGTATGGAGGGTTTGTTCCCTTAAACCCCCCCCCCCAAACTTTTGTGTACGTTCCAATTTAATTATTAGTGTGGCACCATTAGTTAAACACACTGTTTTTAAAACATTTTTGCCTCGTTAAGAGTTTTTCGATAATCCAGTGTTTATCGAGATATTTTGAATATTTATCGAATCCACCACATATTTGTATATGGTTAAGTACCTACGATTATAGAGACCTGTTAATAATCTGAAATTTTATTTATAATTTACATTTTTATTTATATGTATTTTGAAAAAGAAGCCACATCTCGATAAAAGGTGACATCAAAAAAGACTAAAGGCAAAAAAGTTTTAAAAATACTGTGTTTAACTAATGGTACCACAATAATAGTTTAATTGGAACGTACACAAACATTTGGGGGGTTTAAAGGAACAAAACTCCCATAAATTTTTTATGTAAATACATTAAAAAAGAAGCCGCATCTCGATAAAAACTCGCTTATCGAAAAAATAATACGAGGCAAAAAGTTTTAAAAACGTTGTGTTTAACTAATGATACCACAATAATGAATTAATTGGAACGTACACAAAAGTTTGGGGGGGGGGTTTAAGGGATCAAAACCCCCATAAAATGTTTATGGGGTGGACAAATCTCACTATAATTTTGTTTTAAGATGATCCTGCCATAAGAATGATACATGTCCATTTTCAATAAAAAATCTGTAATAGTTTTCGATATATTGAAAAAAATCGATTTTCATTTTGTAACTTCAAAGGGCTGTAACTTTTTTATGAGCACATTTGTACTAAGGTAAGTTGGTTCAATCGAACTATTTTTGACTCCAGAATGTGTGGTATAATTTATGACCAATCTTTTCGGGACACCCTGTATATCTACATAATATATCTTTAGCAACCGATGAAACATCAATATTTTAAAAACCTTCAGTTTGCATAAAGTATTTATCTTTAGTTTCAAAACCACCACACCACATTTTTTTATAAATACGCTTTGTTGCTTTGTTCATTTGATCATGATAGGTGTGTAAATGATTTCAGTTGCAAATGGGTGCTAATATAGTATGCGATCTAGTGTCTCATTTCTACTGTGGCTTGCAGTCTACTGAGGGATGCGATGTATAAGCTGTATTAGATTACAAAATATATTATAGCCTGCAAAAAAAAAATTACAAAGTGAATGTAATATAAAAATCAGAAAAAATTTTATTTTAATTTTACAAATTAATATTTATCTAATAATAATAATTTAATTTCTCATATCAATTTATTTAGTTGGGAATAAGCCAATTATGTATGCCAAATAGTAAATTGATATGACAAGGTGTTCATTCGTAAAATTAAAATAATTCTTCTGACTTACCTATGTGTTTTATTCACTTTATAAAGATTGTTTTTGCTTATACTCGATACATGTACAGCTAAACACCATAATCTTTTCTCAGAAGGGTTTGTACACAACAATGAAAGGCAACCAACCTTTGTAGGCGAAATGTTTATTTGCTAAGTACTAATCGTCGGCTCCTTTCCTAAGGAAGTTCGCCCTTAAGGATCGTTTAAACACAGCGATAAATCAAACAACTTATCCAGGTCAATCGAGTTGTTGCAACTTATCATTGTGTGTAAACGGTGCATCGCACAACTTATCAAAGTTGGAGTTGGGTTGAAGGTGGTATCGCATTGAATCGCAGCGTCTAAACAGCGTTTCAACTTGTCATCACAACTAGTTGCTGTGACTTATCGTTGTGTTTAAACGACGCTTTACCCGAAATGTAGTTAGGTTTGTGTGTCCCTAAGCCGACGTAATAATAATAAACATTTATACAACTACTATTTAGGAATATACAATATTTAGTTTCTTTACTAACTATTATTGTAACATGCAAATAACGCCATAATCTTTTCCCAGGGTAAGCGCAAATATCAACCCTTCTTTTTAAATAAAATGGCCTGGTAGATTTACAAAAATTAGTTTTTATTTAAAAATTAGAGTTTACTTGTAAGTAAATATTTTTTTCTACAAGAGTTTTCTTGCATTTCAGTATTTTGCGCAAATCCTTCAGATAGATCACACCCTTGTGGTAGACTGCATACTATAGTAGCACCTGAAAATTCTCCTACCCTAACTTTGGTCAATTAGTTGTTGTTTTCTTGTTAGCCTAGCACTGTAGGCGCCAGATAGGTAATTTATAATCCCCTGATCTCGTAACACTTTCAAGTCCATCGACATGTAGTCTCCAGTGTTCACACTGTTGTCAATCAGGTGCCACCGACACAGCTACCATGTTTACATTTCAACAATTTTCCAATGACAGTATAAAAGTGGCAAATAAGACAAATATCAGATATTGGTCGGGAGCTGAAAGTGTTAAACAGACTTTCTCAGGACCAAGCTACAAGGGGACTCATATCAAGCAACTTATCATCCAGCTTATAAGGTAGCAAATTTATGTTTAAATTTATAAATCTCTGGCAAACCTGTGGCCTCCACCTGTTCTTCACGCTCACCAACACCCCTTAGTTTATGTTGTATATCGGGGGCGTACTGGGAAAATCCACTAACTCACAAAAGTAAAGTTTTGAGAAAAACGCATTTAAACATTATTATACCTTATGGATTACCTCTTAAAAATCAGTTATACTGGCTGTTCAACATTTTGTACCTGGATATGATTGTGAAGGATGTTAACCACAGGTGTTGTGCACATACATGTACATAAAAATATTTGGAAAAACATTATTTTGTTCATCAAAACAGAAAGATGGAGTTAGTTGATTTTCTTTGTCATTGAATGTGCCTATTTAAGCACGGTGGATGACGAATTTGGAGTTATAGTTTGTGGATTTAATGGTAGTAAAATGTCAAAATTGAAAAAAAATGGAGTTAGTGGATTTTCCCGCCAGTACACCCACGATATTTTAGAACACATAGATAATGATAGATGGGCAATGGACAAAGAGGTATGAGCAGGTATATAGAAAATCATATAAAAATATTTTGAACATATTTTAAACTAGATGCATGATTGTGTGGATAAACCCATGGAAATTCTGTTTCATATTACATGTATAATATACAGTAGACTCCCTCTATAACGAGAACTGAAATGGTGGACTAATTACCTCGTTATATGTGGATCTCATTATATCAAACAACAATAATATTACGCATACCACTCTTACGTAGTTTATTAGCTGTTGATGGTCGACCTCAATAATGAAACTTTGCCATCGTAAATTTCCTTCAATATTCAATATCGGTCAATAGATAAACAGGAAGGAGTAAGTTTATTACAGGCGGTGGAGTTTATTACAGCACTGGCCTCGTTAAGCACACAGATGTTGGGCATTCCTGTATACAGGCAGTTGGGGTATTTATTTATAGCCATTACTGCACTAAAAACAGGTAAAGAAACATATTCTTGATTTCATTTTTCCTCGTTATAACCAAATATGCCTCGTTATAGAGGTGTTATAGTTCAATAGAAATTTCATGGGACATCTAGTGTACCTCATTATAAGCGAAACCTTGTAATACCCGTATTAGTTTTAGAGAAAGTGAACTGTATACATACAGGAGAGTCTACTGTCAAGACTGATAGAATCCTGGATCTGATACTATCCACTAATGAAAATACTTCTGTTACACTGAGCGACGACCCATTGGTACTAGCTGATAGATATCATCCTCCATTGAACATTCAGATTAAGGACAATACGAATCACGCAAATGAAAGCAGTCCTCAGAATGATATATTTTATTATGATTTTAAAACACTGATTCAACTCTCTTAAATGACTGTTTAAAAAAGTCAAATTAATGGGGATGAATTATTATTAAATCACTCAGTTAATAATATGGTAAACATTTTTTTATGATATTCTGTACTTTTTTGTTCATACTTTAATTCCTCAAAAAAAAAGTATCTAAAAGAAAATTTCAATTATTATTTACCCCAGAGTTGAAGCAGCTGACGATCCAGAAAAAAAACAGGCTCACAAAAGATTTAAAAATTCAGGGTTACGAGGTGATTATGTTGATTATAGCATACTTTGAGCTGAGTGTAAAAACTTATCTCAATTGTGCTACCTACAGTTCGTTGAAGAAACAGATCAAAGAAATATAAAACAATTCTGGAACTTTGTTAAGAGCAAGCGAAGTGAAAATTAATTACCACCTTTGTTGTTCTTTAAAGACAAAGAATGTCAGTTGGGACCTGATCTGCCTGATCTTTTTGTAGAATATTTTCAGTCAGTTTACACTGACAAAAATATCAATTCGCAAAGTAAACCCTCATTTAATCATATTTGTATCTCTGATTATAATATTCCTATATCAACCATTTATGAAGGGATGGCTAATATTGACATAACGAAGGGACCAGGTCCAGATGGCATCCCTCCTTCAGTTTTGAAATCTTGTAGTTTTGTTCTTTCACATCCACTTCATGTAATATTCAATAAATCTCTTGCTTCAGGTATCTTTCCAGATTTCTGGAAAGCGAGTTATCTTATGCCTATCTATAAGTCTGGTAACAGAGCTGATATATCCAACTATAGACCAACAATACCAACATGCAGTCTTAATTATATTCCAAAATTATTCGAGAAAATAGTAGCGGCTTATTTAAGATCAAAATTAAGTTTGACAGTAATAGAAGAGCAGTTTGGGTTTCTTAGCAAGAAATCTGCAGAATTAAATTTGATTACTTCTGCTAACTATCTGTCGGACATCTTGGATGGGGGCGGGGAGGTTCATGTGATCTACATAGACTTTTCCTCCAAGGCATTCGACAGGGTAAACCACAAAATCTTGCTCAACAAACTAGAAACTGCTGGTATTCAGGGAACATTATTGAAAGTTACCTAACTGAAAGATGTCAAACTTTAAAGGTAAATAATTACATGTCTAAAAATATTCCCAACCCCTCTGGAGTACTGCAAGGGTCCCACCTGGGACCCTTATTATTTGTATTATTTGTCAATGATATTTCGGACTGTTTTAGATTTGCTGAATTCTTGTGTTTTGCAGATGACCTGAAATGCTACCTTAAAATATCCTCCCCAGATGACTGTCTTGTACTTCAATCGGATCTGGCCAGACTTGATGAGTGGTGTGAGATCAAAGCCATGGATCTAAACATCACTAAGTGCAACTCCATAACTTTTACTAAAAAGCTTAATAGAATTAATTTTAAATATAGTATTAAAGAGACACCATATTGTCCCAAGTCTTATCTATTAGGGACCTTGGAGTCACAATGGACTCCACACTCTTTTTTGTCAATCACATTGACATCATAGTTTCTAGAGCACTTAGGATGCTTGGATTCATTAAGTAAAGCACACATGACTTTAGGAGTAATAATGCTATGAGATTTCTGTACTGTAGTCTTGTCAGGCCTTTATTGGAATATTGTTCTTCAGTTTGAAGCCCCCATTATACTTCACACATTCACAGAATCGAGCAGGTGCAGAGAAAGTGCCTTAAGTACCTAGCATATAAATCCAATATACCTTGTGTAAACGAGTTTTCATATGATTTTGCATTATTACAAGATACATTTTCCCTGACTACTTTGAAAGTGAGGAGGGATCAGGCAGATCTCAAAATATTTTTTAAACTCATTAATAGAATGATTGTCCTTCACTTATTTCCACAATGTCGTTAGCAGTTCCAATTAGAAACACCAGATCAGTTAACGTATTTCATCAGCCATTTAGGAGAACCAATGTTGGCCTTAATTCTTATATTAGTATAGTATAGTTCAGCGATTCTCAATCTGTGGTACATGTACCACTGGTGGTACATTTCATTACTTGCGGTGGTACACAAAACACAAAAAAAATTAAAATAGTAGTACTTAGTAAGTCTTCATAATACACTATAAAAATACAGGGTGTAACAAAAATACAGGTCATAAATTAAATCACATATTCTGGGACCAAAAATAGTTCGATTTTACCTTAGTACAAATGGGCACATAAAAAAAGTTACAGCCCTTTGAAGTTACAAAATAAAAATCGATTTTTTTCAATATATTGAAAACTATTTGAGTTTTCTTATTGAAAACGGACATAAACGGACCCCATAAAAATTTTATGGGGGTTTTGTTCCTTTAAATCTTCTCCCCCCAAACTTTTGTGTACGTTCCAGGTAAATTATCATTGTAGCACCATTAATTAAACACAATGTTTTTAAAACTTTTTTGCCTCTTAGTAATTTTTCGAAAAGCTAGTTTTTATCGAGATATTTTGAATATTCGTCAAATCCACCGCATATTTGTATACTGTTAAGTATGATTATTATATGGAGACCCGATAATAATATGAACATTTATTTATAAATTACAGATTGAGGTATATTTCTGTGGCTTGGTTCTAAAAGGGCCAATGTTAAATTTTTGTTTTTTTTTATACAGCTTTCTTTTGAATTTAATATTGACCAAACAAAATGCAAACAAGTGAAATTGGCCATTTTAACACCAAGTCACATAATGTGGCTTAATGCTAAAATTAAGGGCCAGAGTCAATTTTTTGCATTTTGTTGGGTCAATATTAAATTCAAAAGAAAGCTGTACAAAAAAACAAAGATTTGACATTGACCCTTTTAGAACCAAGCCACAGATTTTTAACCATATTAAAAAAGAAGCCACATCTCGATTAAAGGTGCCTTATCGGAAAAATACTATGAGACAAAAAAGTTTTAAAAACGCTGTATTCAACTAGTGGTACCGCAATAATAGTTTAATTGGAACGTACACAAACATTTGGGGGGTTTAAAGGCACAAAACCTCCATAAAATTGTTATGTAAACATATTTAAAAAGAAACAGCATCTCGATTAAAACTGGTTTATCGAAAAAATACTAAGAGGCAAAAAAGTTTCAAAAACATTGTGTTTAACTAGCGGTACCACAATAATAATTTAATTGGAACGTACATAAAAGTTTGGGGGGGTTTAAGGGAACAAAACCCCATAAAATTTTTATGGGTGCACAAATTTCACTATAATTTCCTGCCATAGTAATGCCACATGTCCATTTTCATTAAAAAATCTCCAATAGTTTTCGATATATCGGAAAAAATCGAGTTTCATTTTGTAACTTCAGAGGGCTGTAACTTTTTTTGTGTGCATATTTGTATGTACTAGGGTAAGTTAGGTTCAATCGAACTATTTTTGGTTCCAGAATATGTGATTTAATTTATGACCTGTATTTTTGTTACACTCTGTATACATATGTGGTACCAAAAATAATAAAAAGAACTGTAGGTGGTACATGACTCAAAAAGTTTGAGAACTGCTGGTATAGTTTATCCAAAAGATGGCATAACCCAGACATCCAAAGTGAAAGTTATCCTTCAACACCAAATTGTTCTATATGGTCCACACAATGTCCAGAAAAAAGTCACACCGTTTTGAGCGTCGGGTTTGGGGGGAGAGGGGGGAGAAATCGGTAAATTCGTAGTTTTTTAAGTTTTTCGCCAATATTTCTAAAGCTATGCGGTTTAGCATGAACAACCTTCTATACAAAATTGTTCTACATTAAATTTGAAATAAAAAAGGCCCTATGCATAATCTTTCTAAAATGAACGGTTCCAAAGTTACGGCGGTAGTATAGTATAACTGGTCCAAAAAAGGCCTAACCCAAACATCCAAAGTAAAAGTTTTCCTCCAACACCAAAATGTTCTATATGGTCCACATATTGTTCAGTAAAAAGTTACACCATTTTGAGCGTCCGGTTTGGGAGGGAGATGGGAGAGAAGCCGGTAAATTAGTAGTTTTTTTAAGTTTTTCGTCAATATTTCTAAAACTATGCTTTAGCGTAAACAATGTTATATACAAGAATGTTCTACATAAAATTTAAAACAAAAAATGCTCTATACATATTTGTTATAAAATCAACGGTTCCAGAGTTACGGAGGGTGAAAAGTCGAGGTTTTCGATACGTTTTATATATTTTGGGTAATATTTATGATATAACTATACCAAAAACCCAGACATCCAAAGTGAAAGATATCCTCCAACACCAAATTGTTCTATATGGTCCACATAATGTTCAGAAAAAAGTCACACCATTCTGAGCGTCGGGTTTGGGGGGGAGAGGGGGGAGAAATCGGTAAATATAAAAAGTATCGAAAACCTCCACTTTTCACCCTCCGTAACTCTGGAACCGTTGATTTTATAACAATTATGTATAGAGCCTCTTTTGTTTTAAATTTTATGTAGAATATTTTTCTATAAAACATTCCTTACGCTAAAGCATAGTTTTAGAAATATTGACGAAAAACTTAAAAAAACTACTAATTTACCGACTTCTCCCCATCTCCCCCCCAAACCGGACGCTCAAAATGGTGTGACTTTTTACTGAACAATATGTGGACCATATAGAACAATTTGGTGTTAAAGGAAAACTTTTACTTTGGATGTCTGGGTTTGGCCTTTTTTTGGACCAATTATACTATACTACCTCCGTAACTTTGGAACCGTTCATTTTAGAAGGGTTATGCATGGGCCTTTTTATTTCAAATTTAATGTAGAACAATTTTGTGTAGAGGGTTGTTCATGCTAAACCGCTTAGTTTTAGAAATATTGACGAAAAACGTAAAAAACTACGAATTTGCAGATTTCTCCCCCCCCCCCCCAAACCCGACGCTCAAAATGGTGTGACTTTTTTCTGAACATTATGTGGACCATATAGAACAATTTGGTGTTGGAGGATAACTTTCACTTTGGATGTCTGGGTTTGGGTCTAACTATACCATACTATTTCATACCTAGAGTGTCACGAATAGTGATATCTGTAACCGTTATGCTGATAGTTTGGATTTTTTAATGAAAGCTTTAGTAAATTTGTGAGCTTGTTAAAGCAAATTGTGATATAAATTTAGCAATATTGTAATAACGTGTAACTAATGATTTTGTACCTGTCAGTTTCATATATCAATGTAGTATTGTTTCATTATTTTAACTTTAATTTTATTTTTCTAAGCACTTTTTAGACTGTGTTTAGATTGTTTTTATATTAAGATTTTATTATTTGACTAATTCTATTGAGGTTTTTAAACTGTAAATTGTACTAAAAGTGGGCAAGGTCCGTTAATAAATAAATAAATAATTACACTTTTATAAAAAAGAACTTTTTTATAGAAAACCTTTTTATTATTTATAGCAGAGAATATAAAATAATTTAGCGATATTAAATGCTTAAAATTCCAAAAATTACACTGTAATAAAAAAGTACTTTTTATAATATCACGGTTTTGTTATTGTATATTATATGACACAACATGTTTGTAAAGAATAATTAACTTAGAAAATATGAATTTTTAGTAGGTGTATTTTGTTATTTATAATTATGATTCCAAAAATTACACTAGTATAAAATAGTACTTTTTATAATACCACGGTTGTTTAAAATAGTATATATAATTTTAAGTATATAAACTTTTAATTATTTATTAAAACAATTAAAAAAAGATACGCAACAGCCGGGTTCCAACTCGGGACCTCTCGATCTGCAGTCTAATGCCACTGAGCCACCATCAAGTTTTATGTAACAGATATCGATTTATTAACATACTTTAAAATATCATTGCATTAGTCACATTTTTAAAATACATAGTTTGAAATTTAAAAAAATCGATTTATCCATACAGTGTGATTGGTTAGTGAGGTAAAGTTCTGTAGATCCGTTATAGTAATAGATAGTAATAAAAGTTAATAACAAAAATTGTAACTTTGATTATAGATTGATAATCAGTAATCGTAAATTGTCAGTTTTAGACAATTCAGTCATGGCTTACTTAAAATTTGGAAAGATTTAGACCCGTAATTATTCATAATTTTGCTCTGAAAAATGAAAATATCTCGAAAACTAATAAATTTACACATAGGCAATGTTAGGTATATAAAAATTAAAGTATGGTAATGGTATTTTTCGATGATATAAAATACAGGTTGTTCTATTTAAAATTACTGAGAAAATAATTTACTTGCACTTTGACTCACCCTGTATTCAATATAAAGAAAATTAGCAATATCAATCATTTACGAAAATTTTGACAATAAGTAAAACAATATGACGTCAATAAACCATTGCCCTTGTGCTTACTTTTATTTATACAGGGAGTTGAGCTTGTTACGATTTTCATATAAAATTGGTTATAACTTTAATATTTTACCTTTATATTTTTATAATGCAAAAGTTATGAAGAGTTCGAATATAAAATAAAATACAGGGTGTACTATTAAAAAAAACATAAGTTTGGTCTGCCACTGTTATCGACCACCCTGTAATATTCCAACTAATTTTTTATTGTGCAGCTCAAAGTTCGCTACAATTTTTGATATTAAGTTTTATCGCTATACATTACTATAACGGATCTACGGAGCTTTACCCCACTAATTAATCACACTGTATAATAGCAGTTAAATATTGCATTGTTAGCTAGTTCTGAGCTTTTCTGAAAATTTCAGGTGCCTAGGTAGCCTAGAACTATTTTTAAAATGGATTACAAAATTTGCGAAGTCTGTGACACCAACCAAGCCAAGTATATAAAAAGGTTTTAATAATATTCAATAGTTTTCACAAATAAAATATGAAATTAATATGACATATAAAGTAACGCCATCTATTAAAAGTAAACATCAACCGAATAAACTAGTAGCGTCATCTTTTGTATAAAGCCGCAGCGAAATAACAAGAACCAACACTGTGGTTTCTGTCGTTGTAATATGGTCTTTCAACCAATTATGAGATATATCAGATTTTTATCAACATCCTAAGTGCTCTTAACTTTGTTGCAAACACACGCTAAACACAGTTACTCGAAATAATATATAGTGTAGTTTAAACTCCGAGGTCCAGATTATAATTCCAAACTTTAGAATAGTATAAGAAAGTACTTTTTATAATACCACGGTTATTTAAAATGCCATATATAATAATTAACTTATAAAGTATGAATTTTAAGTATATTAACTTTTAATTATGTATTAAAAAAAATTAAAAAAAGGTAAGCGAGAGGTAGGATTTGAACTCAGGACCAGTATATCTCCGGCCCAACGTTCTACCACTGAGCTATCAGGACTCGATGTATAATGTTACGTTAAAATGGAATTTAAATGTCATAGCATTAGTCACATTTTTAAAATAGTTTGGAATTTAAAAAAAATTCATTTATCCATACAATAGCAGGTAATGGTTTTTCAACCAATTATGAGATATATCAGATTTTTATTAACATCCTAAGTGCTCTTAACTTTATTGCAAACACACGTTAAACACAGTTACTCGAAATAACATAGTGTAGTTGTTTACCTCCGAGTTCAAGATTATTTTCCAAGAATTACACTAGTATAAAAAAGTACTTTTTATAATACCACGGTTGTTTACAATGGCATAATATAATAATTAACTTATAAAATATGAATTTTAAGTATATTAAGTTTTAATTATGTATTAAAAAAAAATAAAAAAAAGGTAAGCGAGAGGTAGGATTTGAACTCAGGACCAATAGATCTCCGATCTAATGCTCTACCACAGAGCTATCGGCCCTCGACGTGTTGACGTACGTTAAAATGGAATTCAAATATCATAGTTAATATAAAATGTCATAAAAATCACATGTTTAAAACAGTTTGAAATTTAAAAAAGAATCCATTTATCCATACAATAGCAGTTAAATATTGCATTGTTAGTCAGCTCTTAGCTATCCTGAAAATTTCAAGTACCTAGTTAGTCTAGTCTAGAACTATTGTTAAAATGGATTACAAAATTTGCGGAGTCCGTGACACCAACCAAGCCAAGTATATAAAAAGGTTTTAATATAATATTTTTACCGAATTTTTATTTGGCTACATTACATCACATAGAAGTAGTTGATAATACACTTAATATATAAATACAACCAGCACAGCCTAATAACAGTGTGAGAATTGATACTAGGGGATAGTGGTCCAAATCTCCAACTGGTACAAAAAGTTCAGCATCTTCAAAGTGAGCAAGATATGATATATTTTTCCAAACGCAACTTGCTTCTGATTTTTCATCACAAGGAGCTTCAACTTTTAATCCATCATTACAAACATTGTTGAAATTAGGACACCACATAAGTAAACTTGGTTTACGTAAATTAACTTTTCCAAATCCTCCAGTGATTTGGCTTCTTTGATATCTCAAGTGAATAGGTATTGTGAGCATTAACTTTTTAATTAAAGAGCTATTTAAAAAGACATACAAAGTGTGTTCGTCAGCTTCATGAGCAGGTATTTCAACATTGACTTTTCCATCTATGAAGGCCTGTAGTTCACCAGTTCTATTCAACTCTGCTATTTCATCTGGATTGACAAACATGTCCCTCGAAACGTCCAAACGGAGGGCTAGATGACATTCTGTTTTTAACCAAGCTTCTGTTGATGGTTCAGAAGTTTCCACTAACCACCAAATATCTCTGTGGAAACCATTGTGTTCAATGTTTTGAGTTATTGCAGTTTGCAATTTAATACATTCCGGGCGGTTACATTTGACCTTATTGGATAATGATAAAACAAATAAAAACGTAAAAACCCATGTTTTAGTCATTTTTGGTAATTAAAATTTACCTTTTCATTCATCTCTTTGTATTATTTCATATTTTATTTATGCAAAATTTTAAAATTGACCATTTCGAATTGTCAAAGATTAAGGTTATGTTATGTTACCTTACTTGTTCTTCTTTTTATGGATCTATGGCAGCAGCTGACTACGTGGTACTAACCAGGTACCAGAGTGCGTCCAGGGACTACCAAGACGCACACTGCCAGGTACTACCTAGGTAAGTAACTGAATAACAAAACAATAAGACTGAATGTTAAAAGTGAAAACAGAAGATGAAACATAACATATCACAAATGTCAAAAAATAAAAAAGTAGGGCTAAACATTCTCAAGTTTCTTAAATATTACAAAAATAAACTGATTAGGTAGAGTGACCATGTGCATTTTACTTATAGAACGGTTCCATATGGAGATATTGATTATTCGAATAAGAACTACGTACAGATAAGGACATTGTTTTAATCGAAGAACTTGAATTATCGAGATGGCTTCTAGACGAAGTAGAATTAAAGGAATTGCTAATATTCCTCAACGACGGAAAGCTACAAATGAAGAAAATAAGTTAAATTTGACAGAAAGTGAGGCAGGTGAAAATGAAAAACCATCCGAAAATAAAGATGCGCCCCTCGACAACAGTAATACTGGCAATTCAATTAGTAATGATGCAATCGAAATTAATCTTCCGAAACCTGAAGCACTGACGCAAATCGTTAAAGAAACGTTTAATAATGGAGTAACGAATATCAAAAATGAAGCGCAACAGAATTCAAAGGACTGTGATAAAAACCTAACCCCAGCAACGGAACCTCCCAAACCAGCAACTGAACCTCCCAAACCAGCAACTGAACCCCCGAAACCAACAAATATACTCAAAAGAAAGTTTATTAAAGCTCCAGTGTCCTTAAACGCAATTAAAAACCGAAAGAAACCTTACCAAGAAAGTTTAGAGAAAGGAGTAGATACCCAAGTAAATGAAACTGTAGAAACAAATAAGAATAAGGTATTAGGCAACTTTGAACAAAGTTCTAATAATGATTTGGCTTGTACAGTAAATAAAGAGTTTATTAAAAATGAAGAAGTATCAGCAGCTCATGATATACAGAATCAGTTACCCAAAGAAGACAATATTGGTAAGATCTTATAATTCTTAGTTATTATACATTTAATTGTAAAATTTTCTTTTAAGGGGATGGGTACATAGTTTCGGCTCTAATGCTATTTAAATGGGATTCATTTTTTTCAAATCGTGAGAAATCTAATAAGTATTTTTGAAAAATTTAAATGCAGAATGAGAGATTACATTTTTACTGAGGGCTGAAAGTCCCTGAAAACTTCTGTAATGTTTATTTTAATAAGTTACAGGGGTGAAAAACTAAGAGAAAATGTAGTGTGATTTTTAATTTCAAATATATCATTCAAAAGAAACTTTTTATTTATTCTAAGGGAGTTTTGCCCTCGATAATAATTTAGTCTTTCATTCTGCGTTTAAGTTATTTAAAAATATTTATTAGTTTTTTCAGGATTCTAAAAAAATTGACACCATGTCTGTGGTGATATTTTCCAAATCGAACATTTGCTATCTTTGTCATACAACGCACTGAGTCAAATGGAGTATGATGACAAGACAGTGACAATTTTAAATATTGGACATGGCATCGGGAATATTTTGAGTAGTTGATTACATAATATTGATAGTGTATTTTTGATAAATAATTGATTTAAGACTTGAACTTAATAATAAGTTAATAGTTTGTTATTTATGGACAATCCAAGCAGAGAATTGACCAGGATAAATTCTGTGATCCAAGTATTTTGTTGTTAAAGATGTTCAAAATTGTAAGCGTTTCATAGTATCAATATATTATTAAAAAATCACTTTAACACTTTTTTCCTCTTTTCTTGATTGAGTATTAGTTTTTGGTGTACAGTATATAAATTATTACAATCACTGAATACATAGTTAATGAAAAAATTATCAGTAGTAATTGCACAAAAGCTCTGAAATTATTGAATTTTTCCCGAGTGACACTTTGACAGTTTTAATTTCACGAGCCGAAGGCGAGTGAAATTATGTCAAAGTGTCACGAGAGCAAAAATTCTATATTAATTTCAGAGCTTGAGTGCAATTTGTTGCGATTATTTCATGAATAAAACTCTTCAAAACCAAAATTTTATTGTAAATTATTTATGTAAGTACAAATTAGTACCATTAAACACACAGCTTTTATAAATATTTGACGATTGAAAGTCATCACTTTTAAAATTTTTAAAACATTAATTGTCATTAATGTCACTGAATGTATTTTTTCGTAGCAACGAAGGGCATCTGACGTAATATACTTAACGACGGGATATTATCAAAAATTATCACCTTAATTTGCATTTCTGTAGCTTTTTATTGGTCAGAATCTCCTATGAATGAAATAATCATATTAATTAACTGAATTAATAATGCAATTATTATACAAGTAGTAGTTATCCAAGAACATTCAAAAGCCATCTCTTTAAAGTTAATGATGACATTTATCAAGTAATGTTTACATATCCATACCAGTGAGAATTTTACCATATGTAATTTGCTGTGTAAAGGCAGAAAAAGTAGTGATACCCGTAAAATATTTGTGAATTATGTACGGATGTCCTTAACATTAATTGGTTTGTATTTAATTATTATCAACAATCCCTAGCAACAGTTCTCAGTCCCAAACAGGTGTCAAAATACAAACCTAAAGAAATTTACTTCTTTTTCTTCTACTAACCAGTCCACTGATGAAGGTTTTAGAGTCCCAAATATTTCTTCCTATCTCTCTTGCCTTTATCTTTCAAGTGAGTATTAACTAGGTATAGTATGCAGTATCTATAACCTCTCATTATATGCATCAAGTATTCAAGTTTTCTCTTTCTATCATTATTGTCACCCTTCCTTGACATGTTCTTTCCAATAGGTAAGTATACAGTGATGAGCGCGCTAATCATCATCATCATCAGGGCTTTTCATTCCAGGTGGAATGTTTGCCTCTCTTACTTAGAGCTCTCTGGTTCGCTTATTGCGGTGAATCACTCCGCATTCCACTTGTATGCTGTCAAAGTTTGTTGTATGACTTGGCTTTCATTACAATTTTCTTCCACTCATTTCGAATTGTGCGTAGCTCCCTCCAGTTTCTCACTTCCAGAATTTTGATATATCTCATGACGTGGTCCTCCCATTTCTCTCTGGGTCTTCCCCTTGCTCTTCAGTTTCTGGTTTCCATCTGGTGATCTTCTTAATCAGTAGGTCGGTAGAGCAGTAGATCAATGTGTCCCAACCATCTCAGCCTCTGTGCTTTAATAAATCTAACTATATCTTCTCCCTTCATTATGTCACTTAGTTCATGGTTCATTCTTCTTCTCATTTCTCCGTTGTCAATTCTTATCAGTCCCATAATCCGCCTGAGGATTTTCCTATCGAATATTCTCAATTTTTGTTTATCTTTTTCTGTGAGGCACATTGTCTCAGGTGCGTACGTAACTCAGGTCTGATAGCAACTGTGTATATTTTCAGTTTTGTATTTCTGGATAAGTTCTTGTCCTTCATAAGCCTATGATATCTCCAGTATATTTTGTTGCCTGCTAGTATTCGTTCCGTTACTTCTTCACTTCTCTTGTTTTGGCCATTCACTATTACTCCCAAATATTTAAATTGTTGGACTCTTTCAAAAGGTTTTCTATTTGGATTTCTCTCGTCCTGTTATCCTCTCTTCTAGAGCAGAGTAGAAATTTTGTTTTTCCTTCATTAATTTCTAGACCTCTTTTCCGTGCTTCTTTTGCCAGGATTGTTACTGCTTCTTTTAATCTTTCCTTGTATCTTCCCATAGGATCTAAATCATCTGCATATGCAACTATTTGTGTTGAGGCGTGGGCTATAGTTCCTTTAATTTTGCTGGCCTTGACTGTTCCTTCTACTGCTATGTTGAATAATGTGGTTGACAGGGAATCGCCTTGTCACACTCCTGTTTCTATTGCATTGATTTTGTGCTACCTTCTTCTGTTGTTACTTTAGCTCGAGATCCATCCATGGTCATTTTTGTTAATCTGATTAATTTTGCTGGTATATCTTGATTTTTCATTTCAATAAATAATTTATTTCTTCCAATACAGTCAAAGGCTTGTCTGAAGTCTACGAAAAGGATGTGGAGTTCTATGTTGTGTTTGTGGCATTTTTCGATTGTTTATGTAACTATGTGGATCGCATCTGTAGTGGATCTGACTTCTCTGAATCCTTGCTGGTAATCCCCAATTTTTTCTCTGTGAATTGAGTGAGTTTTGTTTGATGAGGGCTGTTAGAATTTTATACGTTGTACCCAGTAGAGATATTCCTCTAGAGCGCACTAATAACAGAAAATATAGCACAAAAGATGGAAAACGTATTAACTTGTGAGATAAAAAGAAATGAAACTAGTGGAGCTGGGAAATTTAGCGATATTAACCTATACATTTACATTATATTGACTGTTTCCCTTCCCACCTTTACACGTTTTAGAGGAGTATGTCAACTAAAACTGTCACTGTGACAGTGGTAGTTGCCAAACTCGTTTGATATGTCTAAAGGTGGAAACAATCAATATAATATACATTTATAGGTTAATGTCGCTAAATTTCCCAGCTCGACTAGTTTCATTTCTTTTTATCTCACAAGTTAATACGTTTTCCATCTTTTGTGCTATTTTGTCAGTTATTAGGGCGATCATCACTGTATGTTTAAAATGCATTATTGAACTGATGATACTTTGAACATTCCACAATAAGAACAAATCTCAAAGAATTCCAACTTGTCTATCAGTAATACAGAACACTTCTTAACCATTGATATGCGGTATGCCATACCGCACCGAAAATATATTTTGTTACCTTCAAGTGGTGTATACTTGTACCTGCTTCCAACTTCTGCAGTCTTAGTGTGGTTTAGTCTTTGAGCTATGTTGACGTAAAGTTTTCTTGTGGTATGATGTAATGCATGGCAGTGTTTACATTTCTACAGTTAAAAGCAGTCCATTCAGTATTCTTTCGCTATTAGTATTTAGTATGGTAGCAAGTGCATCCAGTTGTTCTACTTTCAAGTGATTTCAACATTATTTTACTATTTTTTAATTACCTTATTTTACTATTTTTAGTTACTTACCATCTTTTTTATTTCATTTTGACTTGTGAAATTAGATTTAGAATTATCTATAATTGCAAATTTTATTTATTAAAATACCTTTGGTTTTTTTTAGTATTGTTGGTAATAGTTGGTTACATTCATATTCCGATTTTTTATTTAGGCACATTAAAAACTTTTACCCAAAAAAAAAGATCAAAACATTATATCGATGACTTAGTATGAAAACCTTGTATCTCATTTTACAAGAGAGACTTTAAATTGAATTTCTGCATACTCTAACCTAAAATATATGTGTAACTAGTGATGTTAGAAGAAAATATTCTCAAGAGAATATTCTTGGTCAGAAAATTCTCTCGGGAATATTCTCGACAAAAATTGTCTATATTTTCAAAAACCGAAACAAAAATAAAAACTAGATACGGGTCAATTTATTATAATTTAAAAAATATGTAGGTATATTGTTTTTGCCAATCCCATGAACCACTAGCAAGGGTGTTTACAGTGTCAATACTTATTGTTTTGGTGCAATATTAACGTGCAAATATTTAGAATGGTGTTCATTTAAGCAGAGAAGAACAAGTTAAGGAAATTGAGTTTGTAGATAATTTAGCAACTTTAAAATATGGTGATGAGTCAGCTAAAATAATGGCAGATTTGGCACTTCATCGGTATAAGGAGGGATTTTTGGAAAACCATACGTTGTAAAATCAATTAAAAAACTAGACTTAATCATATGGTGAAAAGGTTTGAAAAAAAATAGATTTGAAAAAGGTGAAAATGTTTCGGAACAAAATTAACTAAAATAGTAGTTGATATATTAAGCATGCCTTCATCCAGTGCAGAGACTGAAAGAAGTTTCAGTACTTATGGTTTTTTTATCCACTCCTCTAAAAAAAAACCGGCTCACTGCTGAATGGGCTTGTAAGGTAACTTTTATTGCTTACAATTTATAATTGTTAGACGTAGACCAATCCATGACTGAGCTGGCCACTCATGAAAAACAAAATCCCACAACTCATCAGTACATTGAAATGGAGATTGTAGATGACTAGGATGAGCTAATGATAGAAATAGATTCTGAATCTGAGGTCTCATCTTTTATCATACCACATCGATTATTTGCTGTTAAGAAGAAAATTTCATTTTTTTATCAAAAAAAATTTGTTTTCTGTTGTTTTTTTCGTCTCATAATTGTGTACTACTTTTCATCTTCAACAATATTCTTAAGTGCGTCATGGGGTTCATTCTCAGAAAATTCTCAATATTGAGAATATTCTCCGATTTTTCATTCTCGAGAATTTTCCAACACTATGTGTAACAATCTAAATGTGCAGAATAAATCAGAAATATGTAAAGATAGTTTTTTGTTTTTAGGTTACAGTTTGCAGAAATTCAGTTTATAGTCTCTCCTGTAAAATAAGATACAAGGTTTTAATACTAAGCCATTGATATAGTTTCTTGGCATACTTTGTATCTTATATATTTCTTTGTGCATTTCAGGAAATTTGTTTCAAAAACCTGTACCTTTATTTAGCAATATTCAGCATTCTGATACGGAATACCCTCTACCTCCGCCAAGTCCTAATAAGGCAAATAGGTCTAGGATAAAAGCCATACCTAGATTAGCACAACGTAAACACAGCTTTAGTGCCAGTGAATCTGAGGATGAAAGTCGAAAAATAAATAGGATAAGAAATGACTCAGTAAGTACTTTTTTGTTGTATTTTTACATTCTAATGATCTGATAAAAAGTAAATTTAATTTAGCCAAAATAGGTAACACTAAAACCAAAATATCTAAACATAGTAAACAACTTCTCATTGTGGTTGACTTGATCGTGCATGTATAGTCAAATTTTAAATTATAGTGCTAATGCCAGGCCTCGATAGTTTCAGCCATAGACATATAATACCTAGATTGCACTGCCATCTAAAACTAAGTTTGTGACAGAGAAAACTGAGGCAATTAGATGGGAAGTCTCTCTCTAATCCACGGGGTTTATCCAATGATGTTGGGTTTATCGATCACGTCACTTTCCCACTGTTGCTGATTTGATAAACTCCTCCGATTAGGGAGAGACTTTCCACCTAATAGCCCCAGTTTTCTCTGTCTCAATCATCACTTAGTTTAAGATGGCAGCGCGCAGTCTAGGTATTATAATATGTCTATTATGGTTTCAGCATATCAGCCATTGATCCTTTGGTTAGCTTTGTGATTAACAGATCATACATACATTCATTGTGTAACATTAGGTTATACATATATCCATGGGAAGAACACAAGCTCATGTTAAGAAAGTTTTAGGTAATGTGTAATGTTTTATTTTAGGTTTGCTCAACAACTTCTATGGTGGCAGAACCCATCACGGAATGTTTTTCTCCTCAGCGAACTAGAGATCCAGTGTTCACTACCCAAGTCAAAAAAGTTGTCGCCCGTTCTGAACAAACCCGTAAACTTGCCGAAGATCGTATCGATTTTTACAGAAGATTTGGTGCAAAAAAACCTGAGAGGCATAGACTGAAAATGGCAGATCTTATATTTTATAATCCTGAGTCGAATCCTATGACGTAAGTAGAAAAAAATGAGTATTTTGTTAATAATTGAACAGAAATACATTAATAAAGAAATGGATATTTCCCTTCCACCTGCAACTCTGCTTTTATGCTACAGCTCCATATAATCCTGATGCTTCACATATTTTACAATTACTATTCTTTTACTGTGTATCATTAATGATTTCAATATCACTGTTTCTCCCCAACTTAATGCATTTTAGGTTAGGTCTTCTATCAAGAGAGAGCAACTGATCTTCTTCTATGGCACTACAGCCCGAATTGAGCCTTGGTCTCCTTTCTTTTTTGCTTCCACCCTTGCTTGTCTGTGGCTGTTCTTCTCCATACACGGACTCCTAAAAGGGCTTGTGCGTCGCTGTTTACTGTGTTTTCCCAGAGCTTTCTTGCCTTTCCAACCAGTCTCTTTCTCTGCATTCTACCATTCAGTGCTCTTTTTGGTAGCCTATCCTCTCCCATTCTTATCAAATGTCCGGCCCATTGCAATCTTTGTATTCTAATGAAGTCTGACAGGGGTGTTTCCTTATAAAGTTGATAAAGCTCATTGTTGTATGGACTTCTGAAGATTCCGTTTTCCCTCACAGGTCCTAGTATTCTCCTCAGTACTTTCCTTTCAAATGTGTCGAGTTTGTTTTTGGATGTTTCTTTCAGGACCCAGACTTCATTGCCATAGCATGTTATTGGTTGAAATAAAGTTTTATTGATTCTCATCTTTGTATTTCTGTTGACACTTTTAGACCGAAATATATGGGAGAGGGCAAAATAAGCTCTGTTTGCCTGCGTTATTCTCTTCCGTATTTCTCCATCTTCTGATCTGTCGGCATATATTTCTACTCCCAGGTATGTAAACTTTCCAACCGTTTCAATGTCATCTTCATGTATAATGTTTGTGGGACTATATTTCTTCTCGTCTGAGTCATTATTTTTGTTTTTACTGTGTTAATTTCCAGACCTAGCGTTTTTGTTTGTTTTTAACTTTGCGTATGTTTCCTGTGCTCCTGTTGATGTTCTACTCATAATATTAATATCCGGCATAAGCGGCCAGTTGAACCGTTCGGTTGGTCAGTAGGTTTCCTCGTCCAGTTTGCATTTGCCTAACCGCATACTCCAGTGCCAGGTTAAACAATGTTGGGGCCAGCCCATCTCCCTGCTTTAGTCCCTGCGAAATAGCTGATGAGAGCTGCAAGACCTTAAGTATCTCTGGCTGTGCTGCTCATCCATACATTAATCTGATAGGCCAGCGTAATCCACACTAAGTAGCAGGTTCATTTAGAATTTTAAAGTACTACTTTAGCCTTTCTCTTTTTTTTTGTCAGGGCTTAAACCATCGTCCCATATGTCATTCACAGTGAAGTGAATGCGATTCGACTGCTTAGCACGCTTGGCTGTCTGACTGATAACAGGCCATATGCCTTTCATGCCCAATTATGCCTAATGGCCCAGATTATGTTACTTAGGGTTGACACAATTTTTAATGGTTTAATTTTTGTGTTGTATGTTTCCAACAACAATTGTGTCAAAATATCCCCAAACTCAGGAAACGGATTATAAATATATTTAATTTTCGTTTTTTATATTCAGGAATGAAGAAAATATAAAAAATAATGAAGAGCCAATGGAGGAGATGGTAGACGATCCTAATGGCGAAGCTGTTGATGATCCCATAAAGAAGGATATCACTAAAAGTGATGAAGAAAATGAGATGCCAGTACCGCAGATTAAAATAGGCCCTTCTGGAGAAATTATATTGGACGAACAAAGTTTGGTCGTCGAAAGAAAGGAAGTACAACGGCAAAGGTAAACAATTATTCTTAATAAGTAATATCACCTAATAATAATTATTCTTAAAATATTATTTGATTACTATTAATTTAATTAAACATTACTTAATGCGTTTTAACCCCTTAACGTACACACTCGAGTTAACTTGAGTATACACTCGAGTTAACGGGCTAAACTGGCCAAACTGTGCACACTCAAGATAATTCGAGCGGCATTGTACCTTATGTTGCTTTAATTTTTCACACTCGAATGCAATCGAGAATTGAAAATAATAACGTGAAAGCAAAAAATAATGTTTGTGTACTTTGTACGCACGTAAAAATTATACTCCTATTATATGATTTCAACAAAATAAATGTACTTAAAACAGTTTATTTTTATTTTATTTAATTATGTAATAAACTAAGTTTGATATTACCACAACAATTCAAAAAATTTGTATTAAAACAATATAGCCCAATAAATGACCGTTTCTGAGTGTAATTTTCGGGGGCAACTCCGAATTGCATGAAAATTTGGATTTAGGCTCTACTTACCCTCCACCTCAAAGTTGAATTTATGCCGTTGGTTGTTTTTACTTGGGGGGTGACAGTCACCCTTTCTCGGGGGTGAAAAAACATACGTTCAAGATAAGCCCGGAAATAGATAAATTGGCTGATTATAAGCAACGTTCTATATAGGTTTTTATGTAAGTCAATACTTTTTGAGATATTTACGATTGAAAATGTTTATTTTTTGACAAAAAACTACGTGTTCAGACGGTTTTCCGCAAATAACTCAAAAAAAATATTTTTGGTAAAAGTGTAGCTTATAAAAAGACAAAAACACATGGTGTATCAGTAAAGTCTATAAACCGAGTAAGAGCAAAGTTGTAGCTTATGAAAAATACGTTCTTATTCGTCTAATTCCAAAACGAATATTTCAACGTGAAATCACCGAAAAATTAAGCAATTCTCGGGAAAACTGGTTAACATTTTTAAAGTGTTTAAAAAAAACTTTATTTTTATTTTTTACACAAGTTTCTAGCATCAAAAATAAACGAGTTACGCTGAAAAAAAAAGTTGGCTACTTTGTTTTTGGTAAAAAAATTGTTAAAATCTTTGTCTATTTAGCACTCTAAATAAAATTAATCGTTACGGTTTTACCATTTACTTTAAATGTATGTATATTGTTTATATGATCTATAAGTTTGACCGGCTTGAAGTGCTTCTTTTGAAAAAATTTGGTTGTATTATAAAAAAAAAATTTTCTAAAAATTTTGGAAAAATTTCCTTTTTCGAAACAACTTAAAAAGTATTAGTGATACGAAAAATCTCAAAGAGTTTTGCTCAAAGAGTAGGTTTTGCTGTTAAAAAGATGCTTGTTTCATTTTGCTTTTCTGTAAGATAAAAATTAGTTAAGATATGGCTATTCAAAGTTTGCATACACTCGTTTATAGTGACTCGTTCAAGAACTTTCAACTATAACCCTTTCAGAAATAAGCACTTTAAACCGGTAAAACTGACAGATCATATAAAAAATAGAAAAGTAAAGTGAATTGTTTGTAAAGCGGTAACGATTAATTTCATTTGGGGAGCTAAACACGTGGTGATTTTCATGCTTTCTTTACCAAAAAAAAGGGGGCCAACTTTATTTTGAGCGTAACTCGCTTATTTTTAATGCTATAAATTTTTATAAACAATTAAAATGAAGCTTTTTCTAAACACTTTAAAAAAATTCAAATGAATTTTTCCCGAAAAGTGCTTAATTTTTCTGTGATTTCACGTTGAAATATTCGATTTGGAATTAGACAAATAAGCACGTATTTTTCATGAGCTACAACTTTGCTTTTCCTCGGTTTATGGACTTTACTGATACACCATGTTTTTAGCTTTTTTTTAAGCTACATTTTTGCTAAGAATATATTTTCGATAAAATATTTACCTTTTGAGATATTTGCAGAAAACCGTTTGAAAACGTAGTTTTTTTGTCGAAAAATAAACATTTTCAATCGAAAATATCTCGAAAAGTATTGACTTACATAAAAAACTCTGTAGAACAAAAGTTGCTTATAATCAGTCAATTTATCCATGTCCGGGCTTATCTTGAACGTACGTTTTTTCGCCCCCGAGAAGGGGTGACTATCACCCACAAAGTAAAAGCAACCAACGGCACAAAATCAACTTTGAAGTGGAGGGTAAGTAGAACCTAAATCCAAATTTTCATGCAATTCGGAGTTGCCCCTGAAAATTACACGGTATCGCAGTATTTCCCGTTCATTTACTGGGCTAATACCAAAAATTAAAAAAAAAAAAAGACTAAAATCGTCTGGGTCCGGATTTGAACCCGGGACCTCCGCGAACTGTAGTCGAATGCTCTACCAATAACCCATCAGGGTTCTGTTTACATGACTTCTCGGACGTAGTTACAAACGACGGTGACAAATAGATCAAGTGAAGTATAAAAATATAAAAATGTTTAATACTTATTATCTTATTTCCGAGGAAGACAAATCCAAAGACACAAAAATTATAATAAATGTATTTACTAAAAGCACTAATATTATATTCTTTTCTAACCTTATTTGCGTTAATACATACTTAACTTGAAATATTTATCAACTAACAACATACTGTCTGTGGGCGCATGCGTCCAAGATAATAAATTCACTCTCAATCGCGCCTAAAGAAGTATAACTTCAAAAAACAATCGTTTTATTGATATTTATCGTTTACATGGGATTGTAAGCTATAACACTTACTTGTTCAAGTAGTATAAAATATAATCCTTTTTCTACTTATCTGTTCTTTGTGAGCTTCTTTTTGACAAATTTGCGTATTTATATTCCGATTCTCTAATTTTTCAATATATCACACTCCTGCGCCATAAACAAAATACGTTCCAACAAAAAAAAAATGATTGTTCATCGCATCGTCCTTCCGATTATTCCAACAAAAATTGTGACCGTCCAATGACAGTTTCGTGACAATTATTTCAGTAATCGGATAAATGCCAGTAATAGGTCTGGATCCCGCGTATGAAAAAAAAGTTGATTAATAGCAAGCTGAAAATTTGTTAATAGCTTATGGGTGTCTAGTCGGATAAACTTTGATATATGGGAACACTGGAACAGGGGCAGTTTTAATTGAGGAACAGGTTAAAAATTTGGAACGGTCAGACCACGAAAACGGCACATTTATTTTGTCCGACAGAATAGACTTAAACTCTCCGTACAGAGATTAAACTCTCATGCAAAAATCAGACTGCTATTTATCACCAAATGGGCGTTTTAATGAGTGGAACATGTAGAATATTTCAAATGACAGGAATTATGACAGGTGATAAATGGCAGTCTGATTTTTGCATGAGAGTTTAATCTCTGTTCGGAGAGTTTAAGTCTATTCTGTCGGACAAAATAAATGTGCCGTTTTCGTGGTCTGGCCGTTCCAAATTTTTAACCTGTTCCACAATTAAAACTGCCCCTGTTTCAGTGTTCCCATATATCAAAGTTTATCCGACTAGACACCCTTAACCCATTAACAAATTTTCAGCTTGCTATTAATCAACTTTTTTTTCATACGCGGTATCCAGACCTATAATAATTGCTTTGACCTGCGCACTAGGATCACTTTTTACATTAAAAATAAATTGCTTTTTTTGACCGATCTTTTTAAAAAAAAATTGTGCATTAAGGGGTTAATTATCCGATATTTCATTCTTTAGAGAATCAAGTTCATTAACATTCTTATTGACAATTATTATTTTTTACACCATGCCAGTTACTGTTTGTACTGGTACTGATTTTCTGCCAAATCCTTTTTTTTTAATAACAGTATAATATAAATATTTCTTCTATGTATGTATCCGATGTAAAATATGCCTCCCCTAGTGGAGGGTGGCCTCCTAGAACTCCAGACCGTAACCTCATAGAGAGCATTTGTGAGACAATTGTGGAAGAGTAGTTAGACAACTACTGATGGGGAAGTCCTTAACCCCAACACGGCGCGTCCCAATGGCTGATAGGGAACGTTCCTGTAGATATACAGGACAGGTACGAATAAGGCTTCGCCAAATAAGTACCGGCGGATCAACTGAGGACATGACACAGGACAGCAGCTGTGTCATTAGTGGCTCGCGGCTAAGGAATACAATTCCTAACAGGTGCGGTGCCATAAAGTCGCAGGCGACAATCAAATAATGATTTAACCGGCTGCGATACTGCGAACCTAAACCTAAATAAAAACCGAATGTGCGCCGGTATAAGCAATCAACCGTTACCAGGAGGTACGGAAGGGCACTCTATTGTCCTGGGGTTGAGAAATCGGCCCCGAAGGCGGATGAGCTGAAAATTCAGTCAACGGCAGTGGAATCAGGAAAGCAACGGGAAACTACCTGATTATAACTTCCCTAGTAACTCATGATGACAGATGTTAATAATGTAAATATATTTACTAATCATGGGACTCGGAATCCAAGATTCGGCGTGGGAAACAGCAGGGTTTCCCCAGTCGTCAGCAAGCGAATTCCCTGTAATTCATCAAATTTGGTAATAGATAAGGAATGTTTAATAGCGACTTGGAATATTACAAGTATGTTTGAGTCTGGAAAGATTCACAATACGATCAAGGAAATGCGAAGGTTAAATATAAATATCTTAGGTATAAGCGAGATGAGGTGGCCGGGTTCTGGCCATATAACGATAGATAATTATGAAATTTACTACTCTGGTGAAGAAGGTCCGCAACATAGAAATGGTGTGGCATTTATTTTAGAACAAAATGTCGCAAAATCAGTAAAAAATATCGTGCTATACTCAGATAGGTTAATAATGTTACAAATAAAAACAAATCGTACAGACTTAAACATCATTCAGGTATATGCACCTACACAACAATATGACGATGAAGTTGTCGAAAGCTTTTATTCAGATCTAGACTATTTATTATCACTCACAGGAAGCCAAGATATAAACATTGTATTGGGGGATTTCAATGCCAAGGTTGGAAGAGGTAGTGAAGAAGATGTCGTTGGCAAGTTTGGTTTAGGAACGAGAAACGACCGTGGAGATAGAATGATTAGATTTTGTGTAGAAAAACAATTAGTAATTTCCAACACTTTTTTTGACTTGCCTAAGCGACGACTTTACACCTGGAAATCTCCTATGGACACTTACGGAAGAATAGTAAGAAATCAAATTGATTATATCTGTATATCAAAAAGATATAGAAATGCTATCTTGTCCTCCAAAACATATCCAGGAGCGGATGTACCCTCCAACCACAACTTACTAGCAGCTAAAGTATTACTTAAATTTAAAAAGATTAAAAAACCCAAAATATCTCCTAGGATCAGCAAAGATAAACTTTCAAATGCGGAAGTGAAAGAAATAGTAACCGATAAATTAGAAGATCAGTTTCAGAAATTGGGAAATAAAAATTCAGAAGAACAATTATGGGAGTCATGCAAAGAAACATTGGAAAAAGTCCAAGAAGACCATCTAATGGAAAATCAGCGTAGGAATAAGCAACAGTGGATGACAGAAGAGATATTGAATTTAATGGATGCAAGAAGAAAATATAAGAATGCTAATCTGACAGAATACAAAAAGCTAAACAGTATGATTCGAAGAAAAATAAGATCAGCTAAATCAGAGTGGCATAAACAACAATGTAAAGAAATTGAGAACTACGAGCGTATCTATGACGCATTCAATATGCACAAAAAACTGAAAGAAGTTGCAGGACTGAATAAAAAATGTAATCCTCCACTAATCGAAGATAAAAACGGAAAAATTATAATCGATATCGAAGGTCAACTAATACGATGGACAGAATATATAAAGGAATTATTCGATGATGAAAGAAGCGAACTAGAAACGCTAAATGACATAAGCGGTCCTCCAATATCTAAGGAAGAAGTGCAATACGCTATAAAGAACGCAAAAAACGGGAAGGCGATCGGACCAGATGGGATTTACGTAGAAACACTAAAGCTTTTAGGTGTCGAGGGCATTAAGATACTTACGAAATTGTTCAACTTAATCTATGAAAGCGGAAAAATTCCTAAAGATTGGCTTAAATCCTCATTTGTTGTACTACCAAAAAAACACAGAGCCACAAAATGCAGCGACTATCGCACCATCAGCCTAATGAGTCATGTATTGAAAACGTTTCTTAGAATCATTCATCAAAGAACATATAGAAAAATTGAGGAAAGAATCTCAAGTACTCAATTCGGTTTTCGCTGTGGCCTTGGAACGCGTGATGCACTATTCGCAACCCAAGTTTTAATTCAGAGATGCAGAGATGTAAATCATGACGTTTTCATGTGCGCGATTGATTTTGAAAAGGCCTTTGATAAAGTTCGCCATGAAAAAATGCTACATATTCTCAAAACTACCGGTCTGGACGGTAGGGACATTAGAATAATCGCAAATTTGTATTGGGGCCAGGCTGCATGTATTAGGGTTGCGAATCAGTGCTCTGAAGAAGTAAAAATCAAGCGCGGAGTTCGACAAGGCTGTATATTGTCACCAATGTTGTTTAATCTTTACGCTGAAACAATCTTAAATGAAGTCTTGGAAAACGCAAAAGAGGGAATACTCATTAATGGTATGCTTATGAACAATATCAGATACGCAGATGACACCTTGTTGCTGACTGGATCAATTGAACATCTTCAAGCGTTATTGAATCGAATGGTGGCATTCTGCGCGATATATGGACTCAAACTCAACGCAAGAAAAACAAAGTTTATGGTTATTAGTAAACAGGCAGCCGTAAATAATAATAACTATAACGTAACAATCGGTAATGACTCAATTGAACGAGTAAGTAATCTTGTATATCTGGGTACTCATATTAATGAAAGCTGGAACCCTAGTACAGAAATAAAAAGTAGAATTGCCAAAGCAAGAACAAGTTTTATGAAATTTAAGAAAATCCTGTGCAGTCATGATCTAAATTTGGAACTTCGCATAAGAATGGTCCGATGTTATATATTCCCAGTACTACTTTACGGGGTTGAAGCATGGACACTGACAGAATCGCTTTTAAAAAACCTAGAAGCATTTGAAATGTGGGTCTACCGCCGTATTCTGAAGATCAGTTGGGTAGAAAGAGTCACAAACGAAAGGGTTTTGCAACGTTTGAATAAAAGTTGCGAAGTAGTGAACACGGTTAAAAGGCGCAAATTGGAATACTTTGGTCATATAATGCGTCACCCAGAAAAATATGACATACTTCACCTTGTCATGCAAGGTAAAATAATGGGAAAAAGAAGTGTGGGCCGCCGTACAACTTCTTGGCTTAAAAACCTACGCCAATGGTTTGGGAAAACTAGCACTGAACTATTTCGTGCGGCTGTAAATAAGACAATGATTGTTAATATGCTGCACAACATGAGAGCCAACGATCGACAAGCGGTCTCGGCACCTTAAGAAGAAGAAGTTAGACAACATTATGGCGAGTTTGAAAAGGCGCTGGTTTATTTTCAATTTTTTTTTGTCTGTCAAATTGTAAAGTGGTGCACACCGGAATATGTTTTTGAATCGCGGAGTAATTTACAATAGAGAAGGGGAAACATATTGAAGGTCTCTCGCTACACTCAAGCGCGCTAGCGCAAAGTTGCTCCAAAGCGAGTCGAAGGTAAGGATATTCAATATGCTGTATTCTCGGTAATTTTGATCCAATCAATCTGAAATTTGCAGAGTGTATTCTTGAAGTTATGTACTTTAAAATAATAAAAGAAATCGAAAATTTTAAAAATTTCAAACCATATCCCTTAATATTACAAAGTCAGTTTTTTTGCTGAAATTTTGGTATTTAATGTGTTTTTGATCTTTTTTGTTGCAGATTCTTTTAATTTACAAACTTTTTGTAGTTGCAGTATTGTTGCAATTTTAGGACAATACGTGGAACTAATCAGACCAATGGAGTCTCTTGGGTTTCACCTATGTTTTATTAGATGTCGCTATTGCGTCTATTTGTTAATTATTTTATTGTAATTGGCATACGGTGCGAAAAGATTTGATTTTGATTCAGATAACCACTACAGGCTCTCCTGAAGATACCAAGAGGTTAAAATGGACCATAGACAGATGGTAGTGGTCTCTAAATCGTAATTAAATCGTAACTGCCTTTACCTACCTACGTTTTTACTCACGCATTGAGTACTAAGAAACAGATTTGTTGATCTTTACCTTGATTAATTCATGTGTTGTGGAATGCATATTATAGATTCCCCACGTCTTTGCATTTATCGCCCTTTTTCCTTGCAAATTTTAGAAGGATAAGGTATAGGTATAAGTTAGAATTTGTTCCCGACTTAAGAAATCTAAAAGATTTTATTTTTAAATATTTATTTGTTTGGGTTTCGCCTGTCTTTTCATCAGACCGTCTTAGTATTTCGAGTGCTTGTCTTTATACATATTTAATGTTTTACTTTACAGGGAGGAGATGGAAAAAACCAAAATCCTTGATGCGGACCGAATGAAAACTGGATATGGTATCTATAAAAAACATAAACGCACAAAAGCGTGGAGTCACGAGGAAACAATAATGTTCTACACAGTTCTAAACACTGTAGGAACAGATTTTATGGCAGTAACGGAATTTTTTCCGAACAGAAGTCGGCGAGATGTTAAAGCTAAGTTCAAGAAGGAGGAGAAAATCAACAGACATTTGATAGATAAAGCTTTGGGAGAACCGTACAGATTTGATATTGATGACTTGAAACACGATATTGATGCGAAAATACGAGAACAGGAAGAATTAAGAAGGCAAAAAGCGATGGAGGCCAAGCTTAAGGAAGATAGGCAAAAAGAACTACTCGAAATAAAGAAAAGAGGTATGTACAATTCCGGCTATGTCTATACATTAGTTATTTATTTTTGATATGTCAAAATAAAGAGATAAATGTGATAAAAATTTAACAAAAATAATTTTATCCATCTTTGCGTATTGTACATAATACTATGATTGGTACAGTACACAGATCATCCCAAACCCTTTTTTCGATGTGTCACAGATTATCGAATTCTCTCTAACGCATTACAGTTGGAAGTAACAGAAAAAAACCGTACCTCTGTGATTATTATACATTGAACTTAGGAAATTCCTTGAGGGTTATTTGCATACTAAAATGACTTATATTATTTATATATGTATAATTAGGTGGCGATTACAATACTCTAACTAGACAACCAATCAGTGATGCGAATAAAGATAATTTGACACAAAAGTAATCGATCTTGACAGTATTTTTACAAAATCAAATGGTAAAATGACAGTTGTAAGTTGTAGGTTAGTATTTTTCAGCGGCGTAAATATAAATATTTTATGTCATTGGTCGGACAATACACTTGAGTCCATGAGTCTGTATGCGTGCGTCATTAATACATGGCGAGATAAAACACATACTTTTCATTTAGCATCATTCTCTTCCACGCATGAAACTAATGACAAACCAGCTACCGCCTGTTATTAAGTAAAAACACATGTTATTTTTATGAACGATCTAGACTCAGTACATTGAAAAAAGATAGGTAAAAAAACGATTGGGGATGTTTTCACATATTTTAAGTACAATTTCTGACGTTTTGGTTTGTTTACTTTTGTGGCTGTCAGTTTGTTTAATTTTTTGCTGTTATTTTGTCGAATTTTTGCATTTTGAAGTTTTTTATAGTATACAAACAACAGTTTTCACAACTAATTTTATATTGGAGTTTGAAATTTTATGGTAAGTTTATGTTATTTTACGATTAATTTTGACAACGTACAAAGCTAACATCATTGACACAGTTAAGGAATGGTTGTGTTTAATGTTCCGCCAAAGTGAATAAAATAACAAAAAGAAAATATGTTATTGAATTTTTTTATAAATTGTTTATTTATTTATTGATCAATGATAATAAAAGAATTTATTAAGCTACTTCAAATGTAGCTGTAATTATGCACCAAAATTTTAAAGCAAAACTTAAATTTGACATTCTATTTATTTGATAACGTCAAATTGTATACTATAACCCGTGATCGGACTAATACCCACTTTCTGTCACTTGCTGTTGCGTTTAGTAAATTTCCGACTTATTTCGTATGCTTTAAATGATGTCGCACGGGTAAAGACTCGTGGACTCAACTGTATATTCGGATATTGTATAGTGAAATTTGACTTTATATTTATTTATTTTTACATTAAAATATTTTAAATATTAATATTCTGGCAAATACACACACCGGCAAAATTAGCCGAACACCTTAAAAATGGGACATGTTTGATGTCTTGAATTTCCTAAACCTGTTGGCCGATTTGAGTGATTCTTTTAGTATGTTATAGCCTTATTAGTTAAGAATATCGTTGTAAGAATATTGTTGCTAGACAGGTAAATGTCATTTTATACCGGGTGTTACAATCGTACTGTGTTTTTTTCTTAAAATTCGGAACACCCTGTGGAATATTCTAGCATATATAAAATATTAAAATTAAAACTCAATTGTAGACTTAGGCTTTCTTAACATTTTCTTTTTTGGTTCGTTTGCTTATGTTGGAAAATAAAAAAGTTGTGTGCTTTAACAACTAGCCATGCTTTTTATCAATAAATCCTCATAGTAGGAGAGGAAAGTATGCTAAATTTGCAGTTACTCGAGCGTTATGGAGACCTATTGGATTGTGAAGAGTGGGTGCTAAAACCAAAAAAAGTTAAGTTAAGTTTTCCATAAAGTGTGGGTGTAAGGTAATGGTAGGGGAGCAAAGTATGCTAAATTTGCAGTTACTCGAGCTTTATGGGGACCTATTGGGTTGTGATTATTAGGTCCTAAATAAAAAAAAAGTTAAGTAAAATTTTCCATTTTGGTATGGACTTTCCATTTTTTAATTTAATTTTCCATTTCCACCAATCCTTTTTTCCGATTATAGCGCCATCTATCCATAATTGGAAAAAATGTTGCGAATAAAAGTTGCATTTTTTACGTCAAGGATCCAAATCTGCAATAAAAATTGGGGGCTCCTATTTAAGATTTTAAAGTAACTCCCCACCCCACCACCGTGATGGGGTCGTGTTTGGTGCCATTCTGTAGATTTTTGAAAAATATTGAATAGGTGTATTTTGCAGTTTTACGATCTGATGTTCATTTCGCGAAATATCGCAGGGTTCGTATTTAAAATTTTTAATTTACCCCCACCCCTCACCGTGGGGTGTCACGAGCCCAAAATCTTAAATAGGGGCCCCCAATTTTTATTGCAGATTTGGATTCTGTACGTAAAAATAAGCAACTTTTATTCGACACATTTTTTCGAATTATGGATAAATAGCGCTAAAAAATGAAAAGTCCCCCACTTTATGGTAAACTTAACTTAACCTTTTTCTGATTTTAGCACATAATCTTCACAATCCAATAGGTCCCCATAACGCTCGAGTAACTGTAAATTTAGTATAATTTCCTCCCCTACTATGAGGATTTATTGATGAAAAACATGGAAAGTTGTTAACGCACATAACTTTTTTATTACCTCACATAAGTAAATGAATCAAAAAGCAAAATGTTAAAAAAGCCTAAGTCTACAACAGAGTATTAATTTTAATATTTTACATATGCTAGAATATTCCACAGAGTGTTCCAAACTTTAAGAAAAAAACACAGTATGATTGGTACACCCGGTATAAAATGATATTTACCTGTCTAGCAACAATATTATTACAGTGATATTCTTAAATAATAAGGCTATAACATACTAAAAGAATCACTCAAATCGGACCATTGGTTTAGGAAATTCAAGACATCAAACATGTCCCATTTTTAAGGTGTTCGGCTAATTTTGCCGGTGTGTGTATTTGTATAAATATTGATGCTTACATAAATATAAATATTCGGACAACTGTCAGATTTGACTAAAATATCACGTAATGATTTGCGACATTCTTAAAATCCTATATAACGTCAAAATTAATGACGCACTGAAAAAAGAGTTTGGGGTCCCCTGTAAATATTTTGTGTTGCTATCATGTGACTTCACTTGCCATGCCGCGGATGACGTGCATCAGGATTTATACTGTACCAACCATATATTTTTTCTAATCTTTGGAAATTTGTTCTTTGATATACACACTTGTATGTATATTATATACAGTATTGGAAACCTTTTTCGGAACATATTTCAGCACTTTCAATGCATTAAGTTATATTTTTGATTTGCAATTAACTAGTGTAAATTTCAAGATAACGTTGCAATGTTTCATATTTAATTCATTTGTTCGACTGCACTGAACTGTGGTGTCCCATCGGATTGCATCGTTTGCTTGAAGGAGCGGTAGCCAGCGGTAAATGGATTACAGTCGAACAAATGAATTAATTTTAGAACATCGCGATGTCATATTGAAATTTACTCTGGTTAATTTCAAATTAGAGGTCTCAATTCGGTGCAGTCGAACAAATGAATTAAACATGAAACATTACGACATTGTCTTGAAATTTTAGACTGGTTAATTGCAAATCAAGAATCTAACTTATTGCATTGAAAGTACCTATCGTCCTATTAGAGGTAAAACTCACTAACTACACTTTTCAGAAAGTGGAGAAAAATCGATTTAAAGGTGCAAAGTGTTTTTTTAAATCCACCCGACTCGAATATTGGAATTTTTTTAATGTAACTTTAAAGAATAAATAAAAACAAATATTTTAAGCCATGTTTCGTCACAGGAACTATGATATATAATCAATATTATATCAATTTTTGTACTTAATAGGTTTTTCCATGAACACAATTATTGGATATTGAGAAGTTAATGAATTTGTCTCCATAAAGTATAATTACGTTGGGATTCAAGATGAAAGAAATAAATACCCAACAAAAAATGCATTCTATTACAAAATGTTAAACCTAAAACAGATTATCTAACCTAAAAGCTGTGAATCTACTCAAGAAGTCGAAAAAATTTAGACTTAAATTATACAAAGGTATACAAAATTTCGCTGACTTACAACTAACGAACTATCAAAAATAACAGTCCATTATTTAAAAAATGAACAATAAGTTTCGTTCTGAGAAAATATGCAATTCTTTCGGTATTTATGACATCTACAAAAGTCGCTCGCTTAATCGCAAAATAGATTATGTTACCCTTTATGTAAGCTATCTGTTACAAAGGAAATTTAAACTCATATTTGTTTAATCAATCGCCGAACATATAATGCACACAATAGTAATATACAGTTTCAACAATACAATATAACACACAATTCGCCTGCTCAATCGCAAAACAGAACTCTTTATGTAAGCTTTCTGCTACAACGAAATAATTTAAACTTATTTCTTTAATCAATCAGAATAGATAATGCACACAAATAATAGATGATGCACACAAATAATACACAGTTATGTTTAATAATGTATTGTTTGAAAGATTACTAAGTATCGATTCGGTACTCCAGATTGTAAGGAAAAATTCACTAAGTGCAATAATAAGTTTTAATGAGTTTTACCCTGAAACCAAAATTCACAATAATGCACTTAGTGAATTGTACCATAAAGTATATCAGCAATTAGAAGGGTTAGAGCCCCAGGTGACTTCTCCAGGGCTGGTCAGTACCGTATTGAGTTCAAATTGATGAAAATGTCGAAATCTCAAAAAAGTGTACTTAGTGAGTTTTACCTCTAATAGGACGCTATGTTCCGAAAACAGATTTCCATACCTGTATAGGAGATCACTCCTATTCATATCTAGTAAATCTGTGGATCTCCTTCTCGAAGGTTGATCTATAAAATCGTTTCATCCGTTCCACCCACTCCAATATTGTTCTTTTGGCTTTGCTTCTTGCTATGCCAACAAAATTTTCTGGGCCTTGAATGTTTGTTTTGCTCCTCTCCTGGGTTTTTTGTTCCCTTCAGTACTAGTATGTCCAGACATCCAAAATAACGGCTAAAGGCTAGATTCTAAAGACAGTTCCAAACTGGAGTCAATCCGGTTCGATTCCCATGCCTTTAATGCCGCCTGGCTATCAGATAACTTTTATTGAAATGTTCCCACAAGAACATCTTTACAACATAAATGTCGGGTTGGAAGGTAGTAAAATGATTACCTATTCACTAAGGCTTAGCCTAAGTTTCCCTCCGTATACTCCAGATCCAAATCCTTCATCGGTTTTAGAGCCGTCTCTACCACCATTGGTCTGTCATTATGAGAAGCGTTTTCTTTGACTCCTATTGATCCCTTCTTGAAAAGAGTAAACCCCTTTTCGAAAGTATCATTGGAAGGTGTCATTGCATCTGGTACCATTGTCAACTCTGGGTGATTTTTAAATATCTCCAGAATTGATTCCAGTAGCCTTTTGCCCTACTCTTATCCGGCTATATGCTCCTACCTTCGCCTTCTTCTCTATCTATAAAACTGATATTTTACAATACATCTGTATGTTTTGGCAAAATATGTGTGTAAACGTTTTATTTGAATCACTCCGGCCAACTTACACATCCGAGGTTACAGAAATTACCATCATGCTGAAAATTGACAGGATTGTTCAAAATACCATCATAAATGAAATCTAAAAAGTCCAAATAAATCCGACCCGAGCTAAAAAATTTACGCGGGGTCAAAGGTCACCAAATATAGTTTTTAGCGATTGTCAGCAAAACGGTAAGTTTTATCATAAAATTAGTTCTAACAAAAAATGTAGATTAGATAATTATCTATAAAAAATGTCTTATTACTTTTTTTCCTAAGAGCCACCGTTTTTGAGATATAACGATTCAAAAAGTTGTAATCGTCATAATGTGCGCACACGTTTCCACACCACCTTTGAGGTAGTGTACTTAGCGCGTTTTTCTAACGTGGTTTCCCCAGTAGGCCTATTCCACGGATCTGTTGTGATTCTGTTTAATTTGAAGCTATTGAATAATTGATATTGGCAACGGTTAAAAATGATAAAAGTTATAAAAAGCGGTATAAATTTAAAAAAGGGAAATTTATCCAACTGGTTCATAATTTTCTAATACTTCTGCTTCCTCTTCTCCTTGTTCTTCTTCTTCTTGTTCATCCTGGGTGCAAGTAAATTGCCCCAATAATGACACATCGCATGGCTCCTCGATAGAATCAAATGAATCCTCAATTGTTGGTGATTCAACATTGGAGCACGACCGGTTTTGACAATTAGTGCATGCTACCGAACAAAACAGTCCAACTTTTTTGCAACCACATTTAGCGCTACATCCCTTTTTACAGTTGCAAGAAATTGTGTTCAGGAGTTTTTCCGGCGCAGGTGGGAGTAAAGTTTGAATTGATTCTAATGAACTGTCGACTAATTTCCATCCCCATTCTTTTGGATCTAGCTGATAACCAAGCCACACTTGAACTTGGTAATATGTATACCCGAAAAAGATGTTGATGAGCAGCCGCTGAGGTTGGAGGAAGACAAGATAATTGCACTTGTTTTTTATTTCGAGTATTTTTAAAGAAACATGCATATCGAAACTTATCTAAGCACGTAGTTTTTTTAGGCGCTCTATACATAGAGATAAGAAAGCTAATTCCGTTGGAAATAACTTCTTGTGGGGTTGAATTAGTTTTTTTTTTTAAACTTCAGCACATTCAAGTTATAATAGGTTTAACACGTATTTTCACTCCGGAGTAGTACTCAAGACTAATTAATACCTCGAAGGTGTCATCTACCTGAAGGATTTCGCCACCCAGGAAGATAACGGTGTAATTTGCATAAAGTTTATTGTATATTGAAATGTTTATTAGTACTTAGCAATAAACATTTTGCCTAGAAAGTTGACTTTCATTATTATCTTCAAACCCTTCTGAGAAAATAATTGGTAGGGTGATTAGATTAGCCGACGTACAGTTAGAACGTGTTTATTCCGATAAAAGCCATCTTTACAAATTGAATAAGACGCATAAGTAAGAAGAATTGTAAGTTAATACTTTGTCATATCAATTTACTATTTTTATTGGGAATAAGCTGTAAAATTGAAATAATAATTCTTATTATTTTCGTGTTACATTCACTTTGTAAAGATTTTTTTGTTGGCACTGTAATATAATACAGTGCATCCCTCGGTAGACCGCAAGCTGTATGCTAGAAACATATAAGTTAAATTGTCCGATAGAATATTATGTTTACTTGTGTTACAGCTTCAGTGATGCACACGTGGTGCACTAATACATATTATTATTATGACGATTAGAACTCTTTCAACTCTTTGAATCGTTGTATCTCAAAAACGGTGGCTTTTAGGAAAAAAAGTGTTAAGATATTTTTTATAGATAATTATCTAATCTACATTTTTTGTTAGAACTAATTTTATGATAAAACTTACCGTTTCGCTGAAAATCGCTAAAAACCATATTTGGTGACCTTTGACCCCGCGTTAAGTTTTTAGCTCGGGTCGGATTTATGAGGATTTTTAGATTTAATTTATGATGGTATTTTGAATAATCCTGCCAATTTTCAGCTTGATGGTAATTATTGTAACCTCACTCCTATTTTTGAGTCTAACTAGACCTGTCTAAATAACGAATATATTTTTTCAGAAATTGAAAGGAGAAAACTGATGATCCCAAAACCGTCGAATAATAAAAACCATGCAGATGATGCAATAAACGTAAAAGAGGAGATAAAACCAATTGCAAAAGAAACCAAAGAAATCGAGAAAACAGCAATTCGGAAAAAAGAAATACCCCAAGGCACCGAAGGGCCAAAAGTTACACTTAAAAAAGAAATCCATCACAAACCAAAACCAAAGAAGCCCAGGAAAGAGAAGCAGCTTAGTATGAAAATGTTCATGTCAGACAGTGATGCCGATGAATCAGATTTAGCAACCCAAAGTGAATCAGACGATGATGTCATACTATCTCACAAACCTACCAGATCTGGCAGAGTACCAAAATTAACGCAGAGGTACGAAGATGAAGTTAGCCTTAATTCTCTAATAAAAGAAAAGGAAAATAGTAGGATACCCAAGCGTGCTGAACTCAAAAACGTGGAACCAGGCTCAGTGATGATTATAACTGAAGATGGTCCTAACGGTGAACCGATCTACAAGATATTCATGGTAACCCCTGAACAACAAGCCACTCCATTGAATATTCCATCGGATGATGTTGCCAAAGTTATTCAACTGAGGAAAGGCTTTACTGCTCATAACATCATGACAATATCTGCTAATGCCACTACGGATGAGGAAGATGAAAACTCTGTTGAAAATAACTTTACCATACCTGAAGATGAAAATGTTACTACTCTTAAAAGTTGTGACGAGAATAGTGTAGATATGGTTTCGGAACAAAATGTAACTATACCTGCAGATGCCAGTGTGACGACTCTCAGGAGTAGAGTAGACAATGATACTGTTGAAAATGTGATTCCGGAACAGAATGTAACTATAGCTGCAGATGCCAGTGTGACGACTCTCAAGAGTAGAGTAGACAATGATACTGTTGAAAATGTGATTCTGGAACAAAATGTAACTATACCTGAAGATGCCAGTGTTACCAATCTTAGGAGTAGAGTGGACAGTGATACTGTCGAAAATGATTTAACATATGATATCTCCAGTCCTCAAGGGCCATTGCATGATGATGACCTTCAAGCAAACGTAGGAAATGGAGATATAAATGCATATTCCGAAAATATCAAAATTATAGCAACTGAGCCAATAATTTTAGATAATCCAACGGCATCTACAGTATCTGACTCTGTTTGCTTTATCGGAGACGAAAAAAGTGAAAACTTAAATGAGAGTAATATCCAAATATCTGTAGCTAACACTGAGGAACGTACAGAAAAGTTTAAAGTTTTAGCAACAGAGTCGTCCGTATTGGATGATTCAGGCATCCAAGAAAACTTTATCGTTCTAGATACACAGCAAAGTGACTTGCCGATAAATACCGAAATAGTTTTTAGAGTAAATAATGATGGCATGTGCTCAAAAGAACTTAATGAAGATGATGAGCAGCCTCTTCACCAAGCTCCTTTAAACAATGTCGAAATGTCCGTTGATAGTTAGTTAGAAAAGGTTGTAAATTTCTAATAGCGTTGTAAATTTCCTTAATTATTCTACGTGCGTATTTATTTTTACTAAGACTTTTTATATAATGATATGTATACAAAAGACAGAAACATAAATTTATTACCAATTGTGATATGTCATAACTTTTTTTCCCAAAAATTAAGCTTTTTGTTATTCCACGTACTACTGTGTTACTATAACGTTAGATCAAAATCAAAATTAAAAAAAAAACTTCCTTTATGATCCTTTTAGTTTTTTTAGGTCAGTGTGTACGTCTGTGGACTAGTGCAGTCCATACTGCAAGAGATGCAGAGAAAATAATGACAGACATTCAGCATTAAAAGTTATGAAGGGTTAAAATGTTTCAAATTATCCGAGAAAACTAGAAACAAATCAGATTCTCTCGTAAATAATGATATATCTTATTTCAAGATGCGTTGTCCGAGTGGTTCAGAACCTGGACTCAAAATCAATCTCAAACAGGCTCAAACTAAAATAGCTAGAGCGATTGTGATAACCATAGCGACAGAAGATATAGCAAGCAAGCATAGTGATTTAACCCAGCCTGAGAGACTTGCTCACCCCTAGAGAATGACATTCGGGTGATACAATTCATTGGGGCGAGGAGGATTAACTCCCGTAAGCAGGAATCACTCCACCCCGCTTCAATGCTCCAGACCATCCACTTACCCCCCGATAGCACTCTAATGCGCTATAGGGGCTCTCAATCAGCAAAGTGCTTATTATATGGGAGTCTTGGGTACACGGACTCCCATATGAAATCCTACCCCGATCAATGCAGGCCAGCGTGAGGCGCTCTATTCCCGCTATCTCTAGTGACTTATCTTCGATCTGTTTTGCTTGCTCGGGCGCCGAGTCCCCGCTCTGGGCTATGTCCAGTTCGGCGACTCGGCGCTCGAGGATGTGGGCCCCTCATGCCCTTTTTTGGGTTTTGTTACTAATATTTTTTTTGTGGCTTTCGCCTATTGTTAATATTTTATTGATTTGTTTAGTGGCTGAAGCCGTTTTGAAGTTTTTTGTATATTTTTTTTGAGGGATGTCTGAAAATTATAAAAATCAACATTAATAAATATAATGAGATGCCAAAGGTGAGCAAGTTGTCTTCTTTTGATAGAGCTACGATTATCTAGCCTTTATTATATATTTAATAATATTTGTTGTTTGGGTCTCCTATGTTTCCATCTATGGTACACATCATACCTTAATATCTCTTGCAAGATCCGGTTTGGGTGGTCTTCTAGCTCAGCAAATTTTGTTCTGGCTTTTTCCTCCATAATATCCAGTACTCTTATTTGTTTTAGGTCTCTAAATAAGAACCGTTCGGCGACGTATCTGGGCACGTTTGCAGCTTCTCTGAGGCAGTTGTTGTGTGCCGCTTGTATCTTCTTTTTGTTACTTTGACTTATGTGACCCCATGCAAGAGATGCGTATGTAATTATTGGCAGTATAATGCTATTTATCAATCTTAATTTTGTTTTCATAGCTAATTTGCTTCTTCTTCCTGTGAGTCCTCTTATTGCCGATCTGGCCGCTGCTGTTTTCTGGACTGTTGCGTTGACATGTGATGTGAATGTAAGACTTTGGTCCATTGTGACTCCTAAATATTTAACTTCGTTTTGCCATTCGATGGGTCTGTCTTGCAATGTTAGCTGTTCTTCTGGGTTATCTCTTCTCTTTTTGAAGATAACCGCTTGGGTCTTATCTGGATTTATTGCTATTTTCCATTGGATACTCCATTCTTCTATTGTATCCAATGCCGTCTGTAGATTTCTTACAGCTATATCTAGGTTCATGTGTTTTGCAGCAATTGCAGTGTCGTCTGCATAAAGGCTGATCAATGTTCCGGGTGTTCTTGGAACATCTGCTGTATATATGGTATACAGAAGGGGTGATAAAACTGCCCCCTGTGGTACTCCAGCTTCCGGCATTCCGTGTTCTGATAGAACTGGTCCCATCCGGACCCTGAACTTCCGGTCGCTTAGGTACGAGGAGATGAGTTTCGTCATGGCCCCGCTGTATCCATAATCTCTCATTTTGTATGTCAGTCCTTCATGCCACACTCTATCAAAGGCTTTGCTTACATCCAGAAAGGCTGCTCCCGTATATTGTTGGTCATTGAATCCAGCTACTATATATTCGGTAAGTCTTAATATTTGAAGTTCGCTGGAATGTTGAGCTCTGAATCCAAACTGTGATTCTGGGATTATGCCTAGCCTGTCTGTCTCTGATTGGAGCCTGGTTTGGATGACCCGCTCCACTATCTTACTGACTGCTGGAAGTAAGCTAATCGGCCTGTAATTTTGAGGAAATATGTGGTTCTTTTCTGTCTTGGGTATCATAATTACATGGGCTTCCTTCCATCGATTTGGGAAGAGCCTGTATCTTAGTATTGCGTTTGTTATATTTGTCAAATACACAACTGCTTTCGAGGGAAGATACTTCAGAGCTTTGTTAGTGATTTCGTCTGGACCAGGTGCTTTCTTTGGTGAACTTTTTCGAATCAGTTCACTTATTTCTCTTGGTGATGTGGGATTTATTATTTCTTCTTGTTCTTCGGGCGTTTCTAGTTCTGTTTCTTCGACTTCTTCGATAAAGTCTATATCTTCGTCTTGGTGATAATTCAGTGTACACTCTCTTTCAAGTGTCCTTCTCATCACCTCGGCTTTATCTTCTTCTGTGTAGACGATCCCATTTTCTCCATGTAGTGGGGGAATGGGTTTTCTATCGTTTCTTAAAGTTCTTTGGAGCCTCCATATTTCTTGCATATTTTGGCTCCTTTCCTCCATTTCTTTTATGTAGTTTTCCCACTTTTGGCTTCTATGGTCTATTAGTGCCTGTTTGACTTGTCGATTCAGTCGATTTGCCCTATTTTTATCTTCCTGGTTTCTTGTTCTTCTGGCTCTCTTTTTGGCTCTGTTCTTTTCCCTTATCATTTCTTTTATTTCCTGATTTATGTCTCTAAATCTTCCCATATGAATTTCATATTCTTCTTCAGTAGTGCTATTTCTTAGTGCTTCTTTTATGATGTTTTCGAGCTCTAGGACTTTTTCCTCTATTTCTTGTGGATTGTCAATTGTGGGAATGTTTCCAATTCCTATGCTCACTAGGCGTTTGAAGTTAGACCACTTGGTTTTCTTTCTTTTCTTTGTTGTTCTCCTTCTATCTTCTTCTTCCCATGTACCTATTTCTATGAGTATGGGGTTGTGGTCTGCTGATCCTTCGTTTAAGGTTCGGATGTCTGTTTGTAGTCCTAGGCTTTTGGCCACTACTATATCTAAATGGGTTGGTAGAGCATTTCCAGGAAAGTATGTTGGTTCGATGGGCCCAATCACCATGGTGTCTTCGTTGTTCACTAGATAATTATTCAGTATTCTACCGTTTCTGTTTGTAGCTCTATCGTTCCAGTTAGGGGATCGGGCGTTTAGGTCTCCTATTATTATGGACGGTTCTTCGGCGTTCAGGAACGTATTCAGGTCGTCGTCGTTTAAAGGATCTGTTGGCCTTACATATGCTGAAGTGATCCTTATTTCACCTATGTCTTATTCACCTTATTTCCTTGTCTGATCTGGACTTTTATTGTTGTTGCTTCCATAGTGTTTAGTGGTGGCGTATGTTGTAATGTATGATTTATTCCTTTTCTCACTAGGATAGCAGTTCCTCCTGAATTTGCTCTGTGGTCGTTCCTGTAGATGTCGTATCCTGGAAACTTGATATTGATGGTATGAGTTAGTTTAGTTTCTTGCAATGCTACGACATCCATTTCATATCTATTTATTAATTCGTCCAGCACGTTTGTATTAGTTCTTATGCCGCCTGAATTCCAAGAGCCTATCTTCAGGTATCCCCTAGTTTCGTGCCTTAGTTCAGTGCTATTTTTACATTTTTAATCGCTTCACTTACCGTTTTTATGACTAGCTCTTCTATCATCGTGGCCAGTCCTTTTTGTTGTTCTTTTGAAATTAATATGGTCGAATCTGTTGTTGGGTTTTGGGTTGGTTTGGTGATTTGGGCGTACGATTGCCCATTGTTTCTTTTAGGTTGTTGTGTTCTGTTTTCTATTGTTATTTGTCTGGGTCTTCCCCAGGCAGGTATCTTTGGGCATCCTCTATAACTTGCCGGGTGTTGCCCTTGGCAATTAGCACATTTTGCTTTTTGTTCTGCTGGAATTTGGCAGAATTTACTCTTGTGATTTTCTCCGCACTTTACGCACCTAGCGTCTTTGAAGCATGCATTTTGGGCGTGGTGGAAGCCCTGGCAATTAAAACATTGAGTTGGTCCGTTGCTCTTTCTTAGATCTTCTATTACTACTCTCATGTACATAAGGTTGGTAATTTTCTTGGCTTTGGGTACGTCTTCTTTTTCCACTGTAATTATAAACATTGGCAGAGATTTTTTGTCTGCCTTCCTAGACTTCATGTTTGTTACGTTAATTGTATTTATTTCATGTTTATTTAATAGTTCCGTTTGTATATCTATAGGTTTTGTATTTGAGGGAAGTCCTCTAATAACCATTTTGGGCTTGATATCTTCGTCTAATGGGAAGGCGATCCACTGAATTTTGATTTCTTTGTTATAATCTTCCAAGATATGGGTAAATTTTCTATAATCTTCAGGGCATTTTGTTTGAATGAGTGTTTCTCTTCCGTTTTTGGAGATTTTATTGTCTGTGTATATCTTTTGAGTTTCAGCAATTTTCAATATTGTTCCTGTTTCGTTTACTGTTTGTAGTTTTATGACGGGTGGTTTTGGTTTGGACCTGTTTATAGTGCTTTCTTGATTGTTTTGTTCGGTGATAAGGATATTATCAATTTCGCTTGTTTCCATTGTCTCTTCCCTGCCCTTATTCGGTAGGGAAGGAAATAGTTCTTGTACCTTAGATGTTGATGGCACGCTGTTGTCTTTTCCGACCTTTTTTGGCAGGGAAGGGAAATCTTCATTTGTTTTTGTTGTGGGTGTTATGGGTAAATTTTTTGTATTTGCGATGTTATTATTAGTATCTTCAATTTTTTTCTTTGGGATTGCTGTCATCGATTTTTTTTCATTTATTTGTATATCGGTTGTCTGGTTTTCGTTTTTAAGTTCGTCGAATCTTTTATCTATAGTTTCGATTACTTTTTCTTGAGAGTTTATTATTGTATTTTGTAGTCCATTGATTTTTTCATTCAATTGATGGATTTGGTTTCTGAGTTTTTTAATTTCTTCGTCCTTTTCTTTTAGTTGCTTTTTCATTTCAGCCACTGAATCTTCATCTTCCTGGCACTCATTCGGCCTTTGACGTTTTGCTGCCTTCTTATTTTTGTTTTTAGTTTTATTTTTCTCTACTATTTCTGATTCGTGTTCTGGTTCCATGTTGTTCTGTTTTTTCTTTTCCGCTATGGCCTTAGGTGTTTTAGAAACGCCGTTTAAGGCATTGCACGTTAAATTTTCAATATTTTGATCAATATCAATATCAGAATTATCAAACAGCGGAAGATTTGAGTAAATATTTGGACTTACCTCCATCGGTCCTCTTTATAATTGTTTTTTTTTTAACTTACTTTTCTGCCCCACGAAATGTATACCTATTTTTGAGATATTCGATGTTGTACAAACTCGTCGGCAGCCTGTCTGATCCTTCAAAAAGGTTTAGAACTTCGAAATGTTTAAAGTTTTGGAAAGAACTTTTTAAATACGTCTTTATACTTTGACAGTACTTTGACAATTACAGAAGATATAGTGAAATAAACGCGTCTAACAATGTAATTCAAGGGATGAAATATCTGTATTTCATCATGTTCAAGGATGTATTTTCCACGCAGTTAAATTTATCAACAAGTAGAGTTTAAAATGAGATAGACACGGAACCAATTTGAAATACTCACTGATATATTGAATATAATATATCTCTGATGTTTGGGAAAAAAAACTTAAGTCAGACTTTTGCAAAAAAAATGTTTGATGCCTTCTGGACCAAAAAAAGCAGCTCTTTTTATTGGTACAAACGATTTAAGTCTACCACATTATAATTCAAAGTTATTCACGATGATATGAAGGTCACAAACATGATTGTTCAATATGGTATGGGAATAAGACTTAAGTCAATTTACGTCTCTTGTACCATATATTGGAGAATATCTGCTATGATCTAGAAGGCATATGTCTTGACATAAGCCTTGCTGATCTTAATTTATTTTCGGTTGTTTGATCAATAGGTAAATGTTTTTATAAAAATATTGTGTATACACCGAAAAATAAAAGTTTTGGCTACTAATAAATAATAATATTGACATTAGTTATATTCTAATTATTTACTAAATAGTTGTCCATTTTCTAGCACAGCACATTTTTATTTTAGTTGTATTGGCAAAATCCGCAAATATTTTGTATCTGATGCATATTTATAATAAATTTAAAATAGAAATGAAACAAAACGAATTTTTGGACTTCGCAGAACTTTTAAAGGGTCCGTTAGTTCAAAAACACAAGAATAACAGCGGTGAGCATTTTTTATGGCGTGAGTGCCAATGGTTGATTTATGGCCGGATATTCGGACAATTCGATTATAATACATCTCTAAAATGTGATACACCTTTTAAGCGTATGTCATTAAGAAGGAGAGGTCGCAGTCACACAAAAGAAAAAAAGAAAGATCTATTAGATCTCATTAATTTGATACCTCCAATATATCATCAATTTTACAAGGATCTTCCAACTACCCTAAATATACCGGAAATTGATCCAGATCTCGAAGAAATAGATCCAGAGATTTGAAAGACTGTTGCTGTGATAATCATTTTTATTTTCTAGATGTGGTTTACTTTTATATTACTTTTTTATTTTTATGAATAATTATTTGTTAAAAAAACATTCATTTGCCAATATTTTGTCAGTAAAATATTTAATGCTGTTTTGGTTTTAATTCCCAATCCATTAACATCATAGTCTCAGAGCTGGGAGCGGATTTTGTGCGTGATAAGTAATATGGACAAACTTTTTTTTGACGCTTTTTTTTTTCTTTTATGGCCTTTGGGAACTGCGCCCATTTAGCCAGCAACACTTCTTGAAATCGACGCCTCACCATACACCAAGACCATTACGAATCCATTACAAAAACAATCCAGGGTAGGTAAGGGAAAAAAAACTTTTCGCACCCAGATCGTTCAGGGTGACTAACCACATACTAAGTAGGGATACGGGTATATTTTATTCCGTCCCTTGAGATTTTACTTAGTTACAACATGACCTACTTATTCCCAAAATCGATCATGAGCGTCACAAAAAAATAATAAAATCCGCGACTTTGACCCCTTGTAAATACCCTCGTCCGCCACTCTGGTTTCCGCCTCTGAAGATTTCACTTAGTTATGTCATGGTCTACTTATTCCCAAATGTTGGTGCACTATCTCCATCACGAACGCCACAAAAAACCCCTTATAATTTTTATTTTCACCCCTACCCCCACCCTTTGGCGGCCACGCAGCGTTCCGCCCTGGAGATTTTACTTAGTTACGTCATGACCTACTTATTCCCAAATTTTGGTGCACTATCTCAATTATGAGCGTCACAAAAAAATAAAAAAAAACGCGAATTTGCCCCCTTATAACTACCCTCGTCCCCCACTCTGTTTTCCGCCCCTGGAGATTTTGCTTAGTTACGTCATGATCTATTTTCTCCCAAATTTTGGTTCACTATTTCGATCACGAACGTCACAAAAAAACCCTTATAATTGTTATATTCACCCCTGCCCCCACCTCTTTGTCGGCCACGCAGCGTTCCGACCCTTGAGATTTTACTTAGTTACGACATGACCTACTTATTCCCAAATTTTGGTGCACCTCGATCATGAGCGTCACAAAAAAATAATAAAATCCGCGACTTTGACCCCTTGTAAATACCCTCGTCCGCCACTCTGGTTTCCGCCTCTGAAGATTTCACTTAGTTATGTCATGGTCTACTTATTCCCAAATGTTGGTGCACTATCTCCATCACGAACGCCACAAAAAACCCCTTATATTTTTTATTTTCACCCCTACCCCCACCCCTTTATCGGCCACGCAGCGTTCCGCCCCTCGAGATTTTACTTAGTTGCGTCATGACCACTTATATTACCAAATTTTAGTGCACTATCTCGATCATGAGCGTCACAAAAAAAATAATAAAAACCGCGACTTTGACCCTTTATAACTACCCTCGTCCCCTACTCTGATTTCCGCCTCTGCGGATTTTACTTAGTTATGTCATGGTCTACTTATTCCCAAATTTTGGTGCACTATCTCGATCATGAGCGTCACAAAAAAAAGTAATAAAAACCGCGACTTTGACCCCTTATAACTACCCTCGTTCCCCACTCTGGTTTCCGGCCGTTGGGGAAAGTCATGTACACAACTAATTTAACATATCTCCGTATAGTTTTTCCATATTACTTATCACGCACAAAATCCGCTTCCATCTCTCCGACTCAATTTCAATGGTAGATACACAAAAAACTAGATATAGAAAAGTTGCGGTCAGTAGGTCTTAAGTCAGTAAATGGTAAGATCTATATATCTTAAGTGCATTTAAAATATTAAAAATCTACGAAAATCGTCTTCTTGGTACAAATATCCTTTTATTATGGTACATTGAATGGTACTATTGTACTAAATTGGTTAAAGGTAACGTGCGATTTATAACAATTTTTGAAACATTCAAGTATTCCCCCTGTATTCCCTACTTTGATTTTATGACTTAAGCCCTTTTTCCCAAACATCAGAGATATTGAATATTCATCAAATATTCATTATAAGACAAATGCTTGCAAAGTATTGGGAGTTTAATCAAGACTTGCATCATATTTTATATCGTCTATATATATATATATATATATATATATATATATATATATAGATTTCAAACAGACTTGTAAACAGTATGATAATCTCTAAAGATCCAATAAGGTGCAAGTTGGAAGGGGACAGCAAAATAATCCAGCAGGAAAGAAGTATCAGCTACCTGGGAGTACTAATCCACAGTTATCGAGATAAAGAAGCGAAAGTTGCCCAACAAATAAACAAAGCCAATAGAATAGCAGGATGTTTTAAACACACTATCTGGCGCAACACACATCTACCATAGGTCAAGATTTATAGGACAGTAGCACAGCATAATAAACGAAACCAGTAAGAACACACTACGATGCCGCCTTTGAAGTTAAAAAGTACGGAGCCGACATTGATCGAGTAGTACATCTCAGTGGTGACGTGATGTGTTCGTTCATCCGTGTTGCCGATGTCACTATATGAAATTATATTAAGCCACTGCTAAAATGATCAGATTTTGCCAAAAATTATGTTAAAATTTTTGATCTTGGTAGTTTCTAAGAGTAATAAAAATACATTAAGAAAAAAAGAGAATGTGTGTGTACTTTGTACGCACGTAAGAAGTTATACTTCTATTATATGATTTCTTAAAAATAAATATACTTTAAACAGTTTGTTTTAATTTTTTTAAACACCAAACTAATTTTGTGCTTACCGTTTTCAAAAAAATAAAAAAAAAGTATATGATTGCTCCGGATTCGAACTCAAGACCTCTCGATCTCTGGCCGAATGCTATACCAAATACGCTACGAGGACTGTGTCTGTATCGGTTCGGACGTATCTAATGACAATTCACGGTAACAAACAGGCAAGGTGAAGTATAATAAATATACAATAAAATGTTTTAATAATACTCGTCTTATTCCTGAGGAAGACAAATCCAAAGACACAAAAATTATAATAAATATATTTACTAAAAACACTAATATATTCTTTTCACACCGTTTCTTGCACTGATATATTTATACATAACTTGAAAGATAGCAACTGAACGCCATACTGTCTGTGCGCATGCGCGCAGTATTACAAAATGTTACTCTCAATCACGCCTAAAGAACTATAACTTCAAAAAGTTTCAACTTAACTTGTTAATTCAAAAATACTTGTAACAAAATTCTGGAACGCTTTTAAATAAAATTTCCTCATTCTCATCTTGTGAATATGAAGACTTTATGTGATTAAAATAAGTTAACATTTTTTGTCTGTTTGAAAGGGGTAACATTCTTTTACTCCTTCACTTTTGCTAACACTTATTTAATATTTGCTCACAGATCGCATTTAAACGTCGACAGACAACGATATCTAAGAAAACGTGATTTTTTTTATTTCTGCATTGCTGCAGTATCAGTTATTGCACTTACTTTATAACCCGTAAGAGATTCTTTTTAAATATATCCTGGAATTTCTGCAAAAGATTAACAATACAATTCGCCATTCATCGTCAATATTTTGTGTTATGTCCCTATTATTGACATAATTCCCACAGGCGTACGTATCAAATTATGTTAAAAAATATTTATTATCAAAATGTCATAAAAGTTAAGTAAATCTGATAATTATGTACAAATCGGCAACACTGTCGGGTACTACGCGAATAATGGTCGGCGATCTGCGCAGTAATAGTGCGCGAACTTTTCCCGCCTTCTAGTAGTGTAACTGGTATAGGCATATAAGCAGAATGGGAGAAGGAAGACTGGCAAAGATAGCACGAGACAGATCACCAAACGACCAAAGGAGTATAGGAAGGCCAAGGAAGAGATGGAGTGACAACCTGGATATCTAATGAGGAGGCATCCGAAGATGAAACAGGCGCGAGTCATCAAGGAAGCAGGAAGAAGAAGAAACAGGCTTATGATTTAATTAATCTTGCAATGGAAGGCAATGATCGAGCTGGGCGTACCCAAGAAACAAACTGCTGTAACAAAAATGTGTTTAACGCCCGGTTTCATAATCAGTTAAAGTGGACATTAAGTTTTAGGTTGGTACCCTTGTCAATGCAATTCATATGGGTAAATGTCAACGTTAAAGTGGACTTTAGTTAATGTTCACTTTAAGTTGATTATGAAACCGGGCGTAAGTAACTCCTTTGCACTATTGAAATGTTAGCTATCCTGATCCCCAAGTATATGTAAATCAGGTTGGCAATATTGACAGTTGAAGTAGTCTAATAAAATGGTCGTCACGAAGCGTTGCATATGAATTATGTCTCCCAGTAAATATACCTAATTAATAAGTACTCGGCAAGCTTCCTTCTCCAAAAGGTTATGGACTCCAGTTTTACATGCCAAGAGTACATTCAATAAGAAGTAAAGTTTTTTAGTGTTGCTGTTTATACCGACCGGCAGTGTTGTGAGTGACCGCAAAAAAATGGCAGTCCAAGGTTTAAATGGCGCGAATTCAACCGTGAGTTTGTATCCGCAATTAACATCTACGAACTTTTCGTCATGGAAATTTAGATTAGGCAATCTTCTAGATGCCAAAGGTGTTAAAGATTTTATTACCACTGAAGTAACTGCAACGCAATTCACACAATTATCAAGAGACGAGCAAAATCAACATAAAAAGCATGATGCAACAGCAAGATCGATCATTGTCACATGCATTACAGATGAACATTTAGAATATATTCGTGACTGTGACTCAGCATTCGAAATGATAAAAAGTTTAGAAAAAGTGTTTGAAAGAAAAAGTATTCTTTCTCGTTTATATGTGCGGAAAAAGTTGTTAACGTTGAAATATAAACAAGGTATCGATTTACAAAAATTTTTCGTTGAATTCGATTCTTTAATCCGAGAGCTTGAATCGACTGGAACTACAATCGAAGAAGATGACAAGGTATGTCACCTTTTGTTGACAATGACAGATACGTTTGACACCGTTATTACTGTCCTAGAAACTTCAAATGATAAACTATCTGTTGATTTCGTTAAAGCAAAATTATTAGATGCAGAATTGAAGCTGAAAAATAATGTACAAGAAAGTGAAGAATCCTCTTTTTATGCGAAGCAATACAATAAAAAACCCCGATGCTCATTTTGTGGACTTGAAGGCCATCTAGTGTCCAATTGTTTCAGAAAAAACAATAATAATTATAGAGGTAACAATAATCGAGGGAGATTTTTTCGAGGAAATAACTATTCCCGTGGCAGAAGAGCCAATAATGATACACAAGGTAAACAGAATATCCATGTAGCCGAAGACGAAGTAAGTTTTATCACAGCCCTACCAGCTGAAAATCTCAAGAATGATGACAGCCAAATTTCGTTTATAATAGATTCTGGAGCATCACAGAATATGTGCAGCAATAAATATAAACAATTTATAAGTAATATTATTGAAATTGAGCCTGTTGGCATTAAAATAGCAGATGGAAGAGTGATGACGGCTCGTACAAAAGGTAAATTAAAAGTTTATTACAATGAAACTCCTATTAACATTGATGTTCTCATTTTAAATGAACTAGAATATAATTTATTATCAGTCAGTAAACTAAACAGTTTAGGTTTCACAGTAGTATTTAAAGAAAATAAGGCTGAAATAAGAAAAAAGAACTTTAAACTTATTTGCTATAAACATAAGAGTAACTTATTTGCTGCAAATTTTCAATTAAATAATTTTCAATCTAGTTTAGTAGCAAAGCATAGCGATAAAGACTTATGGCATTTACGTTTAGGACACGTAAATAGAAGGGGACTACAATTGTTGGGACTTCCCTATTCAGATAAACTATGTGACTCGTGTCAACAAGGAAAAGCCACAAGGCAACCTTTTAAAGAAGTTATATACAAAAAATCCTCTAGAGTTGGGGAACTTTTACATGTTGATACTTGGGGACCATCCAAAGATCCCACATTTTCTGGTGAAAAGTATTACTTATCAATTATTGATGATTTCTCACATTTTAGTGTTGTATATTTAATGACAAGAAAAAGCGAAAGCGAATCACATCTTATTAATCATATTGAAAAATTAGCTGCAGAAGGCAGGAGAGTATCTAGAATAAGAATGGATAAAGGTGGAGAGATGTCTTCTAAATATTTTAAAAACTATTGTATACAACATGGTATAGTACAAGAATTTACTGCAGGGTACACACCTCAGCAGAATAGTATAGCCGAACGACTTAATCGTACTATTTTAGACAAAGTAAGAGCAATGTTTGTAGAAACAAATCTTCCAAAGAGTTTGTGGGGAGAAGCAGTTAGAACAGCTGTTTATCAGCTTAATCGAACTCCATCACGAGCAATTGAATTACAAGTACCAGCAGAAATATACTTAGGCAGACTTGACTTGTCTAAACTTAGAATTTTTGGTTCAAAAGTATGGTACTACAACCTACCAAAGCAAAGTAAATTAGAACCAAGAGCAAGTAAAGGTGTAATGGTTGGATACAGTGGTGCTGGTTATAGAATTTGGAATCCACTGACCAAGCAAATCAAAATTTCAAGAGATGTTGTTTTCGATGAAACACAGTATAAATATTCTCCAGAAATATCGTCGAATAATCAAAATGTTGAGGAAATTTTACCAAGCCAAAATGAATTGGAAACATTTGAAACAAATTATGAAGAAAGTACAGTCCAAACATTAAGAAACACTACTGAAATTAATTCACAAGATGAAGAACCAGTAAATTTACAAAATACCAAAATTACTTCCTCCAATAGAGAAATAAAACAACCTTCCAAGTTCAAAGACTATGAACTTTATTATGCATATTGCTTAGTTACATCAACACCAGTAACTTATGAAGAAGCAGTAGAGGAGGATGAATGGAAGCAGGCAATAGAAACAGAACTAGAATGTCTTGAAAAAATGAACACGTGGAGTGAAGCCACAAAAATACCTCATGATCAACAAATCATAAATACAAAATGGGTATTTAAAACAAAAAGTGATGGCACGAAAAAAGCTCGCTTAGTCGCCAAGGGTTATGAAGAAGAAGTGTTTTTAGATATATATTCACCGGTAGCTAAGATGGCAAGTGTAAGAATTTTATTATCACTGGCTCTCAATAACGACTGGAAGGTATACCAATTAGACATTCCTTCAGCGTTCATCAACGGAGTGCTACAACATGATGTTTATATTCATTGTCCTAAGGGTTATAAACGACAAAGCAAAGTTCTCAAACTACAAAAGGCTTTACATGGACTAAAAGAATCACCCAAATGCTGGAACCAACGATTCAACAAATGGGCAATCAAAATTGGTTTTAAAAGTGCGGAAAGTGACTGTTGCGTTTATACAAAGAAAAATGTGTGTATGTGTATATGGGTCGATGATATCCTATTGTGCGGTGAAGATAGCGATTCGATTCAAAAAATTATTGAAAGTTTAAAAAGTGAGTTTAACGCAAAAAATCTTGGTTGTGTAAACAACTTTTTGGGTATTGATTTTGAATATTCTGTAAATAAAAATGATGTAAAAATGTATATTTCTCAAAAACCCTTAATCAATAAGATAATTGAGAAATTTAATATGACGAATTGCAATGTTAGCAAAACACCAATGGAAACAGGTTTTCAGGTTGACAAAACTAATGCTAATAATCAAATCTCTGTCAATGTGCCTTATAGGCAATTAATTGGAAGCTTAATATATATTGCATTGGGTAGTCGCCCTGACATAATGTTTTCAATCTCTTATTTGAGTCAATTTCTCGATTGTCGTGATGATATATTATGGAAAGCTGCTAAACGTATTATTAGATATTTAAAAAAATACAATTAATTTCTGTCTTATATACAGTAAAAATATAAAAAGAAAACCTTTAATATTTGCATATTCAGACTCAGATTGGGCAGCAAATGTAAATGATAGAAAAAGCATGTCAGGAGGTATAGTATATTTTCTAGACAATCCAGTTTCATGGTATTCAAGGAAACAGAGCACTGTTTCATTGAGCAGTACTGAGGCCGAATATATTTCATCGACTGTTACATGTTGTGAGTTATTGTTCACAAAAAACTTTACAGTACATAAATACAAAATCAAACTGTGCTGATATTTTCACTAAAGCTCCTTCAAATGAAATATTCTCACGTCTCAGAAGTTAGAGTAGAGGGGAAATATCAAGTGCTTTCTGCGTAAATTCCGGACTGACGACAGGGAGATCTGTTGTCCCCTTTGTTGTTTAACCTGGCCTTAGAAAAATCAAACCAGACATAACTGCTCGGGGAGCAAAAATCGTACTCGCCTTTGAAGTAGATGTAGTGCCACAATGAACATTAGAAATTAAGAATATTTTCATGAGCTTTGAAGAAGCTGCATTAAACATCGGTTTAAAAGTAAATGAAGACAAAACAAAATACATGGTCGTCTCAAAACAAGAAGCACGGCGAATAAGGCAAAACATTTACTATAAACGATCATAACTAAGTGGTTAAAGAATTTAAATATCTAATGTCTTTCCCACCTTGACTTTACAGTACACGAACGAATGGCAATGCAATCCTTATGGGAGTTTTTAGCGCGACGATGCCGATTTTCTTCAAAAGAATTTTCAATCGAACATTACCGGGGTCCTAAAAATGTAGGGCCTTAAAAATGTTAAATGAAAACTAACCCGTAGCATTGTAGTAAAAAAATATTTTTCATTGTTTTTTGTGAGTGATTTTCGAAAAGTAATCAGCAATTTTATAATCTATATGCGTAATAACTTTTTTTGGATAAGAATGTTAGAATATTTAACATTAAAAGTGGATGTTGTTCTATGGTTGTTAATTTATGTATTGACAGTATAGACAGTTCTGAAGTAATGTCAAGCAAAATATAAAATAGATTGTCAGTCAAGTTTAAGTAAAGTTTTATATTGTCCTACGCAGTTGAGAATACATAAATTATAATTGTTGATGGTCAGTTCACCTAAAATAAATTATAATAAAGAATATCAAATAAACTTATAATTATTACTGATAACATTGTATAGGGCTTTTCATTCACAGTCATTTGTTTCGAGCTTCTGTCAGATGTCGTATAATCCGTGTATATTATTAATATTATACACAGATTATACAACATATGACAGAAGCTCGAAACAAATGACAATCGATGAAAAGCCCTATTGAGTAACTGATTGCTAATTTGGAAAATTTGGATCCTAATTGCAGTTTTTTGTTATTCTTAATGACTGATTTCCAACCTTAAATAATTAATGTCATTTTAATGTGTTTACACCCTGATTTAGTATAAATTTTAAACTTATAAAATTAATTTTAGTTAGTTCATTTTTTAGTTAGTTCATTTGATTCGTTGAAGTTCATTAATTGTTAGTTAGTTCAGTTATTTTTCGAAAAAAAAAATGTTTTAGAACCCCTGACAGCCACAAAATGTCAATAATAATATTAATTCCTAAGTTATCCAATAGAAAAAAGTATATTTGCTTAAAACCTGTTTCTGATAAAATTTGGCATCACTGTTGGTCATAAGAACCTGTACTGTAAAGTCAAGGTGGGACACACATTAGGAGCAACAATCACAAATGACAACAAAATAGATCGAGAAGTTGAAACGCGACCAATGGCAGGAAACAGACCTTTCTTTGCAATGCAACATCTCAAAATTTCTTTCACGAGGTGCAAAAATCCGGATAAGACCATAATACGGCCAGCAGTCGCGTATGGAAGCGAAATATGGACGCTAACAAATAGAGACGTAAATAAATTGCTAGTGTGGGAACGTAAAATCCTTCGAATGATAAATATGGCCCTTGCAGAGACAGCGTGACAAACGAATGGAGGCGCAGATACAATAACGAGTCTCTATTCGGAAAAGAAAATCTAGTTAGATATATTATAAAGGCCAATATTCAGATGGGCAGGGCAAGTGATATGCTATAACGACAATGTACACTTATAAACAATGTGTTCTGGGAAAGACCAGATGAAAGAAGGTCTAGGAAAGAAGGTAGGACAGCCTAGAAAAATGTGGAAAGATGCGGTCAAAGAAGATCTGGAGAAAATGGGAGTATGACAATGGGAATTAGTGGCACAGCACCGACAAACATGGAAGGCAATAGTAAACGCGACAAAGACTCACGAAGAGTTGTAACGCCATTGATGATGATGACAGTTCTATTAAATATCCTAAAGGGCGAACTCCATAATGGTCTTAAGACATAATTGAAACCGGATAAAGGGAGCTAGTTATCGGAAAAAAATAAGGCACTAAGAATTTGAAAATTAAACTTGAATGACTAAGAAATTTTGAACAATCTCGCATATGTTAGCTTTATTTATAATTTTTATCATGAAATAATGAAGTTTGAGATTTGCTTTATCAAATTGAACTTGTAAGCAAGCAAAACGATTGTTGTATACCAAAACAATTACAAAAATAATACGCGAGCTTAATTTTTATACTTCAATGAATGTCGACACGAATCAAGTTTTCTGTTAACCCAAATATTAAAATATCAAAGGGTACTCATGAGAATGGGTCTCAGAGAATCCATATGAAACGAGTCTTGTACTCTAATACAGAGTATGGTATACATGAAAATAGACGTAAACTTCTCTATTTTCTCCCAAGACCAAAGGTTTTAATTTAATTACTGCGTATATACTTGTCAACTGCAAACGACGCTTTACGACGGAAGGAGGGGAGGGTATTAAAAACTGCAAAATTTTTACGACGTAGTTTATGGATGCTCCCTGTATACATATCGACGTACGTTTTAAGTTTTGACTTTGTTTGAAAATGAATCGTCACGCATGGGCAAAGATAAAATGCAACAACTATATGAATTTGTCTACCGAATAAATCATTGTTTTTGATCCCTAGTCAGTTTTATCCGCATTTAGTTTAAATGCGGATAAAACACAAAAAATTTCACTTATCACTGACTCTGAATGCATTGCCAGCATTATTAACTAATCTAGTAGAAACTTTTTGTTTTCTCGGAGCAAAATGGCAATTTGGAGCTTATCATAAGTGTCTTTTACTTTGGAATAAATAATATCAAATATTGATGGTTCGATCCTTAATTCTTCCAAAAAAGCGATAAGTTTGAAACTTCTTCACGCATATGTGAATGTTGTCTTCACTTTTTCAATGATTGTTATACACTCACCGGCACAAAATTCAGCCACCCAAAATTTTTTATTAAGTTTGACAATTTATAATTTTATATTTGTATTCCAATTTTTAAGATTCTTGCATCAGTTTGTACTAGGTACATGTTTTCATGTCGTTTAATGTTATACCAGTAACAAAAATTTTTTGCTTGGATGGTATTATACAGGGGTGAATGGAAACGTATTTTCTCCTAACTTTAAAAAATTCTGTGGAAAAATTGAAAGGCTGATTTTATTACATACTCCTTTTGTATTATCCTGGAGGTATTCCTAAGATTTTGTTTTTTGAATTATCCGAATATCTCTTTTCTTTTAAAAGCTGTAAATAAAAACTAAAATTAATAACCCAAAACAAATTTAAAAACAACACAATAGCGGGTATGTCGACCTCTCGCAGCAACGACTGCTCGTAATCTGGTTGGCATGGAATCTATTTTGACTTGCTAAGATGTAGCATAATTTTTATTTAATTAATTTTGATCTGTTTGTCCTTTGTCTAGTGTGTGTTATATACTCCATCTAATTTACTTACCGTTGCACGTCATCCGCGTCATAGCCCGTGACGTCACATGATAACAACACGAAATATTTGGGCCGTAGGTGTTCTTTTTTAGAATCACTTTGCCGAGTACACTGGCATTACAGCCACTAGACATATTTTATTATATACGCGTATAAATAATATTTAAAGATTTCTATTAATGTTAACTTAAGGAAATACACAATAATATGTTTCATTTAATTTGTATAAATGGATTATAAAGCGTTTTTATGAAGCACATTTGTTCGGAATACACTGTAACTATAATCGAACGAAGGTGATATTTTGGCATAAATTGGTAACATTTATTTGACAGTACCCACCATCAAAAGTGAAATAAAACGACATAGTGAAAAATATCGGGATAGAGCAAATACGCATGTGAACCCCCTCGCGAGTGATTTATTTAACACAGTAGGTGAGGTGCGCCGCTTAAAAAAATTTAAACCAACGGACCTGATAAGCAGGTTTAACTAAGTGTACTCAGAATAACAAACAAATAACGGTTTTAAATAAATAGGTTAATTATGTAAAGGAAATAATTCACTGGAAATATTTCCTACATGTCCAATGTAAATATCCGACCATTTACTTATTGTCCTTCAATATTATATATGTGACAGATTGTAAATATACTGGGAGTCAATAAAAAAAAAAAAAAAAAAAATTTGACAGTTGCGGTGATGACACTTCATATTTATTTATATTCTTTATATTTTTTTTTATATTGTTTCATTATATTTACTGTATTTATTATGTACTTTAACGTAAGATTATAACTTAATTATTATTTTCTATTTCTAAAGATTTTATTTATTTACATTGAATATTTAAAATGAATTGAAGAATTTTTTGTAATTGGGCAACAATGTCAACTTAGAACTCTAACGTAGATAATGACGTGCAACGGTAAGTAAATTAGACGGACTGTATGTATTTATTAGTTTCAAATTTTTAAAATTTCTTGCGAATGTTGCACTTTGCTGGGATATCTTTCTAATTTGACGAAATGCCCCTGATGATGGCGAAAGTATACTTAGGCCAGATTTAATAAACTAGATGTTCGAAACCTGCCTTTTATTCCTATAGATTCTGAATAAAGATGTGTTATCCTTGCCTGCGGAATAGCCCGATATTCGTCTACCAGGGCCATAACTGTACCAAATTTTCTGGAGATCTAGGAGACGACTAATAGCTATTTTTAAATCATCCCATAAATGCTCAATAGGATTGAGATCTGGCATGCGGGGCATTCTAATATTATCAATCCAACCTCTATTTAAGGCCGGCCGTTGTATGAAAGAGAGGTCCCCTACTTTCGGTGCAACAGAGAGAAAAGATTCTTTCCCGAGAGATGCTGCCTCTATCGGAGAAATAACACAATATATATCTAAGTGAGGCCGCATAGCCGGCCGATATATAGTTTAGTTTGGTTCTTAATCAGTACAGAGAGGTATGCAGGTGCGGCCTCGCTAAGACGACTCGAAATCGTTTTATATATCGGGTGCGAACTTTTAATTTTCTAGGTGGTCTCGCTGAAAATTTTACTCGGATAAATACTGTGCTCGTATCTCGTGGTAAAATCTAAACCAAAAGTATTGGAGAAATCTATTTCGCATATTGGTTCATCATAGTTTGTTACCTACTTCTCATGTCCCAATATTATAAAATTATACCAGGGAAGAACAATTATTATATCACTCAAATATGTCTGATTGTCTATTTTAGAATGAAAATGTCTCTGTATTTTAATGAAAGCTTATAACCAAGGATGGTACTAAAGATAAGCAATTTGGTCCATCGGTCTGCCTGACCGCGAATATAACTCCTCCGTCACTGTACCAGGTAGAATGGCAAATAAGGTGTCGAATGCAAGTTTATAACCGAGGATGGTACTAAAGATGAAAAATTTGACCAAGGCTGTCTGTCTATCTGTCCGTCCGACCGCGAATGTAACTACTCCGTCATTATGCCAGGGAAAATGACAAATGAGGTTTCGAATGAACGATTATAATCCAACGATGGTACTAAAGATCAGCAATTTGGTCCGTCGGTCTGCCTGACCGCGAATATAACTCCTCCGTCACTGTACCAGGTAGAATGACCAATAAGGTGTCGAATGAAAGCTTATAACCAAGGATGGTAGTAAAGATGAGAAATTTGACCAAGGCTGTCTGTCCATCTGTTCGTCCGACCGCGAATGTAACTACTCCGTCATTATGCCAGGTAAAATGACAAATGAGGTGTGGAATGAACGGTTATAATCCAACGATGGTACTAAAGATGAGCAATATTATGTCAAAATAATTTTATTTTATCGAATTATCGCGCTAATTTCATTAAAACATGAGCACAATAAGCTAATTTGAAATAAATTAGTAAATAATATCTAAATATTAGTTTATTGCATGTATTATAATATAATATAATGCCATATGACAAGGTATTTTACTTTCCCGCACGCCGTGCGTGAAAGTGCAACTTTTGGAAACGAAATGCGTGCGTGAATCTTTAGTACCATCATTGGATTATAACCGTTCACTGTACACTCGTCACCTCATCTGTCATTCTGCCTGGCATAATGACGGAATAGTTACATTCGCGGTCGGACGGACCGATGGACAGACAGCCTTGGTCTAATTTCTCATCGTTAGTACCATCCTTGGATTATAAGCTTTCATTCGACACTTCATTTGTCATTCTACCTGGTACAGTGACGGAAGAGTTATATTCGCGGTCAGTCAGACCGAAGGACCAAATTGCTCATCTTTAGTACCATCGTTGGATTATAACCGTTCATTAGACACCTCATTTGTCATTCTACCTGGCATATTGACGGAGTAGTTACATTCGCGGTCGGACGGACAGATAGATAGGCAGCCTTGGTTAAATTTCTCATCTTTAGTACCATCCCGACTTATAAGCTTTCATTCGACACCTTATTTCTCATTCTACCTGGTACAGTGACGGAGGAGTTATATTCGAGGTCAAGCAGACCGACGTACCAAATTGCTCATCTTTAGTACCATCGTTGGATTATAACCGTTCATTCGACACCCCATTTGTCATTCTACCTTGCATAATGACGGAGTAGTTACATTCGCGGTCGGACGGACCGATGGACAGACAGCCTTCGTCTAATTTCTCATCTTTAGTACCATCCTTCGATTATAAGCTTTCATTCGACACCTCATTTGTCATTCTACCTGGTACAGTGACGGAGGAGTTATATTCGCGGTTAGGCAGACCGACGGACCAAATTGCTCATCTTTAGTACCATTGTTGGATTATAACCGTTCATTCGACACCTCATTTGTCATTCTACCTGGCATAATGACGTAGGGTTACATTCACGGTCGGACGAACAAATGAACAGACAGTATTGGTCAAATTTCTCATCTTTAGTACCATCCTTGGTTATAAGCTTTCATTCGACACCTTATTGGTCATTCTACCTGGTACAGTGACGGAGGAGTTATATTCGCGGTCAGGCAGACCGACGTACCAAATTTCTTATCTTTAGTACCATCCTTGGATTACAAGCTTTCATTCGACACCTCACTTGTCATTCTATCTGGTACAGTGACGGAGGAGTTATATTCGCGGTCAGGCAGACCGACGGACCAAATTGCTCATCTTTAGTACCATCGTTGGATTATAATCGTTCATTCGACACCTCATTTGCCATTCTACCTGGCATAATGACGAGTAGTTATATGCGCGGTCGGACGTACCGACGGCCAGACAGTATAAATTTCTCATCTTTAGTAGCATTCTTGGATTATAAGCATTCATTTGACAACTTTATTCGGCAAAAATATTGGGGATTTTTTGTCCGTGATTTTTTGCGGGGATATTTTGCCAAAAAAATTGTGGGGATTATGTGTCCGGGATTTTTTGTGGGGATTTTTTGTCCGGTATAATTTGTGGGGATTTTTTGTCCGGACCCCTAGTAAACTCATATTCGTCAAATACCGAAATCTCCAAAGGAAAGTTTCAAACGGGCCATTACGCTCCTGAATTTTTTAGGTTTTTATAATTTTTTTCGTAGCGCCATCTTATACATAATGGCTACATTAACAGAGCTTAGATTCTTACAGATTCCTATACTCTTTTCGTATTATATGTCCAAGATTTACGTTTCACATGCCATTTTCTATTAATTGAAGAAATTTATTTTAAAAGTACACCACGCAAAAAGTACTTTATTACTTCACATTTTTTTAACGTTACTTCCTTCCATTACATATATATTAGTGCTAGACGAAATTTTATCATGAAATTCATTTAAATACTTGAGTAATTTAGATATAAACGCTCTTATATTTATTGAGAAAAAAGCAAAACTTTCACATTTTTTTATAAACAGTACACAACAGGTAGGATACCAAAAATATGGCTGTAATTAGCGAGATATATTGTTAGTAGGTTAAGCATTTTTCGGTATACATATATGCTCTAGATTATGAGTGGTGTACTTTATAAAGGTGATGGGATCGCCTATACTTATAACATTACCAATGGCCCGCCTTAAGAGCAAACAGTAGCGATCAACAGGTAGTAGTAAACGCGTTCCAAGATTGCGGCTCTAATTTTGAATATGTTGTCGAGATATTTGGCACACATATTCGTAATATAATAAAGAATGGTGGTACAGAGCCCAATTTCAGAAATATGTTAGTATGTGGAAATTACTCTATAACTAAATAAAATATTGAAAAAGGAGCCTGTACCACCATTAAGAAAGACAAAAAATACACTTTCTTTAAACAAACTTTTTTATCCCGTGCCTAGATTTTGTGTCACATTTGAACTACTAAAAATCGATTTTTTTATAACAAGAAGTCGAACGTCACTGACTTGGCAACATTTCGCGCCTATGTGTATAAAAATTATTGTTTTTGATAGTATAAACGTCACTGTCAGTGTCGAATTACCCACGCACTGTTGCCTCACTTTTGAAAGTTCGCAGAACTTTCGCAATCTTGGACCGCGTTTGTTGCTACCTGTTGATCGCTACTGTGTGCTCTTAAAATATTTATGTTTATGAGAAATCAGTGTTTTTATTTACAAAAAATTGTACAGCTCTGACAAGAGATACTCGGATAATTCAAAAACCAAAATCTTATGAATATCTCCAGGATAATATAAAAGGAGTATGTAACAAAATCAGCGCCCCAATTTTTCCAAAGAATTTTTTAAAGTTAGGAGAAAATACAACACTTCCATTCGCACCCCCGTATAATGCCATATAAGCAAAGATTCTTTTTTACCGAAACGACACCAAAACATGTACCTACAAACTGATGTAGACCGGGCGGTATCGTCGCCCCCGCTAGCGCTATTATTCCGATTCGATTTTTTTGCACAAACTTACTCAAAAAGAGGTCCTTATAACATATCCACAGGGTGCCGGGCGGTGCCGTGGTCGAAAAATTTTTTAAACAATTTTTTTTAAACAAATTCACAAAAATAATTTATTTATTTCCAACAATTTTTTTTAGATAATTTGGATCATTCTGAGCAAAAAAGGTCTCCTGTCATTTTTCTCTAAAATTGACTGTTGTCGAGTTATACGCGATTAAAAATTTGAAAAATGCGAAAATGGCTATTTTTAAAGTCTTCATAACTCGATTAAAAATGATTATTATGAAATTCACAAAGTAACAAAATCAAGATTCAAATACCTTCTTCAACGTCCTGAAGAGATTTTTGTCACTATTTTATTAAAAAGCTGTTATTTTTAGTTATTAACAATTAGCGATATAGTCCAACTGTTACGTCGCCCTCGTTAGCGGAACTATTTCGATTCGATTTTTTTGCACAAACTTACTCAAAAAGAGGTCTTTATAACATATCCACAGGGTGCCGGGCGGTGCCGTGGTCGAAAAATTTTTTTGTTGAAACAATTTTTCGACCACCGGCCGGCACTCTGTGGATATGTTATAAGGACCTATTTTTGAGTAAGTTTGTGCAAAAAAATCTAATCGAAATAGTTCCGCTAACGGGGGCGACGATACAGTTGGACCATACCGCTAATTGTTAATAACTAAAAATAACAGCTTTGTAATAAAATAATGACAAAAATCTCTTCAGGACGCTGAAGAAGGTATTTCAATCTTGATTTTGTCACTTTTTGAATTTCATAATAATCATTTTTAATCGAGTTATGAAGTCTTGAAATGGCCATTTTCGCATTTTTCAAATTTTTAATCGCATATAACTCGACAACAATCAATTTTAGAGAAAAATTACAACAGACCTTTTTTGCTCAGAATGAAATGAGCCAAGTATCTAAAAAAAATTGTTGGAAATGAAAAAGTTATTTTTGTGAATTTGTTTAAAAAAAATTGTTTAAAAATTTTTTCGACCACGGCACCGCAAGGCACCCTGTGGATATATTATGAGGACCCCTTTTTGAGTAAGTTTGTGCAAAAAAATCTGATCGAAATTGTTTCGCTAACGGGGGCGACGATACAGTTAGACTATAGCGCTAATTGTTAATAACTAAAAATAACAGCTTTGTAATAAATTAATGACAAAAATCTCTTCAAAAAGCTGAAGAAGGTATTTGAATCTTGATTTTGTCACTTTTTGAATTTCATAATAATCATTTTTGATCGAGTTATAAATCCTTGAAAATGGCCATTTTCGCATTTTTCAAATTTTTAATCGCGTATAACTCGACAACAGTCAAGTTTAGAGAAAAATGACAAGAGACCTTTTTTGCTCAGAATGACCCAAGTTATCTAAAAAAAATGTTGGAAATATAAAAATTATTTTTGTGAATTTGTTTAAAAAATTTTTAGATCACGGCACCGCCCGGCACCCTGTGGATATGTTATAAGGACCTCTTTTTGAGTAAGTTTGTGCAAAAAAATCTGATCGAAATAGTTCCGTTAACGGGGGCGACGATACAGTTGGACTATAGCGCTAATTGTTAATAACTAAAAATAACAGCTTTGTAATAAATTAATGACAAAAATCTCTTCAGGACGCTAAAGAAGGTATTTGAATCTTGATCTTGTCACTTTTTTAATTTCATAATAATAATTTTTAATCGAGTTATGAAGCCCTGAAAATGGCCATATTCGCATTTTTCAAATTTTTAATCGCGTATAACTCGACAATAGTCAATTTTAGAGAAAAATGACAAGAGACATTTTTTGCTCAGAATGACCCAAGTTATGTAAAAAAAAATTTGGAAATAAAAAAATTATTTTTGTGAATTTGTTTAAAAAAATTGTTTAAACATTTTTTCGACCACGGCACCGCCCGGCACCCTGTGGATATGTTATAAGGACCTCTTTTTGAGTAAGTTTGTGCAAAAAAATCGAATCGGAATAATTGCGCTAGCGGGGGCGACGATACTGCCCGGTCTAATGAAAGAATCTTGAAAATCGGAGTACAATAAAGTTATAAATTGTCAAACTTAATCAAAAATTTTGGGTGGCGGAATTTTGTGCCGGTGAGTGTATAATAAATCTGATGTATACTATATTACAAGAAACAGCTTTAATCACATGAAAGAATTTTTATTACATAATTATTACATAAAATACCAATATTACATGATCTATCAAAATATTCTAAACATAAATTATACACTTACATCAGAAACGTACTTATAACGTAAATTCACGGTGCCCATGGAGGTTAAATGACCTGCGTTGATTGTATTATATAGGATAGGTGCAATACACAGGAACATTACGGGTCGCGGACGATTCCCCAATTTTCATCAATATGACTAACATTGCGCGTAACTTTGATATGAGAATTATAAAAAAAATATGCATTGAAATCCAGATCCCGTAATTCGTGCGTGATAAAGTGAGTACAAAGACATACATATTTGTTTCTTTGTAATTACAGCTTCAATTTACCGTACTCTTCTCGTAGACTCTGCGAATAAGGTAGAGTCGTGTTGGGGAAAAGTCGCGCGCCCGAACATTACAATGGCAGCTAATCTGGAAAGCTCAACGTAGGTAGCGCTCGTGTAGTAGGAGGTCACGTCAATTTACGTCAACATTTCAAATCAATCTATTTCCAAGTAAATAATGCATATTTGATTCGCTGTGTGAATTAAACTTGAGAAAATAAAATCCCTCAAGATATTCTGAGGAGAAAAAAGTGGATTGTAGTAATAAGAAGGAATAAATATGTGCCGACAATAAACGCACGTATCTGCAATAAACATTTTGTTGAAACAGATTACGTAATGCCCTTAGATTCGACTGTAAAAATAGAATACTTCACTATAAAATTCAGATCAAAATTTATTATAAACGCACGGATTAATATATGCAATTTTATGTACATTCACACTGTTGCCACATCTAGAATCGCTTGTTATGGAGTGAACATATAAAAAAATTTATATTTGAAGTAATAAAAATACTATAGAAAAATGTGAAATACTAATTTTAAATAATTCTCAAGTTCTCAATATTTTTAGTGACTAAAACATAACCTGATCAAGCCTAACCTAATCGAAAATAATATAAACAAGTTAATAACTGAAAATTAAAGTGATCTAGTAGGTCCATTCAAATATTCTTTAGTGATTAAAATATAGCCTGATCAAACCTAACCCTAAATTTTTCTAATTTCACCTTAAATTTAAGGTCGCTCTTCACGTAGACAAACACCCAAATAATTGTACTTAATTAAATGAACACATTCTATATTTCCATAAGGAATTATATTTTTTTTAATAAGACAACATTGCAGAATCAGCTGCGCTCAAACCCATGCTTAAACCAAATTTACACCAAATGCGCAACAGCCATGGCGGCCATATTTTGAAAACATCACATTTTTAAATGAGATTAATGCTGAGCGCACTTAATTGTGAATTTTAAATTGATAAAAAAGTAAGGCCGCACATATCATATTATACACAGTTGTCATACTCGTGTGGGGAGTGAGTCAATACCAAATAAATACCCTCTGAGCTATAGAAATAAAACATTGAGACGATGATTAATATAGTTTATCATTCGATAATAAACGTTGACCTCCAACTACAGTAGCGCCGCCAAGCGGGAGAAACGGCGTACATAGGTGCCATTAGGAACCTTGTGTGATGCATTAAACGAACTTTTACAACAAATCTCAAAACTATTCTTACATTTTTGGTTGTCACTTTGATGCAGTAAAGGTTGTTGAAAACTGTTGTCGGCTCATCCACTAACTAAGCAAAAATCAAGGGAAGTACTAAATTGTTTATATTTTTCTGGTCACATTTGCATACTACATCCGTAAAACTAGATTTTCTCTTTTACGACATACTTATAACTTCTAGAAGATATAAGCTCGTCCAGGGAGCCGTATACTTCTAATAAGTACCGGCGCAAATTGATCCTAAGCAGACACAACCTGGAACCGGCGAGTTGCGTAGACCGTTCTGCGCATCCTACTATCAGTTCATGCGTTCGCAGGTCGAGCTTGGGAAGGTTTGTCATCGACGTACAGTTTTCTTGGGCTTGGGACGGGTGTTTTTGTTTTGCGAGATGGAAATATCTGAAATGAATAAGCGGCGATATATTTTACACTATCTTGAATGAATAACATTTTATTGCTCTGTTGTATCAATCAGCACTACTCTACAAGTTTTCGTTTATTTGTTTTAATATGTATTTTATTATATAATATAGTAGGCGCAATAGTAGGCAATATAATATATTTGATTAAAACAGTGAATTTTTTACAGGTTAAGTATTTTTAATTTCTTGTGAAGTATCTAGTTAGTGTGGCTTTAGCCAATAAATCAAAGTTATGCATTTACAAGAGCATATTATTTGAAAAATAAAGAGTACCATAATGTGTCATAATTATAATCTCCTTTATACAGATCAAAAAATTGTTTAGTATGTATTTCTAAATGCACACAATCATTGGAAAATGATTCATGGTAAAAAATATTTATTAATGACACTGTTATCGACAAAGTCGCTCAATTTTAAACTTGTCATCATATATTTATTAGACTTTTGTTTATCGTTAAAAATTAAATGATGGTTGGGAATTGTATTTTTTGTGTGATTTAATATTTTATCAAAAACATAATCAGCAAAAATCTTATTTAAAACATGCGAACCGTTTTTGCAATCACAATCAATGCAGTGTTTAACTTATGCTTGTTATTATAAAGGTATGTAGAAATATAATACTCAGTGTAAGATATCTTTTTATGCACCCGCTTATGATCAAATTCGATGTTTTCGAAAGTCATACCGCTACGACTACTAGGGACATGTAAGATATTATTAAAACGTTACTAGTTACATGTACGGAACTACCGTTTTTTAGTTGCCTACTCAATTCAGTACAAGGATCAGATACATCAGTATTTTGTAATCAGTATTTGTACTCAGTACCACTGAGAACCGGTATCAATAGTAACCGTTACACGTTTGCACTTATTTTGCCCGTCTCTATTCGTTACGGCGACAGCCGATGGTCGGGTTAGCTTGTGTTTAATATGTGGCACGCTAGAAAAATAACTACACAGGTCACCCGTCCCACCGGCGCAGGTTGTGACTCGCTTAGGTTCAATATGCGCCGGGGCTAAGCACTTTAAGCTGATTAGATTTGAAGTTAAATTCATGGATCAATACATTTTTCTCAAATAAGTCTCTAAAATGCTAGGCAAACACAATCCACTTTTTTATGCTTATTTTATCTTTTATTTTCAACAATACCTCTAATTGCCACTAGTTAAAATTCTTTTTATTTCCTTCTTCATTTAACCTACATGGGCAACAGATTTAAAAGTAATAGAAAAATGTACCTATAAACCATACAAAGTCAAAAATTCAAAATACATGAAATAGTTGTCATTGAGATATTTTTGTTTGACAACCAGGTATTATTTATATCAAGCAACATCTACCATTTCGTACGGTAACCATTTGGAACTCTCCAAGGCATCCCATAAATTACAATCTGCATCAAGTTTCTCTCGATTCATTTTGTCGACATCCAAAGGAATGGTATGTTCTGAAAATAGAAATAGTTTAATATATATTTGCACTGATAATAATTTAGAATGCAGTTTACTATCATACAACTAAATCGCTCTTAAAGTTTATAAAACTTTTCTAGTCACGTGTACTTTCAGTATATTAAGATCAACTGTTTATCTTCTGGTAAAATATGTCCGCTGCGCTAAGAATTCTTCATCCCTCTCGTATATTACGAGACCATAAACTGCACCTCATTGTTGAGCTTCATATTTTACATCTTTCATTTGTGTTACAATATCCTCAAAACAAGAGGAATGAAGACAATATTTGCCCCCCAATAAAAACTGTTATCTCTTGTCTGATCAATCAAAGACAATATTTCAAATTAACAACACAGAGTTCATGGAATTCCTTGTCCAGACTGCCTGATCTTGCATAGGCCAAACCAAGCGTAGAACGGAAACTAGATTTATGAACATTACATTTCTAAAAAATTTCCTTAAATTTTCATAACCATTATAATCTTTTCAATCATATACATTTCTTGCTATAAGATTGAATATCATCATTCCTATTTACTCTATTTTAACAGGTTTCTATTCATATATACTTAAATCGGCTCCTCAACTTATACAACCAACAACACAATGTCCACATGACGTTAATTTCCATATTAATTTTTCTCTATAATAGTATACCAATTCAAAAGTTTAACTTAATTTATTTTCTTTCATTACCATCTGTTTTATCCTCATTTTATCGTTTTTACCAATTTGTTCAGTTTTCTTATTTTTCAACTAATTTGGGGTAAAGTGGAAGGGGTAAAAACCAAAAGGGTCTAAGTGACATTTTTTTAAAAAATGAGTTAAGCGCATATATCAAAAGTTAAAACTAAACATTACTTGCTGGCAAAATGATCCAATTGATTTTTAAACGTTCTGCGCCATCTCTTGGTAAAGGGAAAAATTAGGGAACTAAAATGGAGGAATATTTCCAAGAAGGAAAGTAATGATCTTGACATTTACTCTGATTATGATAATTAATATTTTTTTATAATCTTTACTATTACCGTTGAGTGATTAACACTCAAATATATTACGCGTTTTTTTTTCTTAAAAACCCCATATGAAGTATCTTTACAGATTTTACAATAAGCAATTAATTTTAACATTGAATATCTCCAAACGAACATAACGGCACTAAGATCCTTTTGGTTCTTACCCCTTCAATTAAGAATTTTAAATTCAAAAATTTTTGTAAAACAAAATGTGTCTCTTTCTTTTTAATTACAATAGATTTAAAGGATAGACTTTTTCAGATATTAAAAACTTTTATCATATCATTTGATCATAACCATTTTGTTATAATTTTTAAAAATCGACTACCTTAGTCCTGTACCGTCACTGTCACTTCAATCATTTCCTTATAAACTTTTGACACTTGGCAGACATTCGTGGCCCAAGATGGTTGTTAAAGTTTTCGTTTAGGGTTTCACCATGTTCCCAGAGGTATCTCTAACATCAGCGTTAAGCCTTCGTTAATTTAAACACACTAGAATGTAGATTGAATTGTAATTACAACCACTGTTTGGTTCTGGGGCTAGTTAGCAAGTATATCAGTAGGTAATCGTAACCACAATTTTTTAACATTCAAAATTTCAACCATCTTTTCAATTTTAATAGTGGGATTACGTATTCTATTTTAGGTTCACTGATGATGGACTAATAAGTCCGAAAACGTTCGTTCTGAACACATTTGATACAATCCATTGGGATTTTTAGAATTGTTATATTACATGAGACATGGCTTACAGAAGAAATCTCTGATGTTGAGCTTGGGCTGTTTGAATATAATATATACAGAAGGGACCGTAATGCAACTACCAGTGATGCTTCAAGGGGTGGTGGTGTGTTGATCGCTGTCGCTAAGAATATCCCTGCGCAATTGGTGGAGTCAAGCCCCGGCCTGGAGCAATTATTTGTTCAAATTGGCTCTGGTTCTAATAAAACCGTTATAGGATGTGTATATATTCCACCAAGATCATCTCCAGAAAAATACCAACTTTTCAGTGACAATATAGACAGCCTCTCTGAAAAGTACCAATGCCCAATGCTCTTACTTGGAGATTTTAACTTGCCGAAGGCCTCATGGACATTTGACCAGTTCTGTTCTCATGCCATCTACTCTCCAGATACTTTGCACCAGGATGCCGAATCAATTGAGGTAATGTCAAACTTATGTGCTTTTCACAATTTGTACCAACTTAACAATGTTCCCAACCATTTGGGCAAAACCCTGGACCTGGTTTTTGGTTCGAATGCCCTTTCAGTAGTTGTGACTTTGGCAGATGATGCTCTGGTCCCCGAGGATAGTTACCGTCCAGCCCTGAATATAACATTAAGAATATCAGATAGTCATACTAATTTAGTTAATGCAACCAAGGATGAATATTATTATGACTTCAAGTTAGCAGACTTTAATTTGTTAAATAGCTATCTTGGAGAGGTTAATTGGGACATGATATTATTAAAACATTCTATCAATGACATGCTTAATATTTTTTATGATGTTCTTTACACAGTTATACACATGGTAGTACCACAAAAGAAAGTGTCTCAAGGATACTTTCCAAGATGGTTCTCTCAAGAATTAAAAAATGTTATTATTTTAAAAAAGCAAGCACACAAAGCATTTAAAGAATCTGGGAGTAGGTATGATTGTATTACTTTTTCAAGATTAAGATCACAATGTAAAGTCCTATCTAAAACTTGTTACAATGAATTTGTGTCCAGCTCGGAAAATGCTATTGTCAATGAGAGTAATGTGAAAAAATTCTGGTCCTATGTCAACTCACAACGAAAATCGAATGATTTACCATCTGAAATGTTTTACAACGAGGTGAGTTGCCAACTGGGGCCTGATCTTCCAGATCTATTTGCAGATTATTTTAAAACTGTTTACTCAACAAAAGTTTGTCAGGCGGTTGAATCTTTATCTTTTAATGATATCAGCATAAATGATCTTCAAATCAGTATTTCAACAATTTATGAAGAGATTTGTAATCTAAATACCAACAAGAGTCCAGGGCCAGATGGAATACCCCCCATTATTCTAAAATCATGTAGTTTCGTACTTTCTCGTCCTCTCTATATGATATTTAACTCTTCTTTAAAGTCTGGTTATTTTCCTGAGTTTTGGAAGACTAGCTTCTTGACCCCCATATACAAATCAGGAAATAAAGCTGATGTGTGCAATTATAGGCCAGTTTGCAATTTAAATGTAATTCCAAAACTATTTGAAAAAATAGTAACAAAATATCTTACATCAGTGTTATCATCAACAATAATACCCCAGCAGTATGGATTTCTAAATGGAAGGTCTACTGAGCTTAATTTACTAGTTTACAGTGAGTTTCTGTCAGGTGTCTTGGATGGTGGTGGTGAGGTACACAGTATATACCCTGACTTTTCTAAGGCATTTGACAGGGTAAATCATACAATTTTATTGGATAAGCTGAGGACAGCAGGTTTGGGTGGTAGTTTGTTGAGCTGGATCGGCAGCTATTTGTCTGATAGATCTCAAATAGTAAAGGTCAAAGGCTTTAAATCTAAGGAGATAAAAGTACCTTTTGGTGTGCCTCAAGGGTCTCATTTGGGACCCTTGTTATTTAACATCTTTATAAATGACATCCAGAGTTGCTTTCAATATTCCGAATTTCTATGTTTTGCTGATGACCTAAAATGCTTCAAAACTGTCTCTTCTACCACTGATTGTATTAACTTGCAGTCAGATTTGTCCAGACTTGTGGACTGGTGTGAAAGAAATTGCATGGATTTAAACCCAAAAAAATGCCTCACTATGTATTTCTCTAAAAGGCGTATCCCCTTGGCTTTTCCCTATGAAATTTCTAACACCATCTTGATCAATATGTCAGCTACTAAGGATCTTGGAGTCTTATTTGACAATGCTCTATCCTTCCGATTTCATATCGCAGAGATTGTTTCTAGAGCTCTTAAAATGGTTGGCTTTGTCAAGAGATCTACAAGAGATTTCACAAATCTCTCGGCAATCCGCCTATTGTATAGTTCATTGGTCAGACCCCTATTGGAGTATGCTTCTTCAGTCTGGAATCCCCTCTATATATGCCATGTACACAAATTAGAACAAGTGCAAAGAAGATTTTTGCGGTATTTGGCCTTTAAGGCTGGTGTGGATCCCCCTGACAACTACCATTACAACTATGATTCACTTCACACGAGATTTTCTCTTCCTCCTCTCCAGATTCGCAGGCAATGTAGGGACTTACAGAATTTATACATAGTTTTTAATGGTATTGCTGATTGCCCAGATCTACTGTACTCTATTGGTTTGGCAGTGCCGTCAAGGAATACTAGATTTCACCGCATGTTTCAACAACCTTTATGTAGAACTAATGTAAAGTTTAATAGTTTTAGTTCAAGGTCTGTAAGGACAGCCAATAACTTATCTCCGAACATTGATTTCAGTATAAGTCAAAGTCGCTTTGTGTGCTTTGTTAAGGATTTAACGCTTGGGGAAGAACACTAATTTATAAATTTATAAGTATATTTATGGGTAGCTAGGTGATTTAGTGTTAAGTGTCCAAATAATATTTGTCAATTTATTACCTGTGATAATGTCTGTGTAATGTTACCATTTTGTGATTGTAATTAAGTATATTTACATATTTTTATAATTTATTTTGAGGTTTAATGTATATTTTAGCTCTTCAATTATTCTGTAATATTGGGTAAGGCCCGTAAATAAATAAATAAATAAATAAATACCTATTACATAGAAGTGCCACTAAAAAGTGAAGGCACAGTGTTCATACGTTTTCTTTTAGGTTCTACTATTTACGTTATAGACTCTTATGGTGCCTAAAATGATTAGCAAATTTCACCTATACCGGCTCCTAGTCTACAAGATATAATTACAATTTTGAAAAATACATGGCTGCAGTGGGCAGAAGACCTAGCCAAATTAAGTGATAATTATCCGCAAGATTCTAGTGGTGAAAACCGAGAGAACCAAACTAAGGTTAAGATTGGTGGTGGTGTGTGTGATTCCAGCAAATACTTTATAGACAAAAATGCATGTAATACCTAACAGTCACATAAAGAACACTAAATTTTTTATATTAGCTTACCTATCAAGTCCAAATCATCCTCCTTTCTTTCAGAATGCGCATTTGAATTGTCACGTGCTGCTTGGTGTTCAGATGATTGGTCATAATTATTATATCCCTGTTAAAGTAAAATAATTTTATTGGTAGGTTAAAAATAATCGTAATATATTTATACGAGAGTTTTAAATCTCAAAATTAACTGTAACATTTAAAATTATTCCTTTGTTTAAATATTACTCTGCATTTCCTGAGTGAAAAATTGTTTTGAAGCACATAATTTAAATTGTAAAATTTATAAAATCATTTTACAAAATAAAATCAATAACTTACTGGCTGCCAAGATGCATAGTTTTGCCAATACGTTGTTGGATCATAATACTGACTGAAGTCATTACTGTCATTCTGGTTTGAAGGTCCTGAATAACCAGGTAATAGTCCCTTGGGTTTAGGCACAGCATTACATATTTTCAGAGCTTTTGTTCCAAGGCCTATAAAACCATTCATAGATACTAAGCTGTCCTTCATTTCCTCTTCACTTCCAAATCTTACGAACCCATATCCTTTACTAAAACCACTGGCATCTAAAATAACTGAAAGCAAACGTTTACTATTTAATACCGGCATTTTTATATAATAGTGAAGTGCTTTATAAATAATTTGAGCATTAATAAGTGAATTGGACCATATATTTATTTTACCTCTAACCTAATAAGTGAAGTATATTTATATTTTGTAAAAAAAAATATTTTACAAGTACTACTAGACGGTGAATGGAGTCAATACAGTTTCAACATGATGGTACTTCATCACATTATAGGCGCATAGTATGAGATTTTTTATGACACAATTTTCCCATTAGATGGATTGGTAGAGGCAGTCCTTATGTCTGGCCTTTACGATAAGGTGATTTTAATTCTATCGATTATTAGGTACACTTGCGGGTATTTTAAATTCCAAAGTTTATAATGATGAAATACAGACATACTTGAACAGATTCAAGAAGCCTTACAAGAAATGAAAAGTAACCCAGACGAGATTAGGAAGCATGTCAGACAAAAAAACTAAGACTTTACATTCAACAAGGTGGTGGTTATTTTGAAAAATTACTTTAGTTTTGATAATAGATATTTTTCTGTAAATTTTCAGTGTTTCTTTTTTAATTTGTAAGATACTTACTTTGTTGATTAAAGTTATGTATTTTTTGTGGACTCTTTATTATTTATTCATTAATTAACAATAAATATTTCTTATGAATTATTTGTCGCACATTAAAAAATACTGAAATGTTGAAATTTTACCAATTTAATTAAAATAAAGTCACATTTAAATTTTTTTTCTACTTCGAGTTCTGCAATTCACATAATTTCAGAATTCAAATTTTAGATTTTACCAGAAAAACAATTTTGCCGAAAATTCAAAATGAACCACTTAATTTAGTTTTTCAACCTCTACAAATGCAGAATGAATCTTTAAAAAAAAATCAAATGCAGGTGTTGTTTTTGGGGTCAGAATATTTTTTAATCCGAACCTGAAATTCATATAAAGTAGACTCCCTTAAGTTCGGCTTCCGTTAGTTCGGTCTCCGCTTAGTCCGGCCGGCTCTGAGCATTAGTCATTAGTCAGTAAAGCAGATACAACAAATACATAATAGTAATGTGAATTGTATCACATAAAAACAAATCAATGGACATTTAAAATGGATAATGATTTACATATACAGTGGAACTTGGATATTACAGCCTCAGTAGTTACGTCATCTCGGTTGTAACGTCAATTTTTAATAGGTCCGGCCAAAACCTATTCAACAACATTATTAAAAACCCGGTTTTATCGGCTAAAAATAAGGTAACCCTCGTCTATAGTGTCATAAAATTTTAAAGACCGTTGTCATTTTTTTTATTTTATGAAGGATAAAGTGCAATGGGTTTCAGGTTTGCAAACTTTATTTTTCGGAAAGGGTTGTGCAGAAGAAAATAATTGACTTTTTTCAGCATTAGAGAACTTTTTCATAAAATGTAAGTTTTATATACATAATAGGTTTTATTTCTTATTTTTTTATATTAAATGCAGCAATAATGCTGTAATAAAATTTTGCCTCATTAAAATCTCATTTTTTTCTACCTCTTGTATAGAGTCACTCTGATATAGCGTCATTTTTTTACTTGACCCGTCAATGACGCTATAAGCAAGTTCCACTGTATATATATATATATATATATATATATATATATATATATATATATATATATATATTTATATATTTTCATAAATATTTTATCCTACCTTTTGCTGTCTTGATGGTATTGTATTTTGAAGAAAATACTCTATACAAGTTATAATCATCTACATCTGAACTTAAATCTCCAACCCACACAGAAAACTCTCTATCAATAAGGGATCTACCAGAATTACTGGCATTGTTGAGCCTGAATCGAACTGTGGGAGTTGTATTTGGAATAGGCTTGGAGTTAAGTTTGTGCATTGCATCAATAGCTTCTTCATCAGAGGCAAAATGTACAAAACAGTATCCTGCTGCTTCTCCAGTAAATTTATTACGCATAATTTTTACGCTAAGGGGGCTCTCGCCCATTTTCCGGAAAGCATTAAGAATAAACGTTTCTGTCATGAAAGGTTCCAGCTAAAAATGTATAAATGTAAGTTTTTGCTTTTAATGACCTAACAATACTTACACTCCCCATCCATAATTGGCAATGTACCATATTATTATTAGCCATTTTGCAATTTTCTAACAATTTCCAGTATAATAAAAATATCAATATCAAATTATCAATCGCCAACTACAAACATAACCTAAAATTTAAACTGTCTATTTTCTTTCTTCTCTCATCTCAGAATAGTAATTCTTCTGCACACATACACAGCCACAGCCACCTTTACTTTACAAGCCATCAAGTGCAAAAGGCAACGTCGCAATTGATGACGTCGGTAGTCTGATTCTCGGACTACCGCTTTCGAACCCACGAGTTTAAAGTACAAATTCTAATAAAATTTATAGTATTTTTTGAGTCGAACAGGAAAATATATTAGTTAAAAGCTTTTACAAAATCAAATTAAAGGTAATTCTTTGTAAGTAACGTTTATTATACAAAAAAAAAAAACCAATGACAAGAATATGTGTAAAATACTTTATTTTAAATAAATAATATCTTATTTTAAATTATATGCAAAATATCGGTACAAATAACTATAAAAACAATTGCAATTGCTCACAATGTTTGATGTGCGTTGTTGGGGTTTAGAGTACCTAGATAATTTTCTTTTTTGTTATCGCCCTTATCATTATTTTTCTTTTTATACTGTTTTGAAGATTCATTACTTTGATGGCTGCTATTTTTGTATAATTATTTAAAACAATATTACACAACATTTTTATAACAGCAGAATAAACTTTGAAGGCATTTTCTCCATATTCACGCTAAAATTCTAAATTTACGTGAAATCCTTCATGCTGTTGTAGACTTTTCATTACCAAAGATGATAATAACTTCAGGTTTGCAAAAATAATTTTTTAGATTGGGATTGTTAATAATAACTTCAAATGTTGAACACAGATGATAATAAATAAATTTTATAGTTTCCGCAGTTACAGTCCCTGCTCAATTTATTAGACTCACCCTAGAAATATCAGTTTTTTTCATTTGAAACACCTTAAAAGTATGCACAAAGTCATACGAAACTGCTGAATGGGTTAAATAACAATTACTTAATAATTGTTCTACATAATTAAGTTAAAAATGGTGAAAGTTTTTGATTGAATTGTGAAAACTTGATAAATGGCAATAGAATGGCTAAAAGGGCGCAATGACTCGACTTTTTTCAACTTTAGTTTTTTAGTTAAATTAGTGATTGGTGTTCAATTAAAACTCGTATAGAAATTGCAAGAGGAGCATTTATGAAACTTAGATCTATTCTGAGCAACTCTCAGCTGAATTTACAACTAATTAATCAAGTTCCTAAAATGTTATGTGTATCCTGTATTACTATATGGATGTGAAACCTGGATCATGAAGGTTAACATGATGAACAAATTAGAAGCCTTTGAGATGTGGTCGTATCGTAGAATGCTCAGAATATCTTGGGTTCAACGCATTTCAAACAGAGAAGTCTTAAACAGAGGTAGGTCAAGGCGAAGGTGACTTAATGAAGATGATAAAAAAGAGAAAACTTGAATATCTGGGGCATATAATGAGAGGTAGCAGATACAGGATGCTGCAGTTAATACTCAATGGAAAGATCGACGGAAAAAGAGGAATTGGTCGAAAGAAATATTCATGGCTCCGAAACCTTCGTCAATGGACTGGCTTATCAGCAGATCAATTGTTACATGCCGCACAAGATCGAGAACGACATCGGCAAATTGTTATGGAAGCTACCCACGCCTAAAAATTTGGGCACGGTACTTAAAGAAGAAGTTCAATTTTCGTAAAATTTGCAGAGGTGAGTGTTAATATTGTTCTATGTGAACGTTAGTTTTCAATTTTTTTAATTTATTTTAAGATATTAATAGAAATATGTTAATTTCTAAAAGATGAATATCTTCGATTGGAATTTTTTCATATGGGTGATTGTAAATCTTTTTGCTGAGCAAATCTCTTCCGTTGCTGCCCTTTTAGAAAATATTGCATGTTGTCAAAAAGAAATAGCAAAACATGCAGTGTATCTTTACTTCAAAGGTGGAGTCAAAAACATAAAGGGAAACATCATGTTACATTTGGAGGGGTTGGTATGGCAGAAAGATTTCAATCACTCCCAGAGGGCAACGATTTTTAAAAAAATTGGCTGTAAAACACAGACGAGTCACTCATTGCGATATACGGAATGAATTGGAAGAATCAGAGTGTTCAGTATCGAAGTCCAATGTACGCCAAAATTTGTACAGTATGGGATTCAAATGTCATAGGCCAGTTAAGGAAATATCTAAACAACCAACTATTAGCATAAATGCTCAAAAAGGCTTAGTTTGGGCCAATTTGCATTAATATTTTATAGTCATATAATATTTATGCAAATTGGTCGAAACTAAGCGTTTCTTGAGCATTTGTGGTGATGGTTTTGGTTCCTTAACTGGCTTATGACATTTTGAATCTCATACTGTACAAATTTCGGCGTAAGTGGACTCCGATACTGAACACTCTGCTTCTTCCAATTTATTCCTTATATTGCTATGGATGACTCTTCTGTGTTTTACAGCTAAATTCATTACAAATCGTTGCCCTCTGGGAGTGACTGAAATCTTTCTGCCATACCAACCCCTCCAAATCGATGTAACATGATGTTTCCCTTTAGGTTTTTGACTCAACCTTCGAACTGAATATTAAGATACTCCGCATTTTTTGCTATTTCTTTTTGACAACATGCGATATTTTCTAAAAAAAATAACAGAAAAGATTTGCTCAACAAAAAGATTGTTACAATCACCCATATGAAAAAATTCCAATCGAAGATATTCATCTTTTAAAAATTAACATATTTCTATTAATATCTTAAAATAAATTAACAAAATTAAAAAGTAACGTTCACATAGAACAACATTAGAACAATATTAACACTCACCACTACAACTTTTACGAAAATTGATCACCAATACAGCGGCGGATCCAGCAGTGTTAAGAGGGGGGGCCGATCGGCTAAATCTTTAGATAATTTTCTACTATGTCGGCCTTTTTTTAGCCTACCGGCCCACCGGAAAAATCCCGTACTATCTCTGTATCTTTAGAGTACGAAGGGCGAGTCAAGTCCCACAGCATTTAGGCCACAATTGACCCATTGTGCATCCTCCCAGGGGGCTGTTCTCCTTAGCTCATTGTCCATCCTACCATTTCCAGGAAGGTGGACAAATAACCAGGGGACATCTCCCCTATGTCGGCACGTGTAGGTCAAGGCTCGCCGAACGCATATACTCTCGTATTGACGAAAACTCCAGCCATTCATATATAGAACATGCTCGACAGTTTCGTCATCTCGTTTACACTTCCTGCACAGAGGTGTGTCTACTAGCCCCAGTATCTGGAGGTGTTTGCTTAGTTACAATGGCCAGTTAAAAAACCAACTCTCCAGCATAGGTTTTTCCTGGTCATAAGTTCTACCTTCTGGCTGAGACAATGGTCTACCAGATCTTTCATCTCCTTTGTTGGTGGTACGGTGGCTGCATCTGAGGATAGATAGACCGATGCTAGTATTAACTCTCTATTTTTGCCTTTTGCCCATGGGAATTTTATTTTAACCGCAGTTATATCTGAGGTGCACAACTTCACGAGGGGGAGGCTTTGATTTTTCTGGGAACATATATTGCTGTTCTCGGTTGTTGGTTGTTTTGTAAGCTGATCAGCTTCGAAGATTTGACCATTTAGACTGCTAAAACCAGTTATTTTGGTCTTAGTTATCCAAGGTTCTCGGATTAATGCTATTGCATTTTCCGTTACATCCAGGTGACGGTAGATTGTCGCCGTTCCCACCTTTTTGTGTTGGAGATTGCATTGAATAATAATTACCTTTTTCCCGATGTCCTTGGCCATGGCGAAGGTGTCGTACTAATTCTTTTAGGCGTTCATTTCCTCCTCGATTGAGGAGCGGCAGCCTTAGTCACTTTGCGCTTCCTCTGCAGGGTTCGTCGACCACCATCTGATAGTCGTCGTCCTGCTGTGGACCATGGGTGTCTCAGTCGCAGTGACAGTCTCCGGCTGCCGAGTAGCTGAGTGTTGTGAGTTGACTATGCACACCACTTTGCACCTTAGAGTATAGTGGGTTGCATAGGCATCAGGGGCTGGGAAGAGCTTGTCGTTTGTCAAGGCATTCAATAAAGAATCATCATAAAGGTGGAACGTCGTTTTAGTTAATTAACATCCTTTCCTAATATAATGGATTAATTATAAACTATTGACCATCATAACATGGCGCAGTTATAATTTAAAGAATTGAACCTACAAACCCAGGTAGAGGTACAAAATAAATAATTTTTATAAAATCCTAGTAAAAGGAAATCAAAATGGAGATGCTAAAACAACCCAAGGCCATGTCTGTAAGTGGAGATATGGCAGTAAATTGGAAGAAATTTAAAAATTCATTTGAACTGTATAGTATAGCAACCGGCTGTAAAGAAAAATCTCAGCAGATTCAGGCAGCAGTTTTTCTTCATTGCATTGGAGAAGATGTCTTGGACCATTTTGAATTGAGCTTGAATTTAACAGAAGCAGAAAAACAGAATTATGAGGTGTTGATTAAAAAATTTGAGAAAGAATTTGTTCCACAGAGTAATTTATCAGTAGAGTCGCACAAATTCAATCGAAGAGAGCAGGAACCAGGTGAGAGTTTCGATTCTTTTTTAGGTGATTTAAGAAGACTAGCTTCAGGTTGTGATTTCGGTGCATTAAAAGACAGACTAATTAAAGATAGAATAGTCATAGGAATTAGAGACAAGAAAACAAAAGACAGGTTACTTCGAGAAACCAATCTATCACTAGCAAAAACAATTGAAATATGTAAAGCAGCGGAGCAAACAGAGGAATACATCCGTCAGTTAATGGACAAAACAAACACTTTAGAGGTAAGTGATGTGAGAAAAAGAAACTTAAACAGAAGTCAAGGTAAACAACAACTTAATAGTCAACAAAACACAAATTATCAGAGAGGAAACCAGAACGTAGCAAGAGGTTCGACAGCAAAATGTGGCAGATGTGGAAGATCACATGTTTTTAATGCCTGTCCTGCAATGGGAAAACAATGTACAAATTGCTATAAGTATAACCATTTTAATAAATTTTGTTTTTATAAAAATAATGTTAATGCTATAGAATATAACAGTAATGAAATGTCTAATGAAGCTTGTAGTAGTAGGCAAGGGAAAGATAATGAATTTGTATTGGGGGCTGTAGAAATCAATATGTTGTGTGAAAATTGGTTTGAAGTGTTAAAACTAACAGGATGTAATAAAATGGTGAAATTTAAATTAGATACAGGGGCTCAGGTAAATGTAATTCCCGAACATATTTTTAATTTATTAAACATACATGTTGATCTAAAAAAGGTAACTATTGATATTAGTAATTATGGTGGTCAAAAGTTAGTTGTGTTGGGCTCTTGTGATCTAGAAGTTGAAAATAACAATAAAACCTATGTTCTGAATTTTGTAATTGTAAAAACCAATAATAAATCAGCTCCAATATTAGGTATTAAGAGTATTCAAGTTTTAAATTTAATTCAGAGGTGTAACATAAATGAAATCACTACTGCAGGGATTTTGGATGTGTACGGTGAGTTATTTACAGGGATTGGGAAAATAAATGATGTTCCTTGTGAATTTAAGTTAAGGGATAATTATACACCATCTATAGTACCTTGCAGAAAGGTACCATTTAGACTAATGGAGCAACTTAAGAGTGAGTTAGATAAAATGATCAATCAGAATATTATTGTAAAAGTTACTGACCCAACAGAGTTTGTGAATCCTATAGTTTTGGTGAAAAAAGCTAATAGAATTAGAATTTGTTTAGATCCACAAAATTTAAATAATGCTTTAATGAGGGCCCAGTTTGAGTTACCAACATTTGAGGAGATAACAAGTGATCTGGCGGGGTCTGAATGTTTTTCAATTTTAGATGTGAATAAAGGGTTCTGGTCTATAGTTTTAACAGAAAATGCTTCATTTTTAACGACTTTTGGAACACCTTATGGAAGATACAGATTTTTAAGACTTCCTTATGGGGTAAAAGTGGCCCCAGAGGTATTTTATAGAACGTTTAGTGAGATATTTGAGGGCATAGATGGAATTAAAATTTATATTGATGATATTATAGTCTATGCCAGGTCTAGGCAAGAACATGACAAAATTTTAAGACAAGTTTTAACAAGAGCAAAGGAAAGAGGGGTAAAGTTTAATAAAAATAAATGTAAGTTTCATGTAACTGAAGTAAAGTATGTTGGTCATGTGTTGTCTAAACATGGTATAGCAATTGATGATAGTAAAGTTGAAGCGATTAAGCAAATGCCTACACCAAAAAATGTCAAAGAGCTTAGTCGTTTTCTGGGAATGCTAACTTACGTAGGAAAATTTATTCCAAATCTGTCAAGTTTAACAGGTAATCTTAGAAAGTTGATGAAAAAGAATGTTCATTTTGATTGGCTGGAAGTTCATCAACAGGATTCTGAAACATTAAAAGAATTATTAGTACATACTCCAGTGTTACAGTACTATAACAGAAATAAACCAATTGTATTGTCAGTGGACAGTTCAAAGGACGCTTTAGGAGCAGTCCTTTTACAAAATGGAGGTCCAGTAGCATATGCATCAAAATCTCTCACACCAACTCAACAAAATTATGCACAGATTGAAAAGGAATGTTTGGCAATTGTTTTTGGGTGTCAGCGTTTTCATCAATATTTGTATGGTAAAGAGTTTATTGTGGAGAATGATCATCTACCTTTGGAGGCCATATTTAAAAAGCCACTCAATCAATGCCCTCTCAGATTACAAAGATTAAGGATTAATTTACAAAATTATGATTTTACTGTCAAATATAAGCCAGGATCACAGTTATACCTGGCTGATGCCTTATCTCGCTCAGGTGGTGATGATACTAATTTTGAAATTGTAGAGCAAGACATGCATTCACAAGTAGATTTAATCGATTACTATGACATAAGTCCAAATAAATTTGAAAAAGTATGTATTGAATCAGAACAGGATTTGGAATTAAGAGAGTTGTCAAAAGTGGTTAAATCAGGATGGCCATTAGAAAAGCATAAACTTCATGAAATGATAAAACCATATTGGAATTGTAGAGACCAAATATCAGAAATGAAAGGGGTACTGTTTAGAGGAGAACAAATTATAATTCCCAAAAGTATGCGTAGGGAGATGTTGGACAGGTTACATTACAACCATTTAGGAATTGAAAAAACTATTTTAAGAGCAAGAGACCATGTATTTTGGCCATTTATTAATAAAGAAATAACAGATCTAATAAAGAATTGTCCAGCTTGTTTAACTTATCAAAATTCCAATACGAAAGAAATGCTGATGCCCAAAGAAATTGCCAAAAGACCATGGGAAATAGTTGCTGTTGATTTTTTTTATTTTGATAACAAACAGTATTTATTACTTGTCGATAGTTTTTCAAAGTACCCAGAAGTAAGTTGTTTGCATAATAACACCACCAATGAAATGGTTATTCATAATCTTAAAGCAATTTTTGCAAGACATGGCAGGCCAGATGTTATCTTTTCGGATGGTGGTCCTCAGTTCACCAATGGGTACATTCAAAAGTTTTTTAAGGAATGGGAAATTATTCACAAAACTAGTTCACCTAGATACCCACAATCAAATGGGTTTATTGAAAGATATGTGCAAACCTACAAAAAGATGTTTAAAAAGATTTTGTTTGATCAAAAAGATATGTATGTTGCTTTATTAGAAATTCGTAATACACCTATCAGTCATTGTATACCATCTCCTGCAGAGCTGTTATTTGGCCGTAAGTTAAAAGGTTTTGTCCCTGTAAGTGATTCACAGCTGCAGCCAAAATTTGATGTAGAGAATGTAGAACATGCCTTCAAAAGGAATCAGATGAAAAGTGAAAAATATTTCAATAAGACGGCTAAGCATTTACCGTTGCTATCACCTAATGATAAGGTTATGGTGCAATTAAACTCGAGGAACTGGGAACCTGGGGTAATACTCGATATTGACAAAAAGAGACCAAGATCATATTTAGTTAGGATTGATAGGAATGGTAAATGTTACAGTAGAAACCGAAAGTATTTACGCAAATTAACAAAAAATAATTTTATATCAGATTCACTCTTTGATGAATTGCTGGAGGACTCCTTATCTAAAGGGGGCCCTCCAACTGTTCAAAATCAAGAACAGCTAACCAGTGATGAAGCACTCGACAAATCTGAGTTAAAAAATGATCAGGTAGAACCAGATTTGGTTGAGGAAAGAGAACATAATATTGGAGGTGATCAATATGTAACGAGAAGTGGTAGGATGGTTAAAAAACCACAATATTTGAAATATTATTGTCAATAATAACAATAAGTTTGATCAGGTTAGAAAGTATAAACATAAATATATTACATTTATATAGTAATTAAGCAATAAGCAATTATGTGTTTGTATTTAGATCTTAAGAGGGGAGATGTTGTGAGTTGACTATGCACACCACTTTGCACCTTAGAGTATAGTGGGTTGCATAGGCATCAGGGGCTGGGAAGAGCTTGTCGTTTGTCAAGGCATTCAATAAAGAATCATCATAAAGGTGGAACGTCGTTTTAGTTAATTAACATCCTTTCCTAATATAATGGATTAATTATAAACTATTGACCATCATAACAGCTCCCTGGTTCCGAGGAGGTGCCCTTCATTTTTTGGTGCTTGCTTTTAGAGTCAATGAGGAGGACGCGTAGCTTAACCTCATTGGTCTTTTCTTAACGACAGCCATATCCTCATCTCCTATTCCAAAGACGAACAGGTGTCCGTTCGGATCAGTCTTTACCTCGTGTTGGAAGGTGCACTATCTCGTAACTGACATGTCTGGACTTTACGCCGTTAAGGCCCCGTCTCACCATCAAATAATTGACAGTTATTTGATCAAACTTGACAGTCAAACTTGACTAGTGACACAAACTATACATACTAACTGTCACTTTGTGTCACTAACTGTCAAGTTTGATCAAATAACTGTCAATTATTTGATGGTGAGACGGGGCCTTGAGTCTCTGCAGCACTCTTCGGAGGTGGTAGTAACATCCCCTGAGATCCATAGAGAGGCTTTGGTAAGCTTCGGGAGCTTATCCTGACTTACAACAGCTAGTGATGCTTCCTCCCACGGTTTGAAGTCATCTATAATCTTTTCCAGCCACTCAGTCGTCACCACATACTACTCTGATGATCTCACCAGAATAAGTCCACGATTTAAACGTGGGTGTTTTTGCTTGACTGTTGGAGTTGGACAAGGTTGCTCTGTCCAATTCATCCACGAGGCTGCGTTTGATAAGGTCTTCCCGGTCGGCTGTGACTGAGTGACCTTGCCTTATTACGGGTTTACCTAATCTATGATATCCACCCTAAGATGTGTCACGGCGGCTTCCGCGAAGCTTTGGGAACGGGCAGTGGCGTTTCCGCTTCTGCGTTCTTTCTTGTGTTTCTGCAGCGTGCCTTCCGTGGAAGTGCTTGGGTGAAGGCGCTTCACATCGGCGCCTGTCGGTTCCTGTCCACTTTTGGAGGTGGAACTATTGACAGACTCTGATGCGGGCACCTTCACCTTTGTTTTGGGAGGGGCTGGAGAGGGATGGGTGGCTCCCGTAGGTATCTTCCTGGCCTTCCTCTTTTTTTACCTCGGCACCACAGGGTCTGAGGCGTTTTGGTCGATTTCTCTGAGGTGATCCTTGTCCAGTCTTTGTTTGGGCCGATGTTTGAGGTGAACATTGCTGTCCATCCTCCACTCCGGCTTGAGACTGAGGTGAACGTTTTGTCCTGTACTAATGAAATTTATTTATAATGCATATGTATTTAATACATATATCTTAGTCAATATTATAAAATTTATTATAAAAAATGTCTAATTATCTGTTTGGAAAAAAAATTAAATCACTTGGTTTGAGAGGGGGCCGATCGCCCCCCTTGGATCCGCCACTGCACCAATAACTAATTTAACTAAAAAACTAAATTTGAAAAAAGTTGACTCATTGCACACTTTTAGCCCATTCCTATTGCCATCAATCAAGTTTTCACAATTCAATAAAAAAAATTTACCATTTTTAGCTTAATTATGTAGCATGATTATTAAGTAATTGTTATTGAACCCATTTAGCAGTTCCCTATCACTTTGAAGATACTTCAAGGTGCTTGAAATTAAAGAAAACTGATATTTCTCGGGCGAGTCTAATAAATTGAGCAGGGACTGTATATAAACCCAAACAAACAACAACAAATAAATTTGATTGAATCCGTTGCTAAGCACAAACCATCCCTTTGCAAATAATCATAGTAATCTGCTCCAGTTGTCTCTCCTTTACTGCAAAAACAAGCTGTTTGAACTAGAATTATCTTAATAACATACCTTTTAATGTTCTTTATAATTTCTATTACTGCTTGTTCACAATGGACGTAACCATAAGATGAACGTAAGCCGTTATTATTTCGTAAACCGTAATTTGTATATAATTTTATGCAGCGTTCACAATAGACTTAAATTTTACGTAAAGACTATACATAAAGTCTTTACGTAAAATTTAAGTCTATTATGAACGCTGCATAAAATTATGTACAAATTACGGTTTACGAAATGATAACGGCTTACGTTCATCTTATGGTTACGTCCATTGTGAACAAGCGCTTAGACCTAACCGGTCTACTATTAGATGTTGCCAAGTTTCAACTTCATGGCTTGTTAAGTAAAGGTGGCTGTGATACAGCACAGTTTCTGCACACACACAACACACATCAAAGTTTCCAGTTCACAGAATAGCTAGTTATTCTGTGGACAGTTAGAAATGACGTTTTGTTAAATGATGACGCATCATATGTCTGACATGTAAACAACTCTTGTGTTCCGTACATTTGTCTGTATTTCTGTTCGCGTTTGTGTTCATAGTTCATTGAAAAGGAACGAGAGTCAAGTGAAGTGATATAGAAAAAGATAGGAGATTCTATATTAAGGAATATGTAAATGGCGCACGCGTGAAGAAGTGACAATTGGACTAAACTTTTTTGCTCGTTTTGTTTATCTTATCCATTAATTTCTAAAATTGTATGATTTTGTTAGAAAGTGGTAGAATAACGCTAACCAATTTAGGAGTAACACTGCAAAGAGACTCTCTGAATGTTTTGTTGCTGTTCCGATAAGGAGGACTACGGAAAAGGTACGTTTTTTTGCTTGATCCTTATCTGTCTGTTATCCCCGCTCTTACTTCGTGATTTATTTAATGTCCGCCATTTTCGTTCGTAGTTGAATAGGCGTTAACTTTGTGTGTTTTGGCAGGTCCGATGGCTGCAATAAGAAAAAAATTGGTGATTGTTGGTGACGGAGCATGTGGAAAAACATGTCTTTTAATAGTATTTAGTAAAGATCAGTTCCCAGAAGTATACGTGCCCACTGTATTCGAAAACTATGTGGCGGATATTGAAGTAGATGGAAAGCAGGTAGAACTCGCCTTATGGGATACCGCAGGTCAAGAAGATTATGATCGTCTGCGGCCCCTTTCATATCCAGACACCGATGTGATTTTAATGTGCTTCTCAGTAGACTCCCCCGACTCATTAGAAAACATCCCAGAAAAATGGACCCCAGAGGTAAAACACTTTTGTCCAAATGTGCCAATTATTCTGGTAGGCAATAAGAAGGATCTGCGTAACGATCCTACTACCATTAACGAACTTAAAAAGATGAAACAAGAACCAGTAAAACCTCAAGACGGAAGATCCATGGCAGAGAAAATCAATGCTTTTGCATATCTAGAATGTTCTGCCAAAAGTAAGGAGGGTGTAAGAGAGGTTTTTGAAAATGCTACCCGAGCTGCACTGCAAGTCAAAAAGAAGAAGAAGCCCCGTTGTGTAATGTTTTGAGCCACTACATATTCTATATTTTATATTAATAATCGTTACGTGTGTTAATTAATTTCAAGGGGGCTTCTGCATGATGTATTGACTAACAAAATAAACCCCTACTTTTCTCTTCAGTTCTATTTGTTCAAACTCCTTTTCTCCTTGTGGACAAATTTAAGTATTAAGTTATATTTTCATATGTATTTAACCCATTGTTTATTGGTTCTTAGAGTTACACGACCCAGAAATTTAATTTTAAAACAACACAACGATGTAGCAAGTTACTTTTTAGAGTTTAATATAGAATAGATCATTATTTTGTTTCTTTATTCCCCACCAAACTAGTATTGCACATTGCAATTATTTGGCTATGAATTTTAATTGATTAATGTAAAATTTTGATTTTTGAAATATCCTTAGTTGTCTCGATTTTTGATGAACTTCCAGTGAGGGGTGTGTAACTTATAAGCTTTTTTTATACAATGGTAAATGATATAATCAGTGTCATGTGCACAAAACTTATTGAACGTCCACTTAGATCATCATTGTAGTACTAATTTACAAGCATACGTTGATTCATTTTATAGTATTTATATTTTATAACCTGATCAATATATTTTGTTTCAAAAATTTTTTTCTGTATCTATAGTTATCTTTTACAGATATTCAGAGTACCCATTGATTTTTATTTAGTTCAATGACTGCAGCACATTTATTATGTTTTGATTAGAAGTCACTGCAAATGAAACAAGTGGATTAAAACTTTTGACTAACAGATACACAAAAAAATGTTTGTGTTGCAGTTATTGCACTGGGACTAAAAGGACTAACAGTGATGTCATCTCTTGTATAAGGGTAGTTACTACCACCTGTTGTCCTTTAAGTCTCAAAATTAATTTTGAAATAAAAATATTTATTTGTTGGCAACATTTCTAGTATTATGCCAGTTGCCTATTATTGTAATAGCTTTAAATTTTTCAATATAATGTATTCTAAAATTAAATAAATTGTTTTCCTATAAGTTTGTGTGTTCTACAATTTCTTAGAAATGGCTGTGAGATGATTAAATATCCATGAGTCATGCAACAGGTATGTCCAGTCTTGAAATCAAATGTTCAAGGTTGTGGTGAGGAGTCATAAAGTTATTAACCTTACTATTTCTTTCTAATGGTAATGGGCAGTATGTAAGAGCCTGTGTTGAGAATAATAAAAAAGAATGCCATTCTGTTGTACAAATCAAATTAGTATTTGATTACAGATAATTTTAAAATTAAATAAGGAATAATCTGTTTAGATAACATTTTGTTGACATACAGATAATGTATTTAGCAGTGGCGGCTGGTGATTTTTTCAATAGGGGAGGCTATACTTAACTGTAAATTATCTAGACAAATTTGTACTAGCAAAAAAAATCCGTCAAAAAAATCTAATTTAAGGCCCCATTTTTTTGACCATTTCTTATTTACATTTGGACCGCGTTATGTAATAGCGGATTAAGCGCCAAAATGTAGTTTTGAGATAAATCGGTTTAAAGATTTTGTTTTTGGTACTATTTCTAAAATATAGTACTGACATGTTTCATATTTAATATATTAATGCAAATGTAAATAGACTTTTACATGTGTTTAAAAATTTTTAAAAATAATTTATATTTTAAAAGTTATTCGATCAAATGTCGCTTAATTCGTTAATGATTTTTTAAGGTATGCATGAGTTAAGATCCGAATATCAGATTAAAAGACATATTTGGCGCTTAATCTGATATTACCTGACAAAGGATGTCTTTTAATTGAATATCTTAAACGTTAGTAAATATGTTATGTTTTGTAATAAAGAATTAACCGACTATTCATGGCGCTTGATTCGTTATTACACTTACAAAGATGCGAATTTTTGTTTATGACAATGGATTATGTACCATTATTGGCGTTTAGTTCGATATTACAAATCCTAGTGTGAGATTTTTTTTAATAAAATAAAAAATGTCGCTTAATACAGGCATTTAAAAACAGTTTTTTTTAATTGTTTTGCATAAAACATATTTTTATACATAGATTTGCACCCTAACTGCAAGATGGCACTATTATCTCGATTTTGGACTTTTGGCGGTTAATCTGTTATTACATAACGCGGTCCATTTTATAATATCATAATTCATAATTATTTCATAATATATCATTTTAAAAATAGTATAATTGTAAAAGTGTATTACCAAAGTTTGTGTCGTTTGTTTGTTAACAATTCTATCTCTGTAAGTAGATATGCATATCAAAATAAATACAGATTTGAAGTTTTGCAGTCCATACAGGTTGAAGGTTTACATTGTTTAAGATACTCAACTGAATTTTTTTAATTCTAAAAGCGGCTTACTCTGCGAATGCAAAAACACGGTAAATTACCGATATTTTGCTTTGCATTACAGATATTGGAAAAAGTTATTTAAACAAGTTGTTCCAAATATTATTCTAATCCCACATACCAAATTTCATCACAAAATTCGCACTTTTAGTTTTTTCATTATTTGTAGTCAGGATCCTAAAATCCGCAGAGGAGGCTGCTGGCCGAAAAATCTCACTTGTCCAATCTCCGGGCAGCGTGTGCGTTAAGCGATGTGCAGCTCTAAGGAGACCAGGTCTCCTTAAACGCTGCTGAGCTACGCGGAGCATTAGCAAGTGAGATTTTCCGGCCAGCAGCCTCCTCTGCGATTTTAGGATCCCGACTACAAATAATGAAAAAACTAAAAGTGCGAATTTTGTGCTGAAATTTGGTATGTGGGGTTCGAATATTATTTGGAACAATTTGTTCAAATAACTTTTTGCGATATCTCTAACGCGAAGCAAAGTAAACAAAACAGTGTAGCATGTGTAAAAAATTTATGGGGAGGCTAAGGTTCCCTTGCCTCCTCTGACCAGCCGCCACTGGTATTTAGAAGTTCTTATAAATAATGTTATAATTTCTAGATGAATCATTATTATATGAAATATATTTTGACTTGGATAATCAATTATGCTTATTAATTTTATAAAAATCAGTCAATAGATAAATTATACATTCTAAAGATCTACCTAAAGAATAACTTGGAGCAATGGATGTGGAGTTATGAAGATATTGCATGGTGTACTATATAGTGATGAGTGTAAAAGATGGAAAACGTGAGAAAGCGAGTTATGAGATAAAATACTGGGGTGGGAGATTTAGCGATAAAAACCTATAAATTTACATTCTATTTATTGTTTCCCACCTTTAGACGTATCGGACGAGTTTGGCAACTGTCACTGTGACAGTGACAGTTTTAGTTGACATACCTACTCCTCTGATACGTCTAAAGGTGAGAAACAATAAATAGAATGTAAGTTTATAGGTCTTTATCGCTAAATCTCCCACCTCCACTAGTTTCAATTCTTTTTATCTCACAACTTAATATGTTTTTCATCTTTTGCATTATTTTGCTGTTTATTAGCGTGCTCATCACTGTATACAGGATATGTCAGTTATGCTATGAGAGTTTTGTGAAGATGGTATATCATATAGCTTTTAGATTTTGATAATATGTATAGTCAGAGTAATTTATATTCTGAAACAGCCTTAATGGTGGTGAAATTTGATATACTTCAAGTAAATCCCTTTACAGGTCACACAAGATTTTATAATATGTACACAAAAGCTTTCTGGTTTAATATGTAACCTCATACTTACGGATTACGATAAATTGGACCATTCAGTTACTTTTCAGGTGGCTACTTATGTAAGCTTTTTAAGGGTTAATAAGTGGTTCGTTTTAATGCATCTGTTTTTTATACTCACACAACCAGTACGTTTTGAATAATGTTTAGTTCGGTAACATACCTTACTGGAGTGTAGGTGTATGGTAAACAATTCCTTAATAGTGTGTAAAGTGTTGTTTTAAGATTAATTAGTTAATTAATTTTAACATACGATTTGCCCTGCTTGAACGGTATATATCTAAATAAAAATAAATATTTTTAATTACTAGAAACACCAGCTGCCAGCCTATAGCTTAAGGCCGAACTATCAAAACCTACAAATTTAATCTGTTTCACTGTATTGTTTACTTGGACTATACACAATTTTAGAAAATAATTCAAATACAGATCCCGTAACGCCCAAATTATTAGTATTTTTTAAATTTCACTTATACAGTGGACTCTCTCTATAACGAACACGGATATTACGAGGTACACTAGATGTCCCATACAATTCCTATTGGAAGGCATATTTGGTTATAACGAGGAAAAATGAAATCGAAGAATATGTTTATTTACCAGTTTTTGGCATGGTGATGGCTATAAATAAATACACCAACTGCCTGTTTACAGGAATGCCCAACATCTGTGTTATTATCGAGGCCAGTGCTGTAATAAGCTTTACCTCCTGTAATAAACTTCTTTCTGTTTATCTATCGACCGATATTGAATATTTTAGGAAATAAACTACATAAGAGGCATCAAAACATTTCAATATTATTGTCTGATATAACAAAATCCGCTTATAAAACTAGGTATATAATTAGTCTGCCATTTCAGTTCTCGTTATAGAGGGAGTCTACTGTACATAATTATCAGTAATATTGATTGTAATGTGGAAATATTAATTCAACTGTTTTATATATTTGCATTTTTGAATTTTGACCCGTCCTGTAAATAGATCACTGGGCATTAGTGTTATTGTAATTGCAAGTAAGTATGTATATCAATAGTCCAGAAAGCCACTGCGCATCCGCTAGAAAAAATATTCCGATTCGTATTTTTTGCACAATCTTACTCAAAATGGACCCCTTTTAACAAATTTGCATGTTGCCAGGACCAAACGTGGGTCAAAAATTTTTTAAACGTTTTTTTTTTGTTTTTTTCTTAAAATTATTTTTCTCGCATGGAACAAAGTTTTTGTAGGTTTTTTGGATCATTCCAAACAGAAAAGGTCTTTAGTGACTTTTCAAAGTTGATAGTTTTTGACATATAAGCGATTAAAAATTGCGAAATGGGCCATTTTTAACCTTCAAAAACTATGTGAAAAACTGAAAATTTGAATGTTGCCAAGGTAGGTAGATATTCTTTAAACATCGGCTGATGAAATCCCGAAGAGTTTTTTGCAATAAAATATTCAAAATTCCTTTGTTTTTGAAGTTATACTTCTTTAGGCGCGATTGAGATTGAGGGTGAATTTATATTGATCTGCGCGCATGCGCACACCGACAGTATGGTATTAGTCGTTATACGGGCTCTGATTGGGTGTTGAAATGATCTGTCAATAATAAATAATTGTTCAATATGAAGGTAAACAAATGTATAATATATTAGTTTTATTGTTGTGAGGACAGAAACAGTGGTGTCATGGCAAAATTAGCAGTGCGGGAACGCAGTGCCGGAACGCACTGCTAATTTTTGTTTACAAAACCTAAATTCTCTATTATTTTTTTTTCTTTTCTTAACCAGTGCGGGAACGGCGTTCCCACGCGTTCCCACACCATGACACCACTGGACAGAAACAAAAAAGTTTATAATTGTAGTGACATTTAAATAGTTTTTAAAAGCAACAGGTACGTAATAATTGTAAATGAAACATAGGTACCTACCTATTTGAACTTAACAAAATACATAGTATGTAATACTTTTATTTACATAATTTGATTACCATCAAAATTTCTATCAATGTTCACCTAATATATTGTTTTCTTACTCTATGTTTTGTTGTATTTTTTCAATTCTATATCATTTCAATTCAAAATCAAAATAATTTAATTTAATTCAAAAATGTCAAAAGCTTAATCCGTTTAGTTAGTCGATCTTCGCACATAATGACACATTGCCTCCGTGGCGAAGCGTTTAAGGCGAATGAACCCCAATATACCAACCGCGCTGATAGCTGGTTCGAATCCCAATAAAAACTTTTATTTTTTTTATACATTTTATGATTGTAAGTATATTTATTATATAATTTTATTTTCAGAAAAAAAAACGCGCACGCTTGTATTTAGTTAAAAAAAATTTCCGACAATTAATGTTCAGAAATCATTTGTGGCATTTTTAATGTGTTTGTGTGTGTTTTATTCTTTTATTATTTTAATTTTTGGCACTGTTTTAATAAAAATGTTTGAGAAGTAGTAAGTATAAATTAGTTTAATATTTAAATAAAATATAAATAAAAAGTATATTAATTTCGTTTAAATCATATAATAGAAGTATAACTTCTTACGTGCGTACAAAGTACACACACATTCTTTTTTTAATTGCTAATCAAGCGTGCGCGACACTATTTTCCACCGTTGCATGTGTACCTATACAGTATGGTGCAAATGAAAGGAATAAATTCATTATTTCGTAAACCGGCGACTTTAAGAAAAAATCCCGAAACAGGTCGATTTTTATGTTATGATATTGTGGCATATATGGTATACTAGTGACGTCATCCATCTGAGCGTGATGACGTAATCGATGATTTTTTTAAATGAGAATAGGGGTCGTGTGCTAGCTCATTTGAAAGGTTCTTCAATTCTCTATTCAGTAATATAAACATTTACATAATTATTTATACAGGGTGTACAAAAAATTTGTATTAAATTATTTGACAAAAAAAGAAGTAGAAGGACACCCTGTATAAATAATTATGTAAATGTTTATATTACTGAATAGAGAATTGAAGAACCTTTCAAATGAGCTAGCACACGACCCTTATTCTCATTTAAAAAAATCATGGATTACGTCATCACGCCCAGATGGATGACGTCACTACTATACCATATATGCCACAATATCATAACTTAAAAATAAAAATCGACCTGTTTCGGGATTTTTCCTTAAATTCGCCGGTTTATGAAATAACGAATTTATTCCTTCCATTTGCACCATACTTCGGTATAAAATAGTGTCGCGTCGCGCACGCTTGATTAGCAATTAAAAAACAAAGGAGTTTTGAATATTGTCTTGCAAAAAAGTCTTCGATATTTCATCAATTGTTTAAAGAATATCTACCTACCTTGGCAACATTCAAATTTTCAGTTTTTCACATAGTTTTTGTGGGTTAAAAATGGCCGATTTCGCAATTTTTCAATTTTTAATCGCTTATATGTCAAAAACTATCAACTTTAGAGAAATGTCACTAAAGACCTTTTCTGTTTGGAATGATCCAAAAAACCTAAAAAAACTGTTCCATGCAAAAAAAATAATTTTAGGAAAAAAACAAAAAAAAAACGTTTAAAAAATTTTTGACCCACCTTTGGTCCTGGCAACATGCAAATTTGTTAAAAGGGGTCCTTTTTGAGTAAAATTGTGCAAAAAATCCGAATCGGAATATTTTTCCTAGCGGATGCGCAGTGGCTTTGTGGACTAGAAGGAGTTAAAAATGGTTATGGTGATATACATCTTTATTTTTATTTGCATTTTATTTGTTGGTTACCAATATCTTTCGCTATTCTATGATTTACTTTCATGATTTCTCTTATTCTACTGTTGAATAATAACTTTCTACAATGTCGATTACCCTACCGAGCATCTCCAGAAATCCATTTCCGTTCCCTCTAGTTTTATCTTGTACATATCCCTTCCTTTATCTGCCATATGAGGGGTATAGAATCAAAACTCGCTTTCTCCAAAATTTTTCGTTTATCACAAATCGCTAAAAACTTATAAAAAACATGCCATTACAGTTATCACACGTATTTAAGTTTCATATTAAAGAATTTAACCATAGAAATTGATATTACCTAATGAGTGAAATCCAACTATCGTCAATAATTAAATACTTTGAAGCAAACTTTTGAAGAAAGCAAGTTTTGAAACAAATTCGTTAGGAGAAAGAAAGTTTTGAAACTAAGTCGTCAGTAGAAAGCAAGTTTTGAATCAACTCCCTTTTTTGAAGATGGAATTTTAGCACTTTTGTTTTTGCCGATTTTAGTAGAATAAAGAAATTAGCTTGATAGTGGTACAACAGATCTTATCGGTTCCAATGATGGTATAGTTCTTGGAAGATCATGCCTATATATATTTTGCATCAGTGTTCTTTTCCTTGCCTTTTTACCAGGTGCTACAGGAGTCACTTGAACATCCATTACGAATAGAAGAATATTACTGTAATACTACTTATTTTAAAATAAAAAACTATGCAAATATTTAGTATTAAAAGTTGATAGCTGATAAAAGTAGTAAACAAACAATAACGTTTCATCAGACAAATAGAGTAATTAAATCTATGTGAGTCTCCTCCACTCACTTTACACGCCTCATCCTATTGGTCGGTTGGAGAAAGACGGATTTCGCGCAAAACTGTCACAGGAGAAAGACGGGTTTGATTCACAAGCCTTCTTTTAACATTGAATTTATATTGGATAAAGCTAATTTTGAGACAAACTTGTTCTGGATTCAGGATGGAGAAAGCGAGTTTTGATTTTATACCCTTCATATTTCACTGCTTTAGGTGATTATACTTTTAACAATTGTGTTATATATCCTGTATTTGATACCATTACTTACTGTTAATATGTTTGTTACTACTAACAACAAGGGAAGAAAAGTAATATCCCTTCTAAATAATATACTTCGGGACCAATCAATAACAAATTTTGTTGGGTATTGATTGATTGGTCCCGAAGTATATTATTTAGAAGGGATACTTTTTCTTCGATGGTTGCTTTCTTCTTCTATAGTGTCATCTACATTCCCTTCTTTTGTGATGATATACCCAGGTAACTTATTATGTGTCACAATGTCTGATAATTTCTCATCTTTCAATGCGAGGTCCTGCTCTGTCCCATCAACAAATATATCGTCGGCCTCATATGAAAAGTCACAAAATAAGCAAAAATGAGATTTTTGCGCCATCTGATTAATGGTACGCATGCATAGCAAGACAAACAAGTTCAAAAAACTAAACAGATGTCGCTAGAACCACAAAAAAGAATTCTATCCAACTCCACGGCGTTGGGTGAATCACATGAAACTTGCCAAAGTCCATCATTGTCATTGAGGTTAGATGTGCTTTTGCTGCACTGCTGGCTGCTGTGTTATATCTTCAAGAAAAGTATTATAAGCTAACATATCTTCATGAAAATAGTGTTAATTTATTGAAGGTAAGTTTAATTTGATCATATTATAATAGTTTTTGTGTTAACTACATTTAAGTAGCATTATTATTCTTAAAACCCCACAGTATGTTTTTCTTGTGGGACTTAAGCATTTTTCACAGTTTATTTTTGGCGACATTTTATGGAGTTATGCACATTTCTTCATGATTTTCGTTATTAAATGTGCCAACTCCAAAATTTTTCCTTATTTCAAAAATTAAAGTTGTCTAACTCCATTTTTAAAGTAATAATATTTTAAAAATACATCTATCTTTATGAGAAGGCTGACGGACACTATTCTAAGTAACTGTGTCAAATAAGATAAAGTGTTAAGTCAAAATCATTCTTTAAAACAGTTTTTTTTTCGTCCCCTATAAAATTTGTTAATTTGGACTTGGGCACTTTTCATATGAGGCCGACGATATACTTATTATATGTCTCTCTTGTGTTATTCAAGCCCCCATTTTTTTATATTCCCTGATGAATTTCCAGATCATATATTCAATATCTTCTTACTCTGTCTAGCTGGTCATCTGCAAATGGTAGGTATATCATATTGTCTAATGGCAATCCCATATTTCTGCGTTTGCGTTTCCAAAGTTTTACAGTTTGTTTGAGGTAAATCTTAAATAGTGTTGGTGAGAGACAACAGCCTTGCTTAAGAGCCTTGCTGGTTTGGAATCTCTGGGGTAAGCTTTTTTCAATTTTTACTCTTGCCTTAGGATTAGCATGCATTTGTTTCGTTGCTCATATTAAACTCATGTTTATATTTGTTCTCTCCAATAGTTTATTTTGTGGGATACTGTACCTACAATTAATGTTCTTTCTGGTTAATACAACTTTCTTTTCAACTACCTGTGTAAGGCAGAATAGATGCTCAATATTTGATCTGCCCTGAATGCCACTTGTTCTTCGGCTTGTATATCTTTGTATTCATTTTCTATTCTATCTTGTATTACTTTTCCCTATAATATACTAAGTTGGTCACAGCGATACCTCTATAGTTGTCATTGTTGTCCCTTTTACCTTTCGTGTGTTTGGTAGGTAGATATGAATGATGTCTTCCATTCTTCTGGGATTTCCGTTTTGTTAACGCAACTTTGGAAAAGTTGGGCTAGGCTATCATCTTTATAGTTTTGCTGTGCCGTATTTTATTAGTTCAGCAGAGATGTTTCCTGGACCAGGTGCCTTGTTTTTTTTATTACCATATGCCTATAAAGGACATCGCACACATCTTATGGAAAATATAATGTCACTCAAATGCAATAAAATTTATACGAATAGATTCGTTTTAAATTAACGGTCAAATCTTATTATTGCGCCAACTCTTAAATTACGGCGCAAATTGCAATTAAAGTTTATCGAAATCACATTTTTGGAGTCAGTAAAACTGTCAGTTACAATTACTATTGCTCTGGGTGCTATTCAAAAGAGCCTTAAACCCCGCTGGGCCTAAGCGGATTAGTGAAACTAATCCGCTGATTTATGGAGTACCGACAATTTGGGTATTATAAAATATTTTTTCTCTCTCTAACTTATGTACGTATCCATTTGATTTCAGATTTATTTATATCAATTTCTGCTCTTATTATTGAAAATATGGAGTTGGCGCAATGATAAGATTTGACCGTTAATCTAAAACGAATCTATTCGTATAAGTTTTATTGAATTTGAGTGACATTATATTTTCCATAAGATGTGTGCGATGTCCTTTGACTGGGTATTGCACAACGCTTTATAGGCCTTAGGCCGTCCGCTTTTTGGAAGATTTACACATGGTACACTTTATTCGCATTAAGCTATAGACGGAGAGCTAGAGCCGAAAAATCATCGTCATAAGTAATATGGAGTTTTTCCTGTGAAATGTGTCCATTGTATATTGAAAATTATGACCCCTTTCAGGCTGACACCTCAGTGGATACAGGAAGTAGCAATAAGGGATGAAAGGGGAAAGTTAGTGCAGTCATTAAAGGTTTTCACCTCCTATTTTGTTAAACCTCCATCGATTTGCATGAAAATTGGTGACTAGTTAGAGCATACCTCAAGAAATAAAACTGATTTGGTGCCAACTTGCACTTTTACCCTGGTAGTGAACATCACCCCTTCCCGCGGATGAAAACAATTTTATTAAAAATAACCCCACAAATCGATAGGGGGACAAATTTTAAATAAACTTTGTTATATCGTGTTATTAAAATAAATCAATACTTTTTGAGTTATTAAAGATCAAAGATTTGTCTATTTAAGAGCAAATGCGTGAAGTTACGGATGATAAAAAGAACATATTAATTAATTGTATGTTAGTTAAATATTATTTTTTATTATTTCGATATTTAAGAATTTTTTCTCTCAGTATAAACTGAATATGTCCAGAAACTGGGGGTGTCCAATAATGGGTACGTTTGACATATTCGAATACACTTTTGCTAAATTTATAATATCGAAATAATATAAAAATAATATTTTAGTAACATACAATTAATTAATATGTTCTTTTTATCATCCGTAACTTCACGCATGTGCAACAGACAAATCTTTTATCTTTAATAACTCAAAAAGTATTGATTTATTTTAATAACATGATATAACAAATTTTACTTATAATTTGTCCCTCTATAGATTTGTGGGGTTATTTTTAATAAAATAGTTTTCACCCCCGAGAAGGGGTGGTATCTACCCCCAGGGTAAAAGTGCAAGTTGGCACCAAATCATTTTTATTTCTTGGGGTATGCTCTAACTAGTCACCAATTTTCATGCAAATCGATGGAGGTTTAATAAAATAGGAGGTGAAAACCTTTAAAGACTACACCAACTTTCCCCTTTCATTCCTTATTGCTACTTACTGTATCCACTGAGGTGTCAGTGGATACAGGATTAATAAATGGTCGAAACTGCTACATTCTAATGACCTCTAATTAAATTTACGATTTCACGTGTTAGCCCAGTAAATGAATGGGAAATACGGCGATACCGTGTAATTTTCAGGGCCAACTCCGAATTGCATGAAAATTTGGATTTGGGTTCTACTTACCCTCCACGTCAAATTAATTACAAATTTTTAATAGCCGAGTCTAATTCATAGTACCTAAGCAATTTATAAAACTCATACCTATCTACTAAAATAATATCAGCATACAAAATAGATTTTATTTTCAATTTTTATCAAACTATTTGCTTGGGTTATCATTAAATAACTAATAACACTGTTACTTTATCTTTCTTGTAATTTATATATTTAACAAATAAAACTTAAATTAACTTGGTATTATGTTATCATATTAAAAACAGGATTTTACCGAATGATTCATTCTCTGAAATAAATAAAGTACATTTTAAGTGATAAACACAATATTCTTACTAATTAGTAATTAAACAGACATATTATACAGTGCGCTGGAATAAGTGTTACCCCCATTACTAACTTATTTATTTTTAGCACATAAGCAAAACGCTCGGACAGGTCGATTTTTAAAATATTCATAGTATATTATAGCATGTCCAATCCTAACTTTTCGCGGTCCCTTTTCAGGTGACAGTGCCAACTTTGATTTTTTTAAATGGGAAAGTACATCATGTGACACCTCAGCTTTTAAGCTTTTGAAATACTGATTACAACAATGTATAATACTTTAATCCTTTTTGAGACCGTAGGCGCAAAATTTCGGTCGAATTATTTTGAAATGTATTCATTTTTTCGAATCCTGAGAAAACTAATAAATATTTTTGAAATCCATAAGGAAAGAATTTCCTGTAGCTGGCTGTATATACCATTAAATACAAATATTGAAGAAAAAAATCTTCTGTGTAATAAAAGGTATATTTATTTGAAAACTCCAATAAAGGGCTACATTAAAAAACAGAACGTTTTCGCTCTAAAGAGAGCATCATCAGTGCTCTTTGCAAGCTCTGCATGCTAAGCCTCCAAAAATATATGGGTTAAAACCCTTAAAATGTCGACTAAAAGTCTTACATTGACATGTTGTATACTAAATCCTGGCCATGGATGAAATTTAGAGAGATACCTCAAAGCATTATATGACTATTCCACGAAGCATCTGGGTGGTTGAGTCGATTTCTCTGTCTTCTCAAAGAGAAAGGTGAAAGCCAACTTTCAAGTCAAGTATTTTTGAAAAATTTAAACGCAGAATGAAATATTACAGTATTATCGAGGGTCAAAAGTCCCCAAGAACGTCTATGATGATTATGTTAATAAGTCGCAGGGGTGAAAAAAAAAGAAAATTTAGTCGGATTTTTAATTTCAAATATATCATTCAAATGAAATTTTTGTTTATTCTAAGGGACTTTCAGGCCTCGGTAATAATGTAATCTTTTATTCTGCGTTTAAATTTTTCAAAAATACTTATTAGTTTTCTCAGGATTCGAAAACAATAAATGCGTTTAAAAAAAATTCGATCGAAATTTTGCGCCTAAAAGGATTCAAGTATTATACATCTTTGTAATCCGTATTTCAAACGCTTTTAAATGAGCTATCACATGATGTACTTTCCCATTTAAAAAAATCAAAGTTTTGCCTGTTACCTGAAGAGGGTTTGCGTAAAGTTCGAAACATTGATGCTATAATATACATTGATTATTTTAAAAATCGACCTTTCCGAACGTTTTGCTTATGTGCTAGAAGTAAATAAGTTATTAAGGGGGGTCACACTTATTCCAGCGCACTGTATACCGGGTGTCCACTTATATTTTCCGCTATTTTAACTGCCTATAACTTCTAAACGACTCGAGATAGAAATATGCGGTTTACGCTGAAATGTTTTATTTTAGTAAGAGTTTTGTCTGAATGTACTGAATTTTTTATATCGCTTTCAAATACGAAAAGAAAAATGGCGGATTTTTGAAAAAAACGTTGTTGACTTTTTTTAATGGAACACCCAGTATATTTTTTTGTAAATTGAAAAAAGGTCATTCACCTATCCAGCGATATAAAGTTTTTCAAAATCGGTTGTCAAATCACTGAGTAATTAATTTTTAAAATGAGAGGTGTAACGTGGATATCACATATGTACCTAAATAACATAACTAAGCAAATTGATAATATGTTATGTGATCTCCACATTGCATCTCTCATTTTAAAAATTAATTGCTCAGTCATTTGACCACCGATTTTTAAAAAATTTAAATTGTTGGATAGGGAAATTACCGTTTTTTTCAAGTTTTTAGGTAAATGACCATTTTTTATGTCGCCTTTAAATAAGAAATGGCGGATTTTTGAAAAAAAAACGTTGTTGACTTTTTTTTATTGAAACACCCAGTATATTTTTTTGTAGCTTGAAAAAACGATCATTTACCTATCCAGCGATATTAAATTTTTTAAAATTGGTTGTCAAATGACTGAGCAAATAATTTTTAAAATGAAAGATGCAATGTGGAAATCACATAACATAATATCATTTTGGTTAGTTATGTTATTTAGGTAGGTATGTGATATCCACGTTGCATCGCTCATTTTAAAAATTAATTATGTACTCAGTGATTTGACAACCGATTTTAAAAAACTTTATATCGCTGGATAGGTGAATGACCTTTCTTTCAATTTACAAAATATACTGGGTGTTAAGTTAAAAAAAGTCAACAACGTTTTTTCAAAAATCCGCCATTTTTCTTTTCGTATTTGAAAGTGATATAAAAAATTCAATCCATTCAGACAAAACTTTTACTAAAATAAAACATTTCATCGAAAACCGCATATTTCTATCTTAAGCAGTTTAGAAGTTATAGGCAGTTAAAATGGGGGAAAATACAAGTGGACACCCGGTATTTTTCAATATAAGTTTGTAATTACATTGCATCAAATCGGCTATCGGCTCATATAGGTAGATAGATTTAAAGTGGGTGGCACTTTGGCCTATTACGCTGCAGCCTTTTTAGATCTGTCGTGGTCCTCTAGTCCTAGATTACATTTCCGAGCCTGGTCCTTTTTAAAAGGTCTGAGGCTTAAGGCCACACGGGCGATAATTTACGGCGCCGTAAGAGCAGTAAACCTGACGAGGCATTGGTTGACTAACTCATATTTCATCTACAATTCGTGGAGGAGTTAGTCAACCAATTGGTTTACTGCTCTTACGGCGCCGCAAATTATCGCCCGTGTGGCCTTTTGCTAATAGCTTAGTGACTGAGACTGAACCTTCCATGTAGTTGCCGGTGGATTTTCTTCTCCTAATGCAAAGAGCCGCACATTTGCCAGATTGCCACACAGGCATAAGATGCGCTCTGCTGTTTCTTCTTCCAGGTGACAGAGTCTGCATAGATCATTATCTGACAATCCCGTCAGCTTTAAGTCCCTATTCAGCTTACATTACAGTGCCCTGTTAGCAGACCTACTATGGCTTTGACTGTTTTCCTGACTTTGTCAGAGAGTGTAAACTGTAGACGGCCACCTTGTGTAACTTTGCCTCACTTCGTTCTACTTCCATTCTCTGTCGGTCTGGCGCGTCCGAGTCAAAGGGATCTTTGTCGGTATCGCACCACTCTTTGTCGGTATCTCACTTCCTCGCGAAGTAGAACGAGTGTGTAGAGAGGTTACTTCGGACTTCGGTCAACTTTGGCGAAGTAACTTCGCCGAGAGTGTGGAGCCCGCTTTAGGTCTGCCGTAAATTTTGGTGAATTTTGGTCTTTGTCCTGATGAATTCCTCCACCATGCATGATAAAGATTTGTGCGCTACCCACTTTTTTGTAGCTGTTCTTGTTACCACCTTTGTAACACCGTAGAAGGGTTCCGGTCCAACGAATGGCATTGATGATCCGTGTTTGGCCATTTCATCTGCTTTTTCATTGCCCTTATGACCCACGTGCCCCGGTATCCAGGCTAGCGTAAAATTGCTACGGTCTCCTAGTTTATTTAGGGCACACACACACAATACCATACTAGCTTAGAATTGATAATTGAGTGCCTTAAGCGCTGCCTGACTATCTCTGAAGATGGCAACTGATCGCAACGTTCTTTCCTGCCTTTTTACGGTGTCGGAAAGTTGGTCGAGAACACTTCGTCGATGGAAAATTAGTCGACAAACAGCTAGTTGGTCGAATGCACAATTCATCGAATGTACAATTCGTCGACGAACATTTGATCGAATGGATTTTTCGTCGACAAAGACTTAAAGGGAATAATACATGGCGGAAACACGCCAATATATAAAGTTAGTTTCTTTGTACCATATCAAAAAAAATTATTTTATAGATTGCCAGTCCTAAGCCTTGGATATAGTGTAAAGGGAAGTTCTTTACTTTTTTATTAATATTGCCTCGATTCCCTAACAATTTATTTACTTCAGCATCTCGCATATTTCATCTTGTCCGCAAGTGCCCCCAAATTTGACAGGTCCGGAAATGCTCCGTTCGCAAGTGCGCAGACACCAAAAAGAAGAACGGTATTACAACGGAAGAACGGTAATACAACATCACTAATTAAAATATCGGTTTATACTTGCTGTCTACTCTCCCACCGCAGCCAATTTTTTCATTAAATTTAAAAATAATTATGATTTAGAAAAAAATATTAACAAAACCCCCCAAAAAATATTCAGGTATGTATAATACAATATTCCAGTTAACAAAATATAAACCAATAATCCGTCATTTGTCAACATTAATCCCTTTATCCTAAAGATAAATAACAGTTCGTTGACGAAAAATCCATTCGAACAAATAATGTTCGTCGAAGAATTGTACATTCGAATAATTATGCATTCGACATTCGACCAACTGTTTGCCGACTAATTTTCCGTCGACGAAGTGTTCTCGACCAACTTTCCTAGACCCGCCTTTTTATTTCTTTCACGCAGTGATGGATTGCCGATATTTCCACCTGGAAAACTGTGACATCCTTAGATAGACTTACCGGGAAATGTATCCCTTGATTTAGCCCTACTATGCAGGGTCCCACATCTTCCGACGTTTTTGAGCCATTAGTGTACCACGTAGCAGCAGTTTGTGAGGGTACAACTACCTTCCAGTCTTCCCTGCGTGGTATATCCTCAGGGCCGTAAGTAAGGGGCCTGATTCTAATTCATTTCGACAGTCGCAATTTCATTTCGACACCGCCATGACAGCAACTGGGGATATTAACCTTATCATGTTGAGACTGCTCAGAATTTGGGTTGGCGCTTTGGTTTCTTGGATTTTGTTGATAGTCTGGGAAAATTATCGAAATAATAGTACCATTTTTGGGAAAAATTATTTACCAGCTATTTTATTGCTAAAATCGAATCTTAAGATTGCATATATTAGTAATATGGGGTATGACAAGTCCGCAGAAAGTGTGTTATTTTATTTATAAACAAATTAGCACTCCTAAATCTTCTTTTTTTTTTTCAATTAGTGGTCTGTAACTCCTATAATTTTTCCTTTGAGCCAAAAACACTCAAATAAAAATTCACCGTAATTTAGTTCTGCACAAAGTTATTTTTTTTCCGATTTCCTTCAACAAAAATTTTACTCAGAAAATCCGAGTTTTCCCAAAAAATCTGCCATTTTCAATTAAAATTTTAGGGAAGTACCTAATTATTTATCAATAATTAAATAATTGAAGACATAAAAGATTTATTATAGTAGATTATACAGAGGGGCTAAATTATGGAATAAATTCATTTCTTTAAAACGGACGATTTTAGAGCAAAATCCCGAAAGAGGTCGATTTTTATTTTTAAATTACAATTTTTTGGCATATATTTCATACTAGTGACGTCATCCATCTGAGCGTGATGACGTAATCGATAATTTTGTTAATGGGAATAGGGGTCGTGTGGTAAGTCATTTGAAAGGGCGTTTAATTCTCTATTCAGTAATATAAACATTAATATCATTAGGTATTTATACAGGGTTGCCAAAAAAAAATTTTGAATTAAATTAATTGGCGCAAAAAGAAGAATGTATGTAATTTATTTAACTCAAAATACATTGTACTGCTGTCAGAAAATAGAAAAAAAGGTTTATTTCACAAATAAACATTTCTTTTCGCTTAAATTAAATCACAAACAGCCTCCCTCCTACCTATTGGCAGTTTGAACTTTTAATTTAAGCTAAAAGCAATGTTTATTTGCAAAATAAACATTTTTTTCTATTTTCTGACAGCAATAGAATGTATTTTGAGTTAAATAAATTACATGCATTCTTCTTCTTGCGTCAATTAATTTAATTCAAAAATTTTTTTGGCCTCCCTGTATAAATATTGATATTAATGTTTATAATACTGAATAGAGAATTGAACGCCTTTGTAAATGAGCTACAACACGAACCCATATTCCTATTTAAAAAAATAATTACGTCATCACGCTCGGATGGATGACGTCACTAGTTTGAAATATATGCCAAGAAATTTAATTTAAAAATAAAAATCGACCTGTTTCGGGATTTTTCTCTAAAATCGTCCATTTTAGAGAAAATGAATTTATTCCATAATTTAGCCCCTCTCTGTATATCAGGAGACCGGCGACAATCTAACCAATAGTTTAGCAATAATTAAAATGTTAATTAAAAAATTTCGGTCGAAATAATAACCAGAAAGATTATGATACACCAGAATAACTATGATTTTCATATAAAAAAGCACTATACCTATTCAACGTACCTTACAGGATTGAAATTGGACCATTTGAGCGGTCTCAGGAATGTTATAAAGAAACAATTTTTTGGCTTATAAACAAATAGAACCCCTCAGAAAATATTAGATTAAATTAAATTAAGTTAATGCTGTTCAAAAGAGCACGGCTTCTGTGTCCTTTTCGAAGAAAAACAAATTGAATTGCGAGGAGTGATTCCAGATATAACCGGTCAAATTTGACCGGCATTTGCGACAGAGTTATAAACAACAGGATTTTAATCTTTGAACCATTAGATACCTTTTAATTCCGGTCCTCTTTGTACATACAAATTTTCATATCTTCAAGACACTCATAACAAAAAAGATTTATGTCACTGTCACCAAATTATTTAATTATTGATAAATAATTACTTCCCTCAAATTTTAGTCGAAAATTAAAGATTTTGTTTGGAAAACCCGAATTTTCCGAAGAAAATTTCCGTCGAAGGAAATTGGAATAAATTATCAATGTGCAGAATTAAATTACTGTCAATTTTTATGTGAGTGTTTTGGTTTAAAGTTAAAATTTTCGGAGTTATAGACCAATAATAAAAAAAAAGATTTCGGAGCGCTAATTTGTTTATAAACAAAATAGCACACTTTCTGTGGACTTTGCACAGCTATATTACTAATATAGGAAATCTTAAGATTTGATTTCAGCATGTCCAGCAATAAAATAGCTGGTAATTAATTTTCCTTGTTTTTTACTAATTTTCCCAGATTATTACCTCACATCTTTCATTGAGTTGATGATTCATGTTGTGGACATTCTCAATTATTATATTTCTAATTTAATACTATTCTATCTAATTCCTCAAAACAAGCAAATTTCAATTAAACCCAGCTATATTATAATACCTTTTGATTTAGTTTTCCTTGCAAGAAATAAACAAAACACATCTAAACTAAACCTAACCTCGCTTTTGGCCATTCATTCATCTCCGTGTCAAATAATTTCGACAGTCGCCATATTGAAAGCGACTTGTTTTTGGTCGAAATTTGATTTAGAATCAGGGCCAAGGTGTTGAGGGCCCCGGGGCAAACGTGATTTGGGGGCCCCCTACCGGGGGGTCTCAGGCGTTTACCCCCCAGCGAAAGGGGGCTAAAACCCCCCATTTCTCATCTGGAAAACGATTTACAAAGTTGATTGCTTCGTTTTGAAGGTCTTGTTCGTTTGCATTCTTAATAAAATCAGGTTGAACAATTCGGTACGTATCCAACACTGCTTTCATTCCTTGTAGACGGAGAGCTAGAGCCGAAAAATCATCGTCATAAGTACTATGGAGTTTTTCCTGTGAAATGTGTCCATTGTATATTGACAGTTATGACCCCTTTCAGGCTGACACCTCAGTGGATACAGGAAGTAGCAATAAGGGATGAAAGGGGAAAGTTAGTGCAGTCATTAAAGGTTCTCACCTCCAATTTTGTTAAACCTTCATCGATTTGCAAGAAAATTGGTGACTAGTTAGAGCATACCTCAAGAAATAAAACTGATTTGGTGCCAACTTGCACTTTTACCCTGGTGGTGAATTCACCCCTTTACATATCGATAGAGGGACAAATAACTCCACAAATCGATAGAGGGACAAATTTTAAGTAAAATTTGATATATCGTGTTATTAAAATAAATCAATACTTTTTGAGTTATTAAAGATCAAAGATTTGTCTATTTAAGAGCATATGCGTGAAGTTACGGATGATAAAAAGAACATATTAATTAATTGTATGTTAGTAAAATAATATTTTTATATTATTTCGATATTTAATTTAATTTTTTCTATCAATATAAACTGAATATGTCCAGAAACTGGGGGTGTCCAATAATGGGTACATTTGACATATTCAAATACACTTTTGCTTAATTTATAATATCGAAATAATATAAAAATAATATTTTAGTAACATACAATTAATTAATATGTTCTTTTTGTCATCCGTAACTTCACGCATGTGCTCTTAAACAGACAAATCTTTGATCTTTAATAACTTAAAAAGTATTGATTTATTTTAATAATATGATATAACAAATTTTACTTATAATTTGTCCCTCTATCGATTTGTGGGGTTATTTTTAATAAAATAGTTTTCACCTCCGAGAAGGGGTGGTATCCACCCCCAGGGTAAAAGTGCAAGTTGGCACCAAATCATTTTTATTTCTTGGGGTATGCTCTAACTAGTCACCAATTTTCATGCAAATCAATGGAGGTTTAACAAAATAGGAGGTGAAAACCTTTAAAGACTACACTAACTTTCCCCTTTCATCCCTTATTACTACTTCCTGTATCCATTGAGGTGTCAGTCTGAAAGGGGTCATAATTATCAATATACAATAGACACAGTTTACATGCCAAACTCCATATTACTTATGACGATGATTTTTCGGCTCTAGCTCTTAGACTATTGAAAGCGAGTGTCTAGCTGATGGCAGGCATAATGTGTCGGTCATTGAGTAAAACACGGTTACTCTAAAGTATGACTTGGGATCTTGAAGTCTTTCATCTTCGCACAGTTCATTGAAACGCTTTTTCGTCTTCTGCATTCTTTTTGGAGGGAACCCCAAGGAAGAACTGGTATTCCCCAACGTTGACACATATTTGAAGCCTCTTTAAAGAAGGGTTCAAATTGTTCTCTCATTTTAATTAGTTTTAAGAGGTTTTCTTCAAGTAAACTGTAAGCTGTTAAAAGGTCGAATTATTCTGATTGCAGTGTTTTCGAGACTATGTTGAGGATTTCAAGGATTTTATTTTTTACACCTGGTAACAAAACAAATTGGAATGCTTCTAGTTTCTTTTTCAGTGATGCTGCTTCGTCTCTTCCATTTCTTTTGTTATTTGTCAGAACTAGACTTGAAAGGCAATTCAAAACATCGCAAAATCTGTGTTTCGATGCATTGACTGCATCAAATCTTCCATCCCAGCATGCTGGATTGAGAGGTTTTAGAGTCACTTTCACAGAGGAAAGTCTTTCAGATTGGTATGAGTACTTCAGCGCCTCTTAATGCGTTAAAATTCGATATGGAAAAAGTGGAAGAAAAATTGAAGGAGATAGGAAAATGTCAAAAAGGAGGAGACCGTCGGGAAGTAATTGTATACAGCTCTGATGAGAGCAGAATCAAATTTGGGGGGATATTAGAAAACGACATCCAGTACCTTTCATTAAAATCTGCAAAAACAAATTCCAACATAAAATATGCGGAACTTCGAAGGCTGCAAAGAAATTATAAGAAGCCATCTAAAAGACGGAGCTGCTTTATGGTTTGAAAGCAAAGTAAATGAGGTGACTTCATGGAGAGATTTTGAGACAAAATTGTTTATAATGGTGCAGGTGAAACAGGTTAAAATCGATCATTGGAGAATTAATATGCCGTGTATTTATTACAATCGGACAACTCGAAGTAGAACTTGACTAAAAGTACAGTGGAACCCCGATAAGTCGGCCCCCGATAACCCGGAAGTCCGGCTAACCCGGACCGATTTTCATCAGATAAACATTTTGATTTTCAATATTTTGTATTTTTAAATTTAATTGTGGCTTATTTCCCATCAAAATAGTTAATTATCAGACAAACCTTTTAACAATAAAAATGTATGTAATATAATATTTGAGAGATAATGTGTATGTGTGTAATTTGAACTATACGATATTAAAAATGACTCATAGCACACGCCGCAGAAACAACAGCCACCTGTCTGTAGTACCTATTCCTTTTTATTTCAAACTGTCTTAGCATTGTTTAGGAAAGACTATTTAAAAAATTCTTTTATAAACAATGGTCTTTAGTTTTCACTGTTCTTAAATAACATTACATCGTTGTGACTGTATTGTGTGTCTTGTATTGTTCGCTTCTGTTTGCTTACGTTTGTGTTTGGTGTTCTTTTTAGTAATTTTAATGAGTAGGTACTGTGCATATTTATAAATATATTTCATGTTATTTCAATTCTAACGGAGTTTATCTGTAAGTATACCGTATTTTATTAATTTTTACCATATTCCCCGGCTATCTCGGATTTTCGATAACCCGGATCGGCCGCGGTCCCGATTAATCCGAATTATCGAGGTTCCACTGTACTTTAAAAAGTGTATTTGACCTCGTTACAATCTATGCACAGTCAACCAAACGGGGGCCCTCTAGGCCGGGGGCCCCGTAGCACTGCCCAGGCTGCCCCAATGGTAGTTACGGCCGTGTATATCCTAATTGGAAACTTTAAAACTAAATTGATTGTTATAAAAGAAAAAATTGAAAATTAATTGTTTTAAAACAGTTGCGCCGTGGACACAGACACAGGCATAACGCTTTCTACGTAATTGTACCTATAAAGATCAAAAATACCATCTTGGTCGTTGCCAATATTCATAAAGAAGAACATACTTGAAGAAGACTGCATTTTCGATGTAGTACGAAAGTCGTTGATAATTATTTTTTCTTCCCATAGAAAAATGTAGGAGAAGAAATAATTTCAGAAGAAATGTTGCAAGTTTATTTTTTCAAATACATACTCCGATGTTATGCACTGCATGATTCAGAGCTATTTCCGGAAATATTTTAGAAGTTAATGATATTTACACTGTAACCAATTTACATCTGCTTTCTCTCAATTGTGTCGATTATCTTATAAAACGAATTATAACGAGCGTATACGAACCTATCAGATGATAAACATAAATCATGGCCGTACTTATATTTTTTACTTTTTTTTCTTTATTTGATGTTAATTTCTTTAGTGGCTCGGTATTAATAATTTTAAATTCAAGTAAGTTTTACTTAGTCCATGTTGTGAGGCAGCTCCCATATTAAAAAATTTCTGATTCGACTTCTTTGCGGATACCTACTACTACTACTATACCTATCGGTTTACAGCGTTCTCCGACGCCTTCCGGCGCCATTCTTCTCTGTTTAACCACAGACCTGAAGGGATTTCGTTTACCTCTAGTTCTTTTTTAATTCTCTCCCTCCAGATTCTTCTTGCCCTTCCTCTTTTCCTTCTCCCTTACTCCCTTGTGGTGTCCATGCCAAAAGCTGTTTAGGAATCCTGTCATCTGGCATTCTCTGTGCATGGCCGTACCACATTAGTTGTTTTTTTATGTCATCAATTATAATTATATAGTCGCGCATAGAATATATTCTATGCGCGACTCCAATTATTTCTCATATTCTCTCATTTCTGTGCCTAGTAATATTTTCTATGTTCTTTAGTCCAGGACGCATCTGTTTTGAGATGGACGTTGAGAGGTGACTCATATTTTTTTGCAGAAATTTCTTGGAACTAACTCCTATAATAATAATTGAATTATCCTTCCACTCAAAAATGTCCGAAACATTGTTTAAATAATCAAAATGTCAAAAAATGAAGGAAAAATTCGATTATTTTCTTCGTTTTTTGATTATAACTTTCAAAGTATTCACTTCGGAGAAAAGTTGTACTAATATAAAAGTTACGTAATTAAATTTTCTACAACAGGATTGGTTACATATTTTGAAAATTATTACCCTTGTTGCAAAATAGCAATAATTGCGAAAAGACCATAAAAAACAAGTATTTGCATTCTACGTTTTTCAATCATTTACGCTATACTTAGGACCTTCATATTTTACACAGAAAAACTTTATGATATCGTAAAACCACACAGTGAATTTCATTAGGATCGGTTTAATAGATTATGCAATCCAGCTTCTGAAAAAAAAAATCATTTTTTCAAAATGTTGCAGAATTGAAAATAAAGACGATAGCAAGTTGAAATTTTTTTAAAGTGTAGAAGAATACTGTACCTTTCATTTGCAATTTTAAAATTAAAATCCATTAACTACCACGGCGTCAGGAATTTTTTTAAATAAACATTAATTTTTGGTGCTATGCGCAGGACAGCGGTGTTCGATTCACACAAGTTGATTTCCAACAAAATTTCTTCCAATCTTTATCTAATATATTATTTTCTTACTCTATAATTTGTTGTATTTTAATATTTTAATTCCACAAAAATCAAACAAAATTTGATTATTGTTTATGAAATATTGTTTAAACAATTGCATATGTTTAAAAATAATGAACTTTTATTCTCTAACTTAAAATATATAAACAAAGAAACTTTTTGCCAAAAAAAGTATTATTTCAAAGGACAGAGTATGTGTTTTTATTTTGCAATAAACAAATTTATTTATTTATATCGAAATGTACTGAAAATTAAAATTTGTCCATCATTATCAAAGGTCATTGGAATGCCCAATCAGACAAAACTATCCGCTGTCCTACGCGTAGCACCAAAAAATAATATTTATATAAAAAAATCCTGACGCCGTAGTGGTTAACTGATTTTAATTTTGCAAATTGCAAATGAAAGGTACAGTATTCTTCTATATGTAAAAAATAATTCAACTTGCTGTCTGCTTTATTTTCAGTCCTGCAACATTTTGAAAAATGAATTTTTTTGCGAAAGCTGGATTGCAAAATCTATTTAACTGATCTTAATGAAATTCACAGTATTGTTTTCTTATATCATAAAGTTATTCTGGGTAAAATATAAAGTTCCTAAGTGTAGCATAAATGGTTGAAAAACGTAAATTGCGAATACCTTTTTTTATCGTTTTTTCGTAATTATTACTATTTTTCAACAAGGGTGACAATTTTTAAAATTTTTAACGAATCCTATATTGCATAAAATTTAGTTCCGCAACTTTTATGTTAGTACAACTTTTCTCGGAAATGAATAATTTTAAAGTTATAATCAAAAAACGAAGAAAAATATCGAATTTTTTCTTCATTTTTTGACATTTTGATTACTTATAAATAATGTTCCGGACCTTTATGAGTGGGAGGATAACTCAAATATTATTGTACGAGCTATTTTCAAGCAATTTCTGCAAAAAAATGTGAGTTACCTCTCAACGTCCAAATGTACTAATATTTTTACAGATGCACCCTGGTCTACTTTGTTTCATTTGCCAAACTTCACTGCCATAATATGTGATTAAACTTTTAAGTATGGTACTTATTGTAAATGAGCTGTTTGTTCTCTTTAGATATTGTTTGGTCCCACAGAATGCCGTTCATCACGGATATGGCTTTTCTACCCTGTATGTTTATGTCTATTATAGCAGCATCGAGTGTTCTATGTTGGGTTATCTTCATGCCCAAGTACTTGTATTCATCACAGTGTTTAATTTCCACTCCATCGTCTAATATCTAATGTAATGGAATATGCGGATTTCTGTTCAAAATTCTGTGAACAAATCAGAATGGTGCCGGGCGAAGGTTTTGGACAGAAATTGTATAAACAATTTTTACACATTAAAAGATCATTTTTTGACCCAGAAAATATTTTTTATTTTTTGGGTCATTTTAATACTTATAAAAGTATCTTGGCATTTTTCTCAAAGTTGATAGTTTTCCATAAAGAAAAAAGAAAGAGAAGATGGAAATGAGTGGGCCATACTTTGCGGAAACCAGGCACAGATATAACAAAACAAGCATTGGAATTCCAACCTCAAGATCGGCAAAAATGGAGAGTGACAATAGATGCCCTATGTTCCAGTGGGAACGAAGAGGATAAGTAAGTAAGTAAGATCCGCCACTGGATTGAATAAATGCTTGTTGTAAAATATCTGATAAAACAAAGGATTCTAGAGAAAACATGCACTATGATTCCATCCTTCTCCCCCCTATAGCACTCTTATGTGCGATAGGGACACTGTTATCAGCCAAATACTCTTCATGTGGGAGTCCTGGATTCAAGAATAAAGTATACTGTGAGTTCTGATGTGAAAAAAAGCGAAAAAGATACGACAAAGAATATTCATACCTCGTCTAACCTGCCATTCTGTGACACACGTTTCGCTATTTTTAGCTCTTCAGATAACAGAACTGACATCTAGTCATTCACTGACTAGTGCAATCTGGATTATTATTTCGAAGCAACTAGCTTGACTTTATCTGTCTCTTTTTTTAAGGACACTAGATGGCGTCTGATATTTATTATAAAATATCTAAGAACGCTAGTCAAGGAGAACTATGTAATTGCGACTTTCTACTTTAAAAAAAGCATGAAAATAATGTGTAAATAATATACGAAAAGGAATATCCACACCTCGTGACAGAATCTCTAGAATGTCCATTTAAATATGGAGAAAATAAAAATTTGGAAGCTGATCTCATATTAAAAAATACAAAACACATTTTTTTGTTACTATTAAAATATGATTACTATTAGAATCTGGTGTGATAAAGTCTTACAGACATATTACCCTAAGGAACATTTAAACACTTAGTAAGAAATAACACAACAGATGTTTTCGGATATTCGTACGACTGGGAATGGTGCTGTCTTTCGAAACTAGACTAATAACTTTTAATGATAAAAACTCTTTCTCCAACTGATACTAGCATCTTTAATCACCAATGTTATTAATTGAACAGCGAAATTTTTAAAAGCTGTATTCGCTCTTATATCTACCGTAGAGCTGTTGTTGAGGTCAAATATACCCTTCCTCCACCTATGAAAACATTGCATTCAATCTTATGCTAAATCTAATATGTTCGACTCCTTATTCTTCTTTTATTAGGCCTCTTGGCCCGTTCTTAACCGATTTTGAGCTTGTATTCGTAGCTGTTATATTGACTGCCAGTTATCTCGCCCCCTTTTAAAGGGCCTTCTACTCCGGTCAATTTACACATCCGAGGTTACAAAAATTACCTTCAAGCTGAAAATTGGCAGGATTGTTCAAAATACCATCATAAATGAAATGTAAAAAGTCCTCATAAATCCGACCCGAGCTAAAAAAATTACGCGGGGTCAAAGGTCACCAAATATAGTTTTTAACGATTTTCAGCGAAACGGTAAGTTTAATCATAAAATTAGTTCTAACAAAAAATGTAGATTAGATAATTATGTTTAAAAAATGTCTTATTACTTTTTTTCCTAAAAGCCACCGTTTTTGAGATACAACGATTCAAAAAGTTGTAATCGTCATAATATGCGCACAAGTTTCCACATCACCTTTGAGGTAGTGTACTTATTCCTCGGATCTGTTATCATTCTGTTTAATTTGAAGCCATTGAATAATGGATATTGGGGCAAGAGTTAAAAATGATAAAAGTTATAAAAAGCGGTATAAATTAAAAAAAAAAGAAAACTTATCCAGCTGGTTCATAATTTTCTAATACTTCTGCTTCCTCTTCTCCTTGTTCTTCTTCTTCTTCCTCGTTCTTATTCTTCTTCCTCGCCTTCTAGTTCTTCTTCTTATTTTTGTTCTTATTCTTCTTGTTCATCCTGGGTGCAAGTAAATTGCCCCAATAATGACACATCGCATGGCTCCTCGATAGAATCAAATGAATACTCAATTGTTGGTGATTCAACATTGGAGCACGACCGGTTTTGACAATTAGTGCATGCTACCGAACAAAACACTCCAACTTTTTTGCAACCACATTTAGCGCTACATCCTTTTTTTCAGTTGCAAAAATTGTGTTCAGGAGTTTTTCCGGCGCAGGTGAGAGTAAAGTTTGAATTGGTTCTAATGAACTGTCGACTCATTTTGATCCCCAGCATTTTGGATCTAGCTGATAACCAAGCCACACTTGAACTTGGTAATGTACCCGAAAAAGATGTTGATGAGCAGCCCCTGAGGTTGGAGGAAGACAAGATAATTGCACTTGTTTTTTATTTCAGGTATTTCTAAAGAAACATGCATATCGAAACTTATCTAAGCAAGTAATTTTTTAGGCGCTCCGTCCATAGAGAGAAGACAGCTAATTCCGTTGGAAATAACTTCATGTTGAATTAGTAGAAACGAAATTTTTTTAAACTTCAGCGCATTCAAGTAATATAGGTTTAACACGTATTTTAACTCCGGAGCAGTACTCAAGACTAATTAATACTTCGAGGATGTCATCGACTTGAAGGATTTCACCACCCAGGAAGATAAAGGTGTAATGTTCATAATAGTAAACAAACTAAATTTGCATAAAGTTTATGGTATATTGAAATGTTTATTAGTACTTAGCAATAAACATTTTGTCTAGAAAGTTGGCTTTCATTATCATGTTCAAACCCTTCTGAGAAATGAATAGGTAGGATTAGATTAGCCGACGTACCGATAGAACGTGTTTATTCCGATAAAATCCATCTTTACAAATTGAATAAAACGCACAAGTAAGAAGATTTATTATAAGTTAATACTTTGTCATATCAATTTACTATTTTTGTCGGGAATAAGCCGTAAAATTAAAATATTAATTCTTATTATTTTCGCGTTACATTCACTTTGTAAAGATTTTTTTGTTGGCACTGTAATATAATACAGCTTATACATTGCATCCCTCGGTAGACCGCAAGCTCTATAGTAGAAACATATTCATATTTATAATATCTTATATTATTATGTGTAATACAAGTTAAGTTGACGATAGAATATTAGGTTTAGTTGTATACAGTGAAATACTTCTTTTTTAATATTATAATAATTGTAATAATATAATAACCAAGTTTCACTAATTGGCAATATCTTTAATACATTTACTTTTGATTGAGACTGGCTGAATGACCATAGTCCAAGCCAAAAAAAGAAAAAAAAATACATAATATTATGACGATTAGAACTCTTTTAACTCTTGAATCGTTGTATCTCAAAAACGGTGGCTCTTACGAAAAAAAGTATTAAAATATTTTTTATAGATAAGTATCTAATCTACATTTTTTGTTGGAACTAATTTTATGATAAAACTTACCATTTCTTAAAATTTTTTACTACATTACATTTAGTACAATAATTTTAGCTCGGGTCGGATTTGAGAACTTTTTAGATTTCATTTATGATGGTATTTTGAACAATCCTGCCAATTTTCAGCTTGATGGTAATTATTGTAACCTCACTCCTATTTTTGAGTCTAACTAGACCGGTCTATCCTATTGGTCTTTTGCCTGTTGGCTTCGAATCCCTGGCTATACGGGCTATTCTCTCGCTGTCCATTCTCGTCACATGCTGATTCCACTTTCGTCTTTTCTGTTTTCCCCACCGTACTATATCTTGTATGTTACAGAGGTCTCTTATTCTGTCGTTCGGTATTCTGTTTCTCAGTGTTTCCTCCAGCTATTAACCTCAACGTTCTCATTTCTGATGTTCTCAGTATCCTCTTGCTTTCTGTTGTACCACATCTTGTTTATATCGCGTGCGTCATGATCGGTCTTACACATAATTTCTATATGAGTACTTTCCATTCCAGTCTCATATTTTTATTTCTCCAGATGACATCCCTCAGACATCCTGACATGGACATGTAATTGGCTTTATTTGTTTGCTTTCGGGCACTCTCTTTAACATCTCCATAACTACATATTTCGACTCCCAGATATTCTAATCTCGGAACTTGTTCAATTAGTTCAATGGTTATTACTATTTTGCATCTTATGGGTTCCCTTGACACTACTAGGGATTCAGGGATTTGGTCTTAGTTATTGATATTTTCTACTACTCTATTGAATACTACTCTATTGTCTACTACTCTTTGATACTACTCTATTGAAAGTCTGTGCCATTCGCTGTAGGTTATACTCGTTATCGTAGATTAAGGTTGCGTCGTCAGCATAACAGAGGATTTTTATTTGTTTTTCTCCTATCTTATATCCTTTCCCTGTACTTTTAGTGGCTGCTATGATTTTGTCCATTACTAAATTGAAAAGCAATGGGTTCAAGCTATCCCCTTGTCGGATTTCCGATTTGATTTCTACTTCCGATGTTGGTCCATTCTCGACTTGGATTCTGGTTTTGTTCTTCGAATTAATGTTAATACTTATCATCTTGTTGGGCTGATTTTTCTCCTTTAGCAATCTTAGTACATCTTCTAATCGTACACAATCGAAGCCCAAGTAGCAATTTTACGACCTGCAACCAATTTTGTCCTAATGGGACGTTAAATTTAAGGACAAAATTGGTTCACAATAAGCCTTAACCAAGGACAACGTCTGTTTTTCCTATGGACCAACGTTGCTGCTAATAAGCAATATAATCTGATGACCAACCGACATCGGGAATAACGACGTCAATTATTAGGATAAGGTTTGACGTTAAGCTGACGTCGGTCTTAACCTATCTGTAGTATAAGTGCAATTAAGTGGCATACATCAACGACTACTCAACGTCGCCGGGAATTACAACGTATTTTTTAGGATAGATGCCAACGTTCAGAGGACGTTGGTGTTTTATCGAGTATGGTAGACGTATTTTTCGGGAAGACGACAACGACAATCCAACGTTGAGAATACCAACGTTAATTATTAGGTTAAGGTTTAACGTTAAGCTGACGTCGGGTATAACCTCTATACTACAATGTAATTTACTGGAAGACATTTAACGACTGCTCAACGTCGGGGATTACAGAGTATTTATTAGTATCGAACCCAACGTTCAGGAGACGTCGGGTGTTTTCTGCACTTACTTTAGGACGTATTAGGTATACCAATAGGTAAATTCGAGGTGTGCAAGGTAAAAATAGGTTATACTAAAGGTCGGCAGGGGGTGTCCTTGTCCAAATCAGTTAAAATGTAGTGCAATTTAGGTCGCGAGTCAAATCCGCCATTAATGAAAGATCGCAATGGTTCAGCCATTTTTTGAAACATAATGTTTGGCAATTTTTTTGCTAGATTTTAATTAACGAATTTTGTTTATATATAAATCAAGGATAATTTTGTATGGGTCTAGACATAATAATATGTTTTTTTAATTACGATGGTTATTTCTATTTTTACCGTTTTGTTCGATTTAACCTGTAAATTTCTGAGGCGCTTTCAGTTTTTAGCAATTTTTATACCTAGTTTAACAGTACACTTCCTTGCGTTTGTAAATTTTCGACCGCATTATGCAATGAGGCAGATGATTAATAAAATAATTATACAAGTCACTTAGGTTATATTCTGAATAGAGTAGGAACCTACTTAAATAAGTATCAACAGGCCGTCATGCATCTTAGTTTCTGATGATTTAATATCCTCCAAGATTATTAACCTATTTGGTAAAAATGAAGTGTGTCGGCCGTACTTCTGTGGTAGAGAATTTTATACTTTTACTTTACAAGAATAAAGTCCTAAAAACTAACGTAATTTGACGATAAAATATCTCGAGCTGAGAAGTGGACGTCGAGGCAACCCGTATTTCTATTCCCCACTTAGGTGCAAATAGCGATTTTCTGAGCGTCGTCGCAACGTCGCGTATTAACGTTGGGGCATTTAATCCAACGTTAAGATGTCGTACTATTACGTCCATTTGCTTCTTGGGAGGCTTCAGTCAGATCTATAAAGCACATAAATGCAGGTTTATTATATTCCAGTGCTTTCTCATATTCGACTCCAAACTTGTATACTCGTAAGTATAAAATATTGGAAAGGTAGAAAAAAAATAAATTAAAAGAAACAATTTATTGTTCTTATAAATGACAAAGCTGAATTTTATTTCTTTTTTATTACAAAAGCTCTTTTGTTTCATTAAAATACATTGCAAAACATTTTACAAAATATACAATCTTTAACTCCATTTAATACTTTCCAAGTATAGGCACTGAAAACTTCATTGATTGTTTTACACTATTTATATTAGAGGCACTGATAAAAGGCACTATTATACATTTTTTACCAACCTTTACATTACAACTATTTTGTGTTTTGTTAGGCAATCTGGACATGAAGTTTTCATACGGACTGTTTTCAAAAGCTTTCAGTTGGTAGTACCTAGTTATTTTAACATAATGTCACCAAATCAAATTTTGGTGATTGATATTCTCTTAAGAATATTTACTTGAATTTTGTTATAAAATATTCCATATGTGATAAAAAATTAGCTGCCAAAGTGACCAAAAGCTTCAAATTTTGTTTCAGCAGCAAATTATGACCAAGGGAGGAACACGTAGATACAGGAAAGTAGCACAATTTGGGAGCCTCATTATTACAGACCTTGGGCTCACACTTTAAAAAAATCATTACATCCCTCATGAGACTTCGTTTATTTAGTTATTCACGCCGCGTCGGACAACTGTTCTAATTCGGAAAATTTTCGGGAGGGGACGTTCGTAAATATAGAGGTTTCTTTCTAAACTTTGGTGTGTCAGACAGGTCGAACAATATTACCAATAAATTGTAAGTATTTTTATCAAATAGAGTGTCATAAAATTTGTACCCTCACAGTATATTTTTGCAGGATTATTTGATAAAAATATTTGCAATTAACTGGTAATATTGTCCGACAAATTTTTAATTTTCCGAAATTTTTCGAAAAGTTGTCCGACTCGGCATGAATAACTAAATAAAAAAAGTGTCATGAGGGAGGTAATAATTTTTTTAGGTGTGGGCACAAGACCTATTATAATTATTTTATCATTATAATATAATTATTCCAAAAACAGAATTAATTAAATGGCTTATCATAAAATGAATGTCATTTTAATACTACTAGAATATTATCACAAGAAACCATTGTTATAAAATGTACTGGATTTCCCACCATCAATTATCACATAATCGAAATTATAAAAAATATTATAATCATATATTTTCATTGACAATTTATTGAATAAAAGAGATTATATCTACAAAACTTCTACAGAACTCGTTTGTTTATGTTTATGATCTAGAAAATAGAAACTGCTCATTTTCAATGGAAAATTTCGGTCACAACAAAATTCTAATAAGATGAATAAGATTGTTTATATACACGTGGCAACAGTGCGTTTTCAATATCCGCAATAAAATATAGTCCAGGTAGGTGAATAAAAATAAGAGATTTTTGTAATTTTTGTAACTGGAAACAAAACAAAATTCAACAACTACATGCATCATCCGAAATTTTTAACAGTTAAAAATAAACGATTTTGTTAAAAAAAATGCAGCAAAAAACATTCTTGAAATAGATACAAAATAAATAAAACTGAGCAAAACTGGATATGAAAAGAATAGCAAAAACGAAGTGGAACTGGTTAGAGACGTGGTGACAATCAATCTAGATATACAGGGTGTCCCCGAAAATAGTGCGTTCCTTTAAGGTATGGATATAATACACAAGGTAGAACAAAAAAGTCCTATAACATTTTTTCTAAAGTTTACCGTTTCCAAAAAAAAATTACATTGACGCCATATAAGCGAACTTTTATTTTCATAAAATTAACTAATTTGGCATCACTGTACAAGAACTGTTTGTGATTTAGTTTATTGACACCACAAAATGTAGGTCAGACAGGTACACCTGCAAAATAATTGTACCACTCCATGTTTGAAAATCCAAGAAAACAAGAATTTGTTTGTTTGTTTAGGATGAAGACAGGGTTTAATGTAAATACCTATGGCTAAAATGCTGCAACTATTTTTGAATTGTGATTGTCTATGTTTAGATTTTTGTATACATAGTTGTCAGATTTCAATTTGCATACCAAAATATATTTTGGTTTTTTAGCCAAACGGTTGCATTTAGAACAAAACGTTATAACACTTTTTTGCTCTACATGGTGCCTTCTACCTATACCTTTAAGGAACGCTCTATTTTCGGGGACACCCTGTATACTTAACGTATAATGTAGTGTCATCTTAGATTCCAAGCATATAGAGGTATGAAAGATCTCTGACGATCTCTTCATGATGATAGGTAGTATAATTATACACAGATATGAAGTTAGAGCAAAGTGAAAAATTCATGTGAAAATCTTACAAAATATGATGCAAATATTGACAGAGATGAAGAAGATGAAAACGTTAAACGTGATAATAGAGAGGAAAGTTTGCATTTACTTGTATCAGAATTGAAATCTAGAAATGTACTATGAATACTATATTTTATATACTAACATGAAAATATAACATTTCCAGTAAGTAAATATTATGTATATCCACTAGCGAAAAAATGTACTAAAATGGATGCCAAGATATGGAACCTACAGTTTACATTAATACCGAAAAACAGTGTAGATAAGCTATATCCTTCGGTATTTGGAATCAATATCATTTAGCACGGTAAGCTGAAACCTGATCTATCAGCACTTATGAACTACTGAGGTTGTGATCAAATCCGATATTTTCTCACAATCAATGGGTTGCATTAGTTAACGAAATATACTCTAATGTACTGTTATTATCTGTAACACAACCACTAAACATCTCAAGACTAAATGGATTATGCTCAACTGAGGAAGAATTCATTCTTAGAACTCATTTTTACGACTTATTATGCAAGGCAAATTTCAAGAAAAGCGAAATGTGGGAAGACGGACTTCCTGGCTTATGAACTTGAGGAAATGGTTTGAATGCAGTAGTGCAGAACTATTTAGAGATGATTGTCATGATGATTTCCTATCTTCAATAGAAGATGGAACTTGAAGAAGATGAAGAATTCAATGGACAAGACACTCCTACGCGAACTTGAAGTACAATAATAATAATATCGTATGGCATTTTTCCGGGGAGATCCTTTCGGACTCTTCCGGCGCCACTGCATCTTTAACCCTGTTTTAAGTAACTAGTGTCGATGTACCTACACTAGCCCAGGTTCTAGTACAAAAAATTGTATTTAACTATTAATAAGTCAATGACGGACTTAATCAACGATGAGAAAAGAATGTCTTGCGTAGACTTTTAAAAGAAACAGAACTAAGTAATGAAGATACGAAAACTACAATACCTTGGCCACGTGATGAAAGGAACAAGATACCGGATTCTGCAGAACATCGTGCAGAGAAAGATTGCAACCTCAGCGAGTGGTTTAATTGCTCGTCTTACCAGCTTTTTAGAGAAGCTATAAACAGAATACAAATAGGTAGTCATGATGATCACCAACCTTCTAAAGAACACGGCACCTTAAGATGAAGAATTATAGTTTAGTGTATGATCAATGAGATCATGTGTGAATGGTGGAAGACGAGTTGCGCGAGTGTTAGAAGTGCGAAATTGGAAAACCAAGGCGAAGGATAGGAAGGAATGGAAGATGATTCTGGAACAGGCCAAGACCCACCATGGGTTGTAGAGCCAATGATGACGATGTATGATCACTGTGATTAAAGAAAAAAAGATTAAAATTATTTCATGTCCGAGTTACTTTAAAAAACCACGAGGAAAAAGTTTTCCTGTAGTTGGTTGTATACCATATAATACAAAAAACAAGTAAAATCTTTTATAAAATATATATTTGTTAAAATTCACTAAAAAGGGATACATCACACAACTAGTTTTCGGTCGGATAACCGATCATCATCAGTGATCTACCAAAATACAAAAATATACGGGTAAAAACCCTTTAAAATTGATCCGTCATGGAAACATGGCATGCCTTCATCTATTCAACATGTGAACAAGTCAATTTGGGCTCAAATGGTATCTCGAGCAGAATACATGGGATATTTTGTACATCCATGTCCAAGTTCACGAATTTAATCTATATTTCCATGACAGATCAATGTTAAAGGGTTTTTACACGTATATTTTTGTATTTTGGTGGTTATTATATCAGCACTGATGATGATCGGTTATCCGATCGAAAACTGGCTCTGTGATGTAGCCCTTTTTAGGGAATTTTAACGAATATACCTTTTATAACGGATTTTACTTGTTTTTCGAGTTATTTAATGTTTTCCAGGACTCTTGGAATAACTGCAATATTGGTAGGGTACATTCAAGGTGAAACAAAATTTAGAAACCATAAAATTGGTGCATTTAAATTGAAATCGATTTATTATTACAGTCTATAAAAATGTATTGCGTTTCGCGCGAACACAAATATCCAAACTACGAGTTGAAGTGATTACATAGTTTCAGATTTTTCATTCTCTACACTTCTGTAAACATTTACATAAAATAAAAATATTTTGATAATTTTTGGAAAAAGAAAGCGGTGTCTAGAATTTATAACAGCTTTTGAAAACAATCGATAACATATAAAATAAAAAACATATATACAATATTTACAAGATATACGAGAATTTTTACAAGAAAGTTGTATATTTGCTAAAGTCAGTTTAATATTAATAAAACTATAAGACATTGGCAGGTGTTTCGTTTCCAAAATAATTCTACAGAAAAACTGAGATTTGGATTTGTGTATTTAATAATAGTCCAGTGAATATGGACGAAAATATTTTGATACCTCTAATTTTTGTATTAGTGTCTTTTAGGTAATATTTAATTTAATTCTTTTCATAACGCTCCTTATTACAAAATAAATTCATTACTTTTTTAAGTTTATTTGTTCTTACAAGAATCACCTTTAGGAGTTTAAATATACAGGGTGTCCCGAAAAGATTGGTCATAAATTATATCACAGATTCTGGGGTCAAAAATAGGTTGATGGAACCTCACTTACCTATATACAATAGTGCACACAAAAAAGTTACAGCTCTTTGAAGTTACAAAATGAAAATCGATTTTTTTCATATATCGAAAACTCTTAGAGATTTTTTATTGAAAATGGACGTGAGGCATTCTTATGGCAGCATCATCTTTAAAAAAATTAAAGAGAAATTTGTGCAACCCATAAAATTTTATGGGGGTTTTGTTCCCTTAAACCCCCCAAACTTTTTTAACTTTAAAAACACAGTGTTAAAACTTTTTGCTTCTTAGTACTTTTTCGATAAGCCAGTGTTTATCGAGATATTTTGAATATTTGTCGAATCCACCACATATTTGTATATGGTTAAGTACGATTATAGAGACCTGTTACAATCTGAAAATTTACTCATATTGTGCATTTTTAGGTATATTTTGAAAAAGAAGCCACATCTCGATAAAAGGTGACTTATCAAAAAACGATTAAGACGCAAAAAAGTTTTGAAAACGCTGTGTTTAACTAATGGTTCCACAATAATAATTTAATTGAGAACGTACTCAAACATTTGGGGGTTTAAAGAACAAAAGCCCCATAAAATTTGTGTGTAAATATATTAAAAAAGAAGCCGCATCTCGATAAAAACTCGCTTATAGAAAAAATACTAAGAGGCAAAAAAGTTTTAAAAACGTTCTGTTTGACTAATGGTACCACAATAATGAATTAATTGGAACGTACACAAAGTTTGGGGGGTTTAAGGGAACAAAACCCCCATAAAAATTTTATGGGGTGCACAAATGTCTCTTTAATTTTTTTTAAGATGCTCCTCCCATGAGAATGATACATGTCAATTTTCAATAAAAATCTCTGATAGTTTTCGATACTTTGAAAAAAAAATTGATTTTCATTTTGTAACTTCAAAGGGCTGTAACTTTTTTTATGGGCACATTTGTACTAAGGTAAGTTAGGTTTAATCGAACTATTTTTGACTCCAGAATGTCTGGTATAATTTATGACCAATTTTTTCGGCACACCCTGTATATTCAGGCATAACACTTCTTAGCTACGGAAAGCTCGAAACAGAAGTGGAAGATCAAGTAAATAGGGCGAACAGATCCACAGGTTGTCTGAATGAAATAATATGAAGAAAAAATATCGGGAAAGAAATATAAGGCATCATTTACAAAACAGTCGTCAGACCAATAATGATATTCGCGGCAGACCTGACAAAGAGAGGACAAAAATAATGCTGAGATGAAACCCGTAGAAAAATCAATGGTATGTAAGACAATGTGGGACAGAGGCTATAAGTACATAGATACGACGGAATATGCTTGTTGGAAAACATCAATGACTAGGTAAGAAACAGAAGAGTAAAATGGAGCGATCACATAAGCCCAATGACAACACATAGAGTAGTAAAAACTGCGGGAGACGGTTCCCCAATAGGAAGATGAATAGGGCCGGCGTAGCTACGCGGTAGTGTGCTTGGCTCGCGTGCCGGTGGTCCGGAGTTCGAATCCTACGGCCGGCAAGAACAGCTATACATTTTTAAAATGTCTATAGGCCCCAGGTCGACTCAGCCTGAATAAAATGAGTACCTTGGGTAAAACCAGGGGTAATAATAGGCGATTGAAGCGTAGCACTGGCCCCGTTACCTTCTTTGTATACCGTAGGCCCTAGATATAGCAGACTTCCCTGCTATACTCCCAAAGCCACAGCGGCATAAAATGGGAGACTATTATTATTATTAGTAATACAAGAATGGACTAGGAACAAACCAAAACAAATAGAAAAGAAGAACATACTTCTTCTGAACATGAAAAGGAACTAAAAAGTGACTAGGAAAACCACGACAAAGTTCAGGAAGGACATAAAACATTTAGCAAGCGAACATGAGTAGCGCAGCACAACATCAATTATTCCTTGAGACAAAAGAGGCGTCAACAGCAGGCGCTTCTATCCAAAAGCCATAAAAGTAGATGTATTCTTTCTTCATGTGCCGTGCTCGATTATCGAACGTTGGCTATCAAATTGGCTATAGCAATTTTGTTAACGGCAGCTCCGAGAAGGGATGCAGAGGATCTGTTATACCATTCTCTCAGGTTTTTAAGCCATGACGTTCTTCTTCGACCTGGCCCTTTTCTTCCGTCTACCTTGCCTTGTATTATTAAATGGAGTATATTATATCTCTCTGAATGTCACATAACATGGCCAAAATATTCAAGTTTTAGATTTTCGAAGTAGATGTATGGCGAAATAAAAGATCATTTAAGTCAGAGTAGAAAAGTACCTACAAAATCAACCTACGCAGTTCCTACAAAGTCTACGCTACAAGTATTTTACGAATTCTAACAGAACTGCGAAAAAGCTGTAAAAGTGGATTCTATTAAGCAGAGGAAATATGGATTATATAAAGTGTGCCCATATAACTCCGTTCGTAGGTAAGGGAAGGCAGGGAAGAAGAGTCTCCTAATGAAATTTTTTTGTATTTACTTTGAATTTTGTAAAATATGCTAACAACTGTATCCTACTTTAATGCTGAAGACAACTAATATGTGAAAATTAAAGGTGAACACACTGAATATTTGAAAATCATGCGTGGAATGAGGTAAGGCTGTAATCTCCTATAACCTTCAATCTCTATTCGGAAAGAATATTGATCGAAACTGAAAAAGGTACTCTACTAAAAGGATACCAACTAAACATCAGATATACTATATACCATAGTATTTGCGGACAACCTAGAACACCTTCAAGTCCCCATAAACAAAATCACGAATTACAGTTAACAATATGGACTCAATATAAATGTAAAAAAGACAAAGCTTATGGTCATTAGCAAGAAAAATACAACAGAAGGTCAATCCTACATCAATAAAACCCATGTAGAAAGAGTGACGCGGTGCAACTACCTTGGGACCATACTAAATGAAGAATCAACCAACAACCAAGAAATGCATCGGAAAAGCTAGATCCAGCTTCAACCAAATGGGGTCTTCTTAGGATATAAAAGTAAGAATGTTACGATACTACATCTTCTCTGTAATTTTTTATGGTGTTGAATCGTGGACCTTTGCGAAAATATGTGCAGAAAATTTGAAGCAATCGAGATGTGGCTGTATCGAAAAATTCTTAATATTCTAAAAATGAGGAGCATAGGCGTAACCAGGGGGGTTTTGGGGGTTGTAACCCCCCCATTGGGATGTACTTTGAGCTCTATACGCTTAACACCATAGCCCTCAAAGACCTTCCAGTAGTTGTAACCCCCCCCCCCCTTTCAGGTAGTTGTAACCCCCCTTAGGATCATCCTGGTTACGCCTATGATGAGGAGGTCCTTAGAAGAATGGGGAAGAACCGAGAAGTACTAACCACCATCAAATCTCGAAAGTTACAATATTCGGACAAATAATGCGAAATATATGACCTACAAACCATCCTACAAGGAAAAATATTTGGAAAGCGAGATCCAGGAAGACCTGTACAGCTTTTCCGCCGTTGCTGTAGATAAGATAAGGATTACTATGATGATCGCCACGGATAGGCACATCAAGAAGAAGAATGCTTCTAAAACCGTATTTCGAAGAATCATGGCCAAGAACCATAAGGCAAGTTGTGAGGAATTTTTTTCTAAAATAAATTCTGCCAATATATTTTCACTTCTTATTTTTATAGTTATCTTTTATACATATACAGCGGGGAGTGCGCTAATAACCAACAAAATAACGGAAAAGATAAATACGTTGTGAAATAAAAAGATATGAAACTAGTAGAGGTGGGAAATTATCAATAGAAACCTATAAATTTACATTATTTTGATAGTTTCACATCTTTGGATGTATCGGAGTCAAACTGTCACAGTGGCAGTTACTTTACACCTCTACTAGTTTCATCTCTTTTTATTTCAAAACGTATGATGTTTTATGATGTTTTTCATCTTTTGCGTTATTTTGCCGGTTATTAGCTCGCTCATAACTGTATACACACAATTTTATTCTGGCGTACGTAACGGTCATATCATTATGACGAAATACATGCGCAAACACAATGAGATTGAAAATAAAAAATTGTAACTTGTTTCTAAACTATAGCAAAATTCTGTAGGATTACTTTGGTACATCATGTTAAACGCCGCCGATGATACTAGAAGCAAAATAAATATGAAGAACTGAAACATCTATAGGAATGACTTATGTTAAAAAAAGACAACTTATGAAGTAAATATAAAATCAGGAACAATAGTACAATAAATACAAAATAAAAAAACAAATATTATTATGTACATGTTTATTCTGATCTACAGAACTTTTATTTTAAATAAAAATAATTTGAAACTTCTAACAAGTCATACAGATTGAGACAAAAGAATTGGATAGTAACTTCTGTTCTTATTTTACTCTATTATTTAACAAATTTTTACTAATATTACCTAGACTTAAACCATTGAAAAATCTGCGCATATTATATATAAATTAGTAAATAAATTGAAAACACTCTGTAAACTCCCAAGGAAAGATTAAAAATATGACAGTCCATTCTAATAAAAGCCCAAAAAGTTATCTGTATTACAAGAAAACAATAACCAAAAAATGTAGGAAACCCTACAGACCCTATTGACCTACAGACCCTACAAACCCTATTGTAGGAAAAATGTACAATAAATAAGTAGCAAATTTATTTGTGGAATAAATAAAACTAACTGGTAAAATGTCTCAATAATTGTATATGGAGAGAAAAGAATTGAGAATATTACTGGCATTAAAAATATTTCTAAAGAAAGCACAATTTTTTTCTGTATTACCGATAAACCAAAACCAGAAATAAAAACAATGTTTCAAAATTCTGAATATTACAAAGACGAATGAAGAGTTTAATAAATTAAACTATAAAAAGAGTGGACAGCAGAGATGACCAAGATGTGTAAAATAATGTATGTCAAGTAATACAAAGAGGGTATACAAGAAGCCAATATCAACCAAAAATGCGAATTTTATATTTTTTCTATTCTATTAAAAAATATGACTAGTAGTTAAAATGCCAGATAATTATTTTATCAGAGGTATTTAGACCTATATATTAGTATTTGACCTATTAGTTAGACAACAAGATATGCACATCCAATATACCTACTTAAATTGTGTAGGATCAGAGAAACTATGGAATAAAAGAAATGAAAAAAAATAGGAAATGAAGTAATGTTTTAAATCTGTAAAGAAATGTAAAAGATTAGAAATTGGCCAAATTGCTGGTGTAGGCTCACTTTTATTCCTCCTACAAAAAAGGTTCAGCAATAGATTTCACGATTGCAGCAACTACCAGAGACTACCTACTAATCTCTTATCCAAGCAAAGTTTATCATCAATGAAAGATACAAATCGATACTACTCACACAGATCAACCCAGAATTCCTTACATTTTGGACACATAAACAGACAAAGGGCGAGGTTATCAAAATAATTATTATAATTAAAGGTAATGTAGCTGAAAGAAAAACAGAAAGATTTCTATTATGATATTGGTCCAATTAAAAACAGCTGAATTATCATTTTCGGAAGCAAAGGATACAAGAGTCTATGAATATTCCAGTTCTCTCAGAAAGCCAACGATTCACTGTGGATCTGTGTCTTTTTATATATTTAAAAACTCGAACCATGAACTCAGGAATCTTCTCAGATTGAAGTAAATCCGCCAACCCACCGAGTCATAAAATCAATTAAATAAAAGTACATATTCAAATATATATGCCCTACATATTGGGGAGCAGATCGGCAAGGGTTACAGGCTTGCGGCTCAGTGATACTCCCCAATAGATCCCTACCGGAAGGGCATTGACGCCTAAAAACGGTTTATATTTACATATATATTCAAATAAACAATATACTATCTCGCAACGTAGAACATAGAACAAGTGATAGAAAGTAGGGAAAAATAACGAATACAATGCTTATCGATGCTGGTGACGTATATAGAAAGCGAGAGTACCCGATATAGTACTAAAATTTATATTGGAATTAACAAGTGGAACTAAAGATCACCAACTGCCAATACCTACCTACACATAAGAAATGGCGATAAGAAAAGGCGTAAGACAATGTTGTATTCTCTCCCACTACTGTTCAACATTTATGGTCAAATTTATCTTAAAGTTAATGGTGTTCCTATTAATACTTAAGATATGCTGACGATATGACCATAATAGACGTCAGTTTAATATAAATAATAGAGCTATTAAACGGGTAGACATATTTAAATACCTTGGAGCTTAATACCTTAAACAGCAAGGGGGATTGTAACCTGGAAGTGAAGCTAAGAGAGCAAAGGCTAGAAACATCTTCGTTAAATTTTATAAATACCTCCCTAACCGTAAAGTTCCTTTAAACCTTAGACTCGGGATCTTGAAATGCTACATATGACCTATCCTCATGTACGAAAGTGAGACCTGGTCACTTTAACGTAGACCTGGAGCTGGTGTTTTAGCACCATGCAACAAAAAGTGTTGTGATCCTAAGAAGAGCTAATGTCCAAACATAATCGTGATGTAGATCTCATCTCTCAAGCGAAATATTTCATACTTGCCATATTCTACGAAATAACATCTCCTATATATGATTTTGAGTATGATAAGAAGAGCGTAAGAAAGATCATTGTACATTCGACTTCCAGTATTAACGCGTACACACTGCGTACCGTACGGCGCCCAAATAAGAAGAATTTTTATACACCACAGAGGTTTAAATTTCTTTAATAAATAAAATATCAAAAAACAGGTTATGTATATTATATGATTTATACTAATATCAAGTAATGTTAAAAGATTCAATAGGATCAGAAATTGCATGTTTCGGAAATTCTTTTGTCTCACTCCGTATTGATAAAAACAAATCAAAAATATTAAATAATATCACACTATTTTTTAAAACTTATTATATCTGCGTCACCAGGTTTCATTCATCACGAGATCAAATTCTCCACATATCACTTTGTTAGAGTTCTTTATAGAATATTCTTACTTACAGTCTGCTATAAAATCTCTAGGGATCCAACTCATCAAGAAATATTTACAAATAAACATTTTTTTCTAGGAAGAAATATTCTTGAACCATAAAATTTGTTTTTCAATACGAAAAATTACAACGTAATTTCTAACACAGAAGATGTAGACAAATGACAACTTAAAAACTTTCGATAAAAATAAATTAAACACATGATTTTCTACTTAGCCTGATTTCACTTCTATGTACAAAATTATTTAATTTTAGGAAACATAAGCACGTATTACGCATAAAATCATAAATTAAAATTGTATTTTTTTTATTTAACGCATTTCATAATTCAAGAAGACATTCTACAAATAGTAGCATTCCAGCATTCTGGAATGTACCTTCATTCATTATATCTAAATCCATATAGGTATTCCATCAAATATAGACATTAAAATCACCAATTTTTGGAACAAAAAATGTAGATATAAACATTTTGGAATCAAATTTGGTCTATATTTAAAGAAACTATTGGATTAGAGTTATAAGAGTATTTAGACAACTAGGTTTGTTGAAAGTATAAAAATATATAAAATCTTCTTCTAAATCTACAATTGCACAAGAGAACTAGGACAAAGAATATCGATTTTTAGTACTACTTAATTTCGTTTTTGTTTGCTAAAAAGATTAAGTAACTTTTAATTACAAAATTATTTTTTATACAGAATAAATTATCGTGAAAAGAAAGTAGTGAAATTTTATTTTTTTATAATAAATCGATATTCTGTTAATATTTAGAGGTAATTCGACGATGTCACTGAGTAAATTGTACTAGATCTAAATAACTACAGCACTAGAAAAAACTGAATTTTTCAGTATTTTTTTATAGGTACTTATATTTTTAAGAACTAGGAGTATAAAGTGTATTAGTGTAAAAAGTACATAAGGAATAAGACGTTAGCAAAACTCATTTAAAATTTTAGGAATTATATTCAAGTAAATACGCGTTCAACGATGCGTGAGCTCCCGATAGTTTTAAACAGTGGCGGCTCGTCAGAGGAGGCAAGGGAGGCTTAGCCTCCCCATAAATTGTTCACACACGCTACACTGTTTTGTTTATCTTGAATCGAGAAAAACAACAAGCACTCTCACTATTATACAACGTGTAAATTTCATATTATCACTAAATATCCATACGCACGGAGCATTAGCATTAGAACGCATGATTCCGCCTCAGTTTTTTTATTATTATTATAGGCAGAACCCTGGGGTCATGACTAAAAATGATGAAAAAACTAAAAGTGCGAATTTTGTAATTTGGTATTTGGGGTTAGAATAATATTTGGAACAACTTGTTCAAACAACTTTTTCCGATATTTGTAACGCAAAGCAAAATATCGGTAATTTGTCATGTTTTTGGATTCGCAGTAAGCCGCGTTTAGAATTAAAAAAATTCAGTTAAGTATCTTAAAAAAGAAAAAATGTGAATCTTCAACCTGTATGAACTGCAAAACTTCAAATCTGTATTTATTTTGATATGCATATCTACTTACAAAGATGGAATTGTTAACAAATAAACGACACAAACTTTGGTATTAAACTTTTATAATTAAACTAATTATTTTTAAAATGATATATTATGAAATTATGAATTATGATGATATTATGAAATGTAAATAAAAAATGGGGCCTTATATTACATTTATTGGCGCATTTGTTTGCTAGTGCAAATTTGTCTAGATATTTTAGAGTTAGGTATAGTCTCCCCTATTGTAAAAATCACGAGCCGCCACTGGTTTTAAACGCACATTGATGCGCGCACACATGACATACCTACCACGTATATTGAGCGCGCGCAAATCACTACGAGAGGAATAGAACAGAGACATAATATCACCAATTACAACTCGTGGGCTTAGGGTCACACAAACGTAACTACATTTTTAATATTTTTGGTATTTTTGTGAACAAACATATTACACCTGCTTTATTTGCACATGCATAATATGCATATCAATATATAAACTGATAGATGGGATGAGTACTTCGAAAAATTTTTAAATGAAGACCCACCAGACTTTAAAGATAAGAACTAAACCCCTAATATATATAGTCTAGCCTCACTTAGACGAATAACATCGAAGGAAGTAGAAAAGGTATGTAATCGTTAAAAAAATAAAGCGCTGGCCCAGGAAACACCCTTCTGAACTAATAAAATACGGCAAAGCAAAACTATATGAAAGACTAGACCAACTTTACGAAAGTTGCATTCTTCTTCTTGTAGTTCCTTCTCTTATTGGAGGTTGGCTATCATCACAGCTATCCGTACCTTATTAGAGGCTGTTCTGAAAATATTTACTGAGCTACAACTATACCACTCCCTTAGGATTCTAAGTTGCATTAAACGGAGCGAAAATCCCAGAAGAATTGAGACATCATTCATATCTACCATTCACAAGAAAGGCAGAAAGGACGGCAGTGACAAGAAAGGAGAGCAATGACAACTATAGAGGCATAGCTGTGGCAAACTAAGTCAGTAGAATATACGGAAAAGTGATTAAAGGTAGAATATAAAATAAATATAAAGATATAAAAGCAGAAGAACAAGTGGGATTCAGGGCAGATATGTCACGATTGAGACAAGAGCGGGATTCAGTGGACAAAAGAAGAAGCTGGATGATGATGTCACTATTGACCATTCACTACTTTCATTCAAACCTTTAGAAAAGCAAATGCAAAAATATGGGATTGCCGTTAAACAAAAATTACTATATAGACATTATAATTTTCAGATGACCAACTAGTAATAGCATAAGAGTATGAAGATATTGAATATATGACAAGGATATTAGTTGAGGAATATAAAAAATGGAGGCTTGAACTAAGCATAAGAAAGAAAGAAAAACAGTGTATGAATGGGATACAGCAAGACCTCGCATTGGAAGATAGAGAAATTGTCAGACATTTTGACACATATAAGTTCTTGGTGTTGTTCTGAAGCTATTTTCTTGTGGCATTTTTATAATCAAGTATATTCAAATGGGAAATAAGCCACAATTTTATTTATAATGCAACTCATCAATATTGGCAATATCATTTTAAAGTCGTCTACTTTAAAATGTATAATACGTGTCTGAATTGCCGATATAAATGAGTCAGATTAAATAAATTATTAGAAGAATTTTTTACTAAGCAACACCATTTTTGTTTATTTAGTATTATTTTGTATTTTGACAACGACACCCGACTTGGGCGTCGAAACGTTAATAAAATCATTTTTAGGTAAAATTGTGGCTTATTTCCCATTTGAATATACTTGATTATAAGTTCTTGGGTTTGATCATTACAAAGAAGGGAATGTAGACGACACAATAGAAGAAATAAACAACCAAGAAAGAAAAGTAATATCCTTTCTAAATAATATACTTTGGGAATACTACATAACGAGGGAAAATATATAAAATCGGCGCATTTGAAAGTCTAACTAGATATCTAAGAGGCTTTTTAATATTCAGTTTAGCGGGATACTATTATTAGAGGAATGGAATCATATAAATAAGGGATAAAACAGGTAGATCCCATAAATGAGTCTTTTAGATAGCTTGTTAAACCATATTTTCGGCTCAAAAAAATTACAAAAAAACAATTACTCGTAAATTAACATTTCTTAACATTTACTCGTAAATTAAGATTTACTTAGATAAATTAGAAAATTTTGATTAATTATCTTCATTTTGTTTTAAGTTATATGTTGGTACTGAATTTGTTTTGGCCAATGATAATATTATTTAAAATGTGTACTAAAAACCTTTAAAATTAGTGTATAATTCACCCTCAGCGACATCACCGAATTACTCATAAATACAAAAGGCTTGTACATTAAATGTTTGCAGAAAATTGTACTCTCAATATATTTTATGTCATAATCAACCACGACTTAATATACCAATTTATATTTTTCTGAAATAAGGGACTTTTTATTGTTGAGTGCCAACTTTTATTAAAAATTTTAAACATTTTTTAAATTTCGAGCAGCTGAGAAAATTATTCAGTCGACTCCTATTACAATTTTTATGACATCGGATAAAAATTGTTCATAAGATTGCTTTAATCTTGTATACATATATACATTCTCCCTCTATAATAAAGGAAATAAAAAGTATCTCACAGACACAAAAAAGTAGTTCCAGAAAAAACTCTTAATAAAAATATTAAATAGATGTTTCTATTTTTCCTGCAACTTTAACATGAACAAAGACATGATTTAAAATTATCTGACGCATTCCCAATGGGTTTGATTTTTGAACCTCATTTATTATAAATTGGCGATAGGAGATTACTAGCATAAAAATAACATGATAGGTACATAAGATCAGTACCGGCGCTAGAGTATAAGGCGCCCGCCTGCAAAAGAAGCATAGGCGCCCTTCGGTTTCTTTTAAATTAGTATTTTGTATAGTACCGGCAGAGAATAAGGTCATTTTGACGCCCCCCAAACAGGGGCGCCCGCCTGCAGTGCATCCCTTGCAGGCTCGTTATCGCTGGCCTTGCATAAGATCATAAATAAAATGAACATAAATACCAAAGAAAACTATTTGCTTAATGTACGAGGGCTATCCAGAAATTTAGTACGTTTTAATCTGTAGCCGCTAGGGGTGGGGCTAGAGCGGCTATCTTAGCATTTTGGCGTTCCTCCGTTCAGTAGCTGGCCAGCTGTGCAAAAGCGAAGTCACTGTCTATTCTCGTTATTTTACAACAGCTGTGTGAAATGTGTGCCGCTATCGAAAACCCCGCCAGTTGTGAGGTGCGATAATCTAATATAATATACCTTTATTCAAATCAATAGTTATTACAATAATTTACAATTTAAGTTTACTTACAATAAAATAAACGTAAAAAAAGTATTTAAAGCACAAACATGCTTTTTTAAGTAGCTCTAAGCAGTACAATTGCCGAACATCAAGAATCTGAGTTTCATGAAAAAGTTGGTCTGAGGGATATGTTTTTCGTTTTCCATATATGTATTAGTTTAAGAAACCATTTCTGAGTATTTTGAAGGGTCACCAGATGGCAATCAGCTAATAATATGGTTCTGGTTGGCTAAAAACAGCCAGCCAATTGAAATTTATCGCGAAATTTGTACTGTTTATGGAAAAGATGTGATGACTGAAGGTGGAGTGCGTAAATGGTGCATTAAATTCAAAAATGGCCGAACCAATGTGCACGATGAAGAACGAAGTGGACAGTCAAGTATTGTGACTGATGAACTTGTCTCTTCAATTCAAGTGGAAGATGTTTCCTCATCCGCCGTAAAGTCCGGATCTTGCACCTAGTGACCACCACTTGCTTCGAGCAATGAAGAACTGGCTTGCAAGCTTTGATGACAATCACCCCTGTGATGTATCAAACACGTTACAAATAACGTGCACGTTATCCTGCATTTACGTTAAATTCTACAAATTGATGTGATAACGATAGGGTATGACAGATAACGTTTCTTAAAAGCGTTATCTCATAACGTGTAGCCGTTATCTGGTAACATAACAGGTTCAACTTAACGCCACCTACTTAACCTCTTGGTATAAAATAACGTGTAGTATAAAGAATAAATAAATATAAAAAATGGACAATTTAGTCCAGAATTTTGTCAAATTGTAAACGTCGGGTTATTAAAATAATTAGATGATGCTATTAGAAGGTTTGTAAAGTTATTTTTTAGAAATAGTGTATTATTTTTGAGGTTATGTTATTTGTAAACAAAAACATTTTATTCATGTAAATGAAGAAAACATACAGACTATAAGAGACCAGTTTGGCCAGATTCGGTAAATCCATTTGAATGTTCGTTTTGTTGCTTATTTCAATCCTTGAAACGACACGACAAACAAAAATTAAATAAACTGCACAATGCACAATAGAAAGAACACCTCACGGGCCGAGGGCTGGGAATTTCAATCAAATAACATCTTGGTTTTGGTGCCAGGGCCAGGCCAGATGTGCAAGTGCGATGCACAAGATGCGTACTTCGCCGCACGCTGCATGTTTATGTCTGTCTTCCTCTAACGTATTCAATTTCTGTATACTGTTATTCTTGTCGCGCAAAACGATACTTTAACGTTTTGAAAATAACATGGTGCACGTTAAAAACATGATACATCACATCTAATTTTTGGCAACACGTTATACAGGCTGTTATAATCAAACGTTATGTTAACATAATGTGTACACGTTATTTATAGCGGGTTTGTTACATCACAGGGCTGAATGCTGAGCTACGGGACGGCTTTGAACGCCTAGTTGAAGTCTCAGGCGGTAGAATTTTATGACAATGGTATTTCAAAGTTAGTTCACCGCTATGAAAAGTGTCTGAATTTATTGGGGTGATTATGTAGAAAAATAGTATTTGAGTGTCTCTTTCAAATGCATATAATAAAATATTTTTCTTGTAATAGATTTTTTTTTCTATTCCAAAACGTAACGTAGGTACATTCTGGATAGCCTGCGTATAAAACCTTGTCTACACTAAGTAAGTTTTCACATATCACTGATGAAGTAAAGTTTACAAAGTAGTATAGAGTTGTTGTAGGCAAACTTCATCTAATCTAGAGCAAAAGAAATTGTTGATGAGCTGAGCGAAATGAACTATTTGCGCTACTGAGCTTGCTTGCTAAACAATTGCTGTTAAAATTTCATATTTGTTAAGTTCTCTCAAAATTTGCATTATAATTGTATAGAAATATCTGATATTTTGAAGGTAACTCAGGTAGTAAATCAAAGATCGCAAAGGTGCAAAGAATAAACATCCATTTAAAATGCATTGTGCACGAAATCAATGCTTTTGTGACATTGCCAGATAAAATCATCCAATACTGATATTTATTATACATTTTATACATTTTAAATGTTTTTAATAAAAATGAATGTTACAACCCAGGCAACCAAAAAACGTCATATAACGTTGAGAAAACGTCAGTTTTTGGTTGAATATAACACGTGTTTGAACATTACGTCATATAGACGTCTTTTGTAGGTGATTTTAAAAACGTAAGATTAAGGACGTAAAAATTACGTTTAAAAAACGTTGTAATTTCAGAGAGGCCAAGACTGACGTCACAAAATTGGAAGGAGCTTGCTTGTTTGTATTGACTCCAAACAATTTCGTTTCGGTATAGGTAACGCTAAACGTTCATAAGACATTTCTCATTTATTGTTTACGTGGTTTGTGTCTTGTGTGATAAAATAAGACTTTTCATTTAGATATTTAGTTGAAGAAACGTGTAAATTAAGAGATTTTTATGTGTTTTTGCTCAGTGAGTTAGTTTAATGCAGTAATTCTTCTTGACAACTATTTGAGGTTATGTTTATTTGTTTTTAATTAAGCGTTAAATTAAGATATTAAGTATGCTGGATAATTTGTTAATAAATTATTTATTAGTTCCATATATGTTGTTTCAGTTTTGACACAGCAAGTAGGTATATATAACTAGTGAAAATTCTATAATGTGAGGGCTGGTACAATCATGCAGAATCAATTATGCTTCTAGCCTAGCGCACAAGAGATCTTAAACAAGTGGTAGTATTTATATCTTCGACACATGGGACGTAGGCCTATAGGTTTCATGTTATGGACCTATTTTTGATACTATTTTGAAACATCTGAAAGAGGTCACTTTTTGAAAGTATTAAAGACGTGATTTTACCGACGTGAAAAAACGTAGATACCATTACGTTTTAAAATCGTCACAATTATGACGTCAAATCGATGAGACAAATACACGTGATTTTCAACGTTAGTACTACGTCATAGAAACACGTCAATTGGTCATTTTTATGACGTGTTATCTACGTTATAAAAACGTCGTTTGGTTGCCTGGGAAGTGAAAAATGTGACACTAAGAAGTGCACAATCCAGTGAAATTATAGTAAAATTTACTCAGGAGGAAGCAGAAGGAAATTTCACTGTGAAACAGGTAACAAAAAACAGAAAAACATTTGAAATCCGATTGATCTGACAACGTCGCGTAACCAAATTTTCAATCGGTCTGACCTTGGCGGTTTCAGATTTTTCTGTCGACTTGTACTGAAATACATACTCTTGCACCTATTTGGTGTTGTCATCGCAAATTTATAATAAATAAGGTTCATTTTGTTAACATTAATCAGTTAACGATGGAGTTTGGGACCCCATATTAAGTTACCACAATACATTTAAAAACACTGGCCTTCAGACAAGTACCGTTAGCACATCCGCACTACTACTCTGCTGCTGATGTTGCTGCATCTGATGTTGTGAAGTCCTTTGCTTATTAACATTAATAATATTTTTACTAAAGTCCTTGTGTCCCGATGAATCATCGAAAGCGGCAGTGTTTTTCCGAACGTCCGGATTTTGGGCTTTGTAAAGCATTATTTGGCTGCTGCGGTGGGCGCTGTTAAGGCCCTCAGTCACTTTGACACCTTCGTGAAGCTTTAGACCCGTGTCTGAAGCGCTGGTGCTAGGTAACACCAGCATTGTCTTTCGTGAGCCTGGACAGTCGATTTCTGAGATCATTTCTAACATCTCGCTGGAACTGTCGTGGGGAAGAATGCTAGACATTGGTCGAACTACGCTGACGCGTGGCATATCCAATGAGTTTATGCTGGCTAAGCTACCTACATCGTCTTTAAGAGGATTGGCATATCTGGAAATATTTTACATTTTATTAATGCTCAAAATTAAGTTTGTTTAAGTGAGGAAATGGAACAGTTACAAAAACATTATGATGACCATAATCTACATAAGAAACTAAAGGAGGTAGCTGAAATATACAGAAAAAATAAGTTTGCTAACTTAGAAAATGAACAAGGACAAATGGCACAAGATGATAGAGAGAGGACACTCATATGGGAACAATACATCAAAAATCTCTTTGCAGACAATAGGCCTGAGATAGAAGTTGTTAAGGAAAAAGTGATAGATATTAACAACCTATCTGGTCCCGAGATCACAATTGAAGAAATGACTAGAGCAATAAATACCACGAAAGACGGGAAAGCAATTGGACCTGATCAAATTCCTGTTGAGTTACTCAGATTGTTAGATGAAGAGGGAATTACGATACTCCAAAAATTTTTCAACCAAATCTATAAAAAAGAAAAATTCCCAGTCCAATGGCTTGTATCTACCTTTATCCCTTTACGAAGAAAGAACAACGCAACAAAGTGTAAAGACCACCGACTGATAAGTCTGAGAGCCATTCTTTAAAATTATTCCTCAAAGTTCTTTACTACAGAATCTCCACAAAATGCGATAAGATTATTGGTTGCTCACAATTTGGATTTAGAAAAGGCCTGGGTACCAGAGAAGCACTAGTTGCAACCTAAGTGCTAGCTCAGAACTGCTACGATCAAAGGAAAGATGTAATGATGTGCTTTATAGATTATGAAAAAGCCTTCGATCGAGTACAACATCATAAACTCGTACATATACTAAAACAACTCGACATAGATCAAAAAGACATTCGTTGCATAGAAGCTCTTTACTGGAATCAAACAGCTGTCGTCAAGGTGGATAATGAAACAACGCAAGCTCAGAAATTTTTCAGAGGTGTAAGACAGGGATGCATTCTCTCCCCACTACTGTTCAATTTATATTAAGAAAGTATTTTCCAGGAAGCTCTTGAGGAATGCAAAAGCGGCATCAAAGTATATGGTACCTGGGTCAATAATATACGATATGCGGATGACTCGGTCTTAATGGCAGACAAAATAGAAAACCTCCAAAACCTTCTTAATAAAATTGGAGAACATAGCGAGAACATGGGACTTAGCATCAACATAAAAAAGACGAAGTTCCTTATAATCAGCCGTCAATTATGTCAACATCAAAATGCAAGACTAGCATATAACAATCAAGATGTAGAGCGCGTAAGAAAATTTAAGTACCTGGGAACCTGGCTATGTGAAGACTGAATATCAGATATGGAAATTAAATGTTGGATAGAAAGGGCCAGGAGTGCATTCATGAAATTCAGAAACGTCTTTACGAACTCTGGCTTTGACCTGAACCTAAGACTAAGATACACGAAATGCTATATATGGTCGGTGCTCCCATAAAGTTCTATATATATGCTATATATGGTCGGTGCTTAAAGTTCCCTGGACCGAACGAATAACAAACGAAGAAATCCTGAGAAGAATTGGTACGGAACGACAACTGCAATGCACAATTAAACAGAGAAAAGGGGCATACCTGGAGCACCTCATTAGAAACGAAAAATACAATACCAGTTTCTGCAAACCTTATTTAAAGGAAAAATCGAAGGAACAAGGGGAGTGGACAGGAAGAAAATGTCATGGCTCCGTTATGTCAAACAATGGACAGGGCTAAGAAACATAGGAGACCTAATACATACTGCAAGGGATAGAGAAAAATGGTCAAACGTGATCGCGAACATCCATTAGTGGATTGCATAAGAAGAAGAAGAAGAAGTTTACTTTACATACTTAAAACAACTATATAAATAAATCTTAAGAATGTATTATTAGACCAGCTTATGTGTTAATTGAATTATATGAACACACTACCGGATCAGTTAAAGTGCTTGACACAACATTTTCAAACGAGTTTTTTTATCCAGAACGGGGTGTCAGACAAGGATGTATACTATATGTATACTATCTCCATAATTATTCAATATATATGGGGAGCATATTATGGAAGAGAACTTGAAGGATGGGAAAAGGGCATTCTTGCAAATAGTCATGCAGAGATGATTGATCTTATACGACTGGTCGAAAAGTAAAGTCAAATATTTGGTCTGCAAGTAAACATATCAAAAACAAAGATCATGATAGTGGATAGACTACATAACAATCATCCACACATCACCACAATTGACAGGCTTGAAGTTGTGAGCTCATACTTACATCTGGAACCTGGGATCCTTGATCACTAACACAGGTTCATTACAGGAAGAGATTAAACGTAGATGTGATCTAGCAAAAGTTGCTACAGCAAAAATGACCAAAATATGGACGGACAGTTAAATTTCAAGAGCGTTAAAGATGAGGTTGATTAACTGCTTAATATGCCCAATACTAACCTACAGATGTGAATCTTGAACTCTGAGACAATCAGAAAGTAGAAAGATAGACGTCACTGAAATGTTCTGTTGAAGACGAATGTTACGAATTAATTGGACCGACTGTAGGACAAATAATTCAATTTTAAGTGAGTTAAAAGTTAGCCAACGACTCCCCAGTAAAGTCCATCTCCAACAATTAAAATACTTTGGACATATTATGAGAGTAAACACAGAAAACATGGAAAGACTTATTATACAAGGAAAGGTGGAAGGCCGAAGATCACGAGGAAGATCCCCAACAAGACGGATCGATCAAATTACAGGAATATGCAAAAGACCTATGCATGAGTTAAAAGAAATGACCAGAGACAGAGATCTTTGGAGACGGAAAATACTCGACATCACGTCCACCACTACACTCCTTCCAGGGGGTCAGGATTGAAGAGAAGAGATGTGTTAACAACGAATACATTCATGAATGCGAATTTATTGCAGTATTACATTAGTAACACTTACCTTCTTAAATTTTCTTCGTTCTGTAAATTATTCGATTTTTCATCTTCGTGATTTCTATGGCAAGCATCGGTGGAAGGCGACAAGTTGACGCCGCTAAGTCCAAGATTTCTTCTTCGTTGTCGTATATACAGAACAGCAGCAAACGCAGCTGCGCATAATCCGATTATAATTAAACAAACCAAAGCGATGAGGTACGAGTTACTTTGTTGTTCTCCTGATACAAGAGCAGTTTCTACCTTTACTTCTACGATGGAGGCTAATCCCAGAAGGCTTGTTTGTTTCCTGGATATAGCTTCGCCAACAACTCGAATTCCATCCAGCACCCAACGATCCCCAGACTAAAAAAGGAATAACATTTTAAATTAAAGTCAATCTTTTTAAAAAGATAAGTAAAAAGATAGGTGAAATAAGTTTTAAAAACTTACAATATTCTTAACATGATGTATAATCGCTTAGTCTGATTGTTAAAAAAATAAGATTAAAAAATATTTTGCCTTTTCAGGCAAGATGTAACGGTGTGGTTGATATCAGAAGTAATGAGCAAAAGTAAATGCTCTTGTTTAGTAAACACAAAGGGTTGTCTACAGCTAATGTCGTTTCTCTTCCGTCAGTCAGGACTTCCATTTTTTTTCGATCTTCCCAGTCTCCGTCTTCCAATCCTTTTTTAGACATGGCTTCGTCGACTTCATTTTTCCAAGATCTTCTCGGTCGTCCTCTCCTTCTTGTTCCTCTTGGGCTCCATTCTGTAACCTTGTTTATCCATGAGTTTTCTGCTCTGCGTACGTGGCCGTACCATTTTAGTCTTCTCTCGTCTATATATTGCAGGGCATCTTTTTCCACTTGCATTCTTCTCCTTATCTCTTCATTTGGTATTCTGTCTCTTCTATTGAGGCCGCAGCATCTTCTCCAGTATTCCATTTCGGTTGCCAGAATGCTCTTTTGGATTTTTTTGTTTATGACCCAAATTTCTGCGGCATATGTCATGATGCTTCGTAGTATTGTCTGGTATATCATTTTTTTTGTTTTTCCCTTGTTGTTCTTAATCCAGATTACATTATGGAGTTGTCTGATACAAGATCTTGCTTGTCCCAATCTATTTTTAATTTCTGCTTCTTTTGTTCCGTTTTTCGACATTATAAAACCCAAATATTTAAAATTAATTGTAATGTAATGTATAATTACATGATAGGTAAGAGGGCAATAGAAAAAGGAAGAGATACTAGGAGATTTCATCAACAAACTATTTAAATTTAAATCAATAGCCTAGATATAAAACTTATACTAAATTTATTTAAATATATACTTACTAGTGTTACTTCTACTGTATCATTGTAACCCGTCTTTAAGTCACAAAGAAGCACCAATGAATCTTGAAGACCTTCGATCGCCTGCTGATTTGCAAGCAACCTTCTCAAGTCTCCACATAATCCTTCAACCGTAGTTCCTTGTGGAAGTTTGATTCTATCCACTAACAATGTCAGTCTGGCACACGTGTTACTGAGCACAGCTTGATTCGGCCAACACGTACTGGGTGTGGGTACCGAAGGTGGTTTGACTCTTCTTCCACTTTCTAGGTCTCTACATTCACCGTAGGGAAGGCAAGGGGGCGAAAGACAAGACTCTAGAGCGGATGGAACGCAGACTTGTGTTAAGGTGCACATATTTTGTTGGTTAGACCTACAGTTATTAAGTCCACACCAAACTTTTGTACATTTAACTATGCCATTGTTACACATGCATGTATTGCATTCGTGTTGCCACGTGACGTTGTTTTCAAGAGTGTGACTATTCCACGGACAGCTACCAGGTGATGGGAGATACGTCAAGTCGTTAACTGAAAAAGACAAGATATTATATCTTCATTAGCCACGTTTATGTAATACATTTTAATTGAATGCTAGTTTCTAACAATCAGTTGCTAAGATACGCTATAAATATAAATTTTAAAATGAGAAAATACTTACGGTTGCATCTCTTTCCTTTTCTTCCTGGAGGACAAATGCATTTGAAATCTCCAATATCATCTATACATGTGCCACCATATCCGCAAGGATTCGAAGCACATTCGTTGACATTGATTCTACAATCAGGTCCAGTAAATCCTGGTGCACATTCGCAAAGGAACCAGTTAACGCCATCAATACATTTTCCTCCGTTGTAACAAGGTTGCGGACTGCAGTCGTTGACGTCTTCTTGACAATGGTTACCCTCAAATCCATCTCTACAAATGCATTGATAGTAGTCACCGGTATTGACGCAAGTTCCTCCGTTCAAGCAGGGATTTGATTTGCACGCTGTTTGTTTGGCCAAGTGACATGTTGTTCCTAAAAGAAGAAATTTTACTTAATATACTCTAGAATTCGTATACGTTATGTAAGTGTCTAATAGCATACGTTAGCAGGATGCGAAGACGAGATCCGTAGACGCATCATAATTTTCAGATCGGCAACAGAAAAACTCACAAAAATATATGAAAGAATACTGACATTACAAAAAACACAAAATTACGCCTTGTTCGAGCGTTAATATTTACTATTAGTCGGAGAGATAGAAGCGGATTTTGCTCGTGATAAGTAATATGGACAAACTATACGGGGATATATTGAATTAGTTGTGTACATGACTTTACCCAACGGGCGGAAACCAGAGCGGGGGACGAGGATAGTTATAAGGGGTCAAAGTCGCAGTTATTATTATTTTTTTGTGACGCTCATGATCGAGATAGTGTACCAAAATTTGGGAATAAGTACGTCATGACGTAACTAAGTAAAATCTCCATGGGCGGAACGCTGCGTGGCCGACAAAGGGGTGGGGCAGGGGTGAATATAAAAATTATAAGGTTTTTTGTGACGTTCGGAATCGAGATAGTGCACCAAAATTTGGAAATAAATAGGCCATGACATAACTAAGTAAAATCTCCATAAAGGACATGACTGGTTACTCATTCTCCGAAGCAAAACAACACGCGCAGGAGAGAGAGAATTGGACAGAAATAGTCAAAGGACTTACATGACGCCACTACATCCTTACGAAGGAGAAAAGATAGAAGAGGAGCAGGATATCAGTTAATATCAGATATTAAAACGCACTTCAATTTTATCTATATCATAGCAATATAGTTTTTAGGACAAGATTAAATCAAAAATCATTTCTTGACATTAAAGAACAAAGAGCATAGTACTATCATAGTAGATTAGCTGGTTTGTCCTCTTCTGATCAGAGACAAACATTTATAGCGTCACGTTTTTTTGCAAAAGTAGCTGTGCATGCCAAACCCAACAATTAAGATAAAAAAGTAAAATTAAAAATAAAGATTACAATAATAAATCTATCTAGATAATCTTGCATACTTTTCAAAATACTCACTAGTAATACGACTAGAGGTCAAATTATTTCCGGAAATTTTTTTGAGATCATGAATATTTTGAAAATTTCCCGAGTCGCAGACGAGGGAAATTTTCTAAAAATATTCATGATCAAAAAAAAATTTCCGGATATTAATTTGACTTCGCGTGGTATTCGGTAAGAAAATTCCACACCAAATTTGCATTTGAAAATCCAAAGCTGCATGAACAGATTAATAGCGCGCCATAGCTTTGTCAGCAATTATTTAGGCTTTCAAATTCGTAATTTCTACTCATTGTAGTTGCATGGGAATACCATTTCAAGATAGAAAATAGTATATTCTTCAATTTTACATAAGTTTTGAGTAACTACAAGTGATAGAAAATGAATCAAAACTAAATTATATAAACAAATAAAAACCAGTCTGTCAAAAATGTTCTGTTATTGTAAACGTCAAAAAAATTCCACTATAATTCGCTGTTGGGTACCCCACGAGCAAAAAATTTCCGATAAAATACCTCCGTTGCCATGGTGATCTGTCAAAATAACGTATTTTGATTGGTTCAAAATTACAGGTGTGGAATTTTCATAAATATTTTTATAATTTACTGCAATCTCAAAAAGAGCGATTATTTTGATATAGCAAAATCTTATCAGATATTATTTGTACCCAATTTTCAAAATATGTGTGCGGCAATGCAAAAGTCAAAAGTCAGTTAAGTACATACCTTCCCAATCTGGTGGACATCTGCATATAAAGGTGTTTCCCAAGTCCTGACATGTTCCGCCATTTTTACACGTGGAATGATCACAGTGACTATCTTTCAAGGAACAAGTTTTGCCTTTCCATCCGTCGTTGCAGTCACACTCGAAGTCAGCGACGCCATCGATGCAGGTTCCATTATTGCGGCAAGGATTAGGAGAGCAATCATCAGTATCTACAATATGAATTAGTGTCAAAAAATAAATATTATCGCGGAGGTTTGTTCTAATTAAAGGTATTATATTTAAAAAAAAAATTGATAACGTCATTTATGGTGTGCTGCGAAAAACAATAGAACTTTAAGTGTCGACATAAAAATGCTTAGACGCATGCTTAGACGTTAGGTACACATTTAGTATCCTATACGGTATAGAGGCAGCCACTTTAACTAAATCAATGATGAGAAAAGTAGAAGTTTTTGAGATGTGGCTTTACAGACGAATCCTGAAAATATCTTACGTAGACAGTCACGAATAAAGAAGTCTTGCGAAGACGTTCAAAAGGAACAGAACTGAATAATGAAACAAAGATACGAAAACTACAATACCTTTTTTTTAAGAAAGAAAGAAAAAGAAGAGAAATTTTTTAAGAAATATTTTGACAAGACCAATAGAGACAAATTTTTCTAAAAAGGGGTAGTTCCCTAGGTTGGCTGTATACCATATAGTTAAAAAACTCTAAAAAAACATGAAGTAAAAACCACTTCTATGTAATAAGTATATTTATTAAAGATTTAAAAAAATCCCAATGGTTTGAATAAAATATGTCCAATTCAGAATGTTTTCGGACCTATCAGTCCATCATCAGTGAATTCAAATACTTTATAAATAGCCCCAGAACCAAATAATGATTGAAATTATAATTCAATCTACATTATGTTGAAGTAATATTGATCAACGTTGACACTTGGTAGTCAACGTTGGCTTACGATGGTTGATTAAGTTTCTTGATAGAGTTTCACCGTGTTCACGGAGGTTATATATTTTAACATTGGCGTTTAGCCTGATCAATATTACTTTAACATAATGTAGATTGAATTATAATTTCAACCATTGTTTGGTTCTGGGGCTGTTTAGCAAGTGTTTGAATTCACTGATGATGGACTGGTAGGTCCGAAAACGTTCTGAATTGGACATATTTTATTCAATCCATTGGGATTTTTTAAAATTTTTAATAAATATACTTATTACATAGAAGTGGTTTTTTACTTCATGTTAGAGTTTTTTACAAATTTTTCCTTTTAAAACCTGCGCAACGACACTGCGTAAAATTGTGGGATATGTACGGTAAAGTAACACAAAATGTAGAAGAAACACCTATCCCATTAATACGTCTATATTAATTCGTAATATTATCGATTCAGAAGGAGTCGAATTTTAAGGAGAATTTCTATGTTGCTATATATTTGGAAATGATTCATTAAAATTATAAAATGCTTAAGACTGGTAATACAGAAAGAATCAAACGGGATCACTCTGAATATATTTATAGTCATTAAAAGTAGGGAGGAAACCATTGTGAGCGAAGATAGATAAAATTAAATATATAGTTAGCCACATCTTTGTTTGGCGTGTATCGATGTCCAAGTTAGGGGTCTTAGGATAAATTGGCTACATCACATTCATGGAGACGAGAATCAGCCAATATAAAGAATTTCCGGGTTAAATAAAAAAATAATTGTTGGGAGACAATGTACCAGAGAAAGAAATTGAAGAAAGATTAAACTTCTCAAAAGATATTTTTTAAATGTAATTTAAAGATTTTAAAGATAGCATCTTCTTTGGTTAAGAAATCTACTACTCAAACTTAGTAGTAAAATTTGTGGTACTTACTTATACTGCATAAAGCACCTTCCCATCCTTCGATACAAATGCACTGGAAAGCGTTGACTTTGTCCACACAGGTACCGCCATTTTCGCAAGGGTTTACTTTACAATCGTTGATGTCTAAAATAAAAGAAAACATAACATATTTTAAAATTATAATTTACACAAAATTGGGTATTAATTTTTTTTTTTTTTGTATGCATTGTGCGTCTTTGTGTATACATTCTTTCTTTGTGTATATACGAACCAGAAAAGTGTTGATAAACCATCGGTGATCGTTTGTTTGATTCCCATTATATCTATAATGCGTTCGTTGTCAATCCATTCTGTTCTAGATTTTCCTGCCACCCTGTGGCGGATATAGAAATTTTGTTTGAGAGGGATCATGGGTCTTGAGGGGGATTTAACCCTTAATTTGGATTTGTATCTTATAGGCTACGTCATTTTCAAATATTCAAATTGTCTATCTCTTAATTTATTTACTCACTATTGACTGTTAATTGTGTTGCCCATACGTCTACTAAACTCAAAAAGCTAATAGTACTGCCATATATAGTGATCATTCAAAGTTAGTCACAATTGTTTATAAGATGGTTGCCTAGTTAACGCCGATTAGAAAAAGGCTGGTAAGTTTTATTCAGTATTAGTGTAAAAATAAGTATTTAGTTTTAATACAGGAGGTGAAGTTGTAGTATGATGATGTGTTTTGCTCATACATATATGAATATTTATATATGAATATAAAAAAGTGACAATACCGAACCATTTTTTAAGCTGTATCCTATAATCTACTTTGCCAAAGATACAGCATAAAGGAGCATTTTTGTTTTGTATCCTATAATCTACTTTGCCAAAGATATAGCTTAACGGACCTTTTTTGTTATGTATCTTATAGTTTACTTTGGCATATATTCAGTATTGTGAAATATTTTTGTTTTGTACCTATCCCACACTTCATTTTCAATCATTACATTAGTAGAATTTGTTTTTATGAAACGTTTCAAAATGAATTCATTTAGTTTTATAAGTATAGTGTTTCCTTGGTTTCAGCGAAATACCAATATGACATCATCAAGGTCCGAAAAAATTTTGGCATTACTTCCACTACCTTCATCTGATATGGATGATTCGAGCGGTGAAGAAAATGAAAGTTATACTAAACTATCTAGAACTCAAAGTTCTGAAACCGATGAAAGTTTTGAAGACGAAAGTTTACCTTCTGAAGTTCAAGAGATTTTTGATACATTATCAGATACAGATCTATTAGAGTTGATTGTCAACAACACAAACCTTTATTCCGTTCAGCAAACAGGCAAGTCGATAAGCGTTACTAAGGATGAGATAAGTGACTTCATAGCGATACAGATTTTGATGGGTATAGTAGCTATGCCATCATACTTGGACTACTGGAGTGTAAACTTCAGATACGATAAAATATCAGAAATAGTGCCTCTCAAACAATGTCAGAAAATTCGCCGGTATATTCACTTCGCTAATAACGATCATATAAACAACGATCAGTACTACCGAACTCTCCCAGTTTTGGACAAACATAGTGAGAAGAAATTGTTGTATTATAGAAGAAGAAAAACGCCAGAGTATGGACGAGATGATGGTCCCTTATAAAGAGAAAAATGCTGGTTGTTCTTGCTCTAACACAATCAATGAAATCACTGGCGCTCTGTGTTATCTAAGTCGATAATTTCTTTTCAAGTTTTGATTTGTTTTACATTCTTCGCCATGATTATGGAATTTTAGCCCTGGGAACAATGAGAAAGGATCGATTAAAAAATTGTGTTTTAGAAGATGATAAATCTCTGAAGAAAAAAGGAAAAGGGTCGTTTTGTTCAAGAAGTGACAACATTAATAAAATAAATGTTGTGAAATGGTTTGACAACAAAACTGTTTTCCTTGCTATTACATATATATCTTCTACACCTGTCCAAACAATTAAAAGGGATGATAAAAGTCAAGCAAAAATTGAAATCCCTTGTCCCTTTTTCATAAGACAATACAATTCTTACATGGATGGAGTCGATCTGATGGACATGCTGGTAAGCCTTTACAGAATTCCCATAAAAACTCGTCGCTGGTACCTCTCCATATATGCACAAATGAGATATTTGTATAAATAGCGCATGGATTCTGTATAGAAGGGATAAAAATATTTTAAAACACACGTCCAAAGATTATACTCTCAAATATTTTAGGCAGTTCATAGCAGAGGCTCTAAGCTCTAACAGCAAAGGGCAGAAAAAATAAGAGAGTGTTTGCCGAGCGAAACGAAGAAATTAAAAAAAAATTAAAAAGTGCGTTCTGCCGAGACCATCAGAGGAAATACGATTAGATAAAGTTGATCATTTTCCTATTTATGATACCAAAGGCAGGTGCATGTATTGCAAATCAGGAGAGACACACTGGTCATGTTCAAAATGTTCTCTTAGATTTCGTTTAGTAAAGGATAGAAATTGTTTTAAATCTTTTCATAATTGCACATAAGTAAGTTTTACAACAGTTTTGTTTGTTTTTGACTAAAATGAAAAATTAATATCTTACTTTATTATTTTTTACTTCCATTTTTTATCAAAAAACTAGTTTTAATACTTTTAGTTTCTGCTTTTATTGTGAGGTTTTACCTACAATCTTAGATTATGTCTCTTATAAGATACATAATAAACTTTTGCAATAAATTCGGATATTTGACTATGTATCTTGTGGGATACACTCCATATCTCCTTTATTTATAAAAATAATAATATAAAAATGGTCAAAATGCCTTCTGATATACCATATCACACTACCTAAACAACAATTTCACAAAAATTACTGTTATATTAAGGCTTGCCAATTAAGGGTTAATTACCTATCTCTGACGCAAGGTCATTTAGTCTTACCAACCCTACGATACGTGGGTTTACACGGGGTACCAACCCCGTGACACCCCCCTCCTGGATCCGCCAGTGCTGCCACCCTTCTCCAAAAATAATTCTGCTATCTGCTGCTTCCTGCGTTTCCAATGTTATTTCTTTTAGTGGCCATACCTCACAGCTTTATGGCCCGGACTCGGCGCTCGAGCAAGCAACAGCAAATTGATGATAAGTCATCTTAAGACGATAGCGGCACTATAGCGCTTCACGCTGTCCTGCATAAGCATAATACACGGGGAAGATTTTTTGATGATTGTTGCCTCCACAGTGCATCATCGTGCTATGGGGCGATGAAAGATAACGTGAGGAGCATTGAGTTTCAGAAGAATAGTTCCTGATTTCCTCGGATCAATTCACTTCACCCCAATGAGTTGCATGCCCGATTGTCCAGATGAGTATGCAAGTCTCTACAGGTTGGGTATTACTATTACTATTGCTTGCTGTACCTTATCCCATTTTTTAAACGTCGGTCGACACAAATAAGAAGAATCTGACTAGATTTTTTAGGATGTAACTCAAGCTCTTTAAAGAGCTTAAAAATATTAATTTTAGTTTCTAAACTAATAATCGGTTTTGGTAGTATATCGAACTAATGAACATAATAAACTGTTTGACTTAATCTCTATAATTTTTCATTTCCAAGCACTACAATAATGATAAAATTATAACTTACTTTCATGGCAGTATTTCCCCGTATAACCTGGTTTGCACTGGCATTTATGTCCGACGCCGGCTTGATTTACGCAATGGCCATGTTCACCGCAAACGCTTGGTGCAGAAATCCTGGTTCCTCCTACTGAAACTACTACACAGCTCTCAATTCCTGCAACAAAAAAAAATGTTTGCTTTTGAAGTAACCCACCAGCAGCAAGAAAATCGAAATTTGTCAAAAAATGACTGTATTAGAATCGTTACTTTTCGCGAAGAAGTATACTGTAAAGTTGAACTCGCTGAACGATTTAATGTCATTTAGTCCAGAGGTTCTCAAAGTGGGTGACGCGGCACCCTGGGGTTCCTTAAGCATTTGCCAAGGGTGACGTGGGAATAATGGAAAATTGGCTGAAATCTGGGTCTTTGAAAAAGAAATGTAGTGAAGTCACTGAAGCACCTGGATCAACTGATTCAGTGACAACTAGCAGAGATGGAGAAGATGCAAATGTCGACGAGATCCATTCGAGTCCAGCTCATCCAAGTTGTTCTCCCTCAATGAGTGGAAAGAGGGTTCATTACCAAAAAAAAAAACTCGGGGAAAATAAGAAGGTATGATCCTAGCTATCTCACGTTATATGGCTTTTATTCAAGTTGCCAACGAACAGTCACCAAAAGGCCAATGCGTTAATTGTCACAAAATTGTTGCTAATGGGTGCTTGTTTCTATCTAAATTAAAAAGACATTGGGAAAGTAATCATCCTGGTTTAGCCCATAAGGCCGAAGAAACCTTCAAACGTCGTGCTTCATCTGTTCAGGCAGGGTCATGCATGATGGAAAGAGTCTGCAAAAATGAAAACGAAAACGCCACTGAAGCATCATTTATTGTTGGTTTGCACATTGCAAAAGCTGACCGCTTTTTGAACATTGATCAAAGCTGAAAAACCCCATACCATTGCCGAGAAAATGACTAAACCTTGCGTGAAGGATGTCGTACAATGCATGTTAGGTACAGATATGACCAAGAAGATTGATAATGTGCAGATGTCAAACAGCACTATAAGCAAGAGAATTCACACTATTTCAGACTTTGTAGAGAGATATAGCTTATAAATAGATTAAAAACTTGTGAACTCTTCAGTTTACAGCTTGATGAAAGTACCGACGTTGCTGGACTTGCTGTTCTGCTTGTGTTTGTGAGTTTTCCATTCGGAATGAAAATAAAAGAACTCCTTATGTGTGAAGAGCTTAAAAGTTATGCCACTGGTGAAAAAATGTTCAAGGTTATCCACGAGTATATAAGAAAAAATGATATAGAGTGGAGTAAATGTGTGGATATTTGCAGTGACGGAGCATCTGCAATGGTTGATAAAATTAGAGGGGCGGTGTCTAGAATAAAGGTAGTGGCAGAAAATGCCTCCAGCGGTCATTGTATCTTACATCTCCATTTTTTGGTAACTAAAAAGATACCGCAAGATTTAAAAGACGTATTGGATGGTTCTGTGAAAATAAATAAACATGTGAAGAGCCGTTCGCTTCAAGCACGCCTTTTAAAGCTGTCCACTGAAGATGTGGGTATGGACCACTTCAATCTTTTGCTCCACACAGAGGTCGGTGGCTAGCGAGGGGAACAACTTTAGGGAGATTATTTGAACTAAGAGATCCACTGATTATCACATTTACAAAGGAGTCTATTATCCAAGAACTAAAAGATATCAATTGGCTGCTAAAATTGGGATACCTTTCAGACACTTTCGAAATAATAAATAAAACCACCACTTCACTTCAAGGCAAAGGAGGAGCACAATTATAAAAAATCAAAGGCTTGCGTAAAAAGTTATATTTTTCAAAGCAAGTGTTGAAAACAAGAACCTCACTTTCTCTCGATTACAGGAATTTGTTCTCTCGATTACAAATGAAATCAAACGAACTTCTTTGAAACTGTTATTGCTCATTTGCAAGGTTTGGAAGAAAGTATTGTAAACTATTTTCCTGACATTGACTCAGATGACTTATATAGCTGGATGATGGACCCGTTTTCGTGCGACTCAAAAAACAAAGCTGTCGGAATGACAAATGAAGTTTTTCAATATCTACCTGAGATTAGCGAAGATAGCAGTTTAAAACTCAAATACCGCGAAGGAAGCCAAGAAGAGTTCTAGATGCAGGTATATTCAGAAAATAATGTTGTTGGCAAGGTTGCAGTGAAAAAACTTGTGTGTTTCATATCGACTTATCTCTGTGAGTGTTCTTTCTCAGCATATGCTTACATTAGAAACAAATACAGAAGCAAACTTCAAGCATCAAGGGATTTGAGGGTCAAATATACAAAGATTCCCATATAAAGGATATAATGAAAACATCGAAACAGTTTTATTCCTCACATTAAGTAAGGATATTTATATATCAAATGTACCTACTGTATTTTATCGATCTGAAACAAAGTTTTTATTGAAATCAAATGAGCCTCAGAATTGTATTTTTTTCATTTTTTGTCGTTTCCCAAATCGCTTCAATGGTTGGTGTGCCTAGAAATATTTTTAGTCCTGCAAGGGTGCCGCGACTAAAAAAGTTTGAGAACCGCTGATTTAGTCAACCATTTCAAGAGCCTTAACACGTTCTACTCTTCTACTGTTACTGGAAGTAACTCAAGGAGACCCGGTGAATGCCATAAAAGGGTTACAACTCCTAATCAAGACCGGTTTTTGACACTTCGCACACTGAGACAAAGGTCTGTTACCAGTATTTCTCTACAAAATGATTTTTTGGATCGTTATAACTTAACCATCAGCCAAAATATGATAAGATCTGCCGGCGCCCTGGATGGGTACCCACCGGCCCATAATTGACCAGAGATCATAGAAGGCAAATATTGTATTTTGCTCGTGAACATGGAATAATGACGATTGTCCACAGCTGACCTAAATAATGTCATGGTGCTAACTTCATATCACTGACGGAGGTTCCTAAGCCAGGATGTTTTTCTGCGTCCGGGGTCGGGTTTTTCCTCGGATATTTTTCCTTCTTGTTTCCTTGGAAACATGTTTTCTTGGATAATTAAATGTAGCAAAGTAGGCAAAGTACTCTGTAATGACGATTGGGGAAGAATATTATTTACCGATGAATCAAGGTAATATCTTCTCTTGATGACAGGCGGAACAGAGTGTTCAGAAGGCCTGGGCAACGCTATGTACAGTGTAACGGGATCGGTGGGATTAATTTGGAGGCTCGTACGAAGTTAGTTAGAAGAGATCACAGGCGGCTTACGCCACACAGGTACATTACAGACATTTTAGAAGATTTTAGAAGAGCATGTCGTGCCACTTGCACTATTTATTGGGGATATTTTCATGCTTATGCAAGATAATGTCAGGCTACACATTGCAATAATTGTGCAGCAATATCATCAGAAGGTTGGGATTCCTCCCACGGTTTGGCCTGCTAGAAGTCCCGACCCCAACCCAATAGAATATATTTAAGACATCTAATGCCCCAAACGCAGTAGATCAACTGTTTTTAAGATTAGTTGAAATTTGGGATCAAATTGATCAAGATGAAATGAGGATCGCAAAAAAGAATTTTTATTTTAGATGTTCCAAAAAAGTAACCTTAAAAAACAAAAGAACAAACAAAAATTTTTTTATTACGACTGAAATTGTGATTTTTAAAATTTTGAATTAATTTTGGCGCGCAGTGTATTATGATCAAAATTATTTTGTTAATAGGGAACTTGCATAAAATTTTAAATTCGAAAAAAATGCTATAAATCACAACAGAACATAATTTAAAACATATATCAAACAAAAAAAAGTTTTTTGTCTTTCGTTTGGCCCATAAAGACGATTAAAAATTCAAATTATGGCAGCCAGCCCAAAACAGTCCCTCATTGGTCGTGACGTCATATCATTGTAGTATTGGATGTCCTCACCATTAATTCATTAGTTCATTAGGTTTGGCATTAGTTTTGACATTCAGTTTTATAAATATTTTGATAGTTGCTATTTCTGACTAATATTTGAGTGTTTTTGTTACGATAATTTCGAACTAATATTTAAGACAATTTTTAATTCATAGTTGAGCGTTTTTATTACTTAAGACAACTTTTTTAAAATGACCAAAGAGGGTTTTTCTAAAGACCAGTCTGATAACTTACATGTGTATGGTGGCCACATATTTTCAAAAGGGTGAAAATTTTTCCGTTGGAGAAGTTCGGGGAGTTACATAAAGCAGATACGTAAGTATATATGTATATTATACGTCGTTTTTTATCGGCTGATAATCCAATAAATATTTTATTGGGGTTTTTAATAGTTGTACTTCTACAAAATGGCCCTAAATAACACTTATAGTGTTTTCTTTTATTTTCCATAGTAAACCTTCTTTCTTTTCCTTTAAAAACCGTATCAAACTCCAATCTCAACAAACTGGTATATATTATTACAATGGCATACGATAAATGTGATTAAAATATAAATATAACCATACATATAAATAAAATATAATGATGTGACGTCACGCGTAGTTTGAAATGGTTTAAATACACAGAAGATTTTAAATTTGTACTTAAGTTATTATGAGTTTTTGAAGCGTGAAATTTTGGAAATCTCGTTTTTAAACAAAACTGAACATTATTATTTATATTATTATGAATACGAACTGAACATTATTATGCAATAAAAAGAATGTGCAAGTTCCCTATTCATATAAGAATAATTTTTCAATATTTTTCCTGTACTAACTAATCCGCAACACCCACATTACAAAATATTAGATCCCATAAACATTGGCCAAAACCTATTCGAACTTTGTAATTAAAGTAAAATTATTAATTGATCGTAACGATTTATGACGAGGCATAAAAAATTTGGAGAGAAATATTCAAGTTATGGGTTTCTTATGAGTCTTAAGTTAATCGTGCATATATAAGTCGATTTTTTTACTTTCGAGATTTATTTAGTAAGCTACGAGTACGTCAATTAGTTGTAGAAGACAAGAAACGGACAGTGGGACCGGTCCAGTTCGATTTCTGGCGCAGTCGGAGGTCTAGGAGCCCCACGGAGACTCCTTCAGGTGTCTCGCATGGAAAGTGCCTGTCAACTGATCGCCTTCCATCTATACCGACGTTCTCTACAGGGACGGAACAGCAAATATTTCAGATCTTAGATATTGTATATCTTACAAGAATAAAAAACCGTTAACAGCCCAGTAAATGACCGTTTTGGGGTGTAATTTTCAGGGGCAACTCAAAATTGCATGAAAATTTGGATTTAGATTCTACTTACCCTCCAGTTTAAAGTTGAATTTTGTGCCGTTGGTTGCTTTTACTTGTGGGGTGACAGTCACCCCTTCTCAGGGGGTGAGAAAACGAGTGTTTAAAATAAGCCCGGAAATGGAAAAATTAAATGATTATAAGCAACTTTCGTTTTATAGAGTTTTTGTTTAAGTTAATACTTTTCGAGTTATTTGCGATTGAAAATGTTCATTTTTCGACAAAAAAACTACGTTTTCGGACGGTTTTTCACAAATAACTCAAAATGTAAATATTTTATCGAACAATTAATATACCTAGCAAAAGTGTAGCTTATAAAAAAGTGTAAGCTTTTATAAAAATGGTGTATCAGTAAAGTATATAAGCCGAGTAAAAGCAAAGTTGTAGCTTATGAAAAATACGTTCCTATTCGTCTAATTCCAAATCGAATATTTTAACGTTATATCACTGAAAAATTAAGCAATGTTCGGAAAGAACTTATTAACATTTGTTAAAGTGTTTAAAAAAGCTTTATTTTTGTGTTTTACAAAAGTTTCTAGCATCAAAAATAAACAAGTTACGCTGAAAAAAAAGTTGGCCCCTTTTTTTGATAAAAAAATTTGTGAAAATCTCCCTCTATTTAGCACCCTAAATAATAGTAATCGTTACCGCTTTACCATTTACTGTAAATGTATAGTATTTTTACTACAAAAACGTTATTACGTAGGTCAAAATTTTTGACGTAAGAGAACTGTCAAAACATTAGAATGTGACTTTTCATTATTGCCGTGTTTATAATAAACATAGCAATAATGAAAAGTCACATTCTAATGTTTTGACAGTTCTCTTACGTCAAAAATTTTGACCTACGTAATAACGTTTTTGTAGTAAAAATACTATATTATGTGTATTGTTTATATGATCTGTAAATTTAACCGGTTTAAAGTGCTTATTTTTGAAAAAATTTGGTTTTATATTAAAAAAAAAATTCTAAAAATTTTGGAAAAATTTCTTTTTTTCAAAATAACTGAAAAAGTATTAGTGATACAAAAAATCTCAAGGAGTAAAAAAATGTAGGTTTTGCTGTTATAAATATGCTAGTTTCATTTTGTTTTTCTGTAAGACAAAAATTGGTTAATATATGGCTGTTCAAAGTTTGAACACAATTGTGATTTGTGACTCGTTCAAGCCCTTTCAACTATAACCCTTTCAAAAATAAGCACTTTAAACCGGTGAAACTGACAGATCATATAAAAAATAGGTAAGTAAAGTAAATTGTTTGTAAAGCGGTAACCATTCATTTCATTTGGGGAGCTAAACACGGGGAGATTTTCATGATTTTTTTACAAAAAAAGGGGCCAACTTTATTTTGAGCGTAACTCGCTTAGTTTTAATGCTAGAAACTTTTATAAACAATTAAAATAAAGCTTTTTTTAAACACTTTAACAAAGTTTAAATGGATTTTTCCCGAAAAGTGCTTCATTTTTTGGCTATTTCACGATGAAATATTCGATTTGAAATTGGACGAATAAAAACGTATTTTCCATGAGCTACAAATTTGCGTTTACTGGATCTATAGACTTCACGAATACACAACTCTTTTGGTTTTTTTCTAAGCTACATTTTTGCTAAAAACATTTTTTTCGATAAAATATTTACTTTTTGAGATATTTTCGAAAAACTGTCTGAAAACGTAGTTTTTTTTGTCGAAAAATAAACATTTTCAATCGCAAATAACTCTAAAAGTATTGACTTACATAAAAACTCTATAGAACGAAAGTTGATTATAATCAGTCAATTTATCCATTTCCGGGCTTATCTTTAACGTATGTTTTTTCAGCCCCGAGAAGGGGTGACTGGCACCCCCTAGTAAAAGCAACCAAAGGCACAAATTCAACTTTAAAGTGGAGGGCAAGTAAAACCTAAATCCAAATTTTCATGCAATTCTAAGTTGCCCCTGAAAATTACACGGTATTGCCGTATTTCCCGTTCATTTATTGGGTTATAAACGCGGCAAAAATGTGTGATGAACACAATATTCCAGCTACAAAAGAGCTGATATCAATATTACGTGGCGCAAAAATGTATTTTCATTTTGATGGAAAATAAAATTATTATAGTGTTATTTTGAAAGACTGTTCCATAATATTTGCTAACTTTGAAATAAAACGCGCCACGAAAGAAGTTTGCAGCGTGAGGACCATTCGTTGCGTGTTTTATTCCAAATTTAGCAAATATTATGAAAAAATAAAACTAGAATTTTATTTTTCATAAAAATGAAAACACATTTTTGCGCTATATAATATTCATAGGGAGCGTTCAAGTATTACGTAACGCGATTTTTGAAGATTTTTGACCCCCCTCCCCTCCTACGTAACGCACTGTAATGGGCGTTTAACTATTAGGTACGTAACGCAATGTTTGACCCCCCCTCCCAACCTGCGTTACGTAATACTTGAACGGTCCTAAAGCTCTTCTATAGCTGGAATATTGTGTATGCCACCAACTTTTACCACGCTTAGCAGAATTTTATTCATGTATCAGAATTTTTTCAAAATATTTATAACTTTAATGTACATTTACACGTTAAGCCTTATAAACCACTACGACAGTGGTTACGACACTAAACTTGGGATCGGGTAATCCGAGTTCATATCCCAGCCATCCCAATATTTTTTCGTGTCGAATGAACACTAGATTTCTTCTCTACTCGTAATAGGTTGAAAAATATATATTGGGATGGCTGGCAAATGAACTCGGATTACCCAATCACAAATTTAGCGTCGTATTCACTAGATCATTTCGGCGATAATAGTTAAGTGCATTAGAATTTTGGAGTTCAATAACTTCTAAACGGTTTAAACGATTTTGATCACAAAATACGCGTTTGAAAGGTATTGACAAGTAGAGTCTGATGCACGTGAGGTCAAATATGATATCTAAAGGTATAATATTTAATGAGCTTCAAAATCTGTTTTTATTATAGGAAATGTATTTGATCACACTGAAGCCTATAACTTGTCTGGAGTCCTACTTCAAACTTTTAGTTATTGGCGCAATTCGTAGGTGGAAATTTTGAGTAATTAATAAAAAACTAAAATTTTCAAATTTGTTGGTAAATACTGGGTCATGTGTATGCCCGATCTTGACTTTTATATGATAATATCGAGTGGACACGGAGAATCCTAGATGGAGACCAAGGAGGACGACAATAAGCATGGGAAAACCTCAAAAGATATGGGTAAATGAGATAAGAGCAGTGGCAGGAAAACAGTCGATTAGATTGGCGCAAGATAGAGAAAGATGGAAGCAATTAGGAGAGACCTACAGTCAGGACCATTATATATAAGTAACCATTATAATATGGACTAAAGACAGTATATTTATATAACAAACAATATATTATTATAATCTTCGTAAAAATATATAATAAACAATAAGTGCTTGTACTATTTGTTTTTGGAACGAGTATGATTAGAGTTACCAAGTAAAGTACTGGCCTGGCTCCATCCTTCTCGCTGAATTGTAGTCGAAACGAGTATTTTTCTTGTAGTAAACTTTTTTAATTTGAGCGATAATGATCTAAGAGGATATAGTTTCTTAATGTGACAGTTGTATATAAGTATATTATATGGGAAAATATCTATTGATATATGTATTTACCAACAAGCAATATTAACAAATTACTTAAATATAATTATGATGAAATTGATGTTTGATTGCTCATCTGCGATTTTATAACGGATTTATTGAAAATAAAATAGTCAAATAAATCCATAATTCACAAAATATTATGGGTCTAGTCACCAAAGTTTTGTAGATAAAATTGTAGAGTGAAAAATAATTTTAGTAATCGTTACTATTTAAAGTTCACATTTGCCTATTTTATCTTCAATTCGTCTATAATTCACAAAAGGTTATGGGTCCAGCGTTGTTTTTACAGTAATTGTAGACAGATTGGATGAATAGTAGGTTTGTGTGGTTAGTGGTAAACCACTAGAGCTTCTTAATTGCTATTATCTTGCTGACAATCATTGTCGGTAAAATTTATTTCGAATGTACGTAGTTGAGAAAGTAGTTCATCAAGACTTTTGTCCTTACCTTTGGGTAGTAGCATTATCTAGAGTTTTGCATATAATCATTACATCAGGTACCTTACTTCATTTCTTCATTTCAAGTCTGTTATTTAGCTTATTGAAAATTCGTTTTAACTTTGCAATGTGTATTGACACATCATCTCCAAGATGAAAACAAAGAAAAGAAATCTGAGCAAAGTTTAAGCAAGTGATCTTTGGAGGAGGATTCAAACCGTTGAATCCAAACCGTTACTATTTGCTTTTCTATAAAAATCAGTTTTGGCTTTATACTCTTTTTTTTTAGCTTCAGTTACTGTTTCCGCAATAGGATTAGTTTTCACTAACCTGCCACCTCTCACATCTTAACAGCCTTCATGGTGGCTCAACATCAACATGTCGCACATTTTTTCTTTCACCATTGACTTTCCTGTTCGATTCAGAATATAAATTGCTACCAACTAGTTCTGATGAAGAATCTGTAGATGAAGATGAAGTCACAGAATAAACAGGAAGATATAACCTAAGTGATCGTAATCGAACTAAAAAGCCTTCACGTCTAATCGTTTCTGCAATTACCGTAAAAAGAAAGGACACTGGGCCTATAACCTTTTGTGAATTATAGATTTATTGAAGATAAAATAGGCATATCTGAACTTTAAATAGTGACGTTTTTATTCAAATTATTTGACTGAAAATTTCAACAAGTATTCGTTGCTACTGTTTTTATTATTACTCATGATCGATCTGTTCAGATAAAAATGGGATCCGTGGTTTCGTTTCTCCAGTTTATGTTTGGCTCTTAAAGTTTTTATAGATTTTAAGATCTCCCTGTAAGTCTCTCTCACATCTGTATTTTATTTGATGTAATACCGTCACTAATTTCTAACAATAACCAATACGATCTCCTTTATCCCATATCTAAATTTAAAATTACCATCGACACCCACACTAACAATGCACCGTAGTGTTCTTAGTTTGTTGATTGCGCGTTAAGTCGTGAATACCAATTTGACAAACAAGATACTAGCGTTGATATCTTTCATTAATCTTTTCTTTTGTGACTGTATAGATTTTTACGATTTCGAAGACAATGCTGGAATATGCGACAAGCATAAATATCGGTGTGATAAGAGGTTCTAGCTTAGTTTAGACACGAAAGAATTTAGAATTGTTTATAGGAAATGTAAGGCTGCATACTATCACCTCTATTATTTAACGCTTATTCTGAAGAGGTAATGCGAGAAACTCTGGAAGATGAAACAGTCGGCATAAGAGTAAATGGAGTCTTAGTTAACAACATCAGATATGCAGATGATACAGTAATCATAGCCGATAATTTACAAGACCTGCAAATATTCATGAGTAAAATAGTAAGGTGTACTAGGGAGTACGGACTCTCTCTCAATATCAAAAAGACAAAGTTTATGAAAATTAGTAAAAACAACCATAATACTAACGAAATCTTGATAGTAGAGGGCCAGCAGATCGAAAGAGTAAAAAAGTACACTTACCTAGGGACACTTATAACCGAAAATAATGACTACACTGCAGAAATAAAAGTCAGAATCGAGAAAGCACGTTCTAATTTTATGAAAATGAAAAAGGTCCTATGTAGCAAAGATTTAACATTAGCTCTTAAAGTACGCCTAACAAAATGTTACGTATATAGTGTACTATACTATGGACTGGAGTCATGGACGTTAAATGTAGAGACAATGAGACGACTTAACGCCTTTGAAATGTGGACGTATAGAAGAATTATGAGGGTTTCCTGGGTAGATAGAGTTACGAACAATGAAGTACTGAGAAGAATAGGTAAAGAGAAGGAAGTTGAACTTACAATTAAAGAAAGAAAACTACAGTACCTCGGACATGTGATGCGGGGCGAGAAGTATGGCATCCTGCGACTCATAATGCAGGGAAAGATAGATGGCAGAAGGAGCATCGGCAGAAGACGAATTTCATGGCTGAAGAACCTGAGAGAATGGTTTGGATGCAGCTCAAAACAACTATTTAGAGCTACTGCCTCAAAAATTAAAATAGCTATGATGATTGCCAACCTCCGTAGCGGAGATGGCACCTGAAGAAGAAGAATGACACTAGGCAATATAAAGTCTATTCCTAATTATTGTTTGTTCTTCTTAATAATAAAATAAAACATTCAGTAAGAAAAGCGTACAACAGAAAAAATTACATGAGTTATGGTCAGGGATCCCACCCCTATTTTCACCATTTACTACTAACAAGCTAATTTTTCGTGAGTAGCTTCATTTTGACGAGACGCCCAACTTTTTTCCTTACAACAATTTCCTTATGGGAGATAACAAAGATAGCAGGGATAGTCCAGTCGAGTTAGACGAATAACAGGCCTAACCTTGTATGCCGAGCTGCCCCAAATTTTGTTTTTCTAATCTTTAGGGAGGGTCAATAGTAGTGTAAATTTAAAATCTCGTCTAAATTTCGGCGTTGCGTTAGCCGTCATTTTGATTTTAAACGGGAACCGTTTTTGCTCAATATCTCCGCCATTTTCAACTTCTCGACAAAAAGTATGAAAACTAAAATTGTTGAAAATGTGATTTTCTATAATTTCTTTAATTTCATTACAATTTTTTTCGTGCGGTCGATATTTTACACAGTTATGGGGAAAATAACGACAGTTATTATTTTCCCACATAAGTCTCATCTCTGCGATGAGAAAATATACTTGACGTAGCTTCAATTTTGATATCAGAAAAGTGATATTAAATGCTTCAAATGATTAAGTTTAATAACAAAAAATTATTAACTAACAAAACAATAAAACTTACCCTCATCGCAAGAAGTGCCATCACACAAAACTTTGGCTTGACTACAGTTTTTTCCTTGCCATACCTCTGGACAATGACAGTAATAGTCAGATTGAGTTTTAAAACAGGGAGCACCATTTTGGCAGGGATCTGGATTGCAGTGGTCATAGTCGTTCTAGAAAAATAAAAGGATATGCATACATATTTTCAAAGTGCAAAATCACAATGTTTATTTAACTTATGTATACATACCTCACACTCGTGGCCAGTGATTCCTACAGGGCAGATACACTTGTATCCATTTACTTGGTCTACACATTCTCCACCGTTTTTGCATGGATTTGATTCGCAGTCATCTATATCGGTGTGGCAATCTCTCCCTGAAAATAAATTATAATTAACACCAGAAAACAATCGAATGTATTTTGTTTCACCCATTTTGACAACGCAACTCCTCTGTCATTAGACCACAAAATGACAAATGAGGTGTCGACTGAGAGCTTATAACCCAAAGATAGTATTAGAGGTAAGAAATTTGATGTCGGACTTCCGGTTTTAGAGTTGCAACCGGAAGTACTGTTTTAAAGTCGCCTAAAGAGAACAAGAAATATATTATTCGAAGCGCCCTAGCAAGATCAGAACAAAATAATATCTACTTCTGGTTTCATGCCTATCTGTCCGTCCGTCTATATGTCCGCGAATAGAACTCCTACGTTATTAAAACATGCAGAATGAGAAATAAGGTGTCGAATGGAAGCTTAGAACCCAAAAATAGTTTTACAGGTGAGAAATTTGAACTCGGACATTAGTTTGAGAATTTCACCGAAAGCACTGTGTTACAGTCGCCAAAAGAGTACAAGCGGTATATTATTCGACGCGCCTTAGCAAGAGAAGAACAAATATATACTTTCGGTTTCATGTTTGTCTGTCCGTCCGTCTGTCTGTCCGCGAATATAATTCCTACGTTATTAAAACAGATCAAATGACAAATGAGGTGTCGAATGAGAGCTTATAACCCAAAGATGATATTAGAGGTGAGAAATTTAACCTGAGACTTCTGGTTTTAGAGTTACAACCGGAAGTACTGTTTTAAAGTCACCGAAATAGTATAAGTGATATAATATTTGACGTGCCTTAGCAAAATGAAAACAAATATATACTTCCGGTTTCATGCATGTCTGTCCGTCCGTCTGTCGTTCCGAGAATATAATTTCTACATGATTAGAGCTAACAGAATGACAAATGAGGCGTCGAGTGAGAGCTTATAATTCTAGGATGATATTTAAGGCGAGAAATTTAACCTCGATCTTCCGGTTGCAGAGTTGTAACCGGAAGAACTGCTTTAAAATGGCCGAAATAGTACAAGCGATATATTATTTTAGGCGCCTTAGCAAAATGAGAATAAATATATACTTCCAGTTTTTATATCGTTTGCGGTTAAAAAGGTGCCAAAATTAACTCAAAATGAGTGAAATCGTTTATGAATCGACGTTAAAATTACACGAAGAGTACAAATACCGGCTTCCGGTTCTACTTCCGGTCACGGTGGGTGAAAACCTAGAACTTACAAATTCCAATTGCTTGTTTTAAATGGAGATTCTGTAACGAATATGTTAAATTTTACCGGTACGTTATTTTTTGGAGTTTTAACCTAAGAAGCAATTCCATAACTCTTACAAATAACGTCCTGGTAAATTTTAATATTTTAACGGATACGTTAAAAATTAGTTCAAATTCAATTTTACCACTTGTTTGACCACCCAAAATAGAAGATTAAGTGTGGTTATGTTTCAATTTGTTTTCGTTAAGCTTGGTTTTTGTTGATTGTTTTCTTTTGCCGTTGTTATGAATTATGGAAAATTTAAAATCGCGATTAACAAGAATGAGTAATGAAAAAAGTAATTTCCATAAACAACAAAATTTTACTGTTTTTGATGTAAAATGTGTCCATATTGTCCAATTATAATAAAAATTGTTGTCTGTGCAGTCCTGTTAAGCTTTTTCAATGAATTGAGCATTTCTGTTCGACGGCACATTAAAAAATATTAAAACAAAAATTTTACACCCAATTACATTTTTCGTAAGTTAATAATAAAAAAGTTTTCGCTTTTGATAATAAACTCTTTTCACATATCTGCATTTTTATTTTGAATTATAACAAAAAATAAATACATAAACAAAGTTTTAACTATTTAAAATGGGAAATAAGCCACAATATTATTAAAAAATGATTTTTTATTAACGTTTCGACGCCCAAATCGGGTGCCGTTGTCAAAATACAAAATACTATTAATATAAACAAAAATGTTGTTGCTTAGTAAAAAAATTTTTCTAATAATTTATTTAATTTGACTCATTTATATCGAAATGCTAAACGAAACCAATTGTGTCGCAAATTCCTCGGTGGAATGCAGTAGGATGTGGATACCCATACTGAAAGAGGAAGTCAATAGAAAGAAAATACCACAATTAGTAAGTCAATAGTCGAGTTAGTACATATTTTATATTTTAGTATTACTTATATACCCATGTATTATTGATATTATTTATAATTTAAACAAAATTATAGTAAAGTCAGAATTTGGTATTAATTTTGAGAGTAAATTAAATGTAAGACCAAATACTTACGATGTCGGGATAGTATCACGAGGTTTTTCCTGGTTTTCCCTCGTGATTTACTATGAGATCTCTAACGCGAGAATTTTAATGTCACCGTTGCATGTGGTTGTCTTTTTAAAGACAGATCACATGCTATGATTTTTTTGTGACGGATATTGTTGAGTTGGGGTTGATTTCATGTAATCGAATGAACTATCTTTCAGTAAAGTCGTCCCAGGAACGCAACTCATAAATATTGGCAATATCATTTTAAAGTCTTCTACTTTAAAATGTATCATGTGTATCTGAATTGCCGATATAAATGAGTCAAATTAAATAAATTATTAGAAGAATTTTTTTACTAAGCAATAACATTTTTGTTTATATTAATAGTATTTTGTATTTTGACAACGGCACCCGATTTGGGCGTCGAAACGTTAATAAAAAATCATTTTTTAATAATATTGTGGCTTATTTCCCATTCTAAATAGTTAAAATTGTAAAAATGCCACAAGAAAATAGCTTCAGAATAAACAAAGTTTAGAAGAACATATTACATGAAATATCTATGAATTATCTCCTCTCGACGGCCTTCACCAACGTTGTACCAACCATTATCTACTGGAATTGGATTTTCATGTTATGGCTCTTCATCTATTAAATCCTCATCATCAGGCATGTCGACTCTTCTTGTTCGTGCTATGTTGTGTAAAATAACACAACTGTGAATGATTTCTGCTACTTTATTGGGACTGTAATATAAGGCCCTTTGTCCATGTATACAAAGAAACCTGTTTTTTAGTAGACCTATTGAATGTTCAATTTTTAGTCTTAAAAAGCTGAAAGCCTGCTATTAAATCTTGAATGAGGAGAATTAGGTGGAGGAGCATTCACTGAAACCAGTAACCAAGGTTCCAAAGGGTACCCACTATCTCTTATCAAGTAGTTAGGTAAATTATTGTTTATATATTCTTTTTCCAATTCTTCTCTAACCCTAGACATCATCCAAATTGCAGAATCGTGATTTATAGGGCATTTATAGCAAGAAAGTTATTATTATGGTCACAGATGGCTTGAATATTAATGGCGTAAAAGTTTTTACGGCAACAAAATATTGGACCTGGATAAACTGGATGATGGGCAGGAGGTGATACTATTCGAATTAAGCTACTATCCACAATTTTGAAAACAAGGAGCCAGTTCGCTAAAACCTCGTTTAATTATTTGCTTGTCTTCTTGAGTTGAAGGGAATTTTATCCAGCGATTTTCCAATTGTTGGTTAATGGCTCACTTCCTGCAAACATCTACTTACTATTAAAAATTGGTTGACTCACGGCAAAACACCACCCTATATAGGCCTTGGGCCCGCATATACAATTATTATTTATGACCACACCGTTGAAACTTTTTGTACTTGTTATTTTTGTGGAGTCGGACAAATTTTGAGCTTGGCGCATTATGGTAGTGGGGCGTTTTTCTGTCAAGCGGTGACGAAGTTGTCAATTTTATGCAAGAAAAAAATTTATTACCACATTGGTCATTCTATTTTAATCAATGGATTTTATCATATAAACAACGAAAACAATTTTGTCGGACAAAAATATTGGGGCATATGACGCGTCGGACACGCTAAATATGTCAAATTTATGAAAATAATAAATTTATTACCACATCGATAATTTTAACGGTATCTATCATAAAACCTTTTTACAATAATGTGGTAACCTTGTCGGACAATTTTCACGGGGCATATGCGCAGTCGGACGCGCCGAAGATGTCAATTTCCTGAAAATTTTTTATTTATTACCACAGATGTCATTTTTATTTTGTACTGTTCTTTTACATGTGTAATGCATATTGGATCACTTGTCGGACAAAAATAATGGGGCGTTTTGGTACAATTAAAAGAAAAAGTAATTTTTATGCATACAGGGTGTTTGGTAAAGAATGGGCCATAGCTTAACCTCAGGTTCCTGAGGTTAAAATAGGCCGATTTAAGCTAACTTACCTTAGTACAAAGTTTATAATAGCCGAGATACAGGGTGTCAAAGTTAAACTTTTTTTTTATTTATTATTGAATATTTCCTGATAGGTATGAGATAACAACATGAAATTTTATATCTGGGGGTTTCTTGAGTCGAGAAATCTAAATTTCTTACCAAAAATTATGCATTACCCAGAGGGCGCCACATATGCCTTTCAGCACTTATTTATTACGTTCAATTTTTTTTATCCCTCACTCTGTATAATTTTGACATTAAAATTTTTATTTTCCTATTAGTTTTACTTAAAAAAGGTATACTTCTTTCATCTTCCTAAACTCAACCGTTTTTGAGATAAACGCATTTTAAATATGCGATACACCATCATTTTTAGCATAATATCATTGTAGTTACACCCAAAAAATAACTTAAAATTTATGAAAATAATAAATTTATTACCACATGGATAATTTTAACGGTATCTACCATAAAACCTTTTTTCAATAATGTGGTAACCTTGTCGGACAATTTTCACGGGGCATATGCGCAGTCGGACGCGCCGAAGATGTCAATTTCCTGAAAATTTTTTATTTATTACCACAGATGTTATTTTTATTTTGTACTGTTTTTTTACATGTGTAATGTATATTGGATCACTTGTCGGACAAAAATAATGGGGCGTTTTGGTACAATTTAAAAAAAAAATAATTTTTACACATTTTTGACTTCATATTAAATTACGTATTTTTCGGCTCATATTACCCGTATGCGCGCCAATGGTGAATATTAAATTCATTAAATGGTGAATATAAATATTAGATTTTTTGATTTAGAATATAACTACTTATAACCTGATACTTGTGTCGGAAATTTTTTTTAATTGGAAAAAAAAAACTACAGAACGATGTTTGTCGTTGTTCAAGGAGTATGTAAGCAAATATCAGATCACAATTTTTCTAAAATTCTCCCTCCTGTCGGAAAAATTTTTAAGAAAATTTTGGGTACAGCTCTACGTCATACCCTTTTAAATGTTTTACTTAGCGTGTGTACCAATTTTGAGCTAAATCGATTCAAAAATCACCGAGAAAACTCTTTTAAAATTTTTTGATATTACTTTCTCGTCGATAGCCTAAAAGAATTAAGTTTTCTGTTCGTTTGCCCCAAGATTTTTGTCAAACAATTACATTTTTTGTTTAAGAATATAATTACTTGTAACTTACTACCTTTGTCGGAAAAATGGTTGTAAAGATAAGGGATACACGAATCCAGCATAATTTAAAAGTATAGTTTATCAATAAAAATTAAATTTTTTGTCCGACTTTGGATTTGCCCCAATATTTTTGTCGGACACTTAGATTTTTTGATTTGGAATATAACTACTTATAACCTGATACTTGTGTCGGGAATTTTTTTTTATTTCGAGAAAAAAAAAACTACAGAACGATATTTGTCGTTGTTCAAGGAGTATGTACGCAAATATCACATCAAAATTTTTCTAAAATTTTCCCTCTTGTCCGAAATTTTTTTGGGAAAATTTTAAGTACAGCTCTACGTCATACCCTTTTAAATGTTTTACTTAGTGTGTGTGTTAATTTTCAGCTAAATCGATTCAAAAATAACCGAGAAAAACTGTTTTAAAATATTTTTGGATAATACCTCCTCGTCCATAGCCTAAAAGAATTAAGTTTCCTGTTCGTTTGCCCCAACATTTTTGTCAGACAATTAAATTTTTTGTTTAAGAGTATAATTACTTGTATCCTACTACTTTTGTCGGAAAAATGGTTGTAAAGATAAGGGATGCACGAACCCAGAATAGTTTAAAAGTATAGTTTATTAATAAAAATTAAATTTTTTGTCCGACTTTGGATGTGCCCCACTATTTATGTCGGGAACTTAGATTTTTTGATTTGGAATATAACTACTTATAACCTGATACATGTGCTGAAATTTTTTTTTAATTCGATAAAAAAATACAGAACGATGTTTGTCGTTGTTCAAGGAGTATATAAGCAAATATCAGATCACAATTTTTCTAAAATTTTCCCACTTGTCGGAAAATTTTTTAAGAAAATTTTGGGCACAGATCTACGTCATACCCTTTTAAACATTTTACTTAGTGTGTGTACCAATTTTGAGCTAAATCGATTCAAAAATAACCGAGAAAACTCTTTTAAAATTTTTTGATATTACTTTCTCGTCGATAGCCTAAAAGAATTAAGTTTTCTGTTCGTTTGCCCCAAGATTTTTGTCAAACAATTACATTTTTTGTTTAAGAATATAATTACTTGTAACTTATTACCTTTGTCGGAAAAATGGTTGTAAAGATAAGGGATACACGAACCCAGCATAATTTAAAAGTATAGTTTATCAATAAAAATTAAATTTTTTGTCTGACTTTGGCTTTGCCCCAATATTTTTGTCGGACACTTAGATTTTTTGATTTGGAATATAACTACTTATAACCTGCTACATGTGCTGAAATTTTTTTTTTAATTTGAGAAAAAAATACAGAATGATGTTTGTCGTTGTTCAAGGAGTACGTACACAAATTATCAGATCACAATTTTTCTAAAATTTTCCCTCTTGTCGGAAAATTTTTTAAGAAAATTTTGGGTTCCGATCTACGTCATACCCTTTAAATGCTTTACTTAGCGTGTGTACCAATTTTCAGCTAAATCGATTCAAAAGTAACCGAGAAACACTCTTTTAAATTTTTTTTTTGATAATACCTCCTCGTCGATAGCCTAAAAAAATTAAGTTTTCTGTTCGTTTGCCCCAACATTTTTGTCAGACAATTACATTTTTTGTTTAAGAATATAATTACTTGTAACCTACTACTTTTGTCGGAAAAATGGTTGTAAAGATAAGGGATGCACGAACCCAGCATTATTTGAAAGTATACTTTACTAATAAAAATTAAATTTTTTGTCCGACTGTCGAGTTGCCCCAATATTTTTGTCCGACACTTTGATTTTTTTATTAAGAATATAATTACTTATAATTTACTAATGTTGTCGGAAAAATGGTTTTAAAGGTAAGGGTTGCACGAACCCAGTATTTTTTAAAAGACAGTTTATTAATAAAAATTAAATTTTTTATCCGACTTTGGATTTGACCCAATATTTTTGTCGGACACTTAGATTTTTTTATTTAGAATATAACTACTTATAACCTGATACTTGTGTCGGAAATTTTTTTTAATTGGAAAAAAAACTACAGAACGATGTTTGTCGTTGTTCAAGGAGTATGTACGCAAATATCAGATCACAATTTTTTTTAAATTTTCCCTCTTGTCCGAAATTTTTTTGGGAAAATTTTGGGTACAGCTCTACGTCATACCCTTTTAAATGTTTTACTTAGTGTGTGTACCAATATTCAGCTAAATCGATTCAAAAATAACCGAGAAAAACTGTTTTAAAATTTTTTTTTGATAATACCTCCTCGTCGATAGCCTAAAAGAATTAAGTTTTCTGTTCGTTTGCCCCAACATTTTTGTCAGACAATTACATTTTCTGTTTAAGAATAAAATTACTTGTAACCTACTACTTTTGTCGGAAAAATGGTTGTAAAGATAAGGGATGCACGAACCCAGCATAATTTGAAAGTATACTTTACTAATAAAAATTAAATTTTTTGTCCGACTGTCGAGTTGCCCCAATATTTTTGTCCGACACTTTGATTTTTTGATTAAGAATATAATTACTTATAACCTACTAATGTTGTCGGAAAAATGGTTTTAAAGGTAAGGGTTGCACGAACCCAGTATTGTTTAAAAGACAGTTTATTAATAAAAATTAAATTTTTTGTCCGACTTTGGATTTGACCCAATATTTTTGTCGGACACTTAGATTTTTTGATTTAGAATATAACTACTTATAACCTGGTACTTGTGTCGGAAATTTTTTTTAATTGGAAAAAAAAAACTACAGAACCATGTTTGTCGTTGTTCAAGGAGTATGTACGCGAATATCAGATCACAATTTTTCTAAAATTTTCCCTCTTGTCCGAAATTTTTTTGGGAAAATTTTGGGTACAGCTCTACGTCATACCCTTTTAAATGTTTTACTTAGTGTGTGTACCAATATTCAGCTAAATCGATTCAAAAATAACCGAGAAAAACTGTTTTAAAATATTTTTGGATAATACCTCCTCGTCCATAGCCTAAAAGAATTAAGTTTCCTGTTCGTTTGCCCCAACATTTTTGTCAGACAATTACATTTTTTGTTTAAGAGTATGATTACTTTTATCCTACTACTTTTGTTGGAAAAATGGTTGTAAAGATAAGGGATGCACGAACCCAGAATAGTTTAAAAGTATAGTTTATTAATAAAAATTAAATTTTTTGTCCGACTTTGGATGTGCCCCACTATTTATGTCGGGCACTTAGATTTTTTGATTTGGAATATAACTACTTATAACCTGATACATGTGCTGAAAATTTTTTTTTTAATTCGAGAAAAAATACAGAACGATGTTTGTCGTTGTTCAAGGAGTATGTACACAAATTATCAGATCACAATTTTTATAAAATTTTCCCTCTTGTCGGAAAATTTTTTAAGAAAATTTTGGGTTCCGATCTACGTCATACCCTTTTAAATGCTTTACTTAGTGTGTGTACCAATTTTCAGCTAAATCGATTCAAAAGTAACCGAGAAACACTGTTTTAAAATTTTTTTTTGATAATACCTCCTCGTCGATAGCCTAAAAGAATTAAGTTTTCTGTTCGTTTGCCCCAACATTTTTGTCAGACAATTATATTTTTTGTTTAAGAATATAATTACTTATAACCTACTACTTTTGTCGGAAAAATGGTTGTAAAGATAAGGGATACACGAACCCAGCATAATTTGAAAGTATACTTTACTAATAAAAATTAAATTTTTTGTCCGACTGTCGAGTTGCTCCAATATTTTTGTCCGACACTTTGATTTTTTGATTAAGAATATAATTACTTATAACCTACTAATGTTGTCGGAAAAATGGTTGTAAATAAAAAAATTTCAGGAAATTGACATCTTCGGCGCGTCCGACTGCGCATATGCCCCGTGAAAATTGTCCGACAAGGTTACCACATTATTGTAAAAATGTTTTATGGTAGATTCTGTTAAAATTAGCCATGTGGTAATAAATTTATTATTTTCATAAATTTGACATATTTAGCGTGTCCGACGCGTCATATGCCCCAATATTTTTGTCCGACAAAATTGTTTTCGTTGTTTATATGATAAAATCCATTGATTAAAATAGAATGACCAATGTGGTAATAAATTTTTTTCTTGCATAAAATTGACAACTTCGTCACCGCTTGACAGACAAACGCCCCACTACCATAATGCGCCAAGCTCAAAATTTGTCCGACTCCACCCAAATAACAAGTACAAAAAGTTTCAACGGTGTGGTCATAAATAATAATTGTATATGCGGGCCCAAGGCCTAATACCTATTCCTGTCTGGTAGCTTCCTTGTCCAAAGAAATTCAGGACCAATAATATTCTCAAAAGAACAGGTATTCTAGTATTTCTGAGGTGAGGAGTCAAATGAGGAGATAGCCAGTCAATTATGTTTTGGCATGTTTCTTTATCCAATCTAAATAGCTTCAAAAAAAGCCTGTCTGGTATTTCAAATGGATTGCTCGCGTCTCTTAAATGTCGATATTTTAAGTTATTAAGGGCTCTAAAAAAATAAATTATATGTTTCATAACATTTGGTATAGATTACACACACAAAATAATACTTACATTCTTTGCCGATTTTCATTATAATCTTCAATAAATAGAAAAAAAATTCATCAAACGCCATTTTCAAAGATTTTTAAAAACATGTTAGTTTTTAAAGGGTACTAGGCAAGCAGGTGTTTAAATTACAATTTTAACGCCTGTTTTATAACACATTTCCCATATTTTTTAACGTATAAAATATTACAGAATGCGAAATATTGAATTATTTGAACTACTGTTAAAAACAGCAGTTAAATAGTTTACGTTAACCAATAAGGAATCACCTTTCTATTTTAACGTACGTTATTTTTTTAACGTCCTTTAAAATTTAACATATTCCTTACAGAATTATCACTTTAAGCTGTTTAATAGCTTTAATGGCACATGTTCTTAATGTTTCGTTGGAATGGAAATAAAGGAATTATTTGAATAAATTAAATGTTTTAGGATTTTTTAAATGATAATAATTATTATACTTTTATAAAAAAGAACATTTTATAATACCACGTGATTATTATTTATAGACACAATATAAAATTATAAACTATTTTGTTTTAATTTCTATGTCATAAATGAATTTTGTAATCGACTTTAAACTCATATAAATCAAAGAAAATGTTTTACACACAATTTTAAGGGAAGAAAATAAAAAAATAGAACACCCGGGTTTGAACCGGAGACCTCTCGATCTGCAGTCGAATGCTCTACTACGGAGCTGTATCCGCTATCGCTAAAGATTTACGTACTTTACAATTAGCCCAATAAATGAGAGTTTTGGAGTGTAATTTCCAGGGGCAACTCCGAATTGCATGAAAATTTGGATTTAGGTTCTACTTACCCTCCACTTCAAAGTTGAATTTGTGCCGTTGGTTACTTTTACTTGGGGGGTGACATTTACCCCTTCTCGGGGGGTGAAAAACGCGTGTTTAAAAGAAGGCCGGAATTGGATAAATTGACTTATTTTAAGAACCTTTTGTTCTATAAAGTTTTTTACGTAAGTCAATACTTTTCGAGTTATTCGCGATTTAAAATGTTGATTTTTCGACAAAAAAACTACGTTTTCAGACGGTTTTCCCCAAATAACTCAAAAAGTAAATATTTTATCGAAAAAAATATTTTTAGCAAAAGTGCAGCGTATAAAAAAACGAAAAAAATGGTGTAGCAGTAAAGTCTACAATCTACAAATTGAGTAGAAGCAAAGTTGTAGCTCATGAAAAATACGTTCTTATTTAGTTCAGAGAAATAAGGAAAAAAAATATCGTGTTGGTGACACATCCCCCTCCAGGCTGAAACCAAATTTTTCGAGTAATATGGTCATCTATAATAATAACCTATATGTTTCCTGCAGCCGATTTTGATGATATACATAGTTATAAACAAATGAAGATAAAAAAACGGTAAATTTTCGCTTTTTTCGTCTCTTACTAAAAAATTGGGCATTTTAAACAAATTTGAGAGTAATAAACTCATAAACCGTATAAAAAACTTCAATATGGCGTTCGCTGAATATGTCTATCCTTATTGGTTACTTAGAAAATTGCCAAATAAATCATAAATTTTGAGTTTTTATAAATATTCATAACTTATGTAAAAATTACCTTAGAACCTTCTTATTACATGGAATGCTGAGACTTATGGTGCTTAAATTACACCCTAAATTCCAAAGCAATTGGTCAAATAGTTTAAAAGTTATTTAATTTGTTTATCCAAAATTAATTTTTTTTGCAACGCTAGAACAGTTGTTTTTCTTTCTAAATGTGTATAAAAATTCAGTCTTTCTAAATATGAAAAAATAATTTTTCTACGGGTAACGGCTAAAAAGTTATTCTAATTGTTTATAAGTAACCAAAAAATGGACATGTTTTTGCAAAATAATTTTACACTGTTTAAAAGTATTTTTTGTCATTTATTTTTAATTAAGGTAGTAGTATAAATGTTCTTCTTTCATAAACTGTCCGAAGTATTATTGTAACCTCATAATTTTCTGACTTATAGTGTTGCAAAAAAAATGAATTTGGGAAAAATAAATTAAATAACTTTTAAACTATTTGACCAATTGCTTTGAAATTTAAAATATAATTTAAGTACAAGAAGTCTCGGCATTCCGCTTAATAAGAAGATTCTAAGTTAATGTTTACCTAAGTTACGAATATTTATAAAAACTTAATATTTATGATTTATTTTGCAATTTTCTAAGCAACCAATAAGGTTGGACATACTCAGCGAATGCCATATTGAAGTTTTTTATACGATTTATGAGTTTCTTACTCTCAAATTTGTTTAAAGTGCTTAACTTTTCGGTAATAGACGAAAAAAGCGATAATTTACCGTTTTTCGATCTTCATTTGTTTATAACTATGTATATCATCAAAATCGGCTGCAGGAAACATATAGGTTAATAATATAGATGTCCATACTACTCAAAAAATTTGGTTTCGGCCTGGAGGGGGATGTGTCACGAGAAAAACCTTATTTCTCTGGACTAATTCGTCTAATTCCAAATCGAATAATTCAACGCGAAATCACCGAAGAAAGAAGCGTTTTTCGGGAAAACATTTTTAAAGTATCGAAAAAAAGCTTATTATTTGTTTTTTACAAAAGTTTACAGCATCAAAAATAAACGAGTTACACTAAAAAAAAAGTTGGCCCCTTTTTTTTTTGGAAAAAAAAATCGTGAAAACCTCCCTCTATTTAGCACCCTAAATTAAATTAATCGTTTGGCTTTACCATCTATTTTAACTGTATATGTATTGTTTATATGATCTGTAAGTTTAATTAGTTTGAAGTGCTTATTTTTGAAAACATTTGCTATTATGATAAAAAAATTTTCTAAAAATTTTTGAAAAATTTCATTTTTTCAAAAAAAAATGTAGGTTTTGCTATTATAAATATGCTAGTTTCATTTTGTTTCTCCGTAAGGCAAAAATTGGTTAAGATATGGCTGTTCAAAATTTGCATACAATCGTGATTGGTGACCCATTTAAGCTTTTTCAATTATAACCCTTTCAAAAATAAACACTTTAAACCGGTGAGACTGACAGATCATATAAAAAATAGATAGGTAAGTAAATTGTTTGTAAAGCGGTAGCGATTAATTTCAGTTTGGGAGCTAAACACGGCGAGATTTTCATGATTTTTTACAAAAAAGAGAGGGCCAACTTTATTTTGAGCGTAACTCGCTTATTTTTATTGCTAAAACTTGTGTTAACAATTAAAACAAAGCTTTTTATAAACACTTTAAAAACGTTTAAACGGGTTTTTCTCGAAAAGTGCTTAATTTTTCGGTGATTTCACCTTGAAATATTCGATTTGGAATTAGACGAATAAAAACGTATTTTTCATGAGCTACAACTTTGTTTTTATTTGATTGATAGACTTTACTGATACACCATTTTTTTGGGTTTTTTATAAGCTACACTATTGCTAGGGATATTTTTTTCGATAAAATATTTACTTTTTGAGTTATTTGCGAAAAACCGTCTGAAAACGTAGTTTTATTGTCGAAAAATCAACATTTTCAATGGCAAATAACTCGAAAAGTATTGACTTACGTAAAAAACTCTATAGAGCAAAAGTTGCTTAAAATCAGTCAATTTATCAATTTCTGGTATTATCTTGAACTTATGTTTTTCACCCCCGAGAAGGGGTGACTGTCATCCCCCAAGTAAAAGCAACCAACAGCACAATTTCAACTTTGAAGTGGAGAGTAAATGTAACCTAAATCCAAATTGTCATGCAATTCGGAGTTGCCCCTGAAAATTACACGGTATCGCCGAATTTCCCGTACATTTACTGGGCTAAACGGGATCTAAAAGTCATTGCATTATTTACATTTAAAATGGCTTAAAATTCAAAATAACTCAATGCATTCATATAAAGGCTGTTGAATATTGCATTTTTATCGAGTTCTGACCTATTCAGAAAATTTCAGGTGTCTAGGTAGTCTGGAAGTATGTTTAAAATGGAATACAAGATTTCCCGTACATAATGATAAAGAAAAAGTGAAGTATTATAAAAACGATTTAAAAATGAAAATACTGAAAAATTTCACCAATTTTGTAACTACAACTACAATCTAGTTATTGAATATAATATACTAACCTGTATATCCGGGCTTACAAGCGCAATGGTAATCGTTGACTAAATCGATACAAGTTGCACCATGTTGACATTGGCCAACGCAATCGTTGATGTTCTGATCACAGTTTTTTCCCATCCAGCCCACTCTGCATTTGCAATGATAATCGCCTACTAGATTGGTGCATGATACGGCATTAATGCAGGGATTATTGAGACATTCGTCGGCGTCTGAAACGGTGTTGAGAAATTTAATGTGGGGTTAGTCAAGAAAATTTAAATAAAACCAATCTTCCCGGGGTCTATTATAAATTATAATAAACCAAAAGAAAAATACACGAATATTCTTCAAAATCTCTTTATGTATTTTAGTTTTTCTGTCTGCTATGGGAATAGTACTTAATAAATTGAAACAAAAACATTTCCGATTTTCAAATCGGTGGTAATTGTCAACACATATTGTACAGTGTGTCTGCGTAAGTTGGAACCCTATGGGAAACTTTTTTATTATTATCTAATTAAAAAAAAGTTATTCGTCATAAAAAGCTCTGCATGGTCTAAAACAGTGGTTCCCAACCTTTTTCGGCCTACCGCCCATTTTTCAAAAAACAAAATACTTAACGCCCCCCTTAAAAAACTCTTCCATTCTTAAAATTAGTAACGCACTTTCATTCACAATTGTTTTACCTTTTTTGGGTCAAAAGCTACCTTAAATATGATTCGACGGCCCCTTAACTAATCCAAGCAACAACAAATTAAAAAAAAAAATGTTTTATTCAAAAATACAGTATTCATGTATTGATCAAACTTTAACTTAAATACATATCATAAAAAACAATATAATAATAACATGACATTTTTAATGAGAAGGCTGAGCTTGATGTAATGATAGTAATCTGTCAATATTTGGTTCCATACTTGTCATCAGCAATCTTAAATCACCGCGCTCCACTATGGACAGTCTATTTCTCTTCTTTGTTAATAAATTGCTGACTATGCTAAATCCTCTTTCGGCTAAATACGATGAAGGAAAGGCAATGAAAAACTTCTTTGATGCAGCCCATAAAGCTGGATATAATACTGAAATTTGACATTGCAGCCAAAATTCTTGATATCCATTTTTAAATTTCACTTTTAACTCTTCATTTGTTGACAATTCTATCAATTCCTCCTGTAGTGATAATTCTGCTGTTTCTAAACTTGAGAACGGTTCTAGCACCCAATCTGGAATAATCAGACCAAAGATATCCTGAAATCTATTCCTAAAATCTTCTTGAAGTGCTTCCAAGTGCTGGCAATATACCAGAATGTCTTCACCATTTGTCTCCACAGAGGAAAGATTTTGAAACTGATGAAATTGTCTCCGACCCAAATTTTGCCTATACAAATTAAGTTTTGACACGAACGAGGAAATAATTCCTTTTGCTTTGATAAAATTCAAATTATCACCTTGTAGCTGTAGGTTTGTTTCATTAAATTTATCGTATAAATCAGTTAAATAAGCAATATCGCTCTTAAATTTTAATAAATTGTCTCTCAAAGAATCATCTTTGCTTTCAAAAAACTCTAAAACTGAGTCAAAGAGATCATAAAATCTTTTTAGACAGGTACCCTTCGAAAGCCATCGAACTTCTGTGTGCAACAATAAACGATTAAAATTCTCGTCGTTTTCATCACACAGTTTTCTAAACAATCTATCATTGAGAGCACTGCTTCTGATCTTGTTAACTGCAGTAATTACATATTGTAGTGAACAATGAAGGCGATCACTAAGATTTTTTGCAACTAAATGCTGTCTGTGAATTACACAATGCACGGCGAGTATATTTGGTACCGCTTTTTTCAAATATGCTATCAGTCCGCGGTGTTGTCCAACCATTGCCGGAGCACCATCTGTAGCAACAGTTATGACATTTTCCAGAGGTATACCTTTATCTGTAAAATAGTGTTCCAGAACATCAAATATCGATTTGCCTTTAGTATCTGTTTCCAGTGTTCTTACAAATAACAGTTCTTGACAGATTTTTTCACTTTTTATGAAGCGAACGTACGCAAGAAGTAAAGACTCATTGTTTGGCAGAGTTGATTCATCAAGCTGTAAAGAAAACTCAGTAGTCTTTAAATAATCAGTTAGAGAACGCTCCACATCCTCAGACATTTCGTCAATTCGTCTCTGTACCGTATTATTGCTTAATGAAATTTTTTTAATAATATCAGATGCCGGCTGGTGCAGTACAGTCCGCAAAACTTCACTTACAGCTGGCAGTATTAATTCTTCGCCAATAGTATGGGGTTTTCCTGATTTAGCTATAAGTAAGGAAATGTTATAAGAAGCACGTAGCCCATCATCGTCTTGCTTTGATGCTGCTGAAAAGATACTAGCTAAAGTTGGACGTTTGAAATGTTGTTTTTTGAGCATTTCAAAATATGATAAATTTCTGTCTTTTCTGTCGGGATGTATTTTGGTCAAATGTTCTTGTAATCGTGAAGGTTTCATGGCTTCATTTGAGAAAACTCTCTGGCAAATTAAACACATTGGTAATGGCTTATTAGAAGGCGACTGAATAAAACCATACTTCAAATATTCGACATTGTATTGTCTGCACTTTTTCTTTGGATCGGACATACTGTAGGTATATCTGTAAAAATAAATATGCTGTAGCCACCGCTTTGATAATTTTAAATAATAAACTTTTAAATATTTTTTTAGTTAGCAAAATCAATATTTCAGAGTGGCGGAATATCCAAGCAAGTAGTCGAGAAATTTAAAACATGCCACAAGTAAATAAATATACACTGAGAGAAGAATTTAAGGAAAAATTACAAAACAACTTATTAAAAATTACCATACTGTACACATATTATAAAAATAACTTTATATTCAGTAAATAGTTTATTTTTGGCAGTCTATGATCAGATTACTATTCAGTATAGTAAATTTTATTAAAATTTTTTGTACTTTTTCCCCAATTCTTCTCTCAGTGTCGGTAGGTCCTAATTAACTTTTTACTTTGATTCAGTTTGTGCAGGTTGGTACTTTTTGAATATTTTACAATAACTATACATATAAGGAAACAAATTTAGATTTATTACATTTTTACAAATACCTCGTAAATTACGATAGGGAAAAATAATAAAGAATTATAGTAAGCGATATAAATTCCACGTAGATACTTACCCTTGTGACAAATATGTATTACAATAAAATATATTTCTAATAAATGCACTGCAACTTTCTGCAAATAACACACAGAAAATTCACCACCCTGCTTTAGCGAAACAATCTCGAATGATTAAGTTATGCCTGACCATGCCGCTGCGCGAAGGAGGAGCCAAAATTCACTTAAAGCAGAAAGGTTCTACTGGAAGTGGAATTATACTAACCAAACTGAAACGTTCGACTGCAACGTCGAAATTGTTGCAGTGTTGGACTGAGTGATAAATAAAAAATTGCACGGTGCATAACCAAAATGCATTTTGTACATTTTGTTTATATTTTCGGATTCACCTTCTCTATTTCTGTGTGAGAAGCGAAAAGCAAAGTTGTTAGAAGCAAAGAAGCAATGAGTTACTTTAGGGGGGCGGCAGCTGTTCCTCAACGCCCCCCAAATTTTCCTTGGACCCAAAAAGCCCACTTATCTCTCTTCAACGCCCACCGGTGGGCGGTACCGCCCCCGTTGGGAACCACTGGTCTAAAACCTGAGATGCAACCATCAGATATTAAATTTTATCAATTTTATACGAGATATGTCAAAAACACGAATTTCGCTCAAGATTAAAGTACCTTTAAAGTTAAAAATATCGAGAATTGTTATTACGAAAAGATGGACCCAAAATCATTTTTATTTATTATAAATGTGAGAAATCTGTTATTATTAATTTTACGATAAAAGTTATTCTTCATAAAAAGCTCTGCAGGGTCTAAACTTTAGGATGTAACCATCAAATATAAAATTTTAACAATCTCATTTGAGGTATGTCAAAAAATATGAATTTCGCTCAACCTTTCGCTAACCTTTCTATTTTTGAATATCGAAAATTGTTATTATTAGAGTTCGGATTTAAAAGCATAAAGAAATGTAAAAAAAGCGCTTAAAAAGCATAACGATTTTATGAAAAAAAGCATTTTATTATACAGAAAAAGCATGAAAATAAGCATATAAATTTTGACAAACCATTTTTTTAAATATATATAATTATCTCTATAGGTCTGGATCCCGCGTATGAAAAAAAAGTTGATTAATAGCAAGCTGAAAATTTGTTAATAGCTTAAGGGTGTCTAGTCGGACAAACTTTGATATATGGGAACACTGGAACAGGGGCAGTTTTAATTGTGGAACAGGTTAAAAATTTGGAACGGTCAGACCACGAAAACGGCACATTTATTTTGTCCGACAGAATAGACTTAAACTCTCCGAAAAGAGATTAAACTCTCATGCAAAAATCACGCTGCTATTTTTTACCAAATGGGAGTTTTAATGAGTGGAACATGTAGAATATGTCAAATGACAGGAATTATGACAGGTGATAAATAGCAGTCTGATTTTTGCATGAGAGTTTAATCTCTGTTCGGAGAGTTTAAGTCTATTCTGTCGGACAAAATAAATGTGCCGTTTTTGTGGTCTGACCGTTCCAAATTTTTAACCTGTTCCATTATTAAAACTGCCCCTGTTTCAGTGTTCCCATATATCAAAGTTTATCCGACTAGACACCCTTAAGCTATTAACAAATTTTCAGCTTGCTATTAATCAACTTTTTTTTCATACGCGGGATCCAGACCTACTAGGCTTAGCTTAAGAACTAGTAAATAACTATTATAAATTTAAAAATAAAATAAAATAAACAAAAAAAAAATAGATAACTGAGACAAAAATCTTTTAACCAAATTTTTATCCACGCGCTTTAGATGAAGGAAAATATATCATTTTTCGTATATATCATTTCAAATATATCATCGTAAAGTTTCGGCGCCTGTCCCTCAACACTTTTTTTTATATCGAACAGCTTATTTCAAAGTCCGCACTGGTTATCAATGCATACTTTATACTTTGCCACTACTGCCGGATCAATATGTTAACTTTTGACTTGTTAATACTATCTGAGCAATTTTTCCAGGGATACCTTCCATCTTTTTTTTCAAAACTGTTTATTTTTTTTTTAGCAAGATTGTTTTGTAATTCTGTTTCACCTATCCTGACAATCTTTTATCGATTTGCTAGCAGTATCTTTAAGTTCCAATACGAAGCTTTTAAAATCTTCGAAATATTCGGTGTAGTATAAAGCTGCATCTAACCATGTACCCCACAGAGTTAACACTAGTTCCGGTAGTAATGGAGTGTTAGGGAATCTGTATCTAAAAAGTTGCACCCTTAAAGGATCTTTAATGAAATTTTTTTTTCATTTTTAATCAACTCATTAACAAGTGGAAATTGCAGCCGTTTAGTCTCAGCAACGCGATTCAGGCCATGTGCTAGACACGTACAGTGAATTTGATTTGGATAAAACACTTTGATTTGATGCTGTTTTGTTGGTGGGCACAGCCTCGAGAAGATAAAAATTTGTTAAAGCTTCATTTACGAATCTTGGAACTGCATTGTTATTTTCTTCTTCTAGTTCTTTTGAGCACACTAAATAACACGTCGTCAAGATTTCTTCGTGAAGTACGCCCATGATTACATTAGCGACGTACCTTTCACAAATATCCGTAGTCTCGTCCACAGCAAACCAGGTATAATTGTTCCCAACTAGTGTTTTTACTTTTTTTCAGGTTTCCTTATAAACGCATTTAACATATTTTTTCGCAGAGCACTTTTATCCGGCACATGTCTTTGATAGTACTTTTCCAAAAATTATTTAAAACTTTCATTTTTCAATTTATTTAATGGGAGATCACAGTCCACAATTGCACTGCATAGATCAAAATTAAATTTCTGCTGTTCACAAATGCAAAATAATAATATTATATAAAAAAGCACCAAATAAGCACAAAAATTTAAAAAAAGCACAAAAGGCATAAAAAAGTGGTGTCAATAGTACATTGTTTACCGGGTAGGAAAAGCTTAACATTCCTGGACGACTGTGAAGATTGCTAAGTCGAGGCGCAAGCCGAGACTTAGCAACACAGAGTCCAGGAATGTGGCTTTTCCTACGAGGTAAACATACTATTTTTCCGCAAATCGTTTAAAATTCGACAGATATTGATTGATTTAAAAAAAACGCGATAATTTTATTCCCAAATAAATGGTGCTTTGAAATTCCTAATAAAATTACTTGGGTTACTATGGAAACGTATTGAGGTTGAATTGTCAAACTTGACGCTTATAAATTTAATTGCTGGTGTTCTCGAAAGTAAAATGATAAGTAATGATGAAATTTCCATTCCTGGGACTCCTCCAGAGCTGGTTGAGGCAGTGAATACTGCTTCATTAGAATTATTGCCAAAGAAATCAAGAGAAAAGTACGAAAATGCATACAGACGTTTTATGGATTATCGCATGAGTAAAAATACGAGTTCTTTCTCAGAAAATGTTGTAATGGCATACTTCCTATACCTTTGTTTAAAGATGAAATCTTCAACATTATGGGCCAATTATTCAATGCTGAAGTCAACCCTTGCACTTAAACACAATGTAGATATATCTACATACTCAAAACTTCGTTCTTTATTGAAACGGCAAGCTCAAGGTTATAGGGCAAAGAAATCTAAGATTTTAACGAAGGAAGAAATTGAAAAATTTATCCAGGAAGCTCCAGATAAAGAAAATTTAATGATTAAGGTAATTTACAAGGTTTTAATTTCTATTTAGATTATAGCTTTATTTATTTTTTAGGTGGCTGTAATATTTGGTATTTCTGGGGCCTGTAGAATGGATGAGTTGAACAAATTACTGTAAATATAACAAATTGATCTTAAAAATGTATTCAGCAATGACTTGATGTTTTCAAAATATAAATTAATTCCTTATAAGCAATGTGTTTTCTATCATTTATGTAGAACACTAACAACTGTATGGAAATATCATTTCCTTACAGTAAGGAAATGACATTTCCTTACAGTAAGGAAATGACATTTCCTTACAGTAAGGAAGTCCTGACTTTTTCTTCAAGAAATTTTGACAGGAATGTCAAAATTTCCTGGCGATTTGCGGAAAAATGACTTATTTTTGCATATTTCGTTCATATTTAAAAAGAAAATAGTCCTGCTTGTATTATTTACCATAAGCATTATGATTTAGAAATCCGGACTCTAGTTATTATGAAAAGTTGCTTGGAATTAAGAACTATGTTTTAATATGCAATTACATCCTTCTTATTGAAATAAGAACAATTTTGCAATTTTTTTTTAAATTGCCGATACCGAACATTACTTTTTATTTATTACAAATATGATAACTCTTCCGCTCCGCTTGAAAAAAGGCTATTAACTCTTAGACAAGAGTAAAAGAGAAGAAAAGAGTAAAAATTTGAACAAAACAATATCACAAGAATGGAGCTAAAGTATCCTAATAGCTTTCTCCAAAATGGAAACAAATCGAACCCGGAGAATTACAGAGAAATTAATTTTTAAGCAAAACACTAAATTTAAAAACCAAAGAGATAACAAACAAGCGAAATAATTATAACGCTAGCAGAAGAACAAGGTTTTAAGTCGGGAAGATCATGCACCGACGATATATTTTATAATGAGGCAAGTGCAAGGGACATCATCAGAACACAACAAACTGGAATATATTTATGTTTCGTGTAACTTAGAACAGGGTCAAATTAAAGGACGATATCCACTTACTAGTCCAAGTAATGAAGCTTAAAATAGTACCTGTCCTCGCAATTTTTACAGAATGGATCGATTTGCTTGGAAATTTGAGAATAAGTAGTGGATAATCTAAGGATGAAAATCTATATGATGCTGAAAGGCGCTTTTACAATGGGTGTGGTTGCCACCCCATGTCGGGGGTGGAAATTTTTTATTATATTTGGTTCGCAAAAGTTGGTAAAAACATTCATTTTGAGCAAAAAACGTTCTATACATTTTTTTGATAAAATTAATAGTTTTCGATTTATTCGCTATCGAAAGTGTTAGTTTTATATCGAAAAAATCAATGTTTTTAATCAGTTTTCTGCTAATAACTCAAAAAGATTTCGTTTTATCAAAACAACTTTACTTAACAAAAATGTACCTTTTGAAAAAACAATCAAAACCGTTTTTTCCAGTTTTCTTTAAGACCAATAGTAATCGAGCTATACTTTATTATATGTTAGCTCTTCTTCGTCAAATGCTAAATATTGTAGTTTCAAAGTCAAAAGACGGGAAAACTATGCATTTTTCGAGGATAACTTGTTGAAACTAATTTAAAGTATTTAAAAATATCTATCTCCAAAAATAAAAAAAAAAGTCTCTAGCTCAAAAATTAAGTGACTTATAATGAAAAGAATGTCAGCCCCATTTTTTTTCAGCAAAAAGTGATCGAAAACAACCCCCTAATCACCACCTTAATTAAAATTAGTCATTGACCTGATTTGCTCTTCTTTATTTATGTATTATTAATAGGTTCGAGAAGTTTTATCGGCTTAGAATGATTAGTTTAAAAAAAATGGAGTTAAAAGCGAATAACGAGTTTTTGTAGTTTGGTAAAAAATGCCATTTTCTTCAGAATAGAAAGATTAGCATCAGAGATACGAAAAAATATTTAAACATGAAATTGTAGCTTATTTAATTTCCAAGAACTTGGCTTGCAAAAATTTTTTCTACGGCAAAAATTGAGTGAGCTATTGACAATTAAAACTTGTAATAACATGCAAAAACCACCTTCACCAAGACAAAAATAAAAAAGAATGTGTGTGTACTTTGTACGCACGTAAGAAGTTATACTTCTATTATATGATTTAAACGAAACTAATATACTTTTTATTTATATTTTGTTTAAATATTAAACTAATTTATACTTACTACTTCTCAAACATTTTTATTAGAACAATGCCAAAAATTAAAATAATAAAAGAATAAAACACACACAAACACATTAAACAAGCCACAAATGATGTCTGAACATTAATTGTCGAACATTTTTTTAACTAAATACGTATTTTCTGAAAATACAATTATATAATAAATATACTTACAATCATAAAATGTATTAAAAAAAAAAACAAAAAAGAAAGTTTCTATTGAGACTCGAACCAGCGCTGATAAGAGCGGTTGGTATTGGAATTCATTCGCCTTCTCCGCTTAGCCACGGACACTATGTGTCATTATTTACGAAGATCGACTAACTAAACGGATTAAACTTGTGATATTTTGATATTTGAAAAATTGATCAAATTATTTTAATTTTGAATTGAAATGATTTAGAATTGAAAAAATACAACAAAACATAGAGTAAAAAAAACAATATATTAGGTGAATATTGATAGAAATTTTGATGGTAATCAAATTATATAAATAAAAGTATTACATACTATGTATTTTGGCAGATCAAATAGGTAGGTTTATACCCATGATACATTAACAATTATTACGTACCTGTTGCTTTTAAAAACTATTTAAAAGTCACTACAATATTATAAACTTTTTTGTTTCTGTCCTCACAACAATAAAACTAATATATTATACATTTGTTTACCTTTACCTTTACCTCCAAACCACAGCTGCCATATCGGATAATTCTTGACATGTCATTTGAACATCCAATCAGAACAAAGTTATAACGCGCATGCGCCGGGCTGATAGGTTTTAACATATAAAAAAATCACCCTCTATCGCCGGTAAAGAAGTATAACTTCAAAAAGTTACGGGGTAAAAAATCAATATATTTTTTTGAAAAAAAAGGGGAAATCCAATTGGAAGCATAATAATGTAAGTTAGCGGTGTTTTTAGTCATTGGCCTTATTCATTCTTCTTTATTTATGTATTGTTTATAGATTCTAGAAGTTTGACTGGCTTATAATGATTATAAAAAAAACTGAATTTAAAGCAAATAACGAGTTTTTGTATTTTGATAAAAATGTCATTCTCTTCAGAATAGAAAGATTAGCATCAGAGATACGAAAAAATGTCTAAATATGATTTATAGGTTATTCAATTCCCAAGAATTGGTTAAAAAAAAATTTTATACGGCAAAAATTGAGTGAATCGTAAATGAGTATACTCTCGAAAAACATTGATTTCTTAGATATGAAACTAACACTTTCGATAGCGAATAAATCGAAAACTATTAATTTTATCAAAAAAATAAATAGGACGTTTTTTGCTTAGAATGAATGTTTTTATCAAGTTTTGCGGTCAAAATATAATAAAAAATTTCCACTCCCTAGATGGGATGTCAACCACCCCCATGGTAAAAGCGCGTTACGGCATCATATAGATTTTGATCCGTGGACTATCCACTAATTATTCTCAAATTTTCAAGCAAATCGATCCATTCTGTAAAAATTTCGAGGTGAAAAGCTTCGGTTCCTGGACCATATTGTAGGCTCTATACCTCTAGGAATAATTAAAACGATCGAAAATATCTACCAGAACAACACAATAAAAGTAAAAGTAGAAGAAGAGTGATTCCATGATTGCCATACGGTTCAACCTGATCATGGATGAAATAATAAAAAAAAAGTAAGAACTAAAAAAGATACCAAATGGAAAAAAAAACAACTTAAAATAATCTGCCATGCAGACGACGCAATACTAATCTCTCAAAATGAAGATGACAACGTACGCTGCACTAATTTATTATAACAGATAATAGTAATTCTTTAAATTCATTTGCCTATTAATGGCTGTACCTCATGCTTTGTGCTTAAATTTTTTTGTGATGTTTTTCAAAGTTAAATATTTACTATTTGTTTAGTTTTAAAATATTCGAATCAACGTTATTGAGATCGTTTTGGATAAAACAAAACTAAAACAAACTTACCAAACTGACAAACGTTGCCTTCCCAGGCGCTGGAACAATTGCACATAAAGGAGTTTTCTAGATTAATGCAGGAACCGCCATTTTGGCAAGGAGCTGAAGCACATTCATCAAAATCTGAAAACAAAAGGAGCTGATTATTAATTTTTAATTTAATGGTACCGGTTTTATCAATAAATTCGTTGTTTAAGTTTATTCTCTTGTGGGTATACAAAGATTTTGTCTTTGTGATTTTGATTGAACGTGAGAGCTACTGTATTATGAATGGAGCTACACTGTTAGGTAGGAGCCAACATATTTAAATTATCTTACTCTCCTAGTTTTTCCCCAAGCAATTTTATGTCCCCAATTATTCCTGTTCCTCCCAACCACATATACTCCGTTTTCGACCTGCTAAACTTAAGTTATTTCTGTTTAATAGCTCTTATCTAACACTTCAACTTTTGCTCAAACATATCTTGGCTTTCCTCCACTAACACAATATCATCCGCAAATGCATTGACCAGTGAATTCCTGCCTCACGTCACTTAGCACATTTTTTTCACTTTTACTTTACATTCTTTAATTATCTCATCCATGTAAATTATAGTGTTGGACTTAATCCTCCTCCTTGTCTTAGTCCCTCGTTCGTAGTAAATGGTTTTGATGTTCTCGTTTGGCTGATGATATAATTCACATTGTTGTTCCAAAGTTCTTAATTACCCTTATCATTTTGTTACTTATACCTCTCTTCTCTAATATTTCCCATAATATATGATCCTGGGTGCTTCTGCCTTTTCTAAAACCACTTTGTGATTCCTCAAGTGTGCTGTCAATTTTTCCGATTATTCTTTTGTTCAGTATTTTTTCGTATATTTTCATGACAGTGCTTAACAATGTTATTCCTCTGTAATTGTTGCAATCTGTTCCATCGCCCTCTTTATAAATCGGTACTATCTGTGCCTTCTGCCAGTCCATCGGTATCTGTTCCTCTCTCCAAACTGCATTAAATATTTTTAATAATAGCTCTGTTGCATTCTGTCCCATTTTTTTATCATTTCACTGGTTATCCTGTATTCTGTCATAGCCTGGTGCTTTTCCGTTTTTCATTTCTGCAATAGCTTCTTGCAGTTCATTTATGGTTATAGGGTCTACATTGTCTACTTCTATTCTTTGGTTCGCTACGTTGTTTTCTTCTTGATAGCAGTGAGTTTGTAGCATCTCTTGGAAATATTCTCTCCATCTGTTCATTATTTCATTTTCTTCTGTACGAATTTCGCCAGTTTTATTCTTCATGTTTTCTATTTCTTGAAGTCTTTCTTTTCTCATTGATTTTAATACTCCATAGAACAGTTTTTGATTCTCTTTACTGTTTGTTTCCATATTTTTTCCAAATTCTGTCCATTTGTCCTTCTTTGCCTTTGTAACCAGTTCTTTTACAAATCTCCTGTGTTTTTTATATTCTTCATAGTTTTCTGGTGTTTTGTTTTGTAAGTATATTTTCCAAGCATGTTTCTTTCTATTAACTTGTTGTTTTATTTCTTCATTCCACCATGCAGTTTGCTTACTTTTATTGCTCTTTTTACTTGTTTCACATACTTCTGTCGCTGTATTTAGTATTATCTCTTTGAAGTAGTTCCATAATTGTTCAACGTTTTGACCCTCTCTATTTTCTTTAGTATTTTCTAGTTTTTGATTTATGATCATCTGGTGCTTCTCAGTATTCTCTGTATTTCTCAACTTATATGACCTAATAGTCTCATATTCTTGCTTCTCTTCTTCCATTTTGTGATTGTTGTTATTATCTGACATATTTTGTTTTATTTTCATTATTACTAAATAGTGGTCACTTCCTATTTCTGGACCCCTTCTAACTTTTGTGTCCATTACGTTTTTCTTGTTATTTTTTTCTACTAACATGTAATCAATTATCGATTTTTCTTCTGTACTTTTAACTTCTCTTGTGCTTTTGTGTTCAAAAAATGTATTAGTTATTACTAAATTATGCATCATACAGAAATCTAGCATTCTTATACCATTGTTGTTTCGTGCTGTTTCTCCATATTTTTCTAATATGTACCTCTTTATATTCCTGGTTATTTGCTCCTACTCTGCTATTAAAGTCTCCTGCTAAATATATATCTCCTTTTGCTTGTTTCGTGACCAATGCTTATTCTTCCCAGAATTTATCCTTATTATAAGCCGAGTCGTCTTCATTTGGACCATATACAATTATTATTGTTTTTAGATTCTTGCCTTTATCTTTCATTTCAACTGATAGTATTCTCTCTGACCAGGCTTTCCACTTACTTATTTGGTCGTTAATCTGGTGTGCACTATGCATCCAACCCCTGCCGCTGCCGCTGCTCTCTTGTTTTCTTTTATTCCGCTGCCTTTAGTGATGCCTTGTTTTTTCCAAATTATTGGTCTTGTGAAGCAAGGAATGTGAAATGTCTCTGAGGGACCTAGCTGCAGTGGTAGTCGTAACACAGGGCGTTGTGTCAAAGTGCTCTATGTTACGCCTCATCAGGAATACGAACGCTTAAGAATAGACAAAGACAAAGTGTAACAACAGGTCGCCACGATGGTTTTATTGTCCAAGTAGCTAGAAGCGAATCAATCATTTTTCACCCGCAGCTCCAAAGACAGCTTTCGGAAGCTACAGGTGTAAGTGTTTGTTGAAATGATAAGAAAAAGACTCCGTCCTCAAGGACTATTTTTACAGCAAAAGAAAGCTACGGGGCATCAGTTATCCAGGCAGCACAAGATTGATTGCCTCAATTGGTGTCTTCAATACCAAAACTAGAACATTGGAAATTGGCATAAAGTGCTATTTTCAGATGAAACCAGGATTTGGATAAAATGCACAAGTACCACAACCAGTACGGAAATTGACAGGTCTTTTCACAGATATACACGAGGAGGTGTAACTTTGTTATTTTAAGACTTTATGGTTTTCTGTAATTTTTATGTATTGGGAATTAAATTGCATTAAACTCAATATTGTTTGACTCCCTATGTTGGTTATTTTAAATTCGCTTGAAGCTTGATATAATCAGAAACATTTGATGATTCAGATAAAAGTTTGGGTGTATGTATAGTTTATTATACGCAGATTCCTAGTCCGATGCTGTAAAAGTTATTATATATTCTCCAAATTTAATTAAATGTATCTTTACCGAGGTATATAGTTCTCTAGATTTGATGAAATGGATACAAATCGGAAGGCGTGTTGGTTGCAGCTTCACTTTGTTCATACTCACTTTCTCCTATAAATCACTGTAATTAAATAATTATGATACGAACTTCGGATTGGAATTCGACGAGAAAAAATACACTAACATTTAAAAATAATTAAATGCTTCTCGGTCGCCGAATTTCAGTTGTGAGTGTATTGTAATTACTTCATCTTAAGTGTTGGAAATAACTGTATAGTTATGATTAGCTTGCTAATCTACTTAGAATATTTTTTAAATTGAGTAATTTGATTACTGGTTTGAACTAGTGACCTCATCTTTTTACTATCGAAAAAATATTGAAATTTAGATAGCAGACAAGATGAGTAGAAGTATCGAGTATCTATTATATCGAGGATATAACAATACTAACGGTACCCTCGGTAATAAAGGTAATCTCATTTACCAAAGTCTATCTGTGAAAAAATCATCGATTTCATGTAAAAATCATTTACAGGTATTTGAAGGATCTACACTCAAAAAAATTTAGTTCGTAATATTGATTAACAGTGATTATTGAATCGTATTTCGTTGTAACAATAATTTAACTTTTTTTTTCAACGAACTTTTAGACATTGACGAATGTATTTGGTTATTGTCACAATGATTGAATAATAATTGTGAAAATAACTAGAGTACATTAATCAATAACACTCAATTTATTCAGCCAATAACTTAGTTTCGTATATTAAATAAATAATGTTAATTCTGGCAGCAACTCACTTTCTTGATTTCGTAGATGACAAGCAATTACCTTGGTTTATCGTCACAATGTACATATTTCATTAAAACAATGTACATATGTTGTTAATATAGAGTAATATATGATTATTGTATAGATGTAAACTGATTGTTGTGACAACGAATGCATTTATCAATTTACTACTGCGTTTAATAACCACAACCAATGCGTTCATGGTGACAATAAAAGTAGTTGTTGAGACAATAAATGTTTTGCTTGACCATTTGAAATGTAACGGCTTTTCCTTATCGTGATAATACGTTAGGAGAAATAACACTGTTATTGACACAACGAATAGTCTTCGTCGGTCAATTAACAACGTTGTTATTTCAATGAATAGTGTTCGTTGACTCAATTAACAGACTTCGTAATATCAATAAAGTGATATTATGGTATACATAATGAATGTTCATCCATTCAATAAACGTAATGCATTGGCTCAACTAACGAAAATAATTAATTGATGAAGATCGCTTTGTTGTTCCAATAAAACCAAGAATTGGACAAATTTTAAGTATTACGTTTGTTGTCTGAACTAACATTTTTATTGATATTACGTACCTTTTTCGTTGAGTGTAAAATGTATAGTATTAGTGATAGCTGATGACAAATTTTTGAAGACGTATAATGTTTGTTTTAAACAATGATAAAGAGTGAAAAAATCATTGATTGCCTATAAACCGTGTCTAATGCCTAGTTGCACCAACAAATCTTAAGCTTAAGATGTGCCTAAGCTCAGCTTACTAAACATACGCGTTGCACCATTGAGCCTTAGATCAATTTTTAGTTTGCCACAATGGATTACCACGTGGATTGTATCTTAAACTTCGTCTCAGTTAAGACGTACTTAGATAAATATCGAAAACTATGGATCTATAAGCTGAGCTGGGCTAAGCTGGAGCTTAAGGTTTGTTGGTGCAACCAGGCATTATATATTTTAGAAAAAAATGGTGAAATAAAAGTTGTAGATTTTAAAAAGTTCTTTAATTTACATATACATGGCATATACTGAGAAGGAGTAAAAAGGTATGGTATAATCCGTTAAAGTGATGGTAACCGTAAAATAACCTGTCCGATTTTGATTTGTTTAGAATGGAACTTCAAATTTAAGCGCGCTGAAAAAAAACTGCAATATCTCTCACACAGAAACTTAATATTATTACAATTATAATATGTTTTAAATTATAAACCCACGTGATTTAGAGTCCTGTGTTGTCCTGGGTAATATTCAGAAATATTTGCAACATCCATCAATTTTATTTAAGATCTTTCAACATTTAAAAGGTTTTTACCCATAACTTTTTGGTGGCTCATGCATGCATGCTATTGGCTTTTAAACACTGATGATGGATTATTTGTTAATCCGAAAACGTTTTGGTTATATGATGTAACCCTTATTGGGGTCTTTTAAATAGACCTTTTACAAAAGATCCAGTATTTTTTGTGATTTATGGTATACAGCCAGCTACAGGAATTTTATTTTACTCGTGGATTTTTATGTTTTAAATTGACGTAACTGGATAAAATAATAAGAACTGTATTATTTTCATCTCTGTAATAAAAAATTATTTAGTGAACTTTGTTATGGAAAAAACTAATTTATTTATTTTTCCAAGATTTTTCTTGAGATGAAAGTATGTACATAGACCAATTTACCAGGATAACTTCTTCTGTTCTATGCAGAGGCGTGCGGTCCATGGAAGCGGGGGAAGCGCCGCTTCTCTATTTATACGTCGATATAAGAAAATATATTATTAATTAATATTTAATAATAAAAATTTTTCCCTAATCCAAGTAATCTACATATTACCTAGGCAATAGGCATTGAAAAATATTAAAAATTAATCGCGTACGAACGAACTCAATATGCACACAATTCAACTATTCGGTCCACTCCTGACAGAAGCGCATCTCAAAATCGCCGCTTGTCGTACAGTTGTCCCGTTTAAAAAGTGGTCAGGGTTCAATGACCCCATCCACTAGTCGCGCGAATTTTGGTACCATGGAAGCGCTTATCCTATCGCCTTCGCGAAAGTGAGATGCTCCGACTGTTACTGCTGCTAAGGGGTGCTTAGGTATTACATACATTCGCTTAAAGAATATTTCGATTTAAATTTTTTGCAGAGATTTTTCCTTTTACTGATCTTTTATTTGACATTTTACAGAAATCAAACGGTATTGCATTTTGTATAAGACAAATTGATGATTTTATTAATACGATAATTAAAAAAACGAGAGCAGTTTAAAAATATTTGGGATAAAACTGAATATGGGGTTTGAACATGAAAGAAAAATAATGAAGATTGATAATTTCGGAGACAGAGAGACAGAGAAAACATAGGAAACAAAGAGACCTTTTGATAATATTCTACAGCAAATGAATTCTAGCTTTCAAAATTTTAACGATTTAAAATTTGTAGAATTATATATATAATCTTAATATTTCTAATTATAATTCATCAAAATTTCCCACAGAAGAATTTATTTCATTACGATTAAATAATGAAAATTTTTTGATATCCCAGCTTTGCATTCTCAGTTAAGTGTCATTTATGAAACAACTGACATTAATGATAAAGAAATACCCAGAAATCTGGGATTTCTTTATAACTACTGGTTTAAACAAGTCACTGTGTGAAGTGGTCAAGTTGTGTGAATTAGTACTACCAACTATCCCAGCCACAAGTGTATCAGTTGAACGAAGTTTTGCAGTATTAAGATGCATTAAGAGTTTCAAATTAAGAGTTTAAAAGAAATTCAACAAGCGAAGACAGACATTGAAAGTTAGCCCTATTATCCATTGAAAAAGACTGCATTCAACAATTATCAGAAGTTGATAGGAGAATAGACCTCGAGTATAAATAAGTGTCATTTTAGTGAAAGCTGTGTGTTGTGGAAAATGCGTCGGAGTATAAAATTTTTTTTAAATAGGATTCTTCTTTAGAAAACCAAGCCCGGCGCGAGGACTCAATGCCCGAGCTAGCAATACAGATCAATGATAGGTCACTAGTCACTAGAAATAGCGGGAATAGAGTGCCTCACGCATTCACGCGTCACGGATTTAGTGTGTGAGTCCTTGTACGCAGGACGTCTCACATAATTAAGTACTTTGCTGATAGAGAGCCCCTGCGCATCAGAGTGTTATCAGGTGGGAAGTGGCTCGACCCTCGACCCTTAAGAAAATATTTTTATATCCTTATTGAAACGCTTCCCCTTTCAAAAAAGTCACCGCACGCCACTGGCTATGCAATCTATTATATCTGAGTACATTCCCATTCTTTTCTTAATCTCTATTTTATTTATTCTATCTCTTCTTGTTACTCTGCAGCTTCTCAGACTGATATGGATAGGTCATGTCAAGCGCATGGAACCCTCTCTGAAAAGTTACAATTTGTAGAAATCAATGCTTTTTTATGACTTTCGTCTTCATTATGAGGAAGAAGATATATTAATTTAAAATTATTTTAAAACTAAACTAAAAGTGACTCCCGTAGATCGTGAATACCCGACGCAATCAAAAGAATATCGACCTTGAAATGGAACTGGGTAGGGCATATCGCACGAACGAAGGACGGCATATATACGAAACGTATTCTCGAGTGGAGACCCTTTCGAAGCAGAGGACAACCACCAACAAAATGGACAGATGACCTGAAGCGAATATGCCAAAATTGGATGCAAGCGGCTCAGGACAGGAATTTGTGGGGTGAACTACGGGAGGCCCACGTTCAGCAGTGGACAAGTATGGGCTGAATGATGAAGCTAAAAAAGTTTAAAAACTAAAAAAATGCAATAATTGTTTTATGTAAAAAACTCATACAGAAGTAAAAACTTCGAGATTTATTCTGGTATAAAATCGTTTATTTAAAAACTATCTAAAATGTCATGGATTGCAAAACGTTTTCGTTCTAATACAGCCATTATAGCTATCAACATCGACTTGTAGTCATAACATTTTACTAAATTATATTATGTAAACCATATATTATGAGGTTACCACTATATACAGTGTGCTAGTTTCAAACTACTCGGCAGAATGCACTGAAGATGTTCTGTATTAGAACGAAAACGTTTTGCAATCCATGACATTTTAGATAGTTTTTAAATAAACGATTTTATACCAGAGTACATCTCGAAGTGTTTACTTCTGTATGAGTTTTTTAAACTATGGTATACAGCCAACTATTGGGATCTTCCCATTGATTTTTTTTTAATTATTTTATGTCTTCTAGTAGAAAAACAAAGTCTTTAAATACCAGTCAATACTAATCAATTCATCTTTCTTATGTGACCACAATTTAGAACCAGTAATATGTAAATCGTAAGCAAGCAGTAACCCAAAATTCCAATTTTACAACTCAACAGGTAATAAAAGCTCTTTATTTTCGAGTCAAACACGGAAATAACTCATTAATATACCACCATAAAAGTTCAGTGTTGCCCTTGATATATTTTATGTGATTGGTACTCCGTGAAATGCTAATAGAATCTTTGGAGAAAGTCAAAACTATAGGTTTCCGTTTGGATTTATTTCGGTAATAAATTTCGAGAAACATTGGATATAATTAGTAAAAACAGTCAAAACTCGCTATAAAAAACTAGAATATTATAATTCTTATCTTGGTGTTTTGTCTTATATTTAACGCCCATGACATTTGAGAACTGTTATGAGAACTATTTTATAGTTCATTCATATAGTTTTACTATGTTTGGGCCGTTATTCTTCATTAGTGTCTGATATACAGATAACTCAGAATTTACAACAAAATAAAAGAACAACTAAGCGAAACACAGTTTGGTTTCAGAAACAACCTTGGAACTATTAGAAATAGCAGATAATAAAAGGTACAAATAATAGTAAACAAACTATTTATTTTACAATCGAACCGTATTATAATAATATACAAACAAAGAAATTAAGATGTGTCTTCTACAAGATATACTTTTAGACTAAATATCGAACGCAGAACTAACACTAACATACAGTTCTGGCATTCACATCCCTTGTAACATGTGCAATCTTAGGTAAGAGTTTATCGCCCTAATGCATTCGGAGAATTGGCTCACCCATGAAGAAAGACCCCACATGTGTATTCTAACACTTAACAAAAATAATAAAGTTGAATTCCAACAGGAACCACAGGATCTAGGGATATAGTAGAACAACCGGCTTTCTTTCAACCGGCTAGAACTTCGAAAAGGCCTTTGACCGAGTAAGGCAAGGGTGTATTTTATCGACTTTACTTTTTAATACCTACTCCGAATTTATTTTCAAAGAAGCTTTAGATGAAGATACAGGTATTAAAATCAACGAAATTAATGTGAACAACTTAAGATGCACTGTGAATACACCATGAAAGAGTTGCATCGACTTGTAAACAGGGTAAACGAAACATGTGATGAATATGGGCTAAAACTTGATACTTCTTAAGGGCCGATTTCTCATATCGAGTTCAATTCTCATATCAAGTTTAACCGGAACTTATAGTGAACTACAGTTAAAAGTCAAAATCATCTTTCTCAATCCCCGTTCATACGATTTTGGTGGTTCAAACTGCGTTCAATCTGAACGCTTAAATTCAATCGTTCATGAACCCAGTTCAGATGATGTCAGAGATTACGCATGCCTAAATAGTATTATTCCGTTGGTGTGTGTTGACGGAATTAATTAAAAATAAGTGTAATAACGAACAGTAATAAATTTGTTTATTTTGGGTAAACAAGCGTTTTTGCTTATATCTGGAAAGGGTATTGTTAGCGAGAGCGACGGTGTGTCTGAATCGTTCGCATGCTGTGTAGAGACTGACTGACTGACTTGCCGGACCACCAACTATTATGTCAACTGGTTTGCGGTTTTGCGATAATGGCCAGAAGGGCAATAAATTACTGCAGCTGCGTTTTAAAAGATGAGAACCTTTTTGTATTTTAAGAAGTTGACATAAAGAGCGTGGCAATCTGGCATCGTAATCTATTAGTGTTTCCTTGAAAAAACATTAATTTTATACAATCTGTTTAGGGACACATTTTCGTTTCTCGAAATCAACGGCCCTTGTTGGCATATGGTTTGTATATTACATGTGAATTTTAAATGACTAATGTTGTTTCGTTTTTAGAAAAGTTATTAAAAATTAAGAAAATAAAATTAGCAAAAATAGTAATTAAAGCGTATCACTATAGTATTATTGCAATTTGACATGAAACGCTGTCACAAAATAGTTCAAAATCAGTTTGTTATCATTCGCTAAATAGATATCTAAGCATTACGATATCATTATTTGTATTTTTGTTAGATTTGTGATCTTAGTTATGAGAAATCGACCCTAAGACAAAACATATGGTTGTTAGCAAAACTGAGTTACAACCAATGAACATTAGATAGTATAGAATAAAGTTAGACAGATAACTGTCATCTCAAGATGGCATTTAAAAAATGCAATAAAGGCAAATTTTATATAAAACCTTTAACTTTCCATCTACCATGCTGCTTCAATGTTGTCATACTGCCTCCACAGCGTCTGCCAGAAGAGTTGCAGATGTTCGACACAGACAGTGACCTATATACTTGTCAGGATCGCTCAAACCTAGATATTTTATAATGATGAAGGGGATTTTTCCAAATATATCTTTCCAACTGGTTGTACACTTAGTACAGTGACCTTATCTATAGGTCTGAAAAAAATCTTTTTTCTGAACAACTACGTGGCCGTAAAGTGTAAAGATATGTAATCTTTATAAGCTTTAAACTATTCATTTTGTCTTCTTTAATAATGGTAAAAACTCGCCTTGTATCGGTTTTTGTCTCTGGTACCTATGTTTACCACAAAAACTGATTTTCTATTGGTCATGATATTCACCAATTCTTACCGTCAGCATCCATTAAATACACCAAATATTAATGTAAAGTTTATTAAAAACGTCTCATTCGGTGCTACATGGATAAATTTTAAAACATCTCTAGACAGAACTTTATTGGCTGGTATCCTTTTGACCCTTGCTTCAAACATTTACTTAACTTATGGCAATACCGATCTTAATATTATTTTTTACCATTAAAATCTTCTTTACCATTGAATATTTGGACCATAAGGAACTCGGAGAAAATGTTTCAGCGTGATAGCCGAAGTATCCAATCAGCACAGGTTCAATATTAGTCCAGAGAAATAAGATTTTTCTCGTGACACATCCCCCTCCAGGTCGAAACCAAATTTTTTGTATAGTATGGACATCTATATTAATGACCTTTATGTTTCCTGCAGCCGTTTTTGATGATACATATACCTACATAGTTATAAACAAATGAAGATCAAGAAACGGTAAATTTTCGCTTTTTTCGTCTATAACTAATAAGTTAGCATTTGCATTTAAGCATAAAAAACAAATTTAAGAGTAAAAAACTCATAGATCGTCTAAAAAATTTCAATATGGCGTTCGCTGAATATGTCTATCCTTATTGGTTGCTTAGAAAATTGCAAAATAAATAGTTTTTATAAATATTCATAACTTATGTAAAAATTAACTTAGAACCTTCTTATTACACGAATTGCTGAGACTTCTGGTGCTTAAATTATATTTTAAATTTCAAAGGAATTGGTCAAATAGTTTAAAAGTTATTTAATTTGTTTATCCCAAATTCATTTTTTTTGCCACACTATAAGTCAGAAAATTATGAGGTTACATTAAAACTTTTGACAGTTTATGGAAGCAGAACATTTATACTATTGACTTAATTAAAAAAAATGACAAAAAGTAATTTTAAACCGTGTAAAATTATTTTCCAAAAACACGTCGACTTTTTGCTTATTTATAAACAATTAGAATAACTTTTTTACCGTTACCCGTAGAAAAATGATTTTTTCATATTTGGAAAGACTGAATTAAGAACGTTCAAGTTAATTTTTACATAAGTTATGAATATTTATAAAAACTCAAAATTTATCATTTATTTTGCAATTTTCTAAGCAACCAATAAGGATAGACATATTCAGCGAACGCCATATTGAAGTTTTTTTATATGACTTATGATATTCTCACTCTAAAATTTGTTTAAAATATTTAAATTTTTGGTTATAGACGAAAAAAGCGAAAATTTACCGTTTTTTGATCTTCATTTGTTTATAACTATGTATATCATCAAAATCGGCTGCAGGAAACATATAAGGTATTATTATAGATGTCCATACTACTCAAAAAATTTGGTTTCGGCCTGGACGGGGTTGTGTCACCAACATGATATTTTTTTTTCCTTATTTCTCTGAACTATATACACAATTTTCTGCCATACAGTTTAGTAATCTGTCGTATGCGTCTCTCGATTTCCTTGGTAGCACGTTTTGTGTTGCTTTTTCCGTTTTTTTTTGTGATTTCGTCGGGAATTTCCAAACTTTCCTTCATTTTCATTTTTTATAAAATAAAATAATAAAATAGGTACAACTAAAAAATAAAATCGCATACAAATGATATAGTGTTCGCACAAATATTTATATTGATTTGAAACCTACTTTCATTTTTCTCTTTATCAATACCTTAGTTGTCTTAATATAGCCACTCCTTTAAAAGAACAACTGCTACATCTAAACTGGCCAACAATCTGTTTTCTCCATCTTCTCATTCGAGAAATTGTTCGATCGGAAAAACACAAAGTGTCATCCGTAATAAATATTACTAACCTTTCCTTCGTATCTACCTGTAATATCGGCTCCGCGACTCTCGATGTCGATATCGATCAATAAAAGATATTAAATTAGAACAAATGCCTTAAAAGACAGTTGTTATACAATCGAGCAACATTATTTCGTCATAAATCTGTTTTGATTCGAAACCCTATTAAACCAATTCTCACAAAGCTGGTAAAGTCCGGTTTTTGTGATTGACACACAGGATCGGCTTAGCTCGCTCCTTTGGTAAACAGTAATTAAGTCGTTTAGTTAAAAATTAAAAACCCAAACGGTTGTTCAGAACGAAGGTTTCGGAATTATCAGTACATCTTCTCTCTCTCTCTCTCTCATTTCCTTTAATTTCAATTAAGCCAAAACATCACAAACCCTGGGCTACCAAAGGTATCCGCATATCAGTCAAAAATATGAGCTCACTATTGTAAATCAATAATTTTGCTACCAACGTCTCTGTCACTCAATATATCACCAAGTACAGGGTAACCTATCTAAAACTCATGAAATCAGCTAAAAAAGCCTACTATCAAAATCGTCTGGGAAGCTCTAAAAGTGTTGCAAAAGAAACTTGGCCCATAATAAACGATCTTCGAAATAGAACTCACGCAGTTCAAACATTTGCCCTTCCAGACCCTGAAAATCTAAAGGAATACTTCGTTAATGTGAGTATAAATATAACTTCTACTATTTTGCCGCAAAAGATCCCATTTCCTATCTTCCTAATTCAGGAGTGTTCTCGAATTCATTCTTTATAAGACCAATCGATAAATCTGGACTGATCCAAACGATCAATAGTATCAAAAGCACATCATCCTGTAGTACTGATGGACTATCCATAAAAATCTTCTCAAATCTCACAGAAAATGTGTTGGAACTACTCGTCTCACTAATTAATGATTCCTTTGAAAGAGGCAAATTCCCAGAGTGCCTAAAGATAGCCATTATTATTCCTCTTCATAAGGGTGGTGAAAAATTTAATGCTTGCAACTATAGACCTATTGCCTTACTACCGGTACTCTTCAAAATTATTGAGAGACTCATAAAAACCCGACTCATGGCCTTTCTCATTGATAACAACATCTTATCCCAAAATCATTTCGGCTTTTTAACTAATAAATGTACCACTGATGCCATGTTTTCTGTGCTTCATGAGATTTACCAAGCACTAAACAATAATTTTTATACTGCCACTGTTTTCTATGACTATCCCAAAGCTTTTGATTGTGTAAATCACGACAGTTTGATTAAAAAACTAAATTTCTATGGAATTAGAGGTATTTCTTCGAATTGGTTCCAATTTTACTTGAATAGTAGGAAACAACTAGTTAGAGCAAATGATACTGACTCTAGTCTCAAAAACATTGTATGTGGAGTACCACAAGGTTCAGTATTGGGTCCTCTACTGTTCCTTATCATTATAAATGACATCACTAATTTAAAAATCGATGGAAAAAGTTTTGTTTTTGCTGATGATACCGGTATCACTTGGAGCAACTCAACTATTGCATCTCTTCATGCAACTATAACTTCTGATTTGCTTACGATAAAAACCTGGTCTGATTCTAATTTACTCTCTTTTAACGTGGATAAGACAGTAGCATTATCCTATAAAAATGCTCTTCAACCCCTGCTTGTTAATAACAGCCAGATCTCTACCGTTGATTCTGTAAAATTTCTTGGTATTTTTTTAGACAGCAACCTCAAATGGTCCCTTCATATGGATTTGTTAAGTTAGAAACTCGCCTCAGCCTGCTATGCTATAAGATCTGTTTCGAAAGAACTCAATTTAGCATCTTCTAAACTAACATATTTTTCCTTGTTCGAGTCGTATCTTCGATATGGTCTTCCTTTTTGGGGTTTTAGTACAGTTGCCCAATTAGATGTTATTTTTAAATTACAAAAAAGAGCAATAAGGTATCTGTTTGGCCTCAGAAGAAAAACACATTGCAGAAGTTACTTCAAAGATCACGGAATTTACATCCTTCCATCTTTATATATTTTAAAAACTGTTTGCTTAATTCGTAAACACATGCATGTCTTTCCACCAACTCATCATGACTACTCCACCAGAAATTTAACTTTTGATGTCTATTTACCGATCCCGTCCTCTGAGTTAGTAAAGAAATCTATATTATATTCCGCAAAAAAACTATACAACCATCTCCCTTTACAACTCAAATCTGCAACATCTTTCCCCAAGTTCCGTGAAATGACAAAAGCTCATCTATCTAAAAGACCATATTATTCATTAGAAGAGTTTCTTAATGACTAACTAAGAAATTACAGTAATATACAAGTAACCAAACTTATCTATATTTGGGTGTCACATGCAGCAGTTTAAATTTATTAGTTCCTATGTCTGTAGTTTATTTTGTTATATGTTCACTGTGCAATTTCTATTAATTGTTGCAATATATCGATTGTGTTTTTTTTCTTTACTTTATTAACTTGTATTTTTTTTATATTGGCGATTTATCAAATTTCAGAAAATTATTATTAAAAGTTATTATTTATTAATTTTTTCTGACTTTATATTAAGCTTTGTCCATAAAATTTGTATAATTTTCAGTGACAATAAAGCATGTTTCTTTTTGCATAATTTGGTATAGAAGGTTCTTTGTAATATTGGTATATTTCGTGGTTGAACTTTATTCTCCATATAAAATTGTCGTAAATGGGTCCCAATATCCTCCTTAATATCGTCTTTCAAATGTATTAATAAGGTTTATTGTCTTTTCTGCCATGATATAAATTATATATTATAATATATTCTAACTTTACTTCACTATGGATGTTTTGGATCCAAACACCTTCGACAGAGAGAAGTATGTTTGCTAGCAACATTATCCGTTTTCGTATTTCCTCTTTCTCGTTGCCATCCTCATTTATTTGTACAACCAGGTATGTGAGCTGTTTTACTACTTCTATGTTAGCGTCGTCTGTTATCAAATGCTGCAACTTTCGTTGGTTCCTTGCTTGTATTAGGGCTTTAGTTTTATCCACGTTGACGGCTACCCCTATTTCTTTCGCATTTTCTTCAAGCTCCACATAAAGTTCTGTGAGATCTCTTGCGGTTCTTCCCATTAAATTTCATTTCTTTTTCATTTTTATTTCTCCATATTGTTTCATTTAGGAACTTGCAGCTGTGTTTAGTCTATTTCTTTGATTTTCCACTTCTGTTTCGAGCTTTCCGTAGTGTGTGTGTGTGTGTGTTTATGTTTTATTGGCACTGGTTTAAGCAACCAACTGGCCAGTCAATGTGTTTTGAATTCTCTCTTTTACAAAATATATGCTTAGTATCTAAATTTAAAACTATTAGTACTACTGTTTTTTTTACTCTGTTTTTTTTATTATTTTTTTTATTATATTTTTTAACATTTTTTTTATTACATTTTTTATTTTTTTTTTAGTTTTTTTTTTTTTTTTTTTTTTTTTTTTTTTTTTTTTGTATATTTTTTTATCGCGCTAAGACCTAAACCCGATTCAACCTCGCGGAGGTTTAGATCTTAGTAACTTTTTATTTTATTTAATTATTTTTTTTTTTTTATTTTTTTTTCTTTTTTCCGTAGTGTGATGCTACTTAAGTAGTAGATGTAGTGTGATGCTACTTTCCACAGTGTGATGCTACTTAATCCATCACTTGTTTTATTATATGTCGTCTGCCGTCCTAACATCTCCTTCATTATGTGTAGTTTTTTTCTGCCAATTTTATATATCTCTAACATTACGTTTAGTCAACGGCGGATCCAGCAACCTTGCAAGGTGGGGGCAGTGAAATAAAAATTTTCTCGTGACTGACGTATGCATGATTCTTTTTCGGGATGGGCTGTTATTTTCTTATTCTTCATGTACTTTATCCTTTCAGAACGTTGGTTACCATCATAGGTATCTTAATTTTATTTATTGCCACCCTAAATCAACGATGAAGTTCTTCTTCGTCCTGAACTGCGTTTGCCTGCTATTTTCACTTGAATAATATTTTGTAGCAACCTATATTTGGGACCTCTCATTAAATGTCAGAAATAATCCAGCTATGTCTTCTTGGCGCTTTTTATAATCGCAGTAGTCTTGCTGAGACATTCTAGTATTGTGTAGTTTCGAATCTTCTCCATCCAATAAACTCTTAAAATTCTTCTCTTGCATCACATTTCGAAAGCCTCAAGGCGATTTAGTTCGATTTTATTCACAGTCCAAGAGTCGACACCATACAGTAAGATCGAGAACACGTAGCAGCGAAGTAGTCGGATCCTTAATGCCAATTTTAGGTCTCTGTTACATACTACTTTGGACATCCTTCTAAAAGCGGCTCTTATTCGGGTGGTTTTATTAAATGATCAAATTACCATAACATAGCACCGGCAATTACTATTTTTATTTCTTCTCTGGCATTGAATTGAATAGATGGCGATTGAATAGATTTATTTTGGGACTTTTTCATTTATTATGTTCCAAAGACTTTTAATAATTTTCGATTCCAAGGAATTCTTTCATATTTATGTTTCAGTTATTCAGTTATCAACAGGACACAAAATTCACTATTTATGTTCAATCGTAATCTCTTTCTTAAAAACAGTGTCAGTAGACACCAGGCGAGGTCTCAAGGAGGGGACAATTGACTCCATTGATCCCCCCTTGGATCCGCGCCTGCGTTTAGTCAATTTTGTGCCAATTTCTGCACATTTGTTTACGATCGACATCATCTGCATTTCCTTCATTTTCACTCAAAAATATGATTTGTATTTATTGTATCAAACAACAATGAAGATACGGTAGAGTGATGGTACTGAAAGAACTACCCTATAAACTGGTTAAAAACTGCTCAAGACAAAACATGTCATAGTGTGACTTCACAAAGATAGAAAATACTAGGTATTCATACCTTCTAAGCATAATATGCTGCCCTCTATAATTTTCGATAGAATATCATGTTGCCTTATCCAGTTGTCACTGGATTATTTTTAGACGATGAAGAATGGACATTCATCGAGTAATTTCTAGACAACTACGAAAATTACGTAACAATTCTTTTGTTATTTTTACATTTTGATAAAAACTTTCTATCTAAAAGTCAAAATATTAATTTTCTTCTCATTACGTAATATCATTCCAATATGACATTCTAAAACCTACTAATCTGGGCACGGCACTGCACAGAACTTTCTTAGAACCTTTCGATAGATGAAGTAAGACGTTCGTTATCATTATTAATTAACTGTCCGTTATAAATGACAATTAAAAGCGGGCAAGTGATATATCATCATTTTTATGGCACTGGTATTTTTATATCGGCCTTATAAGCTAGAAGGAATTGTTGAAAGCTATGGAAATAAAAAAGCAATAAGAATTGATAATACCGATTTTTCCTCCTGCCTCAAGGATGTATTCATCATGGTGAAGAATTGTTGCTTTACGATTCATTGATCAATCAAACGAGAGAACTGTATAAATAAGTAAAGAATGTGGGGAATTTTTTATGTGCTTAATGATTTCTCTATATTCTATGATCTCGATAACTAGTCTTTTAAATTGGTTATTATTAAAATATATTCTTAAAATAAATGTAGAACTGCTAATAGTTATTATTCTTCTTCTATAAAATTAGGATTGCTTGGGAACCAGACCTACCGCTATGCTTCCATTTGTACCCAAAGTACGTACCCTAAGCCTTGATTTTATTCCTCCATTTTTAAATTTCTATTTACTCTATGATAAGCATACGCGCCAGACTCCACTTGCGATTTTCTAGTCGCGCGATTGTTTTGTCGCAAAATTGAATACATTGTTTCAAATACAAGTCATTCCACGATTATTTAGTCGCAAATGGATGACTCGTATTTGAAACAATATGTTCAATATTCGCGACAAAATAATCGCGCGACTAAAATCGCAAGTGAAGTCCAGCGCTAACGCGAATGTAATCCCTTGGTACTACAACCAAATTATATTCTGTGTTAATTATTGAATTAAAAAAAAGTTATTGTTTTTTGTTTTGCATGTTTTTTTCTTCAATTATTGATGTTATAACTAATTTAGAATAGAATAGAAAATGTGTTTTCCTTCGTTATTGATAATTGATTGACGTTTCGTCTTACTTCAGTAGTTTTCAATATCAAATCGGCCAAAAAGAATGAAACGGACCATACTTATTATAATTCATTTGTCTTTTTTCTGTTCTAACTTCCCACTGATGTCTTTCATACAAGCAGAGTAGTCTGAGCGTTAACTTTGACACGATTATTGATTGTATTCAGTTAATTTTTAATCAATTAACATCATAAATTCTTTTCCCATTTTGTATAATCAATTTATTTAGTAGCTGCGCCATGTTAAAATAATTATTGTAAAATAAGTAAATAAAGGGAAAATATCTCTTAGCCGTTTATTCACATTCACGAAAAAAACTTATTCGTTAACTATGTAACACTAGTCAACAAATAAACAAAAAAAAGTTGCGACTGATGTTAAAATGGCTGTACCGGGGAGTTTAAAGCGTCCTGAATGCGAATTCAAACACCAAAATGTTCCACCACGTATACATTTTGAGTTATCTTTTTCTCAAAGTGCCGCGCATTTCTGCGTAGGCGTCCACAGTACATTGTCTGGTCAGGTGAAATGTTAGATTTGGAGTTATAGAATGCATCAAATATTGCTGTTTATTATAAAAATTCTTATATACTATATACACATAAGTTCAGAACTAGAAACAAAAACTATAGTATGTAACTCTTTTGTATACTAACAATTTTCCCATAACACTATTTGGATTAACACAAACACACATTTTATCCTGCATAGTAAAAAACGAAGATAGCTCCTGGTTACGGTTCCTAAATATTATAAGTTGTACTGGCTAGTAAATTCCATTTAAAAAGATCCATTACTGTAATCTAGAACCTAAGGATTAAGCATGTCCTTTGGACAAGTGAAGGTCTGGAACTAAATCATGTAATTCGGCTTGTTGGATGCAATAAGGTGCTATTTCGTCACTTTCGGGAAAATAAGAATTATTATTTTCTGATACATCATCAGATTCACTTTCATCACCATACATTTCCAAATATTTCTCCCAATTTGCCGAGGTCCTGGAACTGGTAAATCTTCTCCATGAAAAACTGGTTATATTGCTGAGGTAATATCTGGAATTCAATTTTATGCTTGCTCTTCCTTGAAAACCCAGGCACTTTTGTCATGCAGGAGTAACAGTCGTTAAAACGGTTTAGAACTATATACTATATAAGTTTAAATGTCTACGTTTACTGATTAAGGATTGCCTTTGGTTTATTCTTTATTTAAATGTCAATGTGTTATTCGTAGACATTAGATATCCAAGTGTTGCCAAATTATGCACAATTTTTAGTAAAAACGTTAATTTGAAAAGATCACGCCCCAAGATATTACAAATGACTGTTAAAAAAAAATTAGTAAAATACTCACTTAAAAATCATAATTCATTTTTTTTTTGAAAAAATCATAACTCAAAATCTTACGTGTTAGGAATTTTTTACCATCATAATCATATTCAGAGAGCAAAAATTAACAAAAAACAGCATTTTTCATTCGAGTCGCAATTTGGTTGTAAACTAGTGTAATTAACTGTTCATTTTAATACAGGCTACTAATCTACTATTTTATAAACAAATTTGTTAGATATATTTAAAAAATTGGTGACTTTCTGGCGCATTCACCAAAATTTAGAAAGTTGTCGGGGCACCTTAAATTAAAATTAACAAATTGGTTAAGATTTACAGATGAATGGACGTGTTTGTTATATTTTAATTAGATTATTATTTCGATATCAGTTTGATTATCATCAGATTCCCCTTCTTTTTTGGTGGATCATGTCGCTGAAGAGTTATAAAAACAACTGTTTTTTTATATAAATGCAGACTAAAAATCTAAAAATTAAAGAAATAAAGCAGAAAACACAAAAAATCGTCTGTATAACTTAATTTAAATGTAAATTTCATAAATGTCAATAGTGTCAAAGTTTCATAATTTAGTGGAGTAATGGCTTGTGATTGGACCAATTACAAACAAGCATTACGGCCCGGTAAATTTAAATTACTCCTCCTAGTTTAAAAACACGGTATAGTGCATTTCGATCTTAAAATAAATTCTAAATAAACTGAACTTAAAACAGATTAACTACTACCTCAACTACTATTTCTGATGTATAGTAGAAAATTTTGCAAATTTGTTTTGATCGGCAACACTGCATCTTTGAACGGTACACAACAACCTACAAGTAATATCAGCAAAAGTGATCGATATAGGAAAATTGCGTAGGTACAAAAGATTATTCACCAGAAATATTGATAGATAGATAACAACTAGTAATAAAGCACAAACTAAAGGTGGGCACTAACTGTACAAGGATTAAAAAAATTATGTGTGTTACAAACTTAAATTTAAACATTTTAAAATATAATTAGAAATATGTCCAAGATCGAGATTATTGACATAAGAAAGTATCGTCATTATTAATCTTTTGTGAAGTTTTGTCATAATTTGTTGTTTGTTTTAGTCTTAGTTGTTGTTTTTCCTGTTTTTTATTTTGTGTTATTTGCTTGCTTCTAGCTTACATTTTTTGTGGCTATTCTAATTATTATTTCAATGTATGCTAGTTGTTCCGTCTCCTTACAGTTTAGTTAATTTTAGTTTTTTCGATTTTATTTTACGATGTAAATCCATATCAGACCACTCTTAAAGTTTGGGTAAATTATTTTCCAAAAATATCTTAAAAGATTAAAATACATTCACTCTTACCCATATTTCTGGGTAACATTTATCATAATCCTCTTTAGAAAGCAGGTATTTGGAAAGTTATGCGCGTGAAGCGATATTGTCAGCTTCTGAGAAGGACAGTGATGACGATTAGTTAATTACGTTTTTTCCAAAGTGAAATTTTGTAGGACAGATATAGACATTTTTTGTTTTCCCCTCCACCAGGGGATTTCTGGTCGAGAGCCGTTTTGTAATTTTAGTAGCATTCAGTAGCGAGTGAAAATTAGATCTGTAAACACGTATAGCAATCAATAAAGAGTTCTATCGAAAAGTGTCGTCGCGTATTATTTTAATTTGCTAAAGTAATATTTTATAGCAACGTATACTCACGGTAAACTAATCGTGGCGTGGGTCAAACACTAGTCTCCAATTTAAAGATGAGTAATCAATCGCAGTTTTTGAACTTTAACGTGTTCTTCTTTTTCTTCCTCTATGAAAGCAATTTTGCTTGTCTATTGTTGCCCCTGTGGAAGATTGACTCTCCATCTCTTGCGCGGTTTGCCAATACTTCTTCTACCACTAGGTGATTTGTCACTTGCTATTTTAATGATTATTGTGTCCGCCATTCTACTGATGTGATTGTTCCATTATTTTATCCATTTAGTGTCCATTCGTTTATACTATGTACATTACGATTTGTTCTGATCTCGTCACTACTTACTCGGTCTCTCAGCGTGTTTCCTGTGATTCTTCTGAATATTCTCATGTCTGCCGTTTCCACCATTCTCTGTGTTTTGGCTGTGTCGGATCTTTTTTCTAATGCATTTCTGATGCTGATTTCATCTCACAATTAATGTGTCAGTTGCGCCATATAGTGTGATTAAGGCATCCTGCTAATCTATTTGTTGTTTGTACTACATTTCTATTAATTATACAATGATACTCCCATCGATTCCCAGTTAACATCTTATTGGTTATTTACTGATTACTATTGTTCTAGTTTTCTGAGTTAAAATGTTTGTTAAATTCTATTGCTCTTGTATTAAATTATACTAGTCTTTGAAGGCTACCTTTATTTTGTATATAGCAATATTGCATCGTCTCTATATCAAATAGACCGTAGATGTTCGTAACATTCATTTTCTTCTTCGAGTGGCTTTTCCTAAAGATAGACAATTGGCAAATTTTTCTCTGCCTTAGATCTTCCTGAGCAAATCGTTTGATCCTAAAGCCTTCCAATCTCATATGTTCTTAAGGCAGGAGCACTGACGCACTTTCGATCTTACTATCTATGAATTAAAGGAAGTGCTATCGACTATGTCTCATTAGTTACATGACAAAAATTTGCAGTTTTTCGCTTTTTAATGGCCTACCCATATGTGAAATTAGATACGCCGATGACACAATACTAATAGCAGAAACTATTACAGATCTACAAAGAATTTTAGATAAGGTTGTTGCAACGAGTGAAGAATTTGGTCTGTCACTAAACATAAAGAAAACAAAATTCATGGTTATATCAAAGAAAAATATTAGAAACATCGATCTACAAGTAAATAGTAAGACGATAGAACGAGTTCAGAATTATAATTATTTAGGGACAAACAGTAGTGAAACAAACGATTATACCAAAGAAATACGAATTAGAATAGAAAAGGCTAAGTGCATTCACTAATATGAAACAAATATTATGTACACCTGGTTCCAAAAAAAACTGATACGACTCTTGACGCGTATTTTGTAGAAAATTGAGCAGTGTATTTTGAAGGATAAATACTTAATATTTACATACTGTCAATGTCACTGCCAAATCTTAAAATTTGTCAGATAGCTTATTCTGTTCCACGGTTATTAGACTTTATTATTTATCTTTATTATTAATACTTTCTCCGCAACTGAGGGTATCTTACCAACTGTATTGTTTTTAAACAATAGATGATAAAATAAAAATATTGACAGTTCAAAAATGTGAACATTATTGCATTGTGTGTGGCCTAAGTTTGGGCTGAAAACTGAAATGTATTGCATTTTTACAAAATTTTGGAATATGTTTAATTACGTAGACCAATTTTAACAGTTGTTTTCAATACAGATTTGAATCATCTACAAATAGTTTCTAATGTCTTTTGATGTCAAATAATTAGGGAAGCTGGAATTCAACAGTTTAGAATTTTACATTGAGTTAATGCAAAATTGTGACGCATGTCAAAATTCTCAATGTATTTTAATTGTATTCATTTTTTTTTTCGAATCCTGAGAAAGCTAATAAATATTTTTGAAAAATTTAAACTCAGAATGAAAGACTACATTATTACCGAGGGCTGAAAGTCCCTGAAAACTTCTATAATATTTATTTTAATAAGTTACAGGGCTGAAAATAAAAAAAAAGTGTGATATTTAATTTCAAATATTTCATTCAATAGAAACTGCTTGTTTATTCTAAGGGGCTTTCCGCCCTCGGTAATAATGTAATCTTTCATCCTGCGTTTAAATTTTTCTAAAATACTTATTAGTTTTTTCATGAGTTGTTTCAGTTGTTTGTTTATTTTATTATTTGTCTGTCATAATAAATATAATGTCAGATCAATCAAATACACTGCTCAACATGATGAAATCTTGCTAAGAGTCGTATCAGTTTTTTTAGGAACCGGCTGTACAAGAGACCTCAGCTTAAATCTTAGAAAGCGAGTACTAAAACATTATGTATTTTCTGTTCTTTTGCATAGTGTGGAGACATGGACTCTTAATAAACAATGCCTCAATAGATTGGAAGTATTTGAGACGTGGACGTATCGAAGAATGCTGAGAATCTCCTGGACAGACAGAATAACCAATGAGGAAGTACTAAGGAGAATACAGAACAGCAGGGAGATACTGGATTCCATCAAAATAAGAAAACTTCAATACTTGGGTCATATAACACGTGGTGACAGATATGAACTCCTAAAATTAATTATGCAGGGAAAGATTCAAGGAAGGCGCAGCATAGGTAGGAGAAAAATGTCCTGGCTGAGAAATCTGAGAGAATGGTTTGGATGCAGCTCAACTGAACTCTTTCGGGGCTGTAGTGTCAAAAGTGAGAATAGCAATGATGATTGCCAACCTTCGTCGCGGAGATGGCACGTAAAGAAGAAGCTTTTTAATGATTTTGATCAACTCCCGTTTTGAAATATTATCAAACAATACAGACATGTTAACCTAACCTAACCTAAAACTTAACAAACCAACTAAAAACCGCTAGAAGATTTTCAAACAGTTGTACTTATTCTCGTTATAAAGTATTAAATTAAAATTTATGAAAAAATCACATTAAGGCACAAACATTTTGAAAAAAGTAAATAAATTTTAAAAAATGGATACAGATTGGAGAAAGTGATAAATGTCTCACAAAATACATTCCCAATACAACAAAAAAGCGTAACTCAGAAGGCTATGGAGCGCCAGATGTTGGGTGACTCCCGAATCACAAATGAAGAAACGCGTCGTAGAACAAAAACAACAGACGCTGTCGAAATAATCGCGTCGGTAAAGTGGAATTGGACAGGACACGTCGCCGGATTATCAGACAACCCATGGACAAAGTGTATTGACAAGTGGAGGTCACGACAAGTAGCATTACGGACGTCTATTACGCCAGATCATCCATTTCATAAGTCCATATTTGGAATAGTTTCATATTTTTTTGCTAATTTTTTGCTAATTTATTACCACAAAAACAAATTTTTTGCTCCACCCCTAACCGAGAAACAATGGTTGATGTAGCGTAATATTACGTCACATCAACGATAGCCATATCTCGCGAACCTAAAGAGCTCGAAAATCGTACGACGCGGCATATTTTTTTGCTAATTTATTGCTGTCGATCTGCATATGCAACATACCCCAAAACCACCCCTGCTTCCCTTACAGCTAAACAACACCCCAAAAAACAACGAAAAATCTTGAAAAATGTTTAGCTGTAAGGGAAGCAGGGGTGGTTTTGGAGTATGTTGCATATGCAGATCAACAGCAAAAAATTAGCAATTAAATATCAACCGTCAACTATATCACAAAAATCATTTTTCAAGATTTTTCGTTGTTTTTTGGGGGTGTTGTTTAGCTGTAAGGGAAGCAGGGGTGGTTTTGGGGTATGTTGCATATGCAGATCGACAGCAATAAATTAGCAAAAAAATATGCCGCGTCGTACGATTTTCTAGCTCTTTAGGTTCGCGAGATATGGCTATCGATGAGGTGACATAATATTAAGCTACATCAACCATTGTTTGTCAGTTAGGGGTGGAGCAAAAAAATTGTTTTTTACGGCTAATGACAGCAAAAAATTAGCAATTAAATCTCAACCGTCAACTATATCACAAAAATCATTTTTCAAGATTTTTCGTTGTTTTTTGGGGGTGTTGTTTAGCTGTAAGGGAAGCAGGGGTGGTTTTGGTGTATGTTGCATATTCAGATCGACAGCAATAAATTAGCAAAAAAATATGCCGCGTCGTACGATTTTCTAGCTCTTTAGGTTCGCGAGATATGGCTATCGATGATGTGACATAATATTAAGCTACATCAACCATTGTTTGTCAGTTAGGGGTGGAGCAAAAAAATTGTTTTTTACGGCTAATGACAGTAAAAAATTAGCAATTAAATCTCAACCGTCAACTATATCACAAAAATCATTTTTCAAGATTTTTCGTTGTTTTTTGGGGGTGTTGTTTAGCTGTAAGGGAAGCAGGGGTGGTTTTGGGGTATGTTGCATATTCAGATAGCAATAAATTAGCAAAAAAATATGCCGTGTCGTACGATTTTCTAGCTATTTAGGTTCGCGAGATATGGCTATCGATGATGTGACATAATATTAAGCTACATCAACCATTGTTTCTCAGTTAGGGGTGGAGCAAAAAAATTGTTTTTTACGGCTAATGACAGCAAAAAATAAGCAATTAAATATCAATCGTCAACTATATCACAAAAATCATTTTTCAAGATTTTTCGTTGTTTTTTGGGGGTGTTGTTTAGCTGTAAGGGAAGCAGGGGTGGTTTTGGGGTATGTTGCATATTCAGATCGACAGCAATAAATTAGCAAAAAAATATGCCGCGTCGTACGATTTTCTAGCTCTTTAGGTTCGCGAGATATGGCTATCGTTGATGTGACGTAATATTACGCTACATCAACCATTGTTTCTCGGTTAGGGGTGGAGCAAAAAAATTGTTTTTTGCGGCTAATGACAGCAAAAAATTAGCAATTAAATATCAACCGTCAACTATATCACAAAAATCATTTTTCAAGATTTTTCGTTGTTTTTTGGGGGTGTTGTTTAGCTGTAAGGGAAGCAGGGGTGGTGTTGGGGTATGTTGCATATGCAGATCGACAGCAATAAATTAGCAAAAAAATATGCCGCGTAGTACGATTTTCTAGCTCTTTAGGTTCGCGAGATATGGCTATCGTTGATGTGACGTAATATTACGCTACATCAACCATTGTTTCTCGGTTAGGGGTGGAGCAAAAAATTTGTTTTTGTGGTAATAAATTAGCAAAAAATTAGCAAAAAAATATGAAACTATTCCAAATATGGACTTATGAAATGGATGATCTGGCGTAATAGACGTGCATTACGGACCAGAGAATGCCCACCAACCAGATGGACCGACGATCTGAAGCGTGTTATCACAGAATACCCCAATCAACCCCCCGTTGGTTGGGTATACTGTGGTGTTATCAGTAACTGGATGCAAGCCGCAAAAGACAGAGACAGTTGGAAAGAGCTGAGGGAGACCTATGTCCAGCAATGTAGACGTTTGTCTACGCTTACAGGATAATGATTACAACAAAAAATCTAAATGTCTCTGTGGTATCAATAAAAAATATTGGTACAGAACTGTGTACTGTTTCCGCTTCCAATGCGCAAGCAGAGTAAAATCAATTATTGAAGTAACACAGTGCTTAACACCTAACAGGCACTGCACTTATCATAAGTATTTACTCGGTAAATTAGGCCGTTTTAGTTCCTAATAACGACTTCGTCCTCCTCTATTAGAAGGCAGAACCGGGCAAGAGGCAAATAAGGTAAACCGTGGTTCGTGTTGAATAGGTGGCAGCACCGCTGGAATGCGGGGTCAAAGGTGGAGATCTCTTCGTTCTGGCGTAATTAAGTCTCCCTGCGATCGTAGCGCTCCCTACAACTAATAGATATAATAACGGGGCGGGGAGCTAGGTAATTGCCAGGTACGGTTCTGATTTATACGTATACTCTCCGATGAGGAGGCCATGAGACCAACCGACTTCCATACTAACAACTACCTACCAGATGATTTTTTATTTGGTAGGTAAGCTCAAACTCGACTTCAGTTTAGTCAAATACTGTTGTTGTTTACATAATGAACTACACCGACCATTTATTCCTGAATCAATGATTTTCTTCAAGTACCTATAAAATTCATAGAATTTTATTAGTTCGTTGGTTGTTTAGATTTAGATAATAATAGTTGATAACACTACATAAAATGCAGGAACTATATTAAAATGAGTTGCATATTATTTTTATCCTAGAGAACGGTAGTTCTCGCCAGCAGAGAACACCCACTACATGCGACACTATATACATATCATATAGGTATACAGTTGAGTCCCTGAATCTTTACACGTAAGTCATCATTAAAGCATACGAAATAAGTCGATGATAAGTCGGAAATTGAAATTTACTAAAGGCAACAGCAAGTGACAGTAAGTGACTTGCCGTTGCGTTTAGTAAATTTAAATTTCCGACTTATCGTCGAATTATTTCGTATGCTTTAAATAAATGATGACGCACGCGTAAAGATTCAGGGACTCAACTGTACCCTAAATTTTCGATTCTGTCAACTTGACTGAATTGAAAAATACGCCAAACCCCATCTTAAAGTTTAGGAAAAGACCAACCAATCGATATGTCAACCATCCATTTTGGTCCAAGGGTCCAAGGGATTTAACATTTTACTATCCTATGTCGGATTTGCAGATTGAGTCTTTAGTTACTCAGAAATTTCCTTATCTTCAAAAAGGCTGCTCTTGGTTGCGCTATTTTTGATCCAATTTCTCATTTCGGATTTAGATCTTCAGTAGACACATAAGTATTTCATTTTGAAATAAAAATCGGCTATTGGTAATAAGGGTTGCTATTCACAACATTTATAGCAGCAGACTCTATTAAAATACATATTTTGTTTGAGCTGTCCGTGCTGTAAATTTCCATAAATTTTTTATTTATTATTCAGACTGGATTGTAAAAATATATGAGTGTTCATTATATAGTCAGTTCGCTAAACAACGCTGTTCGCAACAACAGACACAACTGGCTAGTGATTGTAGTAGGTATTTTTTTTGTTTTTGGCCAATTTTACTAAAATTGGCAAAATTACTAACTTTTTAGTAATTATTAACTATTTAGTAATTATTCTTTTGCCAATATTACCAAATTGGCAAAATTACTTATTAAAATCACTAGCCAGTTGTGTCTGAGTTTAGCGAACAGACTATACATCAATTATTGTTATTGACAAACTTGTGAAGTTTTCCACAATCAGAAGAAAATTTCTTTATGCAAAAATTTGCCTCTCATTGCGCCGTCTTCTTTAGAAGGTTGCCGATCCAAATGGCAATTATAGCTGTACGAAAGATTTCTGCGGATGAGTCATCTCTTCAAGTCTTTCAGCCACTAGTACTGAAGTCTTTCTACTGATCTTTTGTCCTGTATCTTACCTTCTAATATGATTCGGAGTAATTCATATCTTTCACCCCTCCACACATGACCCGACTATAGCTTTTCCTCTCTTTGATCATTTGGTAATTCTACAAATTACTATACAAATAAATATTATTTGGCAAGAATATTCCAATTCAAATTATTATAAAATAATATTCACAGTGCTTGGTTATCTTCTTCTTCTTCTTCTTTTTGTATAGACAAGACTCTGTCTGTTTTTTCAATGTGCCTCTAGTAAGTTGTCGTTCCATCGTTTTCGTGGTCTTCCCACTGATCGTCTTCCTATTGGAGAACCGTCTCTCGCTGTCCTGACTACCCTATTTGTTGTCATTCGGCTTATGTGGTCATTCCATTCTATTCTTCTGTTTCTTACCCAGTTATTAATGTTATCCACCTTGCATCTCCGTCGTATATCTGTACTTCTAGCTCTGTCCCATAGAGTCTTACCATCGATTTTTCGAAGGGTTTTCATCTCCGCTGTTTCGAGCAATCTTTTTGTTTTCTCTGTGTCGGGTCGTGTTTCTGCTTGGTTATGAACCTAGATATTTATTCTTGTTTCATCGACTTCAAAAAAGCATTCGACAGGGTCTGACATGAAAAACTAATAGAATTATTGAAAAACAGAGATATAGACAGACGAATTATTATCAATCTGTATTGGAATCAAAAGGCCAACATAAAAATAGAAGAACAGGAGTCCGAGAATATTGATATAAAGAGAGGAGTAAGACAGGACTGTGATCTGTCGCCAATACCGTTTAACTTGTACAGTGAAGCGATATTTCAGGAAGCGACAGCGGAACTAAGTGATGGAATCTCTATAAACGGGAGAATAGTAAATAACATAAGATTCGCTGATAACACCGTTATAATGGCGGACACCCTGAAATCACTACAAGAATTGGTAAATAGAATAAACGATCATTGTATTAGATATGTACTAAAAATAAACAGAAAAATAACAAAATTTATGATTGTCTCAAAAACACAACATGGAAATGAAAGGTTAATAATAGAGCAAACCCAAATAGAAAAAGTAGAGACATACAAATATCTGGGAACCTGAGTTGATGACAATGACCAAAGCAAAGAAAATAAAGTCGTAGTTGAAACTGCAAGGAAAGTATTTATAAAAATAAAGACAATGCTTACAAACAAAGACCTTCAGTTGCCTTTCAAATTGGGGGCTCTAAGATGCTACATATTTTCTATATTACTATACGGAATGGATGATTGGATATTGAAAAGAAAAAACAAGAAAAATAGAAGCGTTCGAAATGTGGTGTTACAGAAGAATATTGAACATTCAATGTGTTCAAAGTATTGCCAATGTTGAAGTGCTACGACGTTTAAATAAGGAGTTAGAAATCATGAAAAGTATAAAAACAAGAAAACTTGAATATTTCGGTCCAGAGGAGAAAAATATGACTTGGTTTAAATTAATTTTTTAATTAATGTTCAAATTTCTAGGACTAGCAATAATTTGTTAAAATCAAATTTTCATGTTCAAATTTAAAGACTTTTTTCGATGATTGTCCTTTTCGTCGATTCAATCGGAAAACTACCCTAAGCAGTATAATAAATACTGAAGAGTCTCGACAAACCCAGGACATATTTACAGCCCTTCTATGCAAATCTTTTGAGACAGTTCAGCAGATGGTAAGTCGAACAAATGAAGACGTTAAGAAATGTTTCAATTGAATTTGTGGTGAATTCATGGCCCCGCTGGCACTTTATTCCACCCATCGTGAATATATCAAGAAATGTCACACGAATAAATCTCCTGCTTGATATGGGCATTTCATGATGACCATATTTCTGCGTGTACGTCAGAAGTGACTCTACGACAGTTAACTTCTAGTCGGCGGATTTTATTTGCAAAGGAAAAATTACAAATCTTAGATTCATAGCAGTTATAAGTTTACCAAAAGATATTTAAAATTTTTTATAGTTTATAGTTTGATTATATATTTTATATATTTTTATCAGTTTCTTGGGCTTAGGTTCATAAAAAAGATTGTCCATGATATTATGACATTTTTGTTTACTTAAAAACCAATTTATTAAAATATAATAGAATTTAAGAAGGACTTTGACTTACCAAGCATTAAAAAATTTGGTTGTGAACAAACACACAAATAAACGTCGCAATTTAAACAATGTTAAACAGATAGGAACAGACCCACCAAGTCATAATGTTTAAAATATAATATTATGTCAAAATTAGTGTGGTGTTTATTGATGTTTGATTTTTCGTTTACATAATCAATTGTTTCCACATCATAGGCGTGCTGAAATTATTCTATTGTTTATTTTAGATTAAATTGAAATATATTTTGTTTAAAGTTTTGACCTCCTTATTATTATTTTTGTTATTTTTTAATTTCTATAGACTCCAGGACTCCCTCTTTTTTCTGTTGTGTTCACTTTTAAGGATTTTAGTTTCGTCAAAATCAAATTTTTGTTTCTTTTTGTTTTGATGTTTTGTGAGGCTGAGTTTTTTTTGTCATATTTGTGAGAACATATTCTGGAGTTAAGTATATGGCTAGTTTGTCCAATATATACCCCATTGCAATTTGAGCAGGGAATTTCATATACAACATGCGATTATTTAATTGAGGGGTTTTCGTTTTTTTTTGTAAAATTCCTTTTCAAAAGATCCTACCCTTTATGAGCAACTGTAATGTTATGTTTAGACAGGAGATCCTTTTATATAAGGAAGAAACATATATAATTCTTCTTTACCTTGTTGTTAGTGCTATTTTTGTTTTTTTTTCTGGCATGAAGTCTATTGATAGGATGGACAATCTGATAACAACTGGTTTCTTTTGGAACAAGAGATGATGAGAATTGAAATTCAGATATCTCGACGACCAGGTTTTTTTGGTGTACCATGAAGTAGTTATGATGCTATTTTCTCTAAGCAAAATCAGGTCCAGGAAATTGATTTGGCAATTTTTTCCAACTTCTAATATGAATACTAGTTTTTGGGAGAAGTTATTAAATTCATTTAACACAATATTCATTTTATCCTCTGGTGCTGCACTTAAACAGTCATGGATATAATTATAGAAAAAAGGTATATCGAAATCTATTTTATTTAGAACAATTTCGTCTCGGTGCTCATACAGCCCACCGCACATCTATATGTTTGTTCTCTCCGCTTTGGTTGTAGCTATGCATTATAAATTACTTATTTATTTATTTATTGCATATTATAAATTACTTATTTATTTTGCATGCGTTGATAATTTTCAGCTGAAAATTGCTAATGTGTTTAACTAATACAAATTCATTCTTTGTTTGCAACGAAGCTACTTCTATGTTATGTGTTTCCATGTTGTTCCCACGAGTTGGGCCTAATTTTCATTTTGTGACCCTCTTTGTCCTCTGGGAGATACACCCCGTGCGTCAAAGCGATATTGTTACACTTGTGGAAGGCGACCTATGATTCACAGCTACCATTGTCCCTATATATTATATATCTATTTGTTCTTAGAATTTTTATCCACCAGATTTTTGTATTATTTATTTAATATTTTCTTCAAATTTTAATCTTGGAAATAATGGTAAGGAAATCTTAAAACGTATGCAGATTAACACAAAGTTTTCTCCTTTTAGTTTTTTGGCCTTATAAGTTTTTCTTGTCCACTTTTTGGTACTACAGAAGGACTTTCACAAATCGTCATCATGAAATAAAACTGCAGCTGCTTATTAGAAAACACAACGGCTATCTGAAGAACATGCCAGCATTCAGCTACATCCTCGCAATCGTCTGAAGTCAACAGTGCATACAGCAACTATTTCATAAATACTTATCATTTATATTTTTTAAAGCTTCAGGCAGGATTTCCTTTATTGATAATAAAATTTCATCTTATTTTATTGTTTAATGTAAAATAAAAATATGACCAACCCCCTCTGTGGCTTAATGGTAAGAGCGCCTACCTTTGGATCGAAAGGTCCGAGTGGTCGTTTTTTTGTGAGTGTTGAGAGTGGTCGAGAATTTTTCGTTTATTATAAATTAATATCGAGACTTTCTGGGGAGGTTTTAAAAGAGATATATTAGATACAGCTAAGCAAAGTCGCCAACCCATAAAAAACAACAGTCGTAAACCATGGATCAGTGACCAAACATGGAAAATTATAGAACAAAGAAGGCAACTTAAAGTTGGCAGTTTTGATTTAAACGACTATCGAAGCTTATCAAGAGAAATCCAAAGAAATTGCCGGAAAGATAAAGACAAATATGTGTCTAACATTTGTAGGAAGTAGAAATCCACTTACATCGAAAAGAAACAAGAGATCTCTTTCAGAAAGTAAAGTTAGTGGCTCGGGAATTCAAACCCAGAAATTACGCTATAGAGGATGAGACCGGTAATATGGTAAGCGATATGGATGCGGTTCTGGAGACTTGGAAGAAATACTGCACAGAACTCTATAAAGCTGAAACCTCTAACATTAATCATATAACAGCACTGCAAGTCTCAACAACAACCCTAGAACCAGACATTCTACGGTCTGAAGTCGATGAAGCCATAAAACACCTTAAAAGAAATAAATAACCTGGTTGCGATGACAACACGGCAGAACTTTTACAGAACATGGGTTAACATGGTCTCCAATTACTGTGGAGACTGTGCGATCATGTATGGAGAATCGGCAAATGGCCCAGTGATTGGTGTACCGCACTGCACTATTTACTTCCATTCATAAGAAAGGCGTAACCACAAAATGTAGTAACTACCGAACCATCTCACTAATTTCACACTTAAGTAAAATTCTGTTGAGAATCATTAAGTGTCGCATGCAGACACACCTGGATAGACAAATACCACAAGAACAGGCAGGCTTCGTGAAGGGTAAAGGCACAAGGGAGCAAATTCTTAATATGCGACAACTCATTGAGAAAGCACGAGAATTCAAAATTCCGATGATCATCTGCTTTCTGGATTATCAGAAGGCATTTGACTGTGTAGACTGGACAGTTTTGTGAAAAGTTCTACATGAGATGGGGGTTCCTGATCATCTGTCAGCTCTGGTGAAAAGCCTATATGAGAACAGTGAAACCAGAATAAGAATTGAAAACCATAAGTCCGATCCTTTTAAAATAGGTAGAGGAGTCCGACAAGGATGTATTCTATCTCCAAGTCTTTTTAATTTCTATGTGGAATATATAATGAGAAAAGCACTCGACAAATGGAATGGCGGTATTTCTATCGCAGGAAAGAAGATCTCAAATCTCAGATATGCAGATGATACAACATTAATAACTGCATTCGAAGAAGAAATGTCCAGTCTGCTGCAGCTAGTGGAAGCCGAAAGCACAGTATAAAGAGGGACAGTAGAACCACTCTCCGAAAAATTGGAAGTAAAATCTGTAGTCGCGCATGGCGACCGCGCAATGTTGGCAGTCGCTTTTGCCCCACTCTCGCATTGCTATTCGCATAGAAACGTACGGCTTTTAACAGGGAAAGCCCGCATCCACCACTGGTGAATTACCAATTGCGTACTGCCGGTATTACTTCCTGAGATCAAAGCGCCGACAGAAGAGTGATTTTACTGTGGAACCTCTATATACTGTGCCGAAAGCAATAGATGTGGTCTCAAGATCAATAAACAAAAAACAAAAATTATGATAGTAGATTATTCAAATTCACTTCAGACAACAGGAGCCTTAGGCTACAGGGCTATAAAACTACTTAGCCACACCATGAAAATATGGGAGAGCGTAATTGATAGACGGATACGTGAAGAAACCGAAATATCTGATAACCAGTTTGGCTTTATGCAGGGCAGATCAACAACAGATGCAATTTTCATTGTAAGGCAACTGATGAAAAAATACAGGAATAAAGAGACCAACGCTCATATGGTATTCATTGATCTTGAGAAAGCATATGATACGAGTTCCTCAAGAGATTCTGTGGTGGGCACTCAATAAGAAAGGAGTCCCTGGCGAATATGTAAAGATTGTGAGAGATATGTATGAGGGAGTAACGACTAGTGTTAGAACAGGTGTGGGAGAGACTGATAAATTTCAGGTGAAAGTAGGATTGCACCAAGGCTCGGTGCTTAGTCCTTATTTATTCTCATTAGTTTTGGACCAGATAACAGCGAAACTACAGGGTAGTATTCCATGGTGCCTAATGTATGCTGATGATGTAGTGTTAATAGGAAATAGTGAAAGAGACTTAGAACAAAAACTGGAACAGTGGAGACAAGCTCTGGAGGAAAAAGGTTTAAAACTTAGTAGGACAAAAACAGAGTATTTGGAATGTTCATTTAAAGATGGAGTTACTACAAATAAAATGGTATCTTTGGATGGTGAAATGATTGTGAAAAGCAATAGTTTTAAGTACCTAGGATCAGTATTACAGAGTAATGGAGAAATAGATGGAGATGCATGCAGTAGAATTAGGGCTGGATGGATGAAGTGGAAAGAAGCGAGTGGTGTGTTGTGTGATAGAAAAATTCCAATGAAGCTGAAGGGAAAATTCTATAAAACAGCCATAAGACCGGCTATGATGCACGGAACTGAATGTTGGGCAGTGAAAAAGAAAGAGGAACAACGAATGCATGTGGCGGAAATGAGAATGCTTAGATGGATGAGTGGAGTGACAAAGAAGGATAAAATTAGAAAGTCGTATATTAGGGGAAGTCTAGGTGTGGCACCAATTGATGCCAAAATGAGAGAGCATAGGTTAAGATGGTTTGGTCATGTTCAACGTCGAGACGTTAATCACCCAATACGAAGAATAGCTGAAGTGCAGATTCCTGGAAGGAGTAGGAGAGGAAGACCAAAGAAGACCTGGGTGGAGACCACAAGGCAGGACATGTTGGCAAAGGGGATTAACATTAATTAAGGGGATTAAGGGGATTAAAGATGGAGTTACTACAAATAAAATGGTATCTTTGGATGGTGAAATGATTGTGAAAAGCAATAGTTTTAAGTACCTAGGATCAGTATTACAGAGTAATGGAGAAATAGATGGAGATGCATGCAGTAGAATTAGGGCTGGATGGATGAAGTGGAAAGAAGCGAGTGGTGTGTTGTGTGATAGAAAAATTCCAATGAAGCTGAAGGGAAAATTCTATAAAACAGCCATAAGACCGGCTATGATGCACGGAACTGAATGTTGGGCAGTGAAAAAGAAAGAGGAACAACGAATGCATGTGGCGGAAATGAGAATGCTTAGATGGATGAGTGGAGTGACAAAGAAGGATAAAATTAGAAAGTCGTATATTAGGGGAAGTCTAGGTGTGGCACCAATTGATGCCAAAATGAGAGAGCATAGGTTAAGATGGTTTGGTCATGTTCAACGTCGAGACGTTAATCACCCAATACGAAGAATAGCTGAAGTGCAGATTCCTGGAAGGAGTAGGAGAGGAAGACCAAAGAAGACCTGGGTGGAGACCACAAGGCAGGACATGTTGGCAAAGGGGATTAACATTGATATGACCCAAGATAGAATTGTGTGGAGAAATGCAATTAGGGAAGCCGACCCCGCATAGGGATAAGGCAAAGAGAATGATGATAACAACAGGAGCCTTAGACCAGTTTGAAGTGGTTAACGAGTTCAATTATCTAGGATCCTACATCAGTAATACAGGATCTTGTGAAACAGAAATACGTAGGAGAATAGGCATGGCCAAAAACGCTATGAGTCGATTATCGAAAATCTGGAAAGATCGCTCCTTGTCGAAGAACACCAAAATAAGATTAGTACGTGCCTTAATTTTTCCCATATTTAATTACGGATCCGAAACATGGACAATGAAATCGGACGATAGAAAAAGGATTGACGCCTTTGAAATGTGGTGCTGGAGAAGAATGCTACGGATCTCATGGACGGAACACACAACAAATCACTCAATCCTCCAAGAGCTTAATATTCAGACTCGATTTTCCTCTATTTGTCTCTCCACCGTCTTAAAATTTTTCGGCCATATTGCAAGAAGAAGTGATGATAATCTTGAGAGACTTATAATTTCGGGGAAACGTTGAAGGGCGCAGAAGTAGAGGTCGCTCACCTACTCGCTGGACGGATCAAGTACAGGAAGCCAGTGGAAAAACATTCTCTGAATCCATGAGGGAAGCTCAGGATAGAAGCCGATGGAAAGAGATAGTTGCTCGTATTATAGGGAATCACGACATTCAGCAATGAGGAAACGACTGAGGAGGAGGAGGAGGATAAATTAATAAATGAAAATAATTTCTATCCTTGTGGGATCGGTACTCACCGGAGGGACCGCAGACGTTCGGATACAATTAGCGTCTCTTTGCAAAGACAATGACGTCGACTTTGCAAAGTAACAAGACACTTACTCAAGACACACATTACGCTAGGTACCTAACTGGAAAAATCCATACATTACCATCACCATGCCAATAGCCATTAGTTGTCGAGGCATTAATTAGCTAAATAAAAAAAATATTATATTTAATTTCATGTTTTATTTATCCCATCCAAACACATTTTTCAATTTGCGTTTAAGATAAGACCAATTTACACCTGAGTGACTGAGCTAGACGAAGTCTAAAACAATTGGCTCGCATAGTTAGTTGGAGTTTGATTATTACACATTAACCCCCAGCTTTCTAAAAGGTACTGTATTGTTACACATTCGCGCCCATATGAATTATTAATTGATAAAAACTTTTTGTTTAAAAAAACTTTTTTTCTGTAATTGAAATACAAAAAAATTATGTGATTTACCTAAAACAGACAAACTTTCCTACATCAGATGACCAATTATTGTTTTATGAATTGTGTATATCTTGTTCTATAAATTCGTTAAGAACTGTAAATAAAAATGTATCCAAACATGAACTTAAAATTTTCAGACCTCCGCACAGACTTGTGTAAAAAAAAACACCTAATCTATAAACGTATCATCCTGAATAGAACATTAGAATTTCATGCAGTCGAGTAATTGGAAGCTGGTCTTCGTCTCTCACCACAATACTCTTATTAAAATACTCAGATACTCAAGAAAGGAGTGGCATTTAGAAAATGTTGTATATATAAATTGTAAACACAACATGACTTATTAGTAAACAGGCGAGGTGATTAGAAGTAATTATTTTTAAGATCCTTTTATGTTGGTAGTAGTGAAGAGCGACCGGTCGTTTGTTTACATAATGAAAGAGTGGAAAGAGGGTTCTCGGAGGATTGAAATTTACGTAAAGGTTTTCATGTTAAACAGATATTCTTATTAGATATGATTAAAAAGGAAGTGAACACATGCCAAATTTGTCGCTAATTAAAGAGAATGAATACCTACCGCAGAAGACATACTATAAACGCGTGTCCGATCCACATGATCGTTCTTTATTGTTCTCTTCTGATGAACGTATTCTCGCTACTGCACATGAGTTTCCCTTAATATTGTACCATATGTTTTTATGTGTACTCGATGTTGGTTAGGTCTCTTTTCGCGATTTATGTGATTATGTTTAAATATTCCACCTAAGTTCTAATAAACCTACCACCTGTTGGTTAGTTCTTTGTCTTCAAGTTCTATATTGTATAGAATGTTAAAAATAATCATAACTATGCGGCCCTGTTGACTGCCGCTCGAAATAGTTCTGCACTACTGCATTGAAACCATTCCCTCAAGTTCTTAAACCAGGATATTCTTCGTGTTAATACACTCTCAATTACAGTATCTTCAATGTTCAATTGGATGTTTGAATCTGCTGATTTAGTCATGATCATGCATTTAGTATTCTTCAAATTCTTCTTCAAATTCATGACAGCATTCGTTAAGACATTGCATTAAGTTCTGTTCAGTAAATCATTGTTGTTATCTGTCTATGGATACGCTACTACACATCAGAAAACAGAATGAATGCACAGCAGTGGACTGAAACCAGCAAAATTTCTCCGAAGCGGTCAATAATAGATGAATGGATCGAAAAGATCATAGCCACCGGATTGCAAAGGCATAATTTTAATTGATTAGGTACCGAAAAAGGTAAAACTAACAATAGCCAGTATTATTGTGCATTATTGGACAAACTGAAGCAGGAACTCAGTGAAAAACGGCACCATACGCAGAAGAAAAAAGAGTTGTTTCTTAAACACACAATGACAAACATTTATGAGTTAGGTTTAGACTTACTTTCTCAGTCAGCTTATTCTGCCGATTTGGCCCCCTTCGATTGTTATGCATTCCCAAATGTGAAGATAGCTCGTGAAAAAAAAAAACCCAGCTCGAACGAAGAGATAATTATTGACGAAACACACACCTATTTTGTAGAGATTCGACATTATTGTAACGATATAAACATTTTTAAAAATCTTTCAAATATCTACTTATATTATTTGTTAGATTCGAAAACTATAGGTAATATAGCTTAGAAAAGTGTATAAGAATGACTACAGTAAAATTGACTGTTCGTAGGGAAAGATAATAAAATCTAGTAATTCAGATAATCAAACCATTTCTCACAATAATCTTTATACTACTATCCTACTATCTTAATACTACTTCCTTCGAACCTACTATATATCGGTTTCTAGCGGATACGTTTATAAAATAAGTTTATGCAAATAAATAATATCATATACAGACTATTTAGATTTAAACTACATATACCTACACGCTTTAAAAATGGCAACACTGCGAGCTAGACGTAAACAGCAAGTGCAAGAGCATTAGCTGCCGACGGCGTAGTATCAATTTCATCAGCAAAATAGAGGCAAAAAATGGCTATTTCGTTTAGTTTTTTAATACTCTTGGACAATCCATTAGGTCTGGATCCCGCGTATGAAAAAAAAGTTGATTAATAGCAAGCTGAAAATTTGTTAATAGCTTAAGGGTGTCTAGTCGGAAAAACTTTGATATATGGGAACACTGGAACAGGGGCAGTTTTAATTGTGGAACAGGTTAAAAATTTGGAACGGTCAGACCACGAAAACGGCACATGTATTTTGTCCGACAGAACAGACTTAAACTCTCCGAACAGATATTAAACTCTCATGCAAAAATCAGACTGCTATTTATCACCAAATGGGCGTTTTAATGAGTGGAACATGTAGAATATGTCAAATGACAGGAATTATGACAGGTGATAAATAGCAGTCTGATTTTTGCATGAGAGTTTAATCTCTGTTCGGAGAGTTTAAGTCTGTTCTGTCGGACAAAATAATTGTGCCGTTTTCGTGGTCTGACCGTTCCAAATTTTTAACCTGTTCCACAATTAAAACTGCCCCTGTTCCAGTGTTCCCATATATCAAAGTTTATCCGACTAGACACCCTTAAGCTATTAACAAATTTTCAGCTTGCTTTTAATCAACTTTTTTTTCATACGCGGGATACAGACCTATACTTGCAAAATCGCTTAAATTATTCATTAATTTAATTAATAGGATTATTTTTTCACTATGTATTCAGTGATTACAATAATTTTTATCTATACTATGCAAGAAAAACTAATAATCGAGAAAACAGAAAAATTGATAAAGTGATTTTAGAAACATACTGTTGCTCGGAATGAGCAGATAAATTTTGAACATCTTTAAGAAATTAAAATACAATAAATACAGCAATATTGCCGATTCAGTCTCTTATATCTAATCAAAAACTAAACGGTCTGTATAATTGAATACTAATAAAAACTGTAATACTTAATGAAGATTAAGTACTACCGAAAATGAGTGACTTACCAATATTGCAGGTGGGTCCCGTCCATCCATTGCCGCACTCACAGCTGAAAGAGCCCCCGGCCTCGATGCAGGTGCCGCCGTGCAGGCATGGCGCCGGGGCGCAGGGATTGTCTACGATCTCGCAGTTAGCACCAGAAAAACCCTCGGGGCACGTACACAGGTAGTTATCGGGGGCGGTGTTCTCACAAGTGCCACCGTTTAGACAGGGCTCGTGCGTACCGCAGTAGTTTAGGTCTGAAATTATAACGGGAAATTAGATACGCTCTGTTAATGGGTAGTATGGAATTTGTAGAGATTGAAAGGCATGCGTTTGGTTCATTATGATTAAAAAATACCGTATGCAAGCCATCATCTTTTTTTTAAATCCACGAGGAACATAAATTCCTATAACTGGCTGTATACCATAAATAACAAAAAATAGTAAATTCTTTGTAAAAGGTATATCTAAGAATCCCTAAAAAGGTTTACATCACAGAACAGAATGTTTTCGAAATACTAATTACATCATCAGTGTTTAATTCCAGCAATGTACATGCCTGAGCCACCAAAATGTTTGGGTAAAAACCCTTTAAATGTTAAAGATTTAAAATTTGTTTCATAATGTTAATAAAAAGATGTGATGTTAAAAATATTCCTTGATTTATCCTGAGGCATCACAGGACTCTTAACCTCATGTGAGGTTCTCAGGTAGAACCTCACATAATTAGAGTCCATTATTAGAGACCCTGAGACAACACCCTATATATTGAAAAAATTCATTTGCACATTTGGAAAAAGCACAAGAAACTGAGTTTATAGGTTCGCTTTAATTTTTTGCGCAGAAAATTTAATGACTTAATTTTGAAATTAAATATACTGAAACATTTAAGAACTCTGAAATTAAAAAGCAGGTTTTTAAAGCACTTTTAATAATAAATTATTAAACTTACTGAATAAATACTCATTTTAAAAATAATCAATAATTATTTACTACATTGGAACTAGCCAGTTACTAGTTACAAGAAAAATCCAGGTCCGGGTTAACAAAAAAATATAAACTAATTGTGACCTTGACACAACACCACGTATATTGAAATTTTCAAAATCTGTTTGCACATTTAAAAATAGCAGAAACAACTAAGTTTAATGACTTAATTCAATTTTTTGCGCAGAGAATGACATTGCTTTTGAAATTATATTTAAATTTTTGTTAGATTTCTTGATAATTTCGATATAATTTCAAAATTAAAGTCAATAAATTGTCTGCACAAAAAATGGAAAAACTTAGTTTTTGGTCTCTTTTCAAATGTGCAAACGGATTTTGAACATTTCAATGTACAGGGTGTTGTTTCAACGTCAAAATCAATTTATAATGTTTTTAATCCGGACTTGGATTTTTCTTGTGAAAGTTGGGTGGTTTGGGTTCTAAATGAGACATATTAGTCCAGGAACCGAAGCTTTTCACCTCGCAATTTTTACAGAATAGATCGATTTGCTTGAAAATTTGAGAATAAGTAGTGGATAGTCCAAAGATCAAAATCTATATGATGCCGAAAGGCGCTTTTACCATGGGGGTGGTTGCCACCCTATCCCGGGGGTGGAAATTTTTTATTATATTCTGACCGCAAAAGTTGGTAAAACATTCATTCTAAGCAAAAAACTTTCAATACATTTTTTTGATAAAATTTATATTTTTCGATTTATTTGCTATCGAAAATGTTTTTATATCGAAAAAATTAATGTTTTTAACAAGTTTTCTGCTAATAACTCCAACAGTTTTCGTTTTATCAAAACAACTTTACTCAGCAAAAATGTACCTTTTGAAAAAATAAACAAAACCGTTTTTCTTAATTTTCTTTAAGACCAATAGTATCCAAGCTAAACTTTATTATATGTTAGCTCTTCTTCGTCAAATGTTAAATATTGTAGTTTCAAAGTCAAAAGATGGGAAAACTATGCATTTTTCGAGGATAACTTGTTTAAACTAATTTGAATTATTTAAAAATATCTATCTTTATAAATAAAATGAAGGTCTCTAGCTCAAAAATTAAGTGACTTATAATGAAAAGAATGTCAGTCCCTATTTTTTTCAGCAAAAAAGTGGTCGGAAGCAACCCCCTAATCACCATCCTAATTAAAATTCGTCATTGACCTTATTTGGTCTTCTTTATTTATGTATTATTAATAGGCTCTACTTTGACAGGCTTACAATGATTAGTTTTAAAAAAAAATGGAGTTAAAAGCGAATAACGAATTTTTGTAGTTTGGAAAAAAAATAGCCTTTTCTTCAGAATAGAAAGATTAGAATCAGAGAACCGAAAAAATGTTTAAATATGAAATTGTAGCTTATTTAACTCCCAAGAACTCAATTTGCAAAAAATTTTTCTACGGCGATAATTGAGTAAGCTGTTGACAATTAGAACTTGTAATAACATGCAAAAACCACCTTTACCACCCCTTTCAAAGTCACCTCTTTTTGCGACTGAGGATTTTAAAAAGATTTAATATGAATAGGCTTAAAGATCTTGCAAAACCCTACAAAATTCTTTTTTACCAAACTTTCTAAGATAAAAAATAAAAAAGTTACGGTTAAAAAATCAATATATATTTTTGAAAAAAAAAGGAGAAATTCAATTGGAAGTATAATAATGTAAGTTAGCGGTGTTTTTAGTCATTGGTCTTATTTATTCTTCTTTATTTATGTATTGTTAATAGATCTAGAAGTTTGACTGGCTTAGAATGATTAGTTTTTAAAAAACTGGAGTTAAAAGCGAATAACGAATACTTGTAGTACAGTGGAACCCCGATAAGTCGGCCCCCGATAACCCGGAAGTCCGGCTAACCCGGACCGATTTTCATCAGATAAACATTTTGATTTTCAGTACATATTTTGTATTTTGACAATGACACCCGTTCTGGGCGTCGAAATGTTAATAAAATTATTTTTTCAATTTAATTGTGGCGCATCAAAATAGTTAATTATCAGATAAACATTTCAACAATAAAAATGTATGTATGTAATATAATATTTGAGAGATAATGTGTATTTATGTAATTTGAACTATACGATAGTAAAAATGACTCATGGCACAAGCCGGCAGAAACAACAGGGATCTGCCTGTAGTATTCCTTTTTATTATTACTGTGTTAGCATTGTTTAAGAAAGACTATTTAAAAAATTATTTTTTAATCAATGGTCTTAGTTTTCACTGTTCTTAATACATAATAACAAAACACCGTTCCGATTGTGACTGTATGAATACAGTATTGTATTCTTCGCTTCCGTTTGCTTAGGTTTGTGTTTGCGTGTTTTTAGTAATTTAGATGTGTAGGTACTGTGCATATTTATATATATATATATATATATATATATTTCATGTTATTTCAATTCTAACGGAGTTTATCTGTAAGTATACCGTATTTTATTAATTTTTACCATATTCTCCGGCTAACCCGGATTTTCGATAAACCGGATCGACCGCAGTCCCGATTAATCCGAGTTATCGAGGTTCCACTGTAGTTTGGTAAAAAATGCCATTTTCTTCAGAATAGAAAGATTAGCATCAGAGATACGAAAAAATGTTTCAACATAAAATTGTAGGATATTTAATTCACAAGAAGCTGGTTTGAAAAAAATTTTTCTACGACAAAAATTGAGTGAATCCTAAATGAGTAGGTATATCCAAAAACATTGATGTTTTCGATACAAAACTAACTCTTTCGATAGCGAATAAATCGAAAAATATTAATTTTATCAAAAAAATGTATAGAACATGTTTTTCCTTAAATGAATGTTTTTATCAACTTTTGCGGTCAAAATATAATATAAAATTTCCACCCCCGAGATGGGGTGGCAACCACCCCCATGGTAAAAGCGCCTTTCGACATCATATAGATTTTGATCCTTGGACTATCCACTACTTATTCTCAAATTTTTAAGCAAATTGATCCATTTTGTAAAAATTGCGAGGTTTTGTCATATTTTAAGCTTCATTACTTGGACTATATGTGTACCAAATATCAAAAAAATATACAAGGTGGTTCTAAAGTTATGGATCCAGAAAGAAATGGGCAAAATCGATAAAACACCCTGTAACTCAGTGATAAAAATCAGTGAGGCAATAAACGTAGTATATCTAGAACCGCCTCAATGACATCTATTTACCATTCAAGTATTTATGTTTCCCAATGAAACACCCTGTATATCTTACTTAAGGTTTTTAATGAAATCTCACTAAATTCAAATAGAAATTCATAAACACGTAAGTGACCATATGTTCAATTTGTAAAATATGTTTCAAAATCTAAAACTGAAAAAATATATCGAAAACCCATGTGCACATTCCTTTAACCTCTCATTGATCCTGTCAAAGATTACATTATATGCCTATGCATCGATACGGTATAATCCAATTTCAACAAATAAGCTTAGAACTTCGCGATAAGCTCCCTTACTGACCCTCTGATGAAGAGATAATCCCTCTTTTTATTATTTAGGGGAGAAAGGTATTATAAAAAACTGACATTATCCGAGTTGTGTGTGTGTGTGTGTGTGTTACGGCTCATTTGGTATTAAAAACTACGAAAAATAGGACAAAGAACGATAGAATACGTTAAGTTGGGTGCCGTTATGGAATAGAATTTACCATATTATCAAAAAGACAACAAAAGAAAAAATGACATGAGTCCAGATGGAGACGTAGATAAAATCCAAAAATTAATATGCAGACGAGAGACAAATTTGATACAGATTTAAAGGAAAATAATCAAAGTTATTCTAATTAAGAATTACTGAAGGTAATGGAGATAATACTGAAGGTGGAGAGGTTGTAAATAATATTCGATACGCAGACGACACTGTACTAGTTGCAAGAACAGTAGAAGAATTACAACGATTACTTACAAACATAAATATTGCTTGCAACAATTATGGCATAAACATTAATGTCAAAAAAACCAAGTATATGGTCATGTAAAATCATGACACAACCAGCACATATTAGTATAAACGGCATTCAAATTGAAAAAGTATCAAGTTACAAATACTTGGGAACTTTAATAAACGAAACTGGAGACCAAAACAATGAAATAAAAAGACGAAATTGCCAGGGCCACCTTCATAAAGATGAGAAAATTCTTCTGCAACAGAGATATAAGCATCCCTCTACGATTAAGAATGCCAAGAGGCTACGTATTTAACACGCTATTAGACGGTGTAGAGGCCTGGACTCTCAAACAGAACTACATAAAAAATATTGAAAGTTTCGAGATTTGGTGCTACCGTCGAATGCTGAAGATAAGTCGGGTTGAAAGAATCACAAATCTTGAAGTAATACGAAGGATAGGAAAAGACCCAGCAATGTTGTTAACGATAAAACGAAGAAAACTCGAGTATTTGGGTCACCTGATGAGAGGTCATAAATACGCATTACTTCAAAATATAATGCAAGGAAAAATAGAAGGAAAACGGAATCCAGGCCGTAGAAGAATGTCATGGTTGCGGAATTTGAGAGAGTGGTTTGGCTGCACCATTAATGAACTTTTTAGGTCAGCTGTAAACAAAGTCAGGGTAGCCTTGATGATTTCCAATCTCCGATAGGAGTGGCACAAGAAGAAGAAGAAGAAGGTAAATAATGGTAGTGGAGCCCAAGCGGGGATTTTTGCAGTTACTCGAGCGCGTCAGAAAATCACATGGGGAGAAACCATGTACCCTGTAAATGTACCCCTACCATATATGGACGCTTAATATAGGGGAATTCGTTAAGGGGGATCCTAAAAAATCTATCCTTAGAAAAACTCGAAATCGTCAGATTAAGATAAGGTAATTTATGCCTGGTTACACAATAGATCTTAAGCTCCAGCTTAGGTAAGCTCTACTTACAGATAGGGCGTCCTTGAGTATCACTTACGTTGCACCATAATTTTAGATTCTTACCTTATTATCAATTATATCTATTATTATATTATGGTATTCTTATTGTAATATATTATACCTAATTATATTATATTAATTCTTATGATATTCTCGACTTAAGCTTAAGATCTGTTGGTGCAACCGGGCATTAAAGTATATTTATTTATTATTATACGTATATTTCAAAAATCTGACGATTTGACCAGGGCGTAAGGAAATGGGCGGGTCAAAGTTTCGCAAAAAAAGTGAATATTTCGCGACCACCAACGGAGGTGGGGTGGATACTTTTTTGTTTGCACTGTTTATCTGATATTTAAAAAAGGCGGAAATTCAATTGATCAATCACGAACAATGTATCGCTAGGTATATAATAAATTATATTAAATATCAAAAACGTGTGAAAATGTTTATGAACTCTGTTATTTAGACGGGTAGTAGAGACCTGTAAATTATAATTGTTGGTATGTAATTGTTAATGGAAACATGGCTGTAATAAGGTCAGCTGTTTGTATGTGAGCAGGAAACCCGAATTTTAAAAATTAATCATCACGAACGATTGTTTAAACTGGCGTATTATCCTCAGGGCTATGGTTGAAATTTATTCGATGAGTTGCAAAATAATAAATATCCATTTTTATTAAATATTTTTTTAACAAAACCTTCGTGAGAGCGTCCCATTTAATAAAAATGGTACAACTTTAATCTATTTTGACGGTCTCTAAAACTAAAGTTTTAAATATTCGAAAGAATGTCACAATATCTGAATTTTTGAGAATATGTCTTGCCTATTGTTTATACAGGATGAGTCATGAGGAACTGTACATACTCCTACCTCGGATAGAGGCCCCTATGGGGAATAACAAATGACCATTAAAAAGTGTCTCCTCCCATTGTTTAATAATATACAAAGCGAGTTTCGCATTTTGACAGAAATTTGTATTCGTCATAATTTTTGAACGGTCAGATCAATGTGTCTCTTATTTTGGTCAATCGTTACACTATTACCGCCTAATCAACTGGCTTTAAAAAATCCGGCTTTAAAAAATTAGTTCGTTTGGGTCTTAGAAAAAATTTCACCCTGTATACTCTTTTTGAAAACTCTAATATGAATTTTACAAATTGGACAAATAGGCAATTAAAATGACATATTTATTTTTTCCCCACACGATTACTTAATTTTTCTATAAAAAAAATCAAATTTGACTATGAATTAAAAGTTTGGTAAAGTGAACCATAGATTTAAAAAAATTAACTTTTATTACAAAAATTAATTTTTTTAATCAAATATTTAATTTTTTTTACCACCCAATCAACTGAGTTATTCAAACTAGAAAAAATCAGGTCCGGCTTTAAAAAATTAGTTCGTTTGGGTCTTAGAAAAAATTTCACCCTGTATATGCTTTTTGAAAACTCTTATATGAATTTTACAAATTAGACAAATAGACAATTAAAATGGCATATTTATTTTTTTCCCCACACGATTACATAATTTTTTATTAAAAAAATAAAATTTGTCAAAATCGCAATTTTACCATAAAAATAAAAAAATTAAACAACGTTATTCTTAAAATTAAAAGTTTCACAATTTTTTTTTCTATAACATGTCTAGATCTAAAACTCTCCATAACACTTCTCTTTGGACTCTATAGTTTAAGATAGACGTGATCAAATAGATAAATTTTAATTTTTTTCACTTAATCTTTGCGATTTAACTTTGCAATTCACGAACCAGCAGCTTTTATTTTTAAAACTTCATCACTTTAACGAGAAGAAGACTGAAAGTCTACAACAATTTTTATAGTCTTCACAATGGCAAGAGATATGTGCTGTAAAAATTTCAGAAAAAAAATTAAAATGGAAGAGTTGTAGCGAGTTAAACCGTGATTTCTTTTTTTTTCATTTTTAGGTTAAAATTCCGATTTTGACCATAGATTTATAATACTCTAGATTGCGCCTTACGATCTTAAAATGGGTGACGGTTGCGACAGAGATAAATGAGCCTATTTGGTCGGTAGTCTCTTTCTAATTCAAGGGGAGTATCGACGACGTCACTATCCTACTCTGTCGTCGAGTATTTTAGATGGTTTGACAGTTCGAGCGCATGGCGACGAGAACTGGTCGTTTGTCTTCGGACGTGGATAATCCTGGTTCGAATCCCATACCAATCATTACTTTTTTTATTTTTTATTTAATCAATATTGCGTTTATTAGATATTATTACATCTCTAAAATAAATATATGCAAAGAAATATATAACAAATAAGAAAAACTGTGTAGGTACCTATAGATTTTTAAAAATATAAAAGCCAATGTTATTTTTTTTAATAAGTTAATGGTAGAATAGTATAAAGTAATTAAAAATATTCGTAAAAAATTACCAATAATTAATATCAACATAATGTACCATCGATTTATTAATTGAATCGGTCATTTCAAAAACAACACGAGTCACATATTCCTAATTTTACAGAAGAGCAAAGAAAACTTAACTATATAGTCGAAAGATGGATGAAATGGATGACATCAAAATTCAGAGTTATATTGTAGTTTTGTTCCTAATGTTTTTACTGGACTGGTGTCGTTTTTGCACACAACGTTTATCTTAAAGGAGTCTATTCCTCTCAAAAAGTTAGTTTCTCAAAATTGTGGACTTTGCTGTTTTTGAAATGACCGATTCAATTATAAGTAATTAGACATTATTTTTATTTATGAAACTATTGTTACAATTTTTTAAAAAAGTAGAAGCAAAACAAATATTGTTCACTTCACATCATTCGAATAAGGACGAATTTATATTAATAACGAATGACTTATTTTACTATGCAGTTCACAAATTATGTATTCCAATATTAACTTACTATACATACGTACATTTATTATCTGCTAGATTTACTTAGGTCCATTTTTCAGATGTAAAAATATCTAATAAACGCAATATTGATTAAATAAAAATAAAAAAAGGTAAAGTTGGTATGGGATTCGAACCACGATTATCCATGTCGGAAGACCAAAGACCATTTCTCGTCACCACCCGCTCCAACTGTCAACACATATTACTCGATAAAGTGGGATAGTCACGTCGTCGATATTCCCCTTAAATTAAAAAGAGAGTACCGACCAAATAGGCTCATTTATCTCTGTCGCAACGGTCACCCATTTTAAGATCGCAGGGCGCAATCTAGAGTATTATATATCTATGATTTTGACAAATTTGATTTTTTAATAAAAAATTAAGTAATCGTGTGGGAAAAAAATAAATACCATTTTAATTGCCTATTTGTCTAATTTGTAAAATTCATATTAGAGTTTTCAAAAAGCGTATACAGGGTGAAATTTTTTCTAAGACCAAAACGAACTAATTTTTTAAATCCGGAGCTGATTTTTTCTAGTTTGAATAAATCAGTTGATCGGGTGGTAACATAAATTAAATATTTGTTCAAAAAAAATTATTTTTTGTAATAAAAGTTAATTTTTTTAAATATATGGTTCACTTTACCAAACTTTTAATTATTCATAGTTAAATTTGATTTTTTTATAAAAAATTAAGTAATCGTGTGGGGAAACAAATAAATATGCCATTTTAATTGCCAATTTGTCTAATTTGTAAAATTCATATTTAGAGTTTTCAAAAAGCGTATACAGTTTCCCGCTACTCTTTTTATCTCGTCGGTCCACCTACTCGGTGCTCGTCCTCGGCTTCTTTCGTAGTTTCTGGGCCTCCATTCCATGGTGCGTCGTGTCCACCGTCTATCGTGTGTTCTAGCTAAGTGCCCTGCCCAGTTCCTCTTAAGCGTCGTAGCTCTTTCGATGTCGTCTTGAACTTCTGATCTTTGCCTGATTTGTTGGTTTGTTATGTGGTCTCGAAGGCTCATGTTCAGCATTGCACGTTCCATGATTCGTTGTTTCATAACTCTGAATTTATTCGCGGATTGTTACGTCACTGTTAAAGTATCTGCTCCACAAGTTTATACAAGCAAACATTGGTTATAAACCAATAAACCTTGAGACCCATGGGAATTGAACTTTGGGAATGGGAATGCTGCCATGTAAGTCCTATTCGCCTCTGTATTTCATGTGTTTGATCTCGTGTCCCTAATTTGTTCACACTAATTTAGTGGTGTGAACAAATTCAGTTAAGTATTTCAAAAAATTTTAAACTGGAAATCCACGATATTTTCAACACGTGCGTTGAACTTAAACAATAAAGCTTGGACTTTCTATTATACATAGAAAACAGAAGATTTTCAAAAAATGATTATCAAAGAAAAAGTAAGACCCCCAATGAAAAATTATACACGATTGACTTCGAAGAAGAAGAAGAAGAAGTGAGGGTTGTTAGTTTAAAAATAATTGTATTAATCGAAATATTTTCCTATTTATTTAAATTAACAATTCAGTAACATATTCGATATCAGCAGAGTACATTTGACGACCTTGGGACCAGAAGGGGGCATGCCACCAAACAATATTTTGGAGAAAACATCATTTTAAACTTATTCTCAAATCCTGAAATCCAATTTTTAAATTTTTGTTGGTAGTAAGGCCCATAGTCGTTTGGAAATATGACCTTAAATACACAATAAAAGTAACACACATGTTTATTTAACGGCTTTTGGGTTTTTGAACATTTTTTGAAAAAATATGAGGCTTATCCCCTATTGTATAAAAAAATATATTCTAAAATATGAACATAAAATGCAACAATAAAATAATTTAGTTGTCAATATTTTCAATATCTGAAAAGTCGTCCAAATGTTCAATGTCTTCTAGTTCTGTCAATTTCTGTCTTCACTATTTTTTGCAATCGCAAGGTGCACCTAATTTTTTTGGTTCTATTTTCTTCCCTCTTGTATTTATATACATATTCGTAAACTAGATCTTTTTTAGTCTTGCGCTTAATTTTTTATGTCGTTGGGTATCCTTGTGTCTCCATCTAGAAATCGCCTTCTTTTCTGGAGTTGCCAAGAGAACTCGAGAAGTCTGTGGGGTATAAACCTATTCATTTTCCTACAATGAAGTAGGTATTTTACTAAAAAGGTATAAGCCACAAAAAACCTTTAGAACAATCCTAATGTTTTTAGGTTCGAAAAATATAACATAAGGGGACAAGCCACACAGTAAATAAACTTACCGTTCCTGAGTTTACATTTTCTCAATCGCTGCTACTTCCGGGTACTGTATAGTCTTTTTCATCTTCGCTTTTATTTAAACACGTATCTTGGTCACTGTGTTCAGAATCAAACTCAGAAAAGTCTATTTTCCGTTTACATGCACGGGAATGTTCCGCCGCCATGTTGATTACTACTGTGGCTTGTCTCCTTCTGTTGCAATATAAAAGAATGGTGACACAACGGGACTTAACTACAGCGGCGCCAACTATGAAAAACTGCTGAAATTTTCTGTTTGGGACATTAATATGGTCTTAAAGTTTGCGATTTCTACCTTTTAACTCATTTTTGACGAAATTGTGGCTTGTCCCCTTCTGGTCCCAAGGTCTTCATTTGAGATATAAGACAAATTGACCTGAATCTATACCCACTGAATATTCGGCAGTTCGTATCAGCGTTATTGTGCAATATGGAATATATGTGACAATTAGAAGCAATATTGTTAAAACAATAGCCGCATTTTTTTTTTAAATTTCTGCATATCGCTCCACTAATAATTACTCCAGATTGATGTATTCGTGCTGTCGAGCAATTATTGCTAAAAAAATGCCCGTATAAGCGCACCGGAAGTTACAAGTGTTTATTACTAATTAGGATTTATGTTATTACTAATTACTAATTAGGATTCCCAATATTTGTTGATTGCAACGAATAAGTATACCAGCAGAAACAATATAGCAGTTGTCTATGTCTTATATTCTGTCTTTTTTTCTGTACTAGTGTTTTCTATATTCACAGCGACCTGGCATTAGCGTATATTTGTTTTTTATATACATTTAGTTAACATGTATAGATTTTTAAAGTCAAAATTCGCATCTTCAAGCTATTCTATAAGTGTCTCTTATTGTATTTATTAAATGGTTTATTAAAATCAATTAGGCTTTATATCCACATATTTCTGGCAAGCACATTCAAAGCTAAGACTTTCCTTTTAAGGCAACTGAAGGTTTGTTCTCCTTTTATTACCTATGCAGTTTTCCAGGACTATTTTCACAAATATCTGAAAAGTATGATTTATTAGTGATAGACTGAAGTTTCTATGCCTTTATAATTCTCAGTGTTCAGCCTTTTTGAGCGCAAGAAATAGACAGCATGGAATATATGATAAGAAAATTAAAGGAAGAGTATGAGCTATGGGGACTCAAGATATAAATATGTGTACGACCGAATACTTATTTATTGGATCAGAGGTTGCAGATTTGAACTTGTTTAGAAGAGACTATTAAGAGTTGTACCACTTTTAAATATTTAGGGAAAATGGTAAGCCGAGATGGTACTTGTATAAAAGATATAGAAATGAACATAGCACGGCGAAAACAAGCCACGAAAGCACTCCATGGAGTTATATGGAACAACACTCTACTAGCCAAAGAAAACAAAAGAAGGATCTTTCAGAGGATAGTGCTGAATATTACCCTATATGGAGCGGACGTAAGGCCAATGACAACAACAATACGAAATAAAATACGAACAGTTGAATTGGAGTTTATAAGAAGATGAAATATCACCAAATAGGATAAAATAAGAACAGAGAAAATATGGAACAGAATGGAAATAGAATGCTCAATTACAAAAAGTTGGAAAACAGAGCCCTGCAAAGGTAGGTACGGGCATGTACAAAAAACGCCAGAGCACACGTGGCCGAAAAGAATACTGGACTGGGACCCGCCGGGAAGAAGACGGAGAGGCAGATAGGCTATGAGATGGAAAACTTACATACGAAAGCGATGATAGATCGAGACCTCAAGATGGCAACTGGGAGAATAGAGTGCTGTAGAGGACGAAAACGGCGAATTCATAATGGCAAAGAGCCGAAGAAGCAGAAGAAATATAATCAAAAGATATGGTATTTCCACTCATATCTAATCGCCATGTTGAAGTGTGGATCATAATCATATATCAGAGAATTAACTGTTATTCTGAACTACATATACTTTGCTGTGATTCCTTGCTAAACTACTTATTTTAAAATCAAATGTAAAAAAATCATGAAGAACTAACAATATTCTGGTTATGGTTATGGTATCATTATTCCCATTATGGGCATTCTCTTATACAGAATATAGAATATAGCATATAAATAAAACGGAAGATGTCTTTTTTGCTACTATTTATTTTCGCAGTACATTTTTCAAGCAATTTTCCAACTATTGTAATAATGTAATAAGTATATTATTACTTAAAAGTTCTACTTTATTCACTTACAGTTACTTCCCGTTCAAAATCACATTTGACTACATGCCACAATAACAAGTTATAGTCACCGTAACATACTTTCCTAACAGCCACCCGGAAGAAATATTAAAATTACTGTTTATCATCGGAAACGGCTGAAAGCACTTCGCGAATTACTTGTATGTGATCTCGGCGAAGAAAAGAGCGAACGAAGAAGAGAAGAAGAGAAAGAAGAAGCAGACGAGCACCTGTGTCCGGATCCCACGGTGTGCTTCAAAACGGTGCAGCGACAAAGACGCAAGATCACAGCGGCGTGGCCTATCCAATAGGGATTGACAAATAGTTAAAGTCTTATTAATTTTCGATTATGAAAATTATAGACTGGCAAATTTTTTTTTAAACTGACGGCATTTGACGACAAATGGACAAATAGAAATATGTATCTCGCTATAATCATACACATCTTAAGCTGGTAGAAATTTTCTGTCTGACTTCAATACTCACGTATTTGTAATAGGTTACTTAGCAGCAATGAAAATAAGTGAGAATTTTTCAAAAAAGTCCTGGAAGCGGCCTAAAGCTAAACAGCACAAATATTTCGATAAAATACGTGTAGAGGATAGACAGAAACTAAGCGTCTTAGTAAATAAAATTGGAAAAAAAAGAAAAGGTTGGTTACTCACTCTCTTGTGCAATTTTTCAATTATTCATTCAATCACGAATTGGAAAGAAAAAACTATCAGAAGAATAATAATTATTATATTAAATGTACTTATGTGTAAGATTGCGGATACCGTAAAGTAGTTGTATTAAAGACACTAAATCTTAAATATAGAAGATTTAAAAAAGATTTTCTTCTTCAGATGCTAATCCACTAATGGATGTTAGCGATCACATTTTCCATTACTCTTTGTTTCTTGCAATATGTATCAGAGATTGTATGTCGTTAATCCCTATACATTGCCCTATGTTTCGCAGCCAAGACATTTTCTTGCGTCCCATTACATTCTTGCCTTGAATTTTACCCTCGATTATAAGTTGAAGTTGGAGGAACTGGTATTATAAATTGGAGGAACTGGTATATTTCATTTCGCATGATGTGACCCAGATACGCCGTTTTTCTGATGGTTTTGAAAAGTTGACATCTAGATTTGTGACTTTCACCGTCCACGGTATCTTTAGGATACGACAACAAAGCCACATTTCGAAAGCTTCTAATCTGTTTATTATTAGAAATATAAAAGTAAAAACTATTTTTATGTTAACCGAACCGTATTATTACAATAATATACAAACAAAGAAATTAAGATGTTTCCTTTACAAAATATTCTAGCAGACTAAATACCAAAAACAGAACTAACACTGTTCTCACATCCATAAATATGTAACTTGACACTTTTTCGCAATTCTACCCAAGAGGTATATCGAATTGACCTTTATGCATTCGGAGAAATGGCCCGCCCATGAAGACTAGATATTCTAACACTTAATAAAAATAATAATTTATAGTTCAGTATTAAGTAAATTCCAACATTTATATCCCTCGTGTTGAGTGACTAACCCTCTACACCATATAGCAGCACCGACCATACGTAATACTTAGTAAACCTTAGTCTAAAGATCGAACTTACCTTAGTTAAAAATCGAACTCTGAACAGGACAGTACCTTCCTGAATTTTACGAAAACTTGTCGAGTTTGCTCAACGCGACATACATTTTACTTCCCTGCCCAACACCCAGTCTTTAAAAAGCAACGTTCCAAGGTATTTAAATTTGCTCACTCTTTCAATGGACTTGGTATTCAGTGTTAAGGTGGAGTTTTCAAGTGCATTTATCCAAGTTTCTGGAGATGATCATGAATTTGGTCTTTTTGGTATTAATCTCCAATCCCAGTCGCTTACCGCATTCTCCGATTATGGTGACAAGTTGTTGAAGATCGAATATGTTGTCACAAATTAAGACACTATCATCAGTATATCGTATGCTGTTGATCAATACTCCATTCACTTTGATTCCCATCTCTGCATCTTCCAAAGGCTCTTGAAATATGGCTTCGGAATAAATCTTAAGTAAAAGAGAAGAAAGCACACATCCCTGTCAAACACCCCTTCTTATATGTATGGGTTTGGAGATATAATTGTCTATTATACCAGTACAAGTTTTCAATGCATCTTATATATTTTTGGTCTTTATCAAGTTTCTTGAGGATCTGCATTAGCTTGTGGTGTTGGACACGATCAAACGCTTTTTCGCAATCTAAAAAGCATAGGAAAACGTCCTTCTTCTGATCGTAACAATTTTGGACCAGCACCTGTGTTTCTACTATTGCTTCTCTTGTTCATCTTCTTCTTCTTGTGCCACTCCTATCGGAGATTGGAAATCATCAAGGCTACCCTGACCTTGTTTACAGCTGACCTAAAAAGTTCGTTAGTGGTGCAGCCAAACCACTCTCTCAAATTCCGCAACCATGACATTCTTCTACGGCCTGGATTCCGTTTTCCTTCTATTTTTCCTTGCATTATACTTTGAAGTAATGCGTATTTATGACCTCTTATCAGGTGACCCAAATATTCGAGTTTTCTTCGTTTTATCGTTAACAAAATTTCTGGGTCTTTTCCTATCCTTCGTATTACTTCAAGGTTTGTGATTCTTTCAACCCAACTTATCTTCAGCATTCGACGATAGCACCACATCTCGAAATTTTCAATATTTTTTATGTTGTTCTGTTTGAGAGTCCAGGCCTCTACACCGTATAGCGTGTTAAATACGTAGCCTCTTAGCATTCTTAATCGTAGAGGGATGGTTATATCTCTGTTGCAGAAGAATTTTCTCATCCTTATGAAGGTGGCCCTGGCAATTTCGATACGTCTTTTTATTTCATTGTTTTGGTCTCCAGTTTCGTTTATAAAGTTCCCAAGTATTAGTAACTTGATACTTTTTCAATTCGAATTCCGTTTATACTAATATGAGCTGGTTGTGTCATGATTTTACTGAAGACCATATACTTGGTTTCAGGAAGTTACTGACGTGTTCAGAGTTCGATCTTCAACTGAGATTAAGGTTTACTAAGTGCTACGTATGATCGGTGCTACTATATGGAGTAGAGGGCTGGACACTCAAAATTAGGGATATAAACAGATTAGAAGCATTCGAAATCTGGCTTTATCGCCGTATCCTAAAGATACCATGGACGGCGAAAGTCACAAATGTAGATGTTCTTAAAAGAATGCCAACTTTTCGAAGCCATCAAGGAAAAGAAGACGGCGTATCTGGGTCACATCATGCGAAACGAAAAATACCAGTTCCTTCAACTTATAATCCAGGGTAAAATTGAAGGCAAGAGAGGAATAGGACGCAAGAAAATGTCCTGGCTCCGAAACATAAGGCAATGGACAGGGATTAATGACATTCAATCTCTGATACACATTGCAAGAAATAGAGAGTTAATGGAAAATGTGATCGCTAACCATCAGGCTAATGAGTCTGTGATCCTTATATCTTTTTGCATTGATTTTCTTGGGTAAGGGAATAAAGGTAGAGCGTAACCACTGTTGGGGATAGCAATGAGTTTCATAAATAAACTTAAATATTTTATGTAGTGTTGAAATTCCTCTTTCATCCAGTAGTTTGAATATTTCTGAAGGGAGTTCATCTGGTCCAGGTTCCTTATTGTGTTTTAAATTTAATTTATTTTTTAATTTTATTTAGCGTATGGCTTAAGTACATCACAGAATATATTTAGATTTATGCATTATACAATGCATCACAAACAGATGTCCAATTTTTTTATACAGTAGAACCCCTCAAATCCGAACTAATTGGGGGGACAGCCTGTTCGGATTCCGAAAAGTTCGGATTATCCGAAAGTTAGCCTTAACTAGTAGTTCAAAGCTTTCATTGTGATTTTGAGTATCCAAACGTTCTCGCAAGAGTGTGGACAATATTTTTGGACTCAATTTGACTACGAGAGAACCAAAGTAAGTTTGTGTTTAACCTTTATAAACACTTTATAAACCTATATATTAAAGTATAATATTTATTTTTAAGAAATTTTAAATGTCAAAGTCCTAGTAATCCTACATTGTCCAATTTTCTGGCTTTACTCTGTATAATAAACATGTTTTTAAGTTTTTGTCTTAAATTTTTAAATTTTTTTCACTTTTCGTTGGTTCGGATTTGCCGAAAGTTCGGATTCGCGGGGTTCGGATTTACGGGGTTCTACTGTATATTCGATTGACCCTTCGGTTGCCCTATAGGCAATTGTGACTGATCGTCTGTCTTGCAGCGCCGCAGTCACAAGAAGGCGAGGGGAGTTTACCCCATCTGTAGAGGGAGTCGGCGCATCTTCCACAGTTTGTTCGAATTCGATTAAGGGCTGCCCAAATCTTACGGGGACGTTCAAATTCGCCAGGTTTTCCTATGATGTCCGGTAGACTATAGTAATGCGGATCTGTCCTACTTTCCCAATCTTCTCTCCATCAGGTATTTAAGTCAAAGTTGGATTGCTGCAGCGCTTGAGCAGATTGTAGAGGGGGTAACCTGGATCGGAGACGGTTTTCAAGAATATCGGGGATGTCGTTGTGGACTAGAAGCTGGCGACTGTCCATTATTTTGTTATATTCTTTAAACAATGCATGTTCGCGGCGTAGGTTGGGTGGTGCTATATTACTAAGGGTAGGTAGCCACATTGTAGAGGTGGGCTTAATTGTGCCTGTTATCATACGCAGAGCACGGTTTAGTTGGGTGTCGACCAGGTGGGTATGCCTGCTATTTAGCCACACTGGTGCACAGTATTCTGCCACCGGATATATCAGGCCGAGAGCAGAGGATCTTAATGTTGATGCTGTGGACCCCCATGTAGTGCCGCAGAGTTTCTGTATTATATTGTTGCGTGTTTTCAATTTTGCTGCTGTTTTCGTCAGGTGTTCTCTGAATGTGAGCGTTCTGTCTAGAGTAACCCCAAGGTATTTCGGATATTTATTGTGTTTTAACAGCTTGTTATTAAAATACACTCGCAATTCTCTGTTTGCCAGCTTGTTGTTGAGATGAAAAGCTGATACTTCAGTTTTTGTAGTACTTGGCTGTAGTCTCCATTTCTTAAGGTATTCGCTGAGGATGGATAAGTCATTCGTGAGAGTGATTTCTGTAGTTTCTAAAGATTGGTGGCTTGTTGCAAGGGTCCAGTCGTCAGCATATTCAAACTTCCGAGATTTGGTTTCAGGCATTGAATTTAATATTAGGATGTTTTGGCAACGATTTGACGTCAAAAATCTAGAATGACGTAAGCGTACTTTTGTAGCAAAAAAACCATAGCAGAATTGAGGGATGTGGCCTCAATTGAGTTGTTTTTTTATTCCGTTTACTTAATTTTTTAGTTTCTTCGGTGAAGTGTTCGTTACGCGTTACGCCACTGGTATACCATGCATACGTCTGTCGCTCTTTAACAGCTTTACATTTTTATAAGTAAGCAGCTTAAATTGGTTTATGGCCGTCTTCTATATGCGCATTAAGATACACTTGTTTCACCTAAGTAGCAAGCTCGGGCTCTGTTCTCTGTGTGTCTTTGTGTTTTAAGTTCGACAAAAAAAACTTCTCGAAGCTGCTCTTTGTGTTAAAGGATATCAAACAGCAATGGCACTTTTTCTATAAACGTATAGAAAATTTATAGGAATGTAGTCTGGTAGAAAAACCGATTTTTATCAAAGAATATCAAACACGGTTTAGGACAAAATATTTTTTTGGGACTTAAAATGATTTAAAATAGTTTTATCAAGTATTGTTTTTAATACACTTTAATGTGAATAATTAAAAATGAAATGACAGAAGTCTTCTCAAAAATTTTCTTAATGTTTATAGGGCAGTAAATGAGAGCAAGAACACGTTATTACCTCCGAATTCTATCCTACTGCATGGATTTTAATGAAATTTTAGGAATAAGCTGAAAATATCTCCTTATTCAAAGTCTACCCTATGCCGATGTGTGCTTTTGTCTTGGGGGCGGTTCCCACCCCTTCTCGAGGGTGGAACATTTTTTGGTTAAACAACTACGGTTGCCAGAGAACCTAATTCTAAGCAAAAATTGTTCTATAATTTTTTTTTGAAAACTCAATACTTTTTGAGTTATTCGTGGTTGAAAATTTTGGCCATTTTCATTGAAATAATAACACCTTTTCAAACGGTTTTTTGCGAATACATTAAAAACAATGCATCTAACTAAAAAAATTATATAAAACAGTTTTGTAGCTCATAAAAAAAAATAAAGAGATTCGTTCCTTTTTCAATCTTCTAGTTATAATACAAAAAGAGATATGGTAGGTAAAAAGAGTTTGTTTTTTTGGTGCATGCTCAAATCAGTGTACATATTCAACTTGAAATAACAGAGAAACGGTCGATTTTAGGTGTATAATGCTCCCAATACCTTTTATTGTGCTTGAAAAGTCCTTTAAAATAAGCAATATGAAATGTCGATTACATTCAAACTAAGCGAGATATGCTGCGAAAAATTGATGACTAACGAATTTTAAGAAAAAAATTGAGAAGTATATTTAACCCGTCATCCACAAGAATTTAAATGCATCGTTTTCCTTCTACAATACATTTTACTACAGTGTTATTTTTATGTTAAAAAAGTTGAGCGGGTTTAAAATGTATGGTTTTTGAAAAAAATAAGATCAAATTATAGAGCGCATATTAAAATTTTCTTAAAAATCTTCCTTTTTCTCCATGATAAGAGATACTGTTATAAAAAATAAAATCAAAATGTTTATCTAGAAGAAACCTACATTTTTGTATGGCATCTTTTTTGGCATCTCTTATCATTTTCAAGTTACATGCAGAAATAGGAAGATTTTTAAGAAAGTTTAAAAATGCGCTCAATAATTTGATCTTATTTTTTTCAAAAACCATTCATTTTAAACATGCCCAACTTTTTGAACATAAAAAGAACACTATATTAAAATGTACTGTAGAAGGAAAACGATGGATTTAAATTCTTGTGCATGAGGGGTTAAATATACTTCTCATTTTTTTCTTAAAATATGTTAGTCATCAAATTTTTTACAGTTTATCTAGCATAGTTTGAATGTAATCGACATTTAATATTGCTTATTTTAAAGGTCTTTTCAAGCACAACAAAAGTTATTGGTAGCATTATACACATAAAATCGACCGTTTCTCTGTAATTTCACGTTAAATACACTGATTTGAGCATGCACCAAGAAAACAAGTTTTTTTCACTTACCATATCTCTTTTTGTGTTATAACTAGAAGATTCATAAAGGAAAGAATCTCGTTGTTATTTTATAAGCTACAAAAATGTTTTATACGGTTTTTTTAGTTAGATGCATAGTTTTTAAGAAATTCGCAAAAAAACCGTTTGAAAAGGTGTTATGTTTCAATGAAAATCGCCAATTTTCAACCAGGAATAACTCAAAAAGTATTGAGTTTTCGAAAAAAAATTATAGAACAGTTTTTGCTTAGTATTAGGTTCTCTAGCAACTTCCGTAGTTATTTAAGCAAAAAAATTTCCACCCCCAAGACAAAAGCACACATTGGCATAGGGTAGACTTTGTTTCTTGAGCTATTCCCTACTTACTGTGAAAATATCACGCAAATCGATATAGTAGGATGGAATTCGGAGCCACAAACCCTCATTGATTGCCCTATTAGAGAATATTTAGAAGTCTGAGAATATTTTTTAGGCACTATGCAGGGTGTAACAAAAAGGTAGGTCATAAACTAAATCACATATTCTGGGACAAAACATAGTTCGATTGAACCTAACTTACCTTAATACAAATGTACACATAAAAAATTAAAGTTACAAAATAAAAATTGATTTTTTCCAATGTATCGAACACTGTTAGAGATTTTATATTGAAAATAGACATGTGGCTTTCTTATGGCAGGAACATCTTTAAAAAAATAACAGAGAAACTACAAAAATTTTATGAGGGTATTGTTCCTTTATCACCCCCCCCCCCCAAATGTCTGTGTACTTTCCAATTAAATTATTATTGTGGTACCATTAGTTACAACACAATGTTTTTAAAACTTTTGTTTCTCTGTTGTGTCGGATCTTACTTTTTCTTTATTTCCATTACTTGTTCAATAATTGGTTCTTTACTGATTACTTTTTTTTTTGTTTCTCTTGTGCTGAATCTTTGGACTCGTCTTCTTAGACTTTCTTCATCTTGGACTATCATAATAGTGTCGTTTGCGTAACAGATAATTTTTGAAACTTTGTTTTCCATTATGTATTCTCTTTATTTGTTGACGCTTTTGATGACTTCATTATTGATTAACATAGAGAACATATAACTTAACGAGACGGTAGGTTCTATAAGTTTTGTAAGTTGTCCATGTATTCTGACTTCCATGTAGTTTTGGTAGGTTTTTTCAATATTTTCAGTAGAGATTTTTATATTTGAATTTTTTAATATTCTGTCAAATACTTGAGTTGAGATCGACTTAGATATATTAAAAACGAGAAGGTGGCAACAGATCGCCAGAAACACAACAGATTTGCGACAAATCTTAGAGTAGGCTAGGACCACAAAAGATTGTTGGGCCAAAGATGATAATGATGAATTTAATGTAAGTACATAATCTTTCAGTACGAAAACTTTGTTGTTCATCTGCTAATCTAATCCTCTGATTTAGTTGTTCTTGCAAAATTGTAGTTGTAAGTTTCAGGGTGGTATTTGTCAAGTTGATATTGCAATTGTAGTTCTCTGGCTGTTGTTTTATTGCATTGTACTCCGAAGATTTAATTTAACTCAATCAATAAATTAAATTTCGATTTAAATGTAGCATAGCAAAAGAATATCACGACTGCCTAATTCGAAATACAAAGGAAGACTCCGTAACGAATGTCTGACGAAAGAAGACCAGTGATAAGTTTCAAGATTAGAAGTAAATCAATGTTTGAATAAAATAAACAGTAGATAAGGAGAGAATATTACATTTGAATCGTGTAAAATGTTTAATTACTAATTCAATACTTATATCTTCAGCAAAATATGAACTCATGTGAAATTAAAGTACCTACTATTTTAGTACTTTTGTACTATATTATACCCTATTTAATTTAATGATTTTTTTTATTAAAAACAAATATTCCAAATGAAAATTAAACAAAAAAATTCCAATAAATTATTATAGTAGCAGTCAAAACAATTCACAAAAATTAAATATACAAAGATTCTTTTCATCTAATATTGAATACATTTTGATTTAATTTATGAGTAAGCTAGCGACCCTCAAAGAACAGCACTAGACATAGACCACATTATTTTTCTAAAGACAGCTCTATTCTGTACTCACCACTCTAAAAACCAAACAAGTGCATGAGAACGGTCCAGATGTATCATAGCAATTGTGCAACTGTTGAAAAACATAAAAAAATACTTCCGCGTCTGGAGGGAGTCGTTGACTATTCATGGAAACATAAAAAACTGGAGCTCATCGTTGTAATAGGGGTTAATTTTTTGTGGGGCAGTTTCGTGTAGACTAAAGTTGACACGGATTGGTGAACACCGACAATTCTACACTTGATCGAAATTTTGGCAACCCCCATAATATATTTAAAAGGGTCGTACGTGTGCATGTATAAGCCGTGATTAACCCTTTGACACGTTTTTAAGAACATGTGTGTTGAGAAGGGGGTTGTGTTGTGGTAATGAAATTTATTTGATAACATTTTGATGAGATATTATTGTACACCCTAATTTTTAATGGTGCATTGCCTTTTTAAGTAATGGTGCATTGAGTAGATGCACTTGACGTTATTTTTTATTTATGATATCAGAAACTGTTATGTATATTGAATTAATAATAGAAATAGCACAGTTTAATGCTAAATAATCAGTTAATTCACTCTCGAATTTTGACGGTTCCAATTTTGCAATCCACTTCTGAGACAAAATTTTGAAAATTTCAAGATATTGTCTTGATCTTGTCTTGATTTCAAGCTCTTGATCAAGACAAGAAGTAATTTTAGATTGAAAGCTCATCAATATTGAAAGCTCTAAAACGTGTTTATTGTGAAAAAGATAACTTATTATAACAACATAACAACATAAAAGATAAAATAACATATTTTAATTTATTGAACACTTTTTTTTTTGCTAAACCGAGTTACAAAAATATAAATAAAAAAATTAAAAAGGATTCTTAAGCGTCGATCACAAGGGGCGAGTTTGCAAGCTGCTAGCGAACTAACTGGCTTGTATTTAGCTTAAGTATCATCGAGATTTTTACTAACTGCTAGTGACTATACGATTGTAAAAAAGCTGCGAGCAAAATAGAAAACCGGTCTAATTTTTCGCTATTCGCTGACGTGTTAGCTTGTAAGCTGGTTAACTAGCCTTGTGTCATCATTGCTGCTAGTAAACTGGTTGCCAATAGAGTGTCTGCGTGTTTGCAGCTTCAGCAAAAATGTCAACGGAATTAGTTCGCGCGGGAGTAGTTATTTTAGCTAATGCAGTCTCCTCCTCCTCAGTCGTTTCCTCATTGCTGAGTGTCGTGATTCCCCATGATACGAGCAACTATCTCTTTCCATCGACTTCTGTCCTGAGCTTCCCTCATGGATTCAGAGAATGTTTTTCCACTGGCTTTCTGTAATTGATCCGTCCATCGAGTAGGTGAGCGACCTCTACTTCTGCGTCCTTCAACGTTTCCCGAAATTATAAATCTCTCAAGATTATCATCACTTCTTCTTGCAATATGGCCGAAAAATTTTAAGACGGTGGAGAGGCAAATAGAGGAAAGTCGAGTCTGAATATTAAGCTCTTGGAGGATTGAGTGATTTGTTCTGTGTTCCGTCCATGAGATCCGAAGCATTCTTCTCCAGCACCACATTTAAAAGGCGTCAATCCTTTTTCTCTCGTCAATATTGTATCCGTAATTAAATATGGGAAAAATTAGGGCACGTACTAATCTTATTTTGGTATTCTTCGATAAGGAGCGATCTTTCCAGATTTTCGATAATCGACTCATAGCGTTTGTGGCCATGCCTATTCTCCTACGTATTTCTGTTTCACAAGATCCTGTATTACTGATGTAGGATCCTAGATAATTGAACTCGTTAGCCACTTCAAACTGGTCTAAGGCTCCTGTTGTCTGAAGTGAATTTGAATAAACTACTATCATAATTTTTGTTTTTTGTTTATTGATCTTGAGACCACATCTATTGCTTTCGGCTTCCACTAGCTGCAGCAGGCTGGACATTTCTTCTACGGATGCAGTTATTAATGTTGTATCATCTGCATATATGAGATTTGTGATCTTCTGTCCTGCGATAGAAATACCGTCATTCCATTTGTCGAGTGCTTTTATCATTATATATTTCCCATAGAAATTAAAAAGACTTAGAGATAGAATACATCATTGTCGGACTCCTCTACCTATTTTAAAAGGATCGGACTTATGGATTGCAATGCAGTCTAGAATGTACGACACTAAAGAAAAACTTAAAGCAGAAAAGAAAATGGGTAAAATCATGGATCGGAAAACGCGAGAGATATGGTGTTTCCTAAGATTTATTGAGAGAATTGGAGGACGAAGATCCTTTTGCTTATAAAAATAATGTTGAGAACAAATAGTTCAACATTTGATGATTTGATTCCATTTTGCTAGCTAGTTGGCTAATACTGAGCGGGTGTAAAGCTATGTTTGTCATCGACACTCGCTAAATCGCTCACTCGCTAGCTTTTAAACTCGCCGACTAGCAGCTTGTAAAGCCCCGTATCCCGTATCCAGTATCATCGACGCTTTACCTAATCCAGTTGAAAATAAAATTGCAAACTAGATTTTATTTTAAATAACAACTTTAGCAGATTTTTAAATCGGAATAACAAATTTAGCACATTTTTAAATCGAAATTAATAAGTCATGAATTAAGGCAGACCAACTGCATGTCAATTTTGCGTTCGTCAGGAAACAAATGCAGATCATGGACTCCCCGGGGTCAAGAACCAGTGGTCGTGGAGGCCATGTTAGCACGCAACTCAATTAAAAGGCCGCCGGGGAATCACCAGACCGGGCAATCAAGAAATTTCAAGATCTTGAAATTTCTTGAGTCAAGACAAGATAAGATATAAGATGTCAAGACAATTTTTTTTTTATTTCTTGATTTTTTTTCAAGGCAAGACAAGAAGTTGTTTTCAAGACAATAATTCTTATCTTGTCGACCCCTACGTAGGATGCCGTTAACTGTCATTCATCTGCGCAAAGGATTACAATTTTTGATGCGCCATCACCAAAATGGAACATAGACAACAAAGGATTTTCGCGGACTGACCATATTGATTCGTTAGCATTATACTGTGGAAATAATAGGTAGTAGTAAAAAAATCTTCTTACCTTGATCACATAAAATTCCTCCCCAATTTGTGTCGCATATGCATTGCCACGAAGATCCATTGCAGTATCCGTGCTTGCATCCTGGATAGGGTTCACATTGATCACAGTAGTCTCCTCTCCAACCAGGTCGGCATCTGGAAAAAAAAAGTTGTTAGTTTTTAACGTACGGATTTTAACGAATAAAGAATAAATTAAACGAAAACAAAATAGAGAAACAGATCATTGCGATTTAGTTTTAGTTTGAGTCCATTATTCTACACGTGTTTCAAGGTTTACCTTTCATCAGGAAGACTTGTGAGAAGACTGAACTGAATCGAAACGTACCGTAAAGTATGCAATTAACTTGATGACAGAAAAACAAAAACAAATAGTACCAAAACATCATCTACAACAGAATCAAAAAATTGATTTTTCGTCTGAAAATGTTCTACTAAAGCCTTCCGATGTTTTAGCCTTCCTTAGGTGTGTCAATTTATTTCTGTTCGTTGTTTTTTGCATTCATTCTTGGTCAGCCATTCGCTTGACGTCATCAGTTCATCAGGTTTGAGGTCTGCCTTTACTTCTCTTATTTGCCCTTAATGTTCATTCCGTTTCGGGTTGTCTTCCATTTTTCCTATTTATCCTGCCTAGTTCCATTTTAACATGGCAATCTTTTGGATTACATCAATCTGTTACTTTTGATCGCATTTTTATTTCTTCATTGGATTTGTAATCATTGAGCATTCTCCATTCCATAGCTCTAGAAATTTGTCGACTATGCTGTTGTTAAAATCCCATGTTTCAGTTCCATAATATGTCAGAACGAGCAATACTTACTGATTAAGAGGAAACAGTAGCGATCAACAGGTAGCAAAAACGAGTTCCAAGATTGCGGCTGTAATTTTGAATATTTTTTTGAGATATTTGGCACACGTATTCGTAATATAATAAAGAATGGCGGTACAGAGCCCAATTTGAAAAATATATTAATATGTGGAAATTACTCTGTAATTAAATACAATATTAAAAAAACGAGCCTGTACCGCCATTAAGAAGAACAAAAAAATACACTTTCTTCAAATAAACTTTCTTTATCCGATGCCTAGATTTTGTGTCATTTTGGAACTACTAAAATTTTTTATTTCATTAGTAGTTCCAAAATGACACAAAATCTAGGCATCGGATAAAAAATTTTATTTGAAGAAAGTGTATTTTTTTGTTCTTCTTAATGGCGGTACAGGCTCGTTTTTTAATATTGTATTTAATTACAGAGTAATTTCCACATATTAATATATTTTTCAAATTGGGCTCTGTACCGCCATTCTTTATTATATTACGAATACGTGTGCCAAATATCTCGAAAAAATATTCAAAATTACAGCCGCAATCTTGGAACGCGTTTTCGCTACCTGTTGATCGCTACTGTTTCACCTTAAAAGTTTTTATCTCCACGTTTCTGTGCAGAAAGAAGACAGGACACTGAAATTAAACATGTGGAAGCCAAATGAAGAAAACTTAGATCGAATTGCAATGCAGATGTTTATAGAAACTTATTAATAATTTTGTCCAATTTGTAGGCAGGTTGCATACATAAATGGTCTGTATAACTCTCTTTCAATACCAAGTATATTATGTATGTGTTATAAATCAAAATATTTACCAATGACTATGTTATGTTATAATAATAAAAAAATACTCTAATTGTTATTTTTCAAATTTCAATCATAAAGATTGTCTCCGAATAAATCAAAAATACATTTCCCAATAAAATTATGAAGTAATGTGTAGTGTATGCAGAAATTGTTCAGCATCATTTTATGAAATGCTGTTCTTCCATCGATGAAACAGAATCATTATTAATTTGATAAACGTTGACGTTTTCATTAATTACCCAACCCATTTTATTCCACTTTTATTAATTATGCAAAAGACAACTACAACTTGTTTTTTGTAGCATGTAATTATCGCATTAGTAACACTTATACAAAGTAGGAAGTGAAAAACGGAATGGCTTCAGAGCTGGACACTACACGCGATGATAAATGATACATAATGGGAATTATCACTCCGCTAGTTTATGTCTGTCACTTGTTTCGCTTCAGGTCAGAACTACTTTTAGTTTATGAATGATTTTGCTTAAATTTATGAGTGTTTTAAGGTTTATTTATCGTCTTTAACCGTTAGTACTAATTAGTGATGCGCAGTTCGGACGTGAGGCCGGCTTCGAAAAGACTTTACTTTAAATAAATGTATAAAAGGTGGAAATAACCGCAAATTCGTGTTTTTAACACAAAAATCAGTACATAAGCTTCTTCTTCTTCTTTTTTATAGACATGGCTCTGTCTGCTTTTCAATGTGCTTCCAGGCTTCCAGTAAGTTGCCGTTCCATTGTTTTCATGCTCTTCCCACTGATCGTCTTCCCATTCGGGAACCATCTCTCGCTGTCTTTAGTCTTTACTACTCTAATTATTGTCATTCGGCTTATACGGTCGTACCAGTCTACTCTTCTACTTCTTACCTAGCTAGTTCTGATGTTCTCCACCTTCCATCTGACGTGTCTTCTGCCACTGTGGTGTGTTCGTTCTACTTGACATCGATTCTTCGTTCTTACTTTTATTATTTCATTTATGATCAGATTGAACAATAGAGGGATTATAGATCAGGGTATCTTTCTGTCGTATCCCACTGCCAGCTTCAATTGGGCCAGTTAGTTCTCCTTCTACTATTATTTTTATTGTGTTGTTATGGTAGATATTCTCGATCGTTTTGATTATTGTTAGAGATATATCTCTTGCATATAATAAGTTGATAACGTGCTTTAATTTGTTCCTGTCAAATGCCTTCTCAAGGTTCACGAAATATAAGTCCTTGATCAGCTGAGGCAACATTAATAAGGAACAACGTATACAGTTTTGGACGTTTGAGTTAGAATAAATTCATTTTCTCGAGAATGGGCGACTCTGGAGATAAATGCCCAAACAGGTCGATTTTTATTTTTAAATTATAATTTTTCTGTACTAGTGAGGACATCCATCTGGGCGTGATTACGCAATCGATGATTTTTTTAAATGAGAAAAGGGTCGTGTGATAGCTCATTCGAAAGGTTATTTAATTTTTAATTCTCTATCACTAATATAAACATTAACGTGATTATTTATACAGGGTGCCCAAAAACATTTTTTTGAATTGAATTAATTTAGACAAAAATAAGAATGTATGTAATTTATTTAATGAAAAATACATTTTACTGCTGTCAGAAAATAGAAAATAATGTTAATTTGAAAAATAAACATTGTTTTTCGCTTAAATTAAATGTTCAAACTGCTAAGAGGCAGGTGGTTCGCAGCTTTAATATTGAATTTAAGCGAAAAACAATATTTATTTATCGAACAAACATTTTTTCTTGTTTTTGGACAACAGTAAAATGTATTTCGAATTAAATAAATTATATACATGCTACTTTTTGTCTCAATTAATTTAATTAAAAAAATGTTTTTTGCACCCTGTATAAATAATTATGCTAATGTTTATATTAGTGAATGGAGAATTGAATAACCTTTCGAATGAGCTATCACACGACCTCTATTCTCAGTTAAAAAAATCATCGATTACGTCATCACGAGAAAGATGGATGACGTCACTAGTATGATACATATTATGCCAAAAAATTATAATTTAAAAATAAAAATTAACCTGTTTTGGCATTTATCTCCAGAGTCGTCCATTCTCGAAAAAATGAATTTATGAATGAAACTCAAGCGTCCTCATTGTATGTGAAAATATCATATATGAAAATATGATTGTGATCATATGAAAATATTTGCAAATATGTGGATATTTTGCATAAATTACAAATTTGATTTTATATTCACCATCCTATTGCAATCGGTTAAATCTTCTATGTAAATAGCTTAAATAATCTTTAAATAATTGGCAGGAATTATGATCGCATATACATTATTTGCAAAATTTTGAATATCAAAATATTCACCATTGCTCAGGCTTCGGTGTTGCAACAGATAATTTTCGATAATTATTATTGAAGCATTTTCGCAAGTGATTATTGTATAAAATTTAGAAGACGAGACTCCCAACAGAATTTATGCTTTCTTTATAGAGATGGACATTTATATTAAGGCGGTATTTGATGTTGTTAAAATCAGGTAAGTATTTAACACTGAGTAAAAGGGTGTAAAACCAGCAATACACATCTAGTTGTTGATATTAAAAAAAATGCAGGAAAAACTTAAAGGAAACAACTAATACAGACTCATAAAAGATAAGAGAAACATAATGTAAAAAAAAATAAAAACAAGACGCAGTTAAAAAATGTAGCTTAATATAATTGATAAAACTGGAAAACAAGGAACAAAAAAATAACAGAAAGGGGAGAGGAAGATAAGAAAACGGTTTGTGAACAAACTAGAAGTATATTTACCAACCTTTTGACCTGGCTGGGTTACGTTTCACATATGGAACACAAAGGATCATCTGCTACAAGTTATTAACACGGAATAGAAAAATGCATATAATATAACCCTTTCTTATATTCGTAGAATACGAAGAGGCATTTGATAATAAGAGAGTCAAAAGTCAATACCAGAGGAACAATAATACCAAAAAGTGTACAAATATTGGCATTTGCAGATGATGTTGATATCATAGCTAGAAGCAAAAGAGAAATGATAGAAGCATTTAATGCGATAGACAGAGCGGCACAATACAGTGGCCTAAATATTAATGAAATAAAAACCAAATACATGAAGGCCAGCAAATCGATAGGCCAAAAAAACCTACAGAATCTGACAATAGGAGACTATAACATCGAAAGCGTAAATTTTTTTACATATCTAGGTTCACTAGTTACCGCAGATAACAATGTTAGCGAAGAAGTTAAGAGAAGAATACATATTGCTAATAAAACATATAATGGACTAATTAAACATCTAAGATCTAACAACATCACGAGAAAAACCAAATGCAAAATATACAAAACCCTGATAAAACCGGTCCTTATATATGGATCAGAGACATGGACACTGTCGAAAAGCGATGAGAACTTATTAGATACGTTTGAACGAAAAATCCTCAGACACATATATAAGGGGGTGAAAGAAAATGACGTCGGCGCAGAAGATATAATTTTGAACTATACGCAGCATACAACGAACCCGACGTCATAACATCCATTAAGATCGGAAGTCTGCGCTGGATGGGCCATGTTGAACGGATGTTGGAAACCGAAACACCAAAACATATAATGAGGCAAACACCAGTAGGGAGAAGGTCAAAGGGAAGACCCAAACTTAGATAAATGGAACAAGTGGAACAAGATCTGAAAACACTTGAGATTACCCACTGTAAGAACAAAGCAAGGACAGAACAGAATGGCGGAAAATCCTAGAACAAGCCAGGACCCAAAAAGGGTTGTCGAGCTACTGATGATGATGATGATTTGATAATTAGGATCATCATAGAATATTCTTTCGAGTATTGAATAAGAGTATCTGAGAAACAGGTATAGCTTTTGTCCGACTTCATGAAGACACCAAAATGTTCCGGACGGAACGTGGAATTAGACAGAGTGATTCTATCTCCCAAAATTGTTTACAGCTGATGTAAGAGAGTATTATAGGGGAATTAATATAAATGGAAAGAATCTGAACCACTTTAAGATTTGCCGATGACATCGTCTTAATATCTGCCAGCGTTGATAAAATTCTAAAAATGCTGAACACTTTCTATGAAGCGTCAAAAACAATTGGTCTTAAAAATAACACCTCAAAGACCAAATTTATGACCATCCTTGTATAGGCGACAAAATTCAAATTGATCTGACATGGGCGTTGAGAGAGTAAGGAAAATTTTTCCAGCTAAGTCCAATATTCCAGTCTATTTGAGAAGAAAGGCTTTTAAGCAATGTATTGGACCCGTTCTTACATATGGTGCATAAACACTAACTCTGATGAAAAGAACAATAAATAAAATAGGAGTAACACATTACGAGAGATGGAAAGATCAATATTGGGGGTTACCATCAGAGATATAGTACATACTACACCTAAAAATAAAAAGAATCATAGGTATGGAATCAGTGATTAGTTGAGCCGGACACATTACCACACTGACGGATGATAAATTGATTATATTATGGAATGACGACGAAGCCAAGAGGCATATCGACGCAGAGAAGATGTGCACCAACCAGATGGACTGATAATATAAAGCTCACTATGGAAATCAGTTTACCGGAGGCCTACTTTCAGCAGTGGACAAATATAGACTAATTAATGATCTTGATGATGATTAAATCATCTCAATTTTCCATATTTTTATTTCCGTGAGGGCTTGAATTCTCTCATTACGTTTTTTCCATATTATGTTTCTATATTGGGTTAAAAATTTTTAATTTTATTTACAAATATCTCTTGTTTAACTGTCACCAAAATGTGCTTTGGCATTTTTCCTCTACTTCTTCATGGAAGTTAACAGTCAGTGGTTACTTATATTGGTGTGACACCTAGAGTTAGCCTAGGATATTCATTTTTAACTCTATGCTTTTTAGGTATTCCTCTGACTAGTTTTTCTGCAACATGCATTCATTCATGTTGCAAATCATATTTTGTTTTATACTGGATTTATATAGTTTACTTCTCACTTCAATATAGTCCAATATAGTTTACCATTTTTCTGTTGTTTTCTTTTGCCGAAGAAAAGCTCAGACCTTTTGAACGAAAAATACTTAGAAAAATTTTCGGACCTCACCACGAAATTAACACAAACCAGTATAGGATCAGAACCAACTTCGAATTAAAAGAACTCTACAATGACACCGATATTGTCCAAGAAATTAAATCACAGCGACTAAGATGGGCAGGCCACGTACACAGACTTCATAACGAGAGACTTGTAAGACTGGTATGGGAGGAGATTCCTACAGACAAAAGACCACTCGGACGTCCCAGAATGCGGTGGAGAGATAACATCCAAACAGATCTCCAAAAGATGAACATCCCATTTGACCCTAGGTTGATGGAAGACCGAACAAATTGGAAGAAACTTGTACAGTCAGCCAGGACCCACCCAGGGTTGTAGCACTACGTGATGATGATGATGATGTAAGGTGGTTAAAACCTTTATTTATTAACATCATCAACAGGCTGATGATGATGATGATGTAAGGTGGTTAAAACCTTTATTTATTAACATCATCAACATTTTCATCATAAAACTTACTGTTTGGATCATCACTTTTATTAATCCTTCCATGCTTTTTATGTCCTAAATGGCAGACTTTCTTCATCACGAAACTGTTCTTCTTCTAGTCTTTTATCAAATTCCCCGTGTTGTTTAAATATTGATACTCGTGCAGTTACATTCCATTAAAAAAAAGCGTTTTTTGTCTTAGACAGAACTCGTCCTCCTCTATCACATAATACGTCGCAATTCGTCATTATTATTCTGCATTCTGTGTCTAAATACCTACCATGCCCAATTCTCACAAAGTATTTGAAATTCTAATCGGGTATTTCATCTCCGCATGTAGCAAACGTTGGCAATAAATTAAAAATGGCTTCCAGGGCAACATTTCATAGAGGCCTATGTCTCTCACGAAGATAATTAAATTTTTCGTGATTAGGTTTATAACAGCAATTTTAAGAAATGAGATCAAATTATGGAGAGCAGCGGTTATGAAAGAATAATAAAGCACCTAATATATGTACTTAATGTTAATAATAAATTTGTTTAAATAATCCGTAAATAATTTGAAAGTTTTATATTTATAAAAATCTATATTAATATTGGTAGGGGTAGGGGTAGCCCAAGCGGGGATTTTTGCAATTACTCGAGCGCGTCAGATTAGCATATGGGGAGAAACCTGGTACCCTGCAGAGGTACCTCTACCATATATTGGCTCTTAACACAGGAGAGTTCGTTAAGGAGGACCCGAAAAAAAAATCTATCCTTAAAAAACTCGAAATTGTTAGATTAAGATAACGTAAGTTAAGTACATGCAAAAGAGTGTATATTTCAAAAATCTGACGATTTGAGCCGGGCGTAAGGAAATGGGTGAGTCCCAAACTGTCACAAGAAAAAAGCGAACATTTCGCGAAATGAATGACAGATAGAAAAACTAAAAAATATAGTGCTCAATGTTTTTTAAAAATCTATCGAATGATACCAAACACGACTTCCCACGTAGAGGGGTGGGGGGTAAATTTAATATTTTAAATACGAATCCCGCGATATTTCGCGAAATGAACATCAGATCGAAAAATTGTAAAATACACTTATTCAATACTTTTGAAAAATCTATCGAATGGCACCAAACACGACCCCCCACGGTGGTGGCGTGGGGGTTACTTTAAAATCTTAAATAGGAGCCCCCATTTTTTATTGTCATTTGAATTTTTTTAAATTAAGTAAAAATAAGTAACTTTTATTCGAAACATTTTTCGAATTATGGATACATGGCGTTATAATCGGAAAAAACGATTGTTGGAAATGGAATATTAAATTAAAAATGGACAAGTCCCCATTAAAATGGAAAACTTGACTTAACGTTTTTTGGTTTTAGGACCTACACTTCACAACCCAATAGGTCCCCAAAGCGCTCGAGTGACTGCACATTTAGCATACTTTGCTCCCCTACTATATGCAATCTACAATATTATTTAATCTTCTTTCAGTTTGTATGTGAGATTGTGATCTTTATGTATAGTTAATTATGGTGTAGATGAGAGATGAGATAGGGAGATGACATTAGAAAAATAGGAGGGACATACTGGAAACAGAAAGCACAAACAGAAGCGAATTGAGGAAACTGGGGAAAGCCTATGTTCAAAATTGGATGAATTAAAGGGCAAAAGAAAAAGTAGTTAATTGTAGATAAAATGTGTCTCTAATCTACTAACTCATATCAATATCATTTAGTCTTCTGCGTCTAAAGTTGAACATAGTCCGTCCCTAATTTCTGGTCAACTGACCTGCCAATTCCCAGCAACTCTTTTGATGTCGGTTGTCCATCATGTAGGTTGTCTACCTCTGCTTCTTCTGTCTGCTCGTGGTCTCCACGATTTTTTTTTGGGTTCACCGTCCGTCATTCATTCTGACCACATGGCCCGCCCAGTTCCATTTTAGCCATACTATGTTCTATAACATCTGTGACGTATGCTTTTCTTATTTTCTCGTTTCTAACTATGTCTCTGAGAGGCAGTCCAAATAATGATGCTTACATTCTTCTTTGGGCTATTCTGAGTTTAATTACTGTGGTCTGGATTATGGAAAGTGTTTAGGTCTCGTAAGGCATGACTGAACGTACACACTGGTCGAATTTTTTTTTCAAATAATTTGGCATGTTGCTCTTAAAAATGTCTGATAGAACTCTATATGCGGCCCATGCTAGTTATGTCATCCATAATATATTTCCAACTAAAGAATCAAGAAAAGTATGCAGTCTATCTACTCTATTATTTAATTTTTAATTTAGAAAGAGTTTTACATAAGTGGAGACGCTGTTGTACCTGTATGAGGACACCAGTAGGAGAAGCCTACTTAACCAGTATTAGCTTCGCAGATGGCCAACCTAGCGCACAGGACTCCTATGGTCTGGAATTTATGCCGAGAAGACTATACGGATCATAATATACAGAATGGAAACTCAACATAAGTTTGCAAAAACAGAATATTTAGTGTTTAACTCCCAAGTTAATTTTTGAGGTTGTGTCAGACACTTATGTGGAAATATCTAGGGTAAAATCTTATGGTAAAATCATTCAAATATCTAGGAGCACCTTTGACAACATATGGGCTGGGACAAGAGACCGAATATAACAGGGAAAGGAAGTCTTAAGTATGCTGGACCGACGTACAACAGAGAAAATAAAGATCAGGATTGGACTGGCATTTAAAGACTCTGTAGTCACATACAGAAGTGGAGTGTGGACTTGCGGACATTGAAGCAAAAAGAAAGTTATACAGTTGAGTCGGCGAATCTTTACCCGTGCGTCATCATTAAATTAAAGCATACGAAATAAGTCGATGATAAGCCGGAAATTGAAATTTACTAAACGCAACAGCAAGTGACTTGCTGTTGCGTTTAGTAAATTTCAATTTCCGACTTATCATCGACTTATTTCGTATGCTTGAAATGATGACGCACGGGTAAAGATTCGCGGACTCAACTGTATGTTAAAGTATTGAAACTATATATAGATGTAGGAGAGATGGACTACCTTCGAAGGAGCGCCAGAATATCAAGGCACGACACAATTACGAACGAGGTCATTAGACATAGATTAAATGCCACAGACACTTTAACTAATCAAATGGAAAGGAAAAGTCCAAACACTATGACGTAAAAGAGGAAGACCAATATTGTTCTGGAGTGGAAATATCAATAAGATATGGGAGCGCAAGAATTTGGAGAAAGGGTAGGCTCAAGAGATGCAAAAATGCAAAGAAAAATATAATAGGTGCACAAAATATGACGACGGAATGAATTATCATGATTTTTATAAGAGCAGCGAATAATAAAGTAAACGAAAAAGAAAAAAAAATAATCTGTCCATTTTTTCGATCTAACGAAAAGTATTATCCAATGTCAGATATAATAACAAAGCGTTACGATTCACAACTGGATCGAGCTATAAATACATACAACTACCGATTATAGTTGTAAAAAGGTTGAGGTAGGGCAGTACGATCATGTAAACAGTAATTAAATTGTCATGAAAGATGGTAGACATATATTAATCGATACGTTTTAGAAAACAAACAAGTAATGAGCTATTTAGCGAAACGAGAGTTAATTAAAATATCGCATTCATTAAGGAAGATTTAGTGGTTCATTATACAAAGAATAGCAGCAATCTGAAAAGAAACTACTACAAGAATTATGTGTTGAAAAAGAAGAAAATTTATTGATCTGATTTAGTTTAAAACACCGCTATTTGATTTTGTAAACGAATGAATTTTAGAATTAGAAGACAGCTGAAATACACATAATATAAAAATAAAATGGAGTTGAAAAAAGTTATGTTGAACAGGTCATGAATTTGAAATTTAAATGTCAAATTTGGCATTTAAATGTCAAATTCAAAACTCAAATGACATTTGAGCGTTAATTAATTAAGGACCAAAGGAGCAGATTAAGTACTAACCCTTCTTCTTATGTGTTAAATTGACTTAAAGTTTTTCAGTGACGGTTAGATTGTATCAAGGCTCTTTACTGAGTCCCCACTTGTTTAATCTTGTTATGGATGTACTGGCAGAGAAGGTAAGGGAGGAGGCTCCTTGGTCAATGCTCTTTGATGATGATATCGTATTAGTATAGTAGAGCAAGGAAATGTTGGAGAAGAAGTTAAAGGGTTGGAGAAGGGCTATTGAAGAGTGAGGATTTAAGGTGGGCAGGTAGAAAACGGACTAGGTATATATTGGGAGGAACAGCAATGGTTGAGGACATAGAATTGCATGGAGAACCTACGCTCTTAGTCCTACGTAGCTCCTAGGTAACGGAAAATGAAACACTGTAGCAGATGGATTTCTGCTACAATGTTTTGTAAATAGTATCCATTAATTTTATATCCTATCCCAAGAAAAATATCTATTTTTCTAATTTATTTTGTGAGTTTATATATCATTAAAATATTCTGAACCGCCCCTGCTTCTGAGTAATACCGTTTATTTCGCAACATTGTAAAACTTAGGAAATTTCCTGTTTACTTGTTTAAACATTCCTTATTCTAGAAAAAGTCAGGAGTAATTTTCCCTTTATTTCGAGCGCGAAGCATCTTTTAGTATTATTGGTGTGAATTTTGAAAGATTGTTGAGTTCTCTCCGCCGATTGGCCATTGTCTTCCCGAAAGAATGATCGGCTTGACGCGTGAGCGTCTTTCACTGAGAAAGGTGATGAGGAAAGTTTAGTTCTAAAAGTATGTTTGAAGGTTAAACATCTTTTTCCCGTAGAACTCATAGAATCGCACTTTGCCGGTTTAAAATGGCTTTTTTCGTTATGGAAAACGAAGAAAAGGACTTGCAATATGTCCAGTAAACATTAAGGAATATTGTTGCAGAGTTTCACAGCAATAAGTTGGATATATTCATGTGAAACAGTGTGTCGCAGTTTGGTTTGCCGGTAGAAAAGTGCGTGGTTCCTGTCTTTTCCAGTTTTTATGATGTTATGGTAATATTCCTGTAAGAATTCCTGTATTGAAGTACCCCGATGATATTTTATTTGGTATCAACTTATCCTGTTTCCTGTTTGGTTAGGATTGAATGTCTTCCCAATCTTGGATGGAAAATTTTGGTTAAGTTCCAAGTGTGACATGTGACGTTGGATTTTGTTTTAAAAATGAAGGTATGAAATAATATTTATTTTAATTAAATTCCAAGTGGATATAAATTTGGTAAAGATTTTAAATATTTAAATAGTTTGTTTTCAACATGGAAAGTTTTATGTAAAGTAAATAAAATGGCAGTGACTTTTGACAGCCATAAGTCAAATTTTTGTTTAGAGATACACTGCTAAAAAATAAGGTTAAGAATTGTAAAATCATATATTTGTTTTATTTATTCTTTTCTTGTTTGAGAATGTTTATTCTCAAAGTAATAATAATAAGGTCTAAAGGTTTGAATATGTTTATTTTAATTAAATTTCATGTGGATATAAATTTGGTAAAGGTTTTAAATATTTATAAAATGGCAGTGACTTTTGACAGTCATAAGTCAAATTTTTGTTTAGAGATACACTGCTAAAAAATAAGGTTAAGCATTGTAAAATCATATATTTGTTTTATTTATTCTCTTCTTGTTTGAGAATATGTTTATTCTCAAAGTAATAATAATAAGGTCTAAAGGTTTGAATAAACATTGTAAAATGTACCTATTTTTATTTCTGTAACCTCTTTCTTTAAAAAAATTATTAACCAGATGTCTAATACAAATGAAATAAGTTTTAGAATAAAGAAAATAAATGGCATAGAAGCCATAGGAAGGTAAATGATAGCCCAGTTTAACCCAAACGAGGAATCTAAGATGAATGTCCCCCAATTTGGTTCCCATAAGTACGGAATATGTCCAGTAAGTACTCGATATGTGAATTTGAGGATTTTTCAAACGGCATCCAAATTTCTTTAAATAGTAGGAAAGTCCTCAAGTCTGTGTAAGTATGCTTTGCTTATTTGGTTATGTAGTTAGTCTTTTTTAAACCCTCTTACCCCCCTAACGATTCCACGACCCGCCACCGCACAAAAAATGAGCTGTCGTATGCATGGAGCTTTATGTGTCTGTTCCTTCTACTAGCCCCATTTCGACCCAAAGTATCTATATAGTTAATCTTATCCTTGATCCCATTAGAGCAGACATGTAAAACGCTTCAACACTAGACCAAGAAATTATTCACGGGATACAGGCTGGTTGGCTTAACTATAAACAAATGAGCGGGGCATTCTGTGATCAGAAAATCGGGGAAACGCTAAGAGGAAGGATATACAAGAGTGTGGTGAGACCTGCGTTGTTGAACGCTGTTGTTGATACGGCGGTGAAGTGTTGTCTATAAAGAAGATTCGGGAACAAGATGGAGGTAGCTGAAATGAAAATGTTTACGGTCAATGTTGGGTAAGACTAGAAGGAACAGGATCAAGAACTACTTAGAGAGGGGTGACTACAGTTTCAAAAAATATTCAGTAACAAAGACTGCAATGGTTTGGTCAAGTTAGACATAGATAAATGATAACTATGTGGGATGAATCATAGAGCTGTTAGAAGTTAATGCAAGGAGATGTAGAGGAAATCCAAAGAAAAGTTGGAAGGATTGTGTGGCAGGAGACTTAAACATGTATTTAGGTGAAGAAAATATGATGGACAGAAATGAGTGGTAAAGAACAGTAAGGAACAGCGGATCCTGAAAAGAGAAAAGCTGTGGAAGAAGAAGATTATACAGAAGAAGTTTATATATATATATTGCTCCATATAAAAGTTATCCTTTGGTTTTTTTAGGCAATACATTCATGTAAAATATTTAATATGATTAATACGAGTCGCCACTGATTAAAACTAAATTCATACAAACGATTTCACTTTTACCTATCGTAACATGAGTAAAAATCTAACCATAATCTTTAGGTTATAAAAAAACAATGGATTCTGCGTGCAATATAATGTCTACAACCTCCAATAACGAATAAACGACAAAACAGTCACTGACTATTTAAAATAACGACCCAATAAATCGCAGATTTATATCGAATCCTTTTAGGTAACACTTGCGTTGTAAAGTTGTACGCCTATGTCACAACATGTCTTGCATTAGACCATATTGATCGCGAGTTTGTAGAGTACAGATTAAATTATAACAATCGATGGATGGATCGCGCTCGACATAAAGAAGACACGTCAATTACCGCAAAAGTAAATCAGATTTTGATTAGGAATTTGATCTGAAATACGTGAGAAAGTGTCTCTAATCTTTGCGGAAATGTTTCCTTAATCTCCCTTAAAATCAAGTTTATTGTACAAGTTTTGCTATTTTCTTGTGCAGCTTTGGAATTGTTCTACCTCGTTATAGTATTTTACTCTTTCGAGATCGAAAAAAGGTATTACAGATATACTTTAGACCAAATATAGCAAGTTAAATAATTTGCTTGACATGAACAGATCTGTCATGTTAATCAATCTTAGGAAAAAACAGTTGTATTGCTTTATTTTTCGATTTTTTAGATCTATTTACCGTGAGATAAAAACACTTGGACAAAAATTAAATATCAAAATATGTTACGTTAGACACAATTTTATTCTTTATTTACATCAATAGCTTTGAGCTTTATAATTTCTTCTTCTTCTTTCTCGAAACTCCTTATGCCCCTCAGGGGCGTCGGAGGTTTTATTCGTCCTCTATCCATATCTTCCATTTCTTTGTGGTCCTTTGCTAACTCTTTCATTTGTTGAAGTGTTTTTCCTTTTTCCTGTCCAATTTCTATAATTTGATCGATCCATCTCTTCCTTGGCCTCCCTTTCCTTCTTTTACCATATCTTTTTGATTCCGTGACCTGCTTTGGTAGTCTCCCTTGGTCCATTCTGTTAATGTGTCCATACCATTTTAATTTTCTTTTTTGGATCTTGGTTATTATCGATTCCTGTTTCAGTCTTTATCTAATATCTTCATTTTTTATTCTGTCAATTTCGTTTTCCCTGCTATTTTTCTCAGCTACTTCATCTCTGCTGCGTTTATTGTACTGTCTATTTTTGCATTGTTTACCCATGTCTCACTTTCATATGTTAAAGTTGGTACAGATATTGCATTGTATACCTTCAGTTTTATTTCTTTATCTATTTCTTCCTTTCCAAATATTGTTCTATTTAGTGCATAGTAGATCTTATTTGCTTTTTTCGCTCTGTATGAGATTTTTTGATCTAGCTTTCCATCCTCTGATATTATTACTCCCAGGTATTCAAATGTCGAGACTGTTTCTATTATTTCGTTTTTGCACCTAAATATCGTTTGGTTTATTTCTTCCCTTTTCTTTTGGGCTACTATCATGGTCTTCGTTTTCTTTACATTTACCTCCATTTTCAAATTTTCTATTTCTTCCACCCAGATATCGATTAATTTTTGCATTTTCTCTTTATTGTCTGCTATTATTACTAGGTCATCTGCATATAGTAATCCCTTCATTCTCACTGGTACCAAATTCCTGTACCCTATTGTTGACTGTAATTGCCTTGACTTTCTTTTGGCGCTCTTCATTACTCTATCTATTACTAATATAAACAAAACGGCTGAGACTGTCCCTTTGTTTTATTATTTTAGACTCTCCTTAGGTTTATTATTGGCGATCTGTTTCCGTTGATTTGTACTCTAGCAAGTACGTTTCTATATGTACTTACCACGCTTACTGTCTTTTGCGGGATTTGCAGGTCTTTCATTACTGACCATATTACTTCTCTATTTATAGAATCAAAAGCAGCTTTAATATCTATAAACGTAATATATAAGTCTTCTCCTATTTCGTTTTTCCTTTCAATTATATTTCTCAGTATGTATATATTATCTGTTGTTCCTCTTTCCTTCCTAAAAGCAGCTCGATCTTCTTCTAATTTTCCCTCCAGCTCTTTCCTGAGCTTTCTTTCTATTATTCCGGTGTAGACTTTATATGCCACTGATGATAAGCATATAGCTCTATAGTTATCACATTTCGCCTCATCTCCTTTCTTGTGTATTGGTATCAATAAATTTTCTTCCCAGTCTTTCGGTATCTTTTCTGTTCTCCATGCTTCCCTCATTATTTCCAGTAGCCAAAACTTGCCTCGTTCTCCCACGTACTTCATCATCTCCGGATCTATGTCATCTGTACCTTCCGCTTTTCCAATCTTTATTCTTACCAATCCTTCTTCAATATCTTTGATGTGAATTTCGTCTACTCGATTGTCCCTATCCTCTTCTCTTTCCTGCTGTCCTCTCTCCTCATTTTGTTGGTTGCATGCCTCGAATTTTTCTTTATAGTGCTTATTCCATATGATTAGTATGTCCTGTATGTTTGTTTTCAATTCATTTTGCTCATTTCTAATTCCTCTTATTTGTTTCCTTTTTGTTCCTTTCATGCTTCTTATTTTATTCCAAAACTGTTTATTGTTATTCCCAAAACCTTCGTTCGATTCTTCACCGAATTCCTTCCAGCTTTCTTCTTCTTCGCATCGTTTACTAGTTCTTTCACTATATGTCTCTGTCTTCTGTATTCGTCTCTGTCTTGCTATTCATTTGTGTTTATGTATCGCTTCCACATTTCTTTCTTCTTTTTTACTGCTTGCTTTATTTCCTTATTCCACCATCCCGTTCTTTTATTATTCTTTCCATTCTTTCTTATTCCACATACTTGTTTTGCAGTGTTCCATAACGTGTCTCTCAATTTTTTCCATCTCTCTTCCATATTCCATATTTCCTCATTGTTTTCATGCTGTTCCAGTATTTTATCTGTCTCTCTTTGGTATAACTTCCTCACTTCCATATTTTTATCTTATGTATTGCTATTCTTGTATATAGAGGACTCTCTATTTTTTCCATTAGTTTTATGTTTATCTCTGCTGTCACTAGTCTGTGTTGGGTACCGAGTTCGGCTTCGTTCTCTGTTTTTATATTTTGTATCGTTAGTTCTGCGTCTCGAGGATATACTATGTAGTCAATTATGCTTCTCGCATTTCTTTCTTCTGCTACGTATGTATATTTTTCGTTTCTCGGTTGATGCCAGAAAAAGTTACCTATTAACAAGTCATTTATTTGGCAGAAACTTATCATTCTTCTACCATTCCTATTTATCGTCTCTTCTCCATACCTTCCCAAGCAGCCTAATGCCATATTTTCGTCATTTCCTATTCTTTCATTCCAGTCTCCTAGTGAAATGATGTTTTTGCTTTCCTCTTGTATCTCATCAATAAGTTTCTGTATCTCATCATAGAATAGTTCTGTTTTTTCATGCTCTGTTCCTTCTACCGGTGCATATACCTGTATTATGTGACATTCTTCTTCTTCTAACTCTATTTTTATGTATATGGTTCTTGATGATACTGGTTTGAATTTGGTTATTCTTCTATTCATTTCTTTCGTTACAACTATTCCCGCGCCTTCTTTTGCCTTTTGTCCTATCTGGACTCCGGAATAGTATAGTATGTGCTGCCCTCCGATATCGAGGCTTATAACTTCAAAATTACAAAAATTCTCATCCACATTAAATGTGGATGAAATAAATATTTTTTTTTTATTATTTCGTTATTTTGTCCTCATCGTCGGTCTAGCTCGTGAGTAAGACTTAAGAGTATATTTACGTTTACTGAATGACATTATGTAAGCTTGACAATGGCGATTCTGCCATTAATCGTTCTATACTCTTTTTAGGAATTGCAGTGAACTGAAGAAATAGAAGACGAAACAGATGTAGTACAAGATGGTTACGACGAGATAATCCCAGGGGTCGAGGAGATAAAAGGCGTGTTGATGAAGCTCAGGAGACAATGCTACGTGTGCTGAAATTAATTTTGAAGAATAAAATTTACAACAACAGGAAAAACTCTTTAATCATTTATATCTTTTAAATTGGCCATGCATAAACTAGTAGGGTATTGTGCGATACTTTTATTTGTACTTTTATGAACATGATTCGTTATTATTGTGATTGCGCTATCATTACTGCTTAGAAAATGTATATAAATCTTTACAAGGATTATTACAAAAGAAGTAATTTGTTTTTATTAAATTACACTTTTTATTAATTTACCTAATTATTCCTTTCCCCAACATATATAAATACCGCAGCAGAATTCACCAAAGTCTTCACTAAAATAATATTAACAGAATCTACAAGTGTGAAGCGGAAATGAACGAGTCACAATTTGGTTTCACAATTTGCAAAACACTGCCTTCCACAAGGGGGCAGTGTTTTGCCTGCAAGTATTGTACACAGGTGTAGACATATGAACAAAGATATCTACATGTGTCTTGTAGATTACTCGAAGGCCTTTGACCACCCTGGTCAAAGACATGACCAACTAATTGAAATTCTCCAAAACATAGGAGTTGATGATAAGGACATCCAAATTGTGACAAGTCTTTACTGGAATCACAGACAGGCTAAAAGTTGGTAATTCTTTCACTGAGAGCATTGAGATTAGAAAATGTGTGCGACAGGAATGTCTTCGCTCTCCTCTCCTTTTTAATATTTGGGAATAACATCGAACGAGTTATTCAGAAAAACCGCAAACAAAATTAAAATTGCTGCGATGATAGCTTACGCTCGTAACCGGCAAGGCACATGAAAACAAAGAAGAAGCAGAATTAAAAACAAAAAAATTATAATATAAATGATTTTTATGTTATTTATGCGTTTATGGTTACTATAATTTAAAGACTTGTTTAACCCCTACTGTATGAAGACGTTGATAATCTTCCAATGTAGATTCCACCCCCAAGATAACGACCGTTCACCTGTTCGGTATCATTGTAAATTAAAATGCCGAAAATTAATTTTGTTTAATCTCGAATACGTAGATCCGAATCTAAATTAACAGAAGGAATTAAAGAATAAGCACCATGATACATATATTTAGCTCGAGGATATTATACCAGAGATTATAATTTGGATGGTAAATACTTCGAAGCCAACGATATAGTAAATTAAAGCGTATAACTTCTGTTGTTTTTTCTTCTGGAAACGCCCACAGCTTTCTTCAAAATTAAGGTTAGACGAAAATTATACCAGTTTTGATAATATCTAGATTTGCTATATAGAGATTAAAAAATTTTTGGTCGAGACCAGAAACAATCTGAAATGAAGATAAATATGAAGGCAATGAAAGAAATGATTAGATACAGAGAAATATCAAATACACATAAGATACTAGGTTGAGAGCAAAAGAGGCCTGGATGGAACAAAAATGCCGTGAAATGGAAGAACTACAAAGAAAACATGACGAGTTTAATATACACAATAAAAAAATATGAAAAAAATATTTTTAAGAAACGCTTTTCTTTAGTTAGACTAAAATTAAACATATTATAAAAAAATCAACTAAAAAGCAAAAAATAAAAAAAAAATTGAAAAAATCTAACACACTCGTCAAAGAAAAGCGTGGCGCGTCCTCATCGAATAAACGGTTTTCGCACCACGCTTTTCTTTAACGAATGTGTTAGATTTTTTCAATTTTTTTTTATTTTTTGCTTTTTAGTTGATTTTTTTATAATATGTTTAATTTAAGTCTAACTAAAGATAAGCGTTTCTTAAAAATATTTTTTTCATATTTTTTTATTTTGTCCTTTTTAGTGTTACACTTTTCAAACATTAAAATAATATATCGTCATGTTTATTAAAATATGTATAAAACATATTATGATGTACAAACATGAAAAGTAGTCGGAATCGGCAAAAAATTTGAAACTTTATTGTTTATTAATGAAGCATAACGTAAACAATTAACGTAAAAAGTGAAATTATGTATAGTTCATATCATTAGCTACAATCCGTAAAAGTTTCAAGTTTCTTCATTCTAAAAAACAAGAGAATTTCAGCATTTTTCATTAAAATCGTTTTTTTTTATTTAAACAATTAATAAACATAAAATTTTTTATTGACTATTCGTGTATTGTTCCCGCGAATGCATGTCTGTAAATTTTCATTCATTTGCATTGAAGAAAAGTCAGTCAAATTAACGTCTAAAGATTTGATGCAAACTATTGAAGTAAAGAAAAGCGTTTAAAAAGATTTACGTACACTCAGAGAAAAAGAACTCCTCACTTTATGAGAAACTCCAAAGGTAAAATAATTCTCGACTTAAATGAAAAAAAGGAAGAATGGACTAACTACATAAAAGCTGGATTCCACCACTTAACACCACAAAGTATACAAATACTGCTCCTAGTATTTTAAAAGCTGAAGTAGAGAAAGCCATCAAACAAAGCAAAAATGGAAAATCTCCAGGCCCTGACCAAATACCATCAGACTGGCTCAAACTTCTAGATGACGACAATGTCAGAACTCACAAAAAATTTTAACCACATATTATGTACCTATATGAAACTGGAATGATGCCACAGATATGGTTAGAGTCTACATTTATTCCACTCCCAAAGAAACCTAACACATCATCATGTAAAGACTTTAGACTAATTAGTTTCATGAGCCACTCTCTCAAGCTACTTCTTAAGACAATTCTTAATAGAATCAAGCAGAAATGTGAAGAGACAATGGGAAACGAACAATTCGGTTTCACAGAAGGATTGAGAACAAGGGAAGCTTTGTTCTCAATGCTTGCATTACTTCAATGATCATGGGAAGTACAGAAACCAATTTACGTCTGCTTTATAGATTTTGAGAACGCGTTTCATAGGGTTCAACGTGATAGGCTGTTTGAATATCTAGAAATGATTGGAATAGATGATAAAGATCTGAGGCTTTTACAATATCTATATTGGAATCAAGAAGCTTCTATTCTGGTAGATGGCAATGAGACAGACAAAATTGGCATTTAAAGAGGTGTCAGACAGGGTTGTGTGTTATCCCCAACTTTGTTTAACGTATACTCATAAATAATTTTTAACGAAGCCTTGGAAGGGCAATGTAGAGTTCGAATCGGGGGAGAAACTATTAACAACATCAGATATGCAGATGACACCGCGATCATAGCTGAAAGTATCGAAGATCTTCAATTCCTTATAGATCGTGTCACTAGAGAATGCTCCAATAACGGACTTAGCATAAATACAACAAAGACAAAGTTACTTGTGGTTAGCAAATAAGACGTCGGCCCTATGCAACTAATTGTCAGTAATGAACCGATAACAAAAGTTAATCATTTTAAATACCTAGGATGTTGGATAAACGAGACACTAAATCCGGATGAAGAAATTAAAACTCGTATAGAAATTGCAAGAGCATCATTTATGAAACTTACATGAAGGTTAACATATACAGAGAGAGTCTGTAATTTGGAATAAATTCAATATCTCAAATATTAATTGTTTTTTTTGAAAAATGCTCAGACCCGTCGATTAATATTTCAAATTGTCCTTTTTGACATACAACAATAATGTATACAGGGTGTCCCAATTTAGAGATATGACGTCATCGTTGATTTTCTTAAATGGCAATACTGTCATTTTGATAGCTATTTTGATAGTGTGAGTAAAGTTATACACAACTGCTAAATATCAAATTTTTATTCTCTACTATTTACAAGATAATAGAAAATAACAAAGTTATGTCTGTAATTTGGAATAAATTCAAAAATTAAAACACTAATTGTTTTTTTGAAAAATGCTCAGACCCGTCGATTATTATTTCAAATTGTCATTTTTGACATACAATAATAATGTATACAGGGTGTCCCAATTTAGAGATATGACGTCATCGTTGATTTTCTTAAATGGCAACACTGTCATTTTGATAGCTATTTTGATAGGGTGTGTAAAGTTATACACAACTGCAAAATTTCAAATTTTTATTCCCTACCATTTACAAGATAGTAAAAAAATAACAGTTATGAAAAACAAGTAATCAAATAATAATTGAATTTAATTATTTCAATTAAGCAAATGCTCATAACGTTGCCCATTGACAATTTGACAATAACTGAGGGCAACATTATGAGTATTTGCTTAACTGAAATAATTAAATTCAATTACTATTTGATTACTTATTTTTCATAACTTTGTTATTTTTTATTATCTTGTAAATGGTAAGGAATAAAAATTTGAAATTTTGCAGTTGTGTATAACTTTACACACCCTATCAAAATAGCTATCAAAATGACAGTGTTGCCATTTAAGAAAATTAACGATGACGTCATATCTCTAAATTGGGACACCCTGTATACATTATTATTGTATTTCAAAAATGACAATTTGAAATACTAATCGACGGGTCTGAGCATTTTTCAAAAAAACGATTAATATTTTATTTATTGAATTTATTCCAAATTACATACATAACTTTGTTATTTTCTATTATCTTGTAAATGGTAGAGAATAAAAATTTGATATTTTGCAGTTGTGTATAACTTTACACACCCTATCAAAATAGCTATCAAAATGACAGTGTTAATATTTAAGAAAATCAACGATGACATCATATCTCTAAATTGGGACACCCTGTACATATTATTATTGTATGTCAAAAAGGACAATTTGAAGTACTAATCGACGGGTCTGAGCATTTTTCAAAAAAACTTTGAGTATTTGAGATATTGAATTTATTCCAAATTACAGACTCTCTCTGTATATAGAATCTACTGTAAACCTATCTCATAAAAATTATATTAATCTTAGTACATATTTCATTTGATTCATTAGCTCAGAAAATTGTGTTATTTCTCTTTTGAATACAATATAAACTCTATAATTATTTGCTAACTACCTGTTTAATTAACTATAATTTAAATGTTCCTTGATATATTTTACTCCACATTATGTACTCACCGACTAATATATGTTTGTTTAGACCTAATTGAACGTTATATAATTAACATAATTGGCCTTCTAAATGCTATATTTGGTAAAACTATGTACCGTTAAACGTTAAAATAATGAATAGATACACTAATAGCTTGTCTGTTTCGATGCGACCAATTGCACAAGGAAAGCTGCATTAATAGAAGATAAAAATGATGATTAACCTTACGTATCACATCACAAACCACTTTCGATAAATTCGCTAGTACCGTTCTGTCAGTAAGGTACCTTATCATGAGAATCGTGTAAAATAAGGACACCTGTCATATTTTATGCCGAGGCTGTAAACCAAAAACGTTTGAATACATAAAACAACCACTCAAATCTTTTGATTTTACTATAATTTCATTTATTATTCAGGCAGAACTTTTTTAAAGCAACCAACCAACACTCTTTTCTCTCTCTCTCTCTCTCTCTCTCTCTCTCTCTCTCTCTCTCTCTCTCTCTCTCTCTCTCTCTCTCTCTCTTTGCCGTCGTGCTTTAAGAATTGAACGTAAGCCTCCTTTATCACTCTCCGCTTGTTTCTATCCTGGGCTTCCCTTATCCAGTTTAGTTCAGGCTTTGGAATTAGAAATAAACTGATTCTGTTATTAAATATCCAAAAATTTTTATTGCTAATTGTTCCCCGAAGAAAGCAAGCTGATAATGCAAAACTGTCTTATTTATTTTTAGCCAGAATTCCAGTCTTTTGTTTTCCCATGGAAAATTCAAAATTTTTCTCTGAACACTAGGGATATTTATCTGCGTTACTATGGTAAATACGAGTATGCTCTCTTATGCTCTTTTTTGTTTCATATGTGTTCTGGTATTTTCTTTATTGTGTTTTATAATCTTGTCAATTGACGCTGTGAGTTGATCAGCCCTTACCGCCCCACCATATTCGTTTCCGCCCCACCATATTCGTTTATTTGTTGTTCTTCTGGATTCATGGATTCTTCTGTTGTTCTTCATGGATTGAAACCTCGTACCCTGTAAATGTAGCTCTGCCATATATCGGCTCTTAATACAGGGAAGTTCGTTAAGGGGAGTCCGAAAAATAAATCTATCCTTAGAAAAACTCGAAATCGTTAGATTAAGATAAGGTAAGTTAAGTACATGAAAAACAGTGTATATTTAAAAAATCTGACGATTTGAGCGGGGCGTAAGGAATTGGGCGAGTCACAAACTTTCATAAAAAAAGCGAATATTTCGCGAAATGAACGTCAGATCGAAAAACTAAAAAATACATGTTTACTATTTTTCAAAAATCTATTGAATGATACCAAATACGACCCCCAAAGGAGAGGAGTGGGGGTAAATTTAAAATTTTAAATACGAACCCTGCGTTACTTCGCGAAATGAACATCAGATCGAAAAACTGAAAAATACACGTATTCAATATTTTCAACCCCCACCCCAAGGAGATGGGGTGGGGGATTACTTTAAAATCTTAAATAGGAGTCCCCATTTTTTATTTCAGATTTGCATTCCTTACGTAAAAATAAGTAACTTTTATTCCAGACATTTTTTCGAATGGATACTTGGCGCTATAATCGGAAAAAACTATTGTTGGAAATGGAAAATTAAAATAAAAAATGGAAAGTCCCCACTTTATGGAAAACTTAACTTTTTTGTTTTAGTACCTACTCTTTCACAACCCAAAAGTTTATTTAAAATATTTTATGTACTTACATGCATTCCCCAGGATTTTCACATTTTCCGTGAATTGGGTGGCAACCCGGTTTACAAGCAGCTGAAATAAAAAAAATACAAATATAAATGAAGGTCGTTCAAAATAATTTTCACTATTATAAGGTCATTGTAAATCCTAAAATTGGATAAATATTTTGTCCTTAGTGAAATAGCATCCCAAGTAACAGAAAAAGAAATATTAACAAACAAGTCATCCTGGTCCTGGTCCATACATCTTAGATGGGCAAAAACTCTCAAGAGTAGGTTATCTATATTTCAAAACACCTCAGTTTTCTACCATTTTAAAATAAGTAAAATAGACATACATACAAATATGGACTGGATACAGAAAGCACAAGATAGAACACTTTGGAGACAAACAGGGGAGGCCTATGTCCAGCAGTGGATTGAGAGAGGCTGATGACGATACATACAGAAAATAGAGAATATAAAATTCAGCTACAAGAAACACTTCCGTCTTGCGTTAAATCAGGTCAATAATGACTGACAAAAAACAAAAGCAAGCCAAAAATGGAAATAATTTTTAGATTTATAAGAATAAATATGAGAAAACTAATTTCTTTTTAACCGGAATCAGTTTCACTATCGGATCAATTTTATAACCACTATTAAATAGGCGAAGAAGAATGAATACAACGTTAAGTTTATACAAGTGGCAATATTTCGAAACCGTAACTTATAGTGTAGGAAACAAAGGTTGTAGCGTTTAAAAAACCAGTGAAAATATGATCTTTAGATTTGTATAGATTTTACAATCCCTCTCTAAGAAGTCCAAATTTTTTTATTCAGTTTTTTACTTAAATTCAGATTGCAAGGAATTTTCTAAAACCGCACCTGTATACATCTACGAAGTATTCCGCAACATTTCAATGTGTTACAAGATTCCTGTTTATTTGAGACGCAAAAACAGAATTTGTAAGAAGTTTTGACAAAAGTACAGTTCTAATGCGTTGATGAACTTTCTAGAATAAATGTTGAAAATCAATTTGATTGGTTTGTTTGAATTTGGTACAAAGATCGAAGCTCGTAATTGGCTCTGAAGAACGGAAGCCGGAAATTGCGTAGTGACAGGATCAAGGAATTTTGGCAGGAGACGGAGAAGAAAGCAGGCATTCTTACAATGGTAGTGAATCAGTAAACATCGATAGTGAGTTACCGGCTTTTTTGTGACGCAAAAAGAATTTCCAAGTAAATGGGATCTATCAAAGTTCTTCTGTGTTTTTGTTAAGTAGGTGTACCATCAGTTTGATAGTGTAGCAGTTCCTTTTTTGATGGTAAAAGTGTAATATACGCTTTGTAAAAATACTGCGTATGTATTTATGAAAGCCGGCATAGTACTAATATCGTAGTGATGAATTAAACCCAAGCCTCCCGTCTCCTGGATTAGAAAACCTATTTCCCGAGGTAAATAAGCAAATTTCTTTTGTTTTATGGTATTTTCATGGTATAATGGTATATGGTGCAATCAGTAATTTTCCATTGACATTTTCCCCTTCGAGTGACGTATGAACTACGTACGTGCTGTCAAGTGTCATGTCAAGTTTCACAATGGTGAAGTTTTGAATTTTAAGGTATAGTGACTTTTAATAATTATAAAATTCTCAAACTAATAACGTTAATTTCTTTCAACATAAAAAAAATAAATCTTTTTGGAACTTAAAATACAAAGATGAAAAAGTAAATTGTTGAACAGAACAAAGAATAATTTTGCTTCCATCATTAAAATATTATTGTAAAGACATAATTGTAAGTTAATGTTAAAATCCTTTTTGAAACCTTTTGAAATAGTTAAAAATAAAAGATTTACGGAATGATATTTGACAGGTGACATAGTTGTTGTTATTTTCAATAATTAAGTACTACGAGGAGTAGTCAGTAATTCTTTAATGTAAACATTGTTCCCTGAATGAATATAAATTTTTGTTTTAATGCAAATGCTATAATATATGTCATAATTAGGTCAGTCAGTCAGTTATACAAGTCATAATTAAGTCAGATATCAAATCCTCAATGCAATAATATTATTGTTTATCTTTTGGTGCACCATAACCTATGTTCAGAAAAGTAGATGTATTTTTTTTACAGGTAATCTTTTATGTAATCTGAAAGTTTTGTTATGTCAAGGAATAATTTTTCAATAAATGCCATAACTGTGTATTTTGTCCTGTTTATTTACCGCTAACCTATTGGCAAAATTTTAACCACAAACTTTAAAAGCTTTTTAGAGTCAAATTTTAAGATGTTGGATGATCATAGAAAGTAAAACTCCTGGTAAGGCGCCCTAACAAAATATAGCCAGGATTTATATTTAACACCCCAGGATATCTGTAAGTACCCTTGTTTAAATTTTTGATAGTAGTAAATATTCCCTAATCCCTAACTTCTTCTTAACGAACTCACAACCTTAGCTCTCCAACCAAAACACGAGCCGCCGTAGCAAAGTAGTTTTTAGAAATATCCCCTAGTTTTCTCGACCCTTTTGTATTTAAGCAGTATCTAAATTTTCCAAGCTTTTATCTTCCCCCTTATTTCTAAGTGCTACAAAATGGCGCCCAACGTGGGGCCGATTCATTTTTCTGCCTCTTTCAGTGTCCAGTTGTGCGCTACAAAATAGCACCCTCAGACGTGAGGCCAGTCTCTTTTCACCCCCCAGTCATATCGTTAAGTTGTTCCCAAGCAGTTTACATTTTTTAGTTAGTCCCAACTGTTTTTCAACTTAATTTCCTCTCCTTGCCCCAGATTTGAGACCGATTCTACTATCACAACCAGTATCGCAACATAGTTTAGCCCAAGAGCCCCTACATTTTTTTAGAACGTTACGAAGTGGTATAAAATTTTCAATAGGATGTGTAAATATGTACTCATAGTAGTGTATTAACATTGTTTTTATGTATGTACTTATAGTAGATGTTAATACAGTACCCATGGTGAAAGCAATATTTAAATTTTTTTTAAAAAAGTATTGATTGTATAGACAAGTAGTCTATATAAGTAGCGTTGAACATTCCAATATTGAAACTATTGATAAAGTATAACATTTTAGTTGTATTTGTGCATTTATTCATAATTGATTAACAATTTTTTACAGAATAACTTGTTTTTGTGATTTTTTTTGTTCGTCATTTGAGTATATGTGTATAGTCTGTGTAGTTTCCGTTTGAGTTTTTAGTCCCAATGTTGTCTAGTTGTCCCATTATTTTTTTCTCAACTAATCTAGTTTTGTCAGTGTCATAAAGATACCAAAGGTTAGTTGGAGTCTGCCTGTGAAGTAGTTTGAGTGTATCCGTGAAGTAAAGTAGTTAGTCAGTCCAATTACTATTTGTCTTTCCCTTCTTGTACCAGAATAGATCACAAGTGTAATACTCGTGATAAAGGAAGTGTGCTTAGTTGTCTAGGAACACTCCCATTAGTTATCGGAACAAGAACCGTTGTTGGTGTTATCCCGTGTAAGCTCATTCGAGAAGCAAGTTTCAATATTGTTTGTGTTTGTCTATCCCTGTTTTGTCTGAAAATATTTGAGTCTGTTGTTTCCTGTTTGTTTTGTGTACCCTTGTGTTATTCCCTGTTAGTCCGTGTCAGTGGTGGAGTGTGAATTTTTTGACCAATAGTTTATTGACCCCTCTTTTGTTTATTGAGTGATTGCAGACCAAGAGCAGAAGTTGCAACAAAGTCAGTGAGGTTAGGATCTGGCTGCGTGAGAGTGCAAGTGAGGTTTGTGTTCGTTTGATAAATAGAAACGGTTTTTTGTCCGAAAGTCATACTTTCTACTATTCCCTTTGGTCTTTCCCCTGTGTGTTGTTTTCACCCCAGTTTTAAAAATGAAGTCTACCCAAGTTAATGATCTGAAAACCGATGAGTTATCTTATGAACTTTTCATAAGAGGTTTTAATGTCCAAAATAGGACTGTTGAAGAAAAACGTAAGTTGTTGAGAGGTCAGTTAAGTAAAGAGACCATCTCATCTTCCATTAATTTGACTAAAAATGTAGTCGATCCTGATCAAGAGTTACCTACAATCCAGTCAATATTAGCAGATTTGCAAAGTATTGCGCGGGCAATGAGTGCACAGTCATCAAAGGCTGACTTTGCTCGTTTCAAAACAAGGTCCAGTCATCTGGATTTCAGATTGGAAAATTTCCCTGATAATGTAGAAGAAGCTATAAAAGAAGTTATTGACAACTATAAGATGGATTTATTGATGTTGACTGGAGATGTCTTAGAAAAGGAAGAGACATCTGACAATGTGTCCGTCCCATCGACTAGTGGTACAACTTCAGTCCCCGTTGCCCCTATTAGTTCAGTTTCAGCCCCTATTATACAAATTTCAACTCCTGTTAGAGTTTCTGATTTAAATATCAAATTTAATGGTGAGAGTAAAGCCCTTCCCACATTTTTAGAAAAAGTAAGAGATTCTGCTAGATCCAGAAATATTTCTGATGATGTCCTGTTTAGATCAGCTTTTGAGTTATTCGACGGAAACGCTGCTATTTGGTATAGGAGTGTTGGAAATACAGTTAACAGTTGGAATGAGTTGGTAACCCTTCTCAAAACTGCTTTCCTACCCCCAGATTATAATGATAATCTCCTTGATGAAATTAAAGGTCGAAAACAAAAAAAGTCTGAGTCAATCACTATTTATTCCGCAATCATGGAGAATCTCTTTAAACGTTTAGAAGAGTACCCATCTGAAGCCCAACGAGTAAAGATTTTAAGAAAAAATATTTTGGTGGATTATATTCCACTCGTAGCCCTTCAAGATTTTCCCACTGTCGAAATGTTAGTCATAACTGTTAAACGTTTGGAGCAAAATGTTTTGCCCCTGCTTCAAACTACAAAAGGTCTTGCTGGTATTTCATTAGAGGATTCAGAAAAACCCCAAGAGAAGCTTCAGGTACTTGATAAACAAGACAAGCCTGATAACCCCAAAGGAGACAAACGAGAAAAGCAAGATCGTCCCTTTAAGAAATCCAAGTCTACGCAGAGAAATGAGAGACCCAATCCTCCAGTAGATACTGATGAAAGACATCAGTCTTCTTCTTCTTATCCACCCCACAGAAATCAGTCTTCTTATCCACCTCCATTGATGCAATCCCCTCCCTATCGACCGTATGGAAATCAGTCTTCTTCTTATCAACCTCATTCAATGCAACCCCCTCCACAACCCTACCAAACACATGACAACCCTAGAAAAATTATTTTTTGTTTTACTTGTGGTAAGCCCAACCACATTTCTCGCAATTGTACAAACAGAGAAATGTCTTGTTCTCGTTGTGGTAATAAAGGAGTGAGAACGTCCTCCTGTATGTGTCAAAAAAAACTAGGTAGTGTGCAGCCAGTCGGCAGTTGCACTCCATATAGAGTTAAGCCCGACAAATTCCCCCAAAACATACTTAACCCTCTTTTTGAAAAGAAAGGTTGTGACAGTCGTCCTCATGTTAGTATTTCTATCTTTTCTAAAAACTTTGTCGCCCTCTTAGACAGTGGTTGCACCACATCCGTAGTAGGTGCCGCTGGAGTTAAATTTTTGGATTCCCAAGGAATTAAATATAATTCTACTCCCTGTAAACACGTCTGCTTAGCAGATGGTTCTCAAAAATCAGTTGTTGGTACTATTGATCTTCCAATTGAGGCTGATGGTGTTTCCCAAGTAGTGAAATTTCTTGTCGTACCCTCCGTTCCCCATAGTTTTATTTTGGGAAGTAACTTTATGCATAAATTTTCAGTGTTGTTGAATTTTAGAGATGGAACTTGGCATTCTTCCCAAAAGGAAGAGAAAACAGAAACTTTGTATTCTGTAGATTCATTTTCTCCCACTGAAAAAAATTTAGTAGATTCCACAGTCGCTTCTTTTGAGGAAATTTCTAGTTCCAAGTACATTGGAAGAACCAATAAAATTGAAATGGTTATTGACACTGGTGATGCAAAACCATTTAAGAAAAGACAATATCCTTTATCCCCGTACATGAATAAAATACTACATGAAGAGTTAGACGATATGTTACGATTAGGAGTAATCGAACCAGCCCAATCCCCATGGTCAAGTCCTGTATTATTAGTAAAGAAAAAGTCAGGTGAATATAGGTTCTGTTTTGATGGTCGTTCATTAAATGAAGTCACTGTTCATGATACATATCCTTTGCCCCAAATAGACAGAATTCTTTCGTTACTTAGAGGAGCTAAATGCATTAGTTCCATTGACTTAAGAAAAGCTTTTTGGCAAATCCCGCTGCATCCTGACTCTAGGAAAAAGACAGCCTTTAATGTTTCTGGTAGAGGTTCCTTTCAATTCACTTCTGTTCCTTTTGGTTTGTGTAATAGTGCACAGATTCAACAAAGATTAGTTGATGCTATCTTTGGCCCTGAATTTGAACCCTATATATTCTGTTATTTAGATGACATCATAGTGTGTACCCCATCTTTTGAAGAACATATCCGATTGTTGAAAATTATAAGAGATAAACTGAAAGAAGCAAACTTGACCATTAACATCGATAAGTGTGATTTTTTTAAATCTGAATTGAAGTATCTTGGTTATGTAGTTAGTAACAATTCCCTTAAAGCAGATCCTGAAAAAATCTTAGCTATGGTTAATTATCCCAGGCCATCTAATTCTACTGAAATTAAAAGATTTATAGGTATGTGTTCCTGGTATCGTCGTTTCATTAGAGATTTTTCCAGTTTAGCCTCCCCTATTAATGACCTCCTTAAAGGTCATAGAAAGAAAAAACAACCAGTAGTTTGGACTAGTGAAGCTGAAAAAGCTTTTTTGAAAATTAAAGAACTCCTAATTTCTGCCCCTATCTTAGCCCAACCCAATTTCGAACTTCCCTTTGTTGTGCAATGTGATGCATCTGACACTGGTCTTGGTGGTGTCTTGACTCAAACTATTGATGGTGAAGAAAAAGTTATAGCTTATGCAAGTAGGTCCCTTTCCCGAGCTGAAAGAAATTATTCAGTTACAGAGCGAGAATGTCTCGCAGTGATCTTCGCTATCGAGAAATTTCGAGGTTATATTGAAGGAGTTAAGTTTTCGGTCATTACTGACCACCATTCACTTCTCTGGTTGAATAAACTGTCCAATCCTACAGGCAAATTAGCCAGGTGGGCTATGCGCCTAAGACAACATACTTTCGATTTGATTCATAGAAAAGGAACATCCCATTTAGTCCCTGATGCTTTATCTCGAGCTCATACCAATGATACACCCAAAGATGCCCAAAAAGTTGATTATCTAGAAATAGATCTTGACAGAATAGACCCTTGGTTCGATGATTTAAGATCAAAGATACTCCGTTCCCCTGGTGATTTTCCACAATGGAAAGTGGAAAATGATTTCATTTACAAGTATGCCCCATCCCCCAATTCTTTCAAGACTAATGATATTGAATGGAAAATTTTAGTTCCCAAACCCCAAAGATTAGAAGTAATGCAATCTTGTCATGAGCCACCTACGTGTGCTCACTTTGGATTCTATAAAACTTTGTCCCGTATTCAAGAAAGGTACTATTGGCCCAAAATGCGTTGTGATGTGCTTAAGTTTGTCAGATCATGTAAAGTTTGTGGTGCTCAGAAAACACCAAATCATGCTCCTTTAGGTAAAATGGGTAAGCAGAGAGAAGCCCAATTCCCCTGGCAAATAGTTGCCATTGATCTGATAGGTCCCTTTGTTCGTTCTAAAAAAGGTTATACATGGTTATTAGTGGTTGCTGATTGGTTTAGTAAATATACCTTAGTCCATCCTTTGAGGAAGGCTACGGCTAAGAGTATTACTGAATTTTTGGAAGATAATGTCTTCCTGATGTTTGGTGTTCCCCAGTATGTGATTTGTGATAATGCCTCAAATCTGAACAACCCTCTTCTAATTAATCTCTGTAGTAGGTATAATGTTCAGAAAGTATGGTTTAGCCCCGTGTATGCACCACAATGTAATTTTGTGGAGAGAAATAATAAAACCATTGGAACAGCAATCCGTATGTATATAAAAGACCACGTAGACTGGGACAAGAATTTAGCAAAGATCAGACAAGCTATTAATACCGCAAAGCACGAAGTAACTGGATACACCCCAGCTTTCCTTAATTATGGCCGTCATGTTCCCCTGAGTGGAAACTACTATGGTGTTGATCAAAACGATCAACGGAAGCAAGATCTAGAAATTATTCCTGGTAACCGTGATATGTATGCTTCAGAAGTAAAAGGATTAAGTCAAGTCTTCGAAAAGGTCAGGGCTAATCTTCGAAAAGGATATGAACGTAACGCTAGAAGTTACAACTTACGAAGAAGAGAAGTCCAATTCCAAGTAGGAGATAGAGTATGGAAAAGGAATAAAGTCCTGTCTAATGCTGCTAACAAGTTTATGTCTAAACTAGCACCGAGGTACATTGAAGCTACAGTCCGTGAAAAGTTGTCACCAGTGGTGTATCGTCTCTCTGATTTAAATGGTTCTGATCTTGGTAAATGGCATGTTAAAGACTTAAAACCTTTTGTATCTGATGGAGATAATATGTCATCCCCTTAGTCCTGATCCCCTATTCCATGTTCCCCCTGTATTGTTCTTCAGTTCCCTTAGTCTTGATAAGAAGTTGATATTCTCTTTGATTTTGGTATGTCGTCTTTTGGTCCCTGTTGTTGTCGTATACCCCCTTGTATGAATTTGTTGTGATTTGGCCCTTGTTGTTGTTGTATCCCCCTTTGTTAGTCTTCTTTTATTTTAGTCTAGTTGTTGAAGTGAGTATATTCCCTGTGAGACGTTTAACATAAAGTTACCGATCTCGACTTGAGACAAATGTTAAGATTACGTTGTCTCATTGAGGTATTTAGAATGGAGATTCTAAATCCTCATTTTTGCTGAACCGTTGCCAACAAAATTCCCTGAAACTCGCTAGGCGTTTAGTGGAGTTTAGGCAGATGCCTATCTGCTGAGCCTAGAGCTCAAATGATTTGTTTAGTTTTTGAGAACCGCTCGCGGTTAGGCAACGAGGTGACAAGGCTGTGTCTGCCCTGGTATGTCACTTGTGTTACTGCTGTGGATGTCAGCGAGGTCCACACAGGGCACAAGTTTAGTTTCTTTCCCAAGGCACAGAAACTCTTGTCACCTACAGTTCATTTTAGAGTCATTACACATTTCAGTCTACTCGACTTTAAAGAGTCTGGCGATCGATGGTACGCTAGCCCAATCCCTAACGTTTGTTTGTTTAATTTAATCCCCACTAGCCATCATCTAAAAAAATTTTTGATGTGATTGTTTAGCCTCACTCAAGGAGTCATGGTTGATTTTTGTTTGGTTTATCGAAAACTGGATAGCTATCCGAGCTTTCTCTTTTCGGAGGAGGCTGTGTAGCGTTTAAAAAACCAGTGAAAATATGATCTTTAGATTTGTATAGATTTTACAATCCCTCTCTAAGAAGTCCAAATTTTTTTATTCAGTTTTTTACTTAAATTCAGATTGCAAGGAATTTTCTAAAACCGCACCTGTATACATCTACGAAGTATTCCGCAACATTTCAATGTGTTACAAGATTCCTGTTTATTTGAGACGCAAAAACAGAATTTGTAAGAAGTTTTGACAAAAGTACAGTTCTAATGCGTTGATGAACTTTCTAGAATAAATGTTGAAAATCAATTTGATTGGTTTGTTTGAATTTGGTACAAAGATCGAAGCTCGTAATTGGCTCTGAAGAACGGAAGCCGGAAATTGCGTAGTGACAGGATCAAGGAATTTTGGCAGGAGACGGAGAAGAAAGCAGGCATTCTTACAATGGTAGTGAATCAGTAAACATCGATAGTGAGTTACCGGCTTTTTTGTGACGCAAAAAGAATTTCCAAGTAAATGGGATCTATCAAAGTTCTTCTGTGTTTTTGTTAAGTAGGTGTACCATCAGTTTGATAGTGTAGCAGTTCCTTTTTTGATGGTAAAAGTGTAATATACGCTTTGTAAAAATACTGCGTATGTATTTATGAAAGCCGGCATAGTACTAATATCGTAGTGATGAATTAAACCCAAGCCTCCCGTCTCCTGGATTAGAAAACCTATTTCCCGAGGTAAATAAGCAAATTTCTTTTGTTTTATGGTATTTTCATGGTATAATGGTATATGGTGCAATCAGTAATTTTCCATTGACATTTTCCCCTTCGAGTGACGTATGAACTACGTACGTGCTGTCAAGTGTCATGTCAAGTTTCACAATGGTGAAGTTTTGAATTTTAAGGTATAGTGACTTTTAATAATTATAAAATTCTCAAACTAATAACGTTAATTTCTTTCAACATAAAAAAAATAAATCTTTTTGGAACTTAAAATACAAAGATGAAAAAGTAAATTGTTGAACAGAACAAAGAATAATTTTGCTTCCATCATTAAAATATTATTGTAAAGACATAATTGTAAGTTAATGTTAAAATCCTTTTTGAAACCTTTTGAAATAGTTAAAAATAAAAGATTTACGGAATGATATTTGACAGGTGACATAGTTGTTGTTATTTTCAATAATTAAGTACTACGAGGAGTAGTCAGTAATTCTTTAATGTAAACATTGTTCCCTGAATGAATATAAATTTTTGTTTTAATGCAAATGCTATAATATATGTCATAATTAGGTCAGTCAGTCAGTTATACAAGTCATAATTAAGTCAGATATCAAATCCTCAATGCAATAATATTATTGTTTATCTTTTGGTGCACCATAACCTATGTTCAGAAAAGTAGATGTATTTTTTTTACAGGTAATCTTTTATGTAATCTGAAAGTTTTGTTATGTCAAGGAATAATTTTTCAATAAATGCCATAACTGTGTATTTTGTCCTGTTTATTTACCGCTAACCTATTGGCAAAATTTTAACCACAAACTTTAAAAGCTTTTTAGAGTCAAATTTTAAGATGTTGGATGATCATAGAAAGTAAAACTCCTGGTAAGGCGCCCTAACAAAATATAGCCAGGATTTATATTTAACACCCCAGGATATCTGTAAGTACCCTTGTTTAAATTTTTGATAGTAGTAAATATTCCCTAATCCCTAACTTCTTCTTAACGAACTCACAACCTTAGCTCTCCAACCAAAACACGAGCCGCCGTAGCAAAGTAGTTTTTAGAAATATCCCCTAGTTTTCTCGACCCTTTTGTATTTAAGCAGTATCTAAATTTTCCAAGCTTTTATCTTCCCCCTTATTTCTAAGTGCTACAAGGTTGAACCTTGCAAAATGGACACAAGTCCGGTTTTATTTTTTTTCTGGTATATCAAGGGGTGCTTATTATAAGACCAACTTTTTCTGAAAAAATTTCGCCCCGGAACCTCCCTTTTCACCCCTTTAAAGGGGGTAATTTGTGGTTTTTGCGCAACGTAGCCCTTCCTGTAACTTTTACAAAAAATTTCTTTTATAGAAATATGAAGAGGACTATATTTTCTACGATTTATTTCCGACACCATCTCTCTATCATCCACCGTTTAGCGGGGGTGGCGCCCTAAAGTGGACAAGTTTTTAAAAAAGATGTTTTTAAAAAATATATGTTTTTCCCTAACTGTAACGGAAATTAAGAAGAAATCCTGCGACAATTATTCACAAATAAATGACTGATTTTTTGGTATAGGTTTCACTTAAGGGTAATTGCCCTTTTTTTAATTACAGGGTGTTACATTTTAAAAAACCTCTTTTTATACCATCTGAACCGTTTATGCTAGAGTAAAAAGACTTTCAGCGATTACCCATGTACTGGTGCTATTTACAAATTTGTATAATGCACCTCCATTTTTTCCCCGGAACCACCCCAAAAAAAAAAGAAGAATTAATAAATAAATTGATTTTTTTGGAATCCTTCACACACAATGCCCTTTATTAATATGCTTCATATATCATTTTGTGCACGTTATTATTACCCATGCATGGACACCAAAAGCAATTTCCTAGTGCAACCTTTGTAGCAAAAAAAAAATAAATAAAATGGGGGGTTGAAATTTTTTTTTTGTTTTTTGCTTTTTGATACATATGGGCATATGCTTCATCAGTAGTGCTTTTCAAAAATATATATGGTTATTGCAACATCTCTGCGAAAACCACCCCTATCCTTGAAAATATACTGCAGAAACTGCCCCTATCCCTTGGCGAGCATGTTTTTACGATTTTCTCATTACCTATGTATTCTTTTTAAACAAAACTTATACAAGGTTAAAGACAACTATTTACTCTAAAAATTATGTCCTATTCATTTTTTCGTATAAGCAACCGTTACGGCACAGTGGCGCCGTAAACCTCATATATGCTTTGACGGGCTCCAGTTTTTGTTTTTTTTTCGTCATCTGTTCGTTTTATTGATAAAGTACTTATGCAAAATAAAACAACACAGTATAGCCTACAAATTATGACTTATGCACATTTTACATTCTTTGCTCCCCAAAGCCACAGTGGTGGCCCAAAATAAATTTTTGCATATTTTCGCCACCTACATGCATTTTATTGCATTAATGCTACCTTAACAGCACAATATTTACCCTTAGGTGGTCGCTACGCAGTGGCGGATCCAGGGAGGGGTGATGGGGGTGATCACCTCCCCCCCCTCACAAACCAAGTGATATTATATTCAAAAATTATAAAAATATTCATTTATTTTTATAGAGATTTAACCAATTGGCACTCCCCTCTTAACGATTCTGGATCCGCCACTGTCGCTAAAGCATAAAAAGTCATTCTTATAAAAATAATATTAATATAATATAAGTATTTCTATAAAAATAAATGAATATTTTTATAATCTTCAAATATAATATCACTTGGTTTGAGAGGGGTGGGGGTGATCGCCCCCATCACCCCTCCCTGGATCCGCCACTGCTTAGCGACCACTTAGGGGTGAATATTGTGCTATTAAGGTAGCATTAACGCAATAAAATGTGTGTAGGTGGCAAAATATGAAAAAATTTATTTTGGGCCACCACTGTAGCTTTGGGGAGCAAAGAATGTAAAATGTGCATAGGTCATGTTTTGTAGGTTACACTGTGTTGTTTTATTTTACATAAGTACTTTATCAATAAAACAAACATATGACGAAAAGATAAACAAAAACTGGAGCCCGTCAAAGCATATATGAGGTTTACGGCGCCACTGTGCCGTAACGGTTGCTTAAACGAAAAAAATGAATAGGACCTAATTTTTAGAGTAAACAGTGGTCTTTAACCTTGTGTAAGTTTTGTTTAAAAAAAATGAATAGGTAATGAGAAAATCGTAAAAACATGCTGGATAAGGTATAGGGGTAGTTTCTGCAGTATATTTTCAAGGATAGGGGTGGTTTGCGCAGGGATGTTGCAATAACCATATATATTTTTGAAAAGCACTATTGATGAAGCATATGCCCATATGGATCAAAAAGCAAAAAACAAAACAAAAATTTCAACCCCCCATTTTATTTATTGTTTTTGGCTACAGGGGTTGTACTAGGAAATCGCTTTTAGTGTCCATGCATGGGTAATAATAACTTGCACAAAATGATATATGAAGCATATTAATGGAGGGCATTGTGTGTGAAGGATTCCAAGAAAATCACTTTATTTATTAATTCTTCTTTTTTTTTGGGTGGTTCCTGGGAAAAAATGGGGGTGCATTATACAAATTTGTAAATAACACCAGTACATGGGTAATCGCTGAAAGTCTTTTTACTCTAGCATAAACGGTTCAGATGGTATAAAAAGGGGTTTTTTAAAATGTAACACCCTGTAATTAAAAAAAGGGAAATTACCCTGAAGTGAAACCTACACCAAAAAATCAATCATCTATTTGTGAATAATTTCCGCAGCATTTCTTTTTAATTTCCGTTACAGTTAGGGAAAAATATATTTTTTTTAAAACATATTTTTTAAAAACTTGTCAACTTCGGGGCGCCACCCTTGCTAAACGGTGGATGATAGAGAGATTCTGTCGGAAACAAATCGTAGAAAATATAGTCCTCTTCATATTTCTATAAAAGAAATTTTTTGTTAAAGGTACAGGAAGGGCTACGTTCTGCAAAAACCATAAATTACCCCCTTTAAAGGGGTGAAAAGGGGGGTTCCGGTGCGAAATTTTTTCAGAAAAAGTTAGTCTTATAATAAGCACCCCTTGATATGCCAGAAAAAAAATAAAACCGGACTTGTGTCCATTTTGCAAGGTTCAACCTCTGTTTCCTACACTATTAAAAATTAAACTATAAAAGGTAATTCTGCTAAGCAAAAAATATAAAATAAACAGAGTGTAGTTGGAAGGATATAAGAAAGTAACACTTAAATTCATGTTTTAAAGGCAAACAAATCCTTATTTGAATATTATAGACAAGATGCACCAAACATAGATACAATAGTACGAAATTTCTAAAATTTAACGGGCCAACGCTAAAAAGTATCCAGCTAAAAGACAAAGAGATTATATGATGATCTATGCCGAAACCGACATATTAATAATGAGATGAAGTCAAGAATTTAAAAAGCCAGTCTAAGATCAATAATGACATACGCATCAGAAACAAGACCCGATACAGCCGTAACACAAAGACTACTAGAAACGGCAGAAATGAGAGTACTGAGAAGAATTACACGAAACACGGTGAGAAAAGAGAAGTAAAGACATTTAGAATAAAATGTAACGTACAGTGTATAAACGAATGGACACTAAATAGAAGAAAAAGAGGAATTATATAACCACATACGCAGAATGGGGGAGACACGTGTGGTCATAGCAAGAGATAAATCACCAATCGGTAGAAGAAGTATCAGCCAACCGCGCAAAAGATGGCGTGACAACCTTCCATAGCGCTAACAATCCGCTAAGAACAAGCAGAATTGCTTATAAAGAGAAAGAAGAAGAAAAGGAGAGATAAGTACAGATAGTAAGTACTACATAGTGTTTTGAGTAAAATATCAAGATGAGACTGGTGAATGCCCTTGTATTCTCAATATTTGTATACGGGGAAAAGACTTGGACTCTTCCCGCACGCGAGCGCCAAAAAATTGATGCCTTTGAGATGTCGTGCTCGAGAAGAATGCTGCGCATACGTTGGACAGCTCATAGGACGAACGTTTCGGGGATTAATTGTTTCTGGAAACGTTCCGGAGAGAAGATCAAGAGGATGATCAATGATCACCAACTAGATGGTCCGACCAATAATTCAACTGGAAACTCATTCTGCGAAGCTCCTAGAGCAGCTGAAGATAGAGACCAGTGGAAAAAATTGTTAAGAATATTGGAAGAAATCACGATCCTCAGTAATGGGGAAACGACAAGAGAGAGAGTGTTTTGAGTAAAAATAAGCCAATATTACATTTATAAGTAAAAAATACGAATAACTTCCTACCTGTTTCGCATGTCGCTCCTTTCCACCCGTCTATACATTGCTTCTCACCGGTCTGATCACAGATAAAATGGCCGAAAGAATCGTTTCTTGGTCGGCAAAATTTTGTACACGTGGAATTGTAGTAATGCGTATCACATATGACGCGCACTCTGTATGTCAGCCGTGCACGAGGTCCTCTATGGTTAAGAGTATGCCATTCCGGACTGGGGTCTATAATACCGGAGTAGGTGGCTTCTTCAATGATGTTGTTGGAAACTGAAAACAATAACACTGTATTAATGCTCATATATATTGTTATATTCCTACTTGACATGAGAAACAAAAGACTATATTTATTTTTAAAAGTCAAATTAAAATAAAAATTTTCATATTTTTCAACCACGAGCATATAAATTTTGAACACCCTTTATAAGACAAATTTTGTAAAAATAGTTATAGCTAGTTTTTAAGACAGTGCTTTCGCAGAAGTGTTTAATAGCCCCATGAATAATGCATTTTAAGTAAGCAATTAGGGTTTAAGAAAGTGTTCTTTGAACTGTTTATCAAAATCACGGACAATATAATAGGTCATTAAGTTTTTCAAGATATGCGGGTAGGTAATTAATTAGCCGCACGGTACATAGTAGATAGTTAAAATATACCTGTGTATTAAGATTCTTAAACATAGATAAAAATATGATTAGTTGTAGAAAATAGAATTAAAATAGTCGGAATATTATTTTTTCTTGGAAATCCATAAAGACATGTTTAGAAAAAGGAAAGAGTTTGTGGTAAATACGTCATGATTGAAATTTGTTTTTGATTGGTTGGAAAATGAATTCTGGAGGGGAACGATTTGGAAGGATGAGAATGAATGAGGAGAGAGAGTGAGTCTGTTTTGTTGGATCAAAAGGAAGAGTCCAGTTTTTGAGGGTAGTGTACAACAGAAGTAAATCGCCGGTTGGTTTTTTTGTAAAAGTGACAAGCATCATATAGTGGAACGAGTAATAGGCCAAGTCGAGAGATGATATAACTCTTTGAGTCTAAAGTATGCATTGTTGTTTAAGTGTTTCAAAAAGTTGGAATATTGCATCAGGAGAAAGCCGGAACGAGTACTGTACGAGACATAGTCAGAAAAGGGAGAACGAGTTTGCAGAGGAGCAGGAACATTATTGGAAAACGTGGACGAGTTTCTTTGGATCGCAACACCAGCAAAGAAGGAAACGTGTTTTGTGTGAAGACATTGTCGAATCATCAGTAAAGGTCAGTTTTATTTTTTGTTGAGACATGAATGTATGGTTTTGCGTACCACAGTGCATATTGAACTACACATTTCACTATTATAAAATCATCAAACCTCAATCAATTTTGTTACTTATAAATCATTATAGTTGATTTTTTTATACACAATAAATAATATTGATAAAATAAAAAAATTTTATATCAAAATTTGAACAGGTAGAACATCCTGTATAGCAGAGGTAGAGAGATTCATAGTTAATTATTTAAAAAACAAATTTGGAGAAAAAAGAAATAAGCTTCCTATTTTCATAATTGTTAGACAAAATAAAGATAGAAGAATAAATAAAATTTGCAATATTAAACATTTATTTCCGTTTGATAAAATAAACGACTTTTATAATTTCTAATTGAAATTCATATGTGTATTATTTTATTCTCCTTTATCTATCCCTATTAGGAAGCCACTGAGAAATATTTTGAAGCCACGAAAGTATTGACAGCATAATTTAGCCCTGAGATTTACAATTTATTTATGTTTGATTTGTTTGATTAATGAGATAATTAATTGATTAATTAATCAAAGTAGATCACAACAATATAAGTAGACTGTGGAAATAATAAAGTTTATCAAAAAACAAAAAAAAATGAAAACGGACCCTCAAGAATCACTGATTAATTATTGAATCAAAATTAGCCTAGTACAATTATCTTCATTTACAAGAGACCAGGTGCTACAGGAGAATGTGGAAAATACCATGGACAGCGAGAGTAACAAATCAAGGTGTTTTGCTCATAGACGTAACCAGGGGGGTTTGGGGGTTATAACCCCCTCTCCCCATTGGGATGGACTTTGAGCTCTATACGCTGAACACCATACCCCTCAGAGACCTTCCACTAGTTGTGACCCCCCCTTAGGATCATCTTGGTTACGCCTATGGTTTTGCTGAAGATGGGGAAGGAATGCGAAATCATAAAAACCGTACAAACGAGAAAACTGGAATATCTAGGCCAAATAGTGAGAGGGGAAAAGGACTCCCTGCTAAGACTCATAATCCAAGGAAAAATCTCGGCAAAGAGAAATGTGGGACGTAGGAGGATTTCCTGGTTGCGAAGTTTAAGGGGGCGGTACAGGTGCAGTTCAGTACAATAGTTCAGAGCTGCAGCCAGCAAAGTTAAGATTGCTGTGATGGTAGCCAACATCCGATAGGAGAAGGTACTACAAGAAGAAGAAGACAAGAGACCAACCTAATAATAAAGTTAAATAATTCCATGAAAATCTACAAGGTTTATTACAAAGGAAGCGTCGAGTATATTGTTACGCCAATCCCTTGCTACGCTTCTGATCGAATATACCACGCGAAGATTCGATCCACAGCTGTTTTAAGGCCGCCAAGAATATTTTACTGGATTCTGGAAGCGTTCCGAATAAGTGAAACTTAATAAGTGAGTCGAAAATATAAATTTGTACGGTTAAGTAAATAGATTACTGTTATTCTAAAAAATACAAGTGAATTATGTTCAAGGTACTTATTGTTATAAGACTTTGGGAAGGCGGAACGATAGGGGAACAGACTCACATCAAGAACAAAATGTATCCATTTTCATCAGAGCGTCATTAGAGCGTGATGACGTAATTGATGATTTTTTAAATGGAAATAGGGATCGTGTGGTAGCTCATTTGAAGGGGTGTTCAATTCTCTGTTCAGTAATATAAACATTATTATCATTATTTATATAGGGTAACCAAGAAAATAATTTTTAAATTAAATTAGTTGACGCAAAAAGACGAAATGTACGTAATTTATTTAACTGAAAATACATTGTACTGCTGTCAGAAAATAGAAATAAACGTTTATTTCACAAATAAACATATCTTTTCGCTTAAATTAAATCTCAAACAGCCTCCCACCTGGCTCTTGGCAGTTTGAACATTTAATTTAAGCGAAAAGCAATGCTTATTTGCCCAATAAACATTTTTTTTTTCTATTTGCTGACAGCAATATAATGTATTTTGAGTTAAATAAATTACATAATTCTTGTTTTTGCGTCCACTAATTTAATTCAAAAATTATTTTTTTGACCACTCTCTATAAATAATGACATATGACATTAATGTTTATATTACTGAATAGGGACCGTTCAAGTATTATGTAACGCAGATGGGGGGGGGGGGGTAAAAAAAATCTTCAAAAATTGCGTTACGCAATAGTTAAATGCCCATTAGAGTGCGTTACGTATGGGGGAAGGGGGGGTCAAAAATCTTCAAAAATCGCGTTACGTAATACTTGAACGCTCCCATAGAGAATTTAACACACTTTCAAATGAGCTACCACACGACCCCTATTCCCATTTAAAAAAATAATCGATTACGTCGTCACGCCCAGATGGAACATCTCATCTCATTTCGACAATTGCGAAGACTGGGCAGAAGCGACAAAGTTTTAGGGAAATGGGCAGAGATAGAGAATTTTTCGGATCGAGAACGATTCATCTTGGATACGGCACGAATAAATCCGACATACCTTCTTAAAGTTGATGCTGGAAGGAACGATTAAGGACAGCTAAGGTCTTGAAAGCGACAAATTAATAATGTGGCTAAGAAACATCCAAGAATGGACTTGTTTAGACTTCCGGCTACTAATAAGAAAGACCGTAGACCTGAAAACAGACATTTTTGAACAATGTTAACGAAAACCAACTCTCTCTGGTTCGTCCACGAAAAAACGAAAAAAACAGACGCGAATATCTCTTAACTGCTGACCCCCACAGGCAACAGACGAGCGAATAGCGCTCTAAAAATCTGACCCTCGGAGAGAAATAACGCTTTTTTTCCGTCTCTTGTGTCTCAGTGATAATGACTAGCCCAACAAAAACAGTAACGTGATAAGTACTTTCTTTATAAAATAATTCGCATACAAATATCTGTCAATAAATATGCACTAAAGGTTACTTCTTTACCATCACTGTTACTAAAACTACACTATAATATAGTATTGTAGTATATACCTTGCTTCTTCTCGTCTATTATACTATGTTTTATATATTCAATAAAACCAGAATTTGATTAGGAACTATTTCGATATAAAACAAACAATTCCACCGGCAGAAGTGCTACTTCCACGGCGTAATTCATGAGTTTATGAATGAAATTCCAACGCCCTTAAAAGAACAATTACTGTCGCCTTCGTTCGGCAGTCATGAAAAAATACATCCTTAAAAGAAGATACCACTACAAAAGCACGCGTATGCCAGAAATGGGTTTCGTCCTTGCCCTGGGACATCCATAATTGGCAGTCGGCTCTCTCGCAATCGTTTTATAAAACCTCCTACTATAGACTACAAAACACACCCTTAGGACAGTCGTGCGTTCATTCATGCAAGCTCCTATGAATCATTTCGAAGTGCCCACGCTATCGAGGGATTTTATTGTGGTTGGAATGGTGTCGGAGAAATGAATGTGATTCTCCCGCGGTTTAGTTAGATTTGAATAATGAGGAGTTAAGCTCGGGTCTCTTTAATTTATTTTATTTAACGTTGTGACTGTATGGGTATAAATTCAACGACGCGACGCAAGCAGTCTCTAGACGTTCAATGTTATGATCAATTTGTTGCCCTATAATTTTATTGATCAACTTGCAAGTAAAATTCACATTTGATTTATTAAATAAAAAAATGCATGTTATTCCACACAAGACGTAAAATATTAAATTATATCTACACTAATACTAGACAAGAATAAAAAAAACTGCTAAACGCAGTAAAAATGAGTGGCGCATACAATATTCCAGATACAAAAGAGCTAATATGAATATTACGTGGCGCAAAAAAATATTTTCATTTTCACGGAAAATAAAAGTCTAGTTTTATTTTGAAAGATTTTTCCATAATATTTGCTAAATTTGAAGTAAAACGCGCCACAAAAGAGTAACTTTGATACAGTTTTCGAAGCTCTTTACGCGAATGGCGCGTTTTACTTCAAATTTAGCAAATATTATGGAAAAATCTTTCAAAACAAAACAAGACTTTTTTTTCCATCAAAATGAAAATAAATTTTCGCGCCACGTAATATTCATATCAGCTCTTTTGTAGCTGGAATATTGTATGCGCCACTCATTTTTAGTGCGTTTGGCAGTTTTTTATTCTTGTATCAAGAGTTTTTCAAAGTTTTTTATAAATTAAATGTATGAAGTTGACTGTAATATTTCTTGATTACACGATAAGTGTGATAAATGGTCGCATTATCTCCCAAATGATCTAGTGGTTATGTCACTAAACTTGTGATAGGACAATTCGAGTTCATAACCCAGCCTTTTAATACTTTTTTTCAATATAATTCTTTGTGTTCATCGAATGTACACTAGATTTTTTTCTATTCGAAACAGATTGAAAAAAATATTGGGACGGGCGGCAAAAGAACTCGGATTGTCCAATAACATTTAGCGGCGTAATCACTACAACTACATACGACATTTCGGCGATATGTTTTATGTAGCGATTAAATTGATTATACTTTTGGAGCTCCATAACTTCTAAACGGCTTAAGCGATTTTGATCACTAAACATGAGTTTGAAACGTATTGACAAGTAGTATCTGATGCATCTCCAAGGCAAGTATGATATCTGGAGCTACTACAGGAAGTACTTAGCTTGAAACACCGTTTTTTCCCATAGGAAATAGATTTGATCATACTTATGAAGCTTATAACTTAAAAATTCCCCAGATATGAGGGATACACCGTTAGACGCGTCTAGAGCCTTCCTACAAACGCTCAGTTATTGGCGCAATTCGTAGAATGAAATTTTGAGTAATTGTCAAACAACCAAAATTTTCAAGATATATACCTCCAAAAAATATGCCGTTTTGTACCTACCCAGTTCTATAGCTGGCATATGGGTGGTAAAAAGTCATAAACTACACCGGTTCTCAATCCCTGATCCCCTCTCGAAAAACAAAATAAAAAAATCAGATCGGTGTAACTTTTCCACACACATACATACATACATACAAGCCCACAAACAGTTTTCCCTTTTTAAATAGAAATTGAGTCATAATGATCAGTAATATCAGAAGCCGCAAAGGTCGGACTTCAGCTTTTCAAATTTTTGTGAGTTTTTGGGTCGAGAACGAAAACCAGACCCTAAATCTGTAAAATCCATACCCTTGGACCAAAATGGAACGTTGACATATGGATGGGCGAGTCTTTTCCTAAACTTTAAGAAGGGATTTGAACCAATTTTAAGTCAGTTTTAGAAAATCGAAAATTTCATGTATTATAGTGTCGCATGTAGGGAGGTTGTGCGCCACTGGCGAGAACTGCCGTTCTCTGGGATACAATAATTGCACCATCTTCTTCTGGTTCTTCTTCTTTTTTCTTTTTCTTTTTTTTTTCTTTTTCTTCTTCTTCTTCTTCTTTGTCTTCTTATTCTTCTTCTACAAGTGATTTGTTCGAACAAATATTGGCAATGGCAAACTCTTTCCGGTTTTGTTATGTACAAACATGTTATGTACCTAATGTTGATCCATTTTCTTTTAATAAACCTCGAGTAGGATAGTTATATCCTGCTGCATTTTGATGTGTATTTGATTCATTATTTTATTTAATCGTAAGTCCGCACCTTTTTTATGGTTAAAAGACCTTCTATCTCCGATTTGAAACATCCCGTATAAAACCGAAACTGACATCCATCATTGATAAAATGCGGCAAATGCTTCTAGACCGGGAGGAAAAGAGAGAGCTGACAGTTGCCCGAAGGCGAAATGTTAGACCATCAATTAAAACACTGCCCAGTTGTAAACTATTTATTTAATTATTTATTTCGATGTTGAATTTGTATTGCGCAAGAGACACCGCCCATCATGAACAAAAAGGAAGGATTCTGACAACGAGGACAAAATAAAGCTATTTGTATGATCAACACGAATGTTTATAATTAATTCCGATTGTTATATCAATATATTAAATAAATTTGACATAATATGCATTGTATTTATGTTTTCTTTGAATGATTGTAAAACGTATGTACCCAGAAATAGCATTAATTGGGAACTTGCATGTATGTATATAAAACCACCTTTTTAGTTAAGTGAAATAAAATAATATACCTAATTATTAAAAACACCTTTTTAATGTAATTCAAATTCAATACCAGTTTTGACACCATTACTAATTTTAAAAATTAATTTCTTCATAGGATACAATGTATCCTATGGGCATTGTCGAGGTGTCATTTATGATGGTCCATTTATATATCTAGATTTCTGTCTCTTGTCATTTCTATTAATTCATATATTGGTCTTTTGCATTGGTCTTTTTGGTATCTTCCTTGTGGACTTCAGAGTTCTACCTTCTACCTTTCACTGACTGAAAAGTCCTTTCATGTTGTTTATGTCTGATTACATGCCCAAAAGATTCTAATCCTAAATTTAATTACTAGGAAATAGTCCCAATTTTAGGTAGGTGTCTGTTTTTACTCTTTCTATTTGTTCACCAATCACACTGATTCGTCCAAATTGCTGTTCCTTCTTAGAGATCATCATACATTTTGTTTTCTCAATGTTTAGTGAAAGTCCATATCTCTGACTTACTTCTATAATATTATTCATTAACTCCTGGAGAGCTTCAGAACTGTCAGCGAATACCACCGTGTCGTCTGCGTATCTAATGTTATTAATACATTCTCCGTTAATTCGACTTCCGGCTTCAACTTCATCTACCCCTTCTTGAAAGAATTTCTCAGAGTGTATGTTGAACAGCAGTTGTGATAGTATACATCCCTGTGACCCCACGTTTGGTTTTGATATTATCGGATTCTCCTGCCTCTGCCCGGATAGACGATGTTTGATTCTAATAAAGATGGCTAATGATTATTAGATCACAGGTGTTTATTCCTTCTTCTTCTAAAATTTTTAAATCATCGCACCATCTTTTTCTTGGTCTGCCAATACTTCTTCGTCCATTTGGTGACTTATCTCGTGCTATTCGTACTATCCTATCCTTTGCCATTCTACTAATGTGTTCGTTCCACTCCTGTTTCCGTTTTGTCACCCATCCATTTATGTCTTCTACATTGCATGATCTTCGTATGTTTTCGCTTCTCTCCCTATCCAACATACTTTTCCCTGCTATTCGTCGAAGTATTTTCATCTCTGTTGTTTCTAGTAGTCGTCTCGTTTTAGATGTGCCAGGTCTTGTCTCCGCCGTGTATGTCAATAAACATAGGTCTATTGCTGCTTTATAGATTGTTGCTTTTGTGTGTTGTCTTAGGTGTTTGTTCTTCCAGATTGTGTCATTAAGAGATCCCGCCACTTTACTTTCTTTTAAGCTTTGTTGTCGTACTACCTCTTCAACATCTCCGTAACTCGTTATATCTATTCCCAGATATCTAAACCTTGCTTCCTACTTTATTATTTCCCATCAATTTCGATTTGACATCGTAGTGGGTATTTAGATGTTGTCATACATTTGGTTTTTTTTTTTTGCTGATATTATCATATTGTATTTCTTGGCTGTTGTATTGAAGATGTGTGTTAATCTTTTGAGATAGTCTAAGCCTCGGCGATTAATGCGACGTCGTCTGCATAACATAATATTTGGATTTCTTTGTTCCCCAGTCTGTAACCATGTCCTTTACGTACTGATTTACATCCATTATTATATTAAAGAGCAGTGGGCTTAACGAGTCACCTTGTCTGACTTCGCTTTGTACTGGTATAAACTGTGTTAGTTTTTTATTCCAATATTGGTTAATATCTCCAACAGGTTGTCGTGCTTTACCGTATCGAACGCTTTCTGGTAATGAATGAAGCATGTATAAATATTGCAAATTACGTCTCTACATAGTTGAAATAGCACTTGTATACTAAAGAAAGCCTCTCTCGGGCCCATTGTATTCCGAAAACCAAACAGTGTACGGCTGATTTTTTCTTCGCAGTATATATACATAAAAATATCCTTATATGTATAATTTGTAGAAATAATTTTAAAATATGGCTCATTAAGCTGATGGTCCGGAAATCACTGCAGGATACGGATTTTGTTTTCTTTGGTAAAACAATAAACGTTGACTTCAGCCATGTTGTTGGTAGACAGGAGTCTAAGAAGTCAAAGTAGTAAGAGCATACATACAGTATTTGTTTATTTTCACCTGTAGCAGAAAATGACGCTAGATAAAAAATCTTTGTTGTATTTCATTAAGTACTAATGACTCCAAAGATCCACAGTGTCTGTGAAAGTGAAATCCATTAGGCAACCAAAAAATCTCTTGAAAAACCACTAGAAGTAATTCTAAATTGTTTAATGATCTTTAAAATTGATCAAAAGAATAAAATTAGTATAAGGTACTTCGTCTAACACCAGAAACTACATTACAAGCACACAAGTACCTCGTGCCTGGTAGCCTACGCGGATGCTGTAGAGATAAAAAGCTTACAACCCACACTAAAAATTATCTATTCAAAGTGACTCTCAACACAATTTTGTTTAAGGTAGCAAACGTCTTGTTCGTCTTACATAATTGCCACTTTTAAGTAAATTATATTTGAGACTCTAAATGCTCGAGTGTTTGATTTACTGTGAAGATTCAAAGAAAGATGCGTGGGTGGTTGCATAGTGTTCAACACTGATTAAATGTCAGGTTTATTGTACTACAGAATTGATGAAAGCAGATATGTCGGCGATGACATATCGTTAGGCGTTGGTAATTAGGCAATTATTGTGGTAGAAAGTTATGTGAATTTAGATTTTTCGAGTGAGATAGGTGGGATGAAAATACAAAATATGTTGGGAAAGGTATGAGGTACAATTAAATCGTCTAAAAAGAAACCAGTTATATTTTAATTTTAATAGAATGGATACCTATATTTATAACTATAGTCAATTTTTCAATTGTTGTTTTTATTGTTAAAGAATATTTAATAACATTTTTCTTACTAGCAAGCAGTGTATTCTGGATATTTGGCCGACCTTGAATTTTTTTGCATTTCTTGCTTGTTTGTTGAAGATAACTTTAAGATAGATAGCAAAATTATCTTCATTTTTTCTCTATATACCAATGTAATGAGCCTTAAGATAAATACAGAAAAAACGAAACTTAAAAAACAGCCATGAAACAGAAATTAAAATAAATGAAAGACAAATAGAGGAAGTAGGTAACTTTGCATATTTGGGATCAATCATGGAAAAAAAAGACGGTAGATAGTATTGAACATGCATATATTATTTCTTATAGAAATTTTGGAGCACATGCGATATATCTGAATTAACCAAAATCAAAATATTTAAGAGCTGTATTAAGATTATAAATACACTAAGCATCAAAATTAACGCATCACCTTAAAAATGGGACATTTTTTATGTCTCGTATTTCATAAACTTGTTTTCCGATTTTAGTGATTTTTTTAATATGTTATAGCTTTATTCTTCAAGAATATCGATGTAATAATATTGTTGCTAAACAGATAAGTGTCATCGTATACCGGGTGTAACAATGATAGTGTGCTTTTTCCTCAAAGTTTGGAACACTCTGTGGAATATTCTGGCGTATATAAAATATTGAAATTAAAACTCGACTGTAGCCTTAGACTTTCTTAATATTTTGAGTTTTGATTCATTCGCTTATGTTGGATAATAAAAAAGTTAGATACTTTAACAACTAGCCATGTTTTTCATCAATACAGGGTGTTTTTAAGTAAGTATGATTAACTTTAACGGGTAATTCTGCATGAAAAAATAATGACATTTTGCTTTATAAACGTATGTCGGCAAATGCTTCGTTTCCGAGATAGGGGGTGTTCAATTTTTTTTTACAAACTGACGATTTATTCATTGCTCTAAAACCGGTTGAGATATGCAAATGAAATTTGGTAGGTTTTAAGAGACAGTTATTGCGCATTTTTTGACATACAATTAAGAATTTTATATTCACCATTGGCGTGCATACGGGTCATATTACCCGGTCATATTACCCTTATGCACGCCAATGGTGAATAAAAATTTCTTAATTGTATGGAAGAAAGTGCGCAATAACTGCCTCTCAAAACCTACCAAATTTAATTTGCCTACCTCAACCGGTTTTAGAGCAATAAATAAATCGTCAGTTTGTAATAAAAAATGCAACATCCCGTATCTCAGAAACGAAGCATTTGAGGACATATGTTTATAAATCAAAGAGTCATTATTTTTTCATGCAGAATTACCCCTTAGAGTTTGTCGCACTTATTTAGAAACACCCGGTATTGATGAAGAACGTTGCTAGTTTTAAAGCACATAATTTTTTTATTATCCAACATAAGCGAATGAATCAAAAAGCAAAATGTTAAAAAAGCCTAAGGCTACAGTTGAGTTTTAATTTCAATATTTTATATACGCTAGAATATTCCACAGGGTGCACCAAACTTTGAGAAAAAAAAACACACTATCATCGTTACACCCGGTACACAATGACACTTATCTGTTTAGCAACAATGTTATTATATCGATATTCTTAAAGAACAAAGCTATAACATATTAAAAAAAATCACTAAAATCGGACAAGAGGTTTAGAAAATACCAGACATAAAAATGTCCCATCTTTAAGGTGGTGCGTTAATTTTGATGCTTAGTGTATTATTGTATGGTACAGAATTTTGGAGATAGGAAGAAACAACTACCAAATAGTTCCAAACCTTTATAAATAAATCGTTGATAAAAATACTAAAAATATACTGGCGTAATAAAATAACAAACGCAGAACTGTGAAAAAGAACACAACAAAAGAAAATAACAGTCACGATTAAAAGTAGGAAATGGAAATGGAGTGGACACACACTAAGGAAAATAAAAAGAGAAAATAACACTAATCAGAAATGCGCTCGAATGCCACCCAGACGGAAGAAGCAGAAAAAGGGAAAGACCGGATAATAGCTGGAGAAGAACAATATATCATGAAAGAATTGGTCCGAGATAAGGAGAGATCAAACAGAAAGCGAGCAATAGAGAGGAATGGAAAATACTTACTTGTAGAGGAAATTTCGAAGAAACAAAACAGATGAGGATGAAACAGAGAACATCTTTCACTTTTGGCTAAGAAACGCAAGAGCGCCCAATGCTCCATCAAAGATAGGAAGTTTGTTTGAATATAAACTAACATCACGGTCATGAACCACCATAAACTTGTACTTCCGAATATGCTCAATTCAGTCTTAAAAACCGTGTTTAAACAACTAAAATAAGTTTATAAAGACAAATAATGTCATACATGCATGGATGGTTGCTACCTAAACCATTACAAATTCACTAACGAAGTTGTTTGTAACACTAATGAATTAAATGAAATGCTTCAACAGATAAATCAATTGGCGGCAACTGTAAGTTTAAAAATAATTTACAGAAAAACCAAAATAGTGAGCGAAAAACATTTTTATTTATGGTCAACCAATACAGTCCATGTGGTGAGACCGCTCCCGTCTGAAAAACATTTCTAATTCGGTTTCTCTGCGGATTCATATTCAAAAATGCTCCCTTTAAACAAATCTGAAGGGTGCCGGACGGAATTTTTGGGCAGAAATTGTTTAAACAATTTTTTTAAACAAATACATAAGATCGCCTTTTATTGCCTCAAAAAATATATTTTTAGGTTTTTTGGGTCATTCTAAACAAGATAGGTATCTTGTGATTTTTCTCAAAAATTGACAGTTTTCGAGTTATAGGCTATTTAATATCTAAAAAATGCCAAAATACGCATTTTCGAGGCTTAAAAACTCATATTTAAATTAGTATTTTTAAGGGTGCCAATAACTTGGATTAAAGTTTAAACATTCCTTTTCAAGATTCCGAAGAGTGATCGGGTCTAACTTCAATTTAGACCGTAGTTTTTTAATTGTTAATTATACGTGTCGGTATAGGAGGAAAATAGGAGATTTTTGAAAATGGTGCGTGCCGCACCGGCAAAAAACTGGATGGACACGCATAATTAACAATTAAAAAACTACGGTCTAAACTGAAATCAGACCCGATCACTTTTCGGAATCTTGAAAAAGAATGTTTAAACTAATCCAAGTTATTGGAACCCTTAAAAATACTAATTTAAATATGAGTTTTTAAGCCTCGAAAATGCGTATTTTCGCATTTTTTAGATTTTAAATCGCCTATAACTCGAAAACTGTCAATTTTTGAGAAAAATCAGAAGATATCTTTCTTGTTTAGAATGACCCAAAAAACCTAAAAATATATTTTTTGGAGCAATAAAAGGTGATCTTATGTATTTGTTTAAAAAAATTGTTTAAACAATTTCTGCCCAAAAATTCCGTTCGGCACCCTTCAGATTTGTTCAAAGGGGACATTTTTGAATATGACTCCGCAGAGAAACCGAATTAGAAATGTTTTTCAGACGGGAGAGGTCTCACCACATGGACTAATAGAAAATGTCTGCAAGTGTGTTTGTTTCGCATGTAGCATAAAACTAAGAAAACAAAAACAAATTTAGATAATTGTAAACTTGAAAGCATACATGTATTTTTCCGGTTTGTACATATTGGTAGGGAAGCCCAAACGGGGGTTTTTGCAGTTATTCGAGCGCGTCAGATTGTCACATGGGGAGAAACCTTGTACCCTGTAAATGTACCTCTACGATATATATTGGCTATTAATACAGGGGAGTTCGTACAAAGGGGGTCCCAAAAAATAATATATCCTTAGAAAAACTCGAAATCGTCAGATTAAGATAAGGTAAGTTAAGTACATGCAAAACAGTGTATATTTAAAAAATCTGTGGATTTGAGTTTCACAGTTTCACAAAGTTTCACAAAAAAAAGCAAATATTTTGCAAAATGAACGTCAGATCGAAAAACTAAAAAATACATGTTTAATATTTTTCAAAAAATCTATCGAATGATACTAAACACGACCCCGCATGGAGAGTGGTGAGGGGTAAATTTAAGATTTTAAATACGAACCCCGCGACATTTCGCGAAATTAACATAATATCGAAAAATTCAATATTTTTGAAAAATATATCGAATGGCACCAAACGCGACCCTCCATGAAGGTGGGGTGGGGAGTTGCTTTAAAATCTTAAATAGGAGCCCCCCAATTTTTATTGCAGGATTTTTTACGTAAAAAGAAGCAACTTTTATTCGAGACATTTTTTCGAATTATGGATAGATGCGCTATAATCGGAAAAAACGATTGTTGGAAAGTGAAAATTAAATTAAAAAATGGAAAGTCCCCCACTTTATGCAAAACTACTTAACTTAACTTCTACTTAACTTTTTTTGGTTTTAGGACCTACTTTTCACAACCCAACAGGTCCCCATAACGCTAGTGTAACTGCAAATTTAGCATACTTTCCTCCCCTACTACTAGGGATTTCACTGCGAGACAGACACAGAAATGAAGGGAGCAGTAACAGAATCAAAGTAGCAAAAGTAATGGATGTGACAAAAATCAAATGTACATACGAAATGTCTATGTATACGTAACGTTTACAGAATACAACGGCCAGAAAACTTTTTTAGCCAAGATGGCCGATGGGACAACGAGCAAGAGGAAGAACGAAACTTAGGTATCAAACAAGCTAGAGGACGCTTTAAAATCTATTGGAGTTAGAGCATGGAGAAGAGTTGTCAGAGACAAGCTTACAAGTTTATCTAGTAAAGTTCTGCCTAAGTGTTGGTCTTGGGTTTTTGGTTACTAACATGTACTTCGCGTCCTTTTCATCTATTCGAAGACCCATGCCAGCTGTTGTGAAACCTCCTCACTCCTCCTCCTCGAGTTGTGAAAATACCTCTCTCACGTCTCATGTAGAATGAGCGAGGAGTGCATCATAGATCATCAGCAAAGGCCAACAATAGTTTTGATTCTCGATTTGCAAATCCCCCTGTCACAGCAAATATCAGAGGATATTTTACTTTCATTTTGATTTTAATTCCATTCCAAATTTATTAAATTAATAAAACAAAAATTATTTAAATTCTTGTACTCGTTTGTCAGTCATTACACCTATTTATAAAAAATAAGGTGTAAGTAAACCTCCTCCTCGTTATTGTATAAAATTAACAGTACTCTTAAAACAGACATTATTTTTACCATGTACTGTATAGTTTACCTTGTTTTTTTTTTTAGTTTCCGAGTGGTTACACGCGCTTAACTAAGCATAATTAAACAAATATTTGTACTCACCGGGTGATGAAAAATTGTTATGATCCACAGCCTGAAGAATCAGTGTAAACGACCTCTGAAAAGAAAAAAGAAAGAGTTGAGCATTTACGATACACCTTTTTAAGGCCTAATTAAATAATTTCGGTCTCACATAAATCTGTCAATATTTAAAAGAATGCTAAATTCTGTAATGTTCTCATAAAGTATTTACATTAGTCCAGTGAATAGTAAAATTATTTTATGAAAAGTGCATTCCATTGTTTTAACCAACTTAAAGCTCCCGATCGGAATGAAGAGGTATTTATTATCCAGATACTTATGGCGTTCTCCGCCTTCCAGTTCCTAGTTTTCAGCTTCATCGGTCTTTTCATTCGCCAGGGTGAAGGTTCCTTTCTGCCATTCATTGCCTTCTGAACGCCGCCGCCCAGTCAGGATTGTTTCGGCCTTCCTCTCTTGCTTCCATCCCTTCGCATCAATTTTAAAAATGTTTTGGTAGCCTGGCGTCATCCATTATTTCTACAAGACTATACCAGATCAGCCATCTCCTTTGAATTTCATCTATGATAGTTGACTTGAGTCCCATGATATGTCTGATTTGGTCACTTTGTATTCTTTCAAGCCTTGATTTTCTAGCTGATCTTCTCCAGAAGTCTATTTCCAATGCAAGTAGGCGTCGTTCCATGGATGTATTAAGTTGCCACGTTTCACATCCATAGAGCACTATACTTTAAAGATGTAGTTCAAGATGAGATGTTTTTTTGATTTGATAGTTATTTGCCTAGTATCGAGTTTAGGCATCCAATCACCCATTTTCCATTCATGATCCTTTGCGCTATCTCTTTTTCGGTGCACCCACTTTTGTTGACTGTTATTCCCAAATATATAAATATTCTTCACAATTCTTGATTGTTTCATGTTCGTTGACCATTAGATCTTTTGCTTCATTCCTGATGCATAAGTACTGTGTTTTGTTTCTATTTAAAAAAGGCCCCACTCTTCATATGTTTGAAGTAACCGTCTCGTCATTGATTCTATATCTTCCTTGCCTGATGTCACTATGACTTGGTCGTGCGCCAAAGTTAGAGTATACAATGTTATATAGTCGTCAATTTGGAACCCCATCCCTGAACAAGATCTTCTCCAGTGTTTTGGTGCTTCATTTAAATAGATCTTGAATAGTATTGGAGAGAGGCAGCATCCTTTAACGAAGATTGTTCAAGAGACCGCCATAGCTTTCTCACAGGAATAGTGCCATACGCTTTTGTCAGATCCACAAATAAAAGATGGCTTCTTGCAACTTTCTTTTCATTAAGCTGTGTTAGTGTAAATATGTGGTCTACGCAAGATCTTCCATCTCTTAATCCTGCTTACTGTTTAATTTCATGAGCATTCTTTCTCAATCATTTTTTTTTAATTTTACCATAAAGAGGTACCCAGAACAAAACGAAAGTAGATATATATTTCTGCATATTTGCATATTTTATATAAAAAATTGACTTGGTTCTGTTTTTTTTTAACTGAACGTTTCATTTTCATGGTTTCTGCGTTAAACTTGCTTCACTTTCATATTTTTAGAACTGCAAATATCTTTGTAGGCTATTCTTTGAAATTTTATCTTTGGATGTAAGCGCATTTAAATGATGTTAGATGGACTGATGATATATATTGATTCTTATATGAAACGCCTCCAATAAAGGATGAAGTAACAATGATGATTTGTCGTCACTTTAAAGCATTTAAAAACCAAATATATAGGACAAGAGCATATTCATCAAACCCTCTGTAAATGAATTTTTAACAATAGGGCCTTATAAGATTGTTCCAGTATATCCCTGCATCGTTAGGCCCGGGCTGGTACAAATTCTTAAGCAGATAGCCGAAGAATGTGTCTTGATATTTCCCACTTCAAGTGGATAGCTACAAAAGTGCCATCTACTTTGATGACCATAAACGAAATACGATTTGATTAAACCGTTTTCTGTCTTTTGAACTGTATGCAATTAGCGAAAATGTAGAATTTATATGCATTTAAAAGTCAAATATAATAAGGATGAAATACTTCTTCAGAAAGTAGAAATATTAGTGTATATTATGTATAAATGTGTGCATGAGTTAATTAATAAACATCAAATATATCAAATAATATCAAAATCACAACAAAGATTAATAATTTTTATTCCTCAATATCACTTATGACGTTTGTGTCGCATTTCTTAATCGTTGGGAAGCATAAAAAATTTTGCAAATTGATCAAAATACTTCTAAAGATTTCATGTACTTGAGTAGTTTTTGCTAATGTTGCGTAATAAATTAGAAGTTGATACGTATAAAATAAAATTAACCAGTTTATTCATACTGAACTTATTTAGAATACAATTTCGTAAGAAGTAATACATTAAATTAATACATTTAAGATAACAATGTTGCAAATTTGTGTTCTGCAACATTGTATGCGTTTGTGACAGGTCATTATCACGTTTGTCTTACCATAGCCATAAACGTCAAATTTATTGAAATTATTCTGTGTTTAATTACAATTATTCTAGTCTTTACATCCTATTACATCTGGTATAACTCCGTTTTTCAATAGAACCATATATAGACGAAATATGGTTATTATGTTACCAAACGTAATGGTCTCGACATATTAAGTTAGTTGATAAAAGTATTACAACTGATAGCTATCTGTCAACATCACCATAATTTCCTTTGTCTTTATTCCTATTGGGACCGTGCAAGTTCGGCAAAGCGACCCCTATTTCTACGCTCTGTACTATTATTCGCACTTTTAATTATATTGGCCAATTATATTAGTCCTGGTTACTGGATAATTGTCAAGGCCATAGTCCAAAAAAAATAATAAGAAGAAAAAATAAGATTCAGGTTATGTTATGAAAACATCAACAATTGTATGTAGTAAATAAAATTAGTTATTAAAATGCAGTACTGCAAGCAAAATACAATTAATTAAATTTACCTTTATATAATAATTGCATATCATATCAATATTGTGGAGCTATATGTAATTTTTCTGCTTCATTGACAGAAGGTATGAAATATACGTCAATTTGACAATTTCAATTGACAATATGAATTATTTAAGATAGTTGCAATATTTCTCCGCGACTCGCGCAGGCTCGTTTCTCGTTTCCCTTTCCAAGTACTTGCACACCGCGAATACGATCTTGGCACCCCTTATTGCATTTCTCCATAAGTTTATTGCTGGGTTTCTTGCCGATGTTAATTACACCCTCCACAGACATGCTTAAGGGTCACACTCTAGGTATTCTTTGATTTTTTTTCTCTTACTCACGTGCCTCCACTTCATGCATCCCGAACTTTGCAGTATATCTCCATTTATTTCCCCATTACTATGTAATGCTGGTCCCAGGTCCATATTTCCCATATTCCCAATCACTAAATCGTCACTATATAAAGAAATGACAGTTTAAAAATTTTCCTGGTATCTGATTCAACCCTAATGGCAAGATTTAAGGACTAAACCCTGATTATTGAAGCAATAATACTTTTACACGAAGTTTGTCAGTCTTCCTTAGACCTGTTTTAAGACTGTTTGTTCCATCACACGTCTCTCATAATTTTCACACAAACTCACCGGTATTAGCTACCTTATAGTGAATACAGCATCGGCTGCTGATCTGCCTTTTATAAATCCAAATCGTTCTTTACATATTTTGGACTTTCTAGTGTATATTCATTATCTTCATATTCATTAAAAGGTGGGTACAACAGGGATGTGTATTGTCTCACTACTGTTCAAAGTATATTCTGAAGAAATTAGGAAAACCGCTGACGAGAGAGAAGCAAGGCCAAGCAAGGCCTAGAATAAAGGCCAATGGAACACCAATTAACATCAGGTATGCGGACGATACTGTCATAATAGCGGACAATATCCACGACCTTCAGAGACTAATGAACAAGATAGTTGAGTATGAAGAAGAATATGAATTATCAATAAATATTAAGAAAACTAAATTTATGAGATTATCAAAAACCCCAAATAATGAAATGAAAACCTGATAATTAGCGGTAATAGTTTAGAACAAAGAGAAAACTACAACTAGCTTGGCACAATAATTAATCACACCAACGATTACTGCAACGAAACCAAAGTTCGAAGAGAAAAAGCAGGTACAAACTTTAATAAAATGGGAAAGTTACATGAAACCTGAAATTAGACTTGAGAGTTAAGAAGCTACAAGCTCAATAACAAGATTAGAAAAATCCTGATTATATCATGAATCGAGCATGTAACAAACAACAAAATCAGTAGAAGAGTTAAAAAAAAGAATGGAAATAATGGAAACTATCAAAACACAAAAGCTGCAATACCTACGATATGTCATGCGTGGTGGCAAGTACTTCAATTTCAATTGAATATACAAGGAAAGATCCAGGGCAGAAGCATAGAAAGGAGAAGAATCTCATGGCTGCGTAACTTGAGGGGATGCACATCAATCAAACTATTACAAGCAGCCACATCTAAGGTTAGAATAGCCATGATGATTGCCAACCTCAGTTGCGGAGACGGCACGTAAAGATTATGATCATGGTGAGACTAAATAATTTTATGGCCTGCAACATACATTGTTGAACTTTTCCTTTAATGTTTTACATATGTACTGATTTTGCATTTATTTGGAATTTGTCCCACTTCCATAATTCTATAAAACAAGCCTATTAGTAACGTGTTCCTTGCTCTTCTAACGCGCTTCATCATTTTCCAGCGATATTATCTGGTAATCTCTTGCGTTCCTTGCTCTCTGTGTGGCTATTGTATCTTCATTTCACCTTATCTGCTATCTTTATGCGACCTTCTAGTTTTGAAGATCAGTACTTACTTTCTAATCACTCTTTATACAGTTTTCTCTTCTCTTTTATTTTTTCTTTGACTTCGATTGACCAAGAAGTATTTCTTTGTGGATTTTCCAGGTAATTCCCCAACTACATAGCGTTGACATTAAAACACTACCTTGTATTCTTTTTCTCATGATCATCTTTCAGTGCGTCACAGTTTTTCGATTTCTTTCTAACGCATTAAATTGTATGTGACAGAAAAAAGGCACGTCCGTGATTACAGACATTTACAACATATATTCTAGTTATTCTAGTTGTCGATAGATGGCGCCATAATAAAAAAATAATTTTTTTTAATTAGATAATAATATTACAAATATAATCTGTATAATTTATAAGACTATACAAATCAAAGAAAATACCATTTTATAAATGCAAGAAACACATTTGATTTGTTTTTATTCCAAATTGAAAATAAAATGTGACAACTGTCAGATATAACTAAAATGTCATGTTAGAATAAATGTCATAAATGTGTATTATCACGGACTTAATACCCTTTTTCATATCATTTGTTACGCACTGAAAAATGCTCATGAAAAGGACAATACTAAGTAATAAAAACAATATAAAGTGCACTTTTTGTGTATTTTTCTAAAAAGTGAAGATGTACAGGAAAATTTCCGTTCCCTTTTGACTAGTCTATAATGCATTGCGGAAAGGATTAAATAATTTTAATTACCGATATTAACTTCGTGATGTCATAGAAATTACTAAGGTATAATGAACTTTTTTCCCATAAAAAAGCAAACAATAGAAGCGAAACGAATTAGTATAATGAACTTATAGCTTACGCCCTGCAGTTTGAACAAGTTTAAATGATGTTTTCATTAATTCCTAAATTGTGGAATTATTTAATAACAACAATTATTTAACAATGGAGTTTTGTAAAAAATTATATTTTTTATTCAACTAATTAAAGAAAATTAACATATTTAGAAGCTCGTAAAATATAATTTCTATTTTTATTGTTGTAATTTAAAACGATTTTCCAAACAATAAATAATAAAAAAAAGAAAATAAAAAAACATTTGAACCATTTCTAAATTCTAAGCTTATAGCCTAGCAACTTTTTTTATCATAATGATAATATAGAACATTTAATTTTTTGGTGGTAAATTTAAAATTCCAAAGAGTGTTTTGGTGCACTCATTTCTATCTATAACAAAAAATATATAAAAACTGTTTTACAAGTTCATTGAACTTTGTTCCTTTGTCAGCAATAAATAAGCTTTGTTGCTCTTCATTTTTTTTTAATTTAATTCGACTCGTAGATACCTATGCGAAGCTCTCCACTGTTTCAATATCGTCCTCTACTCTGGCTTCTGATTTTCTTCATTCTTGCGTGTATTAGTGTTTTTCTCTTTTCTTTGTTTGTTTTGTCTTCTTTCTGTGTTTATCCAGATGTGTTAAACCGGGTTCGAGGTTCTTTAACCAGGATGGTCTTCTTCTTGGAGCCCGTCTTCGAGATGTTTTCGCAACAAGATGGCTTGTAGAAGAGCACATAGGGCTCCATTTCGCACAATATGTCCAAAGTACTGAAGCTTTCGAGATTTGATGGTATTCAGTATTTCTCGGTTCTTCTTTGTTCTTCTGATGACCTCTTCATTTGCAATTCGGTCAGTCCACAGGATCTTGAGTATTCTCTTATACAGCCACATCTCAAATGCTTCCAATTTTCGGCACATATCTTCATTCAAGGTCCACGATTCCACACCATAAAAGAAAACAGGCAAGACGTAGCACCGCCGCATTCTTACTTTTTTATACCAAATGGTATTAACGCTTTTGAATAAGGTCCTCAGTTAAATGGTCATATCATATAATTATTCAAAAAGAACCTGTTTGATTAATTAGCCCCTTGGGGCAAATAACATTTTATTTATTTGAAGTAATAAACAAGTTACTAAACAACAGAATCAAGTAATATTAATATTAGAAATAGTTATTAATATAATAATTCATGGCCTAATTTGACTTTCAATACCGTCGAATCCATTTTTTCATCATTCCAGCCTCCACGGCCTACTCTGTTATTAAAGGCAATAGATCAATTAAACTTGTCATGTAGCACCTTATAGGTATGCGAGTTATAGTATATTATAGTATGCAAAAAAAGTAATTAAACGACCAAAGCGACAGGGTTGAACTAAGTCCAAATCATGGGAAAACATTTTAACACTTACTAATATAAGCTGTTTAATTATGAAGCCAAAAAAATAAATAAAACCAATAAGTTTTCTCAAAAGAAAATAATTTTAACATAAAAATCAAAATCAAATTACTATGTTCAGACAAAATAAGCAGTGGACAGTCTGGAGAACAATAGATGGAATAAATAAACGCAGAAACAGACAAACTACTTTGCAGCGCTAATCTGTGGATCCACAAAGTGGCTTAAACAGGCGATTTTGTAGCGCTAATAGAGAGATTTTGCACCTCTTAAAATAACCGCTGATTTTGGCTCCGCTATGATTAACTTTATTAAGCATAACGATTACGGCAACGTTAAAAACCAGAGTTTTTGCAGCCTGTCAAGTAGGTTTTTAGTGTCATCGTTATCGATATTTAAACATAACCTCACTTCACAACGTTATTGTAATTTTAAGCATATACTTGAACAGTTTTTGATATTTTAATTTATAGGTTATCAAAATTAAAATCTATGTAAATGTAATTTTACTGATTTAATTACATTCTGGCAACAAAGCAATTTAACCATTACTATAACGATAACGATAAGCACTACTTTAAACCTCCGTAAATTACGGAATCCCTTATGTTTAATAACGATAACGGATCATATATTCGCTACTGCGCAGACGTAGTATAACGATAACCATAACGGAATTGCAAAATAAGAGGTGCAAAAAGCTCTCTAATGATTTTGTAATGGACGCTACAGTGGCCAACCACTGTCGCCATCCACTGTCGCCGATCCTCGCCAAGGTGGCGTCCATTACAAAATCATTGGGCAGGAGGATTTAGACTGTCTACATGCCTGGTGTGTTCAAAATAGACTTAATTTAAATACCAATAAGTGCTCTTTCATAAGATTTACACATAAGGTTGGGAGGGTTGAAACGAGTTATATACAGGGTGTCCCCAAAAATAGTGCGTTCCTTAAAGGTATAGATAGAAGGCACAATATAGAGCAAAAAAGTCTTATACCATTTTTTCTAAATTCAGCCGTTTGACCAAAAAACGAAAATACATTTTGATATGCAAATTGAAGTCTGGCAACACCGTGGAACACAAAAGCTAAAGGTTGACACATTTAAAAATAGTAGGTTTGTAGGTCTTATGTATCGGATTTTTTCACCCCGTCCTCGTCCCCTCACATCAAACAAACCAAGATATTAATAGCAAAAATGCCACATTATTAAAGCAAGAAATAATTATTTGGCAGGTAGGCACGTACATCTAGGGGTGTCAATAACCCTAAATCACACCTCAAATAGTAAATAAACAAGGGGTTCCATTAGATTAAATTTCCAGTCACAGGTTCTTCTACGCCATGTTACCAGCTCGTTTAAATTAATGAAAATAAAAATTCCCTCCTATGGAGAACAATGTAATTTTTTTTTTCGAAACGGTTAACTTTCGAAATGTGGATTGTACTTTCTAATTTATTATTCTTCTAAAGGTGCTTATCTTCCAGTGATGTTGGCGATCACATTGACTCATCTTATTTGATTTACAGCAGCTCGAAATAGATCAGTTGACGTTAGACCAGTTCACTTCCTAAGATTGGCCAACCAGAATATACGCCAAGTTTCAAAATTTTGCAAATCATTTGACAAAGGGATGCAGAGGTCCCAAAAACTTTGGCAAGTTGGATCAAGGCAAAAGAGATAGAAGGTAAACAACACTCTGACTAAAACTAGATAGCATTAAAATTGTTGCTGAGATTGTATTGTATTCGTGAGATTCTTAAATCTCGTTAACTGCTGCCATAATACTTTCCCAGCTTCCTTAGTACTCGTTTAGGATATGAATTAAGTGGTTTCAATAGTAGTAGGTACTCCATCAACTATTAGCATAAAACTGCAAAGAATAATCTTGCTAAGACTACCGAGAATAATCTTGCAATACAAAATTATTTCATACCTAAAATAGTGCCTAAATCCATTGCTGGCAAGTGGTAAACGGCAATAGACTCTAATTATCGTGGTGGAATACTAGATCGATTGTTTATAACCGCCTAATCGATTAAAACCATATTGATTTTATCAGAGGACGGCTTAAACGCATTATCATATTAGTTTTAAGTAGTGGTTCGATGCAGAAGGATCAGTGGCGTGTCCCACTATTGTTAAGTCTTTTATCTTCTGTCGATCAAAAGTTTTAAATTTATGCGCTTTAATCCGTAGGACACTTTCTATAGTTAATATGATTATGGGTAATCTTCTGCTACTGTTTATTATCGAATTAAATTTTCTTAGTCAAGTAGATCAATACGGCTCTTTATCGATAATAAAAAATAACATAACGGAAAATTAGCCATTAGATTGAGAAATTGCCCACACAATGCAGGCTGGTTAGTTGAACTGGGAGAGAATGAGCGAGGAAGAGGTATTGGATTTTGACAAGAGCTATCAGTAATTCTGATTGCAGTACCGTACATTATAGCTGGACTTAGGTCACTTTTAAAGATTTTCCCTTCAGTTTAATTGAAATATTTCTTTTATATCCTTCCATTTTATCCGTCTCACTCTATTATTTCCCTATTACTCTGAATATCGATCCCAAAAAACTAAAACTATCAATGTTCACAATCATTTCACCATCCGTTACCCAAGTTGTTCCTATTCTAACGCATGAAACGCCTCTCACTGTATAAATTTTTATATGCTTCTGCTTTAAGCAGAAATGTGGTCTGTAACAGGGTCCGGTCTCATAATTTCCGCATGACTGGTGCTGATTTGTATGTTTATTCCTGATTCATTTTTTTGCCACAAGATGCATGGTGAAGTTTAATGCAACTTGGATACCATCTGGTAGCCGAAGATGAGCCATCCTAATCTTTCCTTCGGTCATGCTTACCACACAGAACTGGCGAACACAGTCTAAGATGAAAAGCTCTACTAATACCACGACAATTTGTATCACGGCTCACTTAAAAAGAACTTAGTTTGGTAAAAAAAATTATAGAACACATTTCTATAATAAGCTGCACACACAACTTCTTGGTAACGAAATCAAGGTAATGATTTAGTCCGAGCTCTAACCAATTATTTAGAGCTGCTGTAAGTAAAATAAAAATTGGCATGTTGATATCCAACTTTCGATAGAAGATAAAACTTTAAGAAGATATCAAGCTCGCATCACCGGCCCTTACTTCTTCGAAGACCTTCAAAAATCTTCAAAAATTGCGTTATGTAATAGTTAAACGCCCATTACAGTGCGTTACGTAGGGGGAAGGGGGATCAAAAATCTTCAAAAATCGCGTTACGTAATACTTGCACGCTCCCTTACCGATTTTGCGATTTTTTAAAAACCGTTCGTCCTTTGTACCTGACCTTGTATAACCGGCATAACAAGTACTTATTTCAGTTTATTGTTAATATAAACACAAAGGGTTTCCAGGATTATTATAAGCTTCCAAACTTCTTGACATTATTTTTAATTAAAATTGGCACCGCATCCTTTATCTCCGGCCATGATTTCATGACACAATGACTGGAACTTCTGTATCGGACAAGTTAAATGTGGTGTAGCAAATACGAAGGAGATGCTTTTGACAAGTCCCGCCTCAACGTTTAATTTCTTTCATTTTTATTCTGGTGTAGAGAGTGGAAGTGCCTTCCAAAGGTAACGACGTAACCACGAAACCGTTAGAATAGCTCGAAAGCTGCTATCAATCATTTTTTTTTTCGACCATCACGAAATCCGAGACAAAATTGACTCGACACACTTCGGTTTTTATCAGTAACGGGTGTTTTCTGGATCGTTGGAACATTAATGGCACTGGTTTTTTCTTTCGCTAATTGATTTTTTTGATATAAAAGATTCTAGAGTAAATGCATATTATGCATGGGATAATAAGATTTATTGTTTACACTTTAAAATATCTTGAAACCTTTAAATAAACTGCTCGTCGAAAGTTAGGGAGAAAATTATTACGTTCATTTTCAGAGTTGATTTTTTCATGAACATATTAACGGATTCCGCTCATTTTTTTATTATTTTAGATTTTCTTTATCATTTACACAGTTGTGCAAAGGTTTATTCAAACTTCTTTTTTGTAAAAAAAACTAAGTTTTCAATCTAATAGCACATAAAACAACATCCAAAAATGTTATTCTACATCCTACCAGACTGAAAACAATGGGAACCTTCTCTGGTAACACCTCCGAGGCTTCTACAATTTGCAAGCCATAACGGATGCTGAGACTAGGGAAGATGAGGGAATTTTACAATTTATAATTCACGTCCCATCTGCTCAGCGCGGTAAAGTTCCAACGAGAATGGTTCCCCTCGTACTCCAATGGGAGTAAACATAAATCAAAAATGAATAACCATATTCAATTTCGTTGCAACACGAAACTACAACCGCATCATTATTCCAGTTCAATCAGAGAGTGCAGCAAGCACCTCTACCGGTTTCGAAACTTATTAGTCTCTCATCAGGAGGCACATATGCTGCTCTCTCTGACCCAACTAGGACAAACCCCGGCGTGCAGTCACGGGTTGCAACGAACGAAATGGCAGGGATGCCTTAGCGGCAACTGCTAGCAAAAAACTAAGTTTTCAATCTAAACAACATCCAGGGAACCATTCTCGTTGGAACTTTACCGCGCTGAGCAGATGGGACGTGAATTATAAATTGTAAAATTCCCTCATCTTCCTTAGTCTCAGCATTCGTTATGGCTTGCAAATTGTAGAAGCCTCAGAGGTGTTACCAGAGAAGGTTCCCATTGTTTTCAGTCTGGTAGGATGTAGAATAACATTTTTGGATGTTGTTTTATGTGCTATTAGATTGAAAACTAATGCCCGGTTGCACCAACAGATCTTAGGCTTAAGTCGAGAATATCATAAGAATTAATATAATATAATTATAATATATTACAATAAGAATACCATAATATAATAATAGATATAATTGATAAGGTAAGAATCTAAAATTATGGTGCAACGTAAGTGATACTCAAGGAGGCCCAATCTATAAGTAGAGCTTATCTAAGCTGGAGCTTAAGATCTGTTGGTGCAACCAGGCATTAGTTTTTTACTAGCAGTTGCCGCTAGGGCATCCCTGCCATTTCGTTCGTTGCAACCCGTGACTGTACGCCGGGGTTTGTCCTAGTTGGGTCAGAGAGAGAGAGAGAGCAGCATATGTGCCTCCTGATGAGAGACTAATAAGTTTCGAAACCGGTAGAGGTGCTTGCTGCACTCTCTGATTGAACTGAAATGATGATGCGGCTGTAGTTTCGTGTTGCAACGAAATTGAAAATTATTCATTTTTGATTCTTTTTTGTACTTATACCGGAAAGAAGAAAAGAAATGTGTTTCTTATGTTAAGTTTGTGACATCCTGTAGGAAGGACGAGGAGCAAATGTTAGTATACATCGGAATCGTATTTTAGTTTTATATTTTACGAACACTTTATTTTTTGAATGTACCTGATATCTTTAGAAACAAAGAAAATAGGTGGTTTTACTCTTTAACACGAGTTTTAACTGAAACAAAACTAAATTATCAATAAAAAATAACAGTTAACAAAGCTTTAAAAACAAAACAGTTCTTATCGACATCTATAAGAGTTATTCGTCAACCAAGCAAGCGGTATGCAAGCAGAATATAAGAGAGACGAGATTGTTTAATGGAGGCTATGTGATCTTTTGGGTGGAATTTCCTTGAGAATAAGTACGGATTTGGTGTCTACGTGGAGGCTCATTAAATAGGGAGAGGTACATTACACAGATTTTTTTTCTTTGAACACTCTGGTCCTTTCGCACTATATGTAGGAAACAATTTCATCTTAGTTGCATGATAAGACATGGTCTCTTCACGTATCGCATGTCGTATGTTAAAACACATATTAACCCTTTCCCACATGACAGATCTGAGTGTGTTGTCTGTTTTAAATGATTTTGTACTTGTTTTATATCCATTTTAATTTTTCTGATAAGCCCTTTACATAAATGGTATTGTTCAAAGACTGGAATATCTGGCAAACAGATGGGAAAATTGGAAAAACTATTGAAGTTATGGTTCAATATGACTGTTGCGTTGATTTACGTATGGCAGGAAAACAATGGATATACAAAGTCTTCTTCTTGCCTGTCTCACAACTCGAGGCGAGTCTTAGCTGAATCCACTCTAGCTCTCCATTTTCTACGATATTGTCCTTCCATTTTCCATCACTCCAATCCTAGACAAATTTTCTTCGACATCATTATCCGTTTTTCTGGGACTGGCTACTTTTCTCCTACATATATACATAGTACATAGTACGCATGGCAGCAATCACTGGAGGAGTTAGGGTGACATATACATATGTCCACATGTCCAGTGCGTATAAATATGGCTTAAAAAAGAAGAACCAACTAATTCCCACACATTTACTATTAGTAAAATCTAATAAATTACTAACATCAAACTTGTCACTAAACTTGATCTAGTTTTAGTTTTATTTTAAATAAAGTCGCATATAAAGCATGTGTCATATTTTATTAAGATCAATAATTCATTGAAAATCTATCATCTGCATGTAGTATTCGTATTACCTACTTAGTTAATTACTAACTGTATCAGATTATGCATTCTAAAAAATCTTAACAAAGTTATTTTGTCATCTGACATTTATTACATATTTACCTTAAATAAATATGGATTAATCTTAATACTTGCTATTTATAAAGAATATTAGCTAAGATACAGTTCTTATGTAGGCCGAGCAAAGGATTATAACATTAATGATACAAATTAAAAATTATAGAGCCATGTAATCCTTTAAGTAGAAATGTTTAGAAGATATCATGGTTAAGTAGTTGAAACATGTAAGGAATCGTGTGCGTAGGATAATTTGAGGCATTATACTGTAAAGGCAAAATGTTTGTATCAAAATGAAGTTTAGGAACTGATAATCTTTGTAGTTCTTGATCTAGCGTCACAAACAAGTAGTTTTATTTTTACAATATAATAATAATCAAGATTAAATAATTGAACATAAATATAAGATAATAATTAAAATGTAAATAATGAATACATTCTATATTGTATTTAACACATTAGATCAAACAAAGTGACAAAATCGGCTAATTCAAAATAATTGCCATGTACCTACAATAAGATTGGACAGTTTAATATCCCTATATATACCAACGATTTACCATGAATGTGATTTAATGCTTGAGAAATATCGTTCAGTTCCGCAAAAGGGATTCCTCAAACATTATATCTAAAGACAAAAACAGCCAAACTGATTTGCATTATATAATGAAAGGTCGTACGAAGCTGGTTTTATTGAATATAGTATGATAGCACAACGATACTTTAGTGATAAGCACACATACAACTGTTTTAGCTTCAAAATTCTGAAAAGAACCGTAGCACAACCTTTTCTCCTCTGACGAATCTGGCCCAGCAGCCCCCAGTGCAGACCCACCAACGGCCCAGATTATCACCAGTGGTACTATGAACGACCCAACTGCATCTAGATAAGATACGTTCTAAAGAGGTGTTAAATCACCTAAAACAGGACAAACTCAGATCCAAAATAATAAATCAACAAAGCAATTAACGATCAGACAGC